>NC_138872.1:78343069-79543069 GCF_965194805.1 Balaenoptera borealis
GAGCATTAGCCCTTTACACACAGCACCATCAGACTATTAAATAGAGACTGGACTGTGGGGACCAAGTTGGGGATCGAATATACATCTCTTGAGCCCAAGTGAGCCCCCAAATCACTGACCAGCCAAGACCAAATAGAATGACCCAAACGTGAGTGAGTTGTAGCCCTGGGACCAGTCCTGCCCGTTCATCCTAGGACTCTTGCCTGATTCTGGCTCCTGGACCCTTCTCAGACCACCTCCTCTGGATAGCTCTTTAGCTGCGGCATTTCCTGTACCTTTTTACAGCCTAGCAGCCTACCCTGGCTCCTGTTCTGTGGCTGGGTCCCTTCTGCCAGACCCTGGTCCCAATCACCTGCAGCCCCTCACCCTTGCACCAGTGACCTCAGCTCAGGTTCATAACCCTCACCCATCGTGTGTCTTTGCACGGCTCACCTTTATTCATTTAACTAACTAGCTAATGTTAATAGTGTAATCAGGACATGCAAAGCCAGAGCAAAAGTAGGATGGAGACAATACCCTCCGTGTAACCAGAGGTCTCCCCCGCCCATCCCCAAACCCCGGGTAACGTGTTCTTTATTCCCTGGCTTCCTTTATATGTAGTAACATTGCAACTCCGTGGAGTCTTAAAGGTGTTGGGTTTTGTTGTTGTTGTTGTTTTTTCATTATAGCTGCTTTTAACTGTAAAAAGAATACCATGCTGGACATAACAGTTGGGGACTTATTTTTCCATCTACTATTATATTGCTGAGACTCATTCGGAGTTTTGCAAGTCCCTGCAGAGTGTTCATTTTGACTGTTGGGTAATAATATTCTTCTGTCATCATTTTCCTCCTCATCCAGTGATGGGAATCTGGGTTGCAGCCAGGTGTTTGTTACCAAGGACGGGCTCTTATCAATTTTCTCGTTCGTGTCTCCGGTTACCCAGGTTTAAGACAGTGGATAGCTTCCAGGAGAAGAGCTGAGTCATAGGGAATATGCCACAGGCCACACGTGTGCCCGGGCTGCCCCCCACCTTAGAGACCACACAGCACAGTGGTCCCAAGGTCATAGCTGCCTTAACCTAACTGAGCATCCGTTTTCCCGTCTATGAAATGGCAGTCATTAATTACACTCCATGTTCATTCAGTTAACACAGATGATGCACAGACCCTCTGTCCCGTTCAAGGCGTGGGGCATCTGGATGAGATAGACTCAGCTGTCTCCCAGGAGCAGGTATCTCACCAGCAGAGATAGACCAGGAAGCGAATCATCTCAGCACCTCAGTGGATGTGATCATTCGCTGGGGAGGGGATGGGCAGGTGAGGGTGAGCGTGCACTGGGACAGGGGGCTTTGGCCTGCCCTGGGGGACCTGGGCTGGGTTCGTCGGCCGCTGCGCGAGACTTGACTGTCCTGCTGGTAAGGGTTGGGGTGGAGGCCGTGAGGAATGGGGAGATCCGAAGTCAGGCAGAGACCCAGAGCCCACTGCAAGACCAAACACTGCCTGGATAGGAATGCTGCCTCGGACATCCACTCGGTCCCCGGGCCAGCGCACTTCATCAAGTGGCCACACGTGCTTCGGCGGGGTCTTGAGCACGTCCACGTCTGTTCCACACCTCCTTAAATCCTAAATGACCCTGCAGGAGAGGTATCTTCAAACCTCTCTCACAGATAAGGAACCTGGCGTGATTTGAGGACCAGTAAGTTGTTCCAGCCTCATCTTGGATAGGTGGCAAAAACCAGGACGCCCACTTGGGCCTTTTTCCATCTCAGTCCCTCCCAAGGAAGAAAGGGAACCACCAGCCAGCGCCTCGTATATGCCCTGCACTTGGGAATGTGTTCACGCAGCAAGAGTCTGCCCTTCCACAGACGGTGTTCCTACCCTGGCATGACCCTTTTGATGCTGCCCGTCTTCCTTCAGGATGACCATCCTGAAGGAAGAGCCATCCTGAAGTTCTCTGTGGCTTGTGCTTGGGCCTTCGGAGCAGGGCCAGGGAGCGCCACAGTCCCTCACCAACACAGGTCTCCATGGAGGAAAGGACCAAAGCAGTGGGTCCGGGCCAGATTCAGAGGCGAGTACATTGTGCCAGTTCAAGGCACCCCTTCTGCCCACTGACCTCTCTCCTGGTGCATCTGATGAGAACGTGCCACAGAAGGCAATGGTTCCCTGCCTTGGCCTTGTGTTTCTCAGTGACCTCACCAGCCCCAATTTGTTGACTATTATTTCCTGGCCGTAAATGGAGGCACGCCCACCACCACCGGCCTGGTCCAAGTCACCATCAGCTCTCACCAGCCTCCTTGAAGACGACGACTAGCCTCCTCACTGGTCTCTCGGCCCCGCCCGGTCCTTACAGTGGCCACAGGCGTCATCCCTCCCCCATGACGTCTGACGTCACCACCTGTCATTCCCCTCCCCCACCACGTGGCCACTCTGGCCTCGGTCACTCCCAGCATGTACCCACCGCAGGGCTTTGGGACAGCAACACGCCTGCTCTTCCAGCTTCTACAGGTCTCATAGGGACCTCCCCTGCTCTTTTTTTTTTTTTTTATTGTGGACAAATGTACATAACACAAAATATACCGATTTAACCATTTTTAAGTGTATATCTCAGTGGTATTAAATGCTCACATTCACATTGTTCTGCAGCCTTCACCACCATCACCATCCACTTCCAGAACTTTCCATCATCGCAAACTGAAATTCTGCACCCATTTAACAGTTGCTCCCCATTCCCCTACCCCCCAACCCCTGGCAGCCACTCCCTGCTCTGCTTTAAATTGCAAATCCACTTTTTTTTTTTTTTTTAAATTTATTTTTGGCTGCGTTGGGTCTTCATTGCTGTGCGCGGGCTTTCTCTAGTTGTGGTGAGCGGGGGCTACTCTCTGTTGCGGTGCGCGGGCTTCTCATTGGAGTGGCTTCTCTTGTTGCGGAGCACGGGCTCTAGGCGCGGGGGCTTCAGTAGTTGTGGCTCGTGGGCTCTAGAGCGCAGGATCAGTAATTGTGGCGCACGGGCTTAGTTGCTCCGCGGCCTGTGGGATCTTCCCGGACCAGGGCTCAAACCCGTGTCCCCTGCATTGGCAGGCGGATTCTTAACCACTGCGCCACCAGGGAAGTCCAAATCCACTTTTTTTATTGGCTGTGCAGCCACACCACCATCTGACTCACTATTTTATTTATCCAGCCCCCATGGAAATTCTAACTGTCCAGTTATTTAAGGTGTGTCTCCAGCACCTGAAGCAGTGCCTTAATACATTAAAGGCACTTAACAATTTGTGATGACTGAGTGATCTGGCCACTTTTGCCTGGGTCTCAGGGGCTTTATCTAGACCTTACCGATTCCTTTTGCCCTACCCAGCCCCTGTTTACAGTCCCGTCTGTGCGTGTCACCCTAGAATTTGCAAACACTGTTGCCCACGCTGTCCGATTCTCCTGGCCACCCAGGACATAAGCAGATTTTTTTCCATCTTAACAGAAAAAGACATTCTTCGGGATTGCCCTTCAAATCACAGAACGTTACGCAGGTTTTTTTTTCCTAACTAAAACTTGAAATGGCAGCTTCCACTTGTTAAAAGACAGTAGAAATGAAATGTAAGTAACACGAAAGACCTATTGAAGACCCAGGAGAAGACCCAGATGAAAAAGCCACGGCTGGTTAAGAGAAGAAAGCCTGACAACACACCCTCCGCCTGGTTGTCCTTGGGGAAGAAGAGCCCGCGAAGGCGGGAGGCCACCATGCCCGCCCCAAAGCGCGTCTGTCACTCGCTGTATATTGTTCAAGGCTCCTGTGCGCTGCTGCAGGAACGCATCGGCGGGGCTGGCAGAGGCAGGGGCGGGTGGTCCCCAAAAGCGGGTCAGACCCTGGCCCCTCCATCTCCTCACTGTGACACGCTGCAGAGGAAGATGTGGCTGAACCTCCCTCGTTGTAGACTGAGCAGGCTGCACTCGGTAAGAAACACACGTGGGTTTCCAGGTGCTGAAATTCAAAATGGGCATTCAGAGGCCCTGCTGGAACAAAGGAATAACAGGTTGCAAATAGGTACCTGGAACATGCTGGAAGCCTGTTCTCAGTCCTGTTTGCAAGGCCTGTCAGGTGTGTGTGAAGGCTCTGCGTTCATTTCATAGCCCGGCTGACCAGGCTCTAGTTGCAAAGGGCTGGACTTGTTCTGTGGCCAGGCAACAGGGGACCTCAGCAGGGTCTGGCTGACACAGGGCACATTGTGACCCCACAGAAAACAGGCCCAGTCCCAGATGGGGTCCGGCCCACAAAGCTAGCTCCCACCTCCCAAAGACCCCGGTCTTCTGCACAAAGAGACTCCACATAAAGCCAACTAATGCTGAGCCCTGACTATGTAAAGGGGTCTTTGTGGTGTCTGGGGAACAAGGAAGGGAGCGGAGGACAGCCTTGCAGGACCATCACCCAGCCAGCGGGTGAGTGGAGAAGGCGAGACGGACGCAGATAGGAGCTCCCGCCCGATGGTGATGAGTCAGGCCACCTCCCTGGCTCCCCCGACCTGGACAGTCCCTGTGCTCAGACGTGTCGAATGTCTGTGAAGATTCCTGAGGTCCCAGCGTGGCATGTCAGGGAGCTGAGACCAGGGAACAGGTTTGGTGCTCCCAGATGCACTGGGAGTTTCAGGCTGAGTCAGTGTCTTCCATCATAAACCATCATCTCTTCACTGGCTACCTGGTGGGAGCTGGGCTCCTGGGAAGATGAATGGAGACTCTTCAGCCAAAGCTTGTTGCTTGGTGTCAATGTGTAAGAACCAGTGTTTCAAGGAATCAGAGACTCCGCGCTCCACAGAACCTTGGAGGTGGCTTAATCCATCCTCTCCTTTGAGGCAACATCACCGCTGCAGCCCACCTGCCTGGGGCTCAGCCCCTCAGACAACTGACATCTCACCACCTCCCAAGCCAGCCTGTTGGTCTCTGTAGCCCATTTGGCTTTAGAGCTTTTCTTACTGGGAATGCAAGCCGGCCTCCCCGTGGTCCCCCACTTCAGCTGCCTCTGTCCTCCAAGAAGGAAAAATAGCCAACATATTGAGTGCTTACCATAGTCATGCTGGGCATTTATTCTTCAACAACAACCCTATGAAGGAGATATTAAATATTATCATCCTCATTGTACACATGAGAAAACCGAGGCACAGAGAGGTTAAGTAACTTGCCTAAGGTCACACAGCCATAAGCAGCAGCATTGCTTCCATCCCATGGCCCACAACAGCCACAGAAATTTAAAGATGGTGGCTGGAATCTTCCCCCAGGCTGAAGGGGGTTCAGTGTAAAGTCCCCTCGCTTCCTCTGGGCATGCTCCCTGTGGGCCCTGAGGATCTGAACAGACACAGACTTCCTGGTATGGACTCCAGTACTATCCAGCACCCGTACTTTGTGCATAGAGCCCAAGTATGCATTGGCGCCCCCTGGACAGGGGACTTGGATGATTTTTTTTTTAATTTATTTATTTATTTAGGCTCAGGCTGCAGAGCACAGGCTCAGTAGTTGTGGCTCACAGGCTCTAGAGCACAGGCTCAGTAGTTGTGGCGCACAGGCTTAGTTGCTCTGCGCCATGTGGGATCCTCTCAGACCAGGGATCGAACCCATGCCGCCTGCATTGGCAGGCAGACTCTCAACCACTGCGCCACCAGGGAAGTCGGACTTGCATGACTCTTGGGGTATGTCCTGAGCCACAGTGAACCGGGACTCTCCCCAGAGCTGCTGTTCCCCAGTCTCCCTACTTCATTGCCCAGGACTCTAGAGTTTTGTATCCTATCTATCTGATTGCTCCAGCAGGACCTGCTGATCAGCCATCACACACAGTTGCACAGATTGTGCACTGCCCAACTCTAAGGGCACTCTTTACACAGACTGTGCAATGAATGAGCCCTCCCCACCAGAGTTGTGATGTACCACCTGCCCAGCTGCCTGGGCAGCAGATCTGTCTTGGATTCTGATCAGAGCTAGTTGGGATTTTTGCCTGCCCTTGAAAAGCATTTTCCAAACAGACTCAGTGGTTCTGGGATCGTCTCTCTGTGCCTTGTCAGCCAGGCCCCTTGAGGTCCACCTTGCCATGGAGCTGACAGGGTTCCATGTGGCCTGTGCCCTCCCTGCCCGAGCCGGAGCTGGATGGAAACTAATCCACCTTGAACCTGTCCCTCATGGCACAGAGGAATGAAGCAGCCCAGGGTTCACCACCCCCAGGTGCCAGATTGGGACTGGAACCCAGGTCTCTTGACCCCAGGATCTTGGTCCTCTTCCCGCTCTCCCAGGCTGCTTTCTCTAACCCTGTTGTTCATCCTGTTCCTAAGCACCATGCGGGCGTCTAGAGGGCAAACACTTCTCCTCCTCCCCGGTTTTCCTAATAGCACTCAGCAGCAGGCTGGGTAATTGCTGGGTTTTGGTCCTCTCTCCAGCTCCTTGTAGACAAAGTACAGAGAGGCCACAAACGCTGGGGCCCGGCATCTGGGGTGTGGATCTAGCCAGGGCTCATTAGAGAGCGTGGAGTTGGGACTGGAGACTTGAGCGCCTCCCAGAGAGGGGGCAAGTCAAGGCAGTGCCACACAAGGGCAAGCAGTGTTTGCTCTGATTGGGGCGTCTCTGGCTTTGGGGGTAGGTATGTGGCCACAGTTCACTCTTTTGCTCATCAGACTTTGAGTGTTGATTCTCTGTCCAGCCAGTGTCAGGTGCAAGGTGTGTGTACAGAGAACCCACCGTCCCTGCCTGTGAGAGTTTATGGTCCACTGGGGGAAACAAGTATGACTTGTAATAGAGTGTGGAAAGCACTCAGGACCATCATGTGCAGTTGTACAGGTTGTACACAGCCCAACTCTAAGGGCATCTTTCACATACACTGTGAGATAAATGAACTGTCCCTTCGAGGTGTGATGCACCACCAAGCCCAGCTGTCCACAGTGGCTTTAAGATCCAGACAGGACCACCCCTGTGGTAGGAAATGAGAGAGAGGAGGTGGTGGGGCCAATCAGAAAAGGTTTCACCCCAAAGAAGACGCTTAAACTGGGTCTTGAAGGATGAGCAGCACGTCTCCAGCCAAAGAAGAGGGAAGGGGGTGCCGGGAAGTGGAAAGAGTATTTGTCTACCTTTGGGGGCGTGAGTCAAGGAGGCAGGCAAGAGTGGGGGAGTGAGGCAAGGGGAGGCTTCTAGGCAAGTGCTCACGTGGAGGGGGTGATGGAGAGAGGGGAAAACAGATCTCAGAGCAACTTGGGAGGTAAGATGGGGTGAGCTCAGAGATGTGTAGGACTTGAGTGGGTAATATTAGGAGAGCAGGAGGCCTGCTTCCGAGTGTGGGGACCAGAGCAGTAGCTGCAGGTCCCTCCGACTGACTCGCCCTCCTGGAGGCCTGCCCACGCCAAGGTGCACATTCCGAGATGACAGCTGGCACTCGGCCCCTGGAGACGGGTCACATAAACAGCATAGTCATACCCCATCGGCAGCAGAGGCCGATGTTGCCTTCTGCCGGTGTTTATGCCCTCCAGGGTCATTTATATGGTCTATTTCTGGAGCATCCCTCGCCACCGAGAGGGCACCGGGAGCAAGTACCACATCTGTTTGCCTTCTCAGGGCTCTCGGATGACTGGGTGGCCACCCCCCCCACCCAGGGAGTCCTTGCTTGTGGCAATCTGGTGATTGGCGGGGAGGTGGGGGGGGGGGCTTCTGAGGCTCTTTCTTAGCACACAGGGGTCCCCAAGGAGGAGCTAGGCCAGACCAGTGGTTGCCATTCACTAAGTGATAATTTGCCATTGTCCCCCAGCAGTTATAGATTTCATTTGTCCAGGCAGTAGTTGCAAATTGGATATGGGACAGGCAGGGACAGAGATGTAATTTGAAAACCAAAGAGCTGGAGGGAAATTGAAGAGTGTGGTGCTGCTGGTTGATCAGAGCGTCACGGGGGGCGGGGGTGGGGGGATGCGGGACGCCACCTCGTTTACAACTCTGGCGAAGCATTTTCCTTCAAGTCGGGTTCACTGAGGTATAAGTCACATATACAGCAGAAGCCGCCCCTTTTAGGGTACAGTTCTTCGGGTTTTGACAAGTGTATATCATCTTGTCACCACCACCGTCAAGAACCAAACACCTCCTTCACCCCAAAAGTTCCCCGGTGGCTGTCAAATGTCAGCCCCAACCCAGCCCCTGGCAACCAGGAATCTGTTCTCCTTCCTTACAGTGTAGCCTCTTCCGGAATGTCATATAAATGGCATCACGTAGCATGTCTCCTGTTGAGTCTGGCTTTAACTTAGCAAAATGCTCGTGAGATTCGTCCACATTGTTGCAAGAATCAGTAATTCAGTCCTTTTCACTGCTGACCAGTATTCCCTGGTGTGGATGTGCCACAGTTTACCCAGTTCTTTGGGTTGTTTCCAGTTCGGGGTGATTACAGATAAAGGCTGTAAACATTTGCGTACCGGCCTTTGTGGGGCCGTATGTTTTCATTTCCCTTGACTAAATACCCAGGAGCAGGGTTGCCAGTGGTCATGTATGTTTCACCCTATAGGAACCTGACAAACCGTCTTCCAAACGGCTGGACCCTTTTGCAGTCCTACCGGTTCCAGCTGACCTCATTACTTGTGAAAATTTAAAGAGTAAAGTGAAAAGGGTGCTGCGGGGCTTCTGTTGATCAGGCTTCAGTGTGGCAGGATGGCTGCCAGGAGAGGGGAACCAGGGGGAGAGAAATCCGCGGACATTCCGGCCACCCTCATCCCCGGCGATGCTGCATCCACTTCAGGATTCCTTTCCCATTTTAATCTTCGTCGAAGTGCTGTTCGGGCCCTCGCCAGGCTTGCTCGTTGGGCCTCCTTCTGTCACGGCTTCCTGTGATGGATGGGTTTTACACATCGGGCATGGAGCCCTAGCTGAGCCCCATACTTGAGATCAGCGACACCAGATAAATCAACGACCGTGGGCAGTTTCCTGCACACCGCTGCCTGTGCATGTCATCTCTCCCTGCAGCTGCGCCTGGGGTGTTCTGGGGGCCAGTCTAGCTGGATGGGCGACAGGGAGACGGGCGTTGAGGGGGTGGTAAGCCCCTCAGCTGGAGACAGCCTCAAAGCCCAGGCCAAGGGCTGTCTGGACACAGAGCCCAGCATGTGTGCCAGGTGCCAAGAGCGTGCTCAGGGCTGAGGCCAGCAGGGATGAGATACAGACGGACAGAGTGATCGCCAGACCCTCCCTGGCCTTGGGAAATTGATGGTCCCATTTGTGGGAGGAAATGAGCAACTTACACCCCAGGCCAAGCAGTATTACCAAAGGCAGCATGTGGCAGTTCAGGGACCCGTGCCGCACGGTGGCACAGACAGCCACGCCCCTCTCTCCTGCAAGGGAGAAAAGTACCCTGAAGGCTGGGCTGTCGGTTGGGTGATGCGAATTAGGCCGTAAATGACAGTGGGAGCTCTCAGAGTTGGTGAGGAGAGGGGCCACGACCATGGGCGGGGGGCACGACACAGCGACAGAGGCCTCAAGGTCACAATGTGTGTGGGGAGCGGGGCGCACGGAAAACACGGTTCATATGCATGAGCCCTGCCAGAGCTGCCCTTGGGCCTGTAGGGGACTCTGGAGGCTGGCCGGCTCAGGGGTCCTCAAAGATCGGGGGGTGCAGAGGAAATGATCAGCGTCCCTAGGCCTCTCTGAGTCCTCCTGAGTCAAAACTGAGGCAGTGGAGGGAGAAATAAGTAGCCCCCCAGCAGCCTGGGGCAGAACTCTGGGTAAACCGGGTCACAGCGATGGGAGAGGGGGCGGGGGAGTGGGGCGGGCGGCTGCCACAGGGTCTGCTGGGACTTACAATACCCTGTGTCTGTCTGTCTGTCCACCCAGGTGCAAGTTCTTCAGTCTGACCGAGACCCCGGAGGATTACACCATCATTGTCGATGAGGAGGGCTTCCTGGGTAAGTGCTTCTCTCCCCAGGGGCTTGGCTGGACTGGGGCCGGCAGTCAGTGCCGGCTGACCGCCCCCCCCCCCCGTTATTTCTGTCCCCACCTGCTGGTGGCAGAGCTCCCTCCTCTCCTGTGTTCTGGCTGATCCCCTCCCTTTCTGCTCGCGAGACTTTTTCCCAGGAAAGGCCCCAGAGCTGAAAGGGGGCGGGGCTTCCCCAGCCAAGAGCTAAAGCAACCAGGAAGGCAGGGTGCATGCTCCCTGGGACTCCTGCCGCGAGGGAGGTGCTTTCAAAATATCTTCAGTCCTTGTTCGAACAGGAACGTGCCCCAGTCACCATCCTTTTATGATTTCCCTTTATCTTCCTTCCATCTTTTAAATTGAGATAGAATTCACTTACTAGAGAGTGCATCATTTTAAGATGTACAGCAGTTCCGTGGTCTTTGATATTCCCAAGGTTGTGCAGCCGTCACCACTATCCGATTCCAGAACACTTCCGCCACCCCAGAAAGAAACTCTGTTCCCTCCTCCTCCACACCCTTTTAGTTTTATTATTGAAGTTCGTTATGTTTGTCCAGCTCTAAAGTAACAGTGAACGTTCATTGGTGGCGAGTGCTGACCGATACGTATTACTTGATGAGAAGGTGTCGTGCTTGTCCTGTGATTATCAGTGAGGAACTGAGAGTGGAGGCGGGGAGTCGTGTGTCCAGACTCACCAGCAAAGGAGCTGGACCCCCCGAGAGCTGGTGGTCATTCGGAACTGCTAAGTTAGAGTCTTCCTAATATGTAGAGAGGGCAACAAATCCAACAGTTTTTGAAACCCTAGCCCTACCCACAAGACAACTACTGGTCACTTTTTCGTGGTTTTCTTTCCAACTTTTCTCAGGCGGTCTGTTTAATTTATAGAAATGTTTTCACTTAACATAACAACAAAATATGCTATGATATCACAGCCTTTCAACATCAGCCCTGGTTCCTTGCCCAGGCCCCTACGGTTGGAGTTGAAGTTGTTTTCATTGTCCTCCAATGAGAAATTTATAAACTCTGTCGGTGCGTAACATGTATTCTTATGCAGGTTGATTCCCAAAACGGAGTCTGAGAAATGGCATTGTGGAGTCAGGAGTTGACTGTTTTGTGGTTCTCGATGCGTATTGACCCTCTTTACTGGTGAGAAAGTGAAGCCCCAGGAAGCGACTTCCCAGCTACGCCCTGTTGTCCTCACATGCACGTGGTCTAGGGCACCAAGTCAGTATGGGGGGCTGGGCTCGGCGCCCCACATCCCACGGGCCGCCCATGCCTCCAAGGGGGGGCGGCTGTGTGGCCAGAGCAGGAATGGGGCAGACCCCACTGGAGGCCCTGCCCCTTCGTCAAAGACACCTGTGTCGTCAGTCATTCATTCATTCATTCATTCATTCATCAGACATTTTCTTTTCTTTTTTTTTAATATTTATTTATTCAGTTGTGCCAGGTCTTAGTCGCAGCGGGGGGGCTCCTTAGTTGCAGCAGCGGGGCTCCTCAGTTGCAGCAGGTGGGCTCCTCAGTTGTGGCTTGAGGGCTCCTTAGTTGTGGCATGCCAACTGTTAGTTGCCGCATGCACGTGGGATCTAGTGCCCTGACCATTGGGAGCGTGGAGTCTTAGCCACTGCGCCACCAGGGAAGTCCCCCATCAGACATTTCCTGAGCACAGGAACCACAGACCAGAATTTTGCCTTAGCCACAACTCACATGAAGAATGTCTGATCAGGCAACCCAAGCACATGTTTATTTTCTCATGGGCATTCAGGCCTTTCTGCAGAACTGCTGAGAATCAGGGCACCTCAGATGTAGAAGGAACACCCTCAGAGTGTCTATTCTCTGGGAAGGGATATTCTATCTAATCCACCTCCCCAGACCAGTATCTCTGACTAACTCTCTACCTCTGAAGGCAGCAGGTAAGAAAACTCCTTGTGGGCTTCCCTGGTGGCGCAGTGGTTGAGAATCTGCCTGCTAATGCAGGGGACACGGGTTCGAGCCCTGGTCTGGGAAGATCCCACATGCCGCAGTGCAACTAGGCCCGTGAGCCACAACTACTGAGCCTGCGCGTCTGGAGCCTGTGCTCCGCAACGAAAGGCCACGATAGTGAGGCCCGCGCACCGCGATGAAGAGTGGCCCCCACTTGCCGCAGCTAGAGGAAGCCCTCGCACAGAAACGAAGACCCAACACAGCCAAAAATAAATAAATAAATAAATAAATAATAATTAAAAAAAGAAAAAAACTTTAAAAAAAAAAAAAAAGAAAACTCCTTGAGCAGGGAGAGCGGGAGGCTGCAGGACCTGGGGAGCCAGTTTTGCTGGTCCTGGAAGGCTGTGTTTGCAGGAATTGTCAGTAACCAGGGAGCCGTCCTTTGGCTGAGCTGAGTGTCGGGTTATTCTGAGCCAGCCCCTGGGGTTGGGGGGCGGGGGGCAGTATTTACTGAGCACCTGCTACGTGCCGGCATCTTGCTGAGCCCTGGAGATGCAGCCGGAATGAGAGACCCCACCTCCGACCCTGTGAGCCTCAGGGCCTGCCAGCTAATTCCACCATTAATAGTGGAGCTGCCATTGCGGTGGGTGCTGTGCAAGGAGGGTGTGGATGCTGAGAGAGCGAGTCACAGGGGACGCCCCGCTGTGCAGGGGACCCCACGGGAGAGGCCCTCGAAATAGGAAGCAAGACCAGAGCTGAGTCTTGGACCTCCACGCCCACCCCTCCGCCAGTCAACATAGATTAACACATTTTACCAGCCCTGCCGGTGCTTCTGTCTGCAGACACTGTGCTAAACACTGGAAACGACTCTTATGGTCCTCACTTTATAGATGAAGAAGCTGAAGCACAGACATATAATGTGTAGCCTGCCCAAGGCCTCACCACTGGTGTCATTTATGCATGTTTCCATGGGCCAGACCCCGGACAGGGTAAGGCAGGGCAGACCAGGAGGTGTAAGGACCGAGCCTCAGCTCCTAAGGGACTTACAGACCCTGAGGTTCCCTGGAACCATAAACAATGGAGGCGAAGTCTCGCTCTGCCTCTCCCTGAACCTTTCTGAGTGGCTGGAATGGAGCCGGTGACAGAGGGGTCATCGGCTTACTCTTTAGTGCAGGGTAGGTAGGACGTGGGGAAGCAGGTTTAAATTATTAGCCCAGGAGGGGCCCAGCCGCTCTGTGACTTCTGAGTCAGGGTCTCGCTTCCAGGCCGTGGCTCCTGGTCAGCACGTCAGGCTACTTGGATATCCATCGTTACCAGAGAAAAAACTGTGTACATATATTTAAGTAGTA
Source organism: Balaenoptera borealis (assembly GCF_965194805.1). Classification (NCBI taxonomy): domain Eukaryota; kingdom Metazoa; phylum Chordata; class Mammalia; order Artiodactyla; family Balaenopteridae; genus Balaenoptera; species Balaenoptera borealis. The sequence continues at coordinate 78,356,215 of NC_138872.1, forward strand.
AGTATCTCTCGCGCTTACACTATGGAGCTACAGGGGAAAACCATACAAAGTAAGACTCCCGTTCCCCCTCCGCCACTCTTACTGTTAACTGGAGCCCAGCAGAGACATATCACCTCCTGGGATCATTCCAGTGGCCTGAAGGGTAAAGAGTGGAGACCCATTTTACAAGTGAGGAAACCGCCATTTACGTGCCCAGAGTCACTGTGAGTGACAGAGGGGGATTTGAAGCAGGAAATGCTTTCAGGGTGGTTCCAGCCGAAATAAGGAGAAAGTGCTGCTGAGAAGTGGTGGTTCCCAGCAGACCAGGGTCAGGAGCAGCTGAGGAAAAGGGGGCAGGCCCAGGGCAGTCTGCCCTCAGAGGGCAGGATTTGGGGCGGGGTGGAGGCTGCAGTGAGAGGTAGCGATGCTGACTTCTACCCTCTCACCTCGCTTCTTGGGGGGTTCTCTCAGGAGACTCCTCTTCAGAAAGGGAGTCTGGTCTTGTGGCTGCCCCAGTGGGACCAGGGAGGGATGCTGGCTGTGTCACATGGTATGAAGGATGGTGCCCCGTCTCCCAGCTCTGCACATGTTGCTTCTCACCCAAAGGCTTCCCTTGGCCACTGTTAACATCAGCCAGGGTACATTGGTTATTGTTCGCCAACAGTTATCTCCAGTGTGAAGCTTTCATGGTTAGAAACCAGCAGCTGTCTGCAATTCACTTGTACGTAAGATGCTGGACCTTTCCTGGGAGGGAGGGGCGATTGTCAGTGACATTAACCAGACAGCTCCTTGTTCGTTGTGGAATTTTAGAGGTTCTTGGCTCAAATGGATGCTGTGTGTCTGTATGGCCAACAGAAGGGAGGTGCATGTGTGTATTTTGAGCTTTTACATATTTAATGAGCACTTACTTTGTGCAATGCTAGGTGTTATCAGGGACCCAAAATAATAGGAGCAGCAGCGCCTGCCCTGACCTCTGGGTGGTGGGCAGAATCCCAAGTTTGCCGTTAGAGGGGCCCAGTGCACATCGGGGGGCCCCCCATCCGTCACAGTCCCCTTACGTGTGTCAGTGTGATCTGTAGCACACTTGGGGCTTGGTGCCGTGATTGGTCGAAAGATGGAGGGAGGAGGATGTCGAGAAGTAACTGCTGGCCTCACCCAGGGCTGAGAGGGGAAGACCCAGGTTCTATCCAGCCTCTGCTACCTTCTGGGCAAGTTGCTCCCTGACCTGGGGCCTCCGTGGCCTCATCCCTGACACAGGATCACCTCCTTCCCTCCCTCCCAGTTCCGTAAGGTGTGCGTGTGGCCATATGACATGCCTCAGGGAGTCACGTGCAACCTCCACTTTGCGTGTCCACCAGGGCAAACAGTGCAGGGCCCATCAGCACTCCCCGCATCTCCCGCCTAGCTCTGAGCTCCTAATTTACCAATTCAGTAATACCCCCAGCAGGGGTCCCCTCTGCACGAGGTCCAGGTCAGTGAAGGAGCTCGGATCCCAGTCGGGGCCAGTTCTTACTGCCCCCTGAAGCTGACCCGCCCTCCCGGTGAGCACTGATGGGGAATGATGCACACCTGCCTTTGGAGCGTCTCCCGTGTTGTGTAAAATAACAGCCTGGCAGCTCAGCCTGGAGCTGAGATTACATCTCCCAGGATGGGAGGAGGGGTGGGCCTTGAGGATGGAGTGCCTGCTGCAGGGAGGGCCGCTTCCCTGGAGAGTCCCCGGCATCATTCCCATGACACCCCAGCTCCCGCCCGCCCACTCCCTTCCCTCGGCCTCTCCAGGGCTGCCTCATGGCAAAGTCCTTCCCACGAGGTCTCCGCATTCTATACCCCCAGGTGTGGCTATTTCTCAGTGTTGACCTGTAGTGTATATGCTTCTTATCTTTTCATTCCACTGAGTATAATTTCCCAATATCAGATAGCCTTCAAAAGTGTGTTTTCCCGATACTCTTTATATTTTGACAGTTTTCAAACTTGCACAACCGTTGAGAGCCTACAGTTAACACCCCTGTTCCCTCCACCTGAAACTAGACTTGCCGGCTGGTCACCTTTGAGGACAACTGTTTTCACTTCTTGTCCATAAACGGTGCACACGTACATTTATTATTTAATGGACCACTTGAAACTAAGACCTCAGGACAGCTCACCCTGAATACCTGAGCCTGTATCAGCTAAGAATAAGAGCCCTCTCCTACTTACCACACCTACAGAATGAGACATTAATTGCATAATTAATACCTACCGTAAATTTTATATTCTGATTTCCTTCATGATTGGAACATGTGTTTCATAGCTGGAAAACCTGTTTTTTAAACAGATGCATAGTATTCTGTCACAGATGAACTGTGGTTCGTCTACCCGGCCCTGGCGTTGACTTTTTGGTAGCTCCCAGGTCTTTGTCTTAAATCCTTTTGGGTTGAACGTTCATACCCATAACTCTCTCTTTGTCCCATGTGTAACTACTCCTTTACAGTGAAATTGTACATTTTTAAACTCTTGATACATTTTTCCCCAACTTCTATCCAGAAACCAACAAAACTCCCAGCAGCAGCATTATAACAGAAAGGCTCTGGCACTTGGCAAGCCCTCGGACGCCAGACACTTAGCTACACGCTTGATGGGGATTATCCCATTTAATCCTCCAAGCATCTTCTGGAGTCTATCCTGATTTCATCAGCCCAACATTTGAAAACTAAGAAACCAAGAGGTGGTGATTTTGCTCAGAGTCACACAGCCAGGATGCAACCCGCCCACCTGACCCCAGGACTCTTGACCCTGCTGCAGGCAGGGTGGGAGAAGCCTGACAAACTCTGTGCAGAGGACGTGACCACTTAGCACAGGAAACCGCAGGTCCTGCAGCCGGAAACGGGGACTCCTGGGGCGGTGGGGTGGGCTCCCAGCAACAGAGCTGCCGACTTGCTTTCTGGGAGGTGGCAAGCGTCCTCAGCTCTGATAGGCTGTCTTTAGGGTCTTGGATGATGGGCAGTGACAGTATTTCTTTTTTTTTTAAAGATTTATTGATTGATTGATTGATTGATTGATTGATTTCTATGTTGGGTCTTCGTTTCTGTGCGAGAGTTTTCTCTAGTTGCGGCAAGCGGAGGCCACTCTTCATTGCGGTGTGCGGGCCTCTCACTATCGTGGCCTCTCTTGTTGCGGAGCACAGGCTCCAGACACACAGGCTCAGTAGTTGTGGCTCACGGGCCTAGTTGCTCCGCGGCATGTGGGATCTTCCCAGACCAGGGCTCGAACCCGTGTCCCCTGCATTAGCAGACAGATTCTCAACCACTGCGCCACCAGGGAAGCCCCTGGGCAGTGACAGTACTAATAATCCCTTCCAGTCTTGGGATGTGTCTACCTTTCCTCTAGGGAAGAGCACGCTGGCTCCCTCCTGGCAGCTCCTGGCGGCCCAGCCCCCAGTCCCGAAGCGGCACCTGGGGCACCCTGAGGCTTGGCCTGGGTGAGGATGGGACCAGGCAGGCCTTCCCTCTCCCCTGGAGTGTCAGGGCAGCATTTGGGGTCCCTGTGGCCAGAAGCAGTGAGCACTGTGGTCTCCAGCTGCTTTGCTGCTCTGACAAAGCTCACCCTTCTGGAAGCTTCAGAGAGGTGACCGCTGACCCAGGGCTGACCACCCTCTCAGTCCAGGCCTGCTGCTTGAAGCACCTCAGTGGGTTCCATCCAGACTGAGAGCTGGGACCGGCAGGCAGACCCACCCCCGCTCACCGGCCGCCCAAACTCTGAGCAGCATTTGGATTGAGCTGAAATCCTCTGGCCAGTGGCAGCCTGCAGGCTGCCCGCCATCTCCCACCCGCCCACTTCTGCCCCCATTTCCAGTCGGCCTCAGGCCTGGGCTTCTCCGCGGGACCTGTCCAAACCCACTGAGAAACTCCTCAGAGCAGAGCCTTGGTTACCCTAGCACCCCCTAAAAATGCACATACCCTGGCGCTTTGCGGACTTGGAGGGAATGGCCTTCCCCATTGTATCAGCAGCAGCTTCCCAGCGGCCTCCGCTGCAGAGGACGGAGCCAGGGTTAGAGTTTGTCACTGTCTGAGCCCAAAGCCTGTATTCTTTGCCACCACCCTCACGTGCTCGCCGAGGACCCCACTGCTAAAGATCAGGCCCCACTGGATTGTGGAGCTCAGGCGGGGGACAGAGGGCAGGCCTGAGGCTGGGGCAGCAGAGGCTCCACCTGCCGGGTGAAGGCCTTACAGGGCCAGTGGAACCACGGTGTCAGAATTGGGACATTGGAACCTCAGCTGCCCGGACCCCCACCCCCCAGCTTTACAGTCCCGAAGCTAATCCCTGCAAGAGGGGTTTTCGCGACACCCCACCACGGGTTGGTGGCGGGGCGGGTCTGGACAGACATGCCACGGTGCCAGAATGAGGTGCCCTCCCCATTTACTGCACCGTGACCTTGAGCCAGTCAGCTTCCCTCTCTGGGCCTCAGTTTCCTATTCTGTGAAATGGGGCAGGGACTGACTTCTGAGCCAGGTCTATAAGCAAATGGACAGCGTTCTGCACTGCTGGACTAAGAATTCAGAGAAGTTGGCAGTGTCTGGGGATGACACTGGCTCCCCCGGGGCCCTCTGCCTGATCCTGGGAAGTCGGGTGTAGGAGCGTGGGATGATGTCGAAGGCCACCCTCCACCTGGGGTCTGGCAGTGTGACCAAGCCCTGACCACAGAGACTGAGCTGGGGGTGGAGGGGGGGGACGGGGAGAGCAGAGAAGGTCGATGGGTGGGAACAGGGGCCTGGGCAGAGCAGAGGGCCAGGGACAGCCGCCTCGTCCCTCCTCATCCATTCTTTTGGAGCCTCCGTGTGCCAGGCGCTGAGAATAGCAGAAAACAAAGCCGACCGAGACAACCGCCCCAGGGCGCTGGCATGCTAGTGAGGCCAATTGTAGACTTGAACTAGCCGCTCACCCCACACGGCCATGGGAATTTAAAGGAACCAAAATTAAGTACAACTTAAAATTGTATTTCTTCTGTAGCACTGACCACATTTCAAGTGCTCCGTAGCCACATGGGGTAAGTGGCTTTGGACACCGTAGGTATAGACCATATCTATCATCCCAGAAAGCCCTCTGGGACAGTGCTGGTTCCCAGCGTCACGAGGACTTTGGCTTTTACTCCAGAGAACGTGGAAAGCCACTGGGCAGTTTTGAGTTGTGAGGAGCTTGGAACAGGCAGGCAGAGGCAGGTTCACAAAAGCTGACGTGGTCCTGATGTGTTAGCATGCGGTGATGGAAAGGACCCCTCCAGAATTTTCCTAAGAAGGCTTTTGGGGTTCTGCCCTAATGAAAAGTGAAATTTTAATTTTTTATTAAGTATATTTATTAATAGTTTATTTATTAGTATATTAAAATGGTGCTTCAGATGACGGACCATCAAGGCACCCTGGCCCTCGGTGGCTCCTGGGGCTGTCTTTGCTTAAGATGGCAGGGTTCGGGGCTCACAACACTGCCCCCAGGAAATCCCCTCCATGGCCAGTTCCAGACCCCTTAGAATTTCAGAATTGAACTGGGACGCTCAGTCCTGGGGAGCGTGTTTCCTCTGGCGGTCCTGGGGCTGAGAAGTCTCTCTTCTGACACCCCAGATGACAGGTGGAGAGACTAGATGTGGAAGCCTGAGATCAGGCTTTCCTCCTGCTCCCCCTCCCAAACCCCTTCTCTTCTCTGGGAAGCAGCCTACCTCTCCAGCCAGCCTGGCGGAGGACTGGCCCCTCTCAGCCAGCAGGGCCAATGGCCTCCGTAGGCTGTGGTTGCCATGACGACCTTAGCTGGGCAGGTAGGAGCCTGGGTGAGGCTTCCGGAGCCATCTTGCTGAGGCCAGCACCGCCCAGCCCAGCTTCCCTCAGGCAGCATCATGATCGTCACAGCCCCCTTAACTCACCAGTGTCCGGGCCCCTCTTCTCATCGCCCCCCTTGTTGGGGACCTGGCCCTTCTTCCCATGTGGTGCCCAGCATAGAGCATAAGGGTCTGTTTAGAAGTCAGATCTGGGTTTGAATCCTGGCTCTGTTATTCCCTGTCTAAGTGATCTTGGGTAAGTCACCAGCCCCTCAGAGCTCTGGTTTGTCACATGTATGGGGTGAAATAACAGTCCTCGTACGGGGTGGGTTTGAGCGGGCGACTGTGATGCGTGGAGAGTTCCGTGTGCAACCTGTGCTCCGTTCTGTGGCCGCCCGTCCGTGCAGCCGTGCACATGTGTGTACCATGTCCCGTGCACAGCCTCCCCTGGGTACTCTTTCTGCAGGACGGGGTGGAAGGGATGGTCTTTGTGAGCTAGTCAAGGAGACTGGGCGATCACTGCCGCTCCGAACCTCCCCCACCCTGCCCCTGCCGGGGCCCCCGCCCCCAGGATCCCCAGGCTCTCAGGAGGGACTTGGGTGACAGTCACTGCCCACTGGAAGGTGGCAACCTCAGGAGGCCTTCTGGAGCTGAATGTGCTTCCAGAGGAGCCTGAAGCACAGGTCTAATTGAAGCAGGGAGAAAAATCCCAGGCCCCCCACCCTGTCTTCTCCTGGCCTCCCCTCTACCCCCCAGCCCCTGGGAGGTTCCTGGGAACCCAGTTTGAAAACCATGGGACCCAGTCCACCGGTATAAGGTCATGATGGCAGCACCTGGTACCCAGAAAGGTAGTGAGAACCAGAAATAACAAAATTGTTACTGCTGAGTACTCATCACTTCACAGCAGGGGAAACTGAGGCCCAGCACAGCTAACCCCCTTGTTCCCATGGTCCCTGCCCTGCTGAGCTGCCCGGCACATCCAGAGTCCTCTGAGAGCCTTCCCTGCTCGGTCCTCCCAGGATGGGACCTTTAAGGACGATCCCGTCCTCCTTTGACAGATGAGGGCGCTGAGGCCCACAGGGCGGGCTGGCCAAGGTCACACAGCTGGGGCCCATCAGTCATAAGCCAGCCTTCTGTGTCCCCCTCCAGAGCTGCCCTCCTCGGAACACCTGAGTGTGGCAGACGCCACCTGGCTGGCCCTCAACGTGGTGTCGGGTGGCGGCAGCTTCTCCAGCTCCCAGCCCATCGGTGTGACCAAGATCGCCAAGTCGGTCATCGCCCCGCTGGCCGATCAGAACATCTCTGTGTTCATGCTGTCCACCTACCAGACGGACTTCATCCTGGTGAGCAAGCTGCAGCCCACGCCCAGGCAACATGGGCACCCCCTGGGATGTGGTCTGCAAAGTCTGTGCCTCTCCCCGCCCCATTTCGTGATCAGCTCAGAGAGAGGTCAAGGGTACCTTAGGGTCATCAGTCCAGTGTCAGCATGGCCCTGGCTGGGCTGTAGCCCCACCCACTGCCTGCCCTTTGTGTGGACCATGCTGGGTTTAAGCTGGAGGCCAGGAAGTGAGGGCTGGGGGCGTGTGTGGGTGGGATGCCCTCCTAGCTGGATGTCTGGCTCCCCCAATCCCATACCCCTCCCCTGGGGTGGCAAGTGTGTCTGGTCATGGAGCCAGCGGCATTTCCTGGCTACTGTGTTATTCGTGCTCTTCTCCCATAGGGCGTGGCCACCCTGGAGAGTGTGGGCCTGGGAGGGGCAGTGAAAGGTGTGGGCACCACACACAAGCGGGAGTGGGGGAGTGGACCTGCACCTCCTGGCCCTCGGCGCGGTGTCTTCTCCCCTCTACATCCTCCCTGCTGCCCCTGGGGAGGCATGTGCCCCTGGTCCCAGGCTCCCGTCCCAGGACAGCGGGAGGCAAGGACAGGGGAAGCTCGTTCTGGGGACAGAATCTCAGAGTGAAGGGGCTGGTGACCCCAGGCCCACTCCATCCAGGGACCATGGTACACTCACTCTTTGACTCCCCGTCCCCAGGTGCGTGAGCGGGACCTGCCCTTCGTTACCCACACCTTGTCATCAGAGTTCACCATCCTGCGGGTCGTCAATGGCGAGACAGTGGCAGCCGAGAACCTCGGCATCACCAACGGCTTCGTGAAGCCCAAGATGGGTAAGTTGGGGGAGGGGGAGGGTTGTGCAGAGACCTCAAGAAATTACCAGGTCCTGCCCCAGGGCAGCCCCATTCTCAGAGCATCAGTTGAGGGCCGGGCATAACACGGTACAACAGTCCTGATCAGACTCTGTTCCCAAGGTCTAGCCAGGGCAGTGGATGTGGATGCAGCCAGCAATGGCCAGAGGCCACTCCTGACCCAATCCAGGCTATCAGGGCAGGCCTCCCAGAGGCAGTGACTCTCAAGCTGGAGCTTGGAGCACAAATAGGAGCTAAGCCAGGTGGTGAAGGTTGGGAAGGGCGTTCCAGGCAGGCGGCGTGGCATGTGCAAAGGCCCGGGGGCCTGGGGGTGGGCCTGGAGGATCAGGAGAGCTGTAGGGGGTGCTGGAGGCTGGAGAAGCGACAGGGGCCAGGTCTTGCAGGGCCTGCAGCCGGCCTCCCCAGAGCAGCTGCCAGCTGACCCCACCCCTCTTCCCGGGCCCTCTCCTGCCCCACGGTGCTCCTCTTCTCCCGGCCTCAGCACCCCTTGTCTTTGTGCTCTCACAGTCCAGAGGCCCGTCATCCACCCTCTGTCCAGCCCGAGCAACAGGTTCTGTGTCACCAGCCTGGACCCTGACACACTGCCCGCTGTTGCCACACTCCTCATGGACGTCATGTTCTACTCCAACGGGTAGGGCCTCCTCGGGTGGGAGGGGCTGCAGGGTGGCCAAGGGGAGACACGGCTCTGTCTGGTAGCCCCAGTCTGAGGGGGGAGGCACAGACCTGCCCTGGGAGCTCGTTTGAGAAGCGAGACATGGCTGTATCCCAGATCCCCATTCTAAGAGGGGAGAATGGCGTTCCTTGGGAACCCCAAAACTTGGTGAAGCCCTAGGCCCACATGTGGATATAATAAACACCCCACTATCACCTGAGCTCCTAGGGCAAGCCCAGTCACTTGAAGAGCTGGGAACTCAGGTTTTCTCATTTGGTGGACGACAGCTTTGCCTTTTTCCTCAGGGCAGATTGTAAGTTTGGGCCAACAGCAAGTGGAGCGGGCCCAGGGGCCAGTGAGCTGACAGTGACCATAGGCTGTGCCCTGAGGTGTGGGCCATCGCAGGGACAGAGAAGCCACCCCCAGGAAGGGCAAGTGTAGCCTGTGCCGAGGGCGGGATGGGTCTCCAGAAACGTGAAGTGTGGTGTTCATCTCTGTGAATGCCGTGGAGACACCCACGCCTCACAGATGCGGAGACCGATGAAGGCAGTGCCTCAGGGCCCCCAGCAAGGCAGGATCAGAGCCACGACTTGGCCCGTGCTCTTCCCAACACCCCCAGACTGATGGGCGGGGCAGGGGGGCCTGGTGGGGCTTGGGGTGCAGCAGGGGGCCCCACTCCACCCCTCACCACCTGCCCCGGCCCACAGAGTGAAGGACCCCATGGCGACCGGCGATGACTGTGGCCACATCCGCTTCTTCTCCTTCTCCCTCATCGAGGGCTACATCTCCCTGGTGATGGACGTGCAGACCCAGCAGAGGTGAGCCGGGCCCCGGCGTGGAGGCTTGTGATGGGCTTATCCACCCACTTGGTCCTAATAAGTCCCTACCCCAGCCCTTCACTGCAGGTGAGTGGCCCCGGCTTACAGATGACAGGCCACTCAGAGACAAAGGCCCCGGGTCATCCAGCGACATCCAGTGCTGTTTGCCCCTCACCTCCCCCCGACCCCCGTCTGCAGCTGGGGAGGGGTACCCTGACCAGCCTGAGCAAAGGGGGCAGCTGTTCCAAAGCCCAGTCCCAGCTTTGCCTTCCTGCTCCCCCTACCTACCCCCAGACGAGGAAGGTGCAGAGTGAGTGCACTGAGGGCTTGGGAGAGTCCTTGGGGCCCCTGAGCTCAGGCCAGACACCCCCTTGCTCTGGCCCTACATCAGTGCCCAAGGACAGGGAATGCTCCAGGGAGGGCTGGCAGAGGGAGCACCGTTAACATCTGGGGATTAACATCGCTCGCTCCCTTTCAAGGTTTCCTAGTAATTTGTTGTTCACGAGCGCATCTGGAGAGCTCTGGAAGATGGTGCGGATTGGAGGACAGCCCCTAGGATTTGGTGAGCCCTGGGGGGCTGGGGCCGACATTGCCGAGTGCCGTGCATCTCTACCCCTGGTATAGATGGGGAGACTGAGGTCCCCACAGCCCGCGCGGTCCCTTGACCAGTGAGTGACAGGAGGCACTGGGCTTGGAGGATGGAAGAGCAGCTTCAGCCAAAGCACTCTTCTCCGTCCCCCGCCCACTGAAAAATTAAAACCTGCTTATTATTAGAATAGTGGGAACATGATAAAAATAGAAGAGGAAAAAAAAAAATCTCTCCTTAGTCCCACTGTTGACAGGGAATGACTGTTGTCATTTTTAATGAGTTGTTGTTTTTTTTTAACACAATTGCCGAACAGCTCACAGTAAAACTCAGACATCCCAGCCCCTCACCCTTTTCCCTGTGTAACCACAGTGAGCTGATCCCCCAGGAGAAAATTCACAGGAATCCCCCAAGACTCAATCTAGCTTCAGTTTCCACGATTGTCCAAACTGTCTTTGGTAGATGGTTTTTCCCATCAGCATATTCCAAGGGGCCACGGGTCTCAGACGCCTCGGTTAGAAGGGCCACACGGTACCGATTCTCCCGGCACTGAGTGTAGGCTGCTGGCCCCATTGTGATGACGGCAGCGAGCTTTGTCTTGATGAGACATGATCTCTTTGGGCTAGACTTGTCAGACCCAAGACCTTGAACCCGGAAGACACTCTTGGTAAATCACAGGACGTTTGTTTCGGGGAGTGCCCCTCAGCTGGCCCTGATGGGATCAGTAAACCCTGATTTCCCATAGACAGAGTGCAGAATGTTCCAGATAAAGCTCAGACTGCTCCAGGGGCCGTGGGGTCAGCCCCAGGGGCTCTGCTTCTGGGACGGGACATGAAGGTGGCAGGGCATTTTGACCTGAGGGCTGCAGGTCGGAGAGAGAGCCAGGCTCTGCCGCCTGCCTGTGGCTTTCTCTGGACAGGGTCGCAGCTGGACAGCACCCGGCAGGGCTGGACAGCGCCCCCTAACTTTGCTCACGTCAAGGCCAGAGCGAGAGCCATCCCCGGGGGCAGGACAGTGGGCTGCTTTCCGCGGTGCTGGGCAATGTACACTGAAGGCTCCTGGTCCAACCCTGGACTCCAGCGTGTCTCTCGGGGCCACCTTCTCCACAGACCCCAGCATTTCTCCCACCCACATTTGCTGCCCAGTTTGGGGCCGTGGGGATGTGGAGACCCAGTAGCCTAGAGGCAAGTTCCCCAGTGAAGGAGGCTGAAGGAAACCAGGGTGACCTTGGGCAGGTTGCTTAACATCTGAGCCTCAGTTTCCTAGTCTGTAAAACAAGGAGGATGGTAGATCCTGCTTCAGGGTGGTGCGAAGCCCTCCATGACGTGTCAGTTACACCGAGTGCTCAGCAAGCAGCAGTTGCTGTCACTATCACATGTAAGGACATGTAAGGCTTGGAGAGGGTTGAGGAAGGGAAGGCTTCCCGGAGGAGGTGGCTCCAGAGGTGACCGGTAGATGTTAACCCGGCTGATGGGGAGGAGAGGGCAGCACCAGCAGAGGTGGGTGTGATGCAGCGGTGCCTCTCCACGGTAGAAACAGTGGAAAAGGGCCTCACCAGGTCATCACAGGCAAAGGGGCAGGCGTCACCGGAGACTCAGATGAGAAGCAGGAAGTTGTGCATATCAGTTTATCTTTTTTTTTTTTTTTTTTTTTTTACTGAAGTATAGTTGATTTACAATGTTATGTTAATTTCTGCTGTACAGCAAAGTGATTCAGTTATAAATATATCTATATATATTCTTTTTCATATTCTTTTCCATTTTAGTTTATTACAGGATACTGAATATAGTTCCCTGTGCTCTACAGTAGGACCTTGTTGTTTATCCATTCTATATGTAATAGTTTGCATCTGCTAACCCGAACCTCCCACTCCATCCCTCCCCCACCCCCTCCCCCTCGGCAACCACAAGTCTGATCTCTATGTCTGAGAGTCTGTTTCTGTTTCGTAGATAAGTTCAATTTGTGTCATATTTTAGATTCCACATGTAAGTGATATCATATGGTATTTGTCTTTCTTTTTCTGACTTACTTCACTTAGTATGATCATCTCTAGGTCCATCCATGTTGCTGCAAATGGCATTATTTCATTCTTTTTTATGGCTGAGTAGTAGTCCATTGTGTATATATGTACCACATCTTCTTTATCCATTCATCTTTATCCATTCATTTTGACATTCATCAAACGTCAGTGGACATTTAGGTTGTTTCCATGTCTTGGCTATTGTGAATAGTGCTGCTATGAACATTGTGGTGCATGTATCTTTTCGAATTATAGTTTTGTCTGGGTATATGCCCAGGAGTGGGATTGCTGGATCATATGGCAAACGTATTTTTAGTTTTTTGAGGAACCTCCATACTGTTTTTCATAGTGGCTGCACCAACCATGTGGGAGGGTTCCCTTTTCTCCACACCCTCTCCAGCATTTGTTATTTGTGGATTTTTTTAGTGATGCCCATTCTGACCCGTGTGAGGTGATACCTCATTGTAGTTTTATTTGCATTTCTCTAATAATTAGTGATGCATATCAGCTTATCTTTTTATCCCCAGCTTTGGTTCAAAGTTTACCAAAATACACTCAGTATAATAATATTACAGAAAAAAGAAAGTCAGGTTGAAGGGAGAATCGAGGTGGGAGAGTAGATGAAACTTGAATCGTCTTACCATCTGCAGTTGCCCTGGGCTGTTTTGAGCGGCCTCACAGGCGGGCGACAGGGGACACAGTGTGTGAGAAGCAGCGCTGTGAATCTAGCAGGCAGCAGCTGGATCTACCTTCCCGGGATGTGGAGGGTTTTAGCGCCAGGCTAATAGCTATAAATAGCCCTGCAAGAAAAATAACTTGAGAATCTGAAAGATTCTAGACTGGCGAATTCCATATGTTTTAGACCACGGTTTGCAGGAAATATGTTTTCCATCACAGCCCAGCACACACATACACAAACAACTCTACGGTTTCACAAAACTGCGCTCGCTCTGGTGCTGAGCTGTTTGCCCTTTCCTTTTCTGTTGTCATTTTATAAAACCCTGGTTACCAGCCTTCTAAATTGACGTCCCAAATGGGTCACCACCCATGGTTTGAAAGGCACCATTCTAGACCCTAATCTCCTACCCGCCCCCCACCCTTTTACAGAACTGAAAATGAATGTGTCTGTAGCTAAAGAATCTTAGGACACAACCGGTCACCACGTAGCAGCACAGACGGTCACCAGAAGTGCAAGCACGAGGCCTGTACAACCACCAAAGGGGCCCATGGGTCCAGCCAGGAGCCCTGGGAGACCAAGCAGAAAGCAGGAGCTTGAGAGACCTGCAGGGTCACATCTAGGTCCCAGTGTGGGCTGACAAGCAGAACCAGGGCCAGGGAGTGAAAGGACGCCAGGGAGGCTAGGAGTGGGGGAAGGGTGAAGCCCAGGTTGATGCCCAGGCTCTGGCCCCAGAATCCCATGGGGAGCTGGTGGCCAGATCTGGACTCTCCCACCCAATCAGGACAGCGCTGGGGAAATGCATCATCGCCAGAATCACAACAGTAGCTTTGAGGGGTTGTGCTGATGGAGAGAAGAGTGGTCCTCAGATCCTGGAGGTCTTCCTGTAGGAGGAAGCTTTGCATGGTGACTTCAAAGCGGGGAGGAGGGTGGAGGAGAGGGGAGAACCATCCCCAGGCAACCCCAAGGCCACCTTATTGGCTGAGGTTTGGAGGAGGCCAGAAAGCCACCGCTTTGGAGATCCAGAAGGAGAAGGAAATGACATTCCTTGTGATCAGATGCCTGACACTGCCTTTAGGATAGGCAGGGACCTTTACCCAGTGGGGACTCCGATGAGGAAACTGAGGCTCAGAGAGAGGAAGTGACTTGGCCACGTCATCTGGCTAGAAAAGGGCGACAAAAAAGAGGGCCTGAACCCACATCCTCTTATCGCCACGCTACCTCCAGCTCTGTTTAGGGAACTCGCAAGATGGCCAGGGAGATGAGTCCAAACTACGAGGCACGGGAAACAGGCAGAGGGTGGTCACAGTTAGACAGAAGTGGCTTCTGTGGAGCCCTGAGGATGGAGAGCTCACTGCCGACCAAAGAGATCAGAGAAGCCTGCTGGATGGAGGGGTGGGGAGTCTCTGGGAAGCTTGCGGGTACAGGGCGGGCACTGCCAGCGGAGGGAGAGGAGAGGCCAAGGCTGTGCTGGGTGGCCGGGTGGGAGGAGGCTGAACGTGGTCCCCGCCTCTGTCTCCAGATGAGTGCGGCATCGTGGCCCAGATCTCCGAGCCCTTAGCTGCTGCTGACATCCCCGCCTACTACATCAGTACCTTCAAGTTCGACCACGCACTGGTGAGTGTCCGGCCCCGGCCCCCAGGCAGGGCAGGCCAGCTCTAGGGGCTCACGGGTGACTGCTTCCCACCCCCTCGCAGGTACCGGAAGAAAACATCAATGGCGTCATCAGCGCCCTGAAAGTCAGCCAAGCAGAGAAGCATTAGAAGGCCCTCTTCCACTCCTCCCCGTCTGCCCCCCAGGCCTGGGCCCAGCCCCACCCTGAAGATTCTTCTCGCAGTATTTCTCAACAGACTGGAAAATCGGCCCCGGGGCCCCCAAGGAAGGGGTCCCTAGGACACGCCCCTGATGGCTGACCCCGCCAGGCCTGTGGCCCAAGCCAAGGCCTCCCCGTGCCCTCCTGCCTTCCTGGAGCCCCCAGACCCTCCAGAGAACCGCCCCCCCCCCCCCGCCTCCTTCCCCCACCCCTACCCCAGAAAATGATGTCTGAGGCCCAGGGAGCTTGTGAGCTGACCCACCTTCTCCTCCTGCCTCGCCCACGGCCAGGGGCAGACGCCAAAGGAAGCTGGCGCCTTCTACAGGACACTGGGAGTACCGATTCTCGGGTCGTCTTGGGGGGCTGGCTGAGCAGGGCTGAGTTCATGGGGCCCCGGAAGGCCCTTGTGAGGGTAGGGGTTCTGGCCCCTGTGGTCACTGGTCTCTGGTTCCATTGGCTCTGGGCTGGTTCCTGCAGAGTAGAGGCCAGTGGGCCGCCCTCTGGTCGTGTGCTGGTGAGGCTCCAAGGGAGCACGGGTGGGGCCCTGAGCTGGGGGGGGACCCCAGTCCCCCAGAACCTGGCCTGCCAGCCACAGGGCCTGCGCCCCGACTCCCAGCAAGACTGCCAAAGGGGCCTGTCCAGACCCTCCCCACCACAAGCGCTCAGTCCCGGGGGGAGGGGGGTTCCCAGGAGACCCACCAGCCTGGGGCACGAGCTCCTGTCCCCTCTGCTTTCCCTGGACCCTCCTGGGGCTGGCAGAGCCTCAGGTTCCCCTAAATGGGGGCAGCTCCAGCGTTCTGGGCCTGGGGTTTCTTAGGTCACCCTCACCTCCCCAGCAGTTAACTAGACCAGCACAGGGCTCCCCCGTTTTCCTGCCCCGCCCCGTCGCCCCACTTTTGGGGGAAAGTGGAAGGCCTCTGCCCCCAACTCACCTGCCCACCCACCCCTCGGTCCAGGGACCGTGGCGTTCACGAGTACTTGACCTGGGAGGCAGCTTATCTGAGCCTTAATAGAGAAAACCGTACCTTGTTTTAGTTTCTTATTTAATGTATTTGCACCCAGGCTGCAGTTGGCAGTAGTTTCAGGGGATGGCCCGCTGAGTCTGTCGGGGCTCAGAGTGTGACATCGCTTGGTTGGCATCCTGTGTGGCTCCAGGGACAAGCTTGAGAATCGGGAGCTGCTTCCAGGGGTCTCGGCCCTCCCTTTGGGCAGAAAGCTGGGAGCAGAGGTCTGCTTGTACGGGGGTCCCCAGGGCATCCCCCCACGGAGCTGCCAAGGCAGAGTGGTTCTGAGCATCGGCGGGGGCCCGAGGGCCGCAGGGCGGTGGGCAGCCAAGTGGCAAGCCAGCCCCCTCGGAGAATGGGGTGACCCCCGTGCCTCCTCTCCAGCTGGGAGTGTTTTCCAAGCAAGCAGGACCTGCAGGGTCCTCGTCGGTGCCCGGGCAGCAGCTGACACGTGCTGTCCCTGAGAAGCTCGGAGGAGAAGGGACATTCTCTTGGGCTGGTGAAGCCCCACCCACCCCCATTCTCTGTGCCGCGCGGGACCCTCTGAGCCACGGAAATCCACCAGGTGGGGAAGCTGTCCGTCTGGATCCTTGCAGATGTTCGGGGCCCAAGTACTGATTCGGAACCCACGTGTTTTTTTTTTTTTAAGTTAATTCATTTTGCACAAAACACCAAAACATGTCAATTGTTTGCTGGTTCCAAAACGGGGGTGACCACGTGGGCAGGGCAGCACTTCACGCCCCGAGTCCCCTTACTGTCCTTGGAAGGCCTTGACTTTTCCGTGGCACGCCCTCCAGACCCCTTCCTGTCTGTCCTCCCCCGCCTCTCCTCCCTGCCGAGCAAGTGTGTCGGCCCCTTGACCCCCAGAGACGTGTGCTCCCTAGACCCCCTAGGACGTATATTGTACACACATATAAATACCTGTGTTTTATGTTGATACAGATCTATTCTGTAAATAGCATATATACTTGAGCAATATATATGTTAATATATACTGTGTGAGCGTGCACACGCGTGTGTGCGTGTGTGTGTGTGGGGGCGTGAGGGCTTCCGCCCCGCGGTGTCTGCCGTGCACACAGGCACGTTTTGAGCCACCATATATTTTTAATTCAAGTATATAGGCAATACGATTATTAGAGAACCCGGCTGGCTGCCTTGGCCCTGACTTGAGAGAAAAACTAAACCAGCGGCCCGGGAACTGAGCTCCGGGGCAGGTGTTGAGGGTCCCTACCCCCTCCTCCCCGAGTATCCCTTGAAAGCTGGATTCGGCCCCTTCCTGTAATCCCGTTGGCACGACCGAGGCCTCTGGACACCCTTATTTTATTGGGGGGACAGTGGCACAGAGGGAGGAGCAGCTGGAACAGGGCAGCCCCCTTGCCGGCGCTCTCAGCCCGAAGACCTGGGCCAGCTGGACGGGCGCCCTCCGGCTTTCCGTCCAGGTCTGCTCCCACAGCCCCATCACCTGATTTCTGTCGCTTTAGAAGCCTCAGGTTCTTTCCCCAGGTCGCCTCCTGGGGACTGGCCCCATCCGACTGAGAAAGGGACGGATGGATGCCCTTGACGTTGTTTCCGGGAGGGGCTGGTGCGAGGACACGGCTCTCTGGGCTACACAGGTGTGTATCCAGCTGGCAGGGCGGGAGCCAACACCCTGAAAACCTGCCCCCTCTATTTCCCACACCCCCATCCTCCCGCCGTGTGCAGAGGCCGGCACATCCTCGGTGCCTGTGTGTGCCCGTGAGTCAGCGGTTGGGTCTCCAGCAATCTGGGGGAAGAGGGAGTGGTCTCCCCGGTGGCTGGCTGCCCCCAGCCACCTCTGGCTTTGCTGTGCGCAGGGGTCCCCAGACCCCCAGAGAGGCGGCCTGAAGAGGGTGCCCTGTCAGGCTGAGGCACTCTAGGCTCTGGCTTGGGGGTGAGCGGGTGGCCCAGGAGCTGCCACCTGGGCTCCAGGTGTGTCTTTGAGTCTGTGCTGTTCCCTGGTAAGAAAAGCTCAAACCATCTAAATGCTGTGCTCGCTCTTCACCCGCCCCATCCCTGCACACTGCAGAGCGGCGCGAGGTTAAGGTAGGGAGAGCGAGGGAGACCAGGAGCCGCGATCACCCACTTCACCCCTGCCCCCAATTACAAAAATCTGCCTCTTTGGCTCAGCTCTCAACACGGGCGCCCCTGGTTCCTAAGAAACCCCATTCTCCCTCGGCCCTAGTCCTGACCCAGCAAAGAGTTGGGCAGTGCCCGCTCTGCACCTCTTTCCTCCACAGGGGTTTCCAGAGCCCCCCAGGAGGCAAGGCCTACACCACTGACCTCAGCCCAGGGCACCCGTCCAAGCAGGAGAGGCACATAAGGCCTCCCTTCCCCAGGATTCTGGGGGTCCAGAACCCCCCCCAAGCACCAGCATTCTCCCCCTCCCATCAACTCCGGGCCACAGGCCCCTGGTGGGAAGGGAGGGACCGGGTGACCCGGAGCTGGCCGCTGTGGCCTCCCCATGCGGGCAGCGTGGCCTCGGTGACCAGTGTGGTGTCCAGAAGATGCGTGGTCGGTTGGGGCTTGTCCCCTCTGTGGTGACAGAGGCTGCCACGGAGCTCAGGAGAGGAGGCTCGGGGGGGATAGGAAGGGCCAGGCCCCCACCCACAAGCCAGCGGTACCACTTGCCTGATAATCAAAGATGAACCTGCCCACCCACCACCTGCCCCTTCTGGCCACACTTCCCAGCCACCCTGAGCCACCTTTCTGAGCCTCTGGATCTGGATGTGGGCACAAGCAGGGCCCTTCCCAGCCCCAGCTAAGAGAGGGGACCTTGGGGACCTTCCAGGTGGTAGCGCTACAGCCCTGTGCTAGGAATTTTTGATGCTCCTTCCTGAGTGAAAACTGTGGCAGGGGGGCGGGTAGGAAGGAAGCACCCCCGTGTATCTGTGGCCAATGTAAGCCACGGCTGGGGAGCAGCCTGCCCGGGCGCTGCCGTTACGGCCGCCGAGAAGCGGAGTTGGTGGTTGGCTTGGCAGGCAGAGCTTGGGGGAGGACGACGGGGTCTCCCAGCGGTGGAAAGACAGGGGCTTGGGCTTTTCAGGTTTCCTGGGTACTGTGCCGAGGCAGGGGCTAGGCCTGGAGGGGGCAGTAGCCCTCTATTCAAGGAGGCCGCCTGGGAAGAGAGCCACCAAGATGGCGCATGTTGGTCAACCAAGATGGCAGACGGTGGTCAGCCCAGCAGAGGGTGGGCTTGGGAAGAGTGGACGGGACTTGTGAGGGGAGTTGAGCCCTGGTATAGCTGGATACCTTTTCTCACATGCCAGCTCTTTTCCATTCTTTCATTTTCAAATTAGAGGCAGCACAAGGACCCTTTTCCGTAGACCGAGGGAGAGAGAAAGCTGCGGGCTGGGCTATGGCCTTTAGCTTTGAAACCCACGCCCTCCTGGGAAGCCTGCTTTCTTGGGAGGGAAGGATGGGAGCTGTTGGCTGAGGCAGCCTGCTGTCCTTGGGGCTGAGGGCACCAGGATGGCCTGGAGTACAGGTAGAAGCCTGCGGCCTGGCCCGTGCTTTCGTGGGCAGCCTGGTGGGGAGGGAGCTTGTGGCTCTGGGTTCTCGGTGTGGGAGGCTGTGAGCGCGGCAAGTGCTGGGCGTCAGAGCAGTGTTCTGGGCAGGACCACTCGTGTGTGTATACGCACACGTGAGCGTGAGCGTGCGCTGTGTCACGCACCCTAGTGTGGACGCGAGCACGCACGTGCAGAGCCCAGATCCGAGTGAAGGGACTGGCTCGTCCGGTGTTTCGAGGCCTGGGTACGTTCTTACCCCAGGGCCACATGTAGAGCTGAAGGGGTGCGGGAGCAAACCTCGAACGCAAGGCAGCCCCGCCCCCCTTGACTTTGCTGAAACTGCTCTGCGGACGGACGGCGGGGGCAGGGGTGTCCCTGCAGGGGCTGTGCTCCGCCCGGCAGCGGCCCGGAGGTCCGTGCAGCCAAGGGCTAGACCTGCTGGGCGGACTTCTCAGCAGCAGCCAGTCCTGAGGACAGTATTTACAGGGAGCGGTTCTGGGGGCTGCTGCCCCTCCGCCTGCTGGGGCTCGTCCATGAAGAGCGTCCAACAAAGTTGGAAACCGGAGTGGAGGGCAGGGGGGGGTGGGTGAAAAACTGGCCAAATTCAGGTCCCAAGGCAGAGGCCAAGCCCAGTGCATTTTCCTCTCCACTGCTTCAGTTTACCTGTTCAGAAAATGATCCAGGAAGAGCTGGGCAGGGTTGGCTCCAAAACTGGGGGTGGGGAGGAGCTAACAGCAAACAAAACCCCAAGCCCTCCTCTTGCTCTTTGCCAAAATCATTTCCGTTATCCTGAGATGGGGGTGAGTGGATGTTGGCTGCACAGCAGGGCTCAGAGGGGCCTCTGCCCTGCCCAGGGTTTCGCCTTGGGGGTCGGGCCCTCCCCTGGCATGCCCCGGGTCACCAGCAGTAGCAGCGGCACTTGCATCTGTCCCAAGGTCTGGGCGAGGGGAGAACTGGGCAGCCCTGTACCCCAGGCCCTCACACTTTCTTTCTTTCTTGAAGAAACACAAAACCCTTGAGATTCATGTACTGTATGACGGAGAGAAAAAAAGTACCTAATGTTCCCCAAAAAAAGACAGTATATTTTGTACTTTGTAAAAGTGTTCATTAAAATGGAAGAAAAAAATGATGTTGGCTGACGGCTGTCTGATTTTGTGCTGATCCAGGGCTACGTCTCATCTCTCTCCCTTCTCCATACTGTGGGTGGGGGCACATAGGCCAGGAGCTGGGAGGAGACAAAGCAAGAATCTGAGGGAGGAAATAGCCCTGAGAGCGAGAGGGGCTGTATTAGTTACCCAGTGCTGTATAACAAGTTGCCCCAAAATGTAAGGCTTGAAATGATTATTTGTGTGTCCTGGTTTTGGTGGGTTAGGAATTTGGGAGCAGTTTGAGCAGCTTGGGCTCAGAGTCTCTCACGAGGCTGCAGGCATCTGAAGCTCGGCTGGGGCTAGAGGGTCTGTTTCCAAGGTGCTTAATCCACATGGCTGGCAAGGTGGGCCTGCCTGGCTGTCGGCAGGAAGCCTGTTCCTCTCCACGTGGGTCTCCGCTGCTTGAGTGTCCTCATGGTATGGTGCCTCGCTTCTCCCAGAGCAAGGGATTCAAGGACCAAGGTAGGACCTACCTAAAAAAAAGTAGTTTTTCTTCTAGCTTCAGAATTCATGTACCATCATCTCCATCATATTCTATCGTCCTGCAGCCCAGCTCTGATTTGACCCTGGAGGAGACCACACAAGAGTGTGAAAACCAAGAAGTCAAGGTAACCTTGGGGGCCACTTTGGAAACTGGCTGCTACACTCACCATTCCTCCCCAGATCTGTGGCAGAGGTGGGCCTGGGGGACTGGGGACCCCTGGAGCAGGATAGGACCTTGGTGGTGGCAGGGGAAGGATCAGGGGCTGGAACCCTGCTGTGAATGTCACACCCCCCCCAGGAAAGGTGTCTTGGTGCTGGAAGCCCAGGAGCTGATGCCTCCAGATAAGACACCCTGGGGGCAGGAGGGAGGGCACGGTGCTTGGCGTCCCTCCCACAAGCGCTCTGGGGTTGAGCTCCTGCCCCCTTGGCAGGTGGATGCTGGGACTGCCCAGGCAAGAGGCCTGAGACCAGCAGGTCCTGGACCTTGGACGCCCTTCACCCTGCCCCTCTTTGATGTTTTCCATGGAGGGCAGGTGTGAGCAAGGCAGGGCTCTGCCTACATTGGGCCGCACCATCCCCTCCCCCCTGCCTCACAGGAGAAGCAGCCCTGGAGATGGAAGGGAGGGAAAATGGGAGCTAAAGCACTCACCCACCACCCCGAGTCCAAGAAAGCTCTGGCTGCTGTGAAGGCTTTTCTTTCTGGGGTTTGCAGACTAAACACCCCCTCAACCCTTCACATATCGCACTGGAGCCACAACATGGGTGGGCACTCTTGATTGCCCAAAACAGTAGCAAAGGCCTCCTTTTCCCACCACTCACTCATGTTCACTGTCTCTAGGGTGGTGCCAGACCTTGTGCCAGGGGCTGGAGACCCAGATGACGCTGCCGTGGCCCCTGCGCCTGAGTTGCTCCAGGAGGTGTAAAGACGTGAAAACAGGCTCTCCCAGGGAGTGCAGTGCCAGGCTCCACCACAAGGGGATGCTGTGCCCTGGGGCCATGACCACTGTCCGGCAGTAGGAGGAACAAGAAGCCAGGACGTTAGGGTTGAGCTTGGTAAGGCAGCGGGACCCAAACAGAAGGAACAGCAAAGGCGCAGAGGGCCTAGAGGGGAGCGTAGCTGGAATGGAGAAGCAAGGTGGGGGAGGGAGGAAATGGACGGGGCTGGTAGAAATGAGGCTGAAATGCAAGGTGGGTTCTCAGGCCAGCTGGGGGCCTCACACTCTGCTACAGACCATGGGGAGCGACGGAGGACTTCACGCAGGAGACCAAACTTAGCATCTGAATGGTGAGTCTGGGTTATTGAATATGGCTGATAGAAGGAGGAAAGGGGGCAGCCAGGATCCTGGCCTCATTTCTCAGGAGAGATGACCCTGGCCAACTCAAGGGCCTTCGCAGTGCAGTCAGGAATGGCGGGGGGCATCACAGATGGAGAGGACCGGCTGGCGTCCCACCTTCCGAACCATGCATGTGCCCTTGCCCCAGCCAGGGCGTAATTCCTCGTGGGAGCAGCTTTGGCTGCATCTTGGCAGGGTTCTTACCCCAGCACGTTAGACTCCCCTGGAGAGTGGGGAGAGTTACCTGTGCCAGGACTCCACCCCAAAGAGTCTGATTCAACTCATCTTGGCTTCAGTATAGTTTTTAAAGCTCCCCAACCCGCTCTTAAAAAAGTAATAAAAAGGGGACTTCCCTGGCAGCCCGGTGGTTAAAGACCCCATGCTTCCAATTAAGGGATGCAGGGGGTGAGGGTTCGATACCTGGTCAGGGAACTAAGATCCCACATGCTGTGTGGTGTGGCAAAAAATAAATAAATAAAAGTTTTTTAAAAAGTAATAAAAAGAATGCAGGGCCACAGAAGGAAAGAGCACACTCTGTAGTCACTTTGCCTCCCCTTGGTTTTATTCAGCTGGTGGAGAAGCAGGGGCTCATGATGGTGAAAACTAGCTCTCCAAAGGGAGTGTGGAATGAGATCGTGGTGATGGTTTTACCACACAGATAATAGGCTAAAACCACCGAATTGTACACTTCAAAATGGTTTTATGGTATACGACTCACATCTCAATTTTTTAAAAAAATGAATGTGGTAGAGAAGGCAACAGGTGTGAATGCATAGCAAGAAGGATGGCCAAGAAAATGTGAGTTATTCTAACATCCCTTGACGGTTAAAGAAAGTTCCTATAAACACAGCGGAGGGTAGCATAAAGGAGTAGGAAGACCACAGAGGTCTTTACCTTGCAAAAGTTGGTCTTGGAGCATCTCGTTTGAGATGTTTTCCAGGAGCTGTCCACCTGCGCTGGACCAGCGGGAAGCTCTGGCAGCCATCAGCTGGACCGCAGCCCATCTCCCCACACTGATAAGCACCGGGCACTGAGAGGGTCCTGAGTGGAGAGAGCTGAGGAGAAGTGAGCAGAGACCCCCTAACGGGCCTGTAGGTAGCAGCCCAAGTTGTATTCCGGGAAATAGATAATCAGTGCCTAGGAACTCAGTATTACAGTGTGTTGTGGATTCCACAATACAGGTGTCAAAACTTAAAAATTTAAATGAAGGACCCAGCAATCCCAATCCGAGGTATCTACCCAAGAAAACTGAAAACATGTTCACCCAAAAACTTGTATGGGAATGTTCCCAAAAAATCAAACTCTGGGCTAATGTAAAACGTGTACATGAATGTTTTGGCATTATCCACAATAGCCCAAAAGTGGAACCAACCCAAATATCCATCAACTGATGAATGAATAAACAAAATGTATATCAAGAACAAAACCATTCCCAGATAATTCTGTTCCACAGCCGAGGTTGAGAAGGCCAGGGTTAAGGGGTAGAATCTGCCTCAAGGAATCCCAAAGTCCCCATGGAGAACACCACCCCCTTTGGCTGCTCTGTGGGGCAGTGGCCTCATCCTGCTCTCCTCCATTCGGAGGCCAGACCGATCAGGGGCAGTCAGCCCCAGTGTACCTGCTAGGATGATGCGTCCTTCTTATTGCCGCATCCCAAGCACTGGCAGGTCCTGGCATATGGACGGTGCTCCGGAGAATGTACCCCATCAGCCTCTGCTGCTTCTTCAACATTCCCCCCCCCCCGGAATGAAGGTCAACTGCAGCTATGGAACAGCTTACGGTCAGTTTTTGTCTCCAAGGGTAGACTCAAATGGGGCATTGTCTTTTTTCTTTTTTCCTAATTGAAGTATAGTTGATTTACAGTATTGTGTTAGTTTCAGGTGTACAGGGAAGTGATTAACTTGTATATGTTTTTTCAGATTATTTTCCATTATAGGTTATTGTAAGATACTGAGTATAGTTCCCTGTGTTATACAGTAAATCCTTGTTGCTTATCTATTTTATGTGTAGTAGTGTATATCTGTTAATCCCATACTCCTAATTTATCCCTCCCTCCCCTCCTTTCCCCTTTGGTAACCATGAGTTTGTTCTCTATGTCTGTGAGTCTGCTTCTGTTTTGTATATAGATTCATTTGTATTATTTTTTAGATTCCACATATAAGTGATATCATACAGCTTTTGTCTTGCTCTGACTTATTTCACTTAGTGTAATACCCTCCAAGTCCATCCATGTTGTTGCAATATTTCATTCTTTTTTATGGCTGAGTAATATTCCATTGTGTGTGTGTATGTGTGTGTGTGTGTGTTTGTATACACACCACATCTTCTTAAACCAATCATCTGTTGACAGACATTTGGGTCGTTTTCATGTCTGGGCTATTGTAAATAGTGCTGCTATGAACACTGGGGTGCATATATCTTTTCAAATTAGCGTTTTTGTTTTTTCTGGACATTTTCCCAGGAGTGGAGTGGAATTGCTGGATCATGTGGTAGTTCTACTTTTAGTTTTTTTTGTTTTTGTTTGTTTTTTGGGGGGGGGGTTGGGCTGCATTGCGTCTTCATTGCTGCGCATGGGCTTTCTCTAATTGCGGCAAGCTGGGGCTACTTTTCGTTGCGGTGCACAGGCTTCTCATTGCGGTGGCTTCTCTTGTTGCAGAGCATGGGCTTCTAGGCACACAAGCTTCAGTAGTTGTGGCGCATGGGCTCAGTAGTTGTGGCTTGCGGGCTCTAGAGCACAGGCTCAGTAGTTGTGGCACAAGGGCTCAGTTGCTCCACAGCATGTGGGATCTTCCTGGACCAGGACTCAAACCCGTGTCCCCTGCATTGGCAGGCGGATTCCTAACCACTGCGCCACCAGGGAAGTCCCTACTTTTAGTTTTTTAAGGAACCTCCATACTGTTCCCCATAGTGGCTGCACCAATTTACACTCCTACCAACAGTGTACGAGGATTTCCTTTTTTCCACATCCTCTCCAGCGTTAATTATTTGTAGATGTTTTGATGCTGGCCATTTTGACCGGGGTGAGATGATACCTTATTGTGGTTTTGATTGGCATTTCTTTAATAATTGGCTATGTTAAGCAGCTGTTCATGTGCCTGATGGCCATCTGTATGACTTCTTTGGAGAAACATCTATCTAGGTCTTCTCATTTTTTGATTGGGTTTTTTTTTTTTTTTTTAATTGAGTTGTATGAGCTGTCTCTATATTTTAGCTATTAACACCGTCAGTCGCATCGTTTGCAAATATCTTCTCCCATTCCGTAGGCTTTTTGTTTTGTTGACGGTTTCCTTTGCTGTGCAAAAGCTTTCAAGTCTGATGAGGTCTCGTTTGTCCAACAGGGCATTTCCTGATGGGCATGGCTTCATGTCCTCTCCTCTCTGGTCTCCTGGCACTTGTGCTGCCACCAGGCTACCAGAGCGATGGCAAGACTAAGCTACTCTCCAGCCCCGTGGGCCATCCTCGCCCCCACCAGCTACGTCCCACCTGTTTGCCTCCCTGGCAAGACAGTGGGCTCCTGGTTTGAGGAGGTGACCACGGTTTCTGGATTTATCCTTCTAAATGTACTGCTGAGCACGCACCTCAGTGTGGCCCCAAGTCTGAGAAAATACATCTTAGAAGGACTCCAAACACTGTCTCAGCTCAAGCGTAATCTGGCCGGCTGTTGCTCCAGGTTGAACAGCGAGGTTCGTGTGGAAGAAAGGCCGGGATTTCTTGATCGGTGCAATGTGAGTCTCTGGGGGTGGCTGGTAATGCGTCCTGGGAGAGAGAAGGGCAGGTATGGGGCTTTCGGGGGAGGGGATAAGTTCCTGGGGGGTCAGTCCTGGGCTGGCGGGCGCTGGGACGATGGCTGTCTCACAGGGCCGGGCCTGTGCTGGGTGCTGCCCCCAAGGTCTGTCCGTACGTCACACCACACGAGGCAGCTGATCAGTTCTGATAAAAAGGAATGGCCCACGGGACAGTTTGAGTCACTCCTGTTGCTGGTCGGCAGGTGCTGGGGCCGGGCGTCACCCAGGAGAACAGTGTCGGTCTTCACGGACGCAGCCCGAGCTCTCGCCCCGGGCCTGGTTAGCTGGGCGCTCAGCCAGGCCGGCATCTGCTGGGCCCAGTCAGCACCGTTTCGACTGTGTGGTTCTCAGCATCCGACTGTCGCACAGAACACAGCAAGCGCCTGAGTGTTTGGGCACTTATTATGGGCAGCCGTCTATTCAAGGGACAAGCGTGGTCATGACAGGATTCCGAGTGTGTCAGGACTGACCTGACGAGAGTGGAGAGCCGCGGCTTCTATTAGCTGCTCGAAGGTTTTGCGCAGTGAGAGCCGTCCCTCCCGCACAATCGTTATGAAGTGGCAGCCTGCACGTCTGCCAGGGGCTCAGGGGACGGAAGGCGGAGACCCAAGTGCCTTGGAAGGGACTGTCCACTCTCCAAAACGGCGGTGGAGTCCCTGTGCCTTCTCAGGGCTCTGCACTGGCCCCAACATCTGTGAATGGATGGAGTCTGAGGGTGAGAAGAGCGATCACGTCGGAGGCGGCCCGTGGTCGCTTCACCCAGCGTGTCATCCACGCACTCGATAACGCGAGGAGCCCGGAGCCTGAAGCACTGACCCTTCACAGGAACAAAATGAGAAATCGCAGCAGCTGAGCCAATGGTGTAGAAGGCCTCTGTGTTAAATGCTGGGAGAGGCTGGGAACAACAGGACAAAAGCTGAGAAGGGACACGAGCACAGAGGACAGCCACGGGAAGGGCCTGGCAGATGCGCTCCAGCCGGGAACCCCTGTTGCCACAAAGGGCACAGACCCCACTGGGAGACACTGGGTTTTGGGGCGTTTTTTTTAGATTTTTTTTTTTTATGTGGACCATTTTTAAAGTCTTCATTGACTTTGTTACAATGCTGCATGTGTTTTATGTTTTGGTTTTTTGGCCGTGAGGCATGTGGGACCTTAGCTCCCCGACCAGGGATCGAACCCGCACCCCCTGCATTGGAAGGCGAAGTCTCAACCACTGGACCGCCAGGAAAGTCCCGACACTGGGTTTTAAGACAAATCCAAAGACGTCCCTTAATATACCCTGGGGGCTGTGTCCAAGGTGGAAGTAGTTACTAGATCTGAGTCATGGTTGCCACTTGAGGGGAGGAGGGGAGGCTAAAAACCATTCCCACCTTCGACGGAGACCCTCCATCACCACCATCCCCTACGGTCCCCGAACATCACTGGGGGACCCCGGCCTGCCCGTCGGGGACATCACCCTCCTCAACTCAGCATGTGCTCCAAGGCGTGGATCTCCCTGAGGATGGATTACTGCCGTGCACCACTGGGGTGACGTGGTCCTCGGCCCAACTAGAAGCTCCAGGAAGGAAAATGACAGATGGTTTTCAACTTCTGTTTCAAGTTTATGGAAAAACTTTGCTGTAATAAACATAAGAACTGGTCCCCCTACAGAGAAGTGGAAGTGGTACAAGGCCAGGTGAGGGGTCCCAGGGCCGCTGCCCCAGACACCGCCTGGCCGGTTCGCGCTGCCTCAGGTCGCAGCAAGGATGTCGGGTCGGTGACGGCTCTGCTTTAAACCGCCGCCCCCAGCACCACCTGTCCCTCTCCGGCTTTTCCTCCACAGCCCACGCAACCACCTAATGCACTTTGCATTTTGCTTGTCTGTTTTGCCTCCTCGAATTAAGTGTCATGAAACCTGCTTACAGGGATTCTGTTTGCCACCACGTGACCCAGTGGGATCAACAGTACCCGACAAGTATGGGGTACAACAGTAGACGTTTGTTGAGTGAATGAATAAAAGATGGGGGATGTAGGCAAACCGTGAGTGAGAGCCTGCTTTGCGACACGACTGCCCAGTTGGTTTTATACTTCATCATTTTCTCCCAACTGCACCGCGGGAGCAGACTCCGGTCAGAAAACAGTTTTCAAGTGGGACTGTCTTCTAGTGTATTTTTCACTGGTTTCTAGTTGCCTCTTTACCAAAAGCCTTGTTTTTGAAAGCTAATCTCTAAATGATCAGGTTAAAATAAAAAGGCCTCTCCAGTTCTTAAAAACGAAAAAGCAGAAAATACTTTATTCCAAAAGAAAGAGATTTTTAAAAGACGTTTTTAAAGAAAAAGACAAGTTAACTACTAATGCAAATGTCTGTCACCGTTTCTGAATTTTCCTTCTCCGAGGCTAGTACTCCAGCCAAGCTTTCGCAGGATGTGTTCAGAGCCCTTG
This sequence comes from Balaenoptera borealis, assembly GCF_965194805.1. Classification (NCBI taxonomy): domain Eukaryota; kingdom Metazoa; phylum Chordata; class Mammalia; order Artiodactyla; family Balaenopteridae; genus Balaenoptera; species Balaenoptera borealis. Next base: position 78,384,444 of record NC_138872.1, read on the forward strand.
GCCCACAAGAATCTGGCCTCGCTCTTCCTCCCGAGGGGGCTTCTCAAGTCTTCCAAGCCAGGCAGTAAGAATGGTTACAAGGCTGCTGAGAGCCGTGGGCCCACAGGGTCCTGGGCTGGCGCCCACTGGCATTTCCAGGGAGAACCCCAGTGCAAGGGGTTTCGGCTGGTGTCCAGCAGCAAGCAGGGACGGCTGAGCGGGCTAAGCTTTCCAAAGACCAGACGTGACACCAGAAGCCGTCGTGTGTTCCCCAGAAGGAGGCGAGATGAGCAGATCATCCTCGCCCTGCCGGGGCCGCACACCCCTGGGGCTCGGCCGATAACGGCGGCATCTGTGCTGAGCGCAGCATGTCTCACCCTCAGCGGGGGGGGACCCCGTCCCGGCACCTCCAGTCACCCCGCTCCGGGCCGCAGGGGAGCGCGGCTCACCACACGCAGGCCCCGACCCTCTCGGGCCCCATCCAGAGCCCCAGCGGCTGCCTCTGTTGCGCAGTCCAGGCGGTCCTGAGGCCAAGGCCTGGCTCGAGCGGGTCGGGCAGGAGGTTCAGATGAAGGACCTGGCCAGAGTCACCATGTGATCCACGCCACACGCCACATCCACAGGCTCCCCAGGCATCGTCACCTGAACAGACAAGACCCAGCACACCGTGAGGAGGGATGGCCTGGCGGTGGCCGAACAAGGGCCTGACCCTGGCTCTGCTCTGGGTAAGTGACCTAACCGCTCTGAGCCTCGGCTCCCTCACCTGGAAATGGGGTGCTTACGCCCACCCGGCAGGTCTGCTGGGAAGGGTAGATGCACCCACCGTGGGAAGGGCCATCCTGACTCCCCACCCAGACCAGGGCAACACCCCCGCGAGAGGCCACTCTGGGCATGTGCACGGACCCTGCCTGCACCGTCCTGGGACGTGCACACCCCACAGAGGCCATTCCCCATGTGTGACTCCCCAGAGGTCAACCTGCGCTCAAGCCAGCTGTTCAGTGACCCTTCCCAGAGGTCACCAGACAGCTCCCTGGAGCAGCTCCAGAAACCCTCCTGCCCTGCCCTACCCTCAGGGTCCACTGTGGGAAGGAGGCCTCCCAGCCCAGTGTCTTCACCCGCTCTACCCGTCAGCTCCAGACCCAGGCAGGCTGCTCCCAGGTCCTGTGCACCCCGGAGGAGGGGTGTTTACTGCGTCTCAGAAGGTGCCAGAGGCCTGGCTGGCAGCCCTGCCGACACTGCCACCCACACTGCCACCCACACTGCCACCCACACTGCCACCACTTCTTCCCAGGCAGGCCCAGCCCTCCGGGTGGCGTGCACACAGCCTCGTGCGGGTGTGGAGGCTCCAGCCTGCGGGCCCTGAAGGTGACTCTCACTGTCCCACAGCTGGGCCGTGGAGACGGACCCCCCCTCCCGCCAAACTCCATGGTGCCCACAACACAGGTGGGGTCTCCAGGTGCACACAGCCCCCCAGTTCTCCAGGAGAGGGGCACTTTGCTTTCTCCTCTTGTTGTATTATTATTATAAATGTTATTATTATTACTATTATTACTTTGAATAGGTGATAGCCACGTGGCTACGATAGAAAATGACATTCAGTAGAAAAGAAGAAAAGGTATTAAATACCTTTGGATGCCACCCTGTCATCATATGCCCTGCTCCCCACCTTCCCCCTGAACTGGAAACTACTTTTAACTGGTTTCTTGTCTTTCCAGAGATTCTAGACGCAGAAAGCTGGTGCGAGCGTAGTGTCTCCTCAGGGAGCAACTTCGAAGACGGCGCACCTGCACCTGCACCTCCCCCTCAGCCCCTGCCAGGACGCTGACGCTGCTCTTCTGACCGGACCCGAATCCTGCCGTCCCTCCCCAGTGGCAGCGCGCAGCGGGGCAGCGTGACAGCTGGAGAGGGATCTGTAACAGCCTGCGGAGTTTACTGAGCTTTGGAAGGAAAGGCCTCGTCCAGATGGCCTGCCCTAAAAGCCCAGAGGCAGCAACGTCAACCGTTCAGAGACAAGTCCATTAGGGTCTCCCGGCCACAAGGCAAACGGATGCTAGTAACCAAGTCGTGCTACTCACCCGTCCCTAAACAAACGCCTTCAGCAAAACCTGTTACAGAAATCACTGAACAAACATGCAGCGGTGCCCTCAGCTCATCGCAAAGGCCCAGAGCTGCAGAAAGCGTTCCAGGCTGGCCATAGAAGCAGAAGAAAACATGCTGCCTGGGCTGACCAGGCCAGGTGAGCTCCTAGCAACCTCCCCGGGCCACGAGAGCACCTTTATTGACCTCCCCCAGGAAAGGGCCACGCTCCGCGCTGACCTGCGGCCGAGCTGTCACACTTAGGCACCTCTGTCCTTGTTCCCCAAGGGCTGTGACCATCAGAACCCAAAGCAGAGGGAGCCACCTCGCCTTGGCTGACTCGCCGGGACGATGGTCGTGGCTGACGCCGGCCCCAGGAGCCTCCCTGGGGAGCAGCAGGTGGCTCCCGAGGCCGCAGCCCCCCCCCCCCAAACTGCCTCTCAGTGCAGCCTCTGAACTGAGTCCAAGAGAAGGCTGCCCTCAGCCACGTTTTATTTGTGGCCTCATCAGGGTTAAAAGGAGTTTCTATTCTAAACCAGTTTACACTCACATTGTTGCAAAGGCAAACAGTTCCAGAAAACGAACCATATTTGGCCTGAGTGACTCTGAAAAGTTTCAGCAGAATCAGTGTAGGAACAGCTCTCTGCACAAGGACAAGTTCCCAAGACACAACCCCCCCCAGGTGAAGCACAGACGACGGCAGAGGAGGAGCGCTGGACCAGCTGTGATCCGGCCACCGGACTTGCCGTGTCCCCACTCGGCTGCGCCCAGAAGCCAGGCCGCACCCCGGAGGGGAGCCGCTCGGCCTGCGAGGAGGCCCAGCCCCTGCGGCGCGCCCTCCCCTGGGGCGTCAGAACTGCCGGGGCCTGTGGCTCCTGAAGCAGCCAGGTAAGAAAGAGGCCCAGCAAGCAGAGGGTTCCCAGCTTGTGCTCCAACCCAAGCCCCACCAGAGAGGCGCACGGTGAGGGGGAAGCATAGTCTGCACTCAGAGCACCGAGTTCACGTCGCAGCCCACCCACTGCGCAGCTGGGAGACTGGGCCAGCGGCTTCAAATCCTGAAGAAGTCAGTGTGCACGGGTGCAGGCTGGGGGGCAGCCCAACCTTCACAGGCTGTTCTGAGGATAAGAGAGACGGTGCAAAGCACCGGCCCCCGGGACAGCTCCGGGCCCTGAGAATGGCGGTCATGTGCGATGGAAAGTGAGGGCATGGCCTGGGTGGGGGTGGGGCCGCTCAGAAGCTCTCCCCAGTGTCCTGTTCCCAGGCCCGCAGGGCTGCCATCGGGCAGAGGGTCCCCACCTCTGCCTCGCCCTCCCTCCACTGTGGGGACTCCAGGGGAGCCCAGCTCAGGCCCTCGCAGAGGAGGGGGACCATGGTGACGTCTTAAAGTCAGAAATTCTGAGTCTCATTCTTGGCTCCGCCTTTTTTAAAAAATATATTTATTTATTTATTTATTTTTGGCTGCGTCGGGTCTTTGTTGCTGTGCGCGGGCTTTTCTCTAGTTGTGGTGAGCGGGGGCTACTCTTCCTTGCGGTGTGCAGGCTTCTCATTGCAGTGGCTTCTCTTGTTGAAGAGCACGGGTTCTGGGCGTGCCGGTTTCAGTAGTTGTGGCACGTGAGCCCAGTAGTTGTGGCTCGTGGGCTCTAGAGTGCAGGCTCAGTAGTGGCGCACGGGCTCAGTAGTTGTGGCGCACGGGCTTAGTTGCTCCGCGGCATGTGGGATCTTCCCGGACCAGGGCTCAAACCCGTGTCCCCTGCATGGGCAGGCAGATTCTTAACCACTGAGCCACCAGGGAAGCCCTCCACGTCTTACTAGGTGTGTGACCTTAACGGAATCACTGAACCTCCCTGAGCTCTGAGCATCAGTGTGGAGGAGGAAAACATCCTGGACAGCTTCCGGGAGGAGAGGTTTCAATCAGGTGACTCAGATGTCACTTCCTAGGCCTACGAATCATCAGAAAAGCCCAGGCTCTGTAAGTAAGTCTAAGAAGAACTAGTTAATACCACTGTAGGAGCTACAAATGTGGCTTTACTCTTTTTTTTTCTTTCTTGGAATAATTTTTAAATGATGTAACATATCCCCTACTTAAGATTAATAAGAAAATAGTGTTTAAGGAATAAAAATCACCTGCAATTTTTTTTTTAAGTGAGACAACAGAACAGACTGGAGAAAGGTCCAACTACCCAACAAGAGACTAACCTTTAAGGAATCCAACCTAGTTGATCGAAAACCTGGTTCCTGTCACCACCACTCTCCCAGAGCCCCAGCCTCGCATCTTGGAGCCGGCACGGACCTCAGCGCCATCCTCCCGACCAAAAGGTGACACGTGGGTGAAGGAGCTCCACAGACACACAAGGGGAGACAATGGTGTGGGGCATGAAAGCAGCCGTCACGGGAACAGACCAGAGTGCCCTTTCCCTGATGGCATGGAGGTTGGGAACGACACTTCAGAGGGACGTTCAGTGCAGGGGTCCGGCTTGACCAACGGGGCATCCGCCCCCAGGCCTGCCACCCCACCACAGAGGCCAAGCCTGGCCCGGCCACTTGGACAACGAAAACGCTCTCAAACCTGATTTCACAGCTGATCTTCGCTCTAATTGGGAGGACATGAAGGCAGGTGGGGAGCCCCTAGTCACAACGGTCATTCATTCAAAACCCACCTGCTTGGCCGTTTCCCCAGCTGCCCCTCAGAAGGAAGTCCCTTGCGGGGGTGGGGGGTGGGGGGTGTTAAAGAGAGGGCTGCGAGAAGCCCCCAAGAGAACGAGCAGGATTCTAACTGCTCCGTATTCCCTGAGCTGCCGGCCAAGGTCCACCCGCCGCCACGCCTTTCCTCACCCGGGCTGGGGTCCCCAGGGGACAAGCGGGTCAGCACCAGCCAGGCTGGGAACAACTCTGGGCCACAGTCATTTTTTTTCCAACAAGTTTAAAGTCTCCCTTTTGACGTGTTCTCTTAGAGAAAGCACCGGAGTCAAGGCCTGCCGAGCTCAGGGGAGCCAGCAGCCAAGGGGAGGGCTGAGAGAAAGAGCCCCTAAAATACCACAGTAAGTGCCTCGAAACATTTTCTGTGGGTTTTTGACCGATAAATCCTTTCTTTTTCTTTCTTTTCTTTCCTCCTTTCTTTTTCTTTCTTTCTTTCTTTCCTTTCCTTCTTTCTTCCCTCTCTCTCCCTCCCTCCTTCCCTCCTTCCTCTATGGCTGTGTTGGGTCTTCGTTGCTGCACGTGACCTTTCTCTAGTTGCAGCAAGCGGGGGTTACTCTTCGTTGCGATGTGCAGGCTTCTCATTGCGGTGGCTTCCCTCATTGCAGAGCACAGGCTCTAGGCACGCGGGCTCAGTAGTTGTGGTTCACGGGCTCTAGAGCGCAGGCTCAGTAGTTGTGGCGCACGGGCTTAGTTGCTCCACGGCATGTGGGATCTTCCCAGACCAGGTCTTGAACCCGTGTCCCCTGCACTGGCAGGCAGATTCTCAACCACTGCGCCACCAGGGAAGTCCCCCTTATTTTTTTTTTTTAATTACACATTTCTTTTGCATTTTTACACGTTTGTTTTTTTTAAAATGCTTTACACAACCTCAAAACACGTTAAAACCTAACTTTCGGGCTTCCCTGGTGGCACAGTGGTTGAGAATCTGCCTGCCAATGCAGGGGACACGGGTTCGAGCCCTGGTCTGGGAAGATCCCACATGCCGTGGAGCAACTGGGCCCGTGAGCCACAACTACTGAGCCTGCGTGTCTGGAGCCTGTGCTCCGCAACAAGAGAGGCCGCGATAGTGAGAGGCCCGTGCACCATGATGAAGAGTGGCCCCCGCTTGCCGCAACTAGAGAAAGCCCTCGCACAGAAACGAAGACCCAACACTGCCAAAAATAAATAAATAAATAAATTTAAAAAAAAAAAAACCTAACCTTCAAAGAAAACACTTAGGCACGTACACACACGCGAACACACGCAAGTGCACACACACAGGCGTGCACGCACACAAGCGCCTGCTCCTCTACACAGAGACTATCTCTGCAAGGGGACGATGAAACCAGAACCAGTGGCTGCCTCTGGGACAAGAGATGGGAGACTTATTTTTCATAATACATTTTGTACCACGTCCATATGTTCTGTATTCAAAAAATTAAATAGCCTTTTTTTTTTTTGAAGAACTTAAAGAACTGACTTAGTAAACGACACTAAGATAAACTACAACTTAAGAAGGAACCCTCTTCCCCTTTAACTTTGAAATGAGCCTTTTGTGTAATTGCACCCTCCCCTCAGAAGAGCCTTCATGTTTCACTCTGAGGGCTGTGGTAAGGCACTCTGAACATTAAACATCCCGCTTTCTTTTAAATTCGCTGTAAAACATACCTCTCCACGGGCCGCTGTAAACAGCTCCCGGCACGTCCACTTCTTCATCTCAACCCTCTCCCTCTCGGAGCCCCGAGGCACCGGCCTGCAGCTCACTGCTCCCTGAGGCACCCGTGTGCCCGAGGCCAGCCTCCGAGGAGGCTTCCTACAGGCACCACGGGGCTGGAAGCCCGGGCCCGGTGCTGGCCGGGCTGCTGCGTCAGGTGAGTCTGCCCTGCGGGCCCGCCGCCCTCACGCCCGCCGCCCTCACGCCCGCCCGGCCCAGCCTTACCCTCCACGGGAAGTACTGGTCTTCCAGGCGACCGATTCCCAGGCACCCTCGGACGTTCTTGCCCCACACAAAGAGCTCTCCTCTGTCTGCAAATAAAGAAAAATGGCTTGGTTGGGGCTTGAGGCCAAGGGCAAGTCTCCAAGAGGAGGAAGGGTCATGAGAATAGGCTTTCTAGAACCAGGTACAAAAAAATCAAAGTTAAACTTCAGTTTCTCCCAGGCATTAATGCTTTCTTCTAAGGGGACAAGTATACAGTACCATCCCCATACCAAAAACACGTCCCGGCCCAGATTCATGCTGGGTCCCTCTCATGGGAGATGAACACATGCCTGGAGGTGGGCCCAGGGGCTCCTGCACACGGCCCGCTCTGTGCGGCCCTTACACACACACCCTCACCGCCCAGTTATGTCCAACCGAACCCTGCCCTCCACAACTCCTGAAATCTCAGCATCCTCAAATCCTGGTCACGCCCTGACAGAGTGAGAAGTAGGACAATTTGTCATGTCTTGTCTGGGTCTCCACGTCTCAGGAGCATTTGGTCAAGTGACACACGGTGACAGGGCGCCTGTCTGGGTCGAGTCTACATCTGTGTGCTGGGAGCTGGGACAGCCCGGGGACTGACACGCACGTTCCTGTCCTCGCGGGGCTGGAGCTAGTTGAAGAGCGAAAATTAAATTATTAAACCACCTAATGCATGTTTTCAAATTGTAAACAGTGCCATGAAGGAAAAGGACAGGCAGGGTGCTGTCGGGGCAGGCCAGGAGACTGAATCCAGACTGGGGCTCTGGGAACGCCGGCTCCAGGATGGACCCTCAGACCGGGCAGGGCCCTCAGCGCAGACTTCCGTCCACACCGGCCTGGGGCATTCTCGGCACAGAGCCCCCATTTCCCAGCCCCCTCTGGCAGAAGGCTCTGGTCATGGGAAGAAGGGAAGACATGGAGGAGCCGGGACTGAAACAACCGGCTGATTAAATACAGGACCTTCCGCGACGCGCTGGCAGAGCCCTCTGGTCTCGCTGCCGTCCTTGGTCTTCCACCTCACAGGCGTGTTTAACACAACAATTCAGTCTGGCCCCCAGCACGTCAGCAGACCGCAGGGCAAACCAGAGGAGCCCAGGCTCTGAGGCGCCCTCTACCGAGGAACAGTCACTGGCACTGGAGGGCGGCTGTTGGGTCTTGGGGGAAACCTAGGTAGGATTTCATTTCAGTGTGACCCCAAATGGCCTCATGGCACGACAGCAGACAAAGCAATCTACCCTAGTCAAAGGCTTCGTACGGGTTTCCAAGTACGTGTACTTTGCACATAGTTTAAGCCTTAAACACTGGGGAAATAGGTTACTGTTACCTCCAGAATTCGCCCACACTGACTCTATCTGCTACATCAAAATAGCTTTAAAACGCCAATGTGACACACGCATTTGCAGATGAAGGTGGCTGACCCAGCGAGAGGGGCGTGAGGGGTCCTCCACGCCGGTCACCACTGCTGCCACCCAGTGCCTCAGCGCACAGACAACACTCCACGCACCGCCACAGCGGCCCACGCTGCAGCCGCCACTGCTCAAGCCCCAAACCCTGAAACGCAGACAGTGACTGAACGGTAGTGAGGACTCCGGAACAGACGGTGCTCGTCTGGAGCAGTCCTCACGTTAGCACGAGGCCAGGGAACCCAAACCGACTGTCCCGGCCCAGATGTTTCTAAAGGAAACAACAGCTTGCCGTGAGACAAGATAGTCTTTAAATTGCAAGGAAAAACTGAATTTACTTGAGAATCACAAAATGAAATTTAGTTCCGTCTTACTATTCAAGTCAACTCACGAGGAGCAAATTGAACCGACAGCCGCAGTGGTGGGATGAGAGCTGTAATCGAGAAGCGCAGACACGCGGGAGGTCTGCAGAGTAACTTTGTATGTCATGGCTTGGTAATTGGGCAACCCTCTGAGAAAACCTCCATTTCAGCCCCCCTTCGATCACTCCCCCCAGCACTGTGGAGAAACCAGGCACATCTACCCCCTCAAAACCACAGGACAGTCTTACAAATGTGCCTCTTGCCGCCCCACGCTCCTGGCTCGGATGAGGGTCGGGCTTGGCCAGGGACCGGGATGAAGCCCCCCACATTCACTTCCTGCTCACCCACCGCGGACGTACCAAACCTCCGCGGGTCTCCCCCAGCAGCCCGGCCCACTCGAGGGTCCCCTCTCCCACCACCAACTGCATCCGCTTGAGAAAAGTCACTGCAACGCCAGCCTAACCACAAACCAAATGAACTGAAAACAAACCTCCCGGGTGAAAAGGAGACACACATTAGACCACCTCAAGCCAAACAACTTCTGGATTGGCTGCTCTCTTTAAATATCCACACAAGGGCGCCACTCCGCTGGATGGATGGAAACTGAGAGCAGCCCAGGGTTTGGGGCTGAACCTGAGAGGGTGAAGCTCGGTAAGGCCTTGGGGCCACACGCGCTTGGTCACTTACTGGTGAGGGCGGCGAAGTGGTTGAGTCCACAGCGAATGCGGGAAACCTGGACTCCTGGGTTGAACTCCGTCAAGCCAAAGAGAGTGGGTGGAATCATTTCTGGAAGGGCAGTTTCCATGAGGTTTGGTCCTTTCCCAAGAATTCCATAGCCCCAGACGAAAACATGTCCTTCTCCTGGATTACAGTAAAAACAACGGTCAGGAAGTCAAACCAAGTGCAGCCCTCCCTCGCTAGAAATCTGAACCACACCACCAAGATGCATTATATCCACATGGACTTTTTTTTTTTCCCTCTTCTTGCTTGGCAAGAACATGTTGACATTTAAAATAATGTTTCTTTTCTCCTTTTTCAAATTCTTGCTTGTGGAGTATGTCTAGCCAGCTAACCAATCTCACAACACAAACGTCCTACATCTTGAGTGTGCTGGACGGGGCCACTCCATAAATCAGCCACAAACCCCACGTGAACACAGGAGAGCCTTAGAGGGGCAGCTTTTCCTAACAGCTCTACGTCTCACACGGATCAGAAGGCCAAGCCAAGTACACACACAACTTCTGGCCAGATTCTAAAATTCGTAATGATCTTCAGGTCATAAAAAGTTTACTACTCATCAGTGGTGCCAGACGTTTAATCCCAGGGGCTTGGCTCCCAGTACCTGAACCCTAAGGCTCTTCTCCTGTGTGCCCGTGGCTCTTGGTACGGCCTCTCTAGAGAAGGCAGGCCTGGGGGCTTTGGCCCAGGCGTAGGGAGAGGGCGCAGTAGTGCATCCGCCACTCCAGAGGTTTGGATAGTTACTCAGCTCTACGCTGGCTGTTCGTCGACCTATAAATCACGGCTGTTATCCTTCTGTCAAGAATGTCACCCTCACCCTCTATTAACTGAACTAAACTAACTAGATCTTCCCACAACTGTGCTCCCCGCACTGAAAACCATAGCCTGAATCCAGTGGACACCAACTCTTCCTCACCCAACCCACCCACAGCTTCCCAACCAACTGCCTGCAAGAGGGTCTCACCGTTTAATACAGCACAGCCTGTCCCCCCACTCGCAGCCTGCTTCACCCGCCCGACTCCTGAGAAGGGCAAGCACCGGGGGACGTTCACCTGAATCAAAGGAAGGGTCCACACTGTTAGGAAGACAAACCAGCGAGAACTTGGAAATACTGTTTCATGTACAGAGTAGATAAGCCCCGGTTCATTCATTCCCTCCCCATATATCTCCTGAACGTCGTACACATGCTAAGCTTCTAACTGGGTGCTGGGAAGATGACAGGCGGCAGGAGAAACAGTCCCGCTCTCAGACTGTAGTCCAATGGGGGAGGCAGATGTCAGCCAAAACTAACACAGGATGGATCTGTGCTGAATGCAACGAAGGAGAGCACAGGGGTCCCTGGCGTGAGTGTCAGGGAACCTGATCTGGTGTGCGGGGAGGAGCAATCAGGAGTAAGCGGGCCAGGGGAGAAGAGAAGGAAATCCCAAGGCAGCGAGATGGACGTGCAAAGGGAGCAAGGTGAGTGTGGCACGTTCAGGAGCTTAAACAAGGTCAGAGTGGCTGAAGCAGGGGGACAAGGGGGAGTATTTGTAAGAGGCCGGTGGGGAGAAGGGAAAGCAAATCACGCAGGGTGCTGTTGATCATGGTTAGGATTTGGTCTCTATCCTAAGCACAACAACGAGGCAGTAAGGGTTCCAAGTGGGAGAGGGACGTGATTTCTAGAGGGGAATGTGAGTGGACGTGGGTAACAAGGGAGAAGGGCCAGGATGTCAGGATAAGCATGAATTCACTCCGGGATGTACTGAACTTGCAGTGCCTAGAGACGGCCAAGTGGCACTTCTGCTCAGAGTGACAGATGGGAGGGTCAGGGGTTGGTAGAACGAAGTGTGGCCAACTTAGCTGTCCAGCAGGATTTGGTCTTGGCACCCCTACTGAGGAATAACTTTGCAAGACAGATTTTAAGTGCTTCCGTGACAGCCATGAATCTTTTCAGAGTCACTTGCAAATGAAGACAGCTGGAGGGTAACAATCCCTAAGATGACTCCAAAGGAATAAAGGGGCTTACTGATCCGAGATGACGCGAGGCTGCTGGCCTGGCCTGGCGTCTGCTGCCTGGCTCTCACAGCTTCTCTACCCAACTGGGCTCTGGCACAGGGCCCTCGGCAAAGGCTGAGAAACGCTCCAGCAAAGAGCCATTGGAAACGCACCACTGTTGTCACTGACAGGATGAGGTTCAGACCACGTAAAGATCATGGATGCGGTGGGCTGCTTCCAAAACAAATGACCCGTCTGTGCTAGTCACACCATGGATAATCTGCGCCCTTGTGTGTGGGAGTTAGGCCTAGTGACTTGCTTCTAAAGAACAGAATTCCAGCACACGTGAGCGGAAGGCACTGCCAAGATGAACTTACAAAGCCCTGGCTTCCGTCTCACTGACGCGCTCTCTCGCCCTCTCACTGGCTCACTCGGCTGAAGCCACGCTGTGAGCCGCCACTTGGAGAAGCCTGCATGGCAAGGAGCCCAGGAAGGCTTGGACGGCCACTGTGAGCTGGCCAAGCGCCAGCGAGGACCTGGGGCCCCAGGGCCAACAGTCCACGAGGACCTACACCCTGCTGCCAACCACCAGAACGGGCCCGGAGGCAGGGCCTTCCCAAGGTGAAGCCCAAGGTGACACCAGCCTTTGAGAGACTCAGAGCCAGTGACCCAGCTAAGCCACCCCTAGGTTCCTGACCCACAGAAACGGTGAGACAATAAATGTGTGTTGTTTTAAGACAATAAATGTGTGTTGTTTTAAGCCGCTGCTCCGTGGTGGGGTCCTTTGTCATGCAGCACAGATAATGACGACATGACCCTGGCTCTGCCCTCACAGGAAGGCCGTGGGAGACACTGATCTCAGGCCTTGCTATCCGGAAGCCCAGTCCCTCTTCTAAACATTTTATTTGCTGTTTATCTTATGGAAACAATGAATCATTTCAATGACCACGTTTTCGTCTCTGTTTTGGCTACTAGAGAGCTCACAGCCAAATCTGCAGCCACTTCTAGCTACTGTGTCAGACCACAGAGAATGAATTTTTTCATCCAATTAGCTATCTTTATCCGTTTGTGCATATCTCTTTATCTATTAATATATATTTAAAACCCTTCTGTATGTTGTCAAAATAATGCAGGACAGAGAAGCAGATGGAATTACAGATGCAACGAGATTGGCCATTAGGTGTATGGGGCTTTTTGGAGAGCAGGGTGGGGAGGGTGAATGAAAATGTTCTGGAATTAGTGGGGACAGTTGCACAACCTTGAGAATATACTAAAAACCACTAAGTCACACAATTTAAAACAGTAAATTACCTATTTTTTTGAACGGGCCATTAATTGGTAATTGTTGAACATGGATGATGGATACAGAGATTAATTATGCAGTGAGGTCTACTTTTTGCTTACATTTGGAATTTTCCTTAATAAAACGTTTAAAACCCTACTGTTACTGTACTGACGGTGTGACAGGGAGAGGCCACCAGCAGGACTGCCAATGCCCTACTGCATGATCTAGGGGCCGCACAGGTGTCTTCATCAAGGTGCACACCTCAGATCTGTATATTCGGGGGTACACACACTAGATGGCAACAAGAGGCCGACTGTGACATCACAGGACCTTATGTAAACAGCCTCACATCCCTTTCAGAACAAGACAGGGCACACAGCCATACCTAAACTACTGCTCTAAACCAGGACTATCTCATCGAAGTATTGATAATGATGGCTTTTGCATCTAAGCTTTCTTTCCAGGCTCCAATGAGATCGCCAAGAACTCGGCCCCTTGAAGAGGCAGCCGTAGCACAGGTGAGGCCTACACGGCACCCTACACGGCACCCTACACATCACCCCTTCGTGAAGGATCTCTTCTAAATATCCTTAACACTCTACTTCCAAACCCCCAGCCCCGGCTGCAGAGGACCTCGTGGGGTCGTACCTGTGTGGAGTCCGTGACCGAGGCCAGCTGCAGGTACTCGGAGTTCCCCCACCCGAAGAGGCTGCCATCGACCGACACAGCCAGGCAGCAGTCCCCGTAGGTGGCCACCTGGACCACGTTCACTCCGGCAAGGTCTCCAGCCAGCTTGGTGGGCGCGCTGGTGATATCGTAGTGACCCAGACCTGGAACAATGGAAAACTGTGTTACTTACTTTTAATTGTTTATTCTTTTAACAAACACTTGCATTGACCTACTATGTGTCAAACACAGTTTTAAGCACTTTGCAAACATCAACTCAAAATCCTAATCTGTTACTCTACATGCTGTACAACTTCCTTCTCCATGTTCTCTCAGAAGAGGGAAAAAATCATAGTAATTGTTTACTTTTAAAACCCTTGATGGGACTTCCCTGGTGTTCCAGTGGTTAAGACTCTGCGCTCCCAATGCAGGGGGCCGGAGTTCGATCCCTGGTCAGGGAACTAAGATCCCACATGCCACAACTAAAAGATCCCGCGTGCAGCAACGAAGATCCCTCGTGCCGCAACTAAGACCCGGCACAGCCTAAATAAATAAATAAATAGAATTTCAATAAACAAACAAACAAATAAATAAAACCCTTGATATTTTCTAAGTCTGATTCAAGTTAGATACCTTTTTAGGATGAAACACCAACACACAATGAACCTATCAGACCTTGTATATTACATACAGGCACACCTCGTTCTACTGCACTTCACAGATACTGCATTTTTTACAAATTGAAGGTTTGTGGCAACCCTGTATTGTCAAATGATGGTTGGCACTTGGGGGGCAGTATTTTTTAATTAAGATATGTACATTTTTTAGACATAATGCTATTGCACACTTAATAGACTAGACTACAGTGTAGTGTAAACATAACTTCCATATGCACTGGGAAACCAAAGTTACAACAAGCAATTCCTAATGCACTGCTGGGCTTGCTAGAACATAAAAGAAATCTCTAAGAGCCCATCCCACCTCAGCCCCCCACCCCACACCATCCCCCAACTACAACAAATCAAAACTGGCAAACTGGTGTGGTACACAGTGACCAGAGGAAAAGACGGGGCTTGCCGGGAGGACAAATGTCACCATCAGCACTGCAATGGAGAGTAACCCCTGGGCAGCAGACCAAGGTAGAACCCTGAACCACAGACGCGTGCTTGCACCAGGCTTTTTCAAAAGGGCCCAAAGCAGTGTCAGACTGGCAGCACCCCTCGGCAACAGGCAAAACCCTGTTGTTATGTACTCCATATACAATAAAAAAGATTTTTAAAAAGTAATTCAAAATGTTGAAGGGTTATGAAAGAAATAGGATGCTGAGATAGAAACTGCTTTAGACAGAATGGTCGGGGGAGCCTTCATTGAAGAGACAACCTGAAGCTGAGGCCTACAGGATGAAAAGGAGAGCATAAAAGAGCATTCTAGGCTACGGGAACAGCATGTGCAAAGGCACAGTGGCAGCACAGAGGAGGACAGGCTCCAGAACGGGCTGCAGGGGGCTCGTGGGGCTGGACTCAGAGCCTGGCAAGCAAGGGCAGTGAGGCCATGTGACAGTGGAGCTTCTGGAATGGCACCAGGAAACTGTTAACCACAGTTATCTCCAGCGAGTGGGACTTTCACTTTTCACCATATTCCTTGGTCTATGCTGTCAAAATGTATCAACAATTTCATTCTTTTCATAAAAAGCTTATTTTTAAAAGTTACCCACACCAAGATTTTAAAAAATAAAAAGAAGCTTCCGCTTTATAGATAAAAAAATGCACATTTTAAAAACTGGCACTGTAATTAAATCAGGACACTTAAATTGACAATACTCACTGCTAGAGAGGTTATGATTAAATTGATACTTCTGTACATTGCTGATGGCAATATAAACTAGTAAAACTTTTGGGAAGCAATTTAACAACACATTCTGAAAATAAAAATATTCAAATCCTTTGACCCACTCCTGGGAATTTATCTAGGGCAACAATCCAAATGAAAGAAAAAGCTAGATGTCTATACATGACAAATGTCATATCTCCAATGGCTACTGCACCCCCCAAAAAGTATGCCTCCTGACAACAGGGTAATGAGTAATCACCTGATAAAATGATTAATTCACCTTATGGTACATTAGTTTGATGCTGTACCATACAAATATTAAAAACTGCAACTGAAAATTATACCAACATGGAAAAATGTTTTGTGTAAATTTAATGATAAAACAAGCATAAAAAATCACACCTCTGCTATGATTACAATAAAAGATGTTCACATATGAGCAAGGACTTGGGAGAAAACATGAGTCAAGGAACACAGATGATGTGATGAGGTAGCAGGATTATAGAGGATTTACACAAGATTTAAATCTTAAATTTAAGGTCCTCCCTTCAGACAAATATCAAACACAGAAAAATAAAATATACAAGGATGATAAAGCTTATCCCTCATTCCTCCCTCCCTTAATCACATTCTTCTCAAATGAGTTAAAATCGAGCTCCCTTTAGGTGGCATTTGTCTCTTAAAAGACTCAGACTTGTTGCGGGACTCTCCAATCCTCTATCCAATCCGGGGAGCCAGGGGTGAGGGGGATGGGAGGGGACACAACAGAACAGCGTTCCCAGGAAGTGACAGGAGAGGATAGAGTCGGATGAAGGCAGCTGCACCATCCCACAGGGAGGGGGGCGGGGGTGGAAGGGACGCTACCTGTTTGCCCATCCGCGCCCCATCCACAAGAATACACTTCTCCTTTATCCGTCAGGAACAGACTGTGGTCCTGACCGCAGGCGACCTATCACACAAACAGAGGTGAGGTTGGTGAGAAGGAATCCTTGGAAGCCGGTGTCCTGGTCCAAGTGCCCAAAGCCAGGCACCACTCCCCACCGCTCCTGAGTGCCAAGGGGGCTGGGCCGGTAGGCTGTCCTGCTCTGCTCCACATCTGACTCTTTCTCATTCCAGTGCAGCCCAGCTTGTGTCTCCTACTCCCCTGAAATTGCTCTTGCTAAAAAAAAGAACAGTGCCAGGTGTCCTAAGGAGCGAAGCCGAGAGCTCCTCCACCCGATGCCACCTGAGGAACCGCTCCCTCCATAAGCCTCTCCCCACCCCCCAACAGTGTCCCATCTTTGTCACTAGCTCAGTCTCCACTTCGGACCCTTCAGGGCTGGAATCCTCCGCAGAGGTCTGCCCTCTGCCCTCCTAGCTCTGCACGCTTCCTGGGAGATGGCACCCACCCCCACGGCTTCTGCTGCCACCGCCACGCGGTCATCTCCAGTCTCAACCACTCTGCTGAGTCCCAGACCTACTGTGCTAACTGCCTAATGAAAAGCACCATTTAGCAAACATTCCTTACGCCAGGCACTGCGCTAAGTCAAAGACCAAGGCCACCCAGTAAGAAACCGAATCTCAGAGAAGTTTGGTAACTTGCCCCAAGTCACCCAGTTCACATGTGGACAAGCAGGGACTTGAACTCGCATCAAGGTGGCTCTGAAGCCTGGACAAGATGCACACTGCACTCCACTGCCACCCTGAAAACAAATCCCCTCGCCACCTCCCCCTCACCTCCGCTGCTCCGGGACTCTGCCATCCGGGCCAAGGACATCAGCGCCACCCATCTGCCTGTGGAGTCACACTTGGCTCCTTCTAGCTCCCTCCCTGCCCATCGAATCAAGCCTCGAATCTGGTCAATTCTCCTTACGTCTCCTCACCTGTCCCTTCTCCCCACAGCGTCCCACCTGGACTTCACCTCCTCCCTCAACTTTATTCCATGGCCAAAGTTACCTTCTTAAACAGATTGTGACTTGGCTGTCACTCGCCCTGCTTAGAACCTTTGGCAGCCCCTGACCACCAAGAGGACGCAGTCTAAACTCCTTAATGAGGTGTACAAGACCCCGCATCGTCCCCTCTCAACCCGTCTTCCAGCCGGTTCCACCCCGCCCCACCACAGGCAGGCACACCACACTCCAGCCACACTGCATGCTCTCGGCACCATCAAGCCTTCAGGCTGCTCCTTCTGCCATAAAACCTTTCCTACCACCCACCCCGGTCCAGCTGGTCAGCTCCTCGGCTACCTCCTCCGTGATGCTGTCTCTCCTCCCACTCCACGCCTGGTAGACGTACCTGTTCTCCTTCTGGTGCTTTCGGTAGACACTCATTTACATATTTAATCATTTAAGTATCTACCATATGCCAGGCACTGTACCCAAGCATGGGTAAAAGAGAAAGCAGCCTGGAACACACACAGCCCTCATATACTCTGAGACAGCTAGTTTTTATAACCTGCCTCTCCCACTAGAGTGTTACCCGCCCTCCCCAATTTTTACTAAACTTTCTATCCCCACAAGCTAGCGTAAATCCTGGCCTATAGTAGGCAGGCAATATTTACTAAAGTAATTTATTAATTCAGAAAATCCCCCTAACAATTTGCCATCACCTCACCCAACTTTCACCCTTTCAAAATCACCCGCCCCCGGGGCGGGACCAGTGGTTCTCAGCCCACGTCTCTTACCTGGACCACCCGTCCATCGAAGTCCTGCATCCTATGGACTTTGTGACTTTCGCTACAGCCAGGAGCAATTTGGGGAGAACCAAAAGATATGGTCATGATAAGCACTGTGCGGTTCTGGCCCCTCCCGTCACCCCAACTAGCAGCCTCCCCACACACATAGCAACGCTAGGGAAACTCTCAAGGTCAAATATAAGGAAGAGGTAGGTCTGGGCATGAAAGTAAAATGAAACAAAATCCTTTGGTGATTTTAATACGCTGCAGATTTCTGACTGGTGTTTAGACCTACCAGCGTAATGTGAGGAACTAGAGGGAAATTTTTTTAAAGACTAGAGGAATTTTTAAGTTAATCAATTTGGTGAAAATAACAAACAGAATCAAAGAAGTTCCATGCATCACAGTCAACGCTCACACGCTCTCCCTCCCACCTGCACCGGAAAGATACTCTCCACAGCCTTCCAGTGAGTTCTCACTGCTCCTCTCCAGCATGAGGAACCTCGAGTTTTACTGCTCTGTGGGTCTATCACATCGTAATCACTCAGGGGGTGTTTAATGCTTGACACAATTTGGGGAAGGGGTAGTCCTTTTGGGAACTCACCTGTAAACTTCATTTTCGACCACTTTTCTTCCACACTGCCCGTAAGAATTGTTCCCCATGCTGAAGACTAAAGGATAACACTGCCAGTTAAATGCTCTGCAGGTTCATGGAGTTCTCAAATGTCAGGACTGGAGGGGGTCTCAAAAGCGGTCCTAGCCCGACCACTCACCCTAGCTGCCCCTTGGCTTCCTTCTCCAACATTCCCAGCCTCTGCAGGCACCCCCGCAGGTGTGCTGGGGTCCAGACTGCCCGCGAAGGCCTGGGCCACTGTTGCCGTGCCTTCCGTCTCCCCGCCCGGGCCCTGGTTGCGCTTCTCAGGAATTCCACAGTGTGAGGCGAGCACACTCCGTGAAAGGCCTCAGCAGCCCCCATTCCCTGTACTTGTCACTGGGCTGCCCTCAATGCCAAGCCCCCTCTTTAAAGAGTTCCTAACACCACCTTCGCCTTTTCCTACAAAGCACACTTAGCCAAAAAAAATGAAATTTGAAAACGTTAGTCAAGTTGACCTTCCCCTGGAAACAACCGCTCTTCTGGAGAGTGCCGGGGTGAGCCAGGAGCCTGGACCGTGGAAGCCCCCCACCTGGAAGCAGTGTCAGCAAACAGGCTGCTTTCAGTACAAGGGAAAAAGCCGTCTACACACACGGTCGGCTTGGTGGCTCCATGGCTAAGGAGCAGGGGGCCAAAGTAAGGCTGCTTGCTGTGCGCCATCACACTTATAAATGCCTGAGGTTTTCCAAGAACCACAGAGGGCAGAGAACACGGAAGGGTTAGCAAAGGCTGCCCAACACAGGTCTCCTGAAACCATCCTACTGACTTGCTTGGGAAATGCCAACAGCTTCACTAACTAGATGTGGCCCAACTGAACAAGCCACTTCAGGCCCAACAGCAGGAAAGCGGTCCCCACTCTCCCATCACCTCCTTCGCTGTCTGTCAGAACGAGAGAGTGGGCTCTGCCGCAGGAGACTTGCAGCACCTGCGTCTCCTGAGGTCTGTCCAGTGGCAGTGGGACGGGCGAGGGCTCCAAAACATACTCATATCCCCTCGCTGAAACGAAAAGGACAAGGTGCACATACATTACACTGCCTGAGAGAGTACATTAGTGGCAGAGCTAAGACGAGAACTCCAGCCCCACTCCCAGCCCTTGGCCTCCATCACATGTTGGGTTATTGAAAAGCACACTTATTAAAGAAATCTCTTCCCACGTCATTTAGCACCTTCTGGATTTTTTTTTTTCACACCCCCTGCAGTGGAAGGACGGAGTCGCAACCACTGGACCACCAGGAAAGTGCCACCTTCTGGATTTTTAAGGAAAGGAAAAGTATTTTCTTCCTGCAATACCCACTAGAATTTCTAGTAAAGTGAAGAACAGCATATACGGTATGATACCACTTAGATTAAAAGGAAGTAAAAAGAATACATAGATGCATGTGCTTGCATATACATAAAATCTCTCTAGAAGGATATTCTGGAAACTGTTGACACAGGTTGTCTTCAGGGAGAAAAACTGTGTGGCTAGGAGGACAGAGGTGGAAAGCAGACTCTTCTCCATATATTCAACTGCGTCTTTAGGATTCTGAGGTATGCAAGTATGTCATCTATTCAAAAAAGAAAATTTTAATATTTAAATAAGCAAGAAAGGGAGAAAGTGTTTTAGAAGGCACTCTAAAGAAGAACATTATTGCTTTTCATAATCCTACTGGAGAAGCCAAAATGGTCTATATAGGGAATTCCTATGGTAGGTTTTAAACGATGAGCTTCAGAATATTTATAATGGAGGCTGGAGTTAACGAGAAGAACTGCAAACACACTGGCTCTCAACCCACTTCCCACTAACGACCCCTCTCTTTTCTCCTATGAACCTCCTGTTTAAAAGCATTTTGTCCTGGGGACTTCCCTGCCGTTCCAGTGGTTAAGACTCCGTGCTTCCACCGCAGGGGGCGCAGGTTCGACCCCTGGTTGGGGAACTAAGATTCCTCATGCCACATGGCGCAGCCAAAAAATTTAAAAATTAAAAAAATGAAAATATTTTGTCTACCAAATATATGGCCTTATTATTATGCTTGCCTGTTAGTATTTTTAGTGACTGATATAATTTTCAAACAGAGCTTCTGATCAGCATGGAATAACAAATTTATCACAATAAGATGATGTAATTCTAAGCAAAACCAAAGACGCTGGACAATGCTGTTAGTGTATACAGACTTATTAGCTGCAAAAATACAGTACTTTAAAATACTAAAACCTTACATCTCCCATTACTATCTTCACTGACCCCCTAAGGGCCTGGGAAGCAGTAAATACATAAATTTAAAGGGAATCTGAAGTATTACAGCTCCTTTTTAAAATAAATAAATAAATAAATAAATGGAATCTGGCTCCACATCCAACTACCAATTGACAGGAAATACAGAGGACAGAGGATCATGTTAAATAGCACCACAGGGATGCATTCAGCAAACTCCAGACTGGAAACTTCTACAGGATAATCAACATGATTTCTTCAATAAATAAATATCAAGCAGAAAAAGACTGACACAAACTCAAAAGTGTTTTAAAAGTCTTATCAACCAATTGCAATGTCCAGACCTTATCTGGACCTTGATTCTAATAAATTTTTTAAAATAAAATAAAAACCTAATGACATTCATGAGACAACTAGCAATTTAAACACTGGAGGGGAGTTCCCTGGTTGTCTAGTGGTTAGGATTTGGCACTTCCACTGCTGTAGCCCAGGTTCAATCCCTGGTTGGGTAACTGAGATCCTGCAAGCCGCACAGCACAGCCAAAAAGAGAAAAAAGTTAAAAATAAAAGAAAATAAAATAAACACTGGATATCTGATATTAAAAGATTATATTGGGACTTCCCTGGGGGCACAGTGGTTAAGAATCAGCCTGCCAATGCAGGGGACACGGGTTCAAGCCCTGGTCCAGGAAGATCCCACATGCTGCAGAGCAACTAAGCCCGTGCGCCACAACTACTGAGCCCGCGTGCCTAGGGCCCGTGCTCCGCAACAAGAGAAGCCACCACAATGAGAAGCCCTCGCACCGCAACGAAGAGTAGCCCCCGCTCACCACAACTAGAGAAAGCCCGTGCGCAGCAACAAAGACCCAACACAGCCAAAAATAAATAAATAAATAAATAAATTTATATAAAAAAAGAAAAAAATGGTCCACATCAAAAAAATCTTTAAAACAAAATAAAAAGATTATTTTGTTATTTTTAGGTGTGATAATGATGTCGTGTTTATTTTTTTTAATAGTCCTTAATTTTTTTAGATATGTACTGAAATATTTAAGAAAAAATCAATAATGTTAAGATTTGCTTCAAATTTGTTGAGGGGGACGGTGGGGGAAATGAATAAAACATGACTGGCATGAGTTGATGATTGCTGGAGCTGATGGCGGTATATGAGATGCCTTATACTCTTCTGCCCATTTCTGTATATAATAAAAGGTATAAAAAAATGTAATGTGGCGTCTTACACAGCGAACAAAGACTTCAATGCTAATTTATAGGGATGCCTTATACTCTTCTGCCCATTTCTGTATATAATAAAAGGTATAAAAAAATGTAATGTGGCGTCTTACACAGCGAACAAAGACTTCAATGCTAATTTATAAAACAATACTGATACAAAATTAAGTGAAAAAAGGCAGAAAACAAAACATATGCTGTAATCAATTATATTTTTAACATATTTGCATATGAATGGGGAACAGGAAAAAATGGGGGGGAAAAAGTCTTGTCCAGTATATTTCTGGGTAATTTTCCCTTTATTTTTAAAAATGTTTCTTATCGTACTTATATTGATGGCTAGCATCTACTTTTTAAAATGTCATTATAAATCATTTCTAACATTTTTACAATTCAAGTTTCAGATATTTGGAATCAAACCTCCATCTTAAGGATTTCACTGAATTTTTTCCCTAGACCATATTCTAAGCACTGTAGAATATTTCAAGTGATCTCCAAGCTAGGAAAGAAAGGTCATCTCTTTGGGGCCAAAAAAGAACACCTTTACTGGGACTTCCCTGGTGGCGCAGTGGTTAAGACTCCATGCTCCCAATGCAGGGGCTCAGGATCGATCCCTGGTCAGGGAACTAGATCCCACGTGCATGCCGCAACTAAAAGAGTTCACATGCCACAAGTAAGGAGCCCTCAAGCCGCAACTAAGACCCGGCACAACCAAATAAATAAATAAGTAAAGTTAAAAAAAAGAGAACACCTTTACTTACCAGCAAATGCCCCTCTGCCTAAAGGTTCAATGTTATTATCAAACAAGCTAAAAAATAATCCCATCTAGATGGTTTCAAACAACATCCCTTTAAAGACTCCATCTATTCTGTTGTTATGGTTTGGTTTATGAAATCATATTCTTAAAAATCAAAGGGTGGGGCTTCCCTGGTGGCGCAGTGGTTAAGAATCCGCCTGCCAATGCAGGGGACATGGGTTCAAGCCCTGGTTCGGGAAGATCCCACATGCCGCGGAGCAACTAAGCCCATGCGCCACAGCTACTGAGCCTGCGCTCCAGAGCCCACAAGCCACAACTCCTGAAGCCCGGGTGCCTAGAGCCCGTGCTCTGCAACATGAGAAGCCACCGCAACGAGAAGCCCGCGCAACACAACGAAGAGTAGCCCCCACTCACCGCAACTAGAGAAAGCCCGTGCACAGCACCGAAGACCCAACGCAGCCAAAAATAAGATAAATATATTAAAAAAAAAAAAAAAAAAAAGGGTGCCTTTTCAGACCAATCACAGCAGAGAGAAACCAAGGTGAGAACGCTCACTTTTATCTTTCCGGCTCCTGTGAAATCCAAGCTGAGAATCTTTGTTGAGCCCCATACCCCAAACTTTTGTAACATCCTTGGTTTTAGAGGACAGCAATGTGAATCCATAGCCACAGGCAGCAGATGAAATCTGAAAAAAAAATTCCCATAAAGCACTGACTGATTTGTGACATCAAGTTTTCCCAGCAATAAATGACAGGTTGTTTATCCATTCCAAGAACACACACTATTACTATAGCAACTAACATTTATTGGACGTTTACTATGTGTTAAGGGCTTGATATGTACTATCTCGTTTAATCTTCACAATCACCCAATGGTCTAAGTATCAAATCATCCCCATTCACCAAGACACAGTCTCACAGAGTAGTTAAGTTGAAGACTACCTTATTTTGAATCTTGGCAGGACCGCAGGGTTTACAACTGGTAGACCCTTACCAGCTGTGTGACCTGAGATACACTGCTTAACTTCTGTGTCTGTTTCCCTCTATTTAAAACAGAGATAACAACAGTGTCTCTCTTATTGGGTAGCTGTGAGGACTAAATGAGTTAACGTAGTTAAAACCCTTAAAGTAGGGACTTCCTTGGTGGTCCAATGGCTAAGACTCAGTGCTCCCAATGCAGAGCGCCCGGGTTCGAGCCCTGGTCAGAGAACTAGATCCCACATGCCGCAACGAAGATCCCACATGCTGCAGTGAAGATCCCGCGTGCCGCAACTGAGACCCAGTGCAGCCAAATAGATAAATATTTTTTTAAAAAAAACCTTAGGGGCTTCCTTGGTGGCGCAGTGGTTGAGAGTCTGCCTGCCAATGCAGGGGACACGGGTTCCAGCCCTGGTCTGGGAGGATCCCACATGCCGCGGAGCAGCTGGGCCCGTGAGCCACAATTGCTGAGCCTGCGCGTCTGGAGCCTGTGCCCCGCAAGAAGAGAGGCCGCGATGGTGAGAGGCCCGCGCACCGCGATGAAGAGTGGCCTCCGCTTGCCGCAACTAGAGAAAGCCCTCGCACAGAAACGAAGACCCAACACAGCCATTAAAAAAAAAAAAAAACTTAAATAGTACCTGACTTAATGTAAGAGCTATATAAAGTATTTATTATCATTGGTGGTGGTAGTAGTAGTATTTGGTAGTTAAGGAAATCAAGGCTCCTAGAAGATTAAGTAGCCTGCCTAATACAGTCTCACAACTAGTAAGTGGAAGCGGTCTGATTGCAGAGTGCATGTTCTTTACCCTTATGCTACACTGTTATACTCTCAAACCACCACTGCCATGAAGAAGAATTAGTATTACAGCTACCGTGAATATAACACATTGACAGGGCCAGTGTGTTTGCTGGGTGTTTTACCCACACTGTTATCAATCCCCACATTCACTGATCAGATGAGGAAACTGAGGCTTCAGTGGGGCTGGAAGCAAACCAAAGGCAGCCTGGTTTTAGAGTCAACCCCCTTTCCATAATACCCAGAGTGGCCTGAGGCAGTCGTGGTTTACACCTGATGTCCCAAGGTTCACTCTCAAGCAAATGATGACAAATTACATGGTCACCCTGATGATCCCCCACTATCTCTTGGTTGTTTACAGTTTACCAAAGGCCTATGTAGTCAGTCTCAGAGACTACATGTAAATCTAACCTAATCCTGATGAAAATGCCAGCTTTCCACTGATAATGAACAAACGTGAGGTTTTTCTTTTTTTTTTAACTCCAGCATTTCTTGAAGGAAGCGAGCTAAATACTTCTTTTAAACTTGATGACTTGTTTAATCAAGTCATCTAAAAGTTATATCTCTCTCCTTCTGCCTTGTGACATTTTCCCTCGTAACATTCACATGGAAGGTACATAAATGTACACTTGTATTAGGAAAAAAACAAACAAACAAAACCCCTCAGTTCTCCGGCCTTCTGGAATGGCTCCGCCTCCACAGAAATCACCCAGTGGGGAGGGAGGAGCCAGCCCCTGACCAAACAGCAGGAAACATAAAAAAGCGAGTCCAAGACTGATGCCCAGCACACTACGATTATTCTCATCTGTTTACTCAACATTCAACAAATATTTGGGAAGCACCTACTGTATTATTAAATCTGCTAATATGTGAAAAGGCTTTGAACAATACCTGACACAGAGTCAGCATTAAGCAATGTTTTTTATAATATGCCACAAGGGGACTTTCCAACTATGGTGGTGTGAAGAGGTTAGCGAATCTCTCCCCAAACAACAAGTATAAAACTGGAGAAAACTGCAAAAAACAAACCCACAACCATTTCAGGGCTCCAGAAGTCAATCAAAGGCAAATATATCAAGAAGTTACTCATGAAGGGCTGCTAGAACTACAGGCAAGAGTATCAGGGGTTTGTAGACCTCTTGTCCTGGGCTGCTCCATCTACCCCAGCTCGGTCAGCACAGAAGTTAGAAAAGGGCAGAGCTGGTCATGAAAACCATCAGCTTTGTTGCCAGAAAGGACAAACTTAATTTGGGGTAGAGGGTGAAAAGTCACGTGCCACAGCAAACTCAGCAGGAAACAAACAAGGAAGATCCACAATTCAGCAAGCCTGAGGTTGCAATCCTGACTAGGGTAAGAGGAGAGGCAGACCAGCCAGAAATTTAATGGGAAGATCCTAGAAATGAGAGAGCCATGGAAGGCTCTCCACACAAGCATGGCTGACTGAGAAACCGCACAAAGGAGCTCCCAGCGGAAAGAAAAGCTGAGGCAGACTTGAGATCAGGCTGAACTTTCAATGTGGTTCCCAAACCACACACAGAATCAAAGGTGAAGGAGAGAAACCTTATAAGCTCAAGGTGTCTGAGCACAGCCTCTGCCCAAATCACTGGCTGACCACAAAGGTATGCAGATAAGGGGCAACCCTGAAGAAGCCTGGCTAAAAAAAAAAAAAAGGCAGTGCGGGGAGGGGAAGGGAGCTAGGACAGGGAACAAAACAAAAACCCCAAGCAAAGACACTGGTGTCAGTGGCCACGCAGAGCAGGGGAGACTGACTCCCTAAATTACAGAAAAGTTACCCCACCCACAAAAAAACAAAAACAAAGAACTCAAGGAAGATAATATCAGAATCCAAAGTTGTTATATCCAAGAGCCCAGTTTTCAGTAAACAAGTACAAGACATGCAAAGAAACAAGAAAGTGTGACCTATACTGAGGGAGGAAAGCAGCCAAGAGAAACTAAGTGGACCAAGATGTTGGATTTGTGAACTATTGTTTGAACTATCATTCAAAGAATATTTTAAAACCATATTTAAAGAACTAAAGAAAAATATGACAACAATGACCCAACAAATATGGAATCTGAATACAGAAATAAAAACATTAAAAGCCTAAATGGAAATTCTAGGGTTGTAAAGTATAATAACCAAATTTTAAAATTCACTATATAGGCTCAACAGCAGATTTGAGATGGCAGAAGAAAGAATCAGTTAAGTTGAAAAAAATATCAATAGAAATTATTCATTCTGAAGAACAGGAAAAAAAAGAAACATTGGGAAAAAAAAAGAACAGTGCCTCAGAGACCTGAAACATAACATCAGTATATCAGCACCTACATAACAGGAGTCCCAGAAGAGCAAGAGAGAGAGAAAGAAAGAGGCAGAAAAAAATACTCAAGTAATGGCAGAAAACTTACCAAATTTTATTAAAAAACCCATAAGTCTAACAGATTAAACTTGCTCAACAAATCACAGTTAAACTTTTGAAATACAAAGAGAAAATTTTGAAAGCATCAAAAGAAAATGGATTCATCAAGTACAAGGGAACAACAATAAGATTAACAGTTAACTTCTCATTAGAAACAAAGGAGACCAGAGTAGAAGGACACACTCAAAGTGCTGAAGGACAAGAACTGTCAACCAAGAATTCTATATCCAGCAAAACTATCGTTTAAAACAAATATGCAGATGAAATAAAGACATTCCCAAAGACTGAGAGAATTCACTGCTAGCAGACCTGCTTTAAGAAGTACTAAGAGGGCTTCCCTGGTGGTGCAGTGGTTAAGAATCCACCTGCCAATGCAGGGGACACGGGTTTGAGCCCTGGTCCGGGAAGATCCCACGTGCTGCAGAGCAACTAAACCCGTGAGCCACAACTACTGAGCCTGCACTCTAGAGTACTAAGAGAAGCCACCTCAATGAGAAGCCCGCGCACTGCAGCGAAGAGTAGCCCCCGCTCTCCGCAACTAGAGAAAGCCCGCACACAGCAACGAAGACCCAATGCAGCCAAAAATAAATAAATAAAATAAATAAATTTAAAAAAAAAAAAAACAGAACTACTAAGACATTCTTCTGGCTAAAAGGAAATGACAGCAGATGGTAACTAAAAGTCACAAGAAATGAAGAACATCAGTGGAAATAATTATAAAGATAAACATAAAACACTGCATAAACAAATTTTCTCTCTTTTCCCCTCTTAAATGATTTAAAAGAAAACTGCATAAAATAATAATTATAAAATTGTATTGTTGGGCTTAAAACGTATAAAGATGTAATATATATCACAATAACCACACAAAGGAGAGAAGAGGAAATGGGGCTATGTTGCAACAAAGTTGCTATAGTCTTTCAGAATTAGGTCACTAGTAACCTAAAATAGATTATGATAAATTATATATTATAATCCCAAGACCAACCACTAAAAAAACAAAAACTCAAAAAGCATATTAAAACACCTGACAAAGGAATTTAAAGGGTCCAACAGAAAAATACCTATTTAACACAAAAGAAGGCAGCAAAGGAAAAACCGACAAACAAAAAAGACATACAGAAACAAACAGCGAAATGGCAGATGCAATCCAACCATGTTAGTAATTAAATGAAAAGGACATGGTGCTTCCCTGGTGGCGCAGTGGTTAAGAATCCGCCTGCCAATGCAGAAGACACGGGTTCGATCCCCAGTCCGGGAAGATCCCACATGCCGCAGAGCAACTAAGCCCGTGCGCCACAACTACTGAGCCTGCGCTCTAGAGCCCGTGCGCCTAGAGCCCGTGCTCCACAACGAGAAGCCACCACAATGAGAAGCCTGCACACTGCAACGAAAAGTAGCTCCCGCTCACTGCAACTAGAGAAAGCCCGCGCGCAGCAACAAAGACCCAACACAGCCAAAAATAAAAAATTAATTAATTAATTTTTTAAAAAAAAGGACATGGATTGACAATCAAAAAATAGGCAGAAGCCCTAAACAGACATTTCTCCAAAGAAGACATACAGATGGCCAATGAGCACATAAAAAGATGCTCATCATCGCTAATTATTAGAGAAATGCTCATCGCTAATTATTAGAGAAATGCAAATTTAAACTATTGATACAATGAGGTCACACTGGTCAGAATGGCTATCGTTAAAGAGTCTACAAATAATAAATGTTGGAGAGGGTGTGGAGAAAAGGGAACCCTCTTATACTGTTGGTGGGAATGTAAATTGGTGCAGCCATTATGGAAAACAGTATGAAGGTTCCTCAAAAAAAAACTAAAAACAGAGTTGCCATATGATCCACCAATCCCACTCCTGGGCATATACCCAGACAAAACTATAATTTGAAAAGATACATGCACCCCTATGTTCATAGCAGCACTATTCACAATAGCCAAGACATGGAAACGACCTAAATGTCCATCGACAGATGAATGGATAAAGAAGATGTGGTAAATACACACAATGGAATATTCTCAGCCATAAAAAAAGAGTGAAATAATGCCATTTGCAGCAACATGGATGGACCCTGAGATTATCATACTAAGCAAAGTAAGTCAGAAAGAGAAAGACAAATACCACATGATATCACTTATATATGAACTCTAAAATATGACACAAATGAACTTATCTAGGAAAAACAAACAGACTCACAGACATAGAGAACCGATTTGTCGTTGCCAATTGGGGGGTTGGGGAGGGAAGGAATGGGAGTTTAGGATTAGTAAATGCAAACTAGTATATACAGGATGAATAAACAACAAGGTCCTACTGTATAGCACAAGGAACTATATTCAATATCCTGTGATAAACCATAACCGAAAAAAATATGAAAAAGAATATAGGGGCTTCCCTGGTGGCACAGTGGTTAAGATTCTGCCTGCCCGGCAGGGGACATGGGTTCGAGCCCTGGTCCAGGAAGATCCCACATGCCACGGAGCAACTAAGCCCGTGCGCCTCAACTACTGAGCCTGCGCTCTGTAGCCCGCGAGCCACAACTACTGAAGCCCACGCGCCTAGAGCCCGTGCTCCACAACAAGAGAAACCACCGCAGTGAGAAGTCCGCACACCGGCACGAAGAGCAGCCCCTGCTTGACACTAGAGAAAGCCTGCATGCAGCAACGAAGACAAACAACACAGCCAAAAATAAACAAAATAAATAAATTTATTTTTTTAAAAAAGGATATATATGTATAACTGAGCCACTTTGTGCTGTACGGCAGTAATTAACACAACATTGTAAATTTATACTTCAATTAAAAAAAAAAGGACATGGATTTAGGGACATCAGTGAAAATGGTGGAGCAATAAGAACACTGGCAAACATTCTCAGAAACAATTTTCAGAACTCTGGAAATTAACCAAGGACTTAAAGCAATCTGGGGAATGTTTACTTAAGAAAAGCAGCTGAATCTCAGAACAGCAAGCTTTGCAGCATTTTAACTTGACCTATTCCCATCCACCTATTCTCAGCTCCTGAAAACCAACAGCTCACAATTATAGTGAAAACCAGCAGTCTGGAAGCCATTGGAGGAGGCAAAATGGGATTGGAGAAATTTCAAAGCCCCATTCCCAGGGAATTCTCATTTGATCTATCTAGTGGTTGCCTGTAAGACCCCAAGCACAAGGCTCTATTTATCTGATCTGACCCAGGTATCATCCAGGGTAAACAGCCTTTTCCCCAGGGATGTTTGTTGAAAACTGTCAGAGACCAATGATGAACACTGCAGCTGCCTGGATACTGGTGGATAACAGCTGGAGCAAACAACAGGTTAACCAAGAAGCTATCAACCAACTTGACCTTGACATCTAGAACACTCCACCCAAACAAAAACAGAATACACATACTTTTCAAACACACATGGAACATTCTCCAGGAGAGACCATATGCTAGGCTATAAAACAAAGTCACAATACATTTAAAAGGACTGAAATTAAAGTATGTTCTGTAACCACAACAGAATTAAATTGGATATCAATGAATAAAGAAATTAGGGAAAACAAATATTTGGAAATTAAACACTTCCAAATAACTCATGGGTCAAAGAAGTAATCACATAGGAAATCGAAAAATAAGGTGAATAAAGATCAAAATACAACATAACAGAATTTATGGGCTGCAGCTAAACAGTGTTTAAAGAAAAAATTATAGCTATAAACACCTACAGTGGGCTTCCCTGGTGGCGCAGTGGTTGAGAGTCTGCCTGCTAATGCAGGGGACACGGGTTCGGGCCCTGGTCTGGGAAGATCCCACATGCCACGGGGCAACTAGGCCCGTGAGCCACAACTGCTGAGCCTGCGCGTCTGGAGCCTGTGCTCCGCGGCAGGAGAGGCCGCGATGGTGAGAGGCCCGCGCACCGCGATGAGGAGTGGCCTCCGCTTGCCGCAGCTAGAGAAAGCCCTCGCACAGAAACGAAGACCCAACACAGCCAAAGATAAATTAATTAATTAATTATTATTTAAAAATACCCTATTAAAAAAAAAAAAAACCTACATTACAAAAGAAGACAGACCTCAACTACAGCCTAACCTTCCAGCAAAAGAAACTAGAAAAGAAAAGCAAACTAAACCCAAAGCAAGCACAGGAATAAAATTATAAAAATTCAACTGGAAATCAATGAGACAGAAAACAGGAAAACAATACCAAAAACTGAATTAAACTAAATGTTGGTTCTTTCAAAAGATTAACAAAGCTGACAAATCTTTAGCTAGACTGACCAAGGTAAAAAGAGAGAAAATATGAATTACCAAAATCAGCAATGAAAGAGGGGACATCACCAACCTGCCAACCCTACAGAAATTTAGATTATAAGCGAATACTATCAACAACTTTATGCCAACGAATTAGATAACTGGCACAAAATGGACAAATTCTCAGAGAGACACAAAGTACCAAAGCTGACTCAAGAAGAAATAAAAAATTTAATATACCTGTAACAAGTTTTTAAATATTGAATTAGTAATAAAAAAAACTCTTCCTATAAAGAAAAGCCCAGGTCCAGATGACTTACTTCACTGGTGAACTCTACCAAACATTAAAACAAAAAATAATACCAATTCTTTACAAACCTTTCCAGAAACTCATTTTATGAGGCCAGTAATACCCTGATACCATGACCAGACAAGGAGGACATCACAAGAAAAAAACAACAAAAAGTCCTTAACAAAATATTAGCAACCAAATCCAGCAATGTACAAAAGGGATTATTCACCACAATCGAGTGGAATTTATCCTAGGAATGCAAGGCTGGTTTAATATCCAAAGATCAGTTAATGTAATATATCCAATTAATAGAATTAAAGACAAAAAAATACATGATCACAGAAA
This sequence comes from Balaenoptera borealis, assembly GCF_965194805.1. Taxonomy (NCBI): domain Eukaryota; kingdom Metazoa; phylum Chordata; class Mammalia; order Artiodactyla; family Balaenopteridae; genus Balaenoptera; species Balaenoptera borealis. Next base: position 78,415,950 of record NC_138872.1, read on the forward strand.
CAGACATAGAAAAAGTGTTTGACAAAAATCTAATCCCTAGTCATGATTTTTTTCAAAAAGAAAAAGAAAAGAAAAACTCTGAACAAAGCAGGACAAAAAGGGAACTTCCTCAACTTGACAAAAGGTATCTATTAAAAACTTATAGCTAATGTCATAATTAAAGATGAAAGACTGAATACTATCTCCCTAATATCAGGAACAAGGCAAGGATGTCACTTCAATTCACTGCTACACTGAAGGTTCTATCCAATGCAGTCAGGCAAGAAAAAGAAATCAAAAGTTTCAAATTGGAAATGAAGATGTAAAACTGTCTTTATTCACATACAACCAGACAATATGATCCTGTGTGTATAAAACCCTAAGGAATACACGAAAATCTATATAACTAATAAGCAAGTTCAGTAAAGTCACAAAATATTAGGTCAATATACAAAAACCAATTGTATTACTATGTAAAAGCAATTAACACTCCAAAAATGAACTTAAGAATACAATTCTATTCAAAAGAACATCAAAAAGAAAAAAACACTTAGGAATAAATTTAAAACAAAAGACATGCAAGACTCGTATACTGAAAACTACAAAAACATAGTTGAAAGAAATTAAAGACCCAAGTAAATGGAGAGACATTTCATGTTTATAGATTGAAAGACTCAAAATTACTCAGATGGCATTTGTGCCCAAATTGATCTACAGATTCAGTGTAATCACTACCAAAATCCCAGCAGGTAGTTTTGCAGAAATTGACAAGCTAATACTAAAATTTGTATGGAAAAGCAAAAGACCCAGAAGAGCCAAAACTTAACATCTCCCAATTTAAAAACCAATTATAAAGCTACAGTAATCAAGAGAGTATAATTTTAGCATAAGGATAAACATATAGATCAATGGAACAGAACTGAGAGTTCAGAAATAAAGCCCTACATTTACCATCAACCGATTTTCACAAAGGTGCCGAGACTATTCAATAAAGGACAGTGTTTTCAACTAGTGATAGGACAATTGGATAGCCACATCCAAAAAGTCCCTTACCCCACACCATACACAAAAATCAATTCAAATGACTGTCTCATAGACATACATATAAGAACTCAAACTATGAAGTTCCCAGACAAAAACAGAGGAAAATTATCTTTGTGATCTTGGGTTAGGCAAAGATTTCTTAGATATACCAAAAGCACAATCCACAGCAGAAAAACTCATCAACTGAACTTCATTAAAATCAAAAACTTTTTCTCTCCAAAGGACACTATTAAAAAAATAAAAAGAAAATCCATGGACTGGCAGAGAACATTTGCACATATCATATATGTGATAAAGTACCTATATCCAGAGTACATAAATAACTCTCACAACTCAATATTAAGAAGTCAAACCCAACTTTTCATTCCTCTGGAGCTTAAATTCCCTGGCTCTCTCGATCTCCCCTTTTAGGGCAAAAGATCATTTGTTATCCTTGACAGAGAAGTCAGAAACCAAACTGGTCAAATCTGCTTCTTTTTCACCACCCACCAAGACGTCCACAACCACGCCAAGCAAGAACCTATCCTAAACATCCGTTTTCGCTTTTCTGGATGTTAGTTAGCTGCCGAGATAAGCCGCCCTCCGGTAGCTGTTCTTTGCTGCATCTTTTCAAATGTGAGTCAACTCAGGGGACTCCTGTGCAACCATTCCAGTGTGTTTAGACCTTTCATCCTTCCTCTCATTCCTGTTACTGCTCCAGTTAACATTTCATTTCCGAATTGTTCACCGACTCCAGCCGGCCCACGCTTTTTCTGACCTTTTGAAGTCAGCTTTCCTAACAGCAGAACTTCTGGGGTCTGATTGGCCCGAAGGCGAATCCCAAAGTACGAACACCTGCCAGCTGGGGGGCCGTGGGCCTGTCTCATAACCTCTCCGAGCCTCCCTTTCCTCCCCCGTAACTGTGGCAACAACCTCGACTCCCGAATGACGCGAGCCGGGCGCAACACCTGGCACGTTTCGGCCACTCGGTACGTGCTGGCAGCGCCCTAACGCACTCCCCTCCGGCAGCCCGCTCGAGGGTCGTGCTCTCCGAAGTTTGGCCACCCAGCGTCGCCAACCTCTCCGAGAGGGCCGAGTGCCTCGGGAGGCGCGGCCGAGACCGGAGGGCAGCACGGAGGGAGGAAGGGAGGGAGCCGAAGTCCTCACCTTTTGGTCCAGCTCCAGGCGGTAGGGCACGGCCTGGATCCTGCGGCGCGGCCGCGAGCCGGCGCGGGGCTGGGGCCCGGAGCCGGGCAGCACGAAGGTGGGCACGCCCAGCGCCCCGGAGAAGCTGAAGCCCCACACGAAAATGCGGTCGGCGCGGGTCGCGCGCTCGCCCACGTACTGGAACACGGGCGCGTCCGCCTCGGCCTCCGCCGTCTCGCGCCGGCTCCGCGAGCGCCCGGGCGCCGTCCAGTGTCCGCGCCACAGCCCAGGCCCGCTCAGCCGGCGCCCCAACCGAGTCCCGGCCGCCAGCGCCATCCTCCGCTACACGCCTCTGCCGTTCCCGGGCGCCGCCATATTGGCGACCTTTGACCTCCCCCGGCGGAAGAGCCTGCGTCCACGTTTACTATTGGCTGAAAGCAAAGGCCTTGAGGGCAGCCAATGGCTCAGGGAGGCTGGAGGGCTGGGCTGGACTGGGCGGAGCCTGGTATCGCCCGTTCCTGAGTGACTCGACCTAGAGGACCCGTCTCGGCCCTACCGACTTAGTGCGCAACCTCTCTGCGAGCTCCGGCAGCCGGCCTGAACTCACTCGCCTTCCCGCAGAGCGCGCGTTTGCTGAGCACCTTCCCGGCTCTGGTGGGCGCTCTCATTTTGCAAAGGCCCTTTGCTTCTTGGTAATAAGCAGGAGTAAAATGTAAGAGGTTGCCCACTCTGCGCGACTCCAGCGTAGTGCTCTCCCCTATCCTCTGTCCCTCGACATTTTTTACCTGGCCCTGTTGCCTCTGTTCCCGCGCCCACGCCGCTCAGTCGGCGCTCCAGCCACAGCGAGCTCCCTGCTGTCTCCGACAGTGCATCCTCCTCCCAGCGTCACCTCGCCCCTCAGCCCATCACGCCACTTAAGGCAGGTGGCTCTACTTGTAATTTCTGAATCCCAGGGATGTTTCAGGCCTTCCTCTGCACACAGCGCCTTGAATGCCCTTCCCACTGCCCTCTTCTCCCTGCAGGTGTCTAGCAAACTCCTACTCGCCTTCTAACATGCAGCTGGAGCACCTCCTTTGAAGTTCCAGGAAGGCAAGAACTTCATTCAGATTGTCCTCACCAGTTTTGTACTAGAGCTTAGCATGCAGCCAGGAACAAGGCATGCCCTCATGAATGATTTGGGAGTCTGGGGACCTGGGTTCCTGTCCTGGCTCTGCTACGGACTTGTCCCGTGATGTTGGGAAGTTGTCTCCCTCCTCTGGATCTCACCTCTAAAATGAGGAGGTATTAAAAAAAAATCAATACATGAAAGGAATTTTTGAACTTCATGGCCTGTAGCATCTCTTGCAGCCCATTATGATCTATGACAGTCATTCCCGAATATTAGTCCCAAATGCTGAGGGCAAACTGTCTCTTTTTCCCTCCTCTTGCTTCCTTTTCTCTCCTCTTTATATGCTCGATACCTGTATCAACTTTAATAACGTAATAGCCAGTATTTTGCCAGCAAAAGTGAGGTTATTTAGGAATAAGAAGAGAAACTGCAAATTGAGAAGTACAAACTATGACAGACCACAGGCAAATCCGGAGAACAACGAAAGGGAACTTGCTTTTATATGGAAAAGTGGGTAATTGGGAGGGGCTGTGATAACCAAAGAGTCCACTGGAGGAAGCTGGGAGTCCAAAGTATAGTGGCTTCTCATTGGTTGGGTAGAGGCATCTTCCTGTCCCAGATGTGGACATTTGTCTCTTCCTGTTTGGAGTAATTGAAGACACATGGTGCGCTCCCCTACAGTCCTGTCCTGACTCCAATTTTAGCTGAGGTTCTTTAATTCCGCAAGGCCTCCGTGGGATTAGATAGGCAAGGATTTTATTAGGGAAAATATCTCTGTAAGAGAAAAAGGGGAAGGGAGGTGCTCAGAAAGCTGGGAGAGCCACCAGGCCACGATACAAGTCTGACTCTAAATGAGGGAGAGGGACTTCCCTGGTGGCGCAACGGTTAAGAATCCGCCTGCCAATGCAGAAGACACGGGTTCGATCCCCAGTCCAGGAAGATCCCACATGCCGCAGAGCAACTAAGCCCCTGTGCCACAACTACTGAGCCTGCGCTCTAGAGCCCGCGAGCCACAACTACTGAGCCCACGCATGTAGAGCCCGTGCTCTGCAACAAGAGAAGCCACCACAATGAGACCCCTGCGCACCGCAATGAAGAGTAGCCCCTGCTCGCCACAACTAGAGAAAGCCTGTGTGCAGCAACGAAGACCCAATGCAGCCAAAAATAAATAAATAGATAAATTTGTAAATAAATAAATGAGGGAGAGGAAGAGGGAAGCCTGGGTAAAAGTGTCCTATGGCTGCTGTACAGTCTAAGGAAGACTTGGTAAGGTCACTGGGGAGTGCTGGAGCCCAAGATGACCGTCAGAGGAATCCATGCCTCCCAGGATCTGGTCTGCCCGAGTGTCTACTCCTGCCTCATTCAGTCACTGGGAGCAGTGCAAGGGAAGCATGACCTCACTGCACACAGAGGAGAGATTTCACAGCTTGGGTTAATCACGTTCACTGCAGGTAGAGGCCTCTGAGGAGCGGTCTCACAGCGACCACGTCGTATCAGGCAGTTTTCCCCCACCACCCTCTATGAAACAGCCCCACAGAAGGGTAAAACCTCAGCCACATCTCACCACAGAGCGGTAAAAACATGTTTCACAGAATGACTACAAAGCACATTCCAGGACAACAAAGTAATCTGAACTGGTCTTGATAGTACAATAAAACTGGATTCCTTCCAGGTGTGGAATTAATTCAAGAAACTCAGCTAAAATTGGAATCGGGACAGGCCTGTAGGGGGAGCGCTGGTGCCCCACCATGCATCTTCAATTACTCCAAACTGGAAGAGACAACTGCCTACATCTGGGACCGGAAAGTGCCGCTACTTTAGCAGCCCAACCAGTGATGACAACCACCAGCAGCCAGCTCCTGCAGCAGGCAGTGGCCAGCGGCCCAGAGCGGACAACAGCTTCCTCCAGCAGCCCCCTCGGGCACTGTCAGAGCCAAGTGCCTCCTATGAAGCACCTCCCCATGGAAGACCTTCCTTGGCCCCCAAGAGAGTGGATTTCTGTAAAGTTCCAGAGTGCACATTTCCTGTGACCTTTGCTAGCAGGAAAGGTAGCTACCTCTCAGTGAGACCCCTACCATTCAGTGAGCCATGGGTGAGCCTTTCCCAACGAGGTCTGGGTCTCAGCTCTGGGGGGTGGCCTCTTTCTGGGGTGGCCTGGCTCAGCCCTAGTGGCGGGGGCTCCTCCCTCTGTCTACCATTCCTGTATTCTTTAGAGTTCTCTTTACTTCATACCAGCCAAGCCCTTGTTATCATTAATAATTCTTCATATTAAACCTTCTCTGTTCAAATCACAGGGTGGTTTCTGTCTCCTCACTGGACTTTGAGACACCAACTAACAAGCCACTAATTTCACTAAACCCATTTCTAACATTCATTAAGCTAATCAGCAACCCCTCCAGTGTTGATGGAAAGAGAGCTGCCTGGAGGCTCCTGGGAGCTGCCTCTGGTGCGTGGCTACTCCGATTAAATGCTAACTGACCACACTGGGAGTGTGTCTGGGAGCCGCCCCCCCCGGCCGCCCTCCCACACACGGAGGGGAGGGTGGTTAGAGCTGAGTGAGGCAGTGGACAGAGGTAGGAGATGAGGTTGGAAGGATGGAGGAAGAAGGGCAGCAGATCACCTTTGGCCTTTGGGCCATGGTAAAGTTTGGGGCTTTTACCTGAATTTGTGACTCTACAGATATGTACGGGAGCAGGTGCACCCAGGGTCCTCGGTCACCCCTCTCGTCCTTAGTCTGACGTCTCTGACATGGGAGGACGAGCAGTTCCACGCAAGCTCTGACTCTCTTCAAGCTTCTTGTCCCACGTGCACGCCAGGCATTTTAAAATTTCTACCAAAAACTCCACAGGTGCCTCAGACACAGAAAGGAGCTCACAGGGCCCATACATGCATGCAATCTGGAAGAGAGGAGGAATTAACATCCTAGAGGCAAACGTCAACCAACGGGCTTAGGAGCCGAGGGATAAATGCCACCACTGAGGTCCATTCGGGGAGGCCCTCAGTGCACTTCTCAGGATCCTGGCAGAATTAGGACCCCATTGGCCACAGCGGCAGCTTCAATGGTGACCCTTACATCTGCTTTTCCTGCACGACTCTTGCCACTCCCTCTCTCCTCTTCCCTACGATCACCTGCCAAGTAAGCCACCAGGGAACAAGTCTTTATGTAAGGCTCTGTTTGGGGAAGAACACAAGCTAAAACAATTGGCACCTGAAGTGGGGTGGTGATAACCCCTGGCTTGCTGTAGCATCATGATTACTAAGGCTCTTTTTACTTGGGGTGAAGGGATGAGGTGCAGGTAGACTCAGAGCATTTGGTTAAGCTGTATCTCTATGATATGAATAGTATGGGGGTAATAGTAATTGTAAGTTTGTGGAGTTGGCTGGCTTTGTTAACTGTGTAGGAAGCCTTGAAGAAAGAATGACAGGTTTAGATCAGCCAGCTATTCACTTGGGGCATGCTGAGAAAACCAACAGGCCTCCTGTTGTTGCTGTTTAAAAAGATGATGCTGTTTAAAAAGACTTTCATCTCCTGCAGCCAAAAAGGAGCCAGGGGCCTGGGATTTCAGGGTGACAGAGCTGCAGAGGAGGCCGGATGGACAGCCTCGGCAGGTCTCCTAGGCTGAAGTCAAACCCCGATAGCAAAGGGGTGGGAACTTGAGACTGGGATGGGGCACTGGGACCGTGCACCTGAGAATATTACAACACAGACGCCGCCCCCAGTCTAATTTCCAGTCCAGCAGAAACGGCCCCCTCTCCCTTGATATAGGGGAGCAGCCTCCCCTCGCCTAGATACCACGCTAAGACTCCAGCTGAGTAGATGCCTCACGAGATGACGCTTATCCTCCTCAAGGTGCAACCCACTTCACCTCATTGCTGCCAGACCGATATTCAGTCCAGTCTCAGCAGAACCTGAGTGAGAAAGAGCAGTCCCTATTTTAAGAGGAAACAGCTTACTCACTGATAGAATTGCAGTACTGGGCTCAGCAGGACTAGGGGAATATGTGTGGGTGCATGTGCACCTTTAGGGTGCTGGACCAGAAGCGCAGAATAAAAGAATGGATGGAGAGAGTTTGTTGACACCGGGCCAGCTCCTTCAGGATTTAACATCCTGGCAAGGAGCCAATTCTAATGCTTCTGGGATGGCTCTGTGAAGCTTACATATGACAACAGTATCAATAAATGAGGTGGAGATGCTGGAACTCCCTGGAAAAGAGTCAAAAGGCTCGGGGAGGTGGGAATGTTAAAGCGGATTAATCCACCCTGGGAGAGTCCAGAGGACTCTTCCGTCACTAAGGCAATAAGAGATGTACTGGTGAGGAAGCTCTAGCATCTTTGAGACGCTCGGAGTGCCTAGGCTAGGGTGACAGTGGCAGATGGTGCTCTAAAACTAGACTCCCAAAGACGATGGTAGCTTCCAGAGCAGCAGAGCCAGGCGGCTGGACTTTGCCATCAGAAGCAAGGTGGGTGGACTTGGTAGAACAAGAGGCAAGGGCGGAATGGCAACTGTAGTGTCTGGCACCGGTGATCTGCGGTGTGGCTATCTGACCACGGTATTCCGAGGGATAAGATGGAAGGGCAGACAGCTAGGGTGCTCTCTTGCCTTGTATAACTGGAAAAAAATCTGGTGAGCAGAAAGCTGACATTGGTTAGTACAATGAAAATCAATCTCTCACCCGGTTTTAGGATCTAACCCAGTTCTCAGACCAGAGTCCAGCAATGATAGAGGAGGCTGGGTCCACTTGAGGAAGGACCCTGCAGAGCCACTCCAGTAGCGTCAATAAATATTCTCTTTACCATTTCCCAAAGGCACCTGTGGTTACTTACCAGAGTTACCATCCACTGGAGGAACGAGAATCAGATCTCCCAAGAGCTGGAGAGAGGGTCTGAGCTGACACGGACACCATAGGACCTGAAACACCAACAAGGCCCCAGTTAGAGTGAGGGCACATGGAGCCAGGTCCAAGTATGTCCCACAGCGGGTCAAATGTGTCCACACACCCACCCTGTGGCTATTTCCCTGGTTCCCAGTTACACAGTTGGGACAGACATTCTTAGCAGCTCACATTGGTTCCCTCACCCTGTCTTGACTCAGGAAGTATTAAAGGAGAAGATATACTGCATCCCAGGTGGAATTGTAGACCTGAGCACCAACTCCTAAGATGTGAAGGACTCAGAAGTGGTGGTTCCATCACGTCTCCATTTAGTTCACATGTTTGACTCCTGCAAACACCAGTTGGGTTATGGCAGACAACTGTAAACTACTATAAACTTAGCTAAGTGCTTAGTCCAGTCATAGCTGCTGAGTCAGGGGTAGTATTTTACTGGAACATATCAATATGGTTTCTGAACTTCCCAGGGGATACTGATCTGGTGATTGGGTTCTTTTCAATCCCAATGGTAAAGAGGATCAAAGGCAGTTTGCCTCTATATGGAAAGGACAATACTACTCATTAATTCTCCCTGCTCTCACTCCTGATACCTCCAAAATTAAGGTTCTGTGTACAAGACTTTGTCTTCAGCTCTGCTTTTACTGATAAAGCTGAGACATATACCAATAAAGGAGAATCATGTAAATATTATTGTATGAGGGTTCTCCAGAGAAATAGAACCAATAGGAAAATAGCAAACTCCTTATCTGCCATCTGCAAGCTGGAGACTCAGAAAAGCTGCTGGTGTAGTTCCGGTCAGAGCCAAAGGCCTGAGAACCAGAGCAACAGTGGCGTTAAGTCCCAGTTCGAGGGCAGGGCAAGACGGATGTCCCGGGTCAAACAGGCAGAGAGAAAGAGAGAGAGTACATTCAATCTTCCTCTGCCTTTTTGTCCTATTGGGGCCCTCCATGGGCTGGATGAGGCCCACGGACATTGGGGAGGGCCATCTTCTGTACTCAGGCCACCAATACAAACACTCATCGCTTTTAGAAACACCATCACAGGCACACTCAGAAATGTTTAACCACCTCTGATTATTAATTTAGTTATAATATACTTATATATGTATGAAATGCATATAAATTTTCAACTGTTCTTTCATAAGCAGGACTGTCCTGTTATCTAGTGTATGGCCTCTCCGATTTTTTGGTTTTAAATATCTGTTCTTTTACAAAACTGGCAATGCTGGTATGTAGTAGGCTTTTTAAAAATCTTTACTTGCCAGAATTAAAAAATTGATAACCCTATATGGGTTTCTTGAATTTCTAGAACATTTTTCTTTTAAGGGATATCTGAAAGAACCATTGGTTTGAGATTTCGGAAAAAAAGGGCACAGTAAGAAACTCTGCAAATGTGAACCACAGCCACTGGGTGGCGATGCTTGCCCATCAATTTTGTGGCTCACACTAATGGAGAAACAGGATAAAACAGCCTAAAAGCCAGGTTTGGCGAAAGGAGACCTGGATTTACAGTCAACTGGGCTTTTATATTTTACTATCAAAGCCTGGTTGGTTTTATGTACTGGCTGTATGCTGGCAAGTATTTACATTTTTGTCCAAATTGCTATTCAGAAAAGATGGTTCTACAGCAAAATACCAGCTACCCCAAAGTATTAAAATGTCTGTGAACTGTTAGCCAAACTAAATCTTCCCCCGACCCATAAGGACATTTTCCTGTAGACGTTCTAATTTCTTTGTTACTTGGGTAGCTGATATGATAGTCCCTAGTTTAGGAAAGAGTGAACTTAATTATTAGTCTTATATATTTTAATTTTTATTATTAACTTTTAATTATACAATTAATCTATGACTTTTACCTTTGTAGAAAAATTAATAAAACACTATACATAGCTAAGGTTAAAGGCTCCTTTAACCACAGCACCACATATACCATGGAAAACCATTATTTTATTTTTGTTAGGTGTGTTTTTAAAAATTGGGATAATATGTATTTCATTCTGCAACTTCATCTTTTCACTCAAAACTATATTGGAGATAACTTTTTTAAAAAATAAATTTATTTATTTATTTATTTATTTTTGGCTGCGTTGGGTCTTCATTGCTGTGTGCGGGCTTTTCTCTAGTTGCGGCGAGTGGGGGCTACTCTTAGTTGTGGTGCGTGGGCTTCTTATTGTGGTGGCTTCTCTTGTTGCAGAGCACGGGCTCTAGGCACGCGGGCTTCAGTAGTTGTAGCACACAGGCTCAGTAGTTGTGGCTCGGGGGCTCTAGAGCGCAGGCTCAGTAGTTGTGGTGCACAGCCTTACTTGCTCTGCGGTATGTGGGATCTTCCCGGACCAGGGCTCAAACCGGTGTCCCCTGCATTGGCAGGAGGATTCTTAACCACTGCGCCACCAGGGAAGCCCTGGAGATACTTTTACAACAGTTTGTTTGGACTTAACCCCATTCTTTTCCACTCTTGGATATTACTGTGAATAAACTACATCTTGTTTAACCATTCTCCTTTTTTGATGGACATTTGAGTTGTTTCTATTTTTTTCTATTACAGTGAATATTCTTGTACGTGTTCCTTTTGCACTTATTTAAGGGTATATCCTGGGTAGATATTGATAACCAGAACTGCTGGGTCATAGAAAATGCTCATTTAAAAAATTTAATAGATGTTTTTATTCTCTAAAAGTTGTGCTACAATAGTATATGGGTGGATTCATTTTTCCATATACCAAACACCTGATACAAACTTTTAAAATGTCAATCTAATACCTAAAGCATATCTCATTATTGATTCACTTTGTATTCTGTAATCTCTAGGAAGGTTGAACATCTATGGTTACTAGCATTTCATGTTTCCTTCACTGAGAATTGTTTGTTTATTCATATTCTTGGCCACATTTCTATTGGGTTGTCTTATTAATTTATAGAAGTAATTGATATATTATGCATAGAAACCCTTATGTGTTGAAATGTGTTGAAATATTTTATCCTGTCTTTTTCTTAATTTATGGTGTCTTCTGTCCTACACAATTTTATTTTCTTGTAGTCAGTTTTACTAACTTTATCGTTTACAGCTTCTGCTTTCTGTGTCTTGTTTAGGAAAACTACTACCCAAGATAATAAGGATATTCTGTAATACTTGTAAGACACTTAATCTAATGTTTTTACTTTTTCTATGTAGATTTGGAGTTGATTTTTATGAGTGGTATGAGACAAGATTGTATATTTCTTGATATTTTTTCAAACAGATATCTGATTGTCCCCAAATTATTGGCTATTAACAGACTTTATCTGAAGATTTGAAATGTCATTTATAACATATGATAAATTTCCACATACATGGATCAATTTCTGAATTCAATTTTTGTTTCTACTGATTTATTCTCAAACTAATATGACAAGATTTCACCTGCTACAGCTTTATAATATGCTTTGATTTTTATTCAATCAAATCTCTCTTCTTTGTTCTTTTACAAAATTGCCTTTGCTATTCATAACATTTACTTTCAAATAAATTTTAAAATCATCTTGCCAAGTTGCATTAAAAAATCCCACTGGGATTTTTTTTAATTGGAATTGCATTAAATTCATGAGCTAATTGAGAGAAATTAACTAGGAGAAATGACATTTTACAATCTTGAGTCTTCCCGTGGCACATAAATGTGGTATACTCTAATATTACCATTGGTTTCAGCCATCTGCTTGATGAATTCAGCTCGCTGCTTCTGGGTAAATTCTTCTTTCAGTTTTCTGAGAAAAGGGATCTTCCAGCTTTCTAGGGCAGTAGTCTCCAAATTATTTTGATTATGTATCCCTATGGGTAAAATTTGTGAGCATGAAAAAATATATATAAATCATTTGCACATATTATTATACTAATATGTACTTTATGAAATATACAAAGAAATTATTTAAATGAGATAAAGATTAAATAAACAATAATTTTTAAACAAATGTCTTATTTTGTTTTTTAAACTCTTTGCTCTCATTAAAAATAGTAGTGATAGGAAAATACCAGTAGGTAAGATGATTTTTAGCAAAAACAATGTGACTACATATGTTTAATTTAAAATAATTTTATTTTTCATGAAACAGGAATGTGAAGGGCTGGTTTTTTAATCAATATGGGGGTATAATTTATGTAAAATAAACTGCATTCATCCAAACTATAGTTTGAAGAATTTTGAAAAACGTATTCAGCTGTGTGAGCACCACTACAATTGAGATACAGCATAATTCCTTCCCCACCAAAATCATCCTCATGTCCTTTGCAGTCACTCCCTTTCTCCACCCCAGTACTAGGAAATTGACATGGTTTTTGCCACTATAAAATAGTTTGCCCTTTCTAGAATTATATATATGAACAATCATAAAATATGGGCTCTGATGTGTGTCTTCACTGACTAAGCATGATGAATTTGGAGATTCCACGTACCCGTAATTCATTCTTTTTTACTGCTGAGTACCATTCCATTATATGGACGTACCACAATTTGTTTATTGAGTCACCTGTTGATTGACATTTGGCCTTTTCCGTGCATTCATATATTATGAATAAAGCTGTTAAGAACATTTGTGTAGAAGTCTTTGTATTCACATATATTCCTTTTATCTTGAAAAAAAAGTTCATTGAGAATGTTTACATCTATGTTCATGAGGGATATTGGCCCGTGCCTTTCTCTTCTTGTGATGTCTTTGTGTGGTTCTGGTATCAAGGCAATGCTGTCCCCATAGAATGAGTCAGAATGTATCTCCTTCTCTTCAAGTTTTGGGAAGAGTTTGCGTAAATTTATTTTAACCTTAAATGTTCAGTAGAAATTACCAGTGAAGCCATCTGGGCCTGAAATTTTCTTTATGGGAAGATTTTTAACTAAATTTCCAATTCTTTTATAGATATAGGGCTATACAAATTATCTATTTCCCTTGAGGAAGCTTTGGTAATTTATGTCTTTCAAAGAATTTGTCCATTTCTCTTAAATTGGCAAATTTAGTGCCAAAAACTTGCTCATAATTTTCCCTCATTATCATGTATTTTGCTCGTTTATTTTTGAGTCATTTCAGGCAACAGGATAAATCCAATCCTTGTTACTTTATCTTGGCCAGAAGCCTAAGTCAGGACATTTACACTTAACTCTGAGATGGAGAGTTATTGGACAGTTTTGAGCAGAGGAGTGAAATGAGGTACAAATTACAGAATTCTCCAGGTTGTGGTGTTTTGGTGCTATGAATAGTCTGAGGAGGGTTAAGGGCAGAATCAGAGACAAATTAGGAGTCTACTGCAAAAGATGATGTTGGCTGGGACAAGTGTGGTGGTAGTGGTGATCACAAAGTGGTGGAGTCTTGGTCAAGTTAGAGCTGACTGGGTTGTCTGAAGGATAAGTGTGGGGTACGGGAGAAGTAAAGGATGCTTCCAAGGTTTGGGGCCTGAGTAACTGGCAGAATGCAGTTTCATTAATTGAGAAGGGGAAGACTGCAGGAGGAACTGGGGAGAGGGTGGGAAACTTTCTGCTTGAGACGCCTACTCATCCTCCAAGTGAGGATTTCAAAGTAGGCAGTTGGTTATATAGACTGGGATTGAGGGGAACGGTCTGGGCTGGAGATACATACTTGACAGTCATAACCGTATCAGTGGTATCTAAGGCCCTGAGACTGGATGAGGTTTTCTAAGGAATGAGAGCAGACAGGAAAGAGATCCAAGATTAAAGCCTAAGTTACTGCACTACGTAAAGGTTGGGGGGAAAGAAACACCTGCAACAGATTTAGAGAAGTAGTCAGAAAAGTAGGCAGAACAGCAGTCAAGTGTGGTGTCTTAGAAGCCCAGAAGAGTTTCAAAGAGGATGTAGTGATTCGTTGTCAGATGCTGATAGATCAAGTGATTCACAGACTGAAAAACGACTATAGCAACGTGGTGGTCATTTGTGACCTTGGAAAATAGTCTTAGTGGAGTTATGAGGGTTAATTGGAATGGGCTCAAAAGAGAATGAGAGAAATGAGAGCTAGTACATATACACAACTCTTCTTGCTGTCAATCAGTTGTTCTTTCAAACCAGAAGATGTGTATTTTGACATTTTTAACAAATGAGTCAAAACACTGAAACTCTTCATATAGAAGATTTTAAAGTAGATTAGAAAATTGTTTCCAGGTTAAGTTTTCAAGTATGAGAGTTTTGTACTCCCATTGTTTTGGGCAACAAAATTCAATCAATCCTTATTATTCACTAACTCCATATTTGTGAATTCACCTACAATTTACAGGTAAATTTAAAAGCAATACTCACTCTGCTTTCACCGATTAGCAGACACAGTAGAGTGGCAAAAAAAGTTGTTTTGCCTGCCGCGCACGTTCCCAGCTGAGGTAGAGCAAGGTGACACCAGTCTCCCACTGTAAACAAGTGTCCTTTTCCTGGTCTATGTAATGCTACACTTCCCACATTTTGGGGGTTTTTTCTTCTTTTTTTTTGATGATTTTGCTGTTTAAAATGGTCCTCAAACATAGCATTGTCTAGTATTCCCAAGCACAAGGCAGCGATGTGCCTTACGTAGAAAATACTTGTGTTAGCTAAGCTTCCTTCACACAACAGTTACAGCGCTGTTGGCCATAAGTTCAACTAATGAATCAACAATATACATTAAATAAGGTGTCTTTAAACAGATACACACATAAAACAAGGTTATGTATTGATAGTTTTACCAAAATGTGAAGAGGCTGGCAGAAACCTAATCCTGTATTTCTCCTAGGAGCAGTATTCAGTTTTGCTCAGTGTTTGCTAAGAATTTATACACCATAACTCTTCCAAACAGAAGGAATCAACTATAACATAATGGAAATATTTTCAAACATCTCTTTTAAAAATGATGTCAAAAAAAGCAGGTACCATCTCAACTAACTGCTGGATGGTTATCTTTACCTTGAAATAACATCTTTTTTAGCAGCTTCTGCTAGGAAGCATATCTTTGTGAGCCACTTACAGAAAAAAATGTCAGCGAATCGTGACACTTGTCTTTTTGCAAAAGAAAATGTGTATTAGAACATAACTTCAAGACAGTAAAGAATGAGAACGCTGCCTTCAATTGCGTCTGAATATTCCTTTAAAACGAGAAACAAGGCAGCTATGTTTAATTGGAGCAATGGGTAAATGGTTTCTATTATTCTATTCTCCTTTTGGCATATATAAAATATGTAACTGTAACTTTGCTTAAACAACACTATAGTAATATTCGACTACTTGCTGGAGTGCCATCACCATCTGAGGGACAGCTCATGATTGGTTGGTTATGTCACTGACCCCCATCAAAAGGTGAGGACACGTTGTTACAGTAATATAACAAACAACTCATTGGCTTTAAGGCAGATTCACCGGTCACTGGAGTTGTGACCTCACCGCTTTAAAGGTACAAACTGCAATCATGCGAAACTATCAAATTAAAGAACAGCAAGAAAGTAGTCCTCGTTCGGGGGCGGTGTCAGGGGTGAGACCAGACACGTGCAGCCACTCATCTAAGGCTGAAGATGGACGAGCATGTCTGGCCTTGAACAGAGCGGGACTAAGGGACTTCCAACAAGCTCACTGTGAAGCTGAACTATTCCACGGCACCGGAAACGGCAACTCCCACTTGGGGCGCTGCGGACACACGAGTCTAGGCTGCCTTCCAGGAAGCCAAAAAAAAAAAAAAAAAAAGGAAAAGAAAGAAAAAGAAGGGATAGTGGAGAGCAGGGCTTCGGCCGCCGCCCACACGCCGCGCCCTCGCCTCTTCGCGGTCGCGGCCGCCGCCCTCGGCCCCCGGGCCACTCCCAGGTGGCTCAGCCCTCGGACCCCGCGGCCGGCCGGGCACTGCCCGCCGGCGGGGACCTCAGGTGCGTACCCCGCCCCCGCCGCAGCCGCCATTAAGAGCGGGTGCTTTGCTTGGAACTTTCTCGTCCCGCGGGCCTGACGGAGGGGAGGCCTGGGGAGACCGCCCGCCCAGGCGCGCGGGCTGCAAGCACCCCCTTCGCCGCCAGCCCGACCGGCCCCCGAACCGGCGCCCGGCGGGCAAGGCCCAAGGAGTGGGGGTGGGGCGGGGAAGCCCTGGCGCGGGGGCAACGGTAGCACGCACGGAACGCGCATCCCTCTCCCTTCTGATTGGCTGAGCGGAGGCGGTGGGGGCGGGTGCTGCCGACTCTTGGGCTCTCTAAGGCCCGAGGTGCGTGAGGTCACGCTCCAGCTGGCGTACGCGGGGATACCGCGCTGCGTGCGGACGCGCTTGATTGGTTAGTTGGGGGGGCGGGTCAGACGCTGTTGCCTGGTAACTGCGCCCGGCTCCAGGGCGGAGGTGTCCCGACACCGCCCCTCACGTCGCGCGCGTTGCCGAGCGGCGCGCGGTGTGGGGTTTGTTGTGGGTGTGGTCAGTGGGGTGGCCACCAGTGGCTCGTTTGTTGGCAGAAAACCAACCTAGAGGTCAGAAAAAGAGTCTCTGGTCCTAGACTACAGTCCCTCACGACTATGATTTAGCGATAAAGGAGAAAAAAGGCTTGCAGGGCTATATTCCCCGTGCTTCGAACCCAGGATTTGCTGTTTAATAACAGCTTTATTGACATAACGCCATGAAATTCACCTTTAAAAGTGTATAATTCAGTGGTTTTTGTTTATTCACAGAGCTGTGCAACCATCACCAGTAATTCTAGAACGTTTTCATCACCCCCAAAGAAACCCCATATCCATTAGGCAGCCATTCCCCTTTCCCATCCCCGCCCTGGACACCGCCAGTGTGCTTTGTATCCTTATGTCTCTGCCTATTCCAGGTATTTCCTAAGGATAGAATCATCAAAGGGAGTGTTTTGGATCTGGCTTCTTTCATTCCTTCTTATGGCTGAATAATAATTCATTGCATGGATATACCACATTTTCATTTTCCATCAATTGATGAATGTTTTTGGATTATTTCCACTTTTGGGCCATTATGAGTACTGCTGTTGAACATCAGTGTTCAAGTTTTTGTGTGGACATTTGTTTTCAGCTCTTGGGTACATACCAAGGAATGGAATGGCTGAGCCAAAAATGCCACCGTTTCGTTTCCTGCTGGTAATTTGAAGTAAGCAGATGTCTAAATACGGAATTGGAAATTGGCAAATTGGATATTGCTCATAGCTGCAATCGAAGAGTTGAGCAGCCTTTTCTCTTCTTTTCTTCCACCTGGAGAGGAAGGCTTGATCTGTGTGACCGGCCACCTTGCCTTCAGTGGACACAGGGCTTGGCGCCAGGCTACTGCAGGTGTTAATCCATTTGGAGCGGGTCAACTTTCTTTCTGCCTTCCTGTTGTTTAGCGCCCGATGTTTGCTGCCCAGAGCTCTGGGTCTTTGCCCACACCTGCTGCCTGGAAGGTCTCTTCTCTTAATTCTCAGGCTGCAGAACTTGCTAACATGCTTTCAGTCTCATCCCCCAGGTTGTTGACTCAGAACCATTTCGGGGGGTTCTGGCTTTCATTTTGCCTTCATTACCTGCTATTCTGCTGTATCTATGCAGGTCTGTCTAACTCGAGACCACAGGATGTGGATTTTATTCACATAAAAATCACTTTGTTTCCCCCTTGTCTTTCCTGCCAGCAGTGTATGTTTTCACATAGCACGTGCTCATTACATGTTTTTTAATTTTAAACATTTGTTTGGCTAAACTAAAGTTCTTGATTATTTGTTAAGCTTTTTTTTTCCATTTAATTTGGCCGCGCTCCACGGCTTGTGGAGTCTTAGTTCCCCGACCAGGGACTGAACCTGTGGAGTCCTAACCACTGGACCCCCAGGGAATTCCCAAGCATTTAATTTTGACTTTTTTTTTCATTTTTTGACATTGAAAATACATATTATATCTAGTTCTTTTCCATACTCCTTGGTCATTCCAGAAGAGTCCTGGTTGTCTTGAAATTTGTTGTTATTCTTTTTTTGGGATTTTTTTCCCAGCTTGAGATATAATTGACATATAACACTGTATTAGTTTTAGGAGTACAACATAGTGATTTGACATATGTATGTATTGTGAAAGGACTTCCACAATAAGTTTACTCAACATTCATCACATCACATAATTACAATTTTTTTTTCTTGTGGTAAGATCTACTCTCTAAGCAACTTTCAAATATGCAGTACAGTATTGTTAACTATAGTCACCATGCTGTACATTACATCCCCAGGACTAATTTATTTTATAACTGGGAGTTTGTACCTCTTGACCATTTCAATACATTTCTGTTGAATGCTGAATAGGTACACTTGCATTTGTAGTTTCCTCTTACTGTAGGCCTGGGCTGAGTCAGGGAGAAGGTGGCACCTTGGGAACTTGCTAATTAAAATCAAGGCTTCAGGGACCTGAAAAATTAACCTTTGGAAAGGTAAATTTAGAAACAGTTTAAAAAATAAAGCAGGTGTCTATTTCAAGATTTCAGAGGTTTGATAAATGCAGTGGATGACATTCCAAAATTTAAGTGGTGGAAATGAATTCTAGAACAGGGATGGGCAAACCTTTTTTTGTATAGGGTCAGATAATAAATATTTCCAGCTCTGAGGACATGTGGTCTCTGTCACATGCAACCCTGCCTTTGCAGGAAAGCAGTCAATGGACAAGATGCAAGCCAGTGAGTGTGGCTATGTTCCAATAAAACTTTATTTATAAAAATAGGTGGTAGTCTGGTTTTGATGTTTGCTTTTCATTAGTAAAATATAACATTGAAAAGGAGAGAAAGTTCTCAAAGTTTGCTGGGAAAACTGTGAGATTTGAGAGTTGTTTCAGTTTACATCTCCAGTTTTAAAAAAGCAAAAAGTTAAGCACTATATAAAATCTGTGATCTAAATGAACATAGCTGGTGCTTTAGATTTCAGTAGAGAAGTTAATCACCATACAGGCTTTGGGGGTTTGAACTCTGGTACAAGGTCTCATTGTCAAGGATTTTTAACTATTAGAATGCAACGATTTTGTTTCTCAGGGAAATGTCCTCGAGGTGGGAAACCACATGATTAGCTTATAACCATGGTTCATTAGTTTGGATGTGCTGTTGACACATGGTGTGTTCTAAATCATAAAATGTAAAAGACAAAGTTCCTGCCTCCATTTGCTGTTAAGTAAAGGGTGCAAACAAAGCAATAATTACGAAACATACATTTTTAAAATTATTGCCAGTAGCACAGTTGACTCCAACCGGTAATAGCTTTTTTGAGTTCCACCTAGTTTCATTCCGCCTGTTATTTTATTCTCTGTTAAAGTTTTGGCATCACCGTCCTCTCGGAGATTACTGTGGTGTAATTACGGATTAGGTGCAAGCATAAGAGCCTGGAATACGCCAGTCCCTTAAGTGGGCTCAGATCTCCCGTGGCTCTCAGTGTGAGCATCTCACAACACTGTGTCTGGTTCTACTGTTTAAAAATGCGTATTTTTCATACATCATGGCCCCTACACTACATCACTGGATGATTAATGGAAGAAACAATGACCCATGTCAACACTGCAGGGAAAACTGGCTCTGCACGACTTAGCAAGAGGTCACAGAGAGGTCACGATGAATCCACTATTCATGTCATCAATATGAGAGTCACCATACTGTGGCTTTGAGGGTTCCAGTAGCTGCTAGGTGACCAGCCAAGTATGTGATAAGGCTTTAGAGAGACTGCAAAGTATTAAAGTTATGGCTAGACGACGTGAAATCTAAAGACATATCTATCGATGGCAAAATTCTAAGAGAAAAGGGAAACCACCACCAAAGAGGGGATGGACTTGTGATAGACAACACAGAGCCCGCTAGGGGTGGTTGACAGATTTCAGAACTACTTACCTGAAAAAATGCGTGGTGTCGGCAAAGTTGCATCTGCTGATAAAGAGCTGGAAAAGCCTCTCCACTAAACAATGAAAGAAATCATGGAAGAAAAATGTTCTCTCTGGGAAAGATATGTACTGCTTCCTCGGATAATGTTGACCATGCTTGAATTTGCCTTTTGGTGTACCTACTTCCATTGTAAGACTCGACTCCGCTGAATGAGACATAGTCTTTTTTTTTTTTTAACAGTGTTTGAATTCGTTAACTCTGAAAGATAATGGTCAAGAATATATTTCTTCATCACAGTTTTAAAAAACAGTAAGGTATTAAAGAGCTTGGTTCCAGGTTTATCTTTAGAACACTGCAAATTTACCCACGTGAGTCCTTTTTTAAAACAAATATTTGCTTTATTTTAGATAAAAATTGAACACAGGTTCACTATATTTCAAAGCTTATTTAAAAATCTTTGTGAGATTTCTGTAACTTCCAATGGGAAAATTATTTTAATATTTCAATAAGTAATGCAGCTGACACGTAAAGATAAAGAAAAGAAATTGGAGTGAAACTCTAGCTTCGCCAATAGATGTATTTTGTATAAATAAAAATTATTTCAAGTTGGACCTTTTAACATGAAGTAATTTAATCAGAATTCTTTTTTTTTTTTAAATAAATTTATTTATTTATTTATTTTTGGCTGAGTTGGGTCTTTGTTGCTGCGCATGGGGGCTACTCTTCGTTGCGGTGCGCGGGCTTCTCATTGCGGTGGCTTCTCTTGTTGCGGAGCACGGGCTCTACGTGCGAGGGCTTCAGTAGTTGTGGCTCGCGGGCTCTAGAGTGCAGGGTCAGTAGTTGTGGCGCACGGGCTTAGTTGCTCCGCGGCATGTGGGATCTTCCCGGACTAGGGCTCGAACCCGTGTCCCCTGCATTGGCAGGCGGATTCTTAACCACTGCACCACCAGGGAAGCCCCCAATTCAGTGGTTTTTAATATATGCATGGTGTGGGCAGTCATCACCACAGTCAATGTTAGAACATTTTCATCACCCTGAAAAGAAACCCTGTATCCTTTAGCTACCCCACCTCCCAGCCCTAAGCAACCACTAATCTACTTTCTGTCTCTATAGATTTCCCTATTCTGGACATTTCATATGCATAGACTCATGTAATATGTGGTTCCATTGATTTTAAAACGAGGGGGCCCATAGAAGTTCAGAGGTGAAAGGAACCTTCATAGTAAGTGATTGATTTAGTCATAGAGGAGGAACCTGAGGGCCGCTGCCCACTGGGGTCCCAGAGCAGTTTGGTGGTCTGGGGAACCCACAACCTGGCTTTCCTGGCCCCTGCTTCTGTGAGGACCAGCCCATCATGCCTCATGCCCTGTAAGCTTGCATCACCAGCCTGACTTGGTGTGTCCTCTGGTGTTCACTGTTAATGCCACTGTGTGATGGCAGTTTCTTTCTGGCAAAGGGAGCAGGAGAGGATGCAGCCACCGGGTTAGGAGTGCAGGGATTGTTCCATGAACAGCGTTGACTAAGGACTATCCAGGGAGGACTTCCCTGGTGATCCAGTGGCTAAGACTCTGCGCTCCCAATGCAGGGGGACCTGCGTTCGATCCCTGGTCAGGGAGCTAGATCCCACATGCCACAACTAAAGATTCCGCATGCTGCAACTAAAAAAAGATCCTGCATGTGTCAATGAAGATCCCGTGTGCCGCAACTAAGACCTGGCACAGCCAAATAAATAAATAAATATTTTTTTTTAAAAAAGGACTATCCAGGGAAATGACCTCTTGGGACAGGCAAAGAACAGTTCAGTGAATTTCTGTTGTAATCCAGATACAGCCGTTTCTAGAGAGTAGAAAGCCCCAAACGAAATGCATCCTTCCCCATCAAGCCTGATGGGACTCAGTCCCCTCCAGCGTTCTTACCATCAAAAAGTACTAGATGCTCTTGAAAAGTTCTGGTAATGAAATAGGACCTCTCCTCGCCTGTGGCATCCCCACGGGCTGTTGGTATGGTGTCCCTCCCATTTCTTAACACACACTAAATGTGATTGACATAGCAGATCTACAGCAATTGAAGGTGAGAAGTGAAAACAGCAGTAGGCAGGAAGTTGCCCTGCGTCTAGCTTTTCATGGACAAATCAACATGTTTGTAACCTGAGAATACATCTGCTCCTTTTTCTCTGTCTGGGATAATAAAGGGAAAATAAGAATTATGAATGAAAATATTCTGAGCTCCCAAAGAATCAGGATAGGGCATAATCTAAGTGAATAGTCTGGTAAGTGGCAAAAATAGCATGCCTTTGCTGTTTCATACTTTGTGATACCCATTTCTTCGGCCTGCTGTACTAAGTGATGATCATGGAATCTAGATGCTAGAGGAAAGAATTTCTAAGACTTAACACGTGTCCTTGGTGGTGCTGCTTGCTGCTTTTTCTGACTCCAGCTCTATGGGAATAGACTTCTTGTTATGACAAACAACATTCACAAACTTCTATCTGTTCTCAAATATGGGTGTGATAACAAGAAGAGTGTCAAAGGCTTGATATTAAGATAATTATTTAAAAGCTTCAAATTGGGACTGCTCTGGCGGTCCAGTGGTTAGGACTCCGCGCTTCCACTGCAGGGGGCAGGGGTTCGATCCCTGGTCAGGGAACTAAGATCCTGCAAGCCTCGCAGCGTGCCTAAATAAATAAATATTTTTTAAAATAAATAAATAAAATAAAATCTTCAAATTGAAGTATATTTCCTCACCTGTCCATGCCCAGGTCTTGCCTGTTGATTTATGTTCCTGGTATGATGTCACACTCTCATGTTCTATTTCATAATAGGGAAAGTTATAAAAAAATTTTAAGTCAAACAATTTGCATCCTAATAGCTCTGTACGTGCTAGTCTACGTTCTTTCTTTCTCAGGAAGACTTTAGCTCTAACTTAAGAGATCCTCAAGGATCCTCAAGTGTCTTCAGAAGATCTAGACAGATGAGTAGTTATATTTTTAGAATTCCTTTTCAGCCTGCTATTTCCATCCAGATTGGCTAGGGTAGGCGATGGTTAAAAACACCACCAGATTTTGGTGCATTCAAGGAGCAAGGATTTATTCTTTGCTTGCGCTAGAGGTCTCTTGTGATTGGCTGTGGGTCTGATCCACAGTTTCCTCAATCTGGAACCCAACCATATGGAACGTGGCAGATCCATTGCAGAGAAAGGAGTGTGGCAGGAACCTCTGCGTGGAAATGATGTCATTTCCCTGACATCCTCGGCCAAGGCAAGGCACGCGGCCACATACCTTCAAGTGGGCAAGGAATCGAACCACGGGCTCTGAAAGAAACGTTTGCGAATATTTCTGAATAGCCTTATAGGACCACCGTACTTCACCCCTGTAGATCTTTAGGCTTCCTCCCACATACATATTTATGTTGATCTGTTTATCTTTTGCTTACAAACATAATTAAGCCAGATATTGCAGGGGCCGGACACAATGACAAGTGCTTATATTGTATGCTCTAGTTCAAAGAACTCTTTTTATGGTGTTAGAGAAACTTTTTCAAAGAAACTTTTTAATGCTCACTTGATTTAGAGTTTGGGGAAAATTAGAATGAGCTTTCATGCAGAAGTCCTAGCAGGGAAAGGAAGGAAGGGATTTTCTCTTCCCATCTGTAATACACAAAGCCACTTCTCTCCTTTTCCTGTGTATGTGGACCAGAATGTGGTGCCAGGCATGGTCATGCTGAAATCTGACAAAACAACACTGGATCAATAAAGGACCTTACCTTCCTTCCTCCTCGTCTGGGAAATAGTTAACATGCCTCTCTAGCATAATACCTGAATTTATTTTATGAGAAGGTGATATCTAGGTTTAGTGGAAAATACACTATGGAAAGTTAGCATTGCTCTACAGAGATCTTAGGCAAATCACTTACTGTCTCTAAGTGTTGGTTTCTTCAACTTTAAAGGAAGGGTTGAACTAGGCACCTGTGAGGACCCTCACAGCTCTAAACGTGTTGAGCAGGACACTGAATTTCTACCACTCACTTTCCTAATACTTCTCTTTCCTAGGGATCATGGCCCAAGTAGCAATGTCCACCCTGCCCATCACAAATGAGGAGTCCTCGGAGAGCAGGATGGTGGTGACGTTCCTCGTGTCTGCCCTTGAGTCCATGGTGAGATGGCTTTGCAGTTCTATAAAATGTCACGTGGTTGGATCACTGCCGAACATCAGAACGGTGAAACACTTCACCAACACTTTTGATGTTCAGCTTCAGTGTTACATCCTATCTGTGTACACATATCCTTTTTTATAGGGGATGATGGGCTTGTCAGATAATTAAGAAATTTTTTTCTTACATTATGGATGGAATTGTATAAATGTAATCTCTCTAGATCTGAAAATTTAATGAAGGTACCTCCGTTACCTTGTTTGAGAATACTTTTTGTTTAAAGTCAAAGGTAAATTAATAATCCAGGGGCTTCCCTGGTGGTGCAGTGGTTGAGAATCCACCTGCCAATTCAGGGGACATGGGTTCAAGCCCTGGTGCAGGAGGATCCCACATGCCACGGAGCAACTAAGCCCGTGCGCCACAGCTACTGAAGCCCACGCACCTAGAGCCCGTGCTCCGCAACAAGAGAAGCCACCGCAATGAGAAGCCCGCACACCGCAACGAAGACCCAATGCAGCCAAAAATAAATAAATAAAATAAATTTTTTAAAAAATTAATAACCCATTGATATGCATCTATTTACATCCAAAGTGTAAAATTTACCTTGTGGGTGAAAATTTGAGGGGAGATTTACATAACCTCAAAGCATCTGATCACAAGATACGTATTGATGAAAGAAGGGAACATCAGTAACTTTATAAAAGTAGAGAAACCTGACAGCCACCCCCTTAATCAAGTGACCAAGGGGAACATCCGCAGTAATGGGACGGAGGGACCTCCCGAGCTTCCTGGTAGGGGGCACTGAGGAGGAGCAGTACCGCGTCCGTGGCATTCCTGCCTCTAAGGAGGACACATAGGACAAACCCAGATTTAGGGACATCCTACAAAATAACTGGGCTGGACTTCTATAAATGTCAGTCTCACGCAAGACAAAGATGGAGATCTGTCTGTTCCAGATGGAAGGAGACTGGAGAGACAGGACAGCCAATAGAAAGTGCGACCCTGGATTGGATCCTGGACCAGAAAAAAATCTAGAGAGAGATTTACTTTTTCTATAAAGAACATTATTGGGTCAGTTGGCAAAATACCAAACACACAGGTAACTCACTCACATGCACACATGCCTACCTAGACCCATCATATTTAAACTGTAGAAAACCAACTATAAAGAGAAAATTTTAAAGCAACTTATAGTAAACTGAATAACGGCCCCCAAAGATGTCCTGTCCTCATCCCCAGAGCCTTTGAACGTTACCTTATTTGGCAAAAGGAAGTTTACAGATGTGACTAAGCTAAGGATCTTGAGATGGGAGATTATCCTAGATTATCTGAGGGTAAATAAAAATGTTAAAAAAAACAAACAAACCCTGGAATGAATTTTTTTAAAAAGCATCAGATCTATTTGAAGAGAACTAGAAATATCTTACCCCAGAACTGACCACATTCCTTCTTTTGATAAATATTGATGAAGCAGCTCCTATATGTCAAGGTCTTCTAGGTGCTGGGGCCAGAAGACTTGAGAAGACAGATAAGGTCCCCCTCACATAGATTTCATGTTCTATTTGGGGAGACAGACAATAAACAAACTCTGTGTGTGTGTGTATTTGTATCAGTAAATATAATACATATAATATTATTTTAAAATGAGGGTCAGGGGGACTTCCCTGGTGGTCCAGTGGCTAAGACTCCGCATTCCCAATGCAGGGGGCCTGGGTTCGATCCCTGGTCAGGGAATTAGATCCCACACACATGCCGCAACTAAAGATCCCACATGCCGCAACTAAGACCTGGCACAGCCAAGTAAATAAATAAATATTTTTTAAAAAAATAGTTAATAAAACAAGGGTCAGAAAACAGAGGTTTAGGGGAGAGAACAGATGGTTAAGGGGGGTGGTCTGGGAGAAATTCTCTGGGCAGTTGCCCTTTATGCAAAGACATAGATGAAGTGAGGAAGTGAGTCAGGCCAGTATCTGGGGGCAGAGTGTTCAAAGCACCAAGAACAGCTTGTGCAAAGGCCCCTTGGCAGGAACAAGTTTGGTGTTTTCAAGGAATATCAAGAAGTCCAGTAACACTGGAGCAGAGTGAGGAAAGAAGAGGTGGCCAGAGGTCAAGTACAAGAGGCTGCGACTTCCCTTGCAGTCCAGTGGTTAAGACTCCGTGCTCCCAACGCCAGGGGTCACGGGCTCAGTCCCTGGTCAGGGGAACTAAAATCCCGCATGTCACACGGTACAGCCAAAAAAAAAAAAAGGCAGCTAGTAACCAGATCATATCAAGACTGGGACTTTTTCCCTCAGGTAGTGGGAAGGCATTGGAAGGTTTTGAGCAAAGGAGTGATGGCAGTGGCGGGGGGTGCTTGTGCAAACAGTCGATGACCATGGAACACGAGTGGAAGCAGGGAGACCAGTTTGCAGGCCATGGTTCACGTGGGAGGTTTTGGTGGCCTGGACTAGGGTGGGAGTGGCGGAGATAAGAAGCGATGGGACCACAAAGATCTGATGAAGGTAGAGTTGCTAGGACTTACCGATGGATTGGATGTGAGCTATGACATTTTCTTGAGAAAATCACGTTTTGTGTGTGTGTGGTAGGATATATATATACACATGGCGTAAAATTTACCATCTTCACCATTTTTTTTTTAATTTATTTATTTATGGCTGTGTTGTGTCTTCGTTTCTGTGCGAGGGCTTTCTCTAGTTGCGGCAAGTGGGGGCCACTCTTCATCGCGGTGCGCGGGCCTCTCACTATTGCGGCCTCTCTTGTTGCGGAGCACAGGCTCCAGACGCGCAGGCTCAGTAATTGTGGCTCACGGGCCTAGTTGCTCCGCGGCATGTGGGATCTTCCCAGACCAGGGCTCGAACCCGTGTCCCCTGCATTGGCAGGCAGATTCTCAACCACTGCGCCACCAGGGAAGCCCCCCATCTTCACCATTTTTAAGTGTACAGTTCAGTGGCATTAAGTACATTCACACTGTTGTGTGACCCTCACCACTGCCCATCTCCAGAACTTTTTCATCTTCTTAAACTGAAACTCTGCACTCATTAAACCGTTATTCTCACTCACCCCTTCCTCAAGCCTTCAGAAACCGAGATGTGTGTGTGTGTGTGTTTTTTAATAAAATGTTATCGTATTTAGGAATACTTTTACTATTTACAGAAAAACTGGAGAATTCCCTGGTGGTCCAGTGGTTAGGACTCTGCACTTTCACTGCAGGGGGCCCGGGTTCGATCCCTGGTTGGGGAACTAAAGTCCCACAAGCCGCGTGGCCTGGCCAAAAACATAAATAAATAAATAAAAGAAAAGCTGTAAAGATCATACAGAGTCCCCACATACTCCTCACCCATAACTTACATAACTGTGGTACGTTATATGTAACTATGGGACATTTGCCGAAACTAATAGATCAATACCGTACATCACTATCAACCAACTCCAGACTTCACTCAAATTTCATCAGCTTGTCCACTGATGCCCTTTTTCTGCTCCAGGCTCCACCCTGTGATCCCACATGGCGTTTAGTCATCATGTCCCGTTAGGCTCCTCTGATCTGTGACAGTTTCTCAATCTCCTCTTATTTTTGATGACTTGGACAGTTCTGCAGAGTTCCGGTCAGGTATTTTATCAAATCTCCTTCCGTTTGGGTTTCTCTGATGTAGCCCTCCTGTTTAGACCAGGGTTATGGAGTTTTGGAAAGAAGACCGGAGAGGTGAGATGCCTCATCTTCTCGTCACATCGCCTCAGGGGTGCTTGGCATCAACGTGTCACTGGTGGGGCTCACCTGGATCACTGGGTCAGGGTGGCGTGATGGTTCGTTTTGTGCGTCAACTTGCTGGTTGAAGAACATTTCTGGGTGTGTCTGTGAGGGTGTTTGGGGAAAAGATTAGCGTTTGAATTGGTGAGCTGTGGAAAGCAGGTGGCCCTCCCCAGCGTGGGTGGGCATCAGCCAATCCATTGAGGGCCTGAATAGAACAGAAAGACCGAAGGAGGCTGAGTTTGCTCTCCACCTGACTGCGTGAGCCGGGACGTCCATCTTCCCCGGCCCTCGCACTCCTGGTTCTCAGGCCTTCAGACTCGGGCTGGAATCTACATCAGGGGTCCCCAGCCCTCAGGCCTTTGAACAACACCACTGGCTTTCCTGGGTCTCCAACTTGAAGATGGTGGGACTTAGCTTCTGTTATCACGAGAGCCAATTCCTTATGATAAATCTCACTATATGTACACATGTAATCTCAGTGTTATATATATGTGTATATTATACATAATTATTTAACATTGTGATTGCATTTATATATATAAAATCTCCTGTTGGTTCTGTTTCTCGGGAGGACTCTAATGTAAGTAGTGTCGGCCACGTTTCTCCATTGTCAAGTTACTATTTCTTTTCTTCTCCAAGTCCTGTTCTTGGGAATCAGGTCACTAAGGCCAGCCCACAAACAATGATTCTTGGTACTCATCATGGTCAGGTGATGTGGCCTTTCTCACAGGGCTGGTGGGAGTGTGAGCCCCTCTGAAATGCTATTTGTAATGTTTCAAGAAGCTTAAAAGAATTTATACCCTTTGAGTCAGGTGTGCCACTGACATGATTCCAGCCCATGGAAATAAACGTGTACGGAAATGTTTACATCCTTGGAATTCTTTTTTTTTTTTTTGAGGTATAATTGACATACAACTCGGTTGTTTATTGTAGTGTTATTTGTAATAGGAAAATAACTTCTGTAATGCTATGGTTAAACTATGGCATATACATAGGATAGAATATTATATATTCATTCAAAACTCACGTTTTTCAGGATTATAAATGCTCAGAAATAATGAAAAGTGAATAAAGCAGAATGCCAACCTATATACAGTAGTATGTTTCTGATTTTGTTTTTTAAAATTGTGTGTGCATATTTTAAAATGTGAATAGTGGGTAATTTTGGGTAATGGAATTAGAGGTGATTTCTTTTTTTGTGTACTTTTCTGTATCTGCTGAAATTTTTGTAACAGCATATATCATAATGAGAAAAAAAAATGCTTCTAAAAAGATATTTTCTACCACTGATGACCTAAGTAAGACTAAAGATTGATAACTTCACCTAATACCAGATTCTGTACTTTAGATAAAGGGCTGAATTTTTGGTTCATTTGACACAGAGATAGATTTGCCGTGAAGTTAATGGAGCTTAAAAGCTTCTGGGCACCTCCCTTGCACTGGCCACTTCCATGGCCTTGCGGGATCCTAGCAACACATGCACATATGTTTTTGTAAACTTTGCTAAAGTGAGATCTTTTAACCACATCAGTTAAGGTTGCTGTCTCCTATTCTGCCTTCCTCTTTCTGTCACAAGCCCTGTGTTAACTTCCTCTTGCTGCAATAACAAATTACACAAACTTAGAGGCTTTAAACATCACACATTTATCTGACAACTGTTCTGGAGTTCAGAAGGCAGAAAGTGGGTTTTACAGAGCTAAAATCAAGGTGTCAACAGGCTGTATTCCTTCTGGAGGCTCCCAGGGAGAAACTGTGCCTTGCCCTTTCCAGCTCCTTGGGCTGCAATTCCTTGACTTGTGGTTCCTTCCAGCAAGGGCACCAATGTGCCCTTGGATTCCCTTGTCATTCCCTTCTGTCTCCTTCTTTTTATACTAGGATCCTTGTGGTTTCATTAAGGGACCCCTGTGGCCCCACCCAGATAATCAAGATAATCTCATCTTGGGCTTCCCTGGTGGCGCAGTGGTTAAGAATCCGCCTGCCAATGCAGGGGACACGTGTTTGAGCCCTGGTCCGGGAAGATCCCACATGCCACGGAGCCACTAAGCCCGTGCGCCACAACTACTGAGCCTGCACTCTAGAGCCCGCGAGCCACAACTACTGAGCCCGCGTGCCACAACTACTGAAGCCCACGTGCCTAGAGCCCACGCTCCACAACAAGAGAAGCCACTGCAATGAGAAGCCCACTCACGGCAACGAAGAGTAGCCCGCGCACAGCAACGAAGACCCAACGCACCCAAAAATAAATAAATAAATAAATAAAATAAAAAAACAACTTTCATTTAAAAAAAAAAAAGATAATCTCATCTCAAGATCCTAACTGTTGGGCTTCCCTTGTGGTGCAGTGGTTAACAATCTGCCTGCCAATGAAGGGGACACGGGTTCAAGCCCTGGTCTGGGAAGATCCCACATGCCGTGGAGCAACTAAGCCCGTGTGCCACAACTACTGAGTCTGCGCTCTAGAGCCTGCGAGCCACAACTACTGAGCCCATGTGCCACAACTACTGAAGCCCGCATGCCTAGAGCCCGTGCTCGGCAACAAGAGAAGCCACCGCAACGAGAAGCCTGCGCACTGTGATGAAGAGTAGCCCCCGCTCGCCGCAACTAGAGGAAGTCTGCACGCAGCAACGAAGACCCAACACAGCCAAAAATAAATAAAATAAAATAAATAAATTTATTAAAAAAAAAAAAAAAAAAAAGATCCTAACTGTAATCACATCTGCAAAGTCCCTTTTGCCTGTAAGGTAACATAACAGGCTCTGGGGATTAGGACGTGGACATCTTTAGGGGCCATTATTCTGCCCCCCATAATCCACTGTGTCAGGTGATGTTTGAGTGGAGATGGGCATTTTGGGGGTCTCAAGAAGGGGAAACTGGGTTGGAGATTACATTTAGTTTTAGTTTAGTGGTAAGTATTATGTGGCTTGATGTTATTTCTGTGTCTGGGTAAATTATTGCTAGATGTCCTGGTATAGGAATGGTTTCCAGGAATAATCCGATGGTTGACTGTCAACTCTTCTGGTAACTCGACATCAAGGGACAAGACGCGAGGTCATATTGTGGTGTGAACATGTTCCCAACTCCAAAAGTATGTGGGTAGTAGAGGAGAAACAAGGTTTTAAATGTACAGAGCCAGAAGCTAGTCTGTGGGAAATTCTTCCAGTCATTAAATGGGTGTAATTGTCAACAGAGGATTTGTTTTTCATGATGCGTTGTCAAAACAGAAGTTCCCTCTGGTGAGGAAGATACTCAGTAATGTAGCATATTCAGTTATAAATACACCAAACATTCTTTTAAATTGTTGAAATGAACTACACGAAGTAGAATTTATCAGAATTCTTGTCTGTAGGGGATCAACCTGTAGCACCACGAAGAACAGCAAGTGTGTCTGTGGTATGAATTTTCATGTTTCATTCATCCTTATCATCAATAATAAAAAGGTAATCAATCACGTTGGAGGAAATATTAAATTATCTCTATTCTCTCCATAGAAAATGATATTATGAAATTGTTGTCACAGGAAGAGGCAAAGAGTCTGCAGCCAAAGACGTAGGGAAAAAAGGCACATGAGACAGTCGTGTCAGGTGTCAGGCGGTCAAGATTCTGTACTCAGTTCCAACATGAGTGTTTTTCCCCACACTAACAAGCAATTCTTAGACACCAGCTGGGTGTCCTACCATTCACCTCAATCCTGACATTATTTACCTAGAGAGAGCATCAGATTCCACAGGTTAAGGGCTCAGTCCTACAAGACTGTCTTCCCTACCCCTCCCCCAACTTCAGATGCCATTGGCAAGCCCGCATCGTCACCTGTGCTTCTGACCAACCCGCTATAGATTGGAGGGTCCCACGTCCCCCTCCTCGGGTTCGATTAATTTGCTAGAGCTGCTCACAGAACTCAGAGAAACATTTGATTTACTAGATTACCGGTTTGTTATAAAAGGATATGTATAACTCAAGGACAGCAAGATGGGAGAGATGCACAAGGCAAGGTGTGGGGAAAGGGGAACAGAGCTTCCATGCCCTCTCCAGGTGCACCACTCTCCCTAAATATCCACTTGTTCATCAATCCTTTTGTCTTTTTGGGTTTTCCTCGAGGCTTCATTACCTAGGGACGATGGATTAAACCACTGGCCATTGATTCAATCTCCAGCCCCTCTCCCCTCCCCAGAGGTCAGGGGGAAGTTCCCACCTTCTAATCACCTGGTTGGTTTTCCGGCAGCCAGCCCCCATCCTTAGGCTGGTCCCAAAGTCACCTCATTAACAAAGCAAAAGACACCTTTATCTCGCTCTTAGAAAATTCCAAGGGTTTTAGGAGCTTTGTGTCAGAAACAGTGGAAGAAAACCAAATATACATTTCTTATTATAAATCACAAGCATCATCACAGGTACTGAATAAAAATCTTCTTCTTGTGGTTTTATGATGTTAATGGTATTTGCTTGATAAAATTTGTTTTGTTTTTTTTCTTGGTGGTTTTTCTCATTCTAAAGAAATATTTGTTTTGTACCTAATTTTGTATTTTTTTTCTTAAGGCAGACCTCTCAGGCCCCACAAAAATCCAGATCTGTCCCTGTAGATAACATTTCATTCTTTTTTTTCCATTTCAGTGTAAAGAACTGGCCAAGTCCAAGGCGGAAGTGGCCTGCATTGCAATGTATGAAGCAGACGTGTTTGTCGTTGGAACAGAGAAAGGACGTGCTTTTATCAATGCCAGAACGGATTTGCAGAAGGATTTTGCAAAATACTGTAGGTGTTAACAATTTTATCCTTTGTATTCGTAAATCTTAGAATATTGGCAGGCAAGACTTATGTATTGTTTTCTTCTAAGATATCATAAGCATTATCCTAAAAATGGTTCTGACACATCCCTTTGACTTAGCAAAACACTGAGTCCAAGAAACATGGTCAATGTATTTTACACTGTATCCTCAGCAGGGCCCTGGTTTTGTAGAATACATTTGAAGAACATAGATGAAACTGTCTTTCATTCCTAAAATGAAACCAAATTGAAAAAAAAATACTCTTATTTTACTCCTTCCCAAAGGAAAGGGAAAAACTCCTTCAAGGCCTATTCAGTTTTTCTTTCAGTTAATAACCATTATACTCCTTTGTCTTTTTTTTTTTTTTTTTTTTTTTTTTTTTTACTGTGGGACTTTCAGAGCCTTCAGTGTGCCAATATGTGTTACAAGGAGCATTAGTGAGCATCTGTGGTCATCTGTGAGCTAAACTAGTCTAGTGCATTAGTGAGCATATGTGGTCATCTGTGAGCTAAACTAGTCTAGTGTGTTAAAACCTACATGCTGTATAATGATTATCTCTACCACTGTAGGTCATCTGCCAGGTATTGAATTAGCAATTTTGTATTCCCTGGAACCAAGAAAGGGAAAAAAAAAAAAAGTTTATCAGAGGGTATATTTGTGTGTGTGTGTGTGTGTGTGTGTGTGTGTGTGTGTGTGTAGGGGGATATGGGTATAGATATATAGATGTCTCCAAGGGTTGGCAAAGGATGTATATATCCTCTCTCTATATGTATACAGTTGACCCTTGAACAACATGGGTTTGAACTGCACAGGTCCATATATATTTGGATTTTTTTCAATAGTAAATACTACAGTACTACAACATCTGTGGTTAGTTGAATCCACAAATGAGGAACCGTGGATACGGAGGAAACATGGATACTGAAGGCCAACACTAAATTATACACAGATTTTCACCAGCACCCCTAACCCTCATGTTGTTCAAGGGCCAACTGTATACCATTTTACAACAAAACAAACCTATATCTATAGAAGATCATATATATATATATATATATATATATATATATATATACACATATATATATATACACATATATATATATATATGGGAGAGAGGATGATTGAATTCGGATTGACTTTTAAGACCAAACTTAGGGTCTCTACTATCAAGAAGATTAAAAAAATGAAGCAATCTTTCAATAAGATGGTGAGTATGTAATTGATGAACAAGAAGGGTATGCTCAGATCAATGTCAGCTGCCAACTGGATTTCTAATCGTTGAAATTGAATCACAGATTTTTAAAAAATTTTCACAGTTGCATGCTAATTTTTCATATATAAGACTATTCATATTTCTCTGAATATGATTTCTCTCTTTTTTCCTTGATAAATCTTGTAAGGCATTCATCTCTTTTAATTAAATTTCCAGTGAGGCAACTTTTGGCTTTGTGATTTTGTCTATTGTTTCTTTGTTTTCTTTGTCATTTATTTCTGCTCTTTATTATTTCCTTATTTAATTGAATTTAATTGCTTTTCTTTTCTAGCTTCTTGATTTGGTAGCTTAGGTCATTGAGTTTTAAAAAAAATATTTAAAGTTATAATGTTTCCTTTAGGTTCTGCTTTAGCTGTAATCCTCAGACTTTGATATGTTGTGTTTTATTATGATTTTGTTCAAAGTATTTTCTAAGAACCCTAGTAATTTCTTTTTGACCCATGGTTACTGAGAAGCATGTTGCTTAATTTCCTAATATTTGGAAATTTGGGGGTTATTGATTCTAGTTAAATCCCATTGTGGTCCAAAAACGTACTCTGTATGATTTTTTTTTTAATTTATTTTATTTATTCATGTTGGTTGCACCGGGTCTTAGTTGCGGCAGGCAGGCTCCTTAGTTGCGGCTCGCCGGCTCCTTAGTTGTGGCATGCAAACTCTTAGTTGCGGCTCGCCGGCTCCTTAGTTGTGGCACGCGAACTGTTAGTTGCGGCATGCATGTGGGATCTAGTTCCCTGACCAGGGATCAAACCTGCGTCCCCTGCATTGGAAGGCGGATTCTTAACCACTGCACCACTGGGGAAGTCCCACTCTGTATGATTTTAATCCTTTTGAGTTTATCAAGACCTAATTTATCACTTAGCACATCATTTATGTTGGTGAATATTCCATGTACACTTGGAAAGAATTTAGATTCTGCAGTTAACAGACCAATTAGGCCAAGTTGTTAAATGTTATTCAGTTCATCTGTATCATTTCCAATTTTCACCTATTATTTTATCCATTATTGATAGAGGAGTGTTAAAATAGCCAGCTATATTGTATATTTGTTCTTCCTTTTGGTTAGTACATTTTGCTTCACACATGTTGAAGATATGGATATGAATGTTATCAGATATAAATTTAGGATTGTAATGTTTTCCTGCTGAATTGACCCTTGTTTTCCTCACAAAACATTCCTCTTTGTTTCATTTATCCTCCTGATCTTGAAGTCTCCCTTGTCTTGTATTAATATAGCCTCACCAGCTTTCTTATGACTAATATTTGCATAGCACATCTTTTCCTATTCATTTACTTTCAGCTCTCTGTACTTTATATTTAAACTATGTCTCTTGTAAACGTGCAGTTAGGTCTTTTTTGTAAAAACCAGTCTGAAAATCTGACTCTTACTTGGATTGTTTCATCCATTTACATTTAACGTCATTATTTATATGGTTTAGTTTAAGGCTTCTATGTTGCTGTTTCTTTTCTATTCATCTCATATGTTCTTTGTTCCGTTGGGACTACTTTCCTGCATTATTTTATTTTATTTCTTATTTATTTTTTTAATTTATTTATTTTGGCTGCATTGGGTCCTCGTTGCTGCACGCCTGCTACTCTTCATTGTGGTGCGCAGGCTTCTCATTGCGGTGGCTTCTTTTGTTGCGGAGCACGAGCTCTAGGCACGTGGGCTTCAGTAGTTGTGGCATGTGGACTCAGTAGCTGTGTCTCGCAGGCTCTAGAGCACAGGCTCAGTAGTTGTGGCACATGGGCTTAGTTGCTCTGTGGCACGTGGGATCTTCCCAGACCAGGGATCAAACCCGTGTCTCCTGCACTGGCAGGGGGATTCTTAACCACTGCACCACCAGGGAAACCCCCTGTGTTATTTTAGATCGAGAAATTTTTTTGTATTATATTTTATCTACTCTATTGACATTTTAGCTCTTTTAGGTTTTTTTGTTGCTGTTGTTATTCTTGGGATTACAATATGCCCTCCTAATTTGTCACAGTGAACCTAAAATTACTATTTTTCTACTACACCTACAATGTAAGAACCTTAAACAGTATAATTCTGTTTCTGTTTAGCCCTAATATGTTATAAATCCTGCAGCACCTTATGATGTTTGTTTTAAGCAATCACTTTCCAAAATTTTTTAAAATAATCTTTTTATTTACCTACATATGTACCACTTCTAATACCCTTTTTTCCTTCTTGTAGCTCTGGATTTCCATCTGGAATTATTTCCCTTCAGCCTGAAGAACTTTCTTTAGCATTTCTTTTAGTGTGGGTCTAATAGTAAGAAACCCCCTCTGAAAATGTATTTACCTTGCCTTCATTTGTGTGTGTGTGTGTGTGTGTGGTTTAAAAAAAAAACATAAAATTTACCATTAAACCATATTTATGGGTATGGTAGTTCAGTAGTGTTGAGTATATTCACATTGTTGTGAAACAGATCTCCAGAACTCTTTCATCTTGCAGATCTGAAGCTCTATATCCACTAAATAAACAATTCCCTTTCCCCCACTACCTTGGCCCCTGATAACCACCATTCTCCTTTGTTTCTATGAATGTGACTATTTTACATACCTCATCTAAGTGGAATCATAGAGTATTTACACTATTACGCCTGGCTTATTTCACTTTTGGTGTACATCCTGAAGTTTCATCCATGTTATAGCATGGAACGAGATTAAGTCTGCCCTCAAACACCTCTAATGAATTTTTCAGTTCAGTTATCGTATTTTTCAGCCCCAGAATTGCCGTTTGGTTTTTTTTATAGTTCCTCTTTGTCAGTACTCTCATTTTGTTCATGTATCATTTAGTTGTCTTTCTATACTCTCTTTTAGTGCATTGAGGATCTTTATTTTAAATTCTTTGTCAGGTAGTTCATAGATCTACATTTCTTTAGAATTGGTGTCTGGAGTTTTATTTTGTTCCTTTGAGTGGGCCTTGTTTTCCTGCTTCTCTGTATGCCTTGTAATTTTTTTTTTTTCCATGGGATTTAGGCATTTGAAAAGACAATCACCTCTCCCAGTCTTTGCTTACTGGCTCCGTGCGGGGAAGACCACCCATCAGCCCTGCTGGCTGTTCTAGAACCTCTTAAACCTTTTTGAATCTCTTTCGCCCCCTGGTGTCTTCCCATAGAACTGCAGCTCTGAGTTAAGTCGGTGCTCTGAGTCAGGCAAGATATAAATCAGTTCCTCCAGTAGCCCCCAGACAAGCCAGAATGTTGGACACACAGTCCACTCTTTTGTTTCCACCTCAAGGGAGGAGCCCCAGTCTGGGGGTTCCTTCGCAGCTGCTCTGCACTATGCCACATAGAGGGAGAAGCATGAATAGGCACGGCAAATGCTGCGAACCTTCCTACCCCTGTGCTGAAATCTCTTCTTGGTTTTACA
Source organism: Balaenoptera borealis (assembly GCF_965194805.1). Classification (NCBI taxonomy): domain Eukaryota; kingdom Metazoa; phylum Chordata; class Mammalia; order Artiodactyla; family Balaenopteridae; genus Balaenoptera; species Balaenoptera borealis. Next base: position 78,453,177 of record NC_138872.1, read on the forward strand.
ATGGCTGGGTGCCATAGCTTCTCAGCTGGTCTGCAGAGTTCTCACAGAGGTGTTCTGGTCCGTCTGTTGTTAATTTGGTGTATCTGTGGAGGAAGGAAGGCCCCTTGCCTCCTAGTCTGCCATCTTGCCAACATCATTCTCCTTGCTTTCGTTTTTGAATCATTTTTTTTTTTGAAGTAGAGTTGATTTACAATGTTATGTTAGTTTCAGGTGTACAGCAAAGTGATTCAGTTACACATATATTTATATATTCTTTTTCAGATTCTTTTCCATTATGGGTTATTACAAGGTATTGAATATAGTTCCCTGTGCCATACAGTAGGTCCTTATTGTTTTTTGAAGACTGTTTTTACTCGATATGGAATCTGGCTTGACAATTTTTTTCCTCCAGCCCTTTTTTTTTCTCTTTTGGCCACATTGCGTGGCTTGCGGGATCTTAGTTCCCCGACTACGGATTGAACCAGCACCTTTAGCAGTGAAAGCATGGAGTCCTAACCACTGGACCGCCAGGGAATTCTCTTCCTCCAGCCCTTAAAAAGTTTCATTCCATTTCCTCCTGGTTGCCACTGTTTTAGATAACAAAGTCAGGTTAGAATTCTTATTTTTGTTCCCCTGAAGGTAATGTATCTTTTTCCCTAGCTCTGTCTCATCTTTGGTCTTCAGCAGTTTGGCCATGAAATGCCTATTTATAGCCTTCTTTGTTTTTACCCTACTTGGTCTGTGGAGCTTACTGAATCTGCATGTTGACGTCTTCATCAATGTTGGACATTTTTGGCCATTCATATCTCTTCAAATATTTATTCTGATTCTCTTCTTAATTTACACAGAGAAGGAAATTTGCTATTTAATGTCTTTCTTTTTTTTAATTTATCTTTGGCTGCACGCGGGCTTTCTCTAGTTGTGGTGCGCGGGCTTCTCATTGCGGTGGCTTCTCTTGTCGTGGAGCACGGGCTTTAGGCGCACGGGCTTCAGTAGTTGCAGCACATGGGCTCTAGGGTGCGCGGGTTTCAGTGGTTGTGGCTCGTGGGCTCTAGAGCACAGGCTCAGTAGTTGTGGCGCACGGGCTTAGTTGCTCCACGGCACGTGGGATCTTCCAGGACCAGGGACTGAACCCATGTCCCCTGCATTGGCAGGCAGATTCTTAACCACTGTGCCATCAGGGAAGTCTGGCAGGTGGATTCTTAACCACTGCATCACCAGGGAAGTCCAGAAATTTGCTATTTATTGTCTCACAAGTCATTAAGGCTCTGTTCCTTCCCCCCCCTTTTTCTTTTTGTATTCAAGTTTCAGATTGGATAGTTTCTATTGGCATTTCTTTGAGGACACTGATTCTTCCTTCTGCCATATCCAGGGTGCTGTTAAGTCCATCTGGTGAAATTTTCATTTCTGATTATTTTCCATTTCTAAAATTCCATTTTCTTTCTTCCTTTTCTGGTTAGCATTTTCATTTCTCTGTGGCAATTTCCCTTATATTCATTTGTTGTGTTCACCGTGACTATAAAAAGTCTTTCATGTATTTATAGCAGTTGTTTTAGTCCTTATCTGGTAATTTCAACATCTGGGTCATTTATGGTTCTACATCTATAGATTTTTTTTTCCTGTCTTGATCATGGGTCACATTTTCCTGCTTCCTCACATTCCTACTAATTTTAAATTTTATACTGGGTATTATGCATATGTTGTAAAAATCTGCTAAGTAAAATTGCATTTTGTTCTGGCAGGCAGTTAAGTTACTGGCAGGTCACCCTGCCCCCATGTGGATGAGAGCTGCCCTTGGCCCTAGAGCATCCCTCTTAGTCTCAGAAGGCGGCCCCTCCTCCTAAGATGTGCCCCTTAGTTTCACATGGTGTTAAACAAGCTTCTCGAACTCGGTGGATCTTGAATACCAAACCCTGTCTTTCTAGCACCACACAGCTGTTTAAATCTCTGCTCAGCAATTTACCTTCCAGATGTTGCTTTTCCTTAAAGCCTCACCCTGTGCTTGCACAGTTTGGAGATGAAGCAAGAATTTGAGGCAAGTTGCTATGATGATACTGGGTGTCCCACCTCTGTGACTCATTTTCTCCAGGATTTCCTCTTCAGTGTCTAACCACAATGGCAGTCCTGATATGTGACATAGGTTTCCTCGTTTCATTAAGACTGCTGCTTTTTGGTTAAGCTCTATTTCTCCCTGAGTCCCACAGGAAGTCAGGAGTTCCCATGGGGGAAAAGCCAGGTGAATGTGCAGCTCATTCCATATGTGTGCTTCCCTTCTTTCGAGGATAGCATTCCTTCCTGTTTTCGCCTGTTTCTGGTTGTTCTTCAGTGCTTTCAAGTAGTTGATCTTCTCATTTTGTCCAGAGCTTATCATTCATTGTTCCTGGCAAATACACACTTCTCTGCCATCGCTGGAACAGTAATGCTGGGTGTCATTCTTGAATATGTGATGGTTATTTCTCTAGAAGTTGTCTTGGAAGTAAGGAAAAATTACCATGGAATTGCATCAAAAACACATTTACCTGCCTTCTGAAGTTAGAAACCAACTCCCTGCTGTATAAGCATTCACAAATTTAATCCTCAAAACAGAAGGACTTTAGAATCAACCTGGGTTAGGGTTATAAGTGCTTAATATTAAAGCAATATAAAGTAAACCAGGGACTGGCGAGCTTTCTCTGTAACGGGAGTGATAGTAAATGTTTTAGTCTCTGGGTCATTACAGCCTCTGTTGCAGCCACTCACCTTGCTTTTGTAGCATGAAAGTAGAAGCAGGTGATATGGCGATGAATGCACCTGGTCAATAAAACTTTACTTACGTCACTGAAATGGGAATTTCGTGTTATTTTCTCAGGTCATGAAGTAAGTCCTTTTGAACTTATTTAACCATTTCAAAATATGAAAAACCACTCTTAGCTCACAGGTCATACAAAAAACGGGCCGCGGGCAGGGTGTGGCCCCAGGCTGTAGTTCACTGACCTCTGGAGTAAACCTGCAGGCCGTACTGTCAATTATTCTGTTTACCTCTTATTTTACCTGTGGGCCAAAATTGTTTGAATGACCAAACACACATAGGTTTTCACCTGCTTCCTTCTTTCAGCCTAATTGGTTCTGATATGTGAACATGCCTAGGAATTGCTTTGCAGAATTGTTTACACAAAACTATATATATCCTGTACTTCCTGGATGTCTGAGGGTTTTCAAGTATAATTCTGTCTGTGCATGATATTTGCCTTACATTTGACCCTAGAACGTAACTCCATCGTACAAGCCTCTCTGGCCCAAGAAATCACTTTGACGGTTTTCAAGTTACTGCCTCTCTACTGCAAGTCCACCCTTCTTTGTCCTGCCTTGTGATACTGGAACTGGACCCTGTAAACATTTCTCCCGTGGCAGCTGGCCCAGGACCTACCGTGGAGGCTTTTTCAGGAGGTCCCTGGAGGAGGAAGGCACTTCTCTTCCCATTTCCAGCGGGCTCTCACCTGCTTGCACCTGTAGCACGCGGTGGCCAATTGCACTTGGGATTCCCAGGGGCACCCCTGCCGCACACAGCATCCAGTTGGCTCACCTGCATCCTGGCCGGCTGCCCAGCAAGTCACACAGAAGTCCCAGAAAGTTCCAGAAGGAAGCTTCCCAGAGAAATCCCAGGGGCACCACACCCACAGGCAGTTTCCCAGGGAGTTAGTTCCGCCAGTGCCCGAGAGAGGGGCCTCCTAGAAAGTTCTGCTGGCATCACCCCACGGGTGGTTTCCAGAGTTCTGCCACCACCCCAGGGAACAGCTTCCCTGCAACAGCGAATCTGGCGGCACCCCGGGGGCAACTTGCCAGTGGTTTCCACTAGCACCTCTAGAGGACGGGTCCCTGCTTGCCAGCCCCAGCTTGTGGCACCCCTGCGGACTCTGCCCCCTCCCCAGAGAGGCCTAGATCTCAGCCTCGGGGGGACTCCCTTCCAGGATTAGTTGCTCCCTCAGCCCTTGTGGTAGTTGATACTCCTGCTGCCTGTTACTTGTGTGTTGTCTAGAGTTCTCATTACCCCTTAGCAGTTCATCCTTGTTACTACGATTCTTTTTTTTTTTTTTGGCTGCACCAAGTCTTAGTTGTAGCATGCAGGCTCTTAGTTACGGCATGTGGGATCTAGGTCCCTCACCAGGGATCGAACCAGGCCCCTCGCATTGGGAGCACAGAGTCTTAACCTCGGGACCACCAGAGAAGTCCCACTAATGATTCTTTTATTAAACTTTCCCTGTTCAAATTAATGTGTGGTTTCTGTGTCTTGACTAACCCTGATGAAAACAAACAAACAGTTTCAAAACTTTTGGAGTAGTAGCTGACCGGGGGGCTGGTCCCGAAGCTGCCCAGTGCTGAGGGTCTTCCTACACAGTGACCGTCACTCGCAGACTGGATAGCAAATCATTTTCTTTCTTTTCTTTTCTTTTTTTTTTTTTTTTTTTTGGCTTCCCTGCTCGGCCTGCGGGATCTTAGTTCCCCAACCAGGGATGGGACCCGAGTCCTCTGCAGTGGAAGTGCGGAGTCCTAACCACTGGACCGCCAGGGAATTCCCAGCAAACAATTTTCTGTTACCATTTCCTCTGAACTACTAATATTTCCTTATATGTTGAATTATTTATTGTTTATCAATAGATTCATTTCAGAGATGATCACTATGTTATTTTATCCTGTTCATCATAAATAGCCTGTTCTTTGTTGTGTTGTTTTTTTTTTAAATTAAAAGATCTTGTTTTGGACTTCCCTGGTAGCACAGTGGTTAAGAATCTGCCTGCCAATGCAGGGGACACGGGTTCAAGCCCTGGTCCGGGAAGATCCCACATGTCCCAGAGCAGCTGGGCCTGTGCGCCACAGCTGCTGAGCCCGTGCTCTGGAGCCCATGAGCCACAACTACTGAGCCCGCATGCCACAACTACTGAAGCCCGCGCGCCTAGAGCCCATGCTCCGCAACAAGAGAAGCCACCACAGTGAGAAGCCCGTGCACCGCAACGAACAGTAGCCCCCGCTCGCTGCAACTAGAGAAAGCTCGCGCGCAGCAACAGAGACCCAACGCAGCCAAAAATAAATAAATAAATTTATTAAAAAAAAAAAAAGATCTTGTTTTATGTCTATTCCTTTTTTTCCCCTTTTTCCTTTCAGTACCAGAAGCATGGACGTTAAGGAAATGTACAGTACAGATACTTGAATACTGACTTTGTACTGATCACTCGTTTACAGGCATTGCCGAAGGGCTGCAGGAGGTGAAACCCCCAGGCCCTGCCAACGGGATGCAGATTGATTCAGGAGAAATGGAAATACTCAGAAAAGCTGTCGAGGACTATTTCTGCTTTTGTTACGGTAAAGCTCACTTTAAGCATTAATTGTCTGAATAGTTCACTACAGAAGATGGTATTAGAAATCATTTTATCAGCGTGACTATTTAGACCGTCTCTAACGTTGGAAAAATCCACATTCACATCAAGGGGAGAGCCAGTTAAGTACCCGATCAAGTCTTCTTACGGAAGACCACTTGGTCTCTTCTGGTCCGTCGGAACCTCTGAATTCATCAGCCTTCAGTCTTTGCGGAGCCCCCTCCCCATGGCCATGCAGTTATTACAGACGTTCATGGTTGGTTCACGCACCAGCCTCGTCCTCACTGGTCTCCCCGCCTACCCACATCTTCCCACAGGCATGGAGACGGATTTTTTTTTAATACCCACACAGTGCTTTAAAAAGCTAGATAACAAGGAAGTCTGCAGGTGTTGTACTTGTGATAGAAGCACCTTAGCATCTTAGGGCCTGGATCATCATTCCTAGACAGCTGCAAACATCTATGTGACCTGCAGGTCCCTGTGAGCATTTGGATTTGGGGGACTCCTCCGGCATAGGGGATCTTAGGGTCTCAGGCTACACCTCCATATGAGAAATGGAGCTCCAGCACCTCGGGGCTGGTCAGCCAGTGCAGAGAGACCGACACATCCCCAGGTGGACTCAGCTTTCTACAGGCAGGTTGGCCCAATCTGTACAGTGTGACACAGGGACAGTTCAGCTTTGGGCAGGGCTCTCATCCTCTTTGGCTGCAGCCTGAGTAACCTCAGGGTGTTCCCTGCAGCCCTGGGTACACCAGGGTGAGCCCCCTGAATTGTGCAACCTCCAAGAGAATGGAGAAAAAGACCTATTATTTTCTTTCTTTTGGAAATAGATTATTTTTAGCTAATTAATTTACTTATTGAAATATAGTTGACTTACAATATTATATTAGTTTCAGGTGTACAACATAGTGATTCAATATTTTCTTTTTAATAAATTTATTTATTTTATTTATTTATTTTTGGCTGCGTTGGGTCTTCGTTGCTGCGCGCGGGCTTTCTCTAGTTGTGGTGAGCGGGGGCTACTCTTTGTTGCGGTGCGCGGGCTTCTCATTGCGGTGGCTTCTCTTGTTGCAGAGCACGGGCTCTAGGCGCACGGGCTTCAGTAGTTGTGGCACGCGGCCTCAGTAGTTATGGCTCACGGGCTCTAGAGCGCAGGCTCAGTAGTTGTGGTGCACGGGCTTAGTTGCTCCGCGGCCTGTGGGATCTTCCCAGACCAGGGCTCGAACCCGTGTCCCCTGCATTGGCAGGCGGATTCTTAACCACTGCGCCACCAGGGAAGCCCCTGTGATTCAATATTTTTATAGATTATGCAACCTATTATATTCTCTTATGTGAAGATTTAAAGGAAAACATTTTATACTTTTTCTTTTGGCCTTTTGGTCGGAAATTTTATTAACTTGAGATATAGAGGCATAGGACACTTTAGGCTTTTAATTTCAGAACCAAACACCACCACCTGTGTTTATGACACTACGTGAAATTGACTCTCAGGGATTTACGCTCATATTGTTTAAAGACGTCCTGCTGCTTCTTCTAGGCAAAGCCTTGGGGACGACAGCGATGGTGCCTGTTCCTTACGAGAAGATGCTGAGGGACCAGGCAGCCGTGGTGGTGCAGGGGCTCCCAGAAGGGGTCCCCTTTCAACACCCTGAGAACTATGACCTTGCAACCCTGAAGTGGATTTTGGAGAACAAAGCGGGGATTTCATTCCTTATCAACAGGTGATAGGCTCTACCCCCTCCTAACAGCTGATAAACTGACAGCTTAATTTCAGTTAGTTAATTCTGTCCCGTTATGTTTAGAAGTTGGTTATTCAGATGTTTAATCTGTCCGTCTTGTGTGTGCATGTCGGGTAACAGTATTGGTTTTCTTGCAGACCCTTCCTGGGTCCCGTGAATCAGCTAGGTAAGTGACAGCTTCTCATACTTGGTGACTGCCCTTGACTGCTAAACCAGTTCTGCTTTTCTTAATTAAAATGCAAGTTTGGCACATTCTAAAGCTTGTTTCTGCTTTGTCTTTCCTGCATTGAGGAGGCCACCTCTGATCCCGGGGCCAGGGGTGGTGGTGATGTTTGCAGGGACTACAGCTCAGGGAAACACACGTAGCCAGCCTGAGAGCCGAGACGCTACCCTCCCGCCAGCTCGCATGCCCTCGGAGGGCAGGAGATCTACCTTGTCCGTGTGCACAGGAGTGTGAGGATGCTGGAGTGACTTCCTGGTCTTTGAGCACCAACCACGGGCCAGGCGTTGTGGGATTCAGGAGTGGTCCGGGCTGTGTGACCGTTCCCGTGCTTCTGAGATACATGGTCTGGGAGAAGGAAAGAGACTGTTCAGAGAACCAGGGGTGACCCGTGGAGGAAATCCCTGAGAACCCCCGGAAGGGGTTAGAATTGTGTGGTCAGAAGAGCTCCCTGGAGGAGCTGGCCCCCAAGATAAGCAGGATCTCAATAGCTTGGTTCCCCCAGGAAGCCCATTCCATGTGGTCAGGCAGAAAGTTATGTGCAGGGTGTTTGAGACCATGTTTGGGAAACCAGGACCCCATCATAAGCTCCTCAACTGATGAAGGGACCAAAAAAGGAAATAGTAATTTTACCAGGAGCATTTAGAGATCCATCTATGCCCACTTCCTTATTTTCTCAGATTATTATTCTGGATCATAGTTGGAAACCTTGGGCCATAGCTGTTCATGAAAGACCAGGTCTAAAGAGGGTGTTATATCTGAGCCTATATAGGTACAGAAGCCAGGCGGCAGGGGTGGGTGGAGGGTCCTACTGTCCACATGGCCTACCTCGGGGTACAGAGGGCAATGGGACACTCCTGTGCGTGGGCTACTCACGGAGCAAGTATTTCTGGAGCAGTTGCGAGTCCCTGGGGTCCCCCAGCTCACATTAAAGGAGGGGCTGGAGGGTGAGGGGTGGCAGCTGACCAGGTGACTGTTGTCCCAGGTGGCTTGTATTGTCATTATAGAATCACGGTAATAGCTGCTGACACGTATTTTGTGATAGGCACTGTTCTAAGCACTTTGCATGTATTAATTAATCCTCACCCAACCACCATCTTGAGACGAGGAAACTGAGGCACGAGGAGGCTTAGTAACCTGCCGGAGGTCGCTCGGGCACAGGTCTGCTCCTTGGCCCCCACTGTGCCCACACAGATGGCCCAGGCCCCGGGGGCTGCTTTGAGTTGGTCTCTCCTCCGCTGCTATTCCATGATGACCTAGAGCCAGGAATTCTGTTCTCTTTGTATTCGCTTTCCCTGTATGTGCCTTTGAATGTTGTCATATTTCAAGGTGCAGACAGGGGCTAGCGTGTGTCTTTTTACTCACGCACAGGTGGGCCTGGGGTGGTAACAGATGCTGAGAGGTCAGTGACATCACCAAGTGAAAGGTAAGGGAGAAATAAAAAATTAAGTCCACATCTAACCCAAATGTATTCGTGTTTAGGCTATGGAATGTCTTATTTTGTTACATATTCTTTATTCAAAAGGATGTTTGGGTTTATAAGAATATATTCATTGACACCTTTAACTTTCTGAATAATTTGTTACAATATTAAAGTTGAGGTAGCTTTGCATTCAGTTTGATGGGGGGGAGGGGAACCTATGATGGTGTGGAGATCTGGGGATTAGATTCAGTGTGTCCAGATGCCTTTGGGCAGTTCTCACCCTGCCCATCTTAACCAGCATTCCCTTCTCCTTTTAGCTGTGCCCCCATCAATGTGAAGACTGAACCCATGGAAGATTCTGGTATGTACACTGATGCTTGTAGAATCAGGTGTTCAGCAGGTCATTATTTGACTCCTTTCTTTTGTTTCACTTAAAAATGGGACTTTCAGTAAACCAGGAATAGAGGGGAATTTCCTCAACTTGATAAAAAAAAATTTACAAAAAACCTACAGCTAATATCATATTTCATGCTGAGAAACTAGAATCTTTCCCACTAAGATCAGGAACAAGGCAAGGATGTCCCCTGTCATCACTCCCTTTCAACATCATACCGAAAGTCTTAGCTAATACAATAAGACAAGAAAAGGAAATATAAGGTATACGGATTGGGAATGACAAACTAAAACTGTCTTTAATTTGCAGATGATATATTGGTCCATATTTGGGTAGAAAATCCCAAAGAATCAATAAGATAATGGGGATAGGGCACTAATTAACCTCAACGGGGGCCTTATTTGCAGAATAATCATATTTTACTCAAATATCTAGAAAAAAAGCCTTCTAATTCAATAAATATTAGGTACTAAGATGTTATTAAGTAGATACATTTGTAGACAAAGTTATTATTTTAATTATATGGAAATTAGAACTTGACTGCTAAATGAGTAAAAAGTCTTGAATACACATTTGGAATATGAATTTGATTTATGAATAAAGCAGTGTTTTTATTTTCGGACATAGCTTATTTTATTGCTTTCTTACACTCTGTCATTTCTAAATGTTCTACAATAGACATACATTACTATGACAAAGTATACTGGGAAAAAAAATCCCTCTTTGACGGTGAGAGTAGTTAACCCCCATCCCTGCTCTCCCATGCCTCAAAAAAAAAGAAATGGCATTAGAAGGAAAAATGTTAAAGGTTAAAAATAGAAAAAAATTTTTTTAACTCAAATGTTTAATCAAGGTATGGAAAAATATTGAAAGCATTAGAAGTAGAAACGTTAGAAAACCTAAAATAAACAAGCACATAAAACTGAAACTCAAACCTCAAAAAGATAAAGATGAACACAAGCTGACTATACGGGGTAAAATGAGAAGTTAATAATGTTTAGAAAAGCAACGTAGAAATAAGAAATAAACAATTCCAAATGTAAAGTTAAAGTTAAATCTGAGATAATGTAAAAGAAAAATATTCAATATTAAGAAAAGATGGAGAGAGAAGGCGAAGAGAGATGTTACCACCAGTGAAATGGAGGTCAGAGCACGAGCTTTGCTGAAGGTGTCAGGTGTGGTTTATGCTCAGCTGCCTCCCCAGTCCCTTGGGGCAGGAGTAGCCTGAATCCACCCTTGTCATACCCCAGGGTCACTCCTATCCACAGATAAACATGTGCTTGGTAGAAGCTCCACCTTAAATGTCAGCCTGAAAAATAAGAGTGCCTGTCCATTTTAGTTATTCTAGGTAAAACCAACACAAGTCAATGAAAAGGAGCCAAATATTTCAGCCAACAGAATTCAGCTGTGGTGTCTTCATCCCACTTACACATGACATGCCTTACACGCTTGCCCCTTTAATCTTAGCCTTGGGTGCGTTTCCAAGCTCAGATACATTCTGCCTGCATCTCTGTTGGTAACAGAGAATTTAAAACCCCCAAGCCACAGTCTCCTCTCAGAAACCGGGAAAACAAATGGGGTGGGAGTGAGGGGTTGTCAGCTCTCCCCGGGGGGGGCCTTTCAAGGATCCACAGCCCCACCACCTTCCCTTCCCTCCTCACCAGCTATTGGGTGGATGAGTGTCTCCCACCAGCCTTAAAATAGGGCTCTTTTGTTGAGGCCTCTCTTTGGAGATGTGATGCCCTATAAACAAGCTCCCTAATAATGTGACTTTCTACCATGGATTTCATGATACAAATTGCTTCCAGGTGCCTGCAGGCTTCTGTGAGCTGACCATCCATTGGCCTTATTTCCTTTGATGTTTGTGTAGCACTTGCTGCACAGAACGTTTAAATGGTTTTAACTTCTGAATTTCCCCCTCCCCCCTCGTATTTTGAGGAAAGGCTGAAGCAATTCTGCATTCTGCACCATCAAATCTGCTTTCAATTGCCTGCATTGAAAAGAAATTTTTCTTTGACAGCCCAGCTGTCACATATTTATCAAATGTTTGTACTTTAAAGTTTTACTATAAATTACAAAAGTTATACATGTTTTAAATAAAAATTCAGTGTAGTAAGTGGTAATAAGTAGTGTAATAAGTAGTAATAAGTAAAATTCCTCTTCACTCCTCCCCTCTCAAAGCTCCATCTCTCTTAAATCTCACTGCACCTCAAATTCCATCCCCATTTTAAGGGCAACAGCTCTTAACCAATTTGTGGAAATTCTTTCAGATCACTTACAAACATGTAAAGAGCTTTTTTCTTTTTTATGCACAAGTAGACCTCCATTTGTGAGCTCTCCTTTAATCTTTCCATCAGACTACCTTTCTGTCCCACTTCTGAGCAATTTCCTCAACTTAATCTTCCATTTCACTGATATGGCCATCAGCCGTGTCCATTCTGTTCCTCAGTTTAACAAATTTTTCTTTCTGACAGTCACATTCGTTAATACCCAGTCTTACTATCCCTATGCCAACAGAGCTGTTAAAGGTTTTCAGACGACCTCCCCCGCCACAACTTGTAAATTAATGCTGAACAGTGAAATCCCAAGCTTGTCACAATTTTTGTTTTTGCTTCTGTTAACTTTCACAGTTAAATTATATGTATACTTCAGTATCAGTTATCTATTGCAGTATAAAAGAGCACCCCAGAACTTAGTGGCTTCAAACAATAATTTAGTCTTTCTTACAATTCTGTGTGTTGGCCAAGCCGTCCTTCTGGTCTGGGCTGGCCTCACTCCTGGGGCCGAGGCCTCAGCTGCCAGAGTTGGGCCTCCCTCTCCTCTTGGTCTCACATCCTCCAGGCTCATTCACATGGCAACTCTGTTCCAAAAACAGCAGACGCTGATGCACAAGCACTTTTCAAGCCTCTGCCTACATCCCACTGGCCAAAGCAAGTCACGTGGCTAGGCCCAGATTCAAAAGGTGGAGTAGTTTTCCACTTCTAGAAAATAGGAGTGGGAAAGTTACATTGCAAACAGGTGTATATACTGGGATGGAAGACATTTGTGGCCAATTTTTGCCATCTACTACACCTTTCCCTGATAAAGCCTTTTGGTTTAACCAATGTAGTTTCCCCAGGTTTTGAAATTCATTTTGTTGTAGTAAGTAAATTAAGATTATCTGTGCCAATTTGGGCCCCATTACAGCAGCATATTTGCAATATTTATATTGCATATAAATGCATGTACATATTCATCCATCTTGAAAGGGAAAATTTCCCCGAACCGGGAATAAGACCTCGTTCTCCTTCCCTTCTTTTCCTCCTTCCTTCCATCCATCTCTCCTCCCTTCCTTCTTTGCTTTATGTTGTTTTATTATTATTTTATATTTATATTTTTATATGGATAAACCATTTGTTCCTAGTGCATGAGCTACAAGTTCTTTTGCTGATTGCAGTGTTGCTGTGTTAATCCAAACAGAACCTGGAAGATATAATAGCCAGTCATATCTCTGTTTGTGAGTCTAGCCTAACACATAATTTTATAATTTCCATTGCATTCAAAGGCATTTCACCGAAAGCAACAGTTATGTCAGTCAAGAAAGAATCAGAAGATCCTAATTACTATGAATATAGTATGCAAGGTAATATCATTTTATAATAATTTTCTTCTTTAGAAGTTATCTGTGATGGAAACTTTTAATTAGCGCCCATCTGAGAAACAGGAAAAGAGTCGTAAAGATCCATGTACATTTACCCAGGATCTAGCACAGTGCCATTAGGGTAAACAATTTTATAGTCATAAAATAGATTGTATTAATATTTAGCCTGAATCCACATGATTCTAGGCATCCGTGAATGTAAAGACATTTCAGGCTGCGTTTTACTAGAGTTTGTCTATTAAATATTATTTTGTATGTTCTAAAATATTCCCGCCTTAATTCTCTTCTGTCCAGTCTGTCCCCTAGGTTGCTGAGAAAATAGTAAGTGTTAAAAGAGATGGAGATGAGTTAAGAAATTCAAGTGCCTTTTCTTAATAGTTGTTTCACTGACAGCATACAAGTTCAACGGGGAGGAGACAATTGTTACCAAATACACAAACTTTCCAAACATGGCACAGGCGGGTACTGTGTGCAGTTGGGTGGCTTGGTTCTCTACCCAAAGACCAAAATCCCGCTGGACCCCAGCGTGACGTCAGTTTGACGATATGGTACCATCATGTCGCTGTGACTGCCGTACGGTGTTCAGATTCTTTCTCCATCTTCCAGCTCCACTGGGAATGGAGACAGAGTGCAGGACGATTTGCAGTCACATCCTCAAACATTATCAGATCGGAAATGTTTCCTACAAAATCTTAACTTTGAAAATTTTTCTGCAGCATTACATAGCTCTGAAACTTTCACTAAAAAAAATTGTTTCAAAAAATCTAAAGGCAGAGACCAGTGGAAGTTCTGTTGTAATTGCTCTGTCCTGGGCCAACCCCACCCCACCCCACCCCACCCTCGTCCGCCCCCGCCCGGCCTGTCCCTTGTGACCAGTCTCCTTCCCTCTGGGCAGAGGATCTCTTTTCAATCCATCCCACACACCCCACCCCAATCACATGCTCTTTGAAAACTGGGATCTCTCCCCCACTCACACTGCCTGTGGCTCCGCACCACCCGTAAAGTCCCAGTTTCCTTCCACGTTCCTCCTGCTCTTTCTGGTCTCCCCTCCTATTTCATCTGCCTCCGCAGCCATCACCCTCCCTGGGCTCTTCAGACACACAGCTCGGTCTGTGATTCCTTGAAAGTGCCCTGAATCCGCCTTCCACGGGGCTTTTATATAAGCTGATCCCTCCCTGTGACTCCCTTCCTGCCCCGCAGACCACTGAGGAGTTCCCCCGCTTCTTTCTGGGCACAGTCAGAATCTCAACTCCTGCAGGGGGCTTCCAGCGTTTAGTGTGACCTGCCGTGTGCTATCTATGCTTTTGCCAGGCCTCCCTCAGCTAGTGGCAGGAAACACAGCATCTTACTCCTGCCCTGGAGCCCCAAGCCCGGGCTTTCTACATACTGAGCACTCAGATGTGCTTGCTGAGTTGAATGTGACCCTCATGAAGAATCAGTGTCACATTTGTTTCTAAATTACTGTTGTTTTGAACAAACTACTTTTTTTTTAAATTTATTTATTTATTTATTTATTAGCACCGTTAATTTTTATTTATTTATTTATTTATTTTTGGGGCTGTGTCGGGTCTTCGTTTCTGTGCGAGGGCTTTCTCTAGCTGCGGCAAGCGGGGGCCACTCTTCATCGCGGTGCGCGGGCCTCTCACTATCGTGGCCTCTCTGAACAAACTACTTTTAATTAAATTACGTCTTGGCTCCCAAGAATATATTTTTGAACTTAAATGACCTTGGTGTTGATCAAATCGTGTACAGTCAGGGATAGGATACTTACAGATTCTGCTCCCAAAGTCATCAGTGGAATGAACAAGTTAGATGTACCTGCAATCGTTCTATTTTAATTTTTCAGAAAGAAGTACGTTATTTGAAGAAAAACATTTACGTTAAATGTGTGAATTTATAATCTTTCTCCTGCTTGGCTTGGAAATGACAGAACTATTCAAGAGATCTTTGTAGAACAGCTTCCTTCTTGATGCCAAAAAGTTCCAAGTTGCCTAACATCATGGACTATACTCCATAGCACTGAATGTTTTTGTAACCATTTAGGTTAAATACTCACATGCTGAAGTACTGATGTCTATATCCTTTAAGTAAGGGAGATATTTTTAAATCCAAAAAGACAATCAGTGTGACCTGCTCAGAATGGCGACTGGCCCTCGGGGAGCCCCCAGCGAACACGGCCCCACCAGTGCTCAGAAGCTACCCCCACCAGGACCTCATGATCCATCTGCAACACAGATCTCTCAGAAGACCTCCGACACACATTTACACGTGCACACATAACATCTTGACCCACGGAAGTCCCATAGGTCTTTTACATGCGCAGGGACCCCATCTCCAGGGTCCCCAGAAATGAAGAATGCACAGTACAAGCTGTGCTGAGATATAGTGCACCCAGGCTTCCTTGATGCTGATGGATGTCAGAGCATCAGTACCATTCTATTTTCTTCCTGGCTGACTGCATGATATGGGAGAGAAGCCTTCCAGGCCCAAGGGAACATGGATACAAAAGCCCAAGATCAAGGAATTAACATAGTCTTTCTCGAATCACACCACTCCGACACTGACTCTTCTGCTTCCCTTTTTCACATTTAAATACCCCGTACATCGATTACATGGAGCCCAGCTGGATAATGCAAGATAATCTTTTCTGAAGGTTAGCAATGAGCACCCTTAATCCCATCTGCAACCTAATTGCCCCTTGCCATGTAACATAATCTGTTCACAGGTTTTTGGATATCTTCGGGGGGGGGGGGGGCGGGGGGCATCTGCCTATCGCAAACACTAAACAATCATATGCCAACAAATCGAGTAACCTAGATGAAATGGACAAACTACTGAAACTGACTAAGGATAAAACACAAAATTTGAATAGTCATATAACAAGAATTTGAATTAGTAATTCAAAAACTTCCTACAAACAAAAGCCCAGGACCAGATGCCTTCACTGGTGAATTCTACCAAGTGTTTAAAGTCCTTCATGGGACTTCCCTGATGGCACAGTGGTTAAGATTCCGCCTGCCAATGCAGGGGACACAGGTTGGATCCCTGGTCTGGGAAAATCCCACACACCATGGAGCAAATAAGCCTGTGCACCACAACTACTGAGCCTGCGCTCTAGAGCCCGCGAGCCACAACTACTAAGCGTGCATGCCACAACTACTGAAGCCTGTGCGCCTAGAGCCCGTGCTCTGCAACGAGAAGCCACCCCAATGAGAAGCCCGTGCACTGCAACGAAGAGTAGACCCTGCTCACCGCAACTAGAGAAAGCCCACACGCAGCAACAAAGACCCAACACAACCAAAAAAAATAAATTTTAAAAAATAACAAATAAAAAAATAATAAAGTCCTTCACAAAATCTTACAAAAAATAGAGGAGGGAACACTTCTAAACTCATTCTGTTAGGCCAGTATCATCCTGATACCAAAACCAGACAAAAACAACACAAGAAAACTACAGAAAAATATCGCTTATTCATAGACGTACAAAATTTTTCAATAAAATGCTAGCAAATGAATCCAGGAACATATAAAAAGGATTATACATCATGACTGTTGGGCTGCACCCCACAGGTCTGCAAGCCCTGTAGTTGCCCAGCCTCGAGACCAAAGAAAGCCCAGCGACAGAGACATCAGTGGCTTATTGGACAGAGGGATCTTACACATCTGAAGCAAAGTCCTGGAGCAACACCCCACCGTGCGGCAAACAGTAGGCAGCACGTAACAGCAACCTTCACTACTTGGAGGAGAAGGACGCTACCATTTATAGAGGGAATCGACATCAGGTTGGCTCATCAGTAACCAGGAAACCAGCGCTGGGGCAGGGGGCAATCATGTAGGCAGTTACTAATTAAGCCCTATAATTAAGAGGATTGGGTAGTCATGTGAGTGAAGCAGCGACTGGTCGAGCTGGGGATGTACAGAGAACAGGAGAACAGCCATCTTGAATGGCCGGACCCTACAATGACCAAGTGGGATTGATCCTAGGAAGGAAAGATTAGTTCAACATATGGAAATCAATCAGTGGAATAGCAACATAATGAATAAAGGACAAGACCCACACGATTATGCCCATAGATGTAGGAAAAAGGCATTTGACAAAATCTAATATCCTTTCGTGATTAAAAAAAAGAACACTCAAATTAGGAATCCAAGGGAACTTTCTCAACATAATTAAGAGCATCTACAGAAAACCTATATAGCTCATGTCATACTTTATAAGACTGAAGGCTTTCCCCCTAAGACCAGGAACAAGACAAGGATGTCTGTTCTTGCCACTTCTTTTTAACATTGTACTGGAGGTCCTAGGCAGGGCAATTATGTAAGATTAAAAAAGGCATCCAGGTTGGAAAGGAAGACGTAAAACTATTTCTGTTTGCAGATGACATGATCTTGTATGTAGAAAATCCCAAGGAATACACACACAAATTAGAGCTAATAAATAAGTTTAACAAGGTTGCAGGATACAAGGTCAATATACAAAAATCAATTGTATATCCATATGTTAGCAATGAACAATCAAAAACTGAAATTTAAAAAAATTCCATTTACCACAGCATCAAAAAGAATGCAATACTTAGGAATAAATTTAACCAAAGAAGTGTAAGACTTGTACACTAAAAACTACACAACAGGGACTTCCCTGGTGGTCCAGTGGCTAAGACTCCATGCTCCCAATCCAGGGGGCCTGGCTTCAATCCCTGGTCAGGGAACTAGATCCCACATGCTGCAACTAAGAGTTCGCATGCCACAACTAAAGATCCCGCATGCCGCAACGAAGACCCAGCGCAGCCAAGTAAATAAATAAATATTTTTTAAAAAGTGGCTGCACTATTTTATAAAACAAACAAACAAACAAAAACAAAAAACTACAAAACAGTGTTGAAAGAAATTAAAGAAGAACTAAATAAATGGAAAGACATCCTGTGTTCATGGATTGGAAAACTTTCCTACGATTTATATGGAAACGCAAGGGACCCTGAAGAGCCAAAACAGTCTTGAAAAAGAACGAAGTTGGAAGATGTGTACTTCCTGATTTCAAAACCTATTACAAAGCTGTCATTATCAGTATTCCGTGGTACTGGCATGAGGATAGACATATGAATCAATGGAATAGAATGGAGAGTACAGAAATAAACCAATATTTTTATAGTCAGTTGATTTTCAACAAGGGTGCCCAAGACTAGTCAATGGGGAAAGAATAGTCTTTTCAAAAGATGGTGCTGAAACAACTGGATATCCACCTGCAAAAGGATCAATTTGGACCTCTACCTCACACCATATAAAAAAAGATGAACTCAGGACTTCCCTGGTGGCGCAGTGGTTGGGAATCCACCTGCCAATGCAGGGGACATGGGCTCGAGCCCTGGTCCAGGAAGATCCCACATGCTGCGGAGCAACTAAGCCCGTGTGCCAAAACTACTGAGCTGGCGCTCTAGAGCCCACGAGCCACAACTACTGAAGCCCAGGCGCCACAACTACTGAGGCCTGTGTGCCTAGAGCCCGTGCGCTGCAACAAGAGAGGCCACTGCAATGAGAAGCACGCGCACTGCAACAAAGAGTGGCCCCCACTCTCCACAACTAGAGAAAGCCTGCATGCAGCAACGAGGACCCAACGCAGCCAAAAATAAATAAATAAATAAATAAATATTTTTTTTAAAAAAAGGCAGACAGTAGCAAGTGTTGGTGAAGATGCGGAGAAATTAGAATCCTCATACATTGCTGCTGGGAATGTAAAATGGTACTGCTCCTTTTCAGAATAGTTTGGCAGTTCCTCAAAATGCTAAATGAGGAGCATATGATCCAGCAATTCCACTCTTAGATATATATCCAATTCTACATTTTCCCAAGAGAAAATATATGTCCACACAAAAACTTATACATTATTCTTAATAGCCAAAAGGTGGACACAACCCAAGTATCCATAAGCTGATGAATGGAGAAACAAAATGTGGTCTATCCATACAATGGAATATTATTCAGCCATTAAAAATAATGAAGTACTGATACACACTGTAACATGAATGAACCTTGAATACATAATGCTGAGTGAAAGAAGCCAGACACAAAAAGGTACATATTGCATGATTCCATTTATATGAAATGTCCAGAATAGGCAAATCCATAGAGACAGAAAGTCCATTAGTGGTTACAGAGTCTGAAGAGAGAAGGGAGTGAGGAATGACCCCCAGTGGGCACAGGGATTCTTTTGGGGGTGATGAAAATGTTCTAGAAATAGTGATGATGGTTGTACTACCTTGTGAATATATGGAAAACCACTGAACTGTACACTTTAAAAGGATGAATTTTTTGGTATGTGAATTATATCTCAGTTTTTAGAAAGCAAATTCAATATAAGATTAGCTTGTATAATCTGTATAAATAATCTGTATAAAATAAAATTTGTGATTAATTTTGACTTTTGACTTGAAAGCACTGATTATCAGATCATTTTGAACACATTTGATACCCATTCAGTACATAGGATTTTTGCTGTCAAAACTCTAGACCAGGAGTATTTTTGCTGTAACTGTGAATAAATTTACCTGAGAGCCCTTGTCCTCTTGGTAAATTGATACTGGTCATCTTATCACTCATTTCCTTTTTAAAAAATTATTATTGTGGGAATTCCCTGGCGGTCCAGTGGTTGGGACCCGGTGCTCTCACTGGCGAGGCCCCGCATTCGATCCCTGGTTAGGGAATGAAGATCCCGCAATCCATACGGTGCAGCCAAAAAAAAAAAAAAAAAATTATTGTGGTAGAATATATGTAACATAAAATTTGCAATTTTAACCATTTTTAAATGCACAGGTCAGCGACATTAAGTACATTCACAGTGTTGTGTGACCATTACCACCATCCATCTCCAGAACTTTTTCATCATCACAAACAGAAACTGTCCCCACTAAGCAATAACTCCCCATTCCCTTCCTCTTAGCCCCTGGCAACCCCCATTCTACTTTCTGTCTCTATGAATTTGCCTATTCTTGGTGCCTCATATAACTGGAATCAGACAGTATTTATCCTTTTGTGACTGGATTATTTCACTAGGTGTAATGTCTTCAAGTTTCTTCCATGTTGTAGCAGGTGTCAGAATTTCATTGCCATTCACTTATTTGTAATTTTGCCTTTTTTCTTTATGGAATGGCTATGAATCCATATCTCTAACCCAAATTTGATGATGAAATTTGTGCTCCAAAGCAGGTCCTTCAAAAAATGATCCTTCAAAAAATTCCTCATTTGAAGTATTTCAAAGGTCTGTTCCTCCATGCCCACTTTCCAGAGCATGTCAGTATTTTAAGTTTATCTACACTGAATTTACTGTGTGTGATATTTAGTTCTGGGGTTTTTTGTTTTGTTTTGTTTTTTTACTTTTTGGAATGGAAGAGGAGGAAAAGAAATGCATTGGCCTACTTGTAGGGCTTTTTTTTTTTTTAATGTAAACTTGATCTTGCTTAGGCTTGAACCTAATACAAGGCAATTTGTTTTTGTTTTTGTTTTTTTAAATTACCTCAACTTCTGTTTGGTAAAGTCATGTAATGAGATTCAACATGGGTGTGTGACTTGCTTTTTATATGTAAGTGATTTGATCTTTGTCACATTTGTGACTGTGTGTTACACAGCCTGACTAGTTTGATGATGCAACGTTGAAATTGCATCGTTTTCTAGAAATGAACCAAAGATGGCCTCTGTATATTGGCCCCTAGGTGGTTTATTTTTTCACAGCAGGATGAGACCTATCAACTCAAAATCCTGCCAGCCCCAAATTCCGGGTGCCTGTGTATGTGATACGCTGAGAAGGACACACCGTCATCTAGGCAGTGTTCTGGCTGAGAATGCAAGACCTGAGTCTTACCATGAGGAAACGTCAGACAAACTCAAAATGAGGAACATTCTAGTGGGGAGGGGAAGGGGGGGACGGAGGGGACTCAAATCTTCAGAAATGGCAATGCCATAAAAAACGAAGGCAGACTATGGAACCATTCAAGATTAAAGGAGACGTGACAGCTAAAAACAAGACCTGACCCCCCAAACTGGATCCCGTACTGAAAGGGAAAGGCTATAATGAACATTTGGGCAACTGACAAAGTTGGAATATGAATGGTAGAATAGATAAAATTGTCTCACATGTTAAATTCTGTGAGTTTATAACTATACTGTGATGGTATAAGAGAATATCCCTATTCTAAGGAAATAGTCACGGAAGTGTTCAGAGATAAAGGGCCATAATGTATGTACCTTTCCCTCAAATGCTTCAGGAAAAAAAGTGTGTGTATATACATCTATCTCTCTATATAGATTGGGGGCGGGGGGAGGGAGAGACAAAGATTACCAACAAACAGGGTAAATTGTTAACATCATGTTATCTGAGTAAAGGGTAGATGGATCTTCTTTGTACTATTTTATTTTTGCAACTTTTCTGTTTAAAACTATTTCCAAATATAAAGTTTTTTTTAAGAAAAGACATTTATGAGACAATTGAGGAAATTTGAACAATGCCTAGCTAAGAGATGATGATAAAGAATAATTGTTCATTTGTAGGGGTCATCGCAATATCATGGTAATGCTAAAGGAAGAGACTTTACTTATGTACTTGCCTGTAGTTATGCAGTATTTGCACACTGAATTCTGGGATTTACTTTAAACTACCAGTGCAGGGTGGGGTGGGCACGGATAAAACGGGATGACGTGAGTTGATGACTGTTGGCGCTGAGGGACGGGCACATGGCTTCATGATGCCATCTCTCTGCTTTTCTGTATTTGAAATTTTTCCAAAGCACAGATAAAAACAAAAACAAAGGAAAAAACGTAAAGAAAGGATTGTTTGTGTGAATTTGATATTAGGGAGTCGAAGTATTGCATGTATATTCCTGTGCGGGTCTTGAATTATTTGCATTGTTTTTAAATGATTTCTTTTTTAAAATTTGTACTTCTGCCTTGTTTGCTTTCCTTTCAGAGAGCCATCATTCTTCTGCCAGCACTGAAGTAATAGAAATGGAATTACCAGTGGAAGGTTAGAAAAATGAGGCATTTTCTCTCTCTCTCTCTTTTTTTTTTTTTTTTTAGTTTACAGTATTTTGAAGAGAATACACTCTTTTAAACACACATGTTTGAAAATACAGAAGACAACATGCCTTCTTAGAGAACTGGCCGAGTCCTCATCCTAAGATGTAGTATTAAGAACTCTGTCACTCTTACTCTTTTGATTTGTAAATGATTCTACTTTAAGTGCCTGGCTATAAAGGTTAAGTGGTAAGAAAACTTTGCCCTGATGCCATTTGTTACTTTATTTCATTTTGTCTTCTTGATGGGCATGCCAAAATCTTTTGAGCAAAGTTGAATAGAATTTTAGGAAATTCTTGAATTAGAGGTAAAACTTGATATATACTTCCCTCCATTCGTGTATAAATCCTGAGTATCATATTTAAGGCCTAAACTCTTAAAGTGGTTTATATAAGATAAAATTAATAAAGGAGATTTCCTCTGCAAACATAGAGGTATGAATGTCTTTTTCAGTTTACAGGCAAGTTGATCTTGTTTTTAGGGGTTGTACATCTGTCTCAGTACCAAAATGATTTGTGTTTTTCTTTTACATCAAAAACTTTCTCCAAGGAGCAGAGTTGCAGTCATTTTCGATAGCTTCCCTGATTTAGGGAGTCTGGAGTTTTTTGTTGTAGAGGATGGTTCCAACGGCCCCCTGAGCAATTTGTCTAAGTCTCTGACCTAGAAGAATTTTGGTAGATTTTGCCAGAGAACATACTATGATAGAGTCCAGTCTTAGAATTGTTCATTCACTCATAAAATTAGTCATTTTGAACTTCATTGCTTTAGAACCAAGAAGACAAGCGGACTCTGTCATTATTTAACTTCTGTTTATTTTTCTAAATTATGTATTTTCATTGTGGTTAAAAAAAAACCACATAACAGAAAATTTACCATCTTAACCACTGTGAAGTGTGCAGTTTGGTAGTGGTGAGTGTATTTACATTGTTGGGAAGAAGATCTCCAGAACTTTTCATCTTGCAAATCTATCCCCATTAAACAACAACTCCCCCATTTTCCCTCCTGGCAACCCCTATTCTACTTTGTGTCTCTAGGAATTTGACTACTTTAGGTATCTCATATGAGTGGAATCCTACGGTATTTGCCTTCTTGTGACGGGCTTATTTCACTGAGCATAATGCTCTCAGGGTTCATCCATGTGGTAGCGTGTGTCAGGATTCTTCCATTCATTTTTTGTTTCTTTTCTTTAACTCAACGTCTGACCTTCTCTGGATGTAAAGGAGGACAATTATTTTGAATTGAGTTTAAATCTATTCCTCCCTTATGTCATTTTACTTGCCTTTGTAAAAGCCTGTTAAGGTATTGTTTGGTCATTTTTTAAATGGATGGATAGTACAATATTTGGAAAGAAGAAGACCTGTGTAGGAGTCAGTTGTAGAACTGGTGCTGAATTAGAATCAGAAAGATTTCATGGGATGTTGGCCCTCGAAATAGTTCATTTCTAAACGGATTTTTTATTATCGTGATATAGTGGGAAGCCCATTTACAATAGAGCTGAATTTGTTTGATTTTTAAAACCTTTTTATTTTATGTCGGTCCTTTTATTTTTTTTATTATTTATTTATTTATCGGGGGCAGGGAGGGGCCGCACTGCACAGCCTGTGGGATCTCAGTTCCCCAACCAGAGATTGAACCCCAGGCCACGGCAGTGAGAGCCCAGAATTCTAACCACGAGGCCATCAGGGAACTCCCTAAAACCTTTTTATTTTAAAATAATTATAGATTCACAAGAAGCTGCAAGAATAGTACAGAGCAGTCCAATGTACCTTCACCTGTTTTTCCCCAAAGGTTACATCCTACGTAACGATAGTACAATATCAAAACAGTTTTGCATTCTAGTCTTTCTTCTTTTGCTAACAATTAATGTAAGATTGGACAAATCTTTCTAAAATGAGCCAGAGTTAGGCGAGATAAGCTAGCCAGGCTTTTGTCTATATGTAGAACTTAATGTATATGTCATAATTCTTATCCACCAGAAAACTCAATTAGGTACTTTAGGTACCTCATATAAGTGAAATCATATGATATTTGCTTTTTTGTGACTGGCTTATTTCACTGAGCATGTATATGTCATGTACATTACATGCATCTGTGTAATAATAGACCATGAATCACATGGGGGCTGCTGGCAGGATAAGAAAGGAGCAAATGGCTTTTTTTAAATCCTAGTAATTCCCAATGACAACCAGAAAACACTATGACCAGATGTATTCCATTAGCTCAAATAGAAGGATATTCTGTGTCCATTACTGCGGGTAACTTCACATTATTTGATAATATCTGAAAGTTCCTTATCTCCTCTTATCCCTTATAAGATTATCCTTTATTACCCTATTATCCTTTTTAAAATTAAAATTACCTTTATGTTTATACCTCTATGTTTAGTAAATATAAAATGTATTTAAAATGCCAGGATAAGCGACTTTTTGGGTATGGGAGCAGTAAAATGTTGGAATGTGAGAATACATAAACAATGAATGTCATTTTAGAAATTTTTTTTTCAAGATTCTACTCAGCTTGTCCCTTCAGAAATGAGTGAGGACCCTGAAGCTGAGGTGAAAATTGAAGGTTGGTTGCCAAAAACCTTGCCACATTCACACGGCTAAGTACAGTTTTCATTTTTTCTGAAAGGGGAAAGATTGAACTCAATGTGTGTGTACCTATGACCAGAGCAGCCCATATTCCCATCAGGTACCCAGTGCTCTAGGCTTGTCAGACAACAGAATTAGGCTGTGCAAATTAGCCCGGGCCAGAGTAGGGCCAAACTGTGCTTGGTCCAGTGAGGAAAGAATGAAGCCCGAAGGAGGGGAATGAAGTGGGGAGGGGGAAACTGAAAGGGGGAGGGGAGAGGGAAAGAATGAAGAGGGGGAGGATGAAGAGGGAGGGGGAAATGAAGGGGGCAGGGAGGGAAGAATGAAGGCAGGGAGAATGAAGGGGGGAGAGGGGAAGAATGATGGTGTGTCTCCTTGTGTCCCTTTGAGGTCTTGCTCTTCAGATGCAGAATCTCAAACACCCAAATGGTTGATCTTTCACAGAACACAGGGATTGAACTTTGAGTCCCTCAGAAAGGACTAGACAGGCTCATTTACATTTCTCATATAGAACTTAAGTGAGCGTTGTGTGTATCATTTGACCAGAAATCATGATAACGTCAACTGTGCTTTTACTATTTAACCCCATCTGAGCCTTTCCTTGACTGTCTGTTATCTCATTTCTCATAGGACATCTGCTTCCTAAGTGTCCTCTTGGACACATTCGTATGTCTTCTTTCCTATCCCCCACCTTTAAACTGAGAATAACAACAAAGGAAATTTTTTTTTCTTTTTTCTTTTTTTTTTTGGCTGAGTGGCATGTAGGATCTTAGTTCCCTGACCAGGGATCCAACCCATGCCCCCTGCACTGGGAGCTTAGAGTCTTAACCACTGGACTGTCAGGGAAGTCCCAGGAAATATATTTTTAAACACGCTTCTTTTTAAATCAAATTGGACTGACTGAAGTATCAGGGGCTAGGAACTAAATAAAAGCCCTGGTGCCCTTTCTCCTTTGACATCGACATTAAACTACAGAGACTCAAACATCAATTATTGCCAAGCCAGCTTGTTATTCTACAGCTAAATGTTCTCTGGAGTTTTAAAAATTTAGCCTGGCCTTCTTTTTTTTTTTTTTGGCCACGCCTCCTGTCTTGCAGAATCTTAGTTCCCCAACCAGGGATTAAACCCAGGCCCTGGCAGTGAAAGCACCAAGTCCTAGTCACTGGACCGCCAGGGAATTCCCTAGTCTGGCCTTCTGATCAAAGTGGCAATTTGATAGTTTTAGAGGAGAAGTAACCTAATTTTCTATAAGTTCTAAATTTCATTTTCTGTTTAAGGAAACACCAATTCATCCAATATTACAAATTCTGCAGCAGGTGTTGAAGATCTTAACATCGTTCAGGTGACGATTCCAGGTATGGAATTCTATCTGACTTTATCATAATTTAGATTATGTTTTTCATTTTGTTATATTTTAACCACTTTATGACATGGGTTAGTCTCTTGGAGCTATTTTTTTGCTAAGTTCACCCTGTCAACTAAGGAAAGACAATTCAGGAATATAAAATATGACGCCAATTGCCACACACTGAATATCTTGCTATATCATACCTTGTTTATCAGATATATTGCTTCTCACAGCCCTGCCCTGGTGCATTACCTGGAAAATACCCCTTAGGGCAGCCAGCTCCAAGCACTGGCTACCATTGGATTGGAACTAGCCACAGAGGTGAAATGTATTTGCTGCCCATCAATTAATCTTCTTTTCTGAATAGGTGTATATAAAACATATCTGGAGAGATACAAAATAATCTAATAGCATAGATCCTCCAAAGAAGGAAACTTGAAAGCTAAGATAGGGATGGAAGAGAGACATTTCATGATTTACTGTTTTATATCATTTGAATTTTGAACCACATAATCGCTTTTAGTTATTCAAAATTAAATAGAATAAAAATTTCAAGTATTAAAAAATTTTCCCCCCTAATCCTAGCACATACATCTTATTCATTTTACTTGCTATGTTGCACTGGCTAGGATCTCTATTATAATGTTGAAGAGTAGGGGTGAAAGTGGACATCCTTATCTTGCATGATATTGAAAATGTTCTCTAAAGCAGTATGTCTTATATTTACATAGAGTCATAATTTGGAAAATTCTCTGTCATCTATAATGCCTTAAATTTACAAATTTCCAAAATGCTTAATTATTGCTAAAACTAAACTGAATGATAAGCCAGGTAAAGTGCTTTCACACGTGCTAACAGGTGTTTCCTCCAACAGCTTTTCTGGGGAGCAAATACATGAATAAACCTGGTTTGCTTGTTTTTTTAATTTTTTTAGATAATGAGAAGGAAAGACTATCAAGCATTGAAAAAATAAAACAACTAAGAGAACAAGTCAATGACCTCTTTAGCCGAAAATTTGGTACGTTTTTATATCGTTACATAACCAAATTTTATACATTTGAAATATTTCCTTCTAATTGATTACTTTATCTAAGAAATTGATCTTTCTGTGAAGGAGCTGTGATCAAAATTAGTGTGTATTTTTACTGAAGAAGAACTTTTACATGGAAACACTAATTTCATAATAATAATAGCTATCTTTTGGCCAATAGGCACATGAAAAGATGCTCAACATTGCTAATTATTAGAGAAATGCAAATCAAAACCACAGTGAGGTACCACCTCACACCAGTCAGAATGGCCATCATTAAAAAGTCTACAAATAATAAATGCTAGAGAGGGTGTGGAGAAAAGGGAACCTTTCTACATTGTTGGTGGGAATGTAAGTTGGTGCAGCCACTATGGAGGACAGTATGGGGGTTCCCTAGAAAACTAAAAATAGAACTACCATATGATCATGCAATCCCACTCCTGGGCAAATATCCAGACAAAACTATAATTCAAAAAGATATATGCACCCCTATGTTCATAGCACCACTATTCACAACAGCCAAGACATGGAAACAACCTAAATGTCCATCGACAGATGAATGGATAAAGAAGATGTGGTGTGTATATATATATATATATATATATATATATATATATAATGGAATACTACTCAGCCATAAGAAAGAATGAAATAATGCCATTTGCAGCAATATGGATGCAACTAGAGATTATCATACTAAGTGAAGTAAGTCAGAAAGAGAAAGACAAATACTATATGATATCACTTATGTGGAATCTAATATATGACACAAATGAACCTATCTACGAAACAGAAACAGAATTACGGACATAGAGAACAGACTGATGGTTGCCAAGGGGGAGGGGGTTGGGGGAGTGATGGAGTGGGAGTTTGGGGTTAGCAGATGTAAGCTTTTATATATAGAATGGATTAACAAGGTCCTACTGTATAGCACAGAGAATTATATTCAATATCCTATGATAAACCATAATGGAAAAGAATATTAAAAAAAGAATGTATATATATATGTATAACTGAATCACTTTGCTGTACAGCAGAAATTAACACGACATTGTAAATCAACTATACTTCAATAAAATAATTTTTTAAATAGCTATCTTTATCAAATCATTATGTTGTATACCCAAAACTAATACAATGTTGTATGTCAATTATATCTCAATTAAAAATAAACTTAAAATATTTTTAAAATAATTATAATAGCTATCTTTCACTTACTGACTTTTTACCATAGCTGAGTATTGTTTTTAGTGTTTGACATGTGATTAATCATTTAATCCTCACAAAACCCTTTTCAGGTAGATACTATGATAATACCTATTTCATGGGTAGAGAAACAGTCTGCTACACTACCTGTTACCAATTTCAAAATCAATAAAATTATTCATACACCCTAGCATGGCTGGAAAATAAAGTAATGGCTGATCACCAATGTTGTTACTTGATGCGATTAATTTTAAAATCTTGACATTAAAGATAAAGCACGGTTTGGGAAAAGCAAGTGACACACAACTGGTTTTACACTCTTTGTATCATCACAGGTGAAGCAATTGGAGTGGATTTCCCTGTGAAAGTTCCGTACAGGAAGATCACCTTCAACCCTGGCTGTGTGGTCATTGACGGCATGCCCCCGGGGGTGGTATTCAAAGCCCCTGGCTACCTGGAAATCAGCTCCATGAGAAGGATCTTGGATGCCGCAGAATTTATCAAATTCACCGTCATCAGGTACGTGAGAGTCCCCTGCCTGGTCAGGAGAATGAGCTGCAGATCGTAACTTGCTCAAGGTGGAGCAGCTGCGGGGCACAGGGATTCTCACCCCAGGACGTGGGCGGTGGGTCCCTGCAGTCAAGTGCTATGTCATGCTGCCTGTCACACTCAGTTCATCGTATTCTGCTTCTGGGAGCTGTGTGTCCTCGCTCCCGTTTCTTGGTGATCGTGGGCAGCCTGTTTTAGTTTAGCCTCGCACTGACACTCACAAAAGTTTGTCAAATAGAACTAAGTGGACAAGAGAGGAAAAGTGACCTCTGTTGCACTCACCAATGTCTCTTTCTC
This sequence comes from Balaenoptera borealis, assembly GCF_965194805.1. Taxonomy (NCBI): domain Eukaryota; kingdom Metazoa; phylum Chordata; class Mammalia; order Artiodactyla; family Balaenopteridae; genus Balaenoptera; species Balaenoptera borealis. The sequence continues at coordinate 78,482,004 of NC_138872.1, forward strand.
TTCAGACCACTTCCCGGCCTCGAACTCAGCAATGGTGAGTATCCTGGGGGAGAGAAGATGGTCCTAGCCCCTGCTGTGCCACGTGGGCTGTCTCAGTGGACACTCACCGCCAGAAAGAGCAAAGCATGCCGCTCTTTATGTGCATTTTGTTTTTCCTGCTTCTTTTAAAGCCCTTTAATTCTGTTGCTCAAGTTTTATTAGCCAGGCATATTTTTCTCATATAACAATTTGACGGAGCTTGCTGTGTGTGATGACATACCACATTCTTATCCAAGAGTCCTTTATGGGGTCGGGGTGGGGGGGGGGCAGCTCATATCATAATACTGAACTACTACTCTACCTTATTTGGTAAATAGTACCTGCCTGGCCACCCCAGTCCCACCACCAGGATCTCCCACCCCTGACCTCCCCACAGTTCAGAACCAACAGGGCCTGGCACAGCAGGGCTCCCAGAACCCCCTCCAGTTGACTTCTGTTCTGATTGGACAATGTCCCAGCCACTCTGCTTGTTAAATATTTTTAATGTCTCCCCTAAAGTCCTTGCAAGCAAGTCAAAATCCTATTGGATATTAAAGCAGAAGGCGTAACCAACAAGGACCTCCTGTATAGCACAGGGAACTATACTCATCTTGCAATAACCAATAATGGAAAAGAATCTAAAAAAGAATATATATATATATTTATTTATATATATATGCATATGTATATATAACTGAATCACTTTGCTGTACACCTGAAACTAACACAACATTGTAAATAAGTGTATTTCAATAAAATTAAAAAAAAATAAAGTACCTATAGAAAGAAAAAAAAGCATAACATGTAACGACGTTCCTAAGAGTCATCTAGGGAACCTCCTCATTTAAATTTGGAAACTGAAGTGTTCTTTTAAAATGCACAATTATTATTCCTAAACTCCTCTGGTTGTTAAATAGCATTTAACATTTTTAATAGCTTTATTGTGGCATAAATTTACATACCGTAAAATTCACTTGTGCAAACTGTACACAATCCAGTGATTTTTAGTATATTTACGGAGTTGTGCAACTATCACCACAATCTAATATTAGAACATTTCCATTCCCCCACCTGAAAGATTCCTCCTACCCATTTCTGGTCATTTCCCATTCCCACCCCCAGCCCCAGGCAGCCACTAAATTGACTGCCTGTCTCTGCCTACATTTTCTTAAAGTGAATTTTTATACCTGTGTTCTCTCAAAGTAAAGCTCACCTGCATCGTGGCCCATTTCTTTACATTGAAAACAAGTAGGTTCTTTGAGGGTCTGTGGCTATCACCGGCGTCTTTTGGGACTCACAGCAGTTAAATCAGACGTCTTCTGTGCTCATTCCCTTCTCTGTTATTTCAAAGTTTTCTTGAAAATCAAATGAAAAAATATATGTTAAAATGCAGATACACTTTCAAATCATTCTCATTTAAACCAGATGGGCAAGCATAGGACTTGCTGAACCTCACCAAAGATGTCTTTCTTTTGGCTCATCTACCTTTTAATTTTATTTATTTATTTATTTATTTATTTATTTATTTATTTATTTATTTATTTATTTATTTTTGGCTGCATTGGGTCTGTGTTACTGCGCACGGGCTTTCTCTAGTTGCAGCGAGCGGGGGCTACTCTTTGTTGTGGTGCAGTGGCTTCTCTTGTTGCGGAGCACAGGCTCTAGGTGCGCGGGCTTCAGTAGTTGTGGCACGTGGGCTCAGTAGTTGTGGCGCACGGCCTTAGTTGCTCCGCCGCGTGTGGGATCTTCCCGAACCAGGGCTCGAGCCCACATGCCCCACACTGGCAGGCGGGCTCCCAACCACTGCACCACCAGGGAAGTCCCTTGGCTCATCTACCTTTCAAAAAAGGGAACTAGTGGTCAATATTGAAAAACCGGGGACTTTTTCATAAAAGTCCATTTCCAGGTTTTCTTTAGCAATCTGAAGATCCGAGCAGGCCAGGGCCATGCTCCCTCTGGCAGTCGTTTGCTTGCCCTGAGTGTCCCCCGTCCTCACCCCACACCTCTGCAGGGCTGGGGTGCTCTCCAGTTAACCACGCCCCCCCCCCGCCACCTTATCCCTTGCATTTGTCATCATGCTCTTGCTGGTGTTAGACTAACAGTCGATTTAAGAGAAAACTGAACTGTTTCTTGTCTCCATGTTTCTATCAAAAGTGGGAAAAAGAAAGATAGACCAAGAGGGCCGTGTATTTCAAGAAAAGTGGGAGAGAGCGTATTTCTTCGTGGAGGTGCAGAATATCCCTACATGTTTAATATGCAAACAGAGCATGTCTGTGTCCAAAGAATACAACCTGAGACGCCATTATCAAACCAACCACAGCAAGCACTATGACCAGTACACAGAGAAGATGCGTGACGAGAAGCTCCAGGAGCTGAAGAAAGGGCTCAGAAAGTATCTCTTAGGGTCATCAGACATCGTGTGTCCTGAGCAAAAACGAGTGCTTGCAAATGTGAGTCCAAGGGAAAACCCTGCCGTCCAGCCCATAGAAGACGTGGCTGGGAACTTATGGGAGAAATTACGTGAAAAAATCAGATCATTTGTGGCCTATTCTATTGCCATCGACGAGATCACAGATATAAATAACACCACCCAGTTGGCCATATTCATCCGGGGCGTTGATGAGAATTTTGATGTATCGGAAGAACTTTTGGATACGGTGCCCATGACGGGGACAAAATCTGGAAATGAGATCTTTTTGCGTGTTGAGAAAAGTCTTAAAAAGTTTAATATCGACTGGTCGAAATTAGTAAGCGTGGCCTCAACTGGCACTCCTGCGATGGTAGATGCCAACGACGGGCTGGTCACAAAACTCAAGTCCAAGGTGGCGATGGCTTGCAAGGGCTCAGATCTGAAGTCCGTTTGTTGCATTATTCACCCGGAATCGCTCTGTGCTCAAAAGTTAAAGATGGACCACATCATGAGCGTGGTAGTTAATGCCGTGAACTGGATCTGCTCCCGCGGACTGAACCACAGTGAGTTCACGACTTTGCTCTATGAGCTGGACAGCCAATACGGCAGCCTTCTGTACTACACGGAGATTAAGTGGCTCAGCCGCGGGCTGGTGCTGAAGAGGTTCTTTGAATCGTTGGAAGAAATTGACTCCTTCATGTCTTCCAGAGGCAAGCCCCTGCCTCAGCTGAGCTCTCAAGATTGGATCAAAGACTTGGCCTTCTTGGTGGACATGACTATGCATCTGAACACGTTGAACATCTCTCTCCAAGGGCATTCCCAAATCGTGACACAGATGTACGACTTGATTCGGGCGTTCTTAGCTAAACTGTGCCTCTGGGAGACTCATTTGGCCAGGAATAACCTGGCCCACTTTCCCACCCTGAAATCGGTTTCCAGAAATGAAAGCGATGGCCTGAACTACATTCCCAAAATCGTGGAGCTGAAGACGGAATTCCAGAAGAGGCTGTCCGATTTCAAACTCTACGAAAGTGAACTGACCCTGTTCAGCTCCCCTTTCTCCATGAAGATCGAGAGCGTCCAGGAAGCGCTCCAGATGGAGGTGATTGATCTGCAGTGCAACACGGTCCTGAAAACCAAATACGACAAGGTTGGAATACCAGAATTCTATAAATACCTCTGGAGCAGCTATCCCAAGTACAAAACCCACTGTGCCAAGATTCTCTCCATGTTTGGGAGTACCTACATTTGTGAACAGCTCTTTTCCATTATGAAACTGAGTAAAACTGAGTACTGCTCCCAGTTGAAGGACTCCCAGTGGGATTCTGTGCTCCACATCGCGACGTGATGAAGCACACTCCTGGGGGGGCAGGATCCCCTGGGCTGGAAGCCTAGAATCCTCTAGACCCGAGGGGTTGCAAGATGAGAAAATGAGTTATTAAATATATCTGGTTTTCCGTTTTTTCCCACTTTGACTCGGAAATATTATTTGCAGTTATCATACCTGTTTGTATGACATTTTATGTTTCCCCATAGCCCAGTAAAAATCAAGAAAGCTTTATTGTATTTCTAGTAGTTGACTCTTCTTACACCTGGCCTGTTTCACTCACTCACATACTTGCTTGACCCTTGTGGGCATTGGGGCTGCATTCTGAAGTTTAAATCAGTCCACAGAGAAACGGAGAGACAGATGCATATATGCACTGGGGGTATATGTGCACACACATCTATCTCCCCGCCATTGGCGTGGAATTCCGTGTGACCTCACGTGTTTCCAAGTTGAAGGAGAATCAGTTAGAGACGTGTTCACATGCTGTGGTGTCCCTGCCTTAGCCATCCCTGCCTCCACACGAACCTGAAAAGGTAGGACTTAAAATGGAAAATCCCAAAACAAATAACGTAGGTTTTCAAAGCCTAAGTTGAGGTTTGGGGGCTGTCTTTTTTTTTTTTTAACTTTTATTTTGAAATCATTTCAAATGTATAGAAAAGTTGCAGAAATGAAAGGAGCCTGAAGAACACTTAACGCCCTTTTGCCAGATTCTCATATTATTAACATTTTACCCCGTTTTATCATTTGTTTGCTTTCTCTCCCCCTCTCTGTCTCCCATGTGTGTGTACATTGCCTGTGTGTATAAATGACTGTATGATTATCTGTAATAATGTATATAAACTTATGTGCATAGTTTCTTTCTGAACCATTTGAGGGAAAGTTGCTTACCTCATTTATCCCTAAATACTTTAGGGAGTATTTTCTAAGAAGAGGGTTTCTATAGCCATGATTTAGTTACCAACTCCAGTAAGTTGAACACTGATGCAATACTTTTGTCTGGTTTACCATTCATATTCCAGTTTTGTCAGTTGACCAAATAATGTCCTTTCCTTTATGGAATTTTTCCCCTGGAGGGTTGTCACTTAAAAACATATAGATGCACCTGAAACTAACATGACACTGTAAATTAACTATACTTCAATTGCAAAAAAAAAATCACACAAGGTAACAAAAATTTATCAACTCAAAAAAAAGCATATAGATAATAGATGCAGATACAGATACAGGTATAGATATAAAGTTAGAGATATCTGTGTTCTTAGTATCTATTAGTTGCTGGAATTAGTGACCCAAAATTGTGAATACTTTCCAGATTTGGAGGAATTAATCTGATTAGGGTACAAAAAGGTTGAAGATCCTACCTGATGACCCATTCAGGAAGCAGTGGAGGAAAAGGCATTGATAGAAATGAAGGGAAGCTGCCAGGGGGAAAGACCAACCTCTAGGTGTTCACCTGGGCAGCGGACCCAGCCCCAGCTGGGGCCTGGATGTATGTCCTCAGACACAGGAATGACCCAACCTGGGCAGTTCCTGACCTTGGGAGGTTGACTGCAGGTCCAGCTGGGTCTGGCTGGCTCAGAGGCTCACTTCCTGGGAAGTGAATGAAGGATGGACTGGTTCACAGCGGAAGTCAGGGGAGGCCAGCTGCTGGTGTACCTGAGCAGATGTCGACTCTGAACACGAGAGGCGTGGTCCTGCAAACCCTGCGGGGAAAGACCAGCCCCCGCGTTTTTAGACAGGCAGCTGGGGCTCAGAGTGATTAAATGGCCTGCCTGAGGCCACACAGCCAGGAGAGGATTCAGACCCAGGTCCATGTGACTCCAAAGTCCATGTTCTTCTTCCTTTTCTAAGCAGCCACCATGCTTACGTGGAGACCTGGCAGGCCTCTGTCATAGAGCCCCCGCTCGTCATTGTCACATGTGGCTCCCGGGTGGTTAGCCCATCAGGTAACAGGGAGGTGACCGCAGCGTTCAGTCTGGGCTGCCTTCTGTTGGCTGGACCATTCATGGGGCTGTTCTGCTTTGATTCAACTCCCAGGGTTCCCAGGTTCCTTCTCTACCTGTAGCGTGTGCTGGGCCAAGTGGCTTGACCAGCATGGTCACTCGTATGACTGAGCCAAGACTGGGAGAAACCCACTTCCTCTTATCTCTAAGCGACCAGCCTTGTCCAGCCTCATATGCTGCTTCCCACACAGGAAGAGAAGCTCTCCATGCCACCCATGGCCTTCGAGACAAGCTGCATCTTTCACGAGATTTGCAGCTCCAGTTTGCATCATGGTATCTTTGCATTTGGGGACAGACCCACCAGCAAAGACTTGGAGGCCATGGGCTAGCAGCAGTGCTGGGGTGGGTGGTGAATAATCGCTTTCTGGTACAACCTCCTAACTGGGCAGGCTCTCAGTGAATAATCAGAGGCACCCCTCCCTATAGCTAAATTATAATTCTTTGTGTGTGTGATAAACTATTGTCCTTCACTGAATATTCACGGCTCTATTAGCCAAGACCCCCACTATGTCTCAGGGACTGAAAACTGGGTAGATGTCTAAATTTCTGTGCCCATTCTGTGCCTTAGCAATGGCCCCAGGATGGCTATTTTCAACTGAATCTGGAATGAGAGCTCAATTATACTCTCCTGTTTATATATGCCAGTTTAAAAAAATGTTTATTCAATTTATATAAACTAAAATAAATAAAGATAAAGAAATAAGTAAATAACAATTCACCCATTTCTTCCACCCTCGCCCACCCTCCACTTATTGCAACCACCAATCTGTTTAATGTATCCAAGAGCTTGCTTGTTTTTTGTTTCTTTCTTTGTCTTTTAGATTCCACATATAAGAGAGATAATACAGTATTTGTCTTTCTCTGTCTGACTTATTTCACTTAGCATAATGCCCTCAAAGTCCATCCATTTTGTTGCAAGTGGCAAGATTTTATTATTTTTTATGGCTGAATAATATTCCATTGATTTATGCCACAATTTCTTTATCTGGTCATCCATTGATGGTCGCTTAGGTTGTTTCCATATCTTGGCTATTGTGAATGATGCTGCAATGAACATCAAGGTGCAGTTATCTTTAGTGTTTTCATTTTCTTCTCAGAGTACCCAGATTCTAATGGAATAACTGGATCATATGATAGTTCTATTTTTAATTGTTTTGAGGAAACTTCATACTGTTTTCTATAGTGGCTCAGCCAATTTACATTCCCACTAACAGTGCACAAGTCTTCCCTTTTCTCCATATCCTTGCCAACACATGTTATTTTTTTGTCTTTTTGATAATAGCCATTGTAACAGGCATGATTTGCTGTGTCATTGTGGTTTTGATTTGTATTTCCCTGAATGAATGATGTTCAGCATCTTTTCATGTACCCCTTGGCCATCTGTATGTCTTCTTTGGAGAAATGTCTATTCAGATCTTCTGTCCATTTTTTAATTGGATTGTTTGTTTTTGATATTGAGTTATATAGTTCTTCATATATTTTGGATATTAACCTCTTATCAAATATATGATTTGCAGGTATTTTCTCTCATTCTATAGGCTGCCTTTTCATTTTGTTTATTGTTTATTTTGCTGTGCAGGAGCCTTAGTTTGATGTAGTCCCACTTGTTTATTTTTGCATTTGTTGCTTTTGCTTTTGGTGCAGATTCAAAAACTCATCGCCAAGACCTATATCTAGGAGTTTACTGTCTATGTTTTCTTCTAGGAGCTTTATGTTTTCAGGTATTACACTTAAGTTGGTCATCAATTTTTGTGTATTGTGTAAGATAGTGTTCCGGTTTCATTCCTTTGCATGTGGCTGTCCAATTTTCCCAGACATTATTTACTGAAGACTGTTCTGTCCCCATTACATATTCTTGGCTCCTTTGTTGTAAATTAATTGACCATATATGCATGAGTTTATTTCTGGGTTCTCTACTCTGTTCCATTGATCTATGCCTCTGTTTTAATGCCAATACCATACTGTTTTAATTACTATAGCTTTGTAACATAGTTTGAAATTGGGTTGTGTGATGCCTCAAGCTTTGTTCTTTTTCCTCAAGATTGCTTTGGCTATTTGGGGTCTTTTGTGGTTTCATACAAATTTTAGGATTGTTTGTACTATTTCTGTGAAAAATACCATTGGAATTTTGATAGGGATTACATTGAATCTGTATATTGCTTTGGGTAGTATGGATATTTTAACAAAATTAATTTTTACAATCCATGAGCACAGAATATCTTTCGATTTTTTGTGCCTTCTTCGATTTCTTTCATTAATGTCTCATAGTTTTCAATATACAGGTCTTTCACCTCCTTGGTTAAATTTATTCCTGGGTGTTTTATTCTTTTTGATGCAATTGTTAATGGGATTGTCTTCTGATAGTTTCTCACTCTGATAGTTCATTATAAGCATAAAGGAATGCAGGAGATGTTTGTGTTGATTTGGTATCCTCCAACTTTACTAAAGTTGTTTATTAGTACTAAGAGTTTTTAATGGAGTCTTTAGGGTTTTCTACATATATCATGTCATCTGCAAATAGTGACAGTTTTACTTCTTCCTTTCTAATTTGGATTTTTTTTTTTTCCCTGATTGCTCTGGCTAAGACTTCCAATACTATGTTGAATAAAATTGGTGAGAGTGTGCAACCTTGTCTTGTTCCTGGTCTTAGAGGAAAAGCTTTTAGCTTTTCACCATTGAGTGTGATGTTAGTTATGAGCTTGTCATATGTGGCCTTTACTATGTTGAGGTATGTTCCCTCTATACCCGCTTTGAGTGTTTTCATTCTAAATGGGTGTTGAATTTTGTCACATGCTTCTTCTGCATCTATTGAAATGATCATATGATTCTTATCCTTTGTTTTGTTAATGTGGTGTATCATTGACTGATTTGTGAATATTGAACCATCACTGCATGCCTGGAATAAATCCTACTTGATCATGGTGTGTTATCCTTTTAAGGTATTGTTGAATTCTGTTTGCTAATACTTTTTTGAAGATTTTTGCATCTATGGTAATCAGGGATACTGGCCTGCAATTTTCTTTTTTTGTGGCATCCTTGTCTGGTTTTGGTATCAGGGTAATGCTGGCCTCATAAAATATGAAAGAGTTCCCCTCATATTTTTTGGAAGAGTTTGAGAAGAATTTGAGAAGAATATTTGGTAGAATTCACCAGTGAAGCCATCTGGTCCTGGACTTTTGTTTTTGGGGACTTTTTTATTGCTGATTCAGTCTCCTTGCTAATAATCGGTCCATTCAGATTTTCTGTTTCATCACAATTCAGTCTTTGTAGGTTGTATGTTTCTAGCAATTTATCCATTTTTTTTCTTGGTTGTCCAATTTATCCATTTCTTCTAGTTTGGCATATAATTGTTCACAGTAGTCATTTATTTATTGATTGATTGATTTTGCAAGAATAGTAAACTTTTTTTAAAAATAAATTTATTTATTTACTTATTTTGGCTGTGTTGGGTCTTTGTTGCTGCACATGGGCTTTCTCTAGTTGCGGCGAGTGGGGGCTACTCTTCGTTGCGGTACACAGGCTTCTCATTGCAGTGGCTTCTCCTGTTGCAGGGCATGGGCTCTAGGTGCGCAGGCTTCAGTAGTTGCAGCTCGCGGGCTCAGTAGTTGTGGCTCGCAGGCTTAGTTGCTCCGTGGCATGTGGGATCTTCCCAGACCAGGAGCTTGAACCCGTGTCCCCTGCATTGGCAGGCAGATTCTTAACCACTGCGCCACCAGGGAAGTCCCCACAGTAGTCATTTATGATCCTTTGTATTTCTTTGGTATCAGTTGTAGCATCTCTTTTATTTCTGATTTTGAATCCTCTCTCTTTTTTTCTTGCTGAGTCTAGCTAAAAGTTTGTCAGTTTTGTTTATCTTTTCTAAGAACCGGCTCTTAGTTTCATTGATCTTTTCTGTACTTTTCAGTCTTTATTTCATTTATTTCTGCTCTAATTTTTGTTCCTTCCTTCCACCAACTTTGGGCTTCATTTGTTCTTCTTTTTCTAGTTCCTTGGGGTGTAGAGTTAAGTTGTTTGAGACTTTTCTTGTTTCTTAAGGTAAGCATTTACTGCTATGAACTTCCCTCTTAGAACTGCTTTTGCTACATCTCATAAATTTTGGTATGTTACATTTCCATTTTCATTTGTCTCAAGGTATTTTTTTGTTGTTGTTGTTTCTCTTTTTGATTTCTTGTTTGACCCACTGGTTGTTCATAACTTGTTTAATCTCCACACGTTTGTGAGTCTTCCAGTTTTCTTCATGTAATTAATTTCTAGTTTCATACCATCGTGGCTAGAAAAAAAATGCTTGATATAACTTTGATCCTCTTAAATTTGTTAAAATTTGTTTTGTGGCCTAACATGATTTATCTTGGAAAATCCTTATTGATTTTCTGTCTGTATGACCTATCCATTGATGTTAATGAGGTATTAAAGTCCCCTACTATTATGGTATTGCTGTCTATTCCTCCCTTTAGGTCTGTAAATATTTGCTTTATATATGTTAGTGCTCCTATGTTGGGTGCATAAATATTTACAAATGTTATACTCTCTTATTGGATTGACCCCTTTATTGTTATGTAATGCCATTGTCTCTTATTACAGTCTTTGTTACAAAGTATACTCTATCTAAGTATAGCTATTCCAGCTGTCTTTCGGTTTCCATTTGCATGAAGTATCTTTTTCCATCCCTTCACTTTCACTTTGCGTTATGTCCTTACATCTAAGGTGTGTCTCCCTATACCTAAATTACATTTTTTTTGGTAATCAGGGTGCACACACAAGGTCACCTACAGCCCTGGCTCACCCCCCTCCCAACTATGCACTGTGTCTACTCTTCTTCAGAACTCTTCTGCAGTGAGGCCAGAGTTCAAGTAGGCAGTCTGTCAGACAAACAGTCAGAGGGCACTGGGGTTTCCTCATGCACTTGGCCTTGTGCAAACCTGGTCTTGGGCAAGGCCAGAAAAGTATGCAACCGGACCTCAGTTCTTGCACCTTCCCCCAATAGAGCTCACAGCCTTCGGTCCTATTTCTAGAAATACCAGGGGTGTTGCCCAGCCCGCAGCGCGACTTCGCAAACCATCAGTCCACTCCAAGCAACATTTATTAAGGGTGGCGAATAGCTAGGTGGGGCGGGGCCAGGGGCTGCCATCTGCCGCCAAACCTCAGGCTCTATACATGTATATACAGGGATAGGGGCTGGAGGTGGGGAGAGCATCATGTGGGGGCGGCCTCAGACGGAGGAAGCCAGCTTCCGCTTGGTGCTCTCGCTGCAGCGGTGCAGGATGAGGTCTGCGCTGGGCCTCGGGGGCACGGCCGGCTGCGGCTTGGGGCGCTCGGTCTTGGGCGGCTCCTCCTCCTCTGCTGGTGGACAGGGCCAGCTGAGGCCCGCCCCGCCTGCTCGGCCCCACCTCTCTTCACTTTTCAGGCCCCACCCCTCAAGGCCCCGCCTCCATCACCTGGCCCCGCCCCAGGCCCCGCCTCTCAGCACCCTGGATGCTGGCCACATCCCTCCTCACCTCCGGCCCGCCCCCAGACTCAGGCCCTGCCCCCAGGCGCCCGTCCTCACTCACTCAGCGGGCTCCTTGGGCTCTGGGGCCCCGGCGGCGCCCGGCGGCGGCCCTGCTGCAAAAATCGGACACTGTTGCGCCGATAGGTGTCCTGGCTGAGGCGCTTCCGTGACTGCTGGTGGATGCTGTGCGCGTTGCGGATGGACGACCTGGGCACAGCAGGTCAGGGGCTTTGGTCAGCGCCCCGCGTCCCTGCCCTCCCCGCGTCCCTGCCCGAGGGGACTCTCATGGTCACCCCTGGAGTCCAAAGACTAGCCCGGGGAGGTTGAGAGTGGGAAGGAGGCGGGCTGGGGGGTGGGGGGTGGTCCAGCACAGCCTGGGCGGGGCATGAAGGCGACTGCCCCTCACCGACGCGGACCCCTGCCCTGACTCAGAGCCCAGGCCCATTTCCCACACCCCTCAGCAGCCTTCAGCCTACCCGCTCCCCAGGAAAGCCCTCCGAACTGCCGCAGCCCTCACGGGCCATCCCGAGGACTCTAGGCGTCGGAGCCGCCACCTCCATCTCACACCTCTGCTTTCCCACCGCCCCTGCGCCAGCCCCAGCGTGTGGGAGGGGGCCTCCATCCAGTGACGGTGCTGCCTTCCCCGCCAGGCTGAGCGCCCCTCCCCTGCCCCAGCACTGCCTCTCCAGGGCCTGGACAGACAGACGGAAGCCGTGGTATACCCTCCTCAGCCCCGCCCAGCCCGCCCCCACTGCCCCGGGGACCCTTGCTCACCTGCGGGGCGGCGCTCCCCTCTTGATCCGGCTTTGGGCCTGGTCTGTTTCCTGCCCTGCCTGTTGCAGGTACATGGATGGGAAGTAACCTGTGACATCTTCTTTCCTGCAACAGAGGCAGCCCCTGAGGCCTGAGCAGCTGCAGGGGCGGGGCCTCAGACGTGGGGTCAAGGCTCCCTCTAAACAGTTGGGGGTCGAGGCAGCTGGGAGGTTGCAAACACGGCAGCCAACACCAGACCCTGCACCTGTGTGCCTCAGTTTCCTCATCAATGCGACACAGGACTTCCCAGTTGTGACAGTGGGAGGGGGAGGAAGTTAGCAGATCCATCTCCCCAGGGACAGGTGTTTGCTATAAAACATCTGCAATATTGTATGTCAGTTTTTTCTTTTATGGTGATTGCCTTCTGTGTCCTAAGAAACTTCTGCCTACCTCCAGGTCACCAAGTTCCCTTATGCTTTCTTCCAAAAGCTTCTTAGTTTTGGGTTTTGTGCTTGGTAAAATCTGTGAAATGTCCCAAATAAAGGTGTATGGTGTGAGGCAGGGATCTAGGTTCATTTTGTTCCCCCATAAGGATATCCAGTTGTTCCAGCACCATTTGTTGAGAAGATTTTTCTTTCCATTCTCATTACTACATTTGGTAGTAAAAAAACAACAGCCTTTGCATAATACAAACCTCACTCCATAAAACTCTGATTCTTCTTGGCTGGTGGGAGACTCACAAACATTGTCTCAGGGGTGCATGATGGGGGTTAACTGAGTTTGGGTCAAAAAACTAATTCACTTTGCTGTATAGCAGAAACTAACACAACACTGTAAAGCAACTATATGCCAATAAAAATTTAAAAATAAAAAATAAAGGTTGAGAAATCCTGCCTCAAAGTCCCCAGCCAAGGACCACACTGATGGGGGGTGTTGTGGCCACAAGCTCACTGGGGTCACGGATGGGCCCTGTGACTCAGGGCTCTGAAATCGTGTGCAAGACCCTGGGATTCTGCTTTCCCCAGAACCAGGAAAACAAGTTAGTATTCCTACATTCACTTGGAGGAATAAACACATGGAAATTGCAATGAAGGATTTTAAAAGGAAAAGGGATGACAGGGTCTGCTCTAGCAGCTATCAAATATAATAATTAATACAATTAATTGTGTTGCTGGAGAATGAATAGATGGACTGGTCAGGGGACGTGACCCCAAGTCACAAAGGAAAGGTGTGCCCACTCAGACAAGGACACTGAACCCTGAGACACGGGCAGGCTGGGATTATCACGAGTTTGCTTCCAAAATGGAAACAGCCCAGAGAGAGGCAGTGGCCTACCCAGAGTCACACAGTCAAGTCGGCACTGAGCCTACGCAGGCCCAGCCCCAGGCCAGGCTGACTCTCAGGGCAGGTGCAGTGGGAGGGAGGGCACAGCTCTCCTACCTGATGACCCACCAGCCATCCAGGAGCTTATGAATGACCTCGATGGTTTCGCCCTGCTCCAAAGACATCTCGTCCTCCAATAGGGCAGTGTAGGCTTTGATGGTGACGTAGGGCTCACCTGGAGAGGGGAGGGGCAGAGTGTGAAGCCCTCCCCACCACGGGGCTCACCACCCCGCCCCTCCTCTCTGGGCCTGGGGCTTCCTCCAGCTGGAGCCCAGGACCTCTCTCCTCCAGCCCTCCCCACTCCTCGTGGAGACACTCTGGACTTGTGCCCTCTGCCTACTCTACCCAGGGGAGCTCGCCCGCTCCTACCCACCATCACCCACACCAGAGGCCAGGAGCGCCCATGACTACAGAGACCTGGCCAGGAACCTGCACACGAGGAGTGGCTAGGCAGGAAGTGTAGAGGTAGAGCGCCCATCCAGTGGCACCTGAGCTACTCAACTCCAGTCCACTGTTGGCATGTGGGGCTGCAGGCCCAGTACACATGCCTTTCCCAACTTTTAAAGAGAAGTCATAAATCCACATAAAATCGTAAGATCTTTCTATTGCAAAATATGGGCAACCAATACTAAATTTTTTCAAACCCCACGTGGGACCCATCCAGCCCAGGGGCTGCCAGTTTTTCCATTCTAGTCAGCCATGATGCCCCCACCTCCAGGCAGCCCTCCTTAATGAGCCTCAGTTTGGCTCATCATGCAGCTTCCCACTGGACCCGGCCCCAGGCTGGCAGCCACCTGGTGTCCCAGGCTTACCTTATCCCCCTCACCTCTATTCTACGTCCTGGTTCCCCCTGTCCTGACCAAGGGCACCACCTCCTACCCCACCTAGACCCAACCTAGGGTCTCAGCCCTGCCTCCCCTCCTGCCCAGCCCACAGTCATGCCTGACCCCAAAGCAGTCACTTCTGGCTCTTCAATCCTGCCCCTCTCTCCCACCCCTGAGGCCGAGGAGGGGAGGGGCACCTGCATAGTTGGGTTCTGGGTCTTCTGCCTCATCGGGACTGTCCAGGGGCTCCAAGTAGGACGCCGGGACCCAGCCGCGCTTTGTCTTCATTTGGCAGAACCACCAGCCTGTGCCAGGGATATGGGGCGGTAGGTCTGGGCGGGCCTGGAAGCCTCCCTCAGCCATCGGTGGGGGATGGGGGTGGGTGAGGGCACTCAGACACAGACACACAGGCGTCCAACACTCAGATTCAGAAATGTCACCTTCACCACACTCCACACCAAAATCACACATACCAGTACACACAGGGTCACAGAACTACAGCTCAGAACCCACTTCACACACATGGTGAGAAGTTCACCTGTCCACCCGGATATAACCCCCAGAGATGCACAGTCACAGCCCAGAATGTGTGCAGATCCCCAGAGCTGCCCTGGGGCACACTCTCAGAGAGAGGGTGACCCACAGTGTGGGGAGAACAGTCAGGGCCCCTGAAGGAGCCAGAGCCCCCCGGTGGGCCAGGCAGGGAGGAGGCCTGGGGCTGCCTGGGGGGCATAGCCTTGGTGGGGGCCTGTAGCCGTGGGCCCAGGCACCAGGGGAGGGAGGTCCAGGCAGGGCGGGGAGGCTGACCACTCTGGCTCTTCTCCACGACATCCACCACGTCGCCTGTGGCCAGAGCCATCTCGGAGCCTGAGCTCTTCTCATAGTCAGCGATGGCGCGGTACGTCTGCAGGATGATGGGGCCCGTGATGTCTGGGTAGAGGGAGGGCAGGGTGAGTGGACATTGTGGGCCCTGTGTAGGCCACCAGAACAGGCACTGGCATCCCATCCCCACCCAGCTGCAGACGGGCCAGGGGTAGATGCGCCCTGTATACTGGAAAGCAGCAAAGACCAACTAGTCTTCGCAGCCCTGCACTTACTGAGCACCTAGTGTGTTCCAGACACTGGTCACACACTTTACACACGGTCTCTTTCTCCTTTGATGTGGTTAGCGAGCAGCCCTTCTCAACTTCAAGGTGCACACAAATCACCCAGGGATCTTGCTGAAACATAGGTGCTGATTCTGTAGGCCTCTGGTGGGACCTGAGAGGCTACGTGTCTAACCAGCCCCCAGGCAATACTGCTGCTGCCTGTTATGGGCTGAATTGTGTCCCCCCACCCCCAAATTCATACGTTGAAGCCCTAACCCCCAGTACCTTAGAATCTGAGTGTATTTGGAGATAAAAGCTTCAAGGAGGTGATTAAGGTTAAATGAGGTCATAAGGGTGGGACCCTGATCCAACAGGACTGGTGTCCTTATAGGAAGAGGAAAAGACACCAGGGAGTTGCATGCACAGAGGAAAGGCCATGTGAGGACAAAGCAACAAGGCAGCCATCTGCAAGCCAAGGAGAGACGCCTCAGCTGAACCCAAACCTGCCCACACCTTGATCTCAGCCTTCCAGCCTCCAGAACTATGAGAAAACACATTTCTTCTATTTAAGCCACCCACTCTATGACACTCTGTTATAGCAGCCTGACCTAAGACACTGCTGGTCACTGGACCACACTTTGAGTAGCCCAGAGTACTTGACCATGTGTCCCACCGACTGGCTGAAATCCTGCTCCACATTTAGTAGCTGTGTGTCCCTTGTCAAGAGTCTCAACTTGGGCTTCCCTGGTGGTGCAGTGGTTGAGAATCCGCCTGCCAATGCAGGGGACACGGGTTCGAGCCCTGGTCTGGGAAGATCCCACATGCCGCGGAGCAACTGGGCCCGTGAGCCACAACTACTGAGCCTGTGCGTCTGGAGCCTGTGCTCTGCAACAAGAGAGGCCGCGATAGTGAGAGGCCTGCGCACTGCGATGAAGAGTGGCCCCCGCTTGCCACAACTAGAGAAAGCCCTCGCACAGAAACAAAGACCCAACACAGTCAAAAATAGATAAATAAATTAATTAATTTAAAAAAAAAGATGACTACTATCTTAAAAAAAAAAAAAGAGTCTCAACTTAAATCAAGCCTCAGTGTGTCCAGTTGCAAAATGGGGATAATAGCCCAGTTGTACCTATTTCATACTATTATAGAGATGATTACATGAGTTAATACATGGAAAACATTTAAAATAGTGCCTGGCACAGGGTAAGTGCTCGATAAATGTTAGGTAGTGCTATTAACAA
Organism: Balaenoptera borealis; assembly: GCF_965194805.1. NCBI lineage: Eukaryota > Metazoa > Chordata > Mammalia > Artiodactyla > Balaenopteridae > Balaenoptera > Balaenoptera borealis. The sequence continues at coordinate 78,498,542 of NC_138872.1, forward strand.
TTATCGTGCAATAAAGACTAGATACTGTCATGCCCCTGAGTCACCCCTAAAGGCCACTTTTGCCCCTAAATCTGTTCATTCGTTCAGCCAGAACATCCTCTGGGTTGCTGGGAGCCAGGCTCTGTGCTGGGTGCTGCAGCCATGGAGGTGAGCTCCCTTCACTGACCAGTGACCCTCAAAGACCCCAACTCTTCAGTGCAGCCACCAAGACCCTTCACAGCTGCTCTCACCTCCTGCTCTTTTCCCTGCACACACTGAGCTCAGGGTCCCTGATGGTGTCAGCAGTCCCTTAGGGTGACCCTCACTTGGCTGACCCCGGCCTCTCACCTGCAGCGTTACTCTTGCCATCTCTGGGCATCAGGTATGTCTCTGGCTTTTTCACCCTGCATCAGAGAACAGTCTGGGTTAGACGCCAGCTTCCCCTGGGGAACAGCATGCTCCGGGCAGACCTACAGAAGAACTTCCCAAGAAAGTTCCCAGAAGGAACGTGGGAAATGGGGGCCTCCGCAGAGAGAAGGTAGCAACCGGACTGGGAGGACAGGGCTCTGAGGAAGACAGGATCTGCTCAGCCAGCCCGAGGAGGGGCCCCAGCCTCCTGCAGACCCAAAGGAGAAGGCTCGTGGGCCAGCTCCCTTCTGCTGGAGCCTCGAGAGGGAAGCCAACAGGAGTGGGCGCCCCCATCCTCCGGGGCCAATGGGAGCTGCCCTGCCCGGGACCGGGGATGTGTTCAAGGGTCCAGAAGCAGTGGCTGGAGCTCTGCTGTCTGTCTACGGCAGCCCTGTCCTCCAGGCCTCCCCCAGCACTCAGTATCAGGGAGGGACGGGACGGAGAGAGGGACCTTCCGCAGCACATTCCCGCGAGATCTCATCAGCATCTCCGATGCTGTCCACGCGGGGCCCTGAGCACAGGAGACCCCTGGGGCGAGGGCAGGCAGAGAATGAGGTGACAAAGGATAGGCAGGGGCCTGAGAGAGGCTCAGGAAGGAACAGCGGCCCCCGGCCCCCCACATCCTCTCGGGGGCTCCACACTTCACAGTTTGTAAGCACTCTCCCCAGCGCCCACCACTGCATCTGGCCCTCACCACCCGGTCACAGAGGGGGGTTGCTTTCAGAAGGCTCCAGGTCCCACGGCCAGGCAGTCTCAGAGTCAGGGCAAGGACTTAGGACCTTAGACCCGCAGCCCACAGTGCCTCCCCCCGACCCCCAGCACCCTGAGGCTCAGAGGGGTCCAGGTAGAGACTTGGCAGGGATGCTGGGGGCATCCAGAGTTGGAATCCTGCCTCCTTGGCTTTCCCTGCTGTGTGACTTTGGGCAAGTCACTTCCCCTCTCTGAGCCTCAGGCTCCTCCTGTGTAACATGGGGAAAGTCCCACCCCCTCCAGGCAAGGGTCTGACCACCACCTTTCCTCCTCCCGCCACTCACTGGCTGTCCGTGGGGAGCTTGAGGTCGTCAGGGCGCACCTTGAAGAAGTTGAGGAGGTGGGGGCAGCGGGAGATCTTGCCAGGCAGGTTCATGAGCGAGTTGCAGTACTCAGTGAGGGTGCCCTGGCGGCTCTCGGCCACCCGCTGCCCATCAAACCACCGCGGGGCTGGGCGGACCAGGGAGGGGCACCAGAGGACCAGTGAGCACACTCGAGAGGTCAAGTCCGGAGAGGGTGGGAGTGGAGGGGGCAATCGGAGGGCAGGGGAGGGGAGCTGGGACAGGTGAGCCTGCCCAGGTGACTCAGCCCCACTCCTCACCTGGCAGGTGGGGGATGATCCTGTTCTCTGGGGTGATGTCCCCCGCCTCGATAGGAAACATCTCCTTTAAGATTTTCTAGACAGAAAAGCAGACGTGAAGGAATCTGTTTTATTACAGCACTGTAAAACACAAAACTGGACATGACCTAAATACCCTTCCAATTGCTCAGGCTAGAAGCTCCTGGTGGCATCCTGGATTCTTCTTTCTCTTCCACCTCACATCCAATCCATCAGCAAATTCTTTTGGTTCTGCTCCCCAAGTCTACTCAGAATCTGATCCTTCTCACTACACTTGCTGCCACCACCCTGGTCAGAGCTTCCACTGGGTCTGGTTATTATAACCTTCTTAGGTCACTCACGCCTCCCCCTCCCTTGTCTGTCCTCAATCCAGCATCCAGAGGGATCCTCTGAAAACCTAAGTTGCATCCTATCCCTCCTCTGCTCAGAACCCTCCCTGCCTCTCAGCTCACTCAGAATGGAAGCCAAAGGCTCCACATTGGTCTACAAGGCGCCGTGTGACCTGCCTCTGCCTGTCTTGCTCACCTCTCTTGCCACCACTCTCCCTTTGTTCACTCTGCTCCAGCCACCCTTGAATGCTCCAGGCCCACTCCTGCCCCAGGGCCTTTGCATGTGTGATTCCCATTCTTCCCCCACACAGATCAATAGCTCACTCTCTCTCTCTTTCTCCTTCTTCAAGTCCTTGCTCAGATATCTCCCACTTCAGTGAGGCCTCCTCCCTGACAACTGTCCTTCCTTGTCCCACTCTTCCCACCTCCCCTCCCTGCTTTATTTTTCTCTGTAATTCTAAGGACCATTTTACATACTATATAAGTTACTTATTTTTTTGTTTGTCTGTTATCCTGACTCCTCCACTAGAACATAAGGTCTATTAGGGTGGGCAAGGATTTGCATCTGTTTTTTATGCCTTTCAGCAGCATTTTCTTCTCACTAAGTATAACGTGCCTGGTACTTAGTTGGTGCTCAATAAATAGTGGTTGGATGAATGAATGAGTCGACCAATTAATAAAAGAAGCAAATCCTACAATGGAATAACCCAGAACAGTTTAAAGAGGTGAGATGAAGCCCCACAAAGTATCAGCATGGACTGGTCTCAAAAATGTAACCTGGCGACAGTAATAAGATTGAGAAAGAGGCAAAAAGCACACTGATGGCATTTATATACACTACAGAAAATGCAGGCTCCACACTACTGCATGTTGTTTCTGTGCTGTGTGTGTGTGTGTGTGTGTGTGTGTGTGTGTGTGTGTGGCCACCCAGGGTAGGAGCTAGGACGGGATATGAGATGAAGGGCGACTTCCACTGCTTTTGTAATGTTTTATCTCCTTTATCTTAAAAACGCCTTATCTTAAAAACACCTTAGGGCTTCCCTGGTGGCGCAGTGGTTAAGAACCCACCTGCCAATGCAGGGGACACGGGTTCGAGCTCTGGTCCGGGAAGATCCCACAAGCCGCGGAGCAACTAGGCCCGTGCGCCACAACTACTGAGCCCATGCTCTAGAGCCCTCGAGCCACAACTACTGAGCTGGCGTGCCTAAAGCCCGTGCTCGGCAACAAGAGAAGCCACCGCAGTGAGAAGCCCGCGTACCGCAACCAAGAGTAGACCCCATTCCCACAACCAGAGAAAGCCTGCGCAAAGCAATGAAGACCCGACACAGCCAAAAATAAAATAAATTTAAAAAAAAAACAAACAAAAAAACCGCCTTATAGCAAACGGCCCAGTGATATCAGCTGTGACTCCAGGTGCTGGGTGTACAAGGCTGGCTACAGTTTTCTTTGCATTTATCTGCATTTCACTTTAAATAATTCACACAAGAGAAGTGCAGGAACCTGCACGCTTCCTGAAGCCCCTTCCCTGGTTAAGGAGGGCCCTGCGTGTGGAGTGGGCCCTGGGGGAACCCATCTGGCTTTTGTGGCCCCTCCATCCACATGGCCCTGTCTTAGACCAGAACCCAGCATGTGTGCCCTGTGACCCCCGATGACCACCCCCAATTTTGTCCAACCAGCCACTGGTGTTGGGAACCCTGGGGGATTCTCTCATGTAAACCTTGGTGATAACAGGCACCCACAAAGCAAGAGGACCCGGTTTCTTGGGTGTCAGGATTATCCGCCCTCCTTCTAATCCACCAGGGGTCCTCATCAGGCCAGTGACGGTGAGTGAAAGAGCAAGCTCCTAGGATGACACCTGTGGTGGTGACACTGGCCAGGCTGTCCCCTGCAGGGACAGAGCAAGCAGGGCCCTTGAGACGGCCCCCTTGAGATCCTGTGGAATGGGTGCAGAGTTTCGGTTTGGGAAGACAGAAATATTCAGAAATGGGTGGTGGTGTTGGCTGTGTGACACTGTGAATGTACTTAATGCCACTGGCTTGTACACTTAAAATGGGTAAAGTGGTAAATGTATGTTATGCATATTTCACCAAAATAAAAATTGCTTTAGTGGTTTTTAAAGTTAAAAAAAATAATGTCCCCTTATCTGTGGGCTGGGAGGGGATGGGGGGACTCTGGGTTCCTCAGCTCCTGGTCAGCACCTGGGCTGCTCCCCTCCCCAAAGGGCAGAGCTGGGACTGGGTGTGGCATCCCCTCCCTGGAGCCCCAGCACAGGGCACTCACATGGAATTCGTAGATCTCAGTGAAGCGCCGGTAGACCACCTTCTCAGACAGGTCCTGCCACTTCACCAGGAACATGTAGACCTGGGGGGCGGTAGAGGTGGGGCATCTCGTTCAGCCATACACCTGGGCAGCCCCCCACCCCATGGTGGAAGCCCACAGGACTGGGGGTGGGAGGGAGAATGCTCTTTGTGGTAACCTGGGCCATAGAAAGAGCAACAAGTTCAGGGGCCCCAGGGCAAGAGGGATGACTTCTCTCAAATTAACTCAAATTCATCTGTAAACTGGAGGTAAAAGTAGGACCTCACTGCTAGGGCTGGTATGAGAGTTAACAGAAGGTAAGATACAGAAAGGGCTGGCCTCAGACAACACAAGAACTCAGTAAGATGTTGTATGGTTCCATTTCTATGAAATGTCCAGGGATTTCCCTGGTGGTTCAGTGGTTGGGACCCTGCGCTTTGACTGCCAAGGTCCCAGGTTCAGTCCCTGGTCAGGGAACTGAGATCCCACAAGCCATCTGCGTGGCCACAAAAAAAAAAAAAAAAAAAAAAAAATGTCCAAAAGAGACAAATCTATTGAGACAGAAAGTAGATTAGTTGTTGCCAGGGGCTGGGCAGGGTTGGGGGTAGGGGGACTAAGGCTTGACTGCTAACGGGTATGGGTGATGAAGAAAATCTTCTAAAATCAATTGTAGTGATGGTTGTGCAACTCTGTGAATATACTAAAAAACCACTGAATTGTACAATTCACATAGGTTAATCGTATGGTATGGGAATTATATCTCAAAAAAGCCATTATTTTAAAACAAACAAACAAGAAGAAAACAAAACAAAAAACCTCAGGAAGGAAAAACAGGCCTGCAAAAATAGTTAGGAGAATACCACTCAGCCACAGAAAAGAACAAATTACTGATATTTGCAATCATGTGGACGAATCTCAAAATCATTAAATTATGCTGAATGAAATAAGCCAGGCGTGAAGGGCTACATATGATTCCATATCTATGACATTCTAGAGCAAGCACAACTAATTTAAGGTGGAAAAAACCTGGGGCTGGGGAGGAATGACTGGGGCGTGAGATGGGGTGATGGTCATGGTCTACATCTTGATGAGAGTTTGTGTTACGTAGGGAGATGTACTGTCCAATCTCAGCAAATGTATCTCTGAGATTTGTGGGTTTCATTTTACATAAATTTTACATCAAAAGAGAAAAAAACTACAAAAAAATACTGAACTCTAGTTGTGATATGCATGCTGAAGTATTGGGTTGGCCAAAAAGTTCGTTCGGGTTTTTCTGTAAGGTCTTAAGGAAAAACCGGAATGAACTTTTTGGCCAACCCAACGTTTAGGACAAAGTGTACTGATGTTTGTAATTTGCCTTGAAATGCACCAAAAATAAGATAGATTGATGGGTGGATGGATGGATGGATGTATACATGATAAAGCAAGTACTACAGGAAATATTTAATGGTATAATCAAGATAGTAAGCATATGACTGGCTGGGTTTGTTTTGTTTTGTTTTTTAATTAATAATTTATTTAGTTTTGGCTGTGTTGAGTCTTCATTGCTGTGCACAGGTTTTCTCTAGTTGTGGCGCATGGGGGCTACTCTTCGTTGCAGTGCACAGGCTTCTCATTGTGGTGGCTTCTCTTGTTGCGGAGCATGGGCTCTAGACGCGCGGGCTTCAGTAGTTGCAGCACACGGGCTCAGTAGTTGTGGCTTGTGGGCTCTAGAGTGCAGGCTCAGTTAGTTGTGGTGCACAGGCTTAGTTGCTCTGCAGCATGTGGGATCTTCCGGAACCAGGGCTTGAACCTGTATCCCCTGCATTGGCAGGCAGATTCTTAACTACTGCACCACCAGGGAAGTCCCTGGTTGGGTTTTTTGTTTGGTTTTGTTTTGCTGTAAAATTTTTTTCAACTTTGCTGTAATTTGAAATTTCTCAGAATAAAATCTTGGGGAATAAAAAGAATAGCTACCAATGGAGATGATAAAAATGTTCTAAAAATTAGATAGTTGTGATGGTTGAAGAACTTTAAATATACCAAAAACCATAGTGCACTTTAAATGGGTGAACTTGCTAATATTTTACATATTTAGAAGTAAAATTAAATCAACAAGGATTTTTTTAACTTTAAAGTTGGAAACAAACAGAAACAAATGAACTTAACTCTATATAAAATGGGTAATAACCTAAATATTAAAGGAAAATGGAAAAGAATCCAAGTAGCTTTTAGTTGCAGCACTTTCAGTATTCTCAGTCCAAAAGGACAAAAAGAACTGCAAAGAAAACTTAAATTTGACTTAATAGGTTAGTAGGTTTATTGTTAATAGTGGCATGGGTGTAATTATTCTGAAACAAGTTTATGTGTATTTTAGAATTGAGCGGAAGGGTGAATATACTGATCTCGTTGGGAGCCAGGGTTCCTGCAGTGAGAGAAAGGAGCTACAAACATAAAGTGATGAGAAGCAAGGATGATATGAAATAGCTATTTCCGCCAGTCTGTCCACTGAAAAGGCAGTCATGAGCCATGACACCTTGGTGGCAATGAGCACACCTACCTTCCAGATCTTGGGTTCTAATATCACTCCCACTAAAAAGAACCAGGGCTCTTTAGTGAAATGGTTGAGTCCAGGACTAGGGCTGGGAAAGTCCAAGTTAAGCTGGACCACTTTGTGCCATAAGAATGTACCCAGGTGCCCTGTCTGCAACCCCCCGCAAAAAAAAAGAATGACAGGATATATTAAAAAAAAAAAAAAAAAAAAAAGTACAGAAGCCAGCCTGAAGGAGCTCCCAGTCACCAAATCTGGGACATTCTGAGCATCAAAATAAGTAATGATGGTATTGGATTATAACTCACTGAATAAAACAGGAATCCATGGAACCATACTGACATAAATAAGGAAGAAGGGAAGACACAGGAAAATGTTAACTAATAAATGCAGAAGGACCAATAGAGTTGAAAAATCATTCTTTGGCAATCATTATAGTAATTTGATTCAGGCAAGAGTCATACAGATACTATACGGCACAGGATATTCACGTAGCTTTACATAACCTCCCCATAGTTTAGTTATTAATTACAAAGGGGAAAATAGTAACTTTACAGCAGAGAAACTTGGAGGACACCTCCAGGACTCAGTGATCAAAGTTAACATCACCAATAAAGGAACAAATCAAAATCACCTGCCACCTGATAGGATCAATGAAAAGAACATATCAATACTTCTGGGGTATTCCTGCATTACCAAGATCTAACAAAATATCAGACACACCCAAATCGAGGGATGTTCTGCAAAATAACTGGTCCCATCTCTTCAAAAAGTCAAAGTTGAGAAGGACAAAGACTGATTAAGACTGATCTGGGTTTAAAGACCACCAAAGAGACATGACAACTCAGATGCAACAGGTGATCCTGGATAGTTTTTGTTCGTTTGTTTGTTTTAATTTGTGTGATCTTGGATTGGATCTTTGACCTGAAAAAATTTTCCTAAGGAGGGACAAGAGGACAACTAGTAAAATCCTGTGGGTTGCATGACAGTGTTTCATCAGTGTTAATTTCCTCATTTTGACACCTTTGGTTATGTAAAAGAACATCCTTGATTTTAAGAAATACACACCTGTAATATTTAGAGGTAAAGAAACACAGTGTCTCCAAATAACTCTCAAATGATTCAGAAAATGTATATTCAGAGAGAGAGAAAGCAGGAGGGACAAAGAGACGGAGGGGGAGAGACAGAGAGTGAGAGAAGGAGAGAGGAAATGTGGGTGAAGGAATATTGGAGTTATTGGTACTTTTTGGGACATTTCTGTAAATTTGAAATTAGTTCAAAATTAAAAGTTAAAAAAGAAGGGTCTTGGCACATACACTAAAAGTGTCATACAAGTGCCAATTTACTAATTGGATCCCTCCCTGGCCTTCTTCTGGGTTTGGGGACCCCGTGATGGGCCACGTCTGTGCCTGAACTCCTCCAGCTCCCCCAGGGCAGGAGGGGGGACTCCTCTGGTCCCTGTGGTGGTGTCACCCTACAGGAGGGGTCACGACTCTAATGTAACTGATCGCCACCAGCGCGCCCTCCCGAGGACCCTTCCCAGAGGGGCCGCGGGGACACTTGCCGGGCGCGGAGAGGGGACGCCGGGCTGGGGCGGGAAGCAGGGCGTGGGGTGGGTGGGCGGGCGGGGGCCGGGGTCCTCGCACCGACGGCCCGGGTGGCGGCGCGCATCTTTTGAAGGGCGCACATCGACTGCGGCCCCGGCGGGCGGCCTGAGGCCCAGAGCCGGGGAGCCTTGGCCGCGACCCCGCGCCCTCACCCCTCGGCCGCCCGCGTCCCGGGCCGGGAGTCCCGGGGCTGCGCGGGGACCGGCACCTGCGCCCCGCCAGTCCTGTCCCCACGCGCAGGGCGCCTCAGGCCGGTACTCACGTAGTGCTGGCTGGGGACGAAGCGCTTCTCGAAGCCCAGGAGGGCGATGTGGCGAATGAAGGGGTCCCCCATGACTGGGCTGCGTGCGGCCACCTCTTCTCCGGGGCTCTGCGGGCTGGGACTTAAATAGGCTGGAAAAAGGAAGTCGCCTCTCTCGCGGCGGGGCCGCGGGCAGGTGGGGGCAGGGAGCGTGCAGATAGGGCTTTGCTTCTTCTTTCAGTTTCTGGGATTCCTCGGGTTCCCGTGGTGCGGACATGGGTGGCCCCACGCACGCAGTTGTGCGGGGACACGCCCGTCATTGTCCCCGCCGTGGCCCACAGGGCCCCGCAGGAGGGCTGCCCGACTCCCAGCTCTCTCCTCCTGGCTCCTCTGAGCCAGCCACGCTGGCCCCTCTGTTCCAGGTGCTCCCATCTCAGGGCTTTTGCACAAGCCATTCCACCTGGCCCATCTCCCACACACCTGTAACTCCCACCCTCATCTTCTACAGGTTTCTGCTCAAAGGGCACCTCCTCTGAGAGGCCTTCCTTGATATAAACTTCACATAAAATAGCAAAACTTCATGCGGACCCCACCCCTCTTTCCTGGTTTTTTTTTTTTTTCAGACCACTCATCACTATTTTTATTTTTACAATGTCTTTCCCTACCAGAATGTGAGCCCCGTGAGAGAAGGGTTTGGCCTGTTTTGACGAGGGCTCTGGCCCCAAGCCCTAGAGCTGGTGCCTGACACGCAGTGGGCCCTCTGTAAGTATTCGGGTAGTAACTGCCTCACTCACGAAGTGATTGATGGAACGAATCCTCCAGGCGAGCGTGCGCAAGCCTCCGGTGTACGTCCCGGGTGACTGTGGCTGAGAGCAGGGGCAGCGGGGCAGACTGAGTGAGAACCGCGTTCAAGTCCTGATCAAAGAATGGCCGCTCAGAGCCGGTGGTTTCCTCCTGAGTGAAAGGGGACTCCCAGCCTTGCTGGGAAGGGGGAGAAGGGGATTTGGGATGGAGGGGTGAGGAGGACAGCAGCTTGCTGGGGGAGAGGCTGGGGCCTCTCTCACTAAAGCCTGGGGTGCTTGGCCAGGTAGATGGGGGGCCTGGGGGTCTCAGAGGTTATAGAGCCGGTTCAAGGTCACGCAGCAAGTGGCCTTAGACCCAGGCAGTTTAGCTGCAGGCTCAGGTGGGCAGGGCCAGTTTGTGGCCCAGATCCCCAGATTCCAAGATGGAGAGATGACGGCAAAGGCCATCAGCACCGGGAACACTCTGAGAGCCAAAGGTCCCCCTGGACCACCAGGGGTGAGGGTTGGTCTCTGGCAGGGGATTTAATCTAGGAAGCGCGGCGTCCGTTTCCTCTGCTCTGAAAGATCTGCTTGGCAGGTCCCCTCTGGTTACTGCTGCTCCCCGATCACCCTGAGGTCACCAGCCCCAGGTGTGACCAGCCTTGCAAGTCCTTCCCCTGATCATTTCCATTTACACATCTAGGATCTTCCTGCACAGAAGGATGATGCACTACTCAGCAATGGGCAGGAACTGCCGGACACAACACGGGTGAACCTTCCAGACACAATGCGCGGATAGAGAAGGCAGACACAAAGCACACCTTCTGCAGAATGCCATTGACACCAACCTCAAAAACTGCCCATGCCAGTCAGTGGGGTTGGAAGCCAGGGTGACCTCTGGCAACGGGGTGGTGGGGGTGGGGGTGGGGCAGCAGTCAGTGGAGGGAAGTAGGAGGCGGCAGGTGATTTGCTCTGTTGATAAGGATGCGACTTCCACAAGTGCACTCATTTTCTGAAAATTAACCCAGCCCCAGGCACGTCAGTTTCATGCACGGCCCTTTTCTGTGGGTGTGTCATACCTCAAAAGAAAGTTGAAAGCAAAGAACAGATTGAGTGGGATCACATGATGGATGGCAGTCCTCACTTAATTCCACATCAGTGGCCCCTGCAGCACAAGGCCCTTGGCTCACGGCTGAGTGGCTGTCCTTTCATTACTCACTAAATGCCCCCTCCCTGAGGGACGCTCAGCTTGTCTCTGGTCTTCCCTGTCCCACGTGGTGCTGCCTTGCGGTCCCCACACAGAGGTCAGACTTGCAGCATTGGCTCACCTGGGAAGGGTAGAGGAAGTGGCTGGTGGGGCTGGCTGCAGTGGTACCCCCCCCCCCCAACAACCCCGGGTGCCGGGTCTGGTCGTGGCCCCGGCTCTTCCTTCCCTTCTTCTCAGCGGTCTTTCCACTCTTGCATAATTGCCTGGCCAGGCTGCCCTGTCCTGCAGACACCAGGCACAACTCAGCGGCCCAAGCCATCAGCTGCTACCTCTCCACTTCCCTCCTGTGGTCTCCCCAAACGTCCCCTTGCTCCTTACCGCGCCCAGGCAGAGCGCAGGCGTCCAAAGCATGAAGTGCTAAGAACTCGTGTTTACCTTGAAAGCCCCTCCGTAAGCAGGCTCATAGCCTTTTGTTGGGATGAGATAGATTTACTTGAATGCATGGATGAAACAAGTGAGTGACCAAATGCTTAATTTAAAAAAATGAACAAAACTGGAGTTAATTAATAAATAAAAGTTTGTTTCGGGGGGGGAGATACAAACAAAAATTTTAGAACTTTCAAATTGTGAAATTATAGAAAACTGCAGAAAAATGAAGTTTAACTAAACATAAAATTTTAGCTAACATTATAGATATCTCGTTATCCATCACCCAGGTATTAGATGAATACCAGAGCCCCCAGAATCCACCCCCCCACCACTTCCCACTGAGTGCTAACAAAGGACTTAGCCTGGGTCAGGAGTGCTTTATATTTAGGATCACATCTTATCCTCACAATGAGACTATCAGGTAGGTACTGTTATTTCCCCCACTTTATAGATGGGAAAACTGAGGCACAGAGAGGTAAATAGGTTGCCACCACTGGTAAGCAAAAAGCTGGGTCTTGAACCTAGGCAGTCTGGACCCTGGACCCATGCTCTTTTTTTATTTTTGGCTGTGTTGGGTCTTTGTTGCTGTGCGCGGGCTTTCTCTAGTTGCGGCGAGCGGGGGTTACTCTTCATTGCAGGGCACAGGCTTCTTGTTGCAGTGGCTTCTCTTGTGGCAGAGCATGGGCTCTAGGTGCGCGGGCTTCAGTAGTTGTGGCGTGTGGGCTCAGTAGTTGTGGTGCATGGGCTTAGATGTTCTGCAGCATGTGGGATTTTCCCGGACCAGGGCTCGAACCTGTGTCCCCTGCATTGGCAGGCAGATTCTTAACCAATGCGCCACCAGGGAAGCCCTGGACCCACGCTCTTAACCATCGGCTCTTCTGAGTGAATGAATGACGACTGGGGTTCACGAAGGAGGAGCCAGACTGGGCAAACGCCCCAAAGAGGGAGATTCTCACAACAGGCCAGACTGGACGGGAAGCAGGGCTTCCCAGTCTGGCCCAAAGACCTTGGCCTCTCCAGATACCGCCTTCCCCAGATGGACGGGGCTGGGCAGTTCCTCAACCAGGAAATCCCCAAGGCTGGGCCTTGGAGACAGGCTACGTGGAGAAAGGTTTGGCCTGAGGGCCTGAGGCCCAGGCAGTGCCCTCTGGGATCTCCTGTCAGGCTTCCCAAGATGGGAACGAAGCAGCCCTCTGTACAGGACGTTCCTTCCCAAGTCTGAATTAAGCCCCTCCTGCTGATGCCCACGCTAGGCAGTTCCCGCCTGGTGCCTGGAGGAGGAGGAGGGGCCCCAGGGCCACTGCTGGCTGGCAGGCTGAGGGCTCCCTTGGCGGTGAGGCTGGCTGTGCGGGGCTCTGAGGGCAAGCAGGGGTCTGCGTGGAAATGCCGGCCACTCACAACCTGCTTCCCAAGGGACCCTGAGCCTTCCTTTCTCAGCAAATCAGACCAGGAGCAGGCTCTGGCTGGGTCAGGGATGGACCTTGAGGCCTCATCAGAAGAGAACCGGGAGCCTGCACTCAGGATCGGGGCTTGGGACACACCCGCGCCACACGTGGGAATTCCTTCTCCCCTGGGCCTGATGGCAGTGCTGTCCAGTCCCTAGGGACACAGGAGCGAGGGCTCCAGCGCTGGACATTCACAGGCATCAGACTGAGCCTTTGGTCTGTGGGAGGCCACGTACACGCCCACCGCTGGCTACGAGCACAGGGCCCGGAACCCAACCCACGCTGACCTCCTCCCGTACAGGGTCGTGTGCCCCTGGGCAAACTCCGAGCCTGTTTTTTCCTCTGTAAAATGGCATTAGCAACCGTACCTACTCCGTGGACTGTTGGGAGGATTTAGGGAGGTCCAAGGCGGTTTCTTGCCATTTAAACCTGGCCTTTAAGGAGGGAAGTGTCACACGGATGAGAGCTGGCACTCCAGGCTGCTGGGGCAAACTGTGCAGGACTCAGACCCCAGGGCAGGCCTGTGCTCTCTGTGTCAGTGCGAGCGCAGCCCCTGGCCTGGCCCTGGGAGAGCTCGGCAGTGCCTGGGGCCGTGGGCGTGGGATGGGGACTTCCCAGACCAGGCTGGGGAGGACAGCGCTAAGGGCATGGACAGCTGTTTGTTCTGGGGGGCAGGGCTGGGGCTGTCCCCTCTGCACTCCAGCGTCTGGCAGGGGTCCTGACACCAAGAGGGCCCTTAACAAATACCAAACGGACAGAACTCTGCAAGCTGGTCCCACTCCAAAGCCAGGAGCTCAACGCTGGCCCCCAGGGACGGCCTGTGCCCGCCCTCCCGCCCCACTTCCTCCCTGGGGCATGATGTGTCACGTGGCGAGAGCTATTTGAAGCTCACCGACCAACCATCAAGACTAAATCCAGCGGCATGCTGCCGCCTCAGGCGGTTTTGTGGTGATTTGTCTAGAGCTTGAAGCTAATTCCAGTAACGAGAACTCCCGCCTAAATCCAGTCACCAGGGCTGGGTTGCCATTTCCCCATCTCCCCAGCTCGCACACAGTGCAGAGGAGCAAGCTGGCGGCGTGACGAAGCCCGTCTGGGACCTGCCCAGGGCTCGGTACCCCTGCTACTGCCCAGGGGGCGCAGAACAGTAAAGACACACAGGCCTGGGGTGAGGCGCTTGTCACCTGTAGACAGATGGTTTGCTTACAGAGGTTCCTGGCAGGGTCCCATCTTGCCTCAAGCACCAGGGGCAATGACGCCACTCCCCTGAGACAGAAAGCTCCTCTTCTGAAGGCCAACAAGAGCCAACACTTGCTATGGCTCTTTGACCACATGCCATAGGGTGCCTGCTCTGACCTTCCCTTGCTGGAAACCTGCACTTGCTGTCTTTCATTAGGGATTTTTCCTAGAGGATATATTGATAGATTGGTCATTGTCAGGGAGAAGACAGTTTGTCTAAATTACAGAGCATGCAGATCTATAGATCCGTTCAGGATTTATCTGAATCTTCTTAGGAGCCTTGGAGGTGGGCTTTCTCTTCTGCTGCCTCTGGTTGGGGCTCGTTCAGTAAACGAGTCGGGGCTACTCGTTTACTGAAAACAAGCGGGAACAGTTCTCACTAGGTTCACCCAGGCACTGCCAAGCACGTGGTTTTTGGTGAGGGTCATTATTGCTTTCTACAACTTGAGGCACTGTGGGTTTTAAACAGGCATCCTGAGATCATGCATGAAGTTGATGCTACAAAAGGCCCATCAACCACCTGCTCTGGCTTCTGAGAAGGAAACCGGGCAGGAAACACTGTTACAAATGGGCATTGTATCATAGCTTGTTTTCAGTGCTACCTTTCCTGATACTTCCTCAAAATAAAACCACAAGGTACGGGGGGTCGAGGGTAGGACAGGACAGGAGGGAGGTGACACACAAGACCACTGTTGACCAGAGTAGGGGAGCTGGGAAGACAAGGGGCTTTGCTGTTTTTCACCCAGTACCCGGGGTTACAAAACCCCTCTGGAGCAGCAGCTAGGCCCACCCACTGTGACTTGTCAACGGGCCACCATACCCTGAGGAACTTGTGATTTCAACAACCTGCTACAAGCCGCTTTCGTATCTGCCTTTTGAGCCAAGAAAGTTGGCAGCCATGAGGGGAAGTACAGAAAGCTAACCATCCCTTTAGTAGGTAGTGGAGTAAAACGGAACCCAAACTGCAGAGGTTGGAGAGCAACTCTACGGGGTCTAACCAGAAGGCTACACAGCCCCGCTTGTGCTCATCCTACTGGGCTTGGGGCTGAGTAAACAGGGACCTCAGAGACGGCCTCAGTTCCCCAGATCCCATCTCCCTCTTCTCCCCTATCATAGGGAAACCGAGGCATCCCTGGGAGACCACCACGTCTTTCAAAATACATAGTCCAGAAAGTGGGGCTTCCACTTAGCAAGGTGAGACCAGACTGTGACAGTTACCTGTCCGCTAATGGTTAAGCCAACCAGGATCTTGAGTTTATTTAGACTGGGGCTTGGGGTGTGGAAACTGGAGAGGTCTGGTCTCTCAATCTCCCTCTCCAACGGACCTTTCCGGTTCCTGGTGGGGAGGAAAGAGAAAAGGCAGAAATGAAGCTAGAGGATGCTCACAGAGCCAGCCTGCTTCAAAGGGGCACTGGCTGCCTGCCAGAGTAGGCAGCTCTGTCCTGGCGACATTGGGCGCTACAGACCCGGGCCCAGTCTCGTCCCCTCAGTCTCGGAGGTAAGACTGTGCCAGTGACCTGATTTCTTGTCTTTATTTCCTCATCTCTCAAGTCCCAAGGTGACCTGGGCATAGGGCGTGAATGCACAGTGAATAAGCCTAACCTCACTTCCTGCATCACAGATGATTCAGATCAATGAAAAGATAAAAAGGTCTCTTAGGACGTGCTGACTGCTCCACAGGGTAGGCTTACGTGCCCTGCACAGTCTGAGCGGTGGCAGGCTGGGCAAATGCAGAGACTTCTCTCAGCACTGCCGACAGCCGTGGCCACAGCAGCTCTGCCACCTGCCCGAGGGCAGAGGCTGCCCCATGAACAGGGCTCGGCTCTCCCCGCCACCCAAGGCCCAGAGCTGGGCACGGGGTCGTTAGCACTTGGCCCAACTCCACCAAACGGGGTTTAACTCATACAATCCTGCGATGGACACATTTCTTTGGTTCTAGCGTTTTTCTGTCGGAAATTTACTTAAGATAACAGCTGTCCAGAAGCAGAGGTTGGATTTGCTCACAAGGCCTATGTTCCCAGTCATTCTGCTGCATTTCCTGGTAAAATAAGGTTTAACCATCAACTATCATGGAATCAGGACGTGTTCCAGAAACACATTAGAATTACTGATGAGACCTATGTGAACTGTCGTTTGTTTTTCAGTCCGGTCCTTACTGATCTAATGAAGACCTTGGTGGCCAAGTTTTAACACCCCTCACCCCCTGAAGAATCACGTTATTTATCAACTGCCTCATTTCTGAATGCACCACCTGTTCACTAACACAGGCGGTGGAAGGCTTGTCTTGTAGACGGTTCCCGGGCTCTGAATGAGCAAGCCAGAGCGACACTCCAGCCATTTTTAAACAAGCCCATGGTGCTGAAACCAGGGCTAATCTGACCATCGCAGGTAAGGAGGCAAATTGCTAAGGCAGTCACCTCACCAGGAAACAATGCTGTCCTATGGAAGGCTTTACTGAGACACCCGACTGTGGGAAGCAGAGAGTTAATGAGGTGTGTTAAAACGACAGTGAGTTAAGAAATAAAAGTGACTTATTCCACCTCCAGGCTCTTCCACTCAAAGACAGATGCAGCAACAGCACCCCTTGCCTGAGGTTCCACATTTCTTAAGGGAACCAGTAAGCCTGTTTAGAGGAGAGGCAGAATGGGACAGGACAGCATTCTTAAACCTTTTGGGTATCACCACGAGGAGGACGCAGCACTGGTCCTGTGCTGTTGTCCACAGGACAGAAACGGATGCACTTGTTAGACGTTAAGTAACTTTATATTTAAAAAAAAAAAAAAAAAAAAAAGCAGCTTTCTAATAGTATATATAAAAACAAAAGACGTGTGTATGCATATATACAGAATTTTCATACTGGATGTATACACTTACACTGGGAAACAGATCTCTTTGTAAGTCTGTGCTCCCACAAACTTTTTGTTAAAGAGTATGTGTACAAGCTTAACTCCTTTTAAAAGCAGCCTTTGGATGACTACGGTTCTCCAGTGGCTGGGATGGGAAGCGTGGGTGGAGGCAGCAAGGTTGTGTACACCTTAAGAACACAGTAAAGGAACCCTGAGATTCTACTGCAGCAGCTGTCTCCTCCTAATGTCGGTTGGTAAGTTAGGAACAAACCAGTCTGGCTTTCCCTGAGGTCACACTTGTAAGGGTAAAGGAGAGGCAGAGGGTGATGGTGGAGAGGACAGAGAAGACCTGGAGCCAGTGTGTGGTTTTCATGGGGGAGGGGGAGGGAGTCTGACCTCCAACATCACGCGTATGATGCATACGGTTGGCATGTCACAGATACAAAGCTGGGGGCTCCAGCCCCAGCTCAGCCCAGAGGCACAGTGGTCTCAGACACACCGTGAGCAGTGGTGTCCTGACAAGGAGCTGAGCCTCCGGACCGTGCCCACCTAACCTCGCCTTGCATTCCGCCTACCGCCGAGCCACCCCGGGGTTCCCCACACAGTCATGAAAACACCTTAGAAAGAAATGAATTAGTGTGTGAAAGGCATGGATGGATTTTATTTATTACCCTATATCTACAATTTAATTTGAGGTAAAATATAAGCAACACATAAAAATGCCTATTTCTGCTACCATGTAATATAATTCTCCATCGTGAATATTGTGATAAAGCTAATGAAAACTCTATGCCATCACATACTCTAGCTTTTCATATAGCTGGTATTTTACAACTCTTACTGTTTGTGAAATCTCAACACATGTAAGATTCTCCTACAAATGGCGCAGAATATCAGAGGGTGCCGAATCAGCTTACTGACCCCTCACTCCCCACGCTGGAGCCTCAATGTTACAAGTAGAATTGTAAAGTAACGAAGGCAATGAAACCCCCTTGAGTCTGATCCAAGCTGGAATAGTGTTCCAAAGAATTCCACACCACAGTGGGTTACATGATAGTGAGGCTTTAGTGTCATTCAGCTTGCCCAAACACTTATACCTGATCTGAAACTTCTGGTACACCATGCATTTTATTTGGATGAAAAGTAAATGTGGATGGAAGAGGTTCTCTGTACTCCATCTATAAGCCACACGCTGAGATACTGACCTCTTACTGGCTGTTAGGTGATCCAGATGGTTGGTTTTTAATTACGATAAAAAACATATGAACCATGATAGAGAGCTTAGGAAACGGTTTAGTCAAATATACAGATACTAACTGTTCACTCAGTCATTAAGGAGAACCGTGAACAAAAGGATCAATTAAGTGATTTTTCAAATAGAAAAACTAAAGAGCTGAACTATCACAGGTATTTTCTTCACTGCAGAAGCTGAGATGTTCCAGTAGGAGAGATCTTCACTTGATTGGGAGACAAACACCACAGCTGAAGGCTCTGCTGAATACGTAAAAAATCTGATGCGATTCATCCCTGTCATTTTCCCTGTCGTTTTTCCAGCACTGCTGTAAAATCCTTATAATACATTCCAAAGGAAACCAGCCATTCCAAATCTACAGTCACTCTGCTCTTTAATTCAATTCACAGAACTGCTGAAAAAGTAGACATTTCTATCTAAAAGTAGAAAAAAAGGTTTGTATAGAAGGTATTTCTGTTATACAAGTATATTACACAGCTTGGGGCAGTAACAGGTCCGAAAAGCTCTTCTCACCCACTGATACTTTAAGCTAAAATAGGAGAGAAAACAGACAAGCAAGAAAACAGGTTAATCTGATTATAGGGATTTATGATTCACTAATATCTCAACTTAATTACCACGTAAATCCATGGACTGACAGTACATGGCCAATTCCACGACCAAAAAAAAGTCTCTGGAGTGTCAGGTACAGATGAGAGCTAACTGTATCCTCTAACTATCATGAAAACATTCAACAGCTGGGGCTTAGTGTGGTTCAATACGACATGAAAACCAAGTTTCACTGACTCCTGGTCTAGAGCTGCCCCTCCTGGGTAGTAACCTGGCCAAGTTTAAGATGTTTGGAATAACTGGATCAGGCTTGTAACTTAATTATGCAAGATGCACAATGGATCGTGGAGCTCAGCCGGACTCTGCAAATACTGTTATTATGATTAGGGAAAAAAAGTCAGTCTGTTGATACTGGCTCACAGTGAACTCCAATGGCAAGGACAAGATTTAACCTATAGATTAGAAACAAAACATCTTCCATTGGAGGCAAAGCGCTTTACCATCTTTGCCTGACATATATTGATCCAAGGAAAATCTCTCTGCTTGAATCTTCTAGCTCAAACCACCCAGTATGCTTATACTTTGTCCTCACGTGCCCTGAAGGCGGGGCCACCATTTATGGCTGAAGCAGGGAAGACACTTTAGCTTATGAATATGCAGGTGGGTTCAGATAGATACCACATGGCACCCTGGACACAGAAGGTGATTTACCCTAAGGAGGGAAGAGGTCTACCACGTAGGGTCTGGTTCTTGCTTGATTTGAGAGCTTCCATCAGTCTCCTTTATTTCTATCAAGTAAAACAAAAGGGAACCGATTAACTGCACTATTAATGCAAATCTGTTCAATTATAAATCTACTCATACCAAACTATCATTACAATGACTTAACAGGAATTATAAGATACTAAAAATGATAAGACTGTTCTCTAGCAGTAAGTTCTAAATTTTGTTACTTAGATTTTCAAAGTAACAAACATTAATTATGCATGTAAAGGACCCACACTAGCTATATCTAGGTTATACAGCAGTCATTCAACTATTTCAGAATTCATTAAGAGTCATTTGGGGAAAATGGAGGAAAAGAACCCATGAGTCATCTCTAAACACAATGTTTCTGGGCATAAACTACAAATCCAGTTCACCCAGAAACAAAACAACCACACAGGTCCAGTTAAACAGCTTTAAAAACACAATTAATCCTTTGTCTTTGGCACTTAATTTTTGACAACCAGACTACTCTTTTTACCTTCTGTTGCAGGAACCTCCAACTGGCTTGGCTCGGCTGATTCTGAAGAGAAATACATGAAGATTTTACTTTAACATTTTTCAAAAGTTGCTTTCAGTTATTTAAAGAGCCTAGAGGGAGAAAGCTCTCTAGACGTTGTACACAAAGCCCAGGTCTAGGTGAGACAGCAGCCACAGATTCTTGGGATTAAATACACTGTCACTCAACCAGACTCTCAAAAACCTGCTTTTCTGAAACCTGTTAAATTTGCATACACAATCGAAATCTTAAATAACAATCTTAATTAACATAGCTCTAACATGAAAGTAGGAGTTTCTTTCTCTCTGTCTTTTTCCCCTTTCTTCTGTGGGTTCCCTTTTAATCAAAGCCTTTCGTTACTTTCAATGAATCACACAGCTGGCCTAAACACTTTGTTTCTAAGGAATTTTTTAAACTACAATGCATGCGTTTCCACCCAACATAATTTTGGTTTATAGCAACCATTGGAAACAAGTGGCATAAGAAGCCAAGTTAAAAAACAACATTCTCCCCCCATCACCCCACAACTGCATTCTTCGCCACTGGTCTCAGGGTTCCTGACCTGGGACGGTGGGAACAAATGGCATGTGGTCCAGTTCTCAATGAGGACCTATGGCTTGAGCTTATATAGGCTTTCAGACAAAGGAATCCAAGCAAACAAGTCTGCATGTGCACGAGTGTGTGCGTATGTGTGTACGTGTGTGCTGTGGAATTAACTTTCCTTGAAGTCAGGTAAACGTAAGCATGTGAGGCCACACAATTTATGTGACCTGTTTTATTGACTAAGTAGGAATACTTCTATATTTTACCATGCTTAATTTACCTTGGATCACTGGGCTTTCGGACTCACTCTGATCAACCAACTCTGAAAAGAAAGCAGATTCATTTAAGTAATAATTTAATGATATGTTGTTACATTTGAAAAGCATTTTTTACATACATTCTCTAATCTGATGCTCCAACTTCGCTATAACAGGCACTATTTTCCTTATGACAAGAACAAATATTAAAAATTCTAGTATGTCCCATCAAAGTAACTAATTCATAGTAATTACCATAAAATTCTATAATAGACTACTGCACAAGGAGAAGAACAAAACTGAACATTTTAAACATAAGGTAAAGGAGCAGGGAGGCATAAAATACAGTGTCTTCTGATATTAAAAATTACACAGAAGGTAGATGAATTGGGATCAATAAATTTTTTTCCCCCAAAAAACCCCCACACCTTATCATGGGGTTTCTTTAAATGACAAAGTTCCCGGGTGTAGTTAAAGCTGAATGCCAAAGATGACTGAAAATCTATGAAGCAAGGTTTACTTCTCTTTCATTCATTACTGACATCCCCAGATACTAACATACTTGGCCAAGATAGTATAATAAAAACAGATTCTACAAAAAAAGAACTCATGGCTTGGGGGAAAAAGCAAATAAATATATTTTGTGATAAAGTGAAACTCGAAACTTGGAGGCAGAAGAGACATAACCAAATCCGTGACACTGAAGGAGTGGTGGCCACAGAACAGCAACAGTAGTGTGAAGCAGAGCAGGGGGGTGGGGTCAGGCACAAGAGCGGCCCAATTTCTCAGCTCAGGGGGCAAACCAGCAACTCACGAGGCTCAGCTGCTCATTGACCACTGAAAACTCCTGAATGCTTTCCCAACAAAGTATACAATTGAATACTCAATACAGATGGATTTTAAAGAGTTGGAATAATACCAGTTGGAAAAAAAGACTGAAAATGCTAATGCTATTAGTTAAGGATAATTCTCACTTTTGAAATTTTTTAACAATAAAGTTAACAGAAGAACATAAAACATACTAGCATAATTAAGTTTTGCTAAAAAAACACTGTTTAAAATGATACGAACATCAGGGAACTGGAAGAACACTTACACTTGTTCATATAACAGTGTCTGAGGGCCCAGTGGCTGCCAGACACTAGGCCTAAATATTAACAGAAGTAGCTAAATCACATGAAAAGACTTACTTTTTCCAGCCCAGTAATTACAAACTAGTAGTGAAAGTAATAACAGTAGTAGTAAAGACAGTAACAAATATAGATTTTGCTTACTGAGCACATACTAGGTCAGGGGTCAACGAACTTGATTACAAAGAGGCAGTAAGTATTTCAGGCTTTGCAGGTCAGTCCAGTTTGCCATGAGCAAATGGGCCTGGCAGTGCTGTAATAAAACTTTATTGACACGGGCCGCAGCTTGCTGGTCCCTGTTTTAGAGGCCTGACACATAATGTGTCAATTAAAATGCTCTAAAACTCCCAAAATGGGTACTAATATCATTACCATTTTCCTAGTAAGTAAACTGAGATTTAAAAAGGCGAAGCAACTCGCCCAATTTTACGTCTAGAAAGTGCCTGGTGCCTCACACACTGAGGGCTAAAACGACGACTTTGAATGATTACTGCTGTAGGTGAAATAATAAAATGTTACACTCTCAGGTAAGTGTACGTGCAAGTGCACACACACACACACACACCCCCACCCCCTCCTCACATCCCAGAAAAGAGAAAAACCAAAAAGACTTCAAGAAATACTCACGGTTATTAATCACAAGTCCTGGAAATGGTCTAAAGAGAGAAACAAATTGTACAAGTTTTTTTTTCTACTCTACAAGAGTTTACACGTATATTCAGTTTATTCAACTAATATTTAGCCCATGTCACTTACGTGCTAGAATGAGAAAAGCTGTCCACTACTGTTTAATCTTATACTTTTTAATCTATAGACAGACAGATATACGAATAACTAATATGGCACATTATTAGAAAATGCTACACCAAGACGGTGGGAAAAAAATAGGAACAATGCAAAGGGAATAGAGAAATTTTAGTGAAATGAGGAAAAAGCCTTGGGAAGGTAATACATTAGCTATTTCTGAGTGTTGGTCCTATGCAGACAGTGGGAACTTGACAATGAATGGGTGTATTTAGTAACAGCTAAGTTTGGGGAGGTGGAAGAAAAGAGTGAAGGGCACTTGGGACTTCTGCTTAGGTGGATGACAAAAGGATACCGTAAGACTTACTGTGACAAGCACACATCAAAGACTGTAATTCTCACAATGCTGTTAGAGGGCAGGTGTAACCATCATTCCTACTCTGTGGATAAGGAGCTAACACTCTCAAAGGAAACAACTACAATCTCACTGGACAGACAAGGAAACAGAAGTGACTTAGTATTGAATCCCTGTCTGATCCAAAGCCTGTGAAGAGATGCCTGAGGCAGAGGCTGGCAACATTTTTCTGTAAAGGGCCAGACAGTAAATATTTCCAGCTTTGTAGACCACACTGTCTCTGTCCCAACTACTTAATTTTACCACTGCAATATGAAAGCAGCCACAGATGATATGTAAACAAACAGATGTGACTGGGTTATAATAAGACATAAAACTAAAATAAAAGCAGATGGCAGGCTGGAGCTGGTCCACAGGCCATGGTGTGCTAACAATCCCCTGCCTTAAAAACCAGAGAACTGAGTCAGCACAAGGAGGAAAGAATCTAATAGTACAGTACTAAAGAATTTCATTATAGTTCATTTCATTACACGGTAAACGTACTACATATGACTACATTTTGGAAGATGACTCAGCCTCAATGATCTGCAGGTTCATTCTTATGACCAAGCAAGGAACTCTCACGTACCTAATGACTGTGAATTTAATGAACTCAGCAGAATCTAAGATCCTTCTCATGGAGCTGATTTCCAGATAGCTGGGGGCTTTGAATGACACTCCAGGAGGCATGCCATCAACCACCACACAGCCAGGGTTAATTGTGATTTTCCTGTAGGGAACTTTCACAGGGAAACCCATACCAATGGCTTCACCTATAGCAAGACAAACGGCATAAAAGCACAGATGAACCTAGCACCTTAGTTGAGTGTTGTAAAAGCACAGATTAAAACTACCTGAGCATAATTTACTTTTAAGATCTTACTGAGACAAAATTTCCTTGCTTACTGCAAGCTATACTATGCAAATGCAAAACTTACCAAATTTTCGACTGAAGAGGTCATTAACTTGTTCTCTTAGCTGTCTAGCTTTTTCAACTTTTGACAGTCTTTCATTATCATCGTCTAAAAAGGTTAAGAGAAAGTTGTAACTTAATAATGCAATTTTAATACCAGATAAATTTTTAGGTGCTTTATGTAACTCCACTTTATGTTTTTGGAATGTTTTAAAAAACGAATCAAGATTGAAATGATTTAACCAATTTAATAATAACACCAAACTGACAATGTTGCAGTTATGAAGAGCTTTTTGCTTGCTGTCTTATACAAATTTTTTAAACAACACACTAGGCATCTGGGTAGCCTACAGGTTTTAGCTCATGCTGAGTCTAGTAACTGCCAAGAGCTGTTCAGCGATAAACTGACAAGGTGATGTATTTGGTTAACAACTTCTGCAGGGGCTGGTGGGGACAGCACACAATGTGCAGTGTATTCAACATCCACGAAGCCCCACAAACTATGATTAAGGCAGAGAGATCATACCTGGAATTGTCACCTGAATGATGTTAAGATCTTCAACACCTGATGCAGTAGTATTAACATTGGGCGATGAATTTATTTTCCCTTAAAACAGAAACTTGAGATTAGAACATATACAAATGTAATTAAATCTTCCCTAATAAAGTGCTTACAGTTCAGACTACAAAAGATAGTATTTTAACCCAACTTTGTTCCTTTTCATGACATGTTTTGTTGTTCTGTGATATGAGGCTTCCTGAAAGACATTTTTCACTTTTTTCTCTTCCTTGTGGTGCTTCGTAGAGCATCAGATATGTGGAGATCCTTAGGTATTAAAGAACTTAAAAATTGTAAACTAGTCCAAACCCCAACCTTGAATGAGCTTTCCTGGTTTTATCTCAGCAGCCACTCTTTCAACAATTTTCTAAATTAGTGCTGCAAAGTAAGTGTCTAACAGCATGTTTTCTGTAGCACATGCTTACTTACTTGGAGGGCTCTTCGAGGAGGAGGTGCTCTCCTTAATTGCCGTCTCAAACATTTCAGGCCTAAGAACAAGAAAAGAGAAAGAACTTTTGGGCTAACATTCCAATAGTAAAACATTAAAAATTAAACAAGTAAGAGATTTAAAAAGCCAGTAACTTTCTATAAATACACATTCTTAGTAATGGAAGAACAGACGTAACATGGATCTCTAAAGGAACACACACATATAAAGACTAATCATATTTGTGATTTTAACATCCACCCCAGCCCCATCTAGTATAAACAGCTTCTTCCTGTGGTTTCAATATATCCTGGAAAGAGTCGATGCTAGACTGGAGAAGGAAACAGGAAGAGACCCGAGTACAGGTAGCATGGAAACAGAAGCAAGGCTGTAAAAACCTGAACACAAGAGACTGTCTCTCTTAGGGAGCAGAAGCAGGGGCCTCAGCCTCTACAGACCTGGCTGAAGGTACAGAGGGAGGCCACTCTGGTTGGCAATGTCAGCTTTGATTATTTGACGGCATCCTTAGGGAACTCAGAAGTAACCTTTAATAAATAAAACCTAAAATTCCTTTCAATCCATTTCAAATGTATTTTGTTAACTCTAATTATTTCCATTTACTTCAATTGTGCTGGCATAATTCACAGATTTCCAAGCAAACAGGAGAGAAATTTAAAATCTTCTGGAAGCTGGAGAAATAAAAGGGCTTTATAAAACTGAACCACTGCCTAGACTCCAGTAGTATCAACCATTAAGATATCACTGTGAGGCTTCCCTGGTGGCGCAGTGGTTAGGAATCCACCTGCCAGTGCAGGGGACACGGGTGCCAGCCCTGGTCCGGGAAGATCCCACATGCCACAGAGCAACTAAGCCCGTGCGCCACAACTACTGAGCCTACACTCTAGAGCCCGCGTGCCAGAACTATTGAAGCCCGCACACCTAGAGCCCGTGCTCTGCAACAACAGAAGCCACCACAATGAGAAGCCCGCGCACTGCAACGACGAGTAGCCCCTGCTCGCCGCAACTAGAGAAAGCCCGCGCGCAACAATGAAGACCCAACACAGCCAAAAATAAAAATAAATAAATAATAAATTTATATTTAAAAAAAAATGTCACTGTGCACAGACTTCACAAAATCAAGTTGTTATCCCTCTGATAAGCCATAGCCCTCCCTCTTTTGACCAGTTACAAAAAATTTAAAATATATACAAAGGTACAGCTTAAAGAGCTTCTTTGACCCTAAAGTTAGTTTGGCTGAGCTCCAAAGTTGAATCCATGTGCCATCTCCCAGCGTCAAACTGTATCAACTCATGGCCAATCTTGTTTCATCTTATTTCCTTACTTTTTAATGATGAACTTAATTTTGGCTTTGTTTCTGAGTATCTTCTCCAGCCTTGGAATGCCAAAAGTAGATGGTCGTCGGAATGGCACACCCTCGGGTAAGCCTTCCACGTAAAAGTCTTCAGGGAAAGACTCAAATAACGCAAACGGCACTTTCACAGCTTGTTTAAGGCCAAGAGCTTCACCTAAAAGAACAAAAACAAAACACATTTACTGGTTCTCATATTTATAACTTTTTAAAAAACTAATAAACCTTTTTAAAAAACGTATTTTAAATTACATTGTGCAGCTACTAAAACCTTTCTTTTTAAAAAAATCACATTAATTTTAGAAAAATTTCTTCAATTTCTTGGTGCTCAGAAATGTGGAAATTATAAAATTCATGCCTGCAAAACCCACACACTTCTGATGACAGTAATATATAAACGCTGAACAATTTTACCATGCTCACATTTTTCTACTTTATAATAAAGCTACCTCATATTTTAATAATAGTATTTCAAAATAAACTTACCACATTTTTCATTGAAAAGATTTTCAACTTTCTGTTTTAGGTCAGTGATTTTGGCATTCCAGGCCTCTGCATATAAAAAAAACAAGAGCGATTAAGATGTTAGTAATAGTTACTAGTATACATCCAATGGCAGGAACTTCTTCATCTTTTATTGTGCATCTTTAAGCAATACAAAATAAAAAATACATAGGTTTTAAACACAGGCATGTCTTGATAACTACTCTAATCCTGATGCATTATCTAACTGTTTTATTATATTACTAATATGTTGGCTATGAATAAATGAAAAAACAAATGAAAACCAAAATACCCCCCCCCCCAAAACAATTACAGTATCTACTACGTGCCAGATACAGTTTTACCCTTTAAATGATCTGGTATTTATCATCTTCCTAATAACCCTATGGAACAGGAAGTAATGTTATCACCACTTACAGATAAGGAAACTGAGGCCCAGAGAGGTTAAGCAGCCTGCTCAAGGTCACAGAATTATAAAGTACTGGCACCAGATTTGAATTCAGTCTGGCTCTATAATCTGTGCCTTTAACTGCTAATATATACTAACTCACCAAATAAAAACAAGAAAACAATTCAACTAGTAAAATATTTTACCAACTCCTTTTATTTAAAATAAAGAAATAAAGAAAAACATAACACGTATTTATTTACCAAAGGAAAACTCTCTCCCTCGAGGCTTGAAGGGAACATTAGAACCATTAGTCTGGGTAGGGGTTCGAACAGCTGAGGTTTGAGGGTTGCTGTTATTAGGGCCTAAAGAATAAAAACACAAAAACAAGAAACATAATCAGCACATATATTCAATCATCCTTACGTCCTGCTCGTGATTTCTCTAGGACACGCTCTTGAAGTCCAACCTGCGCTGGAAAAGTTAAGTTCAGTGTGTATACAAGCACTCTGCAATGAAAATAGCCACTGCTGTCAGTTTTACAGACCTCCATCCATTTTCCTACTTCCATCCGTATAATCAGGCATTTCCCCCCAAAACACATCTAGCTTTCTGGCTGATCTGAGGAACTTTCAATTCACTTAATGATTCATTACGCCGTTTTGAAGCCACTGGTTACCTACGTTTGCCTTTATGTTTTTCTTTCGGCCTTTGAACATAAACACGACTTTAGATACAACTATTTCATCTCCACTATATGAAGCTTTCCTTTGGATTCTCTAGCTGACACTGACAGATATGTTATCCTCTCTTTGACTTCTTAGTAATATACAGAAACAATGTCATGGGTTATCAGTTGTTTTCCATTCAAAGCCTGACAATGGCCGCAGAATCCAATAAAATATCAAGATTCAACATGCTAATCTTTAATTACTTCAAACTCCCGAAAAAAAACCCACAGCTTCCTTAAAGAGCAAAGTGATAAAAGCAAAGCATTTCTGGACCAGCTGGATCTAGCAGCCTGGTTGACCTGGCAGGTGTAATAACCAGACAGAGGAACTCAGTATATCCTACTACCATACTTCTTTAACAGGCTACCAAGATCACTCAACTAACATCTCTTTTTATACTCCATGTTCATAAAGCAGCCTTTTAATAGTAACAGGGCAAGACAGGAAGAGACTTGTGATCACCTGACAGAATTAAGCTGACTGAAATATCTACTTCTGATTCAAAAATCAATAAACTGTCATTCTGGTTTATGCTTAAGTGAAATGACATTACACACCCACTAGAACGGCTAAAATAAAAAGAATGACGGTATCAAGTACTGTGAGGACGTGTGGCAACTGGAATTCTCACACATTCCTGGCAGAAGTGTAAAGCGATACAATCAGTTTGGTAAACTGTTTCTTAGAAAGTGAAAAACCCAGTAATTCCACTCTAAATATCTATTCAAGAGAAGGAAAGCATATGCCATGTTTTGTACACAAATGTTCATATAGCATCTTTACTAGACATAGACAGGAAATAAACCCAAATGCCCACTGACAAATGCATAAATTAATTCTGGTGAATCCATGCAATGGAGTAATACTCAGCAATAAAAAGAAATACTGAAACATGCAGCAAGTATAAATCTAACAACATTGTGCTAAGCAAAAGAAGGCAACCATAAAAAGAAAAGATACAACATGATTCCATTTATATGAAATTCTACAACAGGCAGAAGTGTTCCATGGTGACAAAAAGGGGATCAGTGGTTGCCTGTGGCCTGGCCTGTGAGCGAGTGACTGCCAAGGAGCGTGTGGGAGACGTTTCAGGGTGAGGGAGATGTTCTATCCATTGACTAAAGCGGTGCTACAAACATTTTTCAAAACTCAAACTGTACAATTAAAATGCGTGCATTTTATCGCATATAAAGTGTACTCAATAAATTTGATTTTTAAAGTAATAAAAAAATCCATTTACAAGCATGAAGTATAATTTAAACGAAAACATTAGTATGGTGGGAAAAAAAAAGTCCCTCCTTGCTATCACACTCTTGACAAAAAGTCCCTGAACATGGACACAGCTCTTTACTACTCAAATTAGTTAGTGTTAAACCACTAACAACTATTTTGTGGTATTTTAACAAATATAAATTAAATTTGAGGTCTATTTATAGCCCTGGTTAAGCAAAAGAAAGCTACTGTGGGACAAGGTCCTCTGTGGCTTGGGTAAGACAACAGAAAGAGATTCTCTGTTAATCTGAAGGCAGGTCAAAATCATTTTTCATTAACCCATCACTGCCCTTGTACACAAATGTTCAGAGCAGCATTACTCATAAATAGCCAAAAAGCAGTACAAACCAATGTCCATCAATTGATGAATAGACAAAATATGGTATATCCACACAATGAAATACTAGTCATCAATAAAAAGGAATGGACACCCATTAGGATGGATATTACCTAAAAAGCAGAAAGTAACAAGTGGTGGCGAGGCTATGGAGAAATATCACCTTGTAATTGAAATTGTTAATTAGAAACATTTAGAAGTCTAACTTTCGGACTACCCTGGTGGCGCAGTGGTTAAGAATCCGCCTGCCAACGCAGGGGACACGGGTTCAAGCCCTGGTCCGGGATGATCCCACATGCGCCGAAGCAACTAAGCCCATGTGCCACAACTACTGAAGCCCGCGCGCCTAGAGCCCACGCTCCGCAACAAGAGAAGCCACTGCACCGCAATGAAGAGTAGCCCCCGCTCGCTGCAACTAGAGAAAGCCCACACGCAGTCAACGAAGACGCAACAGAGCCAAAAATAAATAAATAAATTAAAAAAAAAAAAAAGAAATCTAGCTTTATCGCAGTTAAGTGTTCTGCACCTAAAACAAGTTTTATAAAAACTCATTTGCATAAAAATATAAATAGTAAAGTGAAGAAGCAACAGATTAACTAGTGAATTGGAGAGCAGACAGGAACGGGCCACAGAGCAACCTCACCTTCAACAGTGACCTCAATTTCAGGAACTTTTGAATTACTCCCAGGGCTTCGTGGTCTTTTCGGGGACTGCAAAGCTGTAAAGTAAGCATACAATTTCTTTTGCATATTGTAAAAAATCCAGAAGGAGATGCTTTATAAAAGCAGAGTATTAAAATTCATACAGTTTGGCTCTTTTCAAAGAAACCTGAAGAATTAAACTGGTAGTGTAATCCTCCACATGAGTCTCAACAAAGCTGTGGAAACATGAATGAAGGAGGATTGCAAACGTGAAACTGCCAATGAAATGTTTACTTTTAAGAGACAGAGAGGAGGGAGGGAGGGAGGGAGGGAGGGGGAGAGGGGGAGAGAGGGAGAGAGAGAGAGAGAGAGAGAGAGAGAGAGAGAGAGAGAGAGAGAGGGAGGAGGGGGGTTCATTAAATAAAATACCATAAAAAAGCAAAGAAACAAACCGAAAGCCCCAAAAAGATATCTGCCAATAACTCAGTATGTTTTAACGCACTGAAGTATAACGAAGGTATACATAATCTCTTACCTTTAGTGTTTATTTTACTAGCCATTCCAGGAGGCAAGTAGGAAATAACTAGTTCAGGTCTAGAGAGAAAACCAAGAAACATTACAGTAGCCAGTATAATATTGGTCTTCACAGCTAGTAAAAATTGTGATGACCAATGTTTTTTTTATAAAGGCGAGCACAAAATAACTCTGTAATGTAACAATAGTTTCTACCGTTATGGACCAAAAAAATTCACTTTTCCTTCCTACAAATACCTGCTAAATGATTTTATGAAGAGTAAATGAGTTCTTTCATGAAAATGAAAATTAACTATCACTAGTTTAGTTTCTTCAACTACTGAAATTCTGCAGACATATAAATGAGAAACTTAATCACTGAAATTCAGTTGCCAATAAGTTTAACCAGGAATAACAGAGCACATAAAAATCAGCACTTTCATCCTTCCCTCAAGTATCTATCAATAGTAAGAGACAACACAGCATCTCTTAACAAACTTCACCTCCACCAATGTGAGGCAGGTACAACTCTCCTCGTCCTGATGAAGAAAATCAAGGACAAGTTAAAGGATGGGAGGCAACGGAGAAGGCCAGGACTGTAGCTCAACGCTACGCTTTCCATCGTGGACTTCAAAGCCTTAGCCGTAACCTGAAGCTAGAAAAAAATTTAAATAGAAATATGCCTTGATTGTTCTAATTCCAGAAATGACTACATTGGCAAAGAGAACTTACTTTTTAACAACAAACTTGATTTTATTACTTCCACGGACAATCCTTTCAAGTCGTGGAATTCCAAACCAGGTAGGGCTTCGAAAGGGAATTCCTTCTGGCAAGCCTTCTACATAAAGGAACTCGGGGTTCGATTCAAACACGGGGTACGGTACTTTTACTGCCTCTGTGAGTCCAAGAGCTTGAGCTGAAAGTGTAAGAGAACATAACTTATGGAAGGTAAAATTTTACAGACAGTCTTTTAGTTTTGTCTGACAGCAGTCTCTGTTTATGTTTTTAATATATATATATATATTTTAAATTGTGATATAATGAACATATAATGTATTAGTTTCAAGTGTATAGCATAATGATTTGCTATCTGTATATATTGTCAAATGATCGCCATACTAAGTGTAGTTGACATCTGGGCATTGTCAAATACGTCGTGCAAAAGTTCCCAACAATCTAGCGATTTCCACTTAGTGATATAGGTATTTTGCTTAGTATATTGTGTAAAATTGAAGAAGAAGCCTAAAAAATAAGAGGAACATTTTACCACTTCAAATCAAAGGGATAAATTAATCAAAACTGTCTCCGTGCTCTGGGCAGAAATGAACTACAGCCATTTCATTGCCATACTACCGAAATGGCAACTATCCAGCCCTTGTGTTATCGTCTAGGTGCAAGTTTGCTGTTTAAAAGATAAGAGGGAATTCCCTGGCAGTCCAGTGGTTAGGCCTCTGTGCCTGCACTGCTGAGGGGCAGGGTGCGATCCCTGGTCGGGAACTAAGATCCCACAAGCTGCGCGGGGCACGGCCCCCCCAAAAAAAACAAAAAAGAAAGAAAGAAAGAAAGAAAGAAAAAAGATAAGAGGTGCATAAGATGCATCTGAGCAGAACTGGTCAAGAGTATTGAAGATTCCTGATCCAGGACACAAATGTCAATACCAGTTATTAAAACGACGATGGCAACGCCCCAGGAATATTGATATCACTCCACTCCTTACTTCCTTCTCCATGACAGACACACCCAATCAACTGAAACACTCTTGCTGAGCCTCCTCAGAATCCTCAAGACAGCGCGCCAGGAAACCGCTGTCAACAAATCTACGTTGAAACAGACGATGAAACCTATTTGCCACAGGTGTTAGCCAGGTTACAAGTACAGACAGCGGAACTGAGATTCCTCCCCAACTCCTCCCTTCCTCTCCCACTCTGACACACGAGAAAACGGAATCCAGGAGACAGAAAGTAACTCGCTCAGTTTAAGTAGTGAATGTAGTAGCAGAAAGTCAAACCCAGTTTCTGGGACCTTCTTTCTTTAGGTCCTGAACTGCTATAATGTTCATTCAAAACACTGCCTTTCATTAATGTTTTTAAATTAAGACATAATCACTGTGTTTTACTTACCAAATTTCAAATTAAAAATCTCTTCCACTTGCTTCCGTAGCTTGGTAATTCTGACATTCCAATCTTCTTTGACTAGAAAGGAAAAATAAATCTATTTAACAATGTCCCTTACGGATGCTGACACAAAATTAGACTGGATGCTGTTCTTTCCAGTGATGCTATTTTTAAAAAAATTGAGATATAACTGACATATAACATTGTATAAGTTTTAGGTGTACAATCCAGTGACACTCTTCATAAAATTTTGCTTAAAAGCAAAAACTTCAGATAAGGAAAAGAAGGATTTCCTGCACTTGTCAAATATCAGAAGTACAGGGAGATAGAATTCAAATTTAAGTTAACATTGTAAATAAAGAAGAACTTGTTCGTTCAGTATTTAGAATGAATGGTTTTCAAACACTTTTCCTTGGAGGTACATCAAAGAACCCTCGCAGGGTTGGGAGGACCAGCCATATAAAGATCCAGGCCTCCTACGCCAGGTTCAACCAGAGGAGCTTCACTTGCATTTGCTTTCTAAACAGGCATTCCTTGTTTTATCGAACACGTGTGCCTACAGATTTACACAAAGGAAAACTTCACTAATCACAGCAAGAAATAAATGATAAAGTGATTAGGGAGATGTCACTCAGTACTACTCACATCTAGGACCCAGTTCACTTCCTAACCCCTCATTTATAAGACAACCACCCCCTTTTACATACAACATAAAAATAAAGAAAAAATAAGCTGTTGTAAAAGACACGTAGGGTGGCACTTACTTGGGCAGAAAATCGGGGCTTGTTTGGTGGAGCTGAGGATGGAGAGGACGGAGGTAGACTTGGAGACAATGGAGGATGGTTGGAGGTATTGGATAAGGAAAGGAGGGAAAGAGAGAGTAAGAGGAAAGGGTAGAGAGTGCAAGAATCGCACTACGTGTGAAAGTCACTTGTGTCTGTGGACAAGGCGATAGGAAATGTTGGAGAAGTTCTGAAAATACTGCTAAAGGTTGGGAGCCTCAGAAAATCTTTCATTTCCACTTTACTTTTACTGTGAAAGTACTTTAAAACCTTTTCTTTAAAAGAAAACCCAGCATCTCAAGGGTTTAATATGGTAACTCGGCCATTCGACCAGACAAAGTCAGTCTGGTATAAACCAAATTTGAATATTACTATAACAATATCTAGACTCTCCTTCTCCGAGGTAAAGGGCTTCTGTTAACCTGGTGCTCAGTCTCCCCTTCTGCCTCACCCTGCACTTCCTTCTCTGGTATTTGCTGCTCTAATACAAAAAGATCTCTGTACCATTCTACACAAGAACCAAGCACCTTCTCATTCTTCCCCTTCAAAGCTCAGCTATCTGGCTAGTGCCACAACTTTCTCACATGTTGACATCTACCTTTTACCAAATTGAGAACAAAGTGCACCCACGTGTGTTTAAGCACACAACTGTTACCTCAGAGTTAAGTGGATGTCTCTGACGGCAAGGACTAATACAATTCTTCTGTCAGGTACGCTGGGACTTGAACTGGCCCAGCAAGACTAACGCCTGGGTGACTGGCAGACCCAGTAACATTCTGTTGCAATGAAGAAGGACAACCTTTGATTCTTTCCAAGGTCTTCTACGAATGGCAGAAGGCCAAGCATTGTTAATGATTGGGAGAACGGAGAGTCTTTTGATAATAGGCCTGTAACCATCTATGCTAGAAAACAGCAGATCAAGTACTACTGAAAATATTACTAAATCCTCGGAGTAACTTGTATGGTGCCTACAGATCGTTCCAATAATACATGTTTAACATCCTCAATTTGCAGTCATTATTAGAATTGCTCCTAATAGAAGCAGTGATCACATTAATCACAAGCTTGAACTTGAGGTCTGTCTTGCGAAACGAAGACTCATACATAGACTTTCATCATACTCAGACTAATGCATATTAAAGCGCTACCTTTGGGAATATTTGTCTTTGCATTACTTTGCTTAGCAAAGTCTCTGTCACGTCCAGTCTTCAATTTGTCACCAATATTTTGTTTCTCTGCCTAAATCGAAAGCATTCTGGGGAGCTTGCTGGGTTAACGTTGCTGCTCAACCTGAGAAGTTAAGCCTCAACTCTATCTTCTCCCCGGCAGGATTCTGGGCACAAGACAGTTTGTTTCCCTAGTACAGTATTTCTCAAATACTTCTCATGCCATGATAAACAAAAGATTATACAATCTATTTGGCATACTGGTGACCTTCACCGGTTGCCTCCAGGTACCCTAAAAGCTCAAGAATCAGTATTATAGTTCAGACAAATAACCCCTCCTGTATAGTAGTTCACCTTAGCAATTACAAAAATGATTAACTGCAAAAATGAAAGAGAAGGAAGGAAGGAAGGAAGGAAGAAAGGAAGGAAGGAAGGAAGGAAGGGAGGGAGGGAGGGAGGGAGGGAGGGAGCGGGGGAGAGAGGGAGGGAAAAGATTAACTGCAACAATTCAGAAACACCCATTGGTTCTTAGCAACAGAAGTTCCTAAGGTTGTAGAAGATCTACGAGTTGTGGTCACTTTTTCTGACATTATGGAATGGAAAACAAAAAGATGGGAAAGAAATAAAGGCACACTTATACCTCAAAGAAAATAAAACCATTCAGACAACTGAGACCGAGACTTTTAAAGTTCTTTTCTACTGGGCATGATGTCAGCACAGCTGCTGCAATCACAGTATTTGTCATTTTAAAAACAAGGTCCTTGTGAATAGATTAAGGCCTAAATCTGCATGGTCTGGCACATTAGCCACATGTGGGCAACTGAGCGCTTGAAATGTCGCTACTTGAACTAAGATGTGCTGTAAGTGTGTAATACACACCAGAGTTTCAAATAAAGAGTGTAAATAAAAGAAATGAAAAACGTAAACTAACTCATCATGTATTTATGTTGATTACAGGATGAAAAACAGATTTGGCTACTAGAAAATTTTACGTGACATATATGGCTTGCATTTGTGACGCACGTTATATTTCTACTGAATACCACTGGTCTAAATTCAAAGCTCGAGTTCCCCCCCAGACTGCTTATGTTCATGTGGATAAATCAAGGAGTGCCTGTATTGACCTTCCACAAAAGACTTTTTGGGTGGGAGGGAGAAAAAAGAGGAATTCCATGGCTGTAAAAGATTAATAAAAGCTTAGAAACTACTTACTTAAGCTTTTAAAAAGGATTTCACAGCTATCTTACCTGGTGTATTCGTTCTTGGCTGAGTAACTTCAGTAGTGCTGTGAGTCAGAAGTTCTGGTCTGTAAAAATACAATTGACATCAGGATGAGAGCATTTAAGCCCACCTTAATTTCCAGTGTGGTTCACTCTACCTTCATTTGCAGTGACAATATCATTTTGGTGACTTTAATTATTCTTAAAGTAGCAATTTACAAAGATTCAGGTGGAACCACCTGTATGTCCTCAAAGGAATTTTAAGCTTAACTTGTGCAAAACAGTTGTGTTTTGCCCCAAAGCAGTTCGACCTCCTGTTTCTGAAACTTCAGATGAACTAGAGCACAATACAGGTAGATATATCTAGCTATGTCACCCTAAAGGATGTCCCAACAAATAGACATACAAATGCACAACCCCCAATCAGCAAGCAAAGTCTATCCCAACGACAATTCTTTATTAAATGGGCCTTCTGTTCCCACTCCCTGCCCTCAAATTACCCACTCTGCTATCCTTCAAACTCAAGCCAAAATAATACTCTTAAGGTCCAATTCAAATTATTTTAAGAGGAATCAGCTTTAAAACCTCTTCAATACTCTGCTGACTGTGAAGGACATAAAGCCTTCCTCCACTGGGCCATCTCAGTCTGTCTATCATGCTATGCCCTCAAGGTCATCAATCCTTCCATACAGAACGGTGTGGTTATCCGAACATTCCAGTACATCTGACACCTCCCTGTGCCTACCTACTTAGGTTATTTCCTTTATTTGAACCCCCTTCTTGTGTTCTCTATGCACAAGTGACCAAACTGCATGCCACCCTTGCCTTCTCCCCCAAAGTGTTCAAGTAGCACTTTACTGCATTGATCTATATAGTAAGCCTCCCAAGGACAGGATTCCTGTTGGACCCAATTTCGTACATCTGGTGCCTGGTACTACACAGACACTTGCTCAAAAACTGAATCCAAATGTAACACCTTAATCTTAAATGTGGAGAGTAAGTCCAACTGGGAGGGGAAAAGCCCACTTTTACAAAATTAATTTTTTCTTAATGACATTAAATTTGTTTCTGCAAATTATAATCCTACCTTTTAATAACAAATTTAATTCGATTGCCCACTTGAATAATTTTTTCCAGCCTTGGGATTCCATACCACGAGGGACTTCTAAAAGGAATGTTTTCTGGTAGTCCTTCCACATAGAGATCATTAGGATGTGCTTCAAATTTCTGGTAAGGTACAGCCTTGGCTTCGGTGCTCCCTAAGGCTTCAGCTTTACAGAAGAAAAGCAATTCAAAAGACTGGAGACTAAGTTTCCGCTGAAATCATATTTTAATACAATCCATAGCAAAGTATATGTCCACTTTTTAAAAAGCAAAGTATACTCTGAAAACATCAACACCAACTACTGAAATAGACTTAATACAGCAAATACAAATATTAAATGACCCATGATCAAGAAGTAACTTTCAGTGAATTTAAGTTTCCTGAAACTAAGGCCATCTTAATAGCTCTAAGATCTTATTTTTATGTATTCTTTTTTAAAAGATATTTATTTGGCTGCGCTGGGTCTCAGTTGCGGCATGCGGGGTCTTTAGTTGCAGCATGCATGTGGGATCTAGTTCCCTGACCAGGGATCGAACCCGGGGCCCCCTGCATTGGGAGCGTGGAGTCTTAGCCACTGGACCACCAGGGAAGTCCCTCTAAGATCTTATTTTTAAAATTCTCAGTATCTTTGAGAATAAATAAAGAGAAGAAAATCATGACCAACAATAAAGAGCGCAACTTAAATACTACTTTTTCAAATATCCGGAGGCAGACTTTTGCTACTTAATGCTTCATGAGTACAATAAACTTTTTATTGGCTCTTGCACACTAACTTACTTCAGGCTATACTTTTATCTGTATTGCAACCATGAGATTACTGTTCTTTACCCCTTAAACCTCATCAGTGTACCATTTTCCAAGGAAATAATTCATGGAATGACAAATAAAAATAGTAAGCAGAGGCTGGTTTAGATTAAAAGAGACATATCAAGCAAAATTAAGGCATGAAACTTCATTGTTTAAATCCAGGTTCGAAGCAAAAACTTTAAAGATATTTTTCAGGTAAATGAGGAAACTCAATGAAGGACTGGATAAGAGCAGAGAGACTGTTAATTCTGTCAAGCGTGATGAGGACACTGTGTTTAAAACGTCAATACTGGGACTTCTCTGGTGGCGCAGTGGCTGGGAATCCACCTGCCAACGCAGGGGACACGGGTTCGATCCCTGGTCTGGGAAGATCCCACATGCCGTGAAGCAACTAAGCCCGTGCACCACAACTACTGAGCCCGTGTACCACAACTACTGAAGCCCGTGCACCTAGAGCCCGTGCTCCGCAACAAGAGAAGCCACCACAATGAGAAGCCCGTGCACCACAACGAAGAGTAGCCCCTGCTCGCCGCAACAAATGAAAGCCCGCGTGCAGCAACGAAGACCCAACGCAGCGAAAAATAAAATAATATAAATAAAACTCAATGTTGTTCAATGGTGCACACTGAACAAGGAAAATGACACAATGCCTGTGATATGCTTTATGAAATTCCTACAAGGGGAACGAAAGAGGAAAGGATGAACAAAATGTGGAAAATCTTAAAGATCACTGATTACAAAAATGGGTGTATGGGAATGCATTGTACTATTTTTCTACTTTTGAATAGGTGTGGCATTGAAATTTTAAAATGTAAAAATGGAATTACTAACCCCTACTATGAAGCCACATCCAAACAGAGCTTGTAAGAAGAAAGATCCAAACAATTTACAAAATATCAGCATTTATAGGTCTCCCTTGTATTCTGTTACATTTAAATATTTTACAATCTGATGGTTGAAAAAAGAGGGCCTCTTTGAAGAATCTGCATTTCTTTGATTGTTAGTTTGACTTTCCTCTCAAATTCAAAGGCCTTCTGTCTTAATTTCTTCCTTCATTTCATTAGCAACAAATCTGAAGGGCTCAAGTATAGGATCTCTTTGATAAAAGTAAGGAGTGTGTATTTGAAAAACCAAATACAATTTTAGATCATGGCTGTTATAAGAAATATTCTCTTTTAAAATATGGTAAAGGCTTTCACACTCACACCTAGGAGTCATATTAATTGTAATTATTCTGTTAAATATAACAAAAAAGAACATAATCCTAATTCTAACAAACTTTCTATAAAATAAAAAAGAACCAAACTGTTGGAGTTGAGAGAGAAACAGCACAAGTTACAGAAAAGAGGAAGGCCAAGTGCATTGGTGTTCATCACATCATCAACGAGGTCTCCCATATATTAAGTAACCAACCCTCTGTCTCCCTATCCCCCTCATTTTGCTCAATTTTTTCCTGAACACTTAACACCTTCTAATATACTGCACATTTACTGGTTGCTTTGCTACGCATATTTCCCTAAGTTATAAACGAACGCTTCCCAGGGGAAGCATTCACCACCCTCTGTGCTGCTGAGTTCTCAGCACCTGACACACGGGGGGTTCACAGGTGCTGAATGACTACGCTGCTGCTGCTGTACAACCTTCAAGACTTGTGCTTGATACGACAGACAGTCTGATGTTTTCTTCTTTCCCTTTCAGTAACCTTAAAGAAAGCAACAATTCTGCTGGCTTCTCACTCTCTAAAGTAACTCCAGTCCCGAATGACCCACCTGAGGCCACAAGCAGGATTTTGTTGTTTGTCATGTAACAATACATAAACTCTTTTATCTATTTTCTTGGCTCTGATACAATGAGAAAATATTTTCTACAGGCTAATTTTTCTTTCTATGAGTACACTATCTCACCCACAGCTTTCTCCTTCCACGAGGGAAAAGTCAGCTTGCTGGCTGGCAGGCACCCACGATCTAACAGGATTGGCTGTTTCTTACCCCAGGCTGAATTTCTAGAACTAAATGTGAGGCCAAAGTTTAAGCCTGTAAATGTAGATGCACATTATCCTATGTCAGCTACTCATGAATTATGAGGACACTGTGGTGGCATCTCAAATGACAAATAAGGTTCATAATCTTATTTCACTAAATGTCTTGGAAATATGATTTTTAAAGTGGTGAAGATTCTCTAGTTTATTGTTCATTAGCTGATTTCTGACCAGATGTACGAGGAGATACATTTTCATTAAGGTCCTATATTCATGTTGGGTGGTCAAGGATACTGATGAGGAAAAACTTAACACTCTGACTTTTTCTCAAGGCT
The DNA here is from genome assembly GCF_965194805.1 of Balaenoptera borealis. Classification (NCBI taxonomy): domain Eukaryota; kingdom Metazoa; phylum Chordata; class Mammalia; order Artiodactyla; family Balaenopteridae; genus Balaenoptera; species Balaenoptera borealis. The sequence continues at coordinate 78,538,542 of NC_138872.1, forward strand.
CAGTAATTTTTAAAAAAACTGTTCCATGTATTTTTTTTTTAATTTGTTATTTACTTATTTATTTAATCTTTGGCTGTGTTGGGTCGTCGTTTCTGTGCAAGGGCTTTCTCTAGTTGTGGCAGGCGGGGGCCACTCTTCATTGCGGTGCGCTGGCCTCTCACTATCGCGGCCTCTCTTGTTGCGGAGCACAGGCTCCAGACGCGCAGGCCCAATAGTTGTGGCTCACGGGCCTAGTTGCTCCGCGGCATGTGGGATCTTCCCAGACCAGGGCTCGAACCCGTGTCCCCTGCATTGGCAGGCAGACTCTCAACCACTGCGCCACCAGGGAAGCCCTGTTCCATGTATTTTTATTTTTTAATTAAAAAAAATTTTTTTGAGTCACACTTTTATTTATTTGTTTGTTTGCCGAGGGGCATGTGTGATCTTAGCTCCCTGACCAGGGATCTAACCTGTGCCCCCTGCTTTGGAAGGGCACAGTCTTAACCACTGGACCGCCAGGGAAGTCCTTCTGAGTAATTTTTAATGACACTGGTCCATTCAGTATTTGTTGAGTACCTGCCCAAGCACCAAGCACTGTTCTACTAATAGCCAAGAGAGACAAGATCTGGGCTGCTGTTTGAACTGTGTTGTAGTGGAAGGAAAACGGTAGCCATTAGTGCTTTAAGAAAAATTAAAGGGTGATGACATACAGTGTGCTTTGTGGTTTATGTTAGAAGGGCAGGCAGTAAAATCTGGCTGCTTTGGGGCACTGACTTTGACTACAGTGACAGACAGCAGTGAAGAAGAAAAAGATATGGATTTGCAGTGTGTTTTAAATGTAGAGTCAGCAGGAGGCCTTGTGGAAATGAAGAAATCAAGCGTGACTGCTAGGGGGTTTGGCTTGGAAGACTAGGTAGAGTGTGGTGCCACTGGGAGGACTGGGAAAGGAACATGCTGGAGGGGGAATCAAGGACTCTATCTAGGACCTGTGACGTCTGAAGAGCTGTCAAGCAGCTGGGTGAATATAAAGGTGTGGTGTAAGAGGAGTTTGCAGGGCTAGAAACTTGAATGTGAAAGTCATCGGGAATATAGACAATACACTATTTTTGAGATAGAGTGGGACTATCTGTGGACGGCTCAGGACTGAGCTGTAGAGTAGCACCCCAAAATTTAAAGAATGGACTCAAGGGAGGTACCGACAACAGAATGAAGAGGACAGCCAATAAGACATGAAGAAACCCAGGAACAAACCAAGAGTCAATAACGTTTGAAACTTCCCGAAATAATACTTTAAAATGCTTAAGAAAGGGAAAAAAATAAGACAACTTGTTGAACACTGCTGAAAAGTACAATAAAGCAAGGGAGTTACTTCTGGTAACAAAAGATGTTGCAATGATAAACCAAACCTGAGTATTTTAAGTGTTTAGGGATGCAAGCACAGCAAGCACTACAAACAAGACAACCAAAACACTGCTAACCAGCAGCCTGCCCTCCAGGGACAGACTGCTCCTGGTGGTCCCCTATATCCCACTGTGGTACACTATGAAAAGGTACGAAGACAAAAGGATTCCCAAACTGTGAAATGCCCTGTGCCGAATAACCTGTACACAGTATAAACAACTTAGTCCAGAGTACATGGGTGTCCATTACACTATTCTCTTCCCTTCTGTACAGATTTAAATCTTTTCACAGTATATGTTAAAAAAGCAACAATAAAAGAAAACTGGAGATGAGTCATCCATAGTATTTACTTTCTTAAAGCAAAATCTGGAAAAGTTATTCTGTAATATACTTTAGCTAGGGGGGAAATTAAACTTACCAAATTTTTTGCAGAAAAGCTGATCTACCATCTTTCGTAACTTAGTGATTCTGGCATACCACTCTTCTTTTACTGTAAGGGTAATATACACAAATTCTTCAATTTGATGACATTAATCAATTATTAAATGTTACTAAATAAATTATTAAATATGTGGTATTGTTTTCCTGTTCTAACTAAAATTACTTCTAAGATTTTACAAGGTGTTTATTAAAACAGCGCTGACATTGAATAAAAAGTGTAAGAACTAACGAAACAATAACAAAATGAAAATTCACAATTAATAGTAATTTTACAGAGATACACTAAAAGTGTCACCACTAAAGCTAGGAAATAGAATTCATTTTACTCAAGATCAGCTAGCAGGTGATTTTTGTGATGATAAATTTGGGGCTACAATAATGCTGGCAATCCTTTCATTACACCAACTCTAAGTGATGCAATTTCCATTTCATATCCCCACCCTACTCCCTCCACTCCAGAGCAAAAGAGACTAAGAGAACAGATCATGATTGGATTTCCTTCAAAACACATCTAACCAACAAGTGATGATGCCCATGGCTACGTACTCTAAGAAATAAGTCTTTAACTCCTGGGTATAATGATGGATGATCATTCAACTGATACTAATACAGACTAGGATACTACAGACTAGGATAATAAACTGTTCAATACATTATGCCAGAAAAATTTTGCATCTCAAACACAGAACAGACATGGTCCTTTTATAGTTTATCCAGAAATGTGATGTTTACATTTATTTATAATGGGTTATTAAGAACAAAATGGGTTTATTATTCTAGAGAATCCTGGACAATACTGCTTGTACATCACGTTCTGATTTGACATACAATTTGGCACAAGACTGGAGACCTACCTCCTGAAGCTGGTTTATCAAGCTGTAAGTCTTCACGTGTTGAATTCAAAAGTTCATGTCTGAAAGGTGAGAAAAATTACTAAATATTTACCAGATAATATTCAGCAAAAGTAATAACTACTAGTACTTATGTCATATTCAGTCATCAAAGCCAGTTTTTAAAAGACAGCCTGAACTCCTGAGCACAACTAAATCCTAATTTCTTGAGATTTCCAGAGTAATAAAACCAAATGGTAACTGCAAATTGTTTCATAATGTGCTTCACGGAGTGTGTGTACGCACACACACGCGCGCGCGCACACGCACACACACGCGCGCGCGCACACACACACACACACACAGAGTAAACTTTGTAAATCAAAGGTATTTCATAAAAGCATAACACCAAAGGAAGCAAACTGCAAAAATTTTAAATGGGAGTCTTCAATCTCACATTACATTCAAGACAACTTTACTTAAAAACATCTATAATCTGGTTATAAAAACCATATATATTTCAAAACTAACATTTGCAGGACAGTATACATGCTTTTAAAAAATTCTTCCGAATACACAAACACCCCACAGAATTTGTACAATCTAACTTATGTATCCCGCCTCACTCTATTTTGTTGTAATATCCTGAAGTAACAGGGAAGGGGGAGGAGACAGAGATCACAGAGAAGCATGACCATATATTAACCATAATCTTGAAAATGTTAGGGTTAAGTCAATGGAAGAGCTGTGAAATAAAACATTTGCTGAAGTATAGCATTACCCTTCTAAATAAACATAATAGTTTCTGTTTATCAAGACTAACCACATTATTAACCTTTGGGGAAAGGCTTACAAAGTCCCTTCCAAATGTGAGAGATGGCTTCCCATAAATAAAGACATCGAAAGCACTTGAACAGAACCTGCACAGCATGAGTACCTTGTGGTGAGCTTGCACAAACATTTAAATACCCAAAGATAGAGTTTTATAGGCTTTAAGATCAGCAACCAAGAGCAAAATCTATAAAATTATTTGTATGTTTTCCTTAGTTATTCAAATAAAAATTTCAAAACTTCTAACAAATTAAAACGCAAGCACTGTAAGAAAATGACAGTACAAAAGAGTTCTTAGAACAGGCTTATTAACATATCAATATGTAGGGGGGAAGGAGTGGTTATTTGATTCCTGACTAGGACTGGTGTCAGGGTTTTATAACAAGCCTTTTGTGTTTACCATTCAATTTCATGAGAGACTACGAAATATTTACTTATTTATTCATTCTTTCATTCTTTCTTCCTTCCTTCTCATTGCCTTGTTTCCTCATCTGCTAAAAAAAGTGTGGGTGATAATGTAAATTCCTTGACTGTACTGGACACATCGGGCTGAAGTGCCATTATTATTATTCTGACTTCAAAGCTTGTTCTCCACACCAGGGTGTCTCAAACGTTAATGAGCACTGGAATCACTTGGGATCCTCATCACATGCAGGTTGGATCCAGTAGATCTAGGTAGGATCTCAGATGTGGTGTCTCTGAAAGCTCCCAGGTGATGCCAATGCTGCTAGTCTGCATGGCTGCCTACCACGTTGTCTCGTGTAAGGAGAGTTTCACTTGAATTGTTCATAGAAAAACGGAGGACAAAATCTTTTAAACTATAATTTATTTGAAAGAAAAATATCTCTTAGCAACAAGTTTCTCTGTGGAGGACAGCTCACCTATTACCTATGGTATTTCTTGGGTCCTTTTTATCCTTAGTTAAATCCTATCATTCCCTTGTTTAATACCAATACAGAGGCAAGCCTGCTTGGTTGTAATCTTTGATCAAGGTGTTTGTTAATTTCCCCACTTTCTCAACAATATCAGAGCATTGCCAGAAAAATGAACATGAATACTTCTGCAAATGACTGTCATTCTGCTACTGTTACTGACTTTACTATTTATAGCCCAAAGATACGTGGGAAAAAATTAAATCAGTTATAATATGCACGTGACTCAAAAAGACTCATTCCTATTAGAACTTAACATGAAAGCCACATAATTCAGGGGAAATGAACCCCGCCCCCACTCACTGAAGGGTGAGTACTACACGGTCTACACCCATCATGGTGCTATCTTTCCCATGCCTGTGCCTGGCTGAAGAATAAGCACTTGACATAATCCTAACCAAAGAGAAGTAAGGCCATATTCCAAGGTTTCCTTCTCTCAGAGAAACACAGGTAGCTACTGTCCCTCCTAGTAGACATGTCTGGCTGTGAGTGCTGGAACTGTTGCATCCAGCTCACTAGTCTAGTCTAAGGAAACTATCAGCACAAGGAAGGAAGAATCTGGAAAGGAGCAGAAGCAGAGCCCCAAGTATCACTGTTTTATTTATTTTCTAATTTTTCTAACTTTTTTTTTTTTGGCCGCACTATGCGGCATGCAGGATCTTAGTTCCTGACGGGGGATCGAACCTGTGCCCCCTGCAGTGAAAGTGCAGAGTCCTAACCACTGGACCACCAGGGAAGTCCCCAAGTATCACTGTTTTAATCATCCTATCTCTGACCCCCTTGCTACGTGAGATAAGAATCTTACTGTAACAAGCCAATTTGAATAAGCATTTTTGTTACTTGGTGCTAGAGACATCCCAACTGCCACCCAACCTCTTTCATGCTGCAATCTCTATTTGCTTTCATGCATGTTTGGCTACAGAATTCAAGGTTCAAATCATTTCCAATTCGAACTTGGAAAGAATGACTTAATAGCGTTACATCCATTACTGCTCAAATCAAGTATATGATATCTGTGTGATTTTCATTCTTTATGATGACATGGTCTTATTCTCTGGAACCTAATGATTTCTACCTTTATCCTTAGGACACTGAAACTTTATGAAATGTGACCAGGCATATATCTTTATTTTCTTCTCATATCCTTTCTCATGTCTCATATACACAATCATCTTTACAATTTATAATACTAACAATCTTTTAGCCCTTTCATTGAAAATTTTAGTTTAGCAATTATATTTGATAATTTCCTAGACAACTATTCTCCAATTTTTCCTGTTTACAAATTCATCTAATACTTGCTTCATGCATCTAATAGAAAGTTTTCATATATCAACATTTGCTGAAATATGTTGATATATGCCCTCTTAGTTTTTTAAAACTTTTATTGTAATCTTAATAGAATTTTAATCAGTAGAAATTATGGAAATGTGTGATGTGGCTGCCATTTTTAAATGGAAGCATTTACACTTCCAACTGCTGCACGTAAATTTTTTTTTTAAAGCTCCTTGCTACAACCCTTACGTCAGTGCTAAAGAATTTATAGCATTCTGCTATTTTTTTCTTTTCATTCTTACTTCTATTGTTTATTTTTATTTTTACAATCGACTTTATTTCCACCTATGCTTTTTAAAATTCAGGCCTAAAAAATAAGACACTGATACTTCAATATTTTCTTTAGCATACGTAGAGAAAAATTGTAAAAGAAAATAACAGTTGTATGCCAGTCAGGCATGGACAGGTGTTCATACTCCAAAAGCCAACCCTGGCATAACTTACATAGACACATTGAAAAGTAGAAATAAAACAACATATAATAACTCAAACTTAATTTAAATATAGCCCTAGTGGTTAGTGAATATTTGTCAACAATATAAAAAGATGCACTAATCAAGAACAAAGACAAAAGTCCAAGAGTCTTACTTCTTTATCACAAAACGAATCCTTTCCTTTGCAAGTAATATCCTCTCAAGGCGAGGAATTCCATAAGTAGATGGCCTTCTAAAAGGGATTCCTTCCGGAAGTCCTTCTACATAAAGATCTTCCACGTGGGACTGGAAAAGAGGGTACGGGATCGTCACAGGACCTTTGGCTTTTATAGCTTGAGCTTTAAGGGTAAAAAGAGAAAGGGAAAATTATGAAATGACAAGGATTAAGCACAGTTTGTAGAAAAGAATAATAATCGAATACATACATATTGCTTTGTAACTTTTATTATCACTGCATCAGAAGCAAAATAGTACAAAAGAACTAAGAGGAAAAGAACACCAAAGGTGCCAGTACTCTACTTAGTCAAAACTGCAATGAAATAATATATTATTTTGAAATAATGTAGATATAGGCAGACTTTCTACTCAAATTTGAACCACAAATGACCCCAGAAAAATATACCAGTTAATTTCAGCTAATACATACAGCATATAATGAAAGAGAATATTTTAAAAACATAAATGTTCATGTAAAAAGGATTTTTTAATAAAATAACTGAAGCAGAACATTTTTCTGAACTGTAAAAATTCTAAGATTTATTTACCGAGAGTAAAATAATACAACAGCTGCAACAAGCCAAATGCACAAGGAATCTTAAGAATCAAACACAATGAATAGACTTTGATAGTTTTATTAAACAAACTACAAAGAGTCAGTTTTTCTAAACGATAGGGGACATTTAAATATCACTGGGTATTAAACAGTGTAATGTTTTTAGGTGTGACAATGGAACTGAGATTAAGACAATGAATGCATTCCTCTCACCCAACTCGGCATTTTACAATTTAGAGTTTTGAGAGGTGAAATGACATGCTGTCTTGGACATCAGACTTTTAAAATGTTCTTGCATCACAAAGAGGACAGGAAAGGACAAGAAAGAAAATATTATAAAATATTAAACACTGTTGAACTTGGGTGATGGATATTTAAATAGAGGGTCTCTGGAAGTATGAATTTCATAATAAAAAGTTTTAAAAAGCAACAGTTTACGTTCATCTACAACACAAGCACATTTTTAGCTAGCATTAAGAATTGCACAAACATTTTGATACTAAGTAAAGCAATGCCAAATTCTCCATGACTACATAGCAAACACCACTAATTCTTTCAAAGGTTTCTAGTTCATGTAATTAACATATAGCACAGTTATATAAACTGCTTTCCAGTGAACAGAACAGCACAGATGCTACTGACCTTGCCAGAAAGGTTCCAAAGCAAAAATGACTACGGTTGACTCCCCTCAGCCCCTGCTCCCTCAGGAATCACCTCTCAGAACAGGTCCACTTTTTTGCTGGTATTTTATGTAAAAGTTTATTTGCTAAACATTAATCTTTGTACTCAAGTTTCAAGTGTACCATATTACACATTAATTCTGAGTTAGATTTAATATCCTTCGTTGATATACTACATCTGAAAATCATATTCACATTTAACAATGAAAATACCTTCCCCGAAGGCAATTACCATTAAAGATGCTTTGAAATTATGAAATGTGAATATTGTTATTATAATTTCACAATGATTGGTAAACATTATTCTCTTATATGCAAAATAATCAAATAAATATATCACCATCACAAGAAAAGTAAAAACATAACCTTTGCTTCTCTTTATGAGAAACACAGAAATTTATAAAACTGTGATAAGTAAATTACTTTAATTCATAATAGTACTAAATTAAGAACACAATAACAAAAATATAAACAGGAGGCATTTATTACATACTTACATCCCAAGTATTATAGGAAGCACTTCACAAGCACTATCTCATCTATCTCATCAAATCTTCAGAGTAGAGCTATAGTTCTCATGCCTTTCACAAATGGCTCAGAGAAGACTAAGAGAACATGGCCAGACAGCCTGTCCCCATAGCCTGTAATCTTAACCACCACGTTATAGTGCTTCCATGTAGAAAGAATATGTTGTGAGTTTTTACTTTGAAATGGTCTAATTAAAATCACAGGCAATAGGACTTCCCTACTGGCACTGTGGTTAAGAATCCACTTGCCAATGCAGGGGACACAGGTTCGAGGCCTGGTCCGGGAAGATCCCATATGCCGCGGAGCAACTAAGCCCGTGCGCCACAACTACTGAGCCTGCGCTCTACAGCCCGCGAGCCACAACTACTGAGCCCACGCACCACAACTGCTGAAGCCCGCGTGCCTAGAGCCCGTGCTCTGCAACAGGGGAGGCTGCCGCGGTGAGGGGCCCGCGCGCCGCGGCGAGGAGTGGCCCCCCGCTTGCCGCAGCTAGGGAGAGCCCGCGCGCAGTGGCGAAGACCCAACGCAGCCAAAAGTAAAAATGGATAAAATAGATTTATAAAAAATAAAATTAAATTAAAAATTCACTTAGAGAAATTCAGTAATGCAGGATAGCATTACAGACTTTCAAGTTAAAATTCAGTGTATTATACAATTTTACAGCTTTGCCAGTCATTTGCAAAGAACTCTCCAAATTTAAGAAACCCAACAAAACAGGTATTTTTAAACAAATTTTGCTATTTCTAGGTGAGCATTTGATACCAGGTGATAATAAATCTTGTTTCTCTGATTACTATATAAAGGTAGCTATAGGACGTAATACTAAAAGGAAAAGAGAATTTGAGATCTAACAAACTCAGGTATCTATTGAGAGTAGGGGAAATAAGGGCATCTAGATGAATACTAGATTTAACACATCAGGTTTAAGGAAGACTATTGCTTAAGAAAATACTCTTCAATTAAATCTCCAAGATTCAAGATTTTGCAACAAATATATAAATAAACTCCCAAACATGCATGCTGAAAGTTTAACATAAATACTAATTGATAATTAAAGAAAGGAAACTTCTTCTAAAGCTTTGCTGTGATCTGGAAAGAAAATTTCTAATATTTGGACAGACACTATCCACTACCCTTCCAGGGACAGATAAGTAAGGAAGGCATAAACACTGCTAGAATGGGACTTGCTCACATTAGATGAACAGTAATTCCACTGTTAAAAAGCTTACGGACAAAACCTTACAGGAATTTTTGAGTTTAGACTTACCATACTTTCTTTCAAACAACTCTTCAACTTGTTTACGCAGGTCAGTAATTCGAGCATTCCATTTCTCTGAAAATTGAGAGAAAGTTAAAACTCAATGATAAATCCCTGTTTGGAGGCACTAATATGTTCTTAAGATGACCCAACATCTAACAACTTATTTTCTACATAATATATCCTGATTTTTAATAATCCACCTGTCTGTATAATTTTACTGTTTTCCTAAGGACTTTCTCTTTTTTGCGGTTCTTATAATTGGTTCAGTGAGAGATTATAGGGTTGTTTAAAGATTATTTTCAGAACACTTCATACTGAGTACCTCTTTTTAAACTTATAAATTCTGAAAAGCAGGAGGGCAGAAAAGACCCGTCAATTAAACACTACAAAGTGAGGAGAAAAAGAGAAAGGTCCCCAAGACTGTGCAGGAAACCTTCTAAAACATGTCTAAGTTGTACGGAAATAAGACTTTATATACAGTTGCAACTTATAATAGCATGCTAAAGAATATATATAAACTTACTATATATATAACTTCAATTTATATTCAGTAATTATGACTAAGACAACTTAAAATATTAAAGTACTATTTAAAAAACGTATAAAGCTACATGTTCCATCTATTCAAAATAGGGATCACAAACACATCTTGCCACTAATATTTTACTTAGTCCCTTCAAAAGGATACCACTGTGGTTTGATTAGAGGCCAGCAGTTACACAAAGCAAGAAAAATTAATATAAAAATTATATCTGAAATAAAAAAGTGATCTAAATCTCAGACAAATAACTGAATTACTAAGTCATTAACACTGATTTTTAAGTCTACCCATTTTTGTTTTTTGGCCACATTACGGCTTGTGGGATCTTACTTCTCTGACCAGGGACTGAAGCCGGGCCCCAGCAGTGAAAGTATCGCGTCCTAACGACTGGACTGCCAGGAAATTCCCTTAAGTCTACCAATTCTAGTTAACAACAGAAGACACAATGTCTTATGCTTTGGTATACACAAACATGTGTAAGCAGTGTCTGTAAGGTTACTTCAAACTGTCCATGGCTTTCCTCAGCTTAGATTATAAGGCAGTAATATATTTAAGGCATCCTCCCCAAAGAATGCTGTAACTCTTCAGTAACAGAAAAAGTTCGGAAGGAAAAAAAAGAAAAGAGGACCGACCACATTTAATTGAGAACTTACCAAAGTTGAACTCCCTCACTTTCCGTTTGCCGGCATTGGCAGGTTCTGTGACTGGCGGCTGGGGAGGCTCATTGCTCTTTGGTCTCTTGGTAGGTGGAGAATAATCATCATCTTGAAAAAGAAAACTATCATCACTGGAGGAACAGTCTAAGTGAGTGACAGCCACTGCCTGTAAAATCCTCAGCATTCGAAAGACGTGGGGGGATTTAAATATGATTGGGACAGCAACCGTTATTTCTGTATTGCCATTTTCAGCGTATTTTTTCCCAGTTACATTTCCAGCTTTTCTACTCTTTTCGGAGGTGCTCAAGTGAATAACACTCATTTTCCTTTGTCTTGCTCCTTTTTTTCAGTCTGCTTAATTTGAATTAAGTCATATAAACTTCCCCTTCTCCTAACTCCTCTCAGAGAGTTGTCTAGAATTACAGTGTATTTTAAGTCTTCCAAGAAAAGGGTTTTAATGGAGACAGCTACCAACAACTATACAAATATATAAGAAAACGGGGAGAAAACATATCTTGAATGGAAAAATATTTAAGCTTATACAAAATTCAAGCATACATAAAGGAGGCTGGATAACTGTATGTTAAAAACTTTTAACAAACGAAACTAAAAGAAGTAAGATTATATTATTTGTGAAACAGGTATTGTTGATTCATCCAATACAATACCCATGTATGTAGAAAATGAGCGATCATATATTTAAGCACTGAATATAGACTACCTAAGACTTTGTAGTAAGAGTTCTTTGTGGCTATGCCTGCAACTCAACTCTGCCGTGATACTTCAATACATCTGGTGCTAGAATAAAGGACACTGGATCAAGTAAGAAAAGCTATCAACTGTCGTCTTCTTCTGGTCCCTGAAAATATCAGTTGGCACACTACTGAGATTTCTGCTCAAACACCATCTATAAATTATTGAAAATACCATTTTCAGGTATCTATACTTTAAAAAAATGTGGGATGAAGAAGAAAATAATTACTGGGTTAAAGGCAACAGCAGTTAACAAAAAGATACCATAAGATACACTAAGTTCCCCTTTTCAGTATAATTTTCATTCTCATTTTATAGCTAAACAAACAAGATCAGAGAATGCTATATGACTTAACCATGTCATATGCTAGATAGTGCAGCTGAGATGAAATTATGGGTATCATTCTTTCAGCTAAGCAGGTTAACTCTCAAAAAACAGTAAGAAATTCAAATTTAGCCTAATATACAATGATGCCTTGGACAGCAATGGCTAACTTTTATATACTTTGTATGTTAATCAAGGGAAAATCTGACTAAAGCCTAAAATACTTAAATCTCATTCCTATCATAGCATCAGAGAACACAGACATGGCTGCCCTTGTTCACTGACTTTGGGTTCTTCCTTTACAGACAAAGCCTGTGGAAACGAAAATCCACGGATGCTCAAGTCGCTTATATAAATTGGCATATTATTCACATATAACCTACGCACATCCTCCCTTATACTTTAAATCATCTCTAGATTACTTCTAATACCTAAGACAATGTAAGTGCTATGTAAATAGTTGTCTGGCACATGGCAAATTCAAGTTTTGCTTTTTAGAATTTTCTAAAAAACTCTTTCTGAATACCTTCCGTCTGCAGTTGGTTAAAGCTTGCTGATATGGTGGGCCAACTGTAATGTCAACAGATATTCTGACTACCTAAAATCATTTACTGACTGACTATTCAAACCAATAAGAGAAAAAGGTGTCAATGTCACTGATACCAGATAAAGTCATATTAGGACCCATTTATGTGCTGGGAAAGGGAATACTATTTCAGGAACAAGTTATCATATAAACAACTTACGACACTACAAAAACTTTCACGCGTTGAATTCCACTGTAGAAACCCATGTTCAAATCCAGAAAAAAACAAAAAAAAATTTGTAGTAAAAAACAATTTAAAAAAGACAAACTACCAGTAAAATAAAACTTGACTATGTAACATGGGCTCATAATGATTAAACTACTACAAGGATTAAAAATGGTCAGAAGATTCTTAAATAGGTTATTAAATAGATTCACACCTAAGTAGATACATTTTGGAAAACGTATTAGGTATTTCTCTAATGTCTGGCTTTCAATTCTGAAAACAGACTGACAAAATCCCCCCTTTCCAATTTCCAAATAGATTTTTAGACGCCTGAGAGTATTTTCAGGCTAATTTGCAAATGGTAAAATGAAATATACTCATTTCACCTATGAATATTGTCAAAGCATTTTAAATGCTTAGTATTAATATTTCTTTACAAACATTAAGCAATGACATTTAAAAGTATTTTCCTTACAGGCCAATGCAGCCTAAATATTTCTATAGATTATCATTTAAAATTATTGCTAATTGAATTATATAACATGAAAACCGAAAGAGTATAAAATAAAAAAGAAAATATAGCTTTAGGATGGTAATGAAAAGTCAGTGCTCTATTATATTCATCCCAATTGTAATCCGAACGGTTTGAAATTGAGGCCAAGGGGAAAGGGCAAGAGAGCTTTTCTTTAGTGTCCAAGACCTCATTTGTTCAATCAGATTAACTTATTTTAAAACAAAAGGATTTAATAGTATAAATATATTTTATAAAAGTAACCTCATCGACCATAAATAAAAAAAGACAAATCTAGGAGAGTGTTTTTTAACAAGATAACAAATGATTTAACAAAGACTGTAAAATATTAAAAAGTGATTATCACATTTCTCTCCAGTGACAAATAATGAAGTCAATCTATTAAATGTAAACAGATGAAATTAATTATGTGTGATGATAAAATACCACAACATATATTTTATTAAAAGACTAACCCATTTCATATATTTATTACCGGATCTTAGAGTGTTTTAATTCATATGAAACATGGAATGAGATCAAGAAGAGCTATGAACTCAACCACACCTTCTATTTTTTTTTCTACTCTTGCAGCAAAAAACTCTGATTTTGAAAAAGTATGAAAAACTGTTACTCTTGACCTCAAAATCTCTTTCACAAAGGATCCAAATTATTTCCGTGTAGCAGAAACCAGTCTGCCTCTAACAATCAGTCCAGCAGGTAGCACTGTTTTCTATCATGGTGCTTCAACATTATAAACAACCACTTTTGTGTAAAAAGACACATATCTCTGGACACTTCCAATTTAAGCCCAAACTAAAAATATTTACATCATCAAAACTAAAAGCTTATAAAATGAATTTCAAGATATTTTAACATGCAAAAGCTGCAATTCAGTGAGGAATATGTCACAGCTATGCCTCAGTCTTAAAAACAAGCCTCCCACCCCTTGAAAAAAGGCAGTAACAGACCCTAACCCCAAATTACTATCTAGAAAAATCCTGTTTTCCTTTTTGCAACATACTTACAAATATGCCTATAGATAACACAGACCTCAGAGCTAAAATGTGTTACTAAACTCATCTAATTCTTGATGAATGCATTAATAGCATATAAAAATTTTTTCTGATACTCTTTTCAACATAATCAAATTGGTAATGTTTTATCAAATAATCTGACACCTATTCAAAGTAAAAGAAACAAATCAAAATAAACCAGGCGCTCTTTCTCTTAATTAATTACCCCTACACATTTCAAATTAATAGGTGGCATTTTCCACCCATGGACCCATGTCCTAAATCCTCCAAAAGTCTAATTTTTACATAATAATTGGATGTTCACTAAGTGATTTGTTAGCAACTATAAAGTTGAAAATACAAAATATTCAAATGATAACCTACCCAATTACATAGATTCTATGAACTCTCATGTAACATTTATAAGATAAGCATGATAACTACACAGTGACAAACAGCAAAGACTATTATTGCTCTATCTTCAGAAATGCCCAGAATTCAGTCACTCCTTATCCCTACTGTCACCATCCAGTTCTAAAGCACCTCCCTCTCTGCCCTGGACAACTACAACAGCTTTGCTTCCACTATGGTCTGCTCTCAGTCTTTACAGCAGCCCTGTTTCTTCAACAAGGAGGACAGAACTTACCACTTCTCTGTTCAAAACTCTTCAATGGACTTGCCTACCTTGTTCACTCCTTAGCACCTAGTACAACCCCCAGCACACACAAGGTGCCTGGTATTTGTGGACTGATTAAATGAACCTTTGAACAGTGCAGTCCTTAATTTTGTGCGGCAGCCAAGTATTTATCAATGTCCTAAGCATAAATTTCATGAAAAAGGATACCATCAGAGGATGAAATCCAACTATTCAAATTCTAAAACAGTGTTATCCAAAGTGGCCCTGGCGTAGGGCTGTGGTGGTGCGCGGGGACCCGCTGCGGTGACAGTGGTTGCTGCAGGGCTGATGAGAAACTACTAAAGTTCCTGTGGACGCAAAGTAGAATTTCATAAGAACATAGTGGATGGAGAAGAGAAAACCTACAGTGGCTATAAGGGCCCTGATGCCATGCATGTAAAATTGATATCTTCGGATGGTCACAAATTTACTGTAAAAAGAGAACATGTGCTAACATCAGGAACAATAAAAGCCATGTTGAGTGGCCCAGGTCAGTTTGCTGAGAACGAAACTAATGAAGTCAATTTTAGAGAGATCCCTTCACATACATGTGCTATCAAAAGTATGCATGTATTTTACCTACAAGGTTTGCTACACTAACAGCTCCATGGAGATTCCTGAATTCCAACTGCACCTGAAATTGCACTGGAACTGCTGATGGCTGCAAACTTCCTAGATTGTTAAATAAATTATTTAAAAAAAAACCAAAAAAGTATAGTCCATATATAGGTGGTATTGTGAACTCCATTCCGGTGTGTAAATATTTATGTATAGTTTTCAATTTATTTAAGAAAGAAAATTTAAAATTTCAAAGAGTCTTACTTAAGACACAAAACTAACCTTTTTAATCTACTTAAAATCAATTTGAAGGGACTTCCGTGGTGGTCCAGTGGTAAAGAATCCGCCCTCCAATGCAGGGGACTCGGGCTCAATCCTTGGTCGGAGAACTAAGATCCCACATGCCACAGGGCAACTAAGCCCGCGCGCCACAACTACAGAGCCCGTGTGCCTCAACTAGAGAGGCAGCGTGCCACAAACTACAGAGCCCACGCGCCCTGGAGCCCACGTGACACAACTAGAGAGAGAACACCCACTAGCCACAACTAGAGATAAGCCCGCGCGCACCACAACTAAGACCCAACACAGCCAAATAAATAAATATAAATAAATAAAATTTAAAAAATCAATTTGAAGACAAATTAAGTTAAGAAACAATCAGGGCATTAGGCCACAGCAGAATAAACATGTGAATGACTCAAGTTCGGGGGAAAACGTGTTGAAAGTGAACTGCACTGTAAGGAGACCTCTTCTCAAGCAAAACGCTTCCCATTATTAGCACACCCATGACAGCCAGACCTCAAACAACTCTTAGGTAAGATTGTCTCTGTACTTATCAAAGACATGCATGTGTCAAAGACCTGACAACAGTCTGATTTTACCCAGAAATGTAGTCATGATGTTTATGAAATTAAGGCACGCACAGCCATATTACTCCAAGGGGGTATTTCCCAAACCTAAGTCACAAAAGTTATACATGCGCACCAATGTCTTCAAGAACAAATTGATCATCACAAATGGAAGAGCACATCTCAGCTCAATAGACTATTTCCTGCAGTTTAACGTGTCTGCATCAATCTCAATTAAACCCTTCATGACTTCACATAATTGCAAATAAAGATATCAAGGTTAAAGTACTGTGGCAAATCTTACAAACTTACTTGATGACAAAGTTTCTTTTTTCTTTTCTATAAACTTTTTGGGAAATGCAGAAAGATACAATATGAGAAAACAAAAGTCACCCCCAGGCAAGCAGGATTATCTTATTTCCTTCCAAGCACAAGTATTTTCCTAAACAAAACTAACATAGTTCTATAGATACACTTTTCCTTTTAAAGGTGACTTGTTCTTGCAAGGCAGGGTTTTTTTTTTTTTTTTTCACTAAGCATATTACACTAGGGGTCTTTTTTCAGATCACATATTAAAAAAAAAAAAAGTTACCATTTCAATGCCAATATATTTTTTCTAATATGAGAATGTATCAAAATTTAATTTTCTAACTATGGATATTTTCCTAGTTTCTAGCATTTTATAATCATCTTTCCAGAAAAAAATACAATATACTTATAAAAAGATGTGCATGTGAGTTCTCATTTGAACTTCCTTGTTAGTATCACAGATTACATTTTACCTTCCTTAATGTATGGATAACAATTAATTAGCAATTTAATTAGAGTTGGTATATAATAGTTTGTTCATAAACATATATCCCACAGAAAATGCTACCCTGTAAAGTAATTACGTTACACAGACCTGGTATTTCACTGGTCTTCTGAACATAAGGCAGCAGCCTCAATAGCAAAATTCTACTTGTTGACAAATTTGGATGATGTATCAAACTTCTGGTACTATGTCTTAGTTTAAAAGAAATGGGATTTATCACTCCCTCCAAAGAGTTAAAACTGAAAAGATTGACACACATTTCAAGTTTATAAGTCATTTATTTCATAATTATCTTGACATCCCTTTAAAGGTCTTATACTATTAAAAACAAGTGTTTATTTTCTAAACAATTCTAACAAATTGTTTATCTGTTCTTTATCAGATAAAGATAAACAAATTGTTTATCTTCATCTGTTTATCTTTATCTTTATCTGTTTTAAGATTTGTTTTCAGATAAATCAATGTGGTTATTAGTCCTATTTAAAAGCTTTATGCTAATAATTTTAATCATCAATTTTTCTTATCTCTATAGGAAGGAAAAGGTTCTTAGTGTTCATAATATAAATGTAATATTTATAAATTTTCTTCTCATAGTTGAGTTTCAAATTAAAAAGCAATTAAATTCAATTATTGTGGACTTCGCTAGCCGTCCATTAAGACTCTGTGCAACAGGCTGGGGTTCGATCCCTGGCTGGGGAACTAAGATCCCACACGCCGCCCGGTGTGGACAAATTAGTTAATTACTTACTTACTTGACTAGAAACAATTCAAAACTGCTTTTAGGTTAGTAAAATTATGTTAATGATAAAATATGTATATTAAATTAATTGAGATGTTAATACACAAAGTATGAGAAAATTTCTGATATTAGGGAAAAGCTACCAATCAACTTATAATTTAGAAGCAATGAAGACAAACACTTTGAATAGCTTGAAGTAGCCAAACACCGTAAATAACCAAGTGGACACCAGTAGAAGACAGGTTATTTAAAAAAAAAAAAGACAAAGATAGCAAACCAAGAAAGGTTATGTAGCAGTTAAAAAAAATAATAATGATGAAGTACCAAGATGTAAAGTTATGGGAAGAAAAAACTACGGGAAATGTGATATGTGTGTACTTTATTTGTTCATACACAATAAAGTGCCATCTACCACTGAGTAGAGGGTCACTGGAGCAGGGCGGGGGTTAACAGAGCTGTATTTTTACCTTAGAAAAAACTACTTTGAGGAGAAAAAACTTACAGAGGAATAGTGTGAGATAACTTCAAAGGAAAAAAAAAATCAATACACATTTAATAATTATTAAATATAAAGCGTGAGATAACTTCAAAGGAAAAAAATCAATACACATTTAATAATTATTAAATATAAAGCGTGATGCTGTTAATAATTAGCTGAATCTTTCAATAATTCAGGACAAACTGGCTCATCTGCATTCATGCATTATCTTTGAAGAAAAAACTACATTTGAAGCAACTTTAACTATATAGAGAGATTACTTTAGAATATTTTTGTAGCTGCTGCTTCAAAAGTTTTGAAGGACAGATTATATGCTAGCCTCTAACTGCATTTTATGGGGGAAAACTATCAACACCTTCTCCTCCGCTTCACTAAGGTAGACACAGGGGTTCCAGTACTAATTAAGTCTCTTATATCACACCCAATAACAGGTTATAAATCTGTTTTCGTGTGCATCCAGTCTGGTCATAGTTTTCGCTTTTTAAAAATTCTCTATTCCCAATGATAGAAAGTATATAGCTT
Organism: Balaenoptera borealis; assembly: GCF_965194805.1. NCBI lineage: Eukaryota > Metazoa > Chordata > Mammalia > Artiodactyla > Balaenopteridae > Balaenoptera > Balaenoptera borealis. Next base: position 78,557,176 of record NC_138872.1, read on the forward strand.
GGCCCACTGCTCATTTTCACGGCTTACTTTTGTTGTCTAAAACTCCCAAAGCACTGGGTGTGCTGGTGGGATATGGGCTGCTTTGGTCACACATACACATATATGCTTCAGGGTTTTTTTTCACAAGTTTCCTTTAAAAATGAATGAAATGCATACTTAGCAATGTGAATGTGACAAATATTTTTATGACCAGAAGTAAACTTTTGGAATCAATGCTTTTAGATAACTAACCTTCAATAGTCACCTCAACTTCGGGGTCCTCACTTGTTTCTGAAGGGACATGTTGAGTAGAATCTTGAAAAAAATAAAATTCTAAAATGACATTCATTATAAAGCACTTTCTATTATGTTCCAACATTTTACTGATTTGATATTCCAAAAGCAGCCTACTATAAAATTTTACTGGCATTTTAATTCATCTCGTATTTGTTAAATTAAAATATCTGACCCTTTTCATTATAAGTAGGGATAAAAGAAAATAAAAAGTAGAGAAACTCTGGAAAACTATTAGACAATACCAAATTACCTGCATTAATGGACTCAAAAAACTTTTATTTTTAGAGGAATAAAATTATAATGAAGTACAATTATCTTCCTGCTGTAACTAGACGACGCTAGGATAAAAACAAAGGCTTTATTATTCTTTTTAAACTATTTCTCCTCTTCTTTCAGAAATCCTAGGAGTGGCTTATATTGTTAAATAAAACCACAATCAAATTTTTTGCAATGGGGACCTTCATATCAAAACAGTGACTATAACAAATGCATACAGGACTGTATCACCTAACTTTATATGCAACATACTTTACAAAATTAAATATTTGTGTTACACAAAACAAATGTACATCAGAATGTTAGTGCTGGAAGCTCAGCTAGAGAGTATCTTCATCAACTCTCTTTTCATTTTGCAAAGGCTGAGAGATTAATTGATTTGCCAAAGATTATGTTTACTTGTTAGTAAAGGAATAAAGAACAGAACCGAACTTCAATTCGACTCTATTAACACTGCAATATGACAATAAAAATTTCCTCAAAAATAAAGTAGTTCAAAGCCTAATATCTAATTCACATTGCCCAATGAACCCCAGTACAATTTGTCTTGTATACAGGTATCTCCTTGCTATAAATACTGCCTATCCAAAACAGAGGATTTTGTCACAGAGGAAATATCTAATTACCTACACACAGTAAAAGAAAACAAAAAAATTTCATCCACACCATCGTCTATTAAAAAAACAAGAGATTTAAAATGAGCATTTCAATACTTCTGCAAGAAATGTATTCCAATTAGAATACCCTAATTCTAAAACTGAATTTGGAAAGATCAGTCAACTTTCCAGGGACCTTCAGAACTCCCTCCACTCGAAGAAAGTAAAAGATCAAATTACTGATTTTTAAAAAATAAAACAAAAAAGCAAATATAAGGAATAAAAAGGTACAGAATAGAGTTCCTTTTTATTCTTAAAAAAATAAGGCTTGACATGACCAGTTTATGTGAGAAATAATAATTCTAAAACAATGTCCAGTTACCTTAACCAGTTATTTTCCTTGGGAGAAATCTACAAAAATTCTTTTGGAACTATCTAAACGGTTTAGCAACAGGAAGCCATTCTGCATGGTAACCGTTTAACTCAAGATTCCAATAACTAAAACAGCTGTACCATAGTTGAATATCCATTCAATCCTACAATCAGAGGAGGATGGTTGGCTAAGAGACAAAGCAGTCCACGGGGTGGCTGTGGATATAAAAATGAACCGAGAGGAGATCTTTCTTTCATTAATCGTATGGAGAATACATTACCCTACTTTAAAAAATGGTACTAATAGTATGTTTTAAAATGAAATATGAACAGAGCCAGTAATAATTTTAATTCTAACTATCAAAACCATTCTTTCAAAATATGGCAAAAAATGACCAAGAAAAAATGGGCAGCATTTTGCATCATGAAGAGTTTTACTTACCACTTAAGTTTTCCTCCCCATATGCTTTATTATTCAGTACAATAAAAGAGGTATATTAAATATCATCTTAGGACTAAAAAAACAACCTGTTGGCTAAGAAGGCATACCATAACAATCATCATTTCATTTCCAAATAAGGTGTTTTAAGGATAATATTCTCTATAGAACAGAACAACATAATACAAGTACAGCAAAGTAAAAATCCCTGTATCTAACCTTCTGCTGGTACTTCCATTTCTGTTCCTTCATTGCCCTCTGAAGAATGATGGCTTCCTAAAAAGAAAATATACCACATATAATAAACCAATAAACACTGATATTGGAAGAAGAGATACTAGGTAACAATGCAAATAATAACATGAATACAAACTGATTCCTTAACTCCTTAGCAGTTAATTCAAACAATGTTATCTAATTCAGAAAAACATGTAACACTTCTGTATGAAAGCTCAAAAAATTATTTTAAAACATAAACATATAGATTAAACCAAAGTAGGTTTGGGGATTTACTATTAGTTACTGGAACTACACAATATAATTACTGATAGATGTTAGAATTTGAGAAGTAGAATAGTATGTTTCAAAGTGCCATGCTCATCTGTCAATGACACACACACAAAAACACACACCAGAGTAAATTTCTTCTTTGCTCATAGACTCTATCAAGGCTAGATAAACAAGTTCAGGTTGGGCTGTGAAATGTTTCCTGCTTTCCATTTTTACTATGGTGGAAGCTATGGAAACTCAATCCCCATTATTTAACCAAAGTTGCACTTAAAGGAAACTCGTAAGTTAAAACTTAAGATACTACCTTTAGTCTCAAAAGCATTTTAATTCAGGTAATATAATCTGCCTGCTTCTAAACACTGGAACATAAAGCAATGTATCAGGTTAGGCAGTCAAAAGGGAAACAGGCTCACCCTATCAGAGAAGCAGCTTGACTCACAAATAGGAAAGAAGTAATCTAAAACCCAAGAGAGCCAATGAGGACAAGTGCCCAAACTGCCCCAGAATATTTATCCTCTGTCCTTAAATGTCTGAGCTACTAACATAGAAAAGATTGAAAATCACTGCCTTCGTGTATAAATAAAAATATATTACCTATAAGGAAGAATAAAGCACAAAGGGGGAGGGGAAGCAAAATCAGGTCTATTTTGTCATCCATTGGTAACTAATTAAAGAAACTATACTAAAGGTACAATTCCCAGACACAGGTTTCAAATACACTTTATCTTGATTTTTAAAGAACACTGACTACAAACACTGTCATTCAGTGCCTAGCACCTTTGAATTTAAAGTGCCATGCAAAGACAAAATGTTTTTGGTTTTCAATGTCTAACTTTATGGTGCTGTAATTATCTGGGGATTCTTTTCCACTTATTTCATATTCTGAAAACTCACCTGAGCTCAAAACACTAGATAAATCTATAAATCTGTAGCCATGAATTATTTCTTTATTGAACTTCTTAAATACGCTTTCTCAACACACAGCCCCCACCCCCCAATTAAACGTTAACATTTGAATTCATGGAGCATTGGGTTCTTTGACTATAATGCCAAAGAAAACAAAAACGTGAGGTCAAAACAATGAGAGATAACGGAGAAGAGGCCAGTACTTAAAAAGGCAAGATTGGGTAAGAATAAGAAAAATTAAGGTGATTGTCCCACCCGGTCAGAATATTACAAGAGTACATGTAAACAATGACTCTACGTGTAATTTTTGTTCTTTAAAAATCTGAAATAAGCAATTACATTTATATTAAAAGTAAAGCTAAATAAAATAAATCTTATGAGCTAAAAGCCAGAATAGACAGAAGTAAAGTAAAAGCCAGCACAAATAGCCTATGATCATCAAGTTAGGGAACACTACACAGAAATTCCCAAAGAGGTATTCAATCAATAAACTTAGGGATTTACAAATGATATCTTACAACCTTTCTAAAAACTAAGTATCAACATGACCTTATTGATATTTACATTACTAACTATGCAATATAAGCCTTATTTCTGACTATTCTGATATAAGGTATAAATGTGTACTTTACCTTAAATATGAAAGTGTGTCATGTACCCATTTCGAGATTCATTACTAGATTCACAAAAGGGAAAATTGGTTTTGAAAAATTGTTGCTTGTGAAGTTCATTTATATGTTTAAAAAAAAAAAAGGCCAATACATTTCTTTTTCCTTTTCCATTTAGAAAAGTAATAATACAGATATAAATACTAAAACACAGTCTGTCCAATATAAAGAAACATTAAATAAGAACAGTATGTGGGAAAATGGAAGTGAAAAAGTTATACCTTGCAAAGACTTCGAAAGGGGGAGTTTGTCATCAACATCATCAGTTTCAGAAGGGCCTGCTTTGGGATACAAAGATAATACTTCAAAAGTAATCCCAAAAATGTATTTTGGGTCACTTCAGCAAACAAATTTGGGCGAGAGATATGGAATAATACAGCCTTTTCATGAACAAAAAAGGCAAAAAAAAAAAAAAAAAAAAAAAGAAAAGAAAAAAAAAAAGACTGACTGACAAAATGAATGGTGTCAATTTATGGTCTTAGTGAATGGAAAAGGTGTATTCAGATAAACTCATATACAGACAGTCAAAAGAAATTTTGAAAACAACTAACTCGACATGAATTGAATGGGAACAATATGTCTAAAATGGTGGATATGGGTAATGTTCATGACAGCAAACTGCAACTTTTACTTCATACAGATTATAAGTGCAGATATATCTTACAAGGTGCATTTGTTTCTTCCTTGCCAAATATTTGGCTTAATGTTTTGTCATACTAAAGAAAAATGCAGAATCAAATTGTTACACCTTCCTTAGAATCTCTAAAATAATGCAATTAACCTATCAATAAGCTTGAATCTCCACTGAAATAGAAACATGACAAACAATTAATTCAGAATCCTCCCTTCCTGAAGATCCATAAACACTTTTTAATAACTTAACATGGTTTTTCCCAATTATTAACATACAATGTATTTTGTGTTAATTAAACCTTCACAGAATGCTATAGATTTTGACAACACACCTGCATGTATTATGCTTTTAGTGAAAGTAATAGATTTAAAAGAGAACAAAACATTGTGTTTTCAATGACTACTTAACATAAACATGTCCTTGCATTAATATGAATACAAACCACTTCACTACCTCTGAATATTTTTTGGAAAATATCCTAAGACTTTTGAAAGACTTTGAAAATGCATGAGGGATTTCACGAAGAGGCACAAAACTACACATTATAAATAAAGGACACAGCATAGAAGAAAATAATTTCATAGAAAATAGAAAAATTATTTGTATTTGGAATCTCAACTAAGAGCAAGATGATAAATGAAAGACACCTGAATTCAAATGCCAGATTCACTGCTTCCTAGTCATGTGATCCTGGGTAAAAATATACAGAAGAAATAAATTAAATGATAGCTAAATGTACTAACTGACTTCTAAATACTGCTTTAGCTGCTGTTCCACAAGTCTAGCTATGTATCATTATCGATATTGTTCTGTTCTAAATTATTTTAATTAGGTCCTCTTTAAGTCAATAAAAGTGTATTTCTTAGGATTCCCACTGTATAGCATTTCTATTTTAAATAACATGCTTATTATTGACTTCTAATTTAACTAATTACATTATATTCGGGGAATTCTTTAAGGCTACCTGTGAACAAATATAAAAGTCAACTTTTGTAAAAGATCCATGTCTCGTAAATAAACATTTATTTGCTGGGTAAAGAGTTCTGGATATACAACAACTAGCTTATGTTTGTAAATTTCAGAGTTCAAATACTCTATTTACCATTTATAAGCATTCATCATTTGTTAAAATCTCCCACATGACTGCATTTACAAATTTATCAATTGTATCAAATTATATCAATTCTTTATTTAGACTTTTGAGGCTACATTGTTAGGTATATACAAATTAATGATTATCCTATTAACTTAATGACTTATTAGTATATAAATTATATAGTCTTACTCTTCATATTCGTTATTTTTTTCTTTTTTGGCCTCAAATTAATATTACTAAACTTGGTTTCTTTTGGTTAACATTTGCCCAGCATACCTTCACATATCACTATACTACCAAATTATGTTGTTTACTTTTAAACATACATGTTATACTAGCAAATGACTTGGACTCTGTCATAAGATCAGCAGCACACTTCACTCGCACAACTCCAGGAGTGTCTAACAGTCACTGCAGACAAATCACTTTCCCAACGCTCACATCTGAGAACATCTTAGAGGAAAACTGACAGGTACACAGAGATGTGTCCAAGCCTATTTTGGAATACCAAAAGTTTTGGAAGAAAACATAAATGATTTTAAGTGCGAGAATGAACACATGAACTACAGTATAATCACACAGGTAACTGTCGCAATGATAGTATTAAATCTGTACGTGACAAAAATGGTCAATCTCAAAAACTTGTACTGAATGACACACAAGAACATAAACAAAACACATATACAGTATGATACCATTTAAGTCAAGCTTAAAAACTGAGAAAATGTAATACATAAAATGTAGGTGCCTGGATACACATACAAAGACGTTTCTGTGGGAATGTATATGCATTTAAAATATAAAATCGTTATCAGGAAGGACAACCCTCAATTTCAATAAAATGGTTAACTCAGGAAGAACAGAGAAAAAAATGGGAATTGGAAGGGCCTAAAGAAGGGTGTCAATAACATAGTTAACATGTTATATCATGTAAAATTCAGTAAACCTGGGCAGATGTATATTATGTTTGTGGGTTTTAAACATTTTAAAAAAGCATTTTAGAAATACAGCCAGCCAACTGTATCCCTGCATTCAGCATCTGCAGAGTCAACCAACCACGGATCAAAAAACTGGGAACAAAAAAATCCCAGAAAGTTCCAAAATGCAAAATTTGAATTTGCAGCATGCTGGCAACTATTTAGATAGCATTTACATTGTATTAGATATTTAAGTTATCTAGACATGATTTAAATAAAGTATAGGGGTGGGTGTTTGTAGGTTATATTCAAATACTACACCGTTTTATATAAAGGACTTGATCATCTGTGGGTTTTGATACTGGGGGTGGCCCTGGAACCAGTCCCCCTGTGGATACCAAAGGATGACTGTACAATACAGCAATGCAAATAAACGACCTATAAGTACACCCAACAAAATGTCCCACAAATTACATGTTTACAGAAGAAGCCTGATACATACTGACAGATTCTATTTATATGAACTACAAAAACAGACAAAACTAACCTAGGTTGTTACAAATCAGGACAACGGTCTGCATTGGAAAGGGGCTGCCAGGAAAGGAGCCCAAGGGAAAAGGAGCTTCTACCATAGTGATCCCTAACAACAGATCTTCAGAATGCATGAAGCAAAGTGAAAGAACTGGAAGGAGAAATAGACAGAGGCAGTTGGAGACTTCAATACTTTTGTAGTGGATAGAAGTAAAGAGAAACATCAGTACAGATACAGCAGGTCTGAATGACCGTCAAGCAACCTTAACAAAGCTGAAATAACTGAAATTATACAAAGAATGTTCTCCAACTATAATGGAAATAAACTAAAAATCAGTAACAAAGCTACCTGACAAGTCCACAAGTATGTGGAGATTAAGACTACACTTCTGGGGGCTTCCCTGGTGGCGCAGTGGTTGAGAATCTGCCTGCCAATGCAGGGGACACGGGTTCGAGCCCTGGTCTGGGAAGATCCCACATGCCACGGAGCGACTAGGCCCATGAGCCACAACTACTGAGCCTGCGCGTCTGGAGCCTGGGCTCCACAACAGAGAGGCCGTGACAGTGAGAGGCCCGGGCACCGCGATGAAGAGTGGCCCCCGCTCGCCACAACTAGAGGAAGCCCTCGCACAGAAACGAAGACCCAACACAGCCATAAATAAATAAATTAATTAATAAAAAAAAAAAAAGGACTACACTTCTACAGGGAATTCCCAGGCGGTCCAGTGGTTAGGGCTCTGCACTTTCACTGCCGAGGGCCTGGGTTCGATCCCTGGACAGGGAACTAGGATCCCACAAGCCATGTGGTGCAGCCAAAAAAAAAAAAAAAAAAAGAAAAAAAGAAAAAAAAAGACTACACTTCTACGTAAACCAGAGGACAAAGGGGAAATTAGAAAATGTTTTGAAATGAATGAAAATAACCATATCAAAGTTTATAGGGTGCAGTTAACTAATGCTTAAGAGGGAAGTTTATGGCATTAAATGCTTACATTGGAAAATATTTCAATGATTTAAGCTCCCATCTTAAGAAACAGAAAATAAAACCAAATTAAAATTAAAGCAACCAAAAAGAAAGAAAGAAAGAAACATAAGAAAAAAAAAAATCACTGAAATTTTGTAAAAGCTAGATCTTTGAGGAAAAAAGAAAAAAATTGAGAAAGTTCTAGAGCAAGAGCAATGGTTCTCCACTGGAAGTGATACTGTCCCCAAGGGACATATGGCAACGTCTGGAGACGTTGTGGATTGTCACAACTAGGGAGATGCTACTGGTATACATCTAGCAGGGAGGCCAGGGAGGATACTAAACATCCTACAATGCAGAGCATAAGACAGATACTGACAACAATGAATTGTCTGATCAAAATGTCAGTATTGCCAAGTTTTAAGACAAAGCCCTGAGCTAGAATGACCAATAAGAAACAAACAAAAAAAAGACACAAATTACTATAATTAAATTACTACAGACCCAGCAAACGTTAAAAATTTAAAAAAAAGAAAGAAAACTTAGGACAAAGTAGACAAATTCCTTAAAAGACACAAACTGCCAACTCTTAATCAAGAAGAAATACATAACCTGAGCAGACCTACAATGATTAAAAGAAATTTTAAAATTAAAAAATGGAGCAAATTTTTAAAACCTTCCATTAGAGAAACCTCAAGGTCCAGGTGGATTCATTGGGAAATGTTATCAAAAATATATAGAAATGGAATAATATCAATTCTACAAAAAAATTCTTCAAATATATCATTTCCCAATTCACTTAGGCCAGTATTACCAAAACCAAATAAGGACATTTACAAGAAAAGAAACTTCTAATATCTCTTAAGAACATTTGAAAATGTTCTTAAGAGATATTAGTCAGAACCGACATTTGAAAATTAATGTTGATGGCCATTTTAACAGATTAAAAGAGAAAAATGATGTAATCATCTCCAGAGATACAGAAAACACCTTTCACAAAATTCAACATCCAATCACCATAAAAACTCTTTACAGGGCTTCCCTGGTGGCACAGTGGTTGATATAGTCTGCCTGCCAATGCAGGGGACACGGGTTCAAGCCCTGGTCTGGGAAGATCCCACATGCCACGGAGCAACTAGGCCCGTGAGCCACAACTACTGAGCCTGCGCGTCTGGAGCCCGTGCTCCGCAACAAGAGAGGCCGCGATAGTGAGAGGCCCGCGCACCGCGATGAAGAGTGGCCCCCGCTCGCCGCAACTAGAGAAAGCCCTCGCACAGAAACGACCCAACACAGCCAAAAATAAATAAATAAATAAATAAAAATAAAAATAAAGGAATTCCTTTAAAAAAAAAAAACTTTACAAACTCTGAACTGAAGGAAATTTCTTCAATCTGATGAAGGGCAACTACAAAAAACCTACAGCTTTCACAGAGAAAGAGTTCCTTCTAAAACTGCAAACAAGGTAAGGATGCCTACTCTCACTACTATTCAACGTAACACTGGAATGTTGAATAGCTGGTGCAATTAACACAAGAAAATGAAAGGAAAGAAATAATACTGTCTACTTACAAAATCCCAAAGATTTTTTCTCAAAGAGTTGCTATACTAATAAATGAATTTTAACTAGGTCACAAGATACAAGGTCTGTATGTAAAAGTCAACTGTAGTTCTACATATTAGCAATAAATAGTTGGAAGCTGAAACTGTAAAAGAACAGTACACCATTTACAGTAACACTGGAAAACATTAAATACTTACATATAAATCTTACAAAATATGTACAAGACCTGTATGCTGAAAACAAAGCACTGATGAAAGGAATCAAGAAAGAGCTAAATAGATAAGATACATATATCATGCTCATGAATCAGAAGATTCAATATTAAGATATTCAACTTAAATTAGTCTATAGATTCAGCACAATCTCCATCAAAATCCCCACGGGGGGGAAGGGGGAAGGACTTCCCTGGTGGTCCAGTGGTTAAGACTTCGCCTTCCAATGCAGGGGGTGCGGGTTTGATCCCTGGTTGGGGAGGTAAGAAGATCCCACATGCCTCCAGCCAAAAAAACAAAACATAAAACAGAAGCAATACTGTAACAAATTCAATAAAGACTTTAAAAATGGTCCACATCAAAAAGAATTAAAAAATAAAAAAATAAATCTTGGGCTTCCCTGGTGGCGCAGTGGTTAAGAATCCACCTGCCTTGCCATTGGCAAGGGACACTGGTTTGAGCCCTGGTCCGGGAAGATCCCACATGTCGTGGAGCAACTAAGCCCATGTGCCACAACTACTGAAGCCTGCGTGCCTAGAGCCCATGCTCTCCAACAAGAGAAGCCACCGCAGTGAGAAGCCCACGCACTGCAACAAAGAGCAGCCCTGCTCGCCGCACCTAGAGAAGCCTGTGTGAGGCAACGAAGACCCAACTCAGCCAAAAATAAAATAATTAAAAAAAAAATATCTTTAAAAAAAAAGTCCCCACAGGGCTTTTTGCACAAATCAATAAGCTGATTTTAAAAATTTATATGAAAAGGAAAAGGAGCGAAAATAGGCAAAATAATGTTGAAAAAGAAGGATAATTTTGGTGGACTCTCACAATCTGATTTTAAGACTTATTATATAAACTATAGTCCTCAAGACAATGTAATTTTGGAAAAACACAGAAACAGATCAATGTAACAGAATATACTCGAGAAAACTGACAGAGATGTAAAGGTAATGCAATAGAAAAAGAACAGTCGCTGGGCTTCCCTGGTGGCGCAGTGGTTAAGAATCCGCCTGCCAATGCAGGGGATGCGGGTTCGAGCCCTGGTCTGGGAAGATCCCACATGCTGCGGAGCAACTAAGCCTGCGCACCACAACTACTGAGCCTGTGCGCCACAACTACTGAGCCTGTGCTCTAGAGCCCGCGAGCCACAGCTACTGAAGCCTGTGCGCCACAACTACTGAAGCCCAAGAGCCTAGAGCCCGTGCTCTGCAACAAGAGAAGCCACCCCAATGAGAAGCCCGCAGACCGCAACGAAGAGTAGCCCCCACTCGCCACAACTAGAGAAAGCCCGCCAACGCAGCCAAAAATAAACAAAACAAAACAAAAAAAAGAACAGTCATTTCAACAAAAGGTACTGGAAAAACTGGATATCTGTATGCCTTAAGTTTGAACCTGGTATTCTGCACACTATACAAAAATTAGGTCTAAACCAATCACAGACCTAAATGTAAAACTATGAAAACTTTTATACGACACAGAAGAAAATCTTTGTGACACTGGGTCAGACCAAGATTTCTTAGCTATGATACTTAAGCACAACTCATATAAGAAAAAAAAAAAAAAAAAAAGCACTAAGTTGGACACCATCAAATTAACCTATTTGCAAATCACATCACAAAGGACTTTTATTCAGAATATACAAAGAATTGTCAAAGCTTAATTATTAAGAGAAGTACCCAAACTGCATGGACTGTATCTCTCAGCCTAGATGAAAAACTAATAGTCTGGCTCCCACCTTCTTCAGCTGCACTTAAAATATTATCATTTCAGCAATCTTTTCCTCTATAAACATCTGATTTCCACTCTTATTACTTAAATCACTCACACTCCCTATTTCAAGGGGGGAAAAAAAAGCTTCTATAATCCTGCCTAGTAATAGCAAAGCTAAAAAAGGCAATACCAAAGATAAAGGCAGACATTTTAAAAATTAAATATAATGTGCTAAAAAGATTTTATTAAACAGTATTTATTAAATATATGTTAGTAAGGTACCAACAACTGCTATAAAGGCTAAATATTTTCCAAATTTTTAACTTTTTAATTAAAAATCCTCAGAATTATCCCAACCTTTTAGCCATGTGATTACTAACATCACAAGCAATAAAATATTCAAATCTGACAGATGAAAGTTATGGAATTCAAATATCTGTATACAGATATTCACATGATTACAAACAGAACAAATTTATTCATAACTTTTTTATAATACTCCAGAACTGATAAAGCCTTATCTTTTTAAATGAACTAAACCTATTAGGCAAAGGCACATTAAAACCAAAAAGAGGTATCATAAGACATCCACTAAAGTGGCTAAAAATAATAATGCGGACCATACAAGTGCTGATAAGGATGTGGAGCCACTAGAACTATTGTCCCCGCTTATGGAAATGTACAATAGTAAAAGCACAGTGGAAAACAGCTTAAATACCTACCATATATCTCAGCTATTCCAGTTCTAGGGATCTACTCAAGAGAAATGAAGGCGTATTTCCAAACAAATGTTTCAGCACCTTTACTTTTAATAGCCCCAAACTGGAAACAACCAAAATGTCCATCAATAGACAGAGGGATAAACAAATTGTGGTACAGCCGAACAATGGAATAATAGCAATAAAATGGAATTTGCCATCAATATATGCCACACTATGGATGAAATTTCAAAACAATTATGTGGAATTTAAGAAGTCATAGCTCCCCACCCCAAGAAAACAGTACATACTTTATGATGATTCCATTTACATACATTTCTTAAAAATGCAAACTAATCTAAAATGATAGAAAACAGATCGGTGGTTGGCTGGGGAGGGCTGTGAATTACAAAGAGACTCAAGGGAACTTGAGGGTTATGGACATTTCTTTATCTTGACTGCAGTGAAGATAGTTTTATGGGTATATACATAAAACCAATCAGATCTTATACTTCAACTGTTTAATGTACTTTATGCATCTATAAAAATTAAACTTACCATGAACTATAGATGTTCTTCTAAACTAAAACCCATCAAAGCATAAAAGCAAACTGCATTGTGAAATTATGACCTTTAATTCCCTCTTGATAATCAAGCAGCTACAGAACAAGATGATAAATACCTAAAATTAATGTCTTATCTTTTATAGATTTTTAACATAGTGATAATGCAGTTATTTTTACTGCACAAATAGAGATATTAAACGTTTAGAAGACCTCTTATGCCTTGCAAATAACTGAAAATTCAAACTGAATTCTAAATTGTGCCACAACTTTTGCTTGTCCTTTTAAGAATATGAATGATTATTTAACATCTCCCCTGTAAACTGAGTTTATTTTAGTGCCCCATTTTTGGAACTTATTTTATTCCAGTGATAAATTACAAGTATACATGCTAGTCAAGGACCAAAGGACCAATCCATAAAATAGTATCTAAGGAATTCGGGCAATTAACGAATTTTAATTTTAACCACCGATAACTTCTGGAAAGAAAAATTGCATTAAACAGTATTACCTTGAATGTTATATTGATAGTAATCAGGATCTTCTGATTCTTCCTTTACTGTCACAGCTGCCATTTCCAGAGAAATGCCTGTAAAAGCAAATTAAATTATTTTTTTAATTAAATTATATAATTACACTTCAGGGCATTCAGACAGTATAGGGAAATCCCTTCTACCCTCCTAATAATGCAGAATAATGCATACATATTTTAAAGGCTTTCAAAAGACAAAAGTTTGCTAGGTGCCAGGGGGACAAAAATAACCTAAAACCCAACCTAGACTACTATTACTAGTAGTACTAGTGGTAGTACTAATAGTACTACCAACTACTAGTGTAGTAGTTTTAACCACACTACTAATATTCTGGGATTATTTAATCCTAAATTTGTTCTCTGACAAGTTCTGATCTTTGCAATTAAAGAAAATTAGTCACACTCTATTTTCACTCAATATTAAAAATATTTTTATAAATCACTGAAAATCACCTGCAAACATGAATTTTAATAACTCACTATTCCAGAGTAAATATGGCATAACCATTTTAATAATGAGACACATTAATTTTTTCCCCCCTCTTAATATATCCCTTTTTTAACAAGGGTAACAAATCATACCTTTCAGCATAACACTTTGCCCACAATGAGGATAAATAATTTGAAGTACACCTTTGTGGCCAGATATAAATGAGTGCATATTTTACAATTCCATGTAGAGGAAGGTCAAAATTAGAGAAAAGAAATTTATGTTTTTAAAATTCAAGTAATGTCAATTATCCCTCAAGAAAGTTGAAGAAAAATTAAAATGCACAAGCCTTAGGTTAAAAAAAAAAACACTCAAGCAAGTAGTTGATTTTGGGAGAAGAGTACTGAGAGGGGGAAGGAGAAGACCTTCTTGGGGTGTTATTAATGTTCTGTATCCATAAGTGTTAGGTTACAGGAGTGTGTACTTTTTATTTATTGAGCATATATACACTTATACTTTGCATACATTATACTTCAATTAAAAGTTTTAAGAAAGAAGATTCTTAACAAATTCTTTAATGAATTCTTAATAAAGATATATTCCCCATATATTCAAAAACAAAGAGCCCTTGGCTGGGGAGCCTCAAAGGGTTTCACAGGAGGGGCTTTCAGAAATGAAATGCTGATTTCACCAAATGGTTGCAGTTCCTACTCTCTCTCTTTCTCATCTGCCATGTCAAGAGTAGATGATACTCTCAGACAAGTTTAAGAAATCAACAGTGGATGGGTGTATGTACACAGTTCAGACTAAGATATCAGCTATAATCATACCAGTCCCATCATGGACTTAATATTGAGCTGGTGCTATGTGACTTTAGAAAGTTTGTACAGAGTATTTTCAACTGAAGAAATACTTCAAAAAGAGAGTTAGCTTGATACACTAAAGGACATTTATCCCTGAAGCCACAAGCAAAGGAGGGGGTTACTCTATGGACAGCAATCACCAATGGAAGGTTAGTTTGCTGCCAGAAGATGGTGGTAGGGAACTTGTCTGGAAACCCTGGGATTCTGTGGGGTGGCTAGTACTTCCATGCTCATTAGCAGAAGTTAATAGAAAATCAAAGCAAACAAAAAAGGCAGATCCATTGCGGAATGAAGGTTTGGGTCACCTCAACCAGGTAAAGAACCTTCCCGGATAGGGTCCTGGCTGAAGGCAAAGAAAACATAATATAATGCGTAATGAATTAAGAAAGGTATGAATTTTTGTGACAAGCTGCAGAAATGGGGACACTGCATGTTTTCTTCCTTGTTAGGAGTATGTGTGTTTCTGTAAATATTATATATTTGGTTATATTAACTGTTCTCTCTTATCCTTCCCATTATTATTTTACAAAAATTTTGTTGGAGGTTTCCTTTGCCGGTTAGCCCTTAGATAAGAGAATAAATAGGTTGGGGGTATATTTGAGGAGTAATTAACATAGCCCATGACTGGGCAGTAAATTAGTCTCCCAGAGACGGGTACCATGACTATTGGGACATTTTATCTCCTCGTTGTGAGGAGAGGGCGAAAATGCTTCCCTCTGTAGGAAGGGAAAGTTGCATCCCGTCAGATGGGACCGTTGTTTAGTTGTTACGTGAAGGTTTAAATATGCGGAGGTGTGTGCGGATGCCAAGTAGCCAAAGGGGTAGCCTGTGTGAGTCACTGAGCTGCTGTCTCAGGTCCAGACCTGCCCTCTTAGACTCTTCTGAAGCATGGACTGCAAACCAGTTGGTTGCTTGAGAATCTCTGCCACAAGGGAATAGAGGACGGAGGCTACAAGGCTAGAAGAGAGAAAAGGGACTTGCACCTTTCTTTTGGCTTGCTGCATCCTGTTCCCATCAGGGTCACTCACTCCTTGGTATATTCCTTTAAGCTAGTGAAAGCAGACCCTTCCCATAGCAACATCTGGATCCACCTTACAAGTTTTCCAACACAACCAGAACCAGTTTCAACATGTCCCCCACATACACCTTTACCATCCAAATAGCATCCCACCTTAGAAATCAGAATCGAAGTTTTAGGGGTGGCAGCCAATTCCTTGAGTCATTACTTACATGATACCTCAGTATATAGTCCTTTTTATTACAACTAATTAATCTGTAAATTTTTTCCATAACAATAACTGGTATGGTTCAAATAACTGGTATGGCTGTTTTCTCCTAAACAGACCACAACTGTTATGCCCAAGAAATATAAAAAATAAAATAAAATGGAAATTTTAAAAGAAACTGCAAGAAAAGTTAAGACACACACATACACACAAAAGAATATAAAGACAAAGTGTAGGGGCTTTCCTGGTGGCACAGTGGTTGAGAATCTGCCTGTCAATGCAGGGGACACGGGTTCGAGCCCTGGTCTGGGAAGATCCCACATGCCGCGGAGCAACTGGGCCCGTGAGCCACAGTTACTGAGTCTGCGCGTCTGGAGCCTGTGCTCCGCAACAAGAGAGGCCGCGATAGTGAGAGGCCCACGCACCGCGATTAAGAGTGGCTCCCGGTCGCCACAACTAGAGAAAGCCCTCGCACAGAAACAAAGACCCAACACAGCCAAAAATAAAATAAAATAAATTAATTAATTAAAAAAAAAAAAAGACAAAGTGTAAGGCAGAAAAGATAAACCTCTATGATAGTGATGTGTACTATTTTATCTATACTTAAGATGTATAAAGAATTCCAAAAATATGATTTTTCTCCAGTCCGCATATTTATTTTTGGATGCAAACTATTCAGAAGAGGAATATATAAATAAAGGGAAGAAGATTTGCGAAACGGTGATTTCAGCACAATAAACTAAAAACTAAACCGAAAATTGAAATTTCCTGTGACATGGAAAAAAGGGGGGAAAGAAAAAAACTTCTGTAAAAGAAACAGAGCAATAGATTCAAATACTTACTCCCAAAAAGGAGAATTCAACACTGCCTGTCTTGCAGACCTCCCTAAAAATAACATACATAAAAAGTCTCATTCATTCACTCACATATACTCATACACACAGAATTATCTTTCTCCCTATCCCAACAATTCATTCCAAATGCCGCTAGATTACGCTGACCAAGATAGGCAGCTGCATCGAGGAGGTTTGATGGTCCAAAGCAGGGTAGCAGAATGAGACTATTTATATGAGGGGTAAGAGGAAACTGAGTAACAGGTCTGGGAGACTGAGACAAATGGGGGACAAGCATGAGTGGTGACAGCCCAACGAAGGGTGTCAAAGTGTCAGCAAGGCAAGGAGGCTGGCAATAAGACATGGCTTAAACGAAGTACGTAAACATTCTGAGAATATCTGGCTGCTATGATTCTAACTGTGACAAAGAATACTCTCTAGGAAAGGGAGGGAAAAAACCTTGGGGTCTCAAGAGTGGAACTGAAGATATGGGCATGAAAAAACATAGATGTAAATGGATGTACATATGTATATAATTATGTGTATGTAAATACAAATAAACAGATACCCTATAGCTTTGTCCACTTAGAAGCAATGACATCCCAACTGCAATAAGAACATCTAGCACCTAGGTTATGATTTCTTAATAAATAACACTCTCCACAGTGAGGAACCACGGCTGACTCTAGTGCTGGATTAGGGAAAGAATAAGATGAACCCTAACAACCTTGCTTAGCAAAAAATTAAAAGTTCTCTAAAAACGATGGGGATATTTACAAACAACACAAGGAAAGGACACGGGGGACATCTTGAAGTGGTTCCCAATGGCCAAAGCAAAGACTATTTGCAAATCAAAATAAATAATGATAATAATGAATTGTAATACACTGAATAAAACAGAAATATACTATAAAATAGAAATAGTGTACTCTAATATAAATGAATTAATTTTAAGTGAAAGTTTGATGAGTGGTATATATTTCCATAGTCTCAGAGAAACTCCCATGAATATAATAATTACAAAGGAAATACAATTAATATAAAGAAATTACAGTGGAGAAGCCTAGAAAAACTAACTCTGGTCACATAAATAATACCTTCAGTAAAGGGATAAATAGAAAACAACTTCCACCTGATATGAAAGGAGAAAAAAAAAAACACGGCATCGTTTCTGTGCTATTTTTGCAAAAATCGCATTACATGAATCTAATCATGAGGAAATATCAGACACTTCCTTCAGAAGTGTCATGGTCATAGAAGACCAGAAAAGCCTGAGAAAGCTGAAGAAGCCATTAATGGGAAAGCAAACAAACCAACAAACCCAAAACTTGAAAAGGGTTTGAGAATTAGGAGTAATTTATCTTCCTTATTTTGATGATTATATTGTAGTAATGTGGGACAATATCCTTGCTTCTAAGAATCACACGCTGAAGTAGCTAAAAGAGTGATGGGGAGACACTGCTTCGGGAAAGATCCCTGGTGTCCTTGCTGCACACTAAACACACCTGGTCTTCTTGCTTTTCCCTCCCCACCAAAAAAAAAAAAAAGATAGGGTATCACATTGGCAACTTACTGTCAAATGGTACAGGAAAAAGATCCTTATATTATACATGCAGGTTTTTTATTAGCTTGCAATAATTTCAAAATGTAACATTTTTAAATAAAAAGTTTAAGGCATTACAATATTATTCATTTCTTTCATCACATCTAGCTTTTCTCTAGCTAACAAGTAGTCTGTCTTATAGATACTTGTGCATCAGTGGATACAGACCTATGGCCTCACTGTGTTCAAAGACAACACAGAATTCACTAATGGAGCTGCGGGTTAATTGCTCTTTTTGCAAAGCAGCAATGGGTCAAAGAACATGTGCATCTCCAAATGAGAGATATTACCGAAGTATCTTCCATAAGACAGCAATAATTATTACACACATCCAGAATTTTTAAAACTGCCTGTTTCTCTACACCATTACTGAGACTGGGTATAAACAGAATTTAATGTCTGCCAATCTGCTGAGTGCAAAACTTTATCTTTCTTGGATTTTAATCTCCATTTCTTTAACTAAACTGAGCATTTTCTCTTGAATCTTTGGTCATTTATTTCTTGGATTAGCTCTTTCTAAGTCAAGTAAAACAACCCTTTCTCATTTGTCTTGCAAATAGCCATTCCCTGTTTCTTACATGTCCTTTGATACATTTTGGCTGATTTTGCCATACAAAATTTTTAGAATTTTTCTTTAGTCAAATTTTATTGCTTAGAAAGCTTTCAAAGGATTATTAAATTTTTTTTCAATCATTTTTAATCTAAGTTGTTATTATCTGCAGACTTTTTAACACTTCTTGAAGTAGAATAGATTATGGATGTTTTGTTTTTAGTAGTTTTCTAGTTGATTCTCTTTAGTGTTCTGTATACATAATCTTATCACCTGTAAAAGTTAATGGTACCCTGCATTTTCTAATTACTTACTGTTATTTGTAATGGTTTGGACATCTGGAACACTGGTAAGAAACATGAGAATGTGCTAGTGTCTTACGAGGAGTGCTTCTTGTGGTTCACTATTAAACACAATGAGGGGGTGGCATTTACAATTATACATAATATTCCACCCAATCATGTTAAGAATTTCTGCTGCCTTTCATCATCTACCTAAATGATATATTATTTGTAATTAGTTCAATAACATAAGTGAATTAAGAGATTTTCTAATAAAATCATCCTCATGTTCCTAGATGAACTCTAAATCTGAAACTCACTGTATAAGGTAATTTCTGAAGTCATCTGAGAGTACAGCAAAAGCCCCACAGTGACAGGCCCTGCAACAGTGAGAATCAGATGTAACACAACGTAATACCAATTGGCACCCATCCTCTGCAAGAGGTCGAACAGGAGACATCATAGTTTATATGTGCCTTTAGTAAGAAAAAGCCGTAAAAATCCATTTTTTCCTTACCAATCACCAAGACTAATTTTAAAATATATCCCTAGTAATAATATGATGACCTTTAAAAATTATATATTATTTTTAAAAGATGAAGTTGCTTTCATTCTGACTCTTATCATAGAACCAGAATAACAATAAATTATTACAATAAAATTGTAATCAAGTCAGGAAGACCTGTATGTTTTTAAAATAAGCAAAAATACTCTGCCTTAGAAATGGAACATGGCAAGAACGCAAACATTAAGTAAAATATCCAAGACAATGCTCAGTTCTAAAAGAACCTGAATGGTAAAAATCAATTTACCTCTATGATAAAAGTGGGGAAAAGGGAAGAAGTATTGGAAACAAGTGGTAAAGTAATTATATTCTCATTTTCCACGTTAATAGGCAACAAAAAAACCCAAACCTTAAAACTACATGAAGGGCTTCCCTGGTGGCACAGTGGTTAAGAATCAGCTTGCCAATGCAGGGGACACGGGTTCGACCCCTGGTCTAGGAAGATCCCACATGCCGCGAAGTGACTAAGCCCGTGCGCTACAACTACTGAGCCTGCGCTCTAGAGCCCATGAGCCACAACTACTGAGCCTACGTGCCACAACTACTGAAGCCCGCGTGCCTAGAGCTCCGTGTTCCGCAAAAAGAGAAGCCACCGCAATGAGAAGACAGTGCACCGCAACAAAGAGTGGCCCCCGCTTGCCACGACTACGGAAAGCCTGCGTGCAGCAATGAAGACCCAATGCAGCCAAAAATAAATAAAATAAAAAGTAAATAAATTTAAAAAAAAAACCTACATGAAATACAGTATGGTACTGGCCTAAGAATAGGCATTAGAGTTCAGTGGAATACAGTTGAATGTGCGGAAGTAAACTTGGTCAATTGATTTTTGACAAACATGCCAATAAGGCAATCCAATGGAGAAAGTATCTTTTCACAAATGATGCTCGGACAACAGGATATTCACATGATAAGTGTGATAAATGATAAATTTAGACCCTTGCATCACAACGTGCACAAAAATTAACTGAAAATTGCTCTTAGACCGAAATATAAGAGTTAAAACTATAAATTCAGGAAGAAAGCCTAAGCATAAAAATCGTTATGACTTTAGGTTGGGCAAAGATTTTCTAGATGTAACACCAAAGGCACAAGTGACAGAAGAAAAACTTGGAAAACTGGATCAAAATTAAAAACTTCTAGGCTTCGAAGGACATCATTAAGAAAAGAAAAGCCACAGGACTTCCCTGGTGGCGCAGTGGTTAAGAATCTGCCTGTCAGTGCAGGGGACACGGGTTCGAGCCCTGGTCCGGGAAGATCCCACATGCCGCGGAGCAACTAAGCCCGTGCGCCACAACTACTGAGCCTGCACTCTGGAGCCCGCAAGCCACAACTACTGAGTCCGCGCGCCACAACTACTGAAGCCCACGCGCCTAGAGCCCGTGCTACACAACAAGAGAAGCCACCGCAATGAGAAGCCCACGCATCACAATGAAGAGTAGCCCCCGCTCGCCGCAACTAGAGAAAGCCCGCACACAGCAACAAAGACCCAATGCAGCCAAAAATAAATAAAATAAATAAATTTATAAAAAGAAAACCATATGAAATAGTATGAGAATGACATTTAAAAATAAGGAATTACTAAGCAATACTTTGTAATGGGGAAGAATCTAAATATGGGAAAAGAATCTAAAAAAAAAAGGGACTTCCCTAGTGGTCCAGTGGTAAAGAATCTGCCTTCCAATGCAGGGGATGCAGGTTCCATCCCTGGTTGGGCAACTAAGGCCATGTGAAACAACTACCGAGCTCGCATGCGGCAAACTAGAGCCCACACACAACTAGAGAGACAGAGGGGAAAAAAAAAAAAAAACCCGCATGCCACCATGAAGAGCCTGCACACCTCAACAAAAAAGATCCTGCATGCCGCAACTAAGACCCAACAAAGCCAAAAAAAAAAAAAAAAAAATCTATAGAAGAGTGGATATATGTGTACGTATAACTGATTCACTTTGCTGTACACCTAAAACTAACACTGTAAATCAACTATACTCTAATAAAAATTTTTTAAATAAATAAATAATAAAAAATGAAAATAAAGAATTAAATACCAAAAACAGCTTACAGTTAAAGACAGTTTCCCTGGGGAGTAAAAAAAATGCGAATGCAATGGGAAAAGGCAGAGTCAAGACGATATTATATTGATTTTTGTAAAAAGCACTATAGGACTAGATGACATTTATTATTATTATTCCTGTGTAATTGGAAAAAACTATTAATAAATTTTGTCTATAAATGTGTAATTTGTAATGAATTTCTAGCTACCACTCTGTCAAACAAATTACTATCTTGGGGTTTTAGAATAATATAGTAACATTAACAACGTCGCCTTTGGAATAAATTTGTTCTGTCTACTTCTCACCAAAGCAATAAGTAATGAGTCAAAATACAACCTTCTACATTAAGGAAAAGGCTTCTTACATTTCATAATTGAGTCTAAAAGCACAAGTACATACCAGAATCTTCTGTGGGTTCAGTTTTCACTTTGATGGAGCCACAACTGAAAGGAAAAGAAGCCCTGATGAAGCGCTGCATTGTGAGGGCCACTCACACGGTGCTCAGATGCCCCGGATCTCACTGTATAAACTCATTCACCTGACCAAGCTCAATGCAAAACTGACTCACTTTAAAATTTACATATTTATTTCTTGCATAAATAACCTGTCAACTGAATTTAGTACTTTAATTCCAATCAACCATATGGGAGGGAAAAGTATAATAAAACAACACCGAGTAGCAAATCCCATCTTACTATAAGGTCTTCCTATTCACAATGTGGTCATCAGACCAATCACATCAGCTTCACACAGGAACTATTACCATTCAAAACTACTAAGTTAAAAAGTGCATTTTCACAGGACCTCCAAAGGATTCAACTGCATTATTAAACATCAAGATGTGTGACACGGGGCTTTTTAATATTCTAATACCTCAATAATCTAAACACTAAAACTTGCTGAGGTGTAGAGGTTCATTAGTACTAATGAGATATGCTTTACCTTCCACCTGGAGATAGCATTGACCTTTCAGCATCTGTTACCGTCACTCGACCACCTATATACAAAAAAAATTAGATTTAGATTTTTCCAATACTTGAAGCATGACTAATATTTCCAAAGGTCCTAAATACAGAATGACCTGGGGACGGGAGTTCACAGCTCTGGGTCATCAGAATGAGTATGGTGTTAGTTTAAGAGGGTCCTTCGTTCTCCCCTGTAAGGAAGATAATTAGGGATGATAATCACCTAACAGCTTTTATCCCCTCAACCCTCCAGAACCCTCCCTTTAATGGGAAAGCTCTTATTCTTATCAGTGAAACAAATACACCAATACACTATTCCTGAATAAGACAATACCGATGTATAAATGATGCCAGATTTCTATTAAGAGTAGATCTGGATCAGAAGCACCGGGAAACAGTAACTGCTAACAGGTACAGTGTTCTTCTTGAGGGGATGAGACAGGGTGATAGCTGTACGTCTTATAAATATCCTAAAACCCACTGAATTACACAACATAAAATAGGGAATTTTATGTTTGAGAAAATAAAAAAGGAAAGACGGACCCCCCCCCCCACCCCCGCCCAAATGGTGACAAAGATGTAGAACAACTAGAATTCACACACTGCTGCTGGGAGCATAAACTGGAACAACCACATTGAAAGCCAGTTTGTCAGTGTCTTAAAAAGGTAAATATGTAACTATCTACCATATGATCTCACTATTCCCTTTCAGGTATTTACCCAAGAGAAATGAAAATATATGCCCACATAAAAACCTGCCCTCAAATATCATA
This sequence comes from Balaenoptera borealis, assembly GCF_965194805.1. NCBI lineage: Eukaryota > Metazoa > Chordata > Mammalia > Artiodactyla > Balaenopteridae > Balaenoptera > Balaenoptera borealis. The sequence goes on from NC_138872.1 coordinate 78,580,768, forward strand.
GTGGCTTTCTTTATAACAGCCAAGAAATGGAAACCCAAATATTCATGGGCAAGAGAATGAGTAAATAAATTGTGGTATATCTATACAATGGAACACTAATCAGCAATAAAAAAAATAACTACCGATACATGAAACATGGATAAATCGCACAACAAGAAGCAAAACAAACAAACAAAAAAGAGTACATACTATAAGATTCCATTTCTGTTAAAAAAAAAAAACCTAGAAAATGCAGACACATCTATGCTGATGACAAAAAGATGAGTGATTGCCTGGGGACGAGGCAGAGAGAAGAAAAGAAGAATTACCAAGGGGTGTGAGGAAGCCTGTGGGTGAAGGACGTTTCATTACCCTGATTGCAGTGATGGTTTTCACAGAATATTCATGTGTCAAAACTTAACTGTACACTTTAAATAAGTGTAGTTTATTGTATGTCAATTGTATCTCAATTAAGCCTGTTAAAAAATTTTTACACTGGAAAATACAATCCCATTACAATCGCAACTTTTCAATTACTTTGAAAGCTGGTACGGCAAAAGAGCGGAGTCATACAAACCCACCCACTTGGATAACTCATTATTATAAAACACCCTATAGAAATATTCTTTAATTAACCACCAGGCCCCAATGTTTCAGAACAAGTTTCTAGAATCAAAGACCTCATAAAATACGAATAGCAAACTAAGGATACTTAGTTTACTTAGTATACTTAGAGTACTTCAGGGAAAAAAATACTGATCACGAAAAAGTGAATTTTAATTTAAATATGACAAATAAATCTACACTTTCTCAATCTTAAAACGGGTATATACAAAAACCAACAGCTAACATCATAATGGTGAAAGCCTGAATGCCTTCCACCTAGTATCAAGAACAAGGCGATGTATGCTACAGCCACTTCTACTCAATACTGCATTGGACATCCTTGCCAGAGCAACAAAATTAAAAAATAAAAAGCATTCAGATTGCGAAGTAAACTATCTTGATTTACATACAACATGACTCACTGTAGAAAGTCCAGAAATAAACAGGGTCAACTAAGTTGACAAAGCAATTCCATATACTACAGGGACTATATACTTAAAATGTGTGAACTTTATGGCATGTCAACTATACCTCAACAAAGTTTCTAAAATATTAATCTTTTTATCATCGTGAGAATAACAAAGGTTACTTATCAGAAAACAATACACACTTGGGTGTCTATATATTATTTTGCCCTTTCATGTTTACGTTGCTTAAGGGGTTGCCAATGACAACGGTTATTTCCTTTTAAAAGTCTCAAATAACCCTGGCTCCAAAGGGTACTAGTCTTCTAAATATCCCTTTTCCCTTCAAATGGAATGTCTGGCCTTCCCAGAAGGAAGTCCTATTGAAATCCTCTTCTTTCTTCAAGGACCCATCTTAATGCCCCCTTCCTCATTAACATCTTCCTGGGCTTCCTCCAACGAACCTCCACTAACCATTCCTACAATGTGTACGCTGTGCTCTTCTTGTGTGACTTTACGGGTTTTTATCTCCACCACTAGACTACCAGCACTAAAAAGCTTTAATGCTTATACATGGTTTTGTATCCCCTCCTCACCCAATCTTATGCCCAATATTTCCGCGCCTGCTCAGTGAACACTATGTAAATTAAATCACTCATAATTCTGGGAAATGAGGGCAGATCCAGGATATGACCTTACACATTGCAAACATAAAACCTTGAATACTTCATAAAGCAAGCAGCTGAGTTGAAAACAAAAAACAAGTCTCTGGTTTTTCAGCTCGATGACTTTTCACTGGTTTATATAAACACCATAACACTCCACTCCAAAATGCCTTACAACATATTCTCAAAGAAAATAAAGGAGAAATCATTAAAATGTATTAAATTTGATACAACATGTTTAGGAACCCATCCTGTTATCATGTAAGCAAAACAATCACTTACCTAGGAGCTTCTTTGGCTCTAGGAAAGGTCTGCATTAAAACAAAACAAAAACTATACGTAAATACACAAAATTATCATAAAGCATAAATTTAAATGACTTCTACAGTAAACAAGAATTTTAAGAACATATTAACATAACTTAAATATTCAACTTTATGGGAATAAACTGTTGAGGGCAAGGGAAAAAGTACTTCACCTCTTAATGATAAATGAAATCCCTGCTTTGTTCTCCAAAATCCACTTCAGGGTTGCAAGATCATAGTTTTCAGGGTGTTTAAAGGATACTCCTTCTGGAAGCCCCTGAACCACCACAGCTGACTGATCTCGTAGCATCTTTTCATATGGGACAGGTACCACTGTTGATTTGCCCAAAGCTTTCCCTGAGGTTAAGAGACAGGGATGAGGTAAAAAAAAAGGATAATCATTAAATGGTAAGATTTGAAAAAACTAAACCAACATTAGTTATCATGGCTTAATAGATGGTATTCGTGGGGTTTTTTTGTTTTTTTTTGGCCACGCGGCTTACAGGATCTCAGTTCCCCAACCAGGGATTGAACCCAGGCCACAACAGTGAAAGCCCGAAATCCTAACCGCTAGGCCACCGGGGAATTCCCTGGCATTCATATTTTTGTAATATCTGATTTCAAAACTACTTTCAAATACTATAGGGCCCTATTCCCATGTTAGCAGAAGTCTAAACCTGAAATGAATTCAAACGGCCAAAATGAAAAAGATATAAAACACTTACATAAAACCCACACAAAAGGAAAGGAACAATGGCCCCACCCTGGTATAACACAATCTTTTCATATGCAATTCAGCCTCAGAACATGGAACCCTGACAAACCCAACTGTTACCATAACATACCAGGCAGTTTTTGGCTAATATTCTCATTGAAAACTTATTAGATAAACACACGCTACATTCACAAATGAATATATCCTGTCAGCTGTCTGTGTGTATCAGTGAGCCCACACATGCTAGAAACTCCATTCCCCAGAGTTGAGTTTTACCTACAATCTCACAGCGCAACCTATTATCCTCCCCCTCTTTCCCTTATTCTTAAAAAGACCTGTTTACTGCATAATTAGACTAACAAAAGGTGGTTTTTCCCTGGGATTTGGCAGGACCAGCACACATGTCAAACATAAACAGCCCTCTTTAGGTGACTGTGACGTGTACTGTAGTTTCTCTGGTGGGGATGCTGACAGAGGGGAAGCTATGCATGTGCGGGGCAGGGTCATGTGGGAAATCTCTGTACCCTCCTCTTAATTCTGCTGTGAACCTTAAAACTGCTCTTTAATTAAAAACAAAACAAAACCTCTAACAGCTACATTTATTTCTGGGCTCCCACAAACTGGAACTAGAAAGTAAGGTCATTTCCATAAAATCTACTTTATCCAAAAAAAAGAAGAAGAAAAGAAAGGTCATTCGTAATGTTAACCCAATATTTGGGAATTAACCCATTCATTTGTAACAGTATGTTACATGAATGTTAAGTCAATTATGTGATCTGCCCTTTAAAAAAGTCAACTGTATAACATATCTTTTAGAAAATTCAAGTGTATAACCCTACCATAGCAAAAGCAGAAATAGTCCTCAACTGTTTTTCTGAGTGTTTCAATCTCTACAGCATCTACATTCATTCGATTTGCCTGTGTTGTTGATTTCATTTTATGCATCTCTGCAGCCTTTTCTTCTTCTTCAACACCTGTAAAATATTAATGATATATAAGGTCCATATCCATTATCTTAATATTTGATTTTTTACTAAGAATATTTTTTCATAATACTAACATTTATGATTTGACAGAAAGGAAAGGGAGGAGGAGGAACTTTAAAAATAAACACCTAGGGGCTTCCCTGGTGGTGCAGTGGGTGGGAGCCCACCTGTCAATGCAGGGGACACAGGTTCGATCCCTGGCCTGGGAAGATCCCACGTGTCATGGAGCAACTAAGCCCATGCGCCACAACTACTGAGCCTGCACTCTGGAGCCCACCTGCAGCAACTGCTGAGGCCCGCGCACCTAGAGCCCGTGCTCCGAAGCGGGAGAGGCCACCGCAATGAGAAGCCCGCGCACCACAACAAAGAGTAGCCCCTGCTTGCCGCAACTAGAGAAAGCCCGCACACAGCAACGAAGACCCAACGCAGCCAAAAATAAAAATAAATAAAATCTTAAAAAAATAAAAAAATAAAAAATAAACAAACACCTAAAAGACATAAATGACTTGAATGGAAATGATAAGAAATGGTGATTATCTCTGAAATAAGAGTAGCTATAACCATTCTACAAAGTAAAAATTAGGTAACAGTAGTTTTAAAATGGAAAGATACCTTAAGACTAACTACAAGCTTAAATATGGGAAGATTATCACCACAAAAAACATTCTTGTTGCAAAGTTTAACACAAGAGCCACTAAACACCTGTGGTTACTGAGCACTTGAAATGTGACCACTCCGAATTAAGATGTGTTTTAAGTTTACAATATACACTAGATTTTGAAGACTTAGTACAAAAAACAGTGTGCAAAATACCCCACTGATAATTTTTTATATTGATTACATGTTGAATGATGTTTTAGACACCAGTTTAAAATACGACTAAAATGAATTACTTGTTTCTCCTTACTTTTTATTAGAAATTTTTAAATTACCTAAGTGATCTACATTACATTATTTCTATTGGACAGTGCTTTTCAAAACTCTGGAAGAGAGCTTAGAATTTTTTTCCAAGAATTTCTAAAAGTGACTCATAGGGACTTCCCTGGTGGCACAGTGGTTAAGAATCTGCCTGCTAGTGCAGGGGACACGGGTTCAAGCCCTGGTCTGGGAAGATCCCACATGCCACGGAGCAACTAGGCCCATGAGCCACAACTACTGAGCCTGTGCATCTGGAGCCTGTGCTCCGCAACAAGAGAGGCCGCGATAGTGAGAGGCCCGCGCATCGTGATGAAGAGTGGCCCCCGCTTGCGGCAACTAGAGAAAGCCCTCGCACAGAAACGAAGACCCAACACAGCCAAAAATAAAATAATAAATAAATAATAAATAAATTGAAAAAAAAAAAAAGGATTTCTAAAACTGACTCATAGGGACTTCCCTGGTGGCACAGTGGTTAAGAATCTACCTGCTAGTGCAGGGGACATGGGTTCGGGCCCTGGTCCGGGAAGATCCCACATGCCACGGAGCAACTAAGCCTGTGTGCCACAACTACAGAGCCTGCGCTCTAGAGCCCGTGAGCCACAACTACTGAGCCCACGTGCCACAACTACTGAAGCCCACGCATCTAGAGCCCATGCTCCACAACAAGAGAAGCCACTGCAACGAGAAGCGTAGCCCCCCCCCACCACAACTAGAGAAAGCCTGCGCACAGCAATGAAGACGCAACGCAGCCAAAAATAAATAAATAAATAAATTTTAAAAAACAAAACTGACTCATACACCTATTGTTTTGGTTTCAGAAGACAACTATTGATCCTTGTCTGCAGAATAATTTATAGAAACAAATATTAGGAACTTAAGAATTATATCCAAAGATTATTCTCTGTGGCATCAAATTATTGGTAACAAAAAAAAGTATGAATACTAATAGGCAGGGACTACAATTTGCAACTGAGGACAATTCCCCTAATGCTTAGTTCTAACCATTGAAGAACCACATTAGCAAGACAGTATAGAGAACGGAAATGTAAACACAGCTGCCAGTTGATTACAGTATTCATAGGACAGATGGCAACTGATATACACATAATCAAAGCAACATTATTAATATAAATTTAAATACATAAACATAATCAAAGTCTTAAACATTCTCAAAATGATAAGAAATAATGGAAAAAATTTAAATAGATTGCTACCATAAAGCTTAGAAGATTATATGGGGGGGGGGATGTTTTACAGTGGAGGGGATGTTTTTTAAAAATACAATTGAGAATTGAAATTAATGAATTAAGTAAACTATTTTTATTCACCCATTATCTGCTTGTTGCATCATGAATTGGATCTAACTGGATAATGGAAATTTAAGTTTGGATCTTAAAGACATACATATTATATGCTGATAGACATGTTTAAGAAAATGCTGTATCACTGAGTTAACATAAAACCTATGGAGAGTGTTAGGTTAAACACAGATACAAAAACTGTCACACTGTGAGAGGTCCTAGGTATTAACACCCTACAGTAAATTTCTCTACTGCATTTGTTCTGGTATCAAATAAGTACACTACTTGGATGAACGCCTGTTGGAGGATCACAGAACTGACTGAGGACAGAGGATGAGATGATTCCACTGAGGGAGTCAAGAAGACCTGTTTAACTTTGCTTCATGCTTACTCAAATTTAATGCACAGAGAAAAACTTTTTTTTTTTCCCAACGCACCAAACATCTATCAGGGAAAGACCTGCTTATCTGAATAAGAAATTTTAATCAGTTTGACATTTCTCTACCTTGTAACATGTTTCACTAATCCAGAGTAATGTCAAGCAAGGAGCACAGTACAATAAACATTTACCATTTTTCTTAAGCTCTTCAGTATTTCCCCTAATATGTTACCATGTCAGTGATTCACTTTTGAGCATTCTGAAATGTCTCCATGGACTTCAGAAAGTCTTTTCTGGGTATAAATCTCATTAAGCTTTAGAAGAAAATACGATGTGTTATCCATAAATATTTAGGTTTAACATTTATGAAATACCGAAGATAAAAATGCAATACTTACAGTATTTTACGAAATCTTTCTGAAAATCCTTTCTGGTGTTGACAAAAGCACGTCCTCTCTCTGTTCCAACAACAAATACGTCTGTTTCATACACTGCGATGCAGGCCACTTCTGCCTTGGACTTGGCCAGTTCTTTACACTGAAATACACAAATAGCAAATCTTATGTTATATACAGATGTTTAAAAGCACTGTTTCTGCTGGATGAATAAAAAATCTTATCACTTGACCTGCCTTAATACCTAATGTGGATGAGGTGAAGTTTCTAGTTTTGGCCTTAAGTTATCATATACACAACAGAGTCCCCATTTTTTTTTAAGGGACCTCTCTTTCTAACAGATAGTTTACAACCCTGATTTTATTTTATTTTATTTTTTGATATTTATTTATTTATTTATTTTGGCTGCACCGGGTCTTAGTTGCGGCACGCAGGATCTTTGTTGCAGCATCCAGGATCTTTTAGTTGCAGCATGAGGGCTTTTAGTTGCGGTATGCGGGGCTTCTTAGTTGTGGCATGCGTGCGGGATCTAGTTCCCCGACCAGGGATCGAACCCAGGCCACCTCCATTGGGAGCATGGAGTCTTACCCAATGGACGACCAGGGAAGTTCCAACAACCCTGATTCTAAACAGAAGAAATCACACAATTTATAAGAAAAAAGGTAGAAATCCTTTGTTATCTGTTATAGGTCAAATATCCAAGAAAGAGACTCAGATTTGCACACAGGCTTACTGGCGAGCACTCCCAATAACAACAGCTGTGTGCTGTGAGGAGGCAGGATTCTGCAAAGGGGGAATCAACAGCTGCCACAGATGCACCACAGAAATTCTGGAGCTGGGATGGGCCTCCCCAAGGAAGGGGAAAGACCCTGGGCAAGGGAGCCTCTGACACTCACAGAAACTGGGGGATTAGTGCCATCAGTCCTGAATGGGGGAGTTGGGGTCTGGAAGCCACACTACAACTTCCATCACATAATCCCACCTCCAGAAGTATCTCCATATGTATACACCAGGAATCCCATTTAGAAGAGTATACTTTTACTGAATATATTCCTATGAGATTAAATATTCTTTAAACTTTTAATAGAGTATATACCATTCCATTTTATGGATAAACAATAATTCATTTAGTGCAAACCTCATTGAAAACATTGCTGATTCTAATTATCACTCCTAAGAATAACAATGAAATACTAATCTGGGAACAAAATATTTACGTGTATGTTGAGTGACTGTCTCAGAACAGAGTCGGAGACGTGAAAACAACATAGTCAAAAAACTGACTCTGAAAGTAAATACTTTTAAGGTTCTCAAAACCTACTAAAAATTGCTTTCTAAGAAGGTTCTATCAGTTGATAATCCCATCTGCACTTCTAGAAGAGCTAACTCACAATATCCTAGCAAATGTTATTGTGCAACTTTCCCAGAACCATTTAAAAAGGGTACTTTAGGACTTCCCTGGTAGTGCAGTAGTTAAGAATCCACCTGCCAGTGCAGGGGACACGGGTTCGAGCCCTGGTCTGGGAAGATCCCACAAGCCGCAGAGCAACTAAGCCCGTGCACCACAACTACTGAGCCTGCGCTCTAGAGCCTGTGAGCCACAACTACTGAGCCCGCGTGCCACAATTACTGAAGCCCACGTGCCTAGAGCCCATGCTCTGCAACAAGAGAAGCCACTGCAATGAGAAGCCCGCGCACTGCAACGAAGAGTAGCCCCCGCTCGCCACAACTAGAGAAAGCCTGTGTGCAGCAACAAAGACCCAACGCAGCCAAAAATAAAAATAAATAAAATAAATTAGAGTATTGTACCTTGGACAGTTTTTTGTAAATTAGGCTAACTTTAGCTTATTTTTCTACTATGTTAACTGTTTCCCTATTAATGCATAACAGTGCCTCACTGATTTTAGGCATAGAAAAGCTGTTTATGGAATTAAATACATAATTATACATATTTTCTTCTGGTTTTTTAGTTTATGTTAATATGACAATTTTTTAAAATTTTTACTCATCTAGAGTTTAACTTGACACACAATAAAGACTTTCTTCCCCCAAAGAACCTATGTTCTCAGCATCATTTGTTGAAAACTACAGCTTCCTCGATTTGTTTTTTGTTTTTTAAATTTATTTATTTAATTTATTTATTTTTGGCTGTGTTGGGTCTTGGTTGCTGTGTGCGGGCTTTCTCTAGTTGCGGTGAGCAGGGGCTACTCTTCATTGCGGTGCATGGGCTTCTCATTGCGGTGGCTTCTCTTGTTGCGGAGCACTGGCTCTAAGGCACGCGGGCTTCAGTAGTTGTGGCTCATGGGCTCTAGAGCGCAGGCTCAGTAGTTGTGGCGCACGGGCTTAGTTGCTCCACGGCATGTGGGATCTTCCCGGACCAGGGCTCGAACCCGTGTCCCCTGCATTGGCAGGCGGATTCTTAACCACTGTGCCGCCAGGGAAGCCCCCTCCATTTGTTTTTGATTTGTACAATTACCACCTTCTAATTTCTTAAATGGAAATTACTTGAATAATATCACTTAAAAACAGTATCTCAAATAAATAATTTTATACCTCCTGTCACGATCAGAAATCTTTTGAACTGTAATAAAGCCACAGTAGAGAACTTGTGACCGAGGTGAGCCGACAATCGTTCCCAGCACAGCGAACAGTGCTGTACTGTAATTTTGTTATATGACATTTCTATGATGTGTTATATGGTACATACCTATGAGATGTACCATGGCTGCTCACCTGTAAGGAACTATTATTTACTTACCTTGTGATAAATGAGGGTGCAATCTTGCCGCACTATCCACACTCTTAGTTGGACAACCCTGTCTCCAAAGGCAGTATTTAGGAAACAGTAAAGCAAGATTCATGTACTGTCTAAGGATTAGATCAAAGAAATCTATGGGCCAAAGAAAGAAGGATGAAGCCGACCTATACACCTATAAATTATACTTCACAGTATACAACTGGGAACAGGAGAGAGATCCTCTTACTTCTGCCAAATATGAGAAAACTATAAAGACATTCTAAGGAAGGGAATGGGTCCTATGTGACCCTATTTCATTCTACACAGAGAGTAGTATTAAAGAAAATTATTTAATATCAACAGAATAGGATTTAATCTCTAAATTATTTAACGTTACAGCCACAAATTTTGGCTAACTTTATGACCAAAAGCGAGAAATAAGTGACAGTCAGAAAGTAATAGTAGGAAAAAAAAAGAAAAGAAAGTAATAGTAGGGACTTCCCTGGTGGTCCAGTAGTTAAGACTCCATGATCCCAATGCAGGGGGCCTGGGTTCGATCCCTGGTCGGGGAACTAGATCCCACATGCCGCAACTAAGAGCCCGCATGATGAAACTAAGACTTGGTGCAGCCAAATAAATAAATACTTAAAAAAAAAAAAAAAAAGTAATAGTATATATAGCCACTAACCATTCTAAAATTTCTTTCTTTAAGGAGATAATTTTTTTAATTCTTATACAGCAGAAAGAAGAAAAAAAATGCCCTAATGGTAAAACAAAAAAGATTCCACGAACTATGTCATATTGAGAACTGTGAGGTTAAATGCTATATAATACTAGTCAATGCTTAAGACAGGAAATACACAGCATCCTCCTGCTTAGAATATATAACTTCATTGTGTCAGAAAATACTTAAGTCTGATGTTTCTTAAATCTATGAGTTCAAATACATATTAAGAAAAACACAATAAGCAAACTGTATTACTACCATGATAGTAATATAAAAGTACAGCAAAAGAATACTACTTAATATTTTGCAATTATGTGTACAAGTTTTTTAAAAATAAAGAGTTAAGACACTACATATTGGGTAGAAGGTCACAGAATTCAGACAATTGTGAAGCATAGCACACAAAATAAAGAATAGATGTAAAATAGTGAATATGCTCTTATGGCCCAAAATTGTGGTAATGTTCTTTACATAGCTACAATAAGACACCAGCACCACACTATAATATACGAACTCATTCTGAGTAACTTCAAATATTACACTTAAATTCAAAGTTAATGCTTGCAAAACAAGGGATTGCCTAAGATACTGGGAGGTAAAAAATTGAAATTAAATGTAAAAAATTACACATCCGGATAAGCTAAGAACATTCTGAAACATGCAATAAAATTTGAAAGGCTTAAATCCATAACTATCACTCAAGCAAAAAAAATGTGTATTTATTAAAAATAAAAGACACAGTGTATGTTTTCCAAAAACAACTCAATCTCATTCACAAGCCCAATTTTATCCAACTATGGAAAACTTTATAGAACTGCAAAGCCATCTCACCATGGACTCAAGAGCAGACATAAGGAATGTCACCACCATCCTGCTCTCCGAAGACTCCTCATCTTCGACGGGCAGGGTAGACATTGCTACTTGGGCCATGATCCCTAGGAAAGAGAGGTATTAGGAAAGTGAGTGGTAGAAATTCAGTGTCTTGCTCAACATATGTTTAGAGCTGTGAGGGTCCGCCATAAATTGCCTAATTTACAGTTTTCTTGCTTAAGAGAAAAAATAAGACTTAAAAACCAAGTAATCTATCAAAATTTGCCCCAAACTCCTATTATCCTGTAAGATAGAGAATCTATCCCCCAACTTTCCATCTAGTTTTAGTTCCATAAAACTAGGTCAGCATCACCTCCCAAAATAAATTTAGGTGCCACCCAGAACCAGTTAAAAAATTTCCCACTGAGGAAGAGGTGATGCACTTCACAACCCAGTGATAGTTGATCACAGTTCCACATAGGAAACAGACACAACCTCCCCTTTCTCCCATGCGCACACTGATTACTGAGGAGTGGGTTCAGTAGACTGAGGTTGGGTGAAGAGAATTCCTCCTTTCTTATTAAGAAGGAAATACGTTGCAGGACAAGTAAGAGCTAAGATTCCTTTATAATACATTCTCTTTAGAAAACACTGATACTTTTGCATCAGCAAAGAGGCTCAGCTGAATTTCAAGCACTATGAAAATACAAACACAAAAACCATTCAATAGTAAGTGCTGGCAAGGATGTGGAGAAATGAGAACCCCTGTGCATTGCTCTTAGGAGTGTAAAATGGTACATCCACTGTGGAAAACAGTTTGGTAGTTCTCTAAAAAATTAAACAGAATTACCATGATGCAGCAATTCCACTTCCGGGTATATACTCAAGAGAACTGAAAGCAGGGACTTGAACAGATATTTGTACACTCATGTTCACAGCAGCATTATTCGTAACAGCCAAAAGGTGGAAACCAAAGTGTCCACTGTCAGATGAATAAACAAAATATGATATTATCCATACAATGGAATGTAATTCAGCCTTAAAAAGGAATGAAGTTCTGATACATACTACAATGTAGATGAACCTTACAAATATTATTCTAAGTGAGATAATCCAGACACAAATGGATAAATGTGTGATCCACTCACATGAGATTACCTATAATAATCAAATTCACAGAGACAGAAAGTAGAATGATGGTTGCCAGGGTCTAGAGGGAGGGAGCAATGACAATTTTTTTATTTAAGCATACAGAGTTTTAGTTTGGGATGACAAAAAAGTTCTGGAGATAGATAGTGATGATGGTCACACAACAATGTGAATGTCAAAAAGAGACATGTACCACAATGTTCACTGCAGCACGATTTATGGTGGCCAGGACATGGAAACAACCTAAACGTCCACTGACAGATGAATGGATAAAGAAGATGCGGCATATATATACAATGGAACATTACTCAGATATAAAAAGAAACGAAATTGAATTACTTGTAGTGAGGTGGATGGACCTAGAGTCTGTCATACAGAGTGAAGTCAGAAAGAGAAAAACAAATACCGGACGCTAACGCATATATATGGAGTCTAAAAAAAATGATACTGATGAACCTAGTGGCAGGGCAGGAATAAAGACGCAGACGTAGAGAATGTACTTGAGGACAAGGGGTAGGGGGGAAGCTGGGGTGAAGTGAGAGTAGCATTGACGTATATACACTACCAAATGTAAAACAGCTAGCTAGTGGGAAGCAGCAGCATAGCACAGGGAGATCTGCTCGGTGCTTTTCGATGACCTAGAGGTGTGGGACAGGGAGGGTGGGAGGGAGGCTCAAGAGGGAGGGGATATGGGGACATATGTATGCATATGGCTGATTCACTTTGTTGTACAACAGAAACTAACACTGCATTGTGAAGCAATTATACTCCAATAAAGATGTATAAAAAAATTTTCTTAATAGAATAAAAAAAACCCCACAATGTGAATGTACTCAATGCCAGGGGAACTGTACATGTTAAAATGGTAAATTTTATGTCATATATATTTCATGAAAATTTAAAAATTAAAAGGCGAAAATACATCCCATAAAGACATTCTAAGAAACCAAAACCTAAAGCAAAGTTTTAAAAATTCTAATACTAAAAGAACTGTCTTTCTATAAATAGCATGCAAATTAGATGCCTATTAAAAAGTACCCCTTTTCAATTTGGTTAATTCTAGGTTTTAGCAAGAGACCAAATAATCAAATGAAACTAATATGAAAGGATGACTGAAAAATTAATGACTGGAAGCATAAATAGAAATTCTAAAAATAAATCTGTGTATATAAGTTAATTTACTAAAGACACCTGGGTGTTCCTTAACTGAAGGCCCAATATTAGAGAACATGCTGTGCTGCTAGCGTGAAAAGTTGTTTTGGCTAAAAATGTATGTAAATCTTTTCCCTATTATTAAAGAGGATCATCAGGGAAGGGAGGAGGGGCAAGATACGGATAAGGGATTATAAGGTACCAACTACTATATTAAATAAATAAGCTACAAGGATATATTGTACAGCGCAGGAGAATATTGTCAATATTTTATAATAACTTTAAATGGAGTACAAGCTATAAAAATATTGAATCACTATGTTGTACACCTGAAATTAATATAGTATTGTAAATCAACTAAATTTCAATTTTTAAAAAAAAGAGGATGATTTCCCTATTATTAAAAACTGTGATCTAGCTCCACCATCTGTTAGCATGTGAATTAACTGCTAGGCTAGATTTGGGCATCAAAAACTAATGAAGTATACATACTTAAGAAATAAAATTTTATAATAAAAAATTGACACATCTCCATACCTGTTAACAAAAAGAATTTTGTTTCCCAAAACAGAAAAGGCAGTATCAAGCAAGAGAATGGTTAGATGATAGAAATTATTTTCCGTAACAGCCTAGGTCCTGTTCTCTTCTCTTGGATAAATAAGTTTTAAGTAAACTTATAGTAAAATGTGGCTCAGTCAAAATGGACAACAAGGCGTAATATTTTTCCCTAATAACCTTCACTTAGAAAATACTATCATTATTTCTGAAAGTTCATAATATATCTTAATAATCTCACTTTTCCTTTAATTCTCTGGCAGGAGAAAAAGATGTGCTCTCATTTTACAAATGCAATGATTTGTCAAGGTCATATAGCCACTATCCCAGGCAGAAGAACATTAACACTAGGACAACTTTCTGCCTACTGCTATTTCCACTTCTCACCCTCAATTGCCACAGATCTGCTTTGATGTCAATCACATTCAGTGTGTGATAAGAAATGGGAGGGACACCATACCAACAGCCTGTGGGGATGCCACAGGCGATGAGAAATCCTATTCCATTACCAGAACTTTTCAAGAGCAGCTTAGTACATTTTGATGGTAAGAACCCTGGAGGAGACCAAGTCCAGTCAGGCTTGATGGGGAAGGATGCATTTTGTTTGGGGCTTTCTGCTCTCTAGAAACGGCTGTATCTGGATTACAAAAGAAATTCACTGAACTGCTCTTTGCCTGCCCCAAGAGGTCATTTCCCTGGATAGTCCTTAGTCAACACTGTTCATGGAACATTCCCTGCACCCTTAACCCGATGACTGCATCCTCTCCTGTTCCCTTTGCCAGAAACTGCCATCACACAGTGGCATTAACAATGAACACCAGAGGACACACGAGGTCAGGGTGGTGACGCAAGCTTACAGAGCATGAGGCATGATGGGCTGGTCCTCACAGAAGCAGGAGCCAGGAAAACCAGGTTGTGGGTTCCCCAGACCACCAGCCTGCTCTGGGACTCCAGTGGGCAACGGCCCTCAGGCTCCTCCTCTATGAACGGAGACTCTAAATCAATCACTTACCATGAAGGTTCCTTTCACCTCTGACCCTACAAAATAACTCAATTTAAAATAAGAGCAAGATAAACAAAAAATAAACACTCACATATACCTATCATGTTTTGTTAGTCATCTTTTTAATATTTACAACCACCCTGTGAGGGAGAAAGAGTAAGAGTAGAAAAGCAAAATGGAAGTATCCAGGGAGCCTAGAAAAAAAGACTTGTGAAGGAGATAGCATCTCATAAGCCACTAGGGCAGGAACCGTGCACTCTTTTTCTGATTTAATTTAAACAGGGTGTGTGTGTGTGTGTGTGTGTGCGCGTGTGTGCGCGCATGTGTGTCACTAGAAATGAACAACAAATATCACCAGGGTGTGTGTGTGTGTGTGTGTCACTAGAAATGAACAACAAATATCACCAGGATGTGATCTGTTATATCTATCCTGTCAAAACTCAGAAGTCTCCCAATTAAAAAGACCATGGGGGGACTTCCCTGGTGGTCCACTGGTAAAGAATGAGTCTTCCAGTGCAGTGGACATGGGTTCGATCCCTCGTTGGAGAACTAAGATCCCACGCGCTGCGGGGTAACTAAGCCCGCATGCCACAACTAGTGACTCGCGGGCCTCAACTAGAGCCCGCGTGCCACAACGGAGAGCCCACACGCGCCTCAATGAAAGATCCCACCTGCCTCAATGAAAACCCCACATGCCACAACTGAGACCGGATGCAGCGATAGACAGATAGATAGGTAGGTAGGTAGAAAGAAAGGAAAGAAAGAAAAGAAAGAAGGAAAAGAAGAAAAAAAAAAGAAAACAAAGAGAGAGAGAAAGAAAGAAAAAAAAAGAAAGAAAGAAAAAGGAAGAAAGGAAGAAAGAAAAAGAAAGAGGGCTTCCCTGGTGGCTCAGTGGTTGGGAGTCCGCCTGCCAATGCAGGGGACACGGGTTCCTGTCCCGGTCCGGGAAGATCCCACATGCCGCGGAGCGGCTAGGCCCGTGAGCCACAACTACTGAGCCTGCGCATCTGGAGCCTGTGCTCTGCAACGGGAGAGGCCGCGACAGTGAGAGGCCCGCGCACCGCGATGAAGAGTGGCCCCCACTTGCTGCAACTGGAGAAAGCCCTCGCACAGAAACGAAGACCCAGCACAGCCAAAAATAAATAAATACATTTTTTTTAAAAAAAGAAAAAAAGAAAGATCATGGGGAACTCCCTGGCGATCCAGTGGTTAGGACTCCACGCTTTCACTGCCCAGGGTCCGGGTTCAATCCCTGGTCAGGGAACTAAGATCCCGCATGCCACGCGGCGTGGCCAAAAAATAAAAGAAAAGAAAATAAAAATAAAGTGACCATGAAACAAAAATTTAAGGTACCTAAAATGGGACAGTTAGTTCTTTGGAACAAAAAGGAAAATGACCAAAATGATCATGTCCTCCATAAAACAGTAAATATAAAAATGGTAGATTCCTTTCAATCTTTTTAAACACAGAGAAGGAAGAAAAACTTAACTGAGACAATTCAGAAGGTGAGCCCAGGGACTTCCCTGGCGGTCCAGTGGGTAAGACTCCACACTCCCAATGCAGGGAGCCCGGGTTCGATCCCTGTTCGGGGAACTAGATCCCGCATGCCACAGTTAAAAAAAAAAAAAAAAAAAGACCCCACATGCTGCAGCAAAGATCCTGCGTACCGCAACTAAGATCCAGTGCAGCCAAAAAAAATAAAAATGAATAAATAAATATTACACACACACACACTACAGGAAACTAACTTTAAAAAAAAAGATGAGTCCAATGTTAGACAAGAAAATGACTTCTGGGATTTGTACCACAATGTATTTATTCCCCATTGTCTTATCTCTGATGCTGTCTCGGTAAAGGAGGGGTGGTGTGGGGAGAAATGATGATCTCTCTTTGTAAGGAAGGAGGCAATAATCCAAGGCAGAAAATCAGCAGTCAAGGAAACACCTGGAAGGTATGTATCCCTCTAGAGATGTGCCATCCAATACGGTAGCCAATAACCACAGGTAGTTATTTAAATTTAAATTAATCGAGATTAATTAAAAATTCAGTTCCTCAGTAGTTTTAGCCACAGTTCAAGTGTTTAGCAGCCACACGTAGTGACTTTTGCAGTGAAGAATCACAGATATAGAACTTTTCCATTATCACAAATTAAACTATGTTGAGTAAACTTTTAAATTCTCATGACCTCTTGAGCCACCACGGTAGTAGCTATAGCAAAAGAATGAACTAATCAATGGAAAAGAAACTTAAAGGAACATGAGCCAGGAAACAAAGGCCAATCCCAACTCTGTGTGAGCATTCTTCACTACCAATCTCCAAGGATTTTTTTTTTTTTAATTAATTGATTTATTTGGCTGCGTTGGGTCTCCATTGTTGCACACGGGCTTTCTCTAGTTACTGCGAGCGGGGGCTAGTCTTCGTTGCAGTGTGCAGCCTTCTCACTGCAGTGGCTTCTCTTGTTGCGGAGCATGGGCTCTAGGCACGCGGGCTTCAGTAGTTGTGGCACGCGGGTTCCAGAGCGCAGGCTCAGTAGTTGTGGTGCACGAGCCCAGTTGCTCCACGGCATGTGGATCCAACCGGACCAGGGTTCGAACCCAAGTCCCCCACACTGGCAGGCAGATTCCTAACCACTGCGCCACCAGGGAAGTCCGAATCTCCAAGGATTATTGCTACAAGAGTATCCCCATAGAACAGAGTACCAATGTAGCCTGCCTGAGAAAAAGAACACAGAAAAGGAACGGAGAAGTACAGTTTTATGATATAGTAAAGTTAAAATGCATACACAAGACATCTGGGACGCAGATTCTCAGAATAAATTAGTAAAATTACAAAGAGCCTAACCCACTATGAGTACAGTGACCTTGCCTTAATGATCAACTAGCATCATCTACCTGTCATGTTACATATTCTTACAGAACAAGTTATTTAAATAGCTGCATAATAGCCCATTGAAATGAAATCATACAATTTCTCTCAACATCTTCATAAAATTGGCTTTTGCCTTTTTATTTCTGTATTTTAAAAATACTGAAATATAGCATGAAAATCTTTATACCTCTTAATACATAATGCTATAATTTTTCCATTGCTACCAGAAATGTTTAAAAACACTAAATTCATCAGTCTCACCAACATATTGGAGAACTATGACCTAATCACTATGAATACCTTATTATTACTAAAACAGCTGAATTTCTTTGCTTACTAAAGAAACACTCCTCATAGTTTTATCATCTGTATTTCTTCCTGAGTGACTCATCTACTTAGGGTCCTATGCCCATTACTAAACTGACCTCTGATGATGACTACACATTGCATGAACTGTCAGAATTCTGATAATTATATGTGTATATACCTCCTTAATGACTCAGCTTTTGTGTATGTGTATTTTAATTCTGTATTCTTACTGCAATATTATTTGTTTCGAACAATTTAATTTTCATTTTGATTTAACCACATACGTATTTATGAAATTCTTTGCTCATTCTTTTCTTGCATCTCAGATTTTCCTTCTGCCTAAAGTTAATCCTTTACAGTTTCTTTCTCATGGCAAACTTATTGTTTGCTAAAAATTCTTTATTCTTGAAAGATACTTTCAACTAGGATAAGAATCTGGGTTGACAAATACTTCCTGTCAGCACACTGAGGTTATTTCATTATCTTTTGGCTTCATTTTATTTTGGCTTCCATTGTTGCTATTCAGAAGTCATCCAGAATCTCTTTTAAAGGTAATCCCAATCCTCACCCCTGCTGTTTTTAAGATGTTTTCTTTGTCTCTGGTTTTCTACAGTTTCACTCTGTATAGTGTGTGTGTGTGTAGTGTAGATTTCTTCTTATTCAGTACATTTATCATTCACTGGGCTAAGGATTGTCATCTTTCAGTAGTGGCAAATTCTCAGCTATTATCTCTACAGGTATTGTCTCTGTCCCATTGTCTATCTCCTATCCTACACAGAGACTCAGACTAAATGTATGCTAATCCTTAAATCTCTTACCCTCTTCTGAATTTTTCTCATTTTTCCTCCCTGACTTATCTTTCTTCTGACTTATCTTCCATTTCACTAATTCCTTCTTCACTTGTACTTATTCTGTTGTTAAAACCACCCATCAGGGTTTTTATTTTGTTTATAATTTTCATTTATACAATTTCTATTTGTTGCCATGTCACATTTAGAGTTTCCTACTCCCTAAAGATTTTCAAGCTCGACATATTTCTTTAAACATAGCACGGGTAGTTGTTTTACAGTCTATGATAATTCAAAAATCTCAAGTCTTTGCAGGTGTATTTCTGATGTTTCTCATAGTTCTAGCTCATACTCACGGTTCTCGTTCCCATGTATGCCTGATTGTCTTTTACTGTATGCTGGTCATTTCACATCAAAACACTGTTTTAAATATGAGACCTGGTATCTGGGAACAATGCCTGCCTGGGATCACCGTAATCCGAAGCTTCAGGTTCCTCTTCAGGTTCCTCGGATCACCCAGAGATGTTAACCCAGACCACAAATAGGGATGCAAGCTGGCTTATTTCTTTTTTTTTTCTTTTTTTTTTGGGGGGGGCTTATTTCTTAATCAGCCTTAACCAATTTGAGGTCTCAACTTATTGAGGGGAAGGGTCTATCTGTCCCCTGAATTTTGTGCAGATTCTGGGCTTTGATTTCAGCCTCTCATCTCACATGGTTTTCAAAACTCAAGTTCATATGGTGAAACTGGCAGATGCCCTTAGGGCAAAAGAGTTTCCCACTTCTACTATTAGTTCCTATTTTCCTTTTTTTTTTTTTTTTTTTTTAATTTTGCCTGCGCAGCAGGACTTGCAGGATCTTAGTTCCTGGTTAAACCCATGCCCCCTGCAGGGGAAGTGAGGCGTCCTAGCCACTGGACCACCAGGGAATGCCCCCATTTTCCTTTTAATATTAGCTTCTCATAATAGCTCTTCAAAATTCCTATCTTATCAACTTTTTGGTATTTTTACAAAAGTTTTGTTTTATAATTCTAGAACATTCTTATTAGTCCCACCAACTCTGGGAACCACACCTTACTTAAAATAGTCTTCTATTTTCAAGAACAATTTATGAATTAGCCAGAACTATCTTACACTGCAAGGTTACAAATACCCAATTCAAACCACCACAAGTGAACAAAGGAATTTTTATTGTTTTATTTAACTATCCAGTCTAAACACTGCACTGATTCTATACACAGCTAGATCGAGGAACACAAGAGATATCATTAGAGTTCTCTCTATTCCCTCCCTGCAGGCCTCACTTCTTGAGCAGATGGGTTTCTTTCCTAAGACAATGGTGGCCACATGCATCTTTATGCTTACCACACACCTACACTGTGATCCTAGAGGCAGCGGACTATCATATCTTCCTGCTATTTTTTGCACAAAAGTTCTGGGGATTTGTGTCACGAGCCTATCCCAAGCCCACGTGGCTAGTCAGAACAAGATTACCTGGGATACACTGTGATTCGCAGTCTACCCAGAACCACGTGGAATAGGATGGTAAGCAGTTAAAAGGCAAAGCATGACACTGTTATCAGGAGAAAAGGGTTGATAAAGTGTGCCAGTACACAAAAACAATAGCTACCAGAGTCCGTTCCATTTTCTTCCCCATTTTTTTCAATTTCCTTAATTCTTCAATTCTGAACTTTTTTTTGACTTCATTTTCTGTTTCCTTGATTTGATTTTAATTCTCCTTTAAGTTTAAAGCTGAACTTAAAAAAAAAAAAAAAAAAAGCTGAACTTAATTGGCCTGTTGCTGTTTCATCTTTTTATCTTTTATCCTGTCAGCTACTGTTTAATTGAAGCAATGCCTTCTTTTATGTCTCTGAAAACAGACTCCAGCCATTCTTTAAAATCTTCTTGTGTTTCTTATTGGAGATCCATTTCAGGGATTAGGTTTATCTGTGTCCTTACTGTACTGATCCGTTCTACCTCAAAATAAGCCCATAATTAATTCTATGTAAGTGTTTTTATTTGACCACACTTTTGCTTTTAATTTATTGATCCTTGCTGTTAATGCTGAACAGCAAAAAATAAAAAGAGATTTTACAATGAGTCAAAGAGAACTCTAAAACACTTTCAGGGACCTTCCTGGTGGCGCAGTTGTTAAGAATCCGTCTGCCAATGCAGGGGGGCACAGGTTCGAGCCCTGGTCCAGGAAGATCCCACATGCCACGAAGCAACTAAGCCCATGCGCCACAACTACAAAGCCTGAACTCTAGAGCCCCCAAGCCACAACTACTGAGCCCACATGCCACAACTACTGAAGCCCGCGCACCTAGAGCCCATGCTCTGCAACAAGAGAAGCCATCAAAAGGAGAAGCCCACGCACTGCAACGAAGAGTAGCCCTGGCTCGCCACAACTAGAGAAAGCCCACGCGCAGCAACAAAGACCCAAGGCAGCCAAAAATAGATAAATAAAATAAATTAAAACACTTTCACACAGGCCATCATCACTCTAAGAAAAAACTGAGATTCTCAATATTTCTGATTATGTTGATTTCTAAAATATTCTAAATTTTCAACGTGTTTCTGCTTCAAATTAAGGTTCAGGTCAGACTGTTCAGTCTGTGGGAGGTGGGGGGTGGGGACCCATAACACTGATCTGGTTTCTTTTATTCCATTTATGTCTTATTTCTTTTTTGTGGTATTATTTTGTTATTTTCAACAAACATTTCTCCATTTCAATCTTAAAACTTACAATTTTAGATAAAGAAGAAAATTCAAGGGACTTCCCTGATGGTGCCGTGGTTAAGACTCCATGCTCCCAATGCAGAGGGCCTGGGTTCGATCCCTCGTCAGGGAAATAGACCCCACATGCATGCCAAAACCAAGAGTTCGCATGCCACAACTAAGAAGCCTGCGTGTCGCACCTAAGGAGCCCACCTGAAGCAACTAAGCCCCGGTGCAACCAAATAAATAAATATTAAAAACAACAAACAAATCTGTCTCTGCCACTGCTGCCTCCTAGAAGAGGCTTCTTCTGCAAAAGAGCCCTGTCAAAGCATCGTGCTCCGTAATTCTCTTCTCCAAACCAAGCATCCCCAGTTTGTCCCGTGCTTTACCTGTAGCATGATTTCCAAAATATTCCTCAGTGGCACCATTCTCAAGATATTCTCTAGTTTGTCCAGGCAATGTCCCAGAAGTGGACAGAACATTTTGGATGAGATCAGTCTGCCAGAGACTACACTAGGACCTGTAACTCCCAGAATTTCCTTATTTCTTGCCTATTAACACAGAGGAATATTTTAATACACGTCTCTAAGAGCTTATCTCTATAGGCTTAATAGGTATTTTCAAAGGGAATAAATTAGGTTGGTGTTTCGTCAGAGGTTCCATTTTACAAATATTTAATAAAAGAATACAAAGTATCACAATTTATATTAATATGGTAACATATATTTAACATATACACCTCAGCAAACAGAAATAGAGCCAAAGAGACCATTTAGAAAGAAAATCAGAAATCCCTAAAACAAACCTTTGATCAAGATTGATTTTTAAAAGTCAAGGCTTTTAAGTTTTCATAGCAGGCTATGCTTACATTTTAAGATACTAAAATTTTTATTTCTTTCTGCTGAAATAAAGCTGGTAATTCTATCAGTAAACACCAAGTGATCTCTGGGAAGAAACAAAATATATTTGAAAGGTTAAGATTTGAAGTGATCTGCAAGTGTGTTTATTTTTATACTTAAAACTTTATACCCTCTCCACCCCATTTCCAAAATACTGTTGAGATAGCTAACAAAAATAGCTAAATTTTATCTTTTTTAAAAAAGCCAGGTGAAGGGAAGAAGGATAAAATTTTAAAAATGAAGGCATGGAAAGAGAGTCTGCCCAAAGGTGGATCACACAAGTTCAATACTGAGCGTCACAGCAGCCAAAACACTGTCTTTGAAACAAACAAACAAACACCTTATCAACTATTCAGGAAGACCCACAACTTTTCTTGGCACTAGTTTGAAATTTTTCACAAATGTGTAAGTTATACTTTTAAATTGACAGTGCAGATTTTTTTAAAAGTAGCAGCTTTCTCTGCCAATACACAAAGATGTGCCCCTTTGTCCTTACTTCAGATTTAAAAAACATTTGGTAGTTGATAAGCTGGCTCACTTGTTCTTTTTCTAACTTTGTATGAATTGGAAGAGGAAATGAAAATCAAGTAACTGTGACCTAAAAGTTCCATCTTTATCTTTTTAACGTATTGTTTACAGAAAGCAGGCAACAGAGCAAAGCTATTACGAATAGCAGCTTTGGAATCATGACAAATTCTGAATTCAAGTCCTAGCTCCAGTATTAGATATGGTTGACTGTGGGATTCTTTAATCCCAAATATACTAATCCAGAAAATGACAATAATATGTGTACTTACCTCACAAGGTTGGTATCAGAAGCTATTAAGTACCTGACAGAGTGCTTAACACAAGCATTCAATAAATTAAGCATTTAATTTTGTTTTTTTTAAATATTTATTTATTTATTTGGCTGCGTGGGTCTTAGTTGAGGCACGCGGGATCTTCATTGCGGCATGCAGGACCTTTAGTTGATCCATGCGGGATCCTTAGTTGCAGCATGTGGGATTTTTAGTTGCAGTATGCAAACTCTTAGTTGCGGCATGTGGGATCTAATAATTCCCTGACCAGGGGTTGAACCCGGGCCCCCTGCATTGGGAGCACAGAGTCTTAGCCACTGAACCACCAGGGAAGTCCCACCACTTAACTTTAAATTTAATTAGGGATTTCCCTGGTGGCAGAGTGGTTAAGAATCCACCTGCCAGCGCAGGTGACACGGGCTCAATCCCTGGTCTGGGAAGATCCCACATGCCACGGAGCAACTAAGCCCATGCGCACAACTACTGAGCTTGTGCTCTAGAGCCTGCGAGCCACAACTACCAAGACCATGCGCCACAACTACTGAAGCCCACGCGCCTAGAGCCTGTGCTCCGCCACAAAGAGTAGCCCCTGCTCACCGCAATTAGAGAAATCCCGCGCACAGCAACAAAGACCTGACGCAGCCAAAAATTAAAATAAATAAAATAAATTTAAAAAATTTTTAATTTAATTACTTATTTTTAAAATACACATATATGTAATACCTATTTATCTACCTATAAACTCTCCAAATCCAAGTCTGACAAATGAAAATTTCCCAAGTAACTGCTTTAATACTGCTAAATAAAATAACCTATCTTCTGATGGGGCAGGAAAAATAATAAGAAAGTTGTCAAAATAAATCACTGCTTTTTTTTAACCATTTATTTTTTTTCCCAGCTTTTTTTTGAGATATAATTGACCTACAACATTGTGTAAATTTAAGATAAACAACAAATCACTGCTTTGAAATATAGTATGTGCACCTTTTTTTTTTTTTTTGTATGTGCACCTTTTAAAGCATACATCCAACAAGCATGAAAATTTGCTTATATCAAACCTACTCCTCAAAGATTGTTTTACAATTTAAGTTTAAAAGTCACCTTGCGCCAAATACCAAAAAAAGTAAACTAGACTGAATATACAAACTGAACTAAGGAGTCTTTATTGTGAAGCTCTCAACAAACAATAGAATTTGCCCATACCAGCATTCTCCTAGAAATAGACTGTGTTCTGGGGGTTGTGTTCTGAGGGCGTCACACAATACCTAACCCACCCAGAAGGCCTTCAATATGTTGGGTAAGTAGATAAATGAGTACTGTTCCAAATGTGGTAAGGGATCTCTTCTTTTCCAAAGCTTAAAACATAGACAATGAATAGTGAACAATAGTTCAAACACTCATTTTGTTACTATAAAGAAAACTGATTTTCCTATAGGTAAGACTACAAATAAAGAAAAAAATTATGAAGTATCTAGTTGGGTAAAGTGACTACCCCACTGCTTTACAACATACCCTAAGAAAAAGTACTCTAAAAGCTTTACAGAAGCAATCAACACAACAAAAATACATAATCAGAAAATAATTAACATATAATAAAAAAATACTATGGTCTCTAGAGACAGTGTATGCAAATGGAATCAAAACACACATCAATTTTCCAAAGTATGGGACCTATACAATCAGAAATCTTCACAGGCTCAGTCTAACCAACCAGGGCTGATTTTAACCAAATACCCTAAATAGGATCAAACTCTTCATTACTCTCCACTTCTATAATTATACCATAATATAGTCATATACAGTACTTTAAAAAAATTACTTCCTTTGCCATACTATAAAAACAAAAACTTTAAAAATCACTATAACGATCAAAAAGGATGGAAATTCTGACACATCCTAAAACATGGATGAACCGTTGAGGACATTATGCTAAATGAAATAAACCAATCACAAACGGACAAATACTGTCCAAATAATTCCACTTATATGAGGTACCTAAAACAGTCAAATTTGGGACTTCCCTGGTGGTCCAGTGGTTAAGACTCCACGCTTGAAGTGTAAGGGGCACCAGTTCCATCCCTGGTCAAGGAACTAAGATCCCACATGCCTCACAGCAGGTGCCAGGCGCTGGAGGGAAGAGGGAATGGGAATTACTCTTTAACGGGCAATTTCAGTTTAGGAAGATGAAAAAGTCCTGGAGATGGATGGTGTGATGGCTGCTCAACAACGTGACTGTACAAACTGTGCACTTAACACTGTGCGTTAAGTTCTATGTTATGTATATTTTACCAATTTTTTGCTACTTTTTTTTTTTTTTTGACCGTGCCACATGGCGTGCGCGGCCCCTGCAGTGGAAGCGCGGAGTCTTAACCACTGGACCGCCAGGGAAGTCCCTACCACAATTTTTAAAAAATCACTATAAGGGGACTTCCCTGGTGGCGCAGTGGATAAGACTCCACGCTCCCAATGCAGGGGGTCCGGGTTCAATCCCTGGTCAAGGAACTAGATCCCACATGCGTGCCGCAACTAAGGAGCCGGTGAGCCACAAATAAGGGGCCCGCCTACTGCAACTAAAACCCAGCGCAACCAAATAAATAAATATTTAAAAAAAAAAGAACCTATGTCTATACCCACTAAGTCATACTCCCTCTCTCTCAATTATAAATGCACTTTGCCTCAAGTTACTTTTTAAATAAACTAACTCTTTTAAAATCCTCTATAATTTTTCATCAAGTTAAACCAAGGAACATGAGTCAATCCGCCATCAACTCTGAGAGTCCCTGGTTATATGGAACTTTCTTACTTTCCCACTAGATCAAAGTGTTTAAAGCAAAGGAGTAGTGCCAGAGACAGGCATGGGATATGAACACAAGGATTGCAGAAACAAAGAGCAAAAAACAAAAACCAAAAACAGGGAAACTGCATCGTTGAGCATTCCAGTAAAGGAAAGACAAGAAAGAGGGAAAATGATAAAGGAAGAAAGAGGTAAGAATGGAAAATGAAGAATATTAAGATAATACCTTCAGGGCTTCCCTGGTGGCGCAGTGGTTGAGAGTCTGCCTGCCAATGCAGGGGACATGGGTTCGAGCCCTGGTCTGGGAAGATCCCACATGCCGCGGAGCAACTAGGCCCGTGAGCCACAACTACTGAGCCTGCGCATCTGAAGCCTGTGCTCCACAACAAGAGAGGCCACGATAGTGAGAGGCCTGCGCACCGCGATGAAGAGTGGCCCCCGCTTGCCGCAACTAGAGAAAGCCCTCGCACAGAAACGAAGACCCAACACAGCCATAAATAATAAATAAATAAATAAATGATTTAAAAAAAAAAAGATAATACCTTCAGCACTTCTGATGTATCCACATGATTTCTTCCGTAATTTTCCCATAATTTTTAATACATCCTCTAAAATACTAATCCTTAATTTTACTCTCCCAGGCAGGTAGCCTCAGCTACACTTTGTTTAACCAAATTTTATTCTTCATATTGCTATGCTGCCATTTAAGCCCCTTGATTACAAGGAAACTCAACTCTACAATTATAATGAATTACTGATTAATTGCATTTCCTACTTTCTTTCAGTTAGTAACAATGAATAAGCTTAACCCAAATAAATGTAGACAACTTTTGAAGAAAAATGGTACCAATGACCTTTGGTAAACTGCTATTAATAAAATTCATGGTATTTATCTTTCAGGTAGATTACCTCATGCATTTCGGGAAAAGTGAAATACCATTCTCAAAGGGTACTACTTCTCAAACAGCTCTTCAAAAAATGCTTTCCCTTAGACATACATAAAAATTACTTATCAGCATCTGTTTAAGCCAGTGATTAAGACAAGTTCATGTTAATTATACCACAGCAGTTATATGAAGAGGATTGCAATATTTTTAAAATTCATGTTTTCAATGAAGAAAGAAACAACGGTAGAACTGAATTAGGTAGAATGCAATGCAAATAGCTGCACACCAGTAATAACAGAAAAGGTTAAGTGTTTTATTTACTGCTCCTTTAGATAATAACAGCCTGGAGCGGGGACCTTGTCTTTTATATTTTATGTTTTGGAACACACCATTGATCTATGGATCATCAAAAAAATGATAGAAGAGAGACTTCCCTGGTAGCGAAGGGGTTAAGAATCCACCTGCCAATGCAGGGGACACGGGTTCGATCCCTGGTCCAGGATCACATGCCGCAGAACAACTAAGCCCGCGTGCCACAACGACTGAAACCACGCGCACCCTAGAGCCCGCACGCCGCAACTACTGAGCCCGCCTACTGCAACTACTGAAGCTCACGCACCTAGAGCCCGTGCCCCACAAGAGAAGCCACCGCAATGAGAAGCTGCGCACCACAACGAAGACCCAACGCAGCCAAAAAATAAATAAATAAAATTTTTAAAATGATAGATTACCGTAAACTAATCCCACTCCTACCTGATTTGAGATTACTTACTTTCCTCAGAAAGAAATCCATTACACCAAAAAAACTAAAAATCATTCTCACCAAGTCTTGTGCCCCAAGAAAAAGAAGCCCAAAGCCTACATTTTAATGACGAAGTCTTTGTAGCCATTTTCTTAAAAGTTAGCCAAATCATTGGTGCATGGAACTGGCAGGAGGGAGGAGTTACGGAGCTCCAGCAGCTCTGCCTGCCCCGGCCTGGCCCAGCCTACCTCAGGTCCAAGCTCAGGTCCTATCTTTAGGCTTTGGTGAGGATAGGATGCTACAGGCATCACTTGAAAGAGATAAATGCCTGTGCCATGAAAAAATTAATAAATGAATGAGAGGGGGGAAAAAAGCCAAGATTAGATTTCTAATTGTATTCTGTACTCAAATCCATGGCTCCTTTTTAAACTGGAGACCTATTAAACTTTAATTTTGTAACCAACGCTAAGAAAAATTCTTAACTCTCAGTTTTCCAAGCAATCTACAGTAAGCAGTACGAATTACTTTTGGTTCTTTAAGATCTCATTTTAAAGTAATGAAGAGCAAGCATCTAGAATAAACTTCCCTCACAACTTAACTTCCTACCGCGGTGAACAGCTCGCAAAGCGTCGGTCCTGGGAGCAGCAGCAGCAGCACCTGGGAACCAGTTAGAATCGCAGATTCTCCGGCCCCACCCCAGACCTGCAGAATCAGAATGTCTGGGGCGGGGCCCAGCTATTGTGTTTTAACAAGCCCTCCAGGGGAGGATGACGCTTGCTCGGGTTTTCAGAACCACTGGCTTAGGGGTTAAGTCATACTGCCTAGGTTCAAATCTTGGATTCAAGGTTTACTTGCTGGGTAACCAAGAGGTAATTACTCAGCTTCTCTAGCCTTGTTCCTCATCTATAGGAACGGGGTTGTTATGAATATTAAATAAGAAAAACATACCTTAAGTGCTTAAGAGCGATGCCAGGCATGTAAACATTATTCAAGCGTTAGCTGTCGCTACTAATATAAACAAAAGCACTTTGACGGCTGTAGACTGGAAGGGGGTGAAAGACAAAGACGGAAAAGGCTTAATCCTTACCGCTCCAGGAGTTTAATACCTAGTGTCTAGGTCAGACACGTGTATACAGAGCATAACCAAACCCACTCCAAGAGGAAATAAAGACGCCAGCCTAGGAGGGGCAAACAAGTTGACTGTATGAAGAAGCAACAAATTCTGACCCAACGTTATAAGATATGGCTTTAAAGAAGTAATTGCATGTGAGCAAGAAAGAGTTCCACAGCCTCAAGCGAAGAAAAAGTTATTCCAGCCTACAGGTGTGAGCCAAGATCCCAAGAAGCGGGAGAAGCTAAAGTGCAAGGCAGTAGACTACAGTGGCTGGAAAACAGACAAAGCAAAAATATGTAGTAGGAAATAAAATCGGATATCCCAAATCCTAGGGCTTAGCGGGGAGGGGTGAGGGGGGAACACCCGGCCTCCTCAGGGCACTCTACGGCACTCTCATTTGCAAACTAACTTCCCCTTTTGTTTCCTGAACACCCGGAGACCACTTTTATGCAGTGGCCCATCAAGCCATTGTCTGCAGCAAAGTTGAATGCAGGAAGGTGAGAAGTCTGCCCGGAGCCCCGCATTCCGAGGAGTGAGCACCACACCAACAGGGCCCAACATCTAAACATTCTCAGACGCAAATGAGCGCAAAACCGTAACATTAAATACAAAAAAGAAACTCACTATTAAAAGGCAAAACTTGGATAAGCACAAGTAGCGGGGAAAGAGAGCAGTTTTTTGTCTTCTTCCCCGAACCCCCGACCGGGTGCTGGCAGAATCCAGACGGCTTATTTTCACAGCCTGCAGGCTGAGGTTTTCCTTCCGGTCATTGTGTTTATTTCCCCCAAAAGAGCAGGCCCCGCGGGGCAGGCGCGCCGGCTGGGCCGGGGACAAAGCCCACTCCGGGCTCCACCTGGGCGCGGGTAGGGGCGGGCAGGGGCAGCGGCGAGGAGGGGCGGTGCTCCGGGGCCCGCCCGCCGGCCCGCAGTTACCAGGCAGCGCGGCACCGCCCCCGCCGCCCGCCGGCCAATCCGGCGCGTCTGCTGCCCGGGCGCACGAGCCCCGGAGACACCAGGCCGAGCGCGACCCCACGGCTCGGGCCTGGCACCGCGCGCGCACCCGCATCGCCGGAGCCGGCCAATCAGCGGCCGGGCATGCGCAGCCCGCAGGCTCGCTCGCGCGCGGGCCTCACGCGTGAGGGGCCCCCCCACGCCGCGCCGGCGCGCGCGCCCCTCCCCCACGCACCCAGGCGCGCGCGTGCAACTGTCGTCCCCCGCGACCGCGTCTGCTCCTGCCCCACCCCCAACGCCGGCGGGCCGGGGTTGGGGGGGGGCCTGTGGCCCCCAACACGGCCGCCGACGGTCCCCGGACCCCTGTCAGTGCAGGCCCCGGAGGGAGCGAGTCTCAAATAAAGACCGTGCTCGCGATGGCAACCGGGGCGGAGGACCGGAGATGAGGCGACAGGGACTCACCCGAGTGCAGCCGCCTCCAGGCAGCGCCGGGGCTGGGGGTGCTGAAGGGAAGCGAGTGTGGGCCGCGCGCGAACTGCGGCTGCGGCGGAGCACCCTCGGGCTGAGGCTGGCTGGCGAGCGGGCAGGAGGTGAGAGGGCGAGGGGCCCGAGCGTCCCGGCCGAGCTCCTGTCACCGCCGCATGGCCGCCCCGGCAGGGCCTCGCTCAGCGCCTAGATCCGCTCACAGGGGACCGAGGGATAGGCCGGGGTAACCGCAGCAGGCGGGCAGCCACGGCTAGAGAGCGCGTGCGGGAAAGCGGGGGGGCGATCGGCGGCCCCTTTCCTCTGCTCTCCGAGCTTCTCTCTCACCCTCCTCCTCTTTTTTTTTTTTTTTTTTTTTGTTCCTCGAAGGCGCGCTGCGCGTGCGCACCCGCAACACCGCCCGGCGGGAGTTGTAGTCTCTGATTCGTCCCCACCAACGCGACGGCGGGGGCACTGGACTACGACTCCCAGGAAGCCTCGCGCCGACAAGCCCAGAGCCCGAGGACGCGGCGAGCGCGGCGCCCGGCCCTCTCGGGCAAGGACTGTCAATGGAGGCGCGGGTGGTGGGAGCGAGGAACATGGCTGCACCTGGGGCCTGCGCTGCTGCTCGGGTGGGGGAGGGGAGCCGGGGCGCAGGGATGAAAATCCAGGCCGGGCGAGCTCCAGCCTGCTCCCTGCCGCTCTGCAGCCGGCCTCAGCCACGGTCCAAGGCTCGCACTCACTCTTGCACCCGAGATTCCCTGCAAATTGAGAGGTCGGACCACTGCAAAGGCCGGAGAGTCCCAGGACGGCCTGCCGCCTTCCATGCTCCGCCAAGGGACTTCCTCCGCCCTGCACCACCCTCCGGAACACAAAGAACTCCTGTTAGTTTTGAAAGCTTGCCTCAAAAGCGGCCAAAAGAGACTGTTGCCCCAACTTTGGATGGGTGAGGGAAGGGCACCCTTCTGTTTTTATTCACCCTTCAACCCCCAGGCTTTGCTCACTTTCACTCAACATTTAGAAAGTTAAAGTGGAAAAGCCATGGAGGGGAGCAGAAAACGTGGTTTGCAGCCCGTTTTGTTCTGTCAACCGCTAGGCAATTTTACTCAAGCCCCTCCCCCCGATAATTTTTTGCATCTCAACTTTCATTAGCTCGTGAATTTCGAAAATGGTGAGACGTTACTGTTCACCCAAGTTAGAAGTTCAAAAAACTCGAGCCCAGAGATTTTAGATGTTTATGTAAAGAACAAAATCGAGTGATTTTGTGATGTTTCTCCCCACCGGAGATTCGGGCCCCGCCAGCCATCCTCCCCCTCCCCCTCCTCCTCGGTAGGTGGCGACCACGGCGCTTTTTCCAGCCTTTGTCGCTCGCAAGAAAACTTTCCGAGCAGCTAGTCTTTTGATGTAGGTCCAAAACCTTTCCTTTGAATTTGGGTTCACAGATTGGCGTTCCCCATCTTCTTTCTTCCGTCGACCGCACCCATAATGCCTCGTCTAGAATGTCCATGTTGGATTTCTTTAAAATAGATGGAGAATTTAAAGGTCCCTGCGAAGCAATCTGATTACAGAAGACTTCCACATTTTTCCCATTTCCCTTGCAATCTTTTACAGTCATTTTGTCTTCACCTAAATCGATTAGAACTCTCCTTTGTCAAGTCTCTCCGCAGCGTTTAGTTTTTCATAAGGACAATTTTTGCCCTCATATTTCTTAACATTTTGGAATATTTAATTAAATTCCGTCTTCCCAATACCAAGTACACCTGACATATTTAGGAACAAACATTAACTCTTGAGAAGCCTACAACTCAGCTGCTAAGAGCAGCCAGCCTACGAGCTGCAAACCCATCAGCTGCTGTGAGCATCAGTGAGTACGTTTTATAGAGGGACTGGAGTCCTGAACCGTTTCTTGGGAAGACTGGGAGGTTGAGGACAGGGAAGGCAGGATGCCCTGGGTGTGGTGGAGCCATGGAGTAGCATTGGAAGGGTGTCACAAAGTGAGTTAGTAAAGCAAAAGTTCATTTAGTCGAGATTACCCTTGCCATTGACTTATTTAGGAGATAGTCCCTTCCCTTTTTATGAATTGCACAGCTCAGTGTGAAATTTTGCTGCTGCTTCATGAACAACTCCAGCTTCCTTGGAGGTTGAAGCGGTTCCTAAAACTATCAAATCCTAACGCAGGTCCTAAAACTTTAGCTGGCTTTGAACTGCCTCTGGACAGAAAGCTGGCCCTTTGGGGACAATGAATGTGTGGAACGGTATGTGGTGTGAACAGCGTGTAGAGAGCAAGCTTTTTCCCAGTGTACAGCTGTTGGCAGGTGTAACCCTCAAATTCATGGCTCACAGTCATAAATCTCATGCATTTTCAGTTCTCCCTAAGGCCTGGCTTACCACCTTGGCTGCTAGTGATATGCTTGTTGCTGTTTGTTAGCCAGTTTCTCTCTCACATCATTGGTCCAGATGCTATGTTAATGGTGACCAGAGTTACAAGCCACTTGGATACCAGCTCAGTACAGCCAGTTGTTTTTCCAGCACAGGATTGCACTGCTGTTTTTTGGGTTGAGCAAGAAATGGAAAAAAAAAACAAAACAAAAAACATTGATTTGTATTTAGGGATGATTTCGTGTGGAATCCTTTGTTTAAATCACACTCAACTTAACTTTGTTTAGAATCACATTCAACATAACAAGATGTGTGTACCAAGACCGAGATTGCAGGAAGAGAAGATTCCCAGCTCTTGGCTCCTAATCACTTGAGACATGAGTACACTGAGGCCAACAGCTGGCAGAATCTTGCAGGTTATTTCAAATTATTTTAAATATTTCTCTCTTTTTAATGTTTAACTTAGTGGATGCAGTCCTGCAGGTGAGTGTCCAAATAACATGACACTCCATTCTACTGCATACAGTAACCCCTCCTTATGCCTGGGGGATACATTCCAAGACCCCTAAGTGGATGCCTGAAACCAAAGATAATACTGAACCCTCCATATACTATGTTTTTTCCTGTATGCCTATATGCACATACCTATGATAAAGTTTAATTTATAAGTTAGGCACAGTAAGAGATTAATAATAACATAAATAGGGACTTCCCTGGTGGTCCAGTGGCTAAGACTCCGTGCTCCCAATTCAGGGTGCCCTGGTCAGGGAACTAGATCCGCATGCCACAACCAAGATCTTGCATGCCACAACTAAGAGCCGGCGAAGCCAAATGAATAAATAAATAAATATTTAAAAAATAAAAAGATCATGTCCTAGAAATTTCCAATGAGAGAAAGTATTCGTTAAAAAATAACAGAATAATTATAACAATATATATTGCAATAAAAGTTATGTGAATGTGGTTTCTCTCAAAATATCTTATTAGGACTTCCCTGGCAGTCCAGTGGTTAGGACTCCATGTTTCCAATGCAGGGGGCGCTGGTTCGACCCCTGTTTGAGGAGCTAGGATCCCACATGCTACGCGGCGAGGCCAAAAAATAAAATTAAAAAAAAATTCAAAATGTCTTATTATACTGTACTTACCCTTCTTGTGATGATGTGAGATGCCAGGTAGCACCAGAGTTAATCTGTCCTTCCGTGTTTTATGCCCTGGTGCCTCCTTTGCACTTTTATGAATGTAGGTTCTGTTGGGCATCTTCTTCCAGAAGAGCCCAGTTTCATCACAATTGAAGACTTGCTTTGGATAATATTCTCTGTCCTTAATCAGCTTCTTCAACTCTGCTGGAAGTGTGGCAGCAGCTTCTTCCTTAGCAGACACAGCCTTTCCAGTAATTTTTATATTTTTCAGTCCAAACCTATTCCTGAATCTGTGTAACCATCCCTTACTCGCAGTAAATGGCTTGGTGTCACCCGTTTCTGGGGATCCCTGGCTGAAGTCTTCGTACAGGCTCAGCGCTTTCCGGCGCAACACATTGCTGTCAATGGGAACACGTTTTCTGTTCATGTCTTCCACCCACAAATTTAATGCCTCTTCCATCTTAACTATGCACTTATCACGCACTGTGGCTGTAACTTTTGCAGTTTGAGGCGCTACAGCAAAACTAGCACGGATTTCTTTTTCCTTCTTCACAATTTCACGGATAGAAGATTCGTTCTTACCGTAGATTTTAGCAACCTCAGCATACGATTTTTTTTCTTTCCTTACTAAGTCGAGAACTTTCACTTTTTCAATTAAAGGAAGCACTTTACGGCTTCTCTTTGGCATATCCGAACTGCCAGCATCACTGCTCTTGCGCTTTGGGGCCATTATTAAGTAAAATAAGGGTTACTTGAGCACAAGCACTGCAATACCTGGCAGTTGATCTGATAACCCAGGCGGCTACTAAGTGACTACCGGGCAGGATACGCTGGACAAAGGGATGTTTCACGACCCAGGCAGGACAGAGCGGGCGGGCGTGAAATTTAAAACTTATGAATTGTTTATTTCTGGAATTTTCCATCTGCAGTCAGCCCTCCGTATCCGCGGGTTCTGCATCTGCGGATTCAGCAAACCATGGATGGAAAATATTCTAAAACAAACAAACAAAAAAATGCCAGAAACTTTCAAAAAGCAAAACTTGAATTTGCTGGCTGGGTGCCCGGCAACTATTTACATAGCATTTACATTGGTTTACAACTATTTACATAGCAGTTACATTGTATTAGGTATTATAAATTCAGAGATGATTAAAAGTACACGGGAGGATGTGTGTAGGTTGTATGCTAATACTACAGACATTTTATATAAGGGACTTGAGCATCTGCAGATTTTGGCATCTGGGGAGTGTTGGGGGGGCGGGGCGGTCCTGGAACCAATCCCCCTTCGAGACCAAGGGACGGCTGTAATATTTTCCAAATGCCTGTAACTGAAACCGTGGAAAGTGAAACCGCAGATAAGGGGGTCTACTGTACTGTGGGAGACAAAAGCCAAGTCAGAAGGGCCACAGCCAGGATAGATAAGGATCTAAACCAAGTGTGAGCTCTTCCACCAACTTAAATGCATCTTCATACAGTCTCTGAGCACTTACAGACTTGGTAATTGCTTTTAAATAGCAAGTGATGTGGCAATGTTTGAATGTTTTCACTAGTCCTGAAAAATAATCACCTTCTTCTTGGATTTTTAATACTGGTATCAGGAGTCTGCTTTCTCCATTATCATGGGACCCACCCCCATAGGAAACCCCTATCAGCTACCTATGCTGACAGAACCACACTTAACACCACTTGGTCAAGGTCACTGTGGTTGAGATTATTTAGTGGGGTTTTTTAGGTTTTTTTTTCGGGGGGGAGCGCGGGTTATGCTGTGATCTTAGTTCCCCAACCAGAGATCGAACCCGTACCAACAGTGAGAGCACCGAGTCCTAACCACTGGACCTCCAAGGAATTCCCTAGTGTTAAAAAGATGCTCTTTGGAATCCAAACTGAATAATTAATCTTTTTGTGACCCTGTCGTATATTTTAGATTGCTCAAAACCGTAACTCTAGCGAAAGCTGAGACACTCTTTTTTTATTAATTTTTTTAAAAATTTACTTATTTATTTTGGCTGTACCAAGTCTTAGTTGCGGCATGCGGGATCTAGTTCCCCGCCCAGGGATCGAACCCGGGCCCTGTGCGTTGCGAGAGCGAGTCTTACCCACTGGACCACCAGGGAAGTCCCCAAGCTGAGACACTCTTGACACACCCTTTTTTCGAAGTACATCAGTCTTTTGATGAACACTAAACAGAGGTCTTTTTTTTTCCCATGACTCTGCTTCATGCAGGACCCAAATTTCTGGGTCCAATTTCTTGGTTTTTCTTTACAGTATATACATAGTACAGTATATAGAGAGAATGGGATGTAACATATCTATCATGTGTAAAATAACAGTTTGATCTTTTAGATCTGGGATCCCAGTTAGGAATTGCATGCCTAGTCCAGATCACATGGGTAGGGCCAAAATGACATCTGGAGCTTCTGCATGGGTGTCTGCCCTGTAACAGATAACTCCTTTGTTATTACAAGGATGCTTTTTTAACTGCTTATAAAACACTCTTTTTGAGCAGTTTTTTGTTTGGACAATTTGAATATTTCGAATCCTGAATAAATTACCTTTTAGAGAACTCTTCCAAAGGTGGAAAAAAAAAACTAAATCCAAGTTATAATTTATTCATAATAATTAATAATGTAGATGTAACCTAAATAGACCTTCTAGCTCTTGCTATGCCTTTTTGTGCAAACATCTGCCCTATGCAGTAAATCTAATATTCATGTAACATCAATTGAAATAAACAGTTTTATTTGTTGTTTTAACAGGATTTAAATGAATGTTATCTTCTATTTAGTATTTTGTTACTATTGCTGTAATTGTTGTGTAAGTTCATTTTTAAAACATAAAAATCTCTATAGTATTTTCTCTGCCTCCCTCAGGGATTTGGGGAAATCAGGCAATATGTAAATGAAAATACTTTATAAACTCTTAGTTAAGTGTTCTATAAATATTAAATGGTATAACTTAGCATTCAAAACAGTATTTTAAAATATCTTATGAACAAAATGTTCATGGTTCTTTTCTAACTAAAGAATTTAAAAAATGCTTTTTGTTCTAAGATTTAAGAAAATATATTTACAGATACTAACACTTATCATTGGATTCAGGTGGACTTGTTATCATATCTGACTGATCAAGTGATGCAACTAATAAAATAACTGGCATTATAAGCAACACATCCTTTCAGAATATATCTCTGCCAAGATTATTATACTCAGAAACCTTTGAGTAAAAAATCGAATCAAGGAAAGTTATTTCCAAACAAAATGCATAATCGATAGCCGTGCAATGTGTCATTCCTAAAATCAAGAAAAGGATAATCTGGCCTTAATTCTGAAAACAAATAGCCCCATTCTTTCCCTTTATTTATTTTAATATTTATTTATTCGTCTGTGTCTGGTCTTAGTTGCGGCACTCAGGATCTTCCTTGCGGCATGCGGACTCTTAGTTGCAGCATTCGGGATCTAGTTCCCTGACCAGGGATCAAATCCGGCCCCCTGCATTGGGATCGAAGAGTCTTAGCCACTGGACCACCACAGAAGTCCCTCTTTCCCTTTTCTATTTTTGTTTCCAATATCAACTTAATGTCCAGGTGCTTGATTATTATATTTGCATTTACCAAGCCTTTACTCTTTTTCTGGTGAATCAAAGCAACCTTTTTAACCCCCTCCTGGCCCTGTGTTTGTTATAATTAAGGTAAATACATTGGGAAAGTTTTCATCTAAGAATAAAGGGAAATTTTGAACAACGGATTAGAGGGGGAAAAAAAGAAGCCAAAAATAACGATGCTGTTCAAATGTGAAGTTAGCCCATCATCAAGTAGTCAAGTACTACTTTAAATTGTTTTCCCAGCAGTGGGAAGGTATGCTAACCATCTTGTCTCTTCCCCCTGAATCTAAGGAGAGGGGTTGGGCAGGCTCTGTGTTGTACCTGGGGCCTTTGACTTCATTCATTCCAGCAAACTATGTGGTCCAATCCCCAGTGAACTCAGATTAACCCCAAAGTGAGCAACAGGAAAGAGGCTGAGCACCAATTAAATTCTGGAAAGCCCGAGAGACTGCTTCTGTCCTCCAGAAATGTATAATAAAGGCTAACATTTATCGAGCATTCCCTCCATGCCACTTGCTTTGCTCAGCACTTAGTAGATTATCTCACTGCACTGACAGCTACCCCCCGTGGTAGGTGCTTAGAACCTCCTCATATGCTAAAAAGGCTCTGAAAGGTTAAGTTCCTTGGCCAATGATACACAGATGGCAAAATCCAGATTCTCATCTAAATCAGCCTGTGTCCAAGTCTGAATTTTTAACTATTGTTGTCTATTTATTTGTAGGCTACAGTCGTCTCATCCAGGTTGATGTGACACATGAATCAAATACAAGGTACACTCTGGTAAACACCATGAGATAGTACAAGATGGGTGGAGATAAAGCAGGCAATTTTAAATGGAGGAGGCAGCATTTGCAATAACTATTAAAGGATATATGGAATTTTAAAAATAATAATAACATGGATTTTTTTAAAGGGGGAGGAACTCTCTTAGCCTTCTGTGAAATGAAATTCATATTTTATGGCAAGACAAGAAAAATTTAAACATAAAAATTCTTCTCTGCCCTTTGGCTTCCTCTCTCCCCCCATCGTGCATTGTGTATTTGCATTATGCATCGACCAGACCTCCCCCATCCTCAGGAATACCTGCTCAACCATAAACAACAACATTCTCCACACATCGACAAGACAACTCCTTAAAAGATAACATTCCTGAGGGATGGGTTGGGAGTTTGGTTCAGCAGATGCAAACTATTATATAGAGAATGGATAAACAACAAGGTCCTACTGTATAGCACAGGGAACTATATTCAATATCCTGTGATAAACCATAATGGAAAACAATATGAAAAAGAATGTGTATATATGTATAATGGAATCACTTTGCTGTACAGCAGAAATTAACACATTATAAATCAACTATATTTCAATAATAATAAAATAACTTTAAAAAATACATTATTTGATGTACAGCCCTCCACCTCAAAAAACTTATATAACTGTGCCTTGACTTTTAACAGGCAGAACAGTTCTCAGAGCTTTCTGAGATGATCTTCCCAGGTTATAATCCTCAAATACGGCTCGAATAAAATTTTCCATTTCCTTCTTAGATTGACTGGTTAATTTTTCATTGGCACTTCTAATACTTCTCATCAAAGTCATCCTGGTGGGGGGGGCATGGAAGCCTATAGTGGTGTATACACATTGCTTAAAAATGTATAGAGATGAGAACATACTATGAATATTCTTCTAATCAGTTCCTTAATGATGGACCTTTAGGTTGTTTCTCATATTGGCATGTTTTTAAAGCAAATTCTTGGCAGCAAAATTATCACGTAAAAGGATCTGTGCACGCTCCTATGTTCATTGCAGCACTACTCACAGTAGCTCAGATGTGGAAACAACCTAAACTTGTCATCCACAGATAAATGGATAAAAAAAAAAAAATGTGATCCATATATATATATAATACTATTCAGCCTTAAAAAAGAAGGAAATTCTGCAGTATGGAACAACATGGATGAACCTTGAGAACATTATGCTAGCTGAAATAAGCCAGTCACAGAAAGACAAATACAGCATGATTTCACGAATATGAGGTATCTAAAATAGACACTCATAGACTCAAAGAGTAGAATGGTGGTTGTCAGGGGTTGAGGAAAAGGGGAAATGGGAGTTATTAATCAACAGGCATGAAGTTTGTTAAGCAAGATGAATAGGTTCTAGAAATCTGCTGTACAATACTGTACCTGTAGTCAACAATGATGTACACTTAAAACTTTGTCAAGACCACAGATCTCATGTCAAGTGTTCTTACCACAATAAAAATTTTGAATGACTTTTTATTTTATTTTTTTTAATTTATTTATTTGGTTGCACCATGTCTTGGTTGCGGCTGGCGGGATCCTTAGTTGTGGCATGTGAACTCTTAGTTGCGACATGCATGTGGGATCTAGTTCCCTGACCAGGGATCGAACCCAGGCCCTCTGCATTAGGAGCGTGGAGTCTTAACCACTGCACCACCAGGGAAGTCCCTGACTTCTTGAATGTTAAAAAAATACAAACCTGTGCACCTAAAACTTTGATACACATTGCCAGTTTGCCCTCCAAAAAGATAGCACCACTATACATACAAGGTGTGAAAATGCCCATTTCCTCCACACCTGCCCAATTTTGGTGGAAAGTAACTTTTTATTTTAGTGGTCCTAATGTACACATTGTGAACGAAGTTGGGCATCTTTTCATATTTTTATTAGCCATTTACATTTATGTTTTTGCAAACTAATCATGTGCATTTTCCCAATTAGGTCTTTGCTCTTTTTTTCCCCCCCTTATTTTCTTATATGAGTGCTGTTTATTTATTTATTTTTAATTGACGTATAGCTGATGTACAATGCAGTGTTAGTTTCAGGTATACAGCAAAGTGATTCAGATATAGATATAGGTATGTATATATAATATATATTCTTTTTCAGATTCTTTTCCCTTATAGGTTATTACAAAATATTGAGTATAGTTCCCTGTGCTATACAGCAGGTCCTTGTTGATTATCTATTTTATATATAGTAGTTTCTATCTGCTAATCCCAAACTCCTAATTTATCGCTCCCCACTCCTTAAGTGGTTTTTAAATGAAATTCTCCTTTTGTTTAAAGTGTTACAAGTATTTCCCCAGATTGTCTTTGTGACATTTTTTGTGTGTTGCTGTCATACTGAAGTTTCATTTTTACATGGTCAAAGTTAGCCATTTTTTTCTCCATGTCATCAGTGTTATAAATCAATGGTAAGAAAAGCCTCCCCCACACCAAGATAGGGGTGTGTGTGTGTGAGAGAGAGAGAGAGAGATGTGTACATACACACACATATTCTCCCCACAGCAATATTTCTATATTTCTCTGGCTCTTTCATCTTTTCCTTCCTTTGCTTGGCCTGTCTGGGGCTTTCCATTTCATGGTCTCTTTTAAGCCTCTCCCTCTGGGTCCCGCGGGTCCAGGTGGGCTGCGTTGGCGCCTGGAGTCATCCTTTCCCGCGCGCCCCTCTCGGCGTGGGGCCGCCTCCAGGGCTCCAGAGACCCCGCAGGCTCGTCACTTCCCTTGCAGCCCCGGGCCATCATTTTCCAGGCACAGCGGAAGTCGACCTTCCCTTCCCTTCGGCTCGCACCACTGGCTCATCTGCTTCAACGGTGGTCCT
This sequence comes from Balaenoptera borealis, assembly GCF_965194805.1. NCBI lineage: Eukaryota > Metazoa > Chordata > Mammalia > Artiodactyla > Balaenopteridae > Balaenoptera > Balaenoptera borealis. Next base: position 78,621,625 of record NC_138872.1, read on the forward strand.
GAGCACACTGGCTCTGAGCATCCCTGCAAATCCCAGAAGCACGTGGCCGAAGGAAAGTCTCGTTAGGGTACTTAGGTCCTGGGTGAGGAAGTGGGAGAAAGGGCCAAGGATACCGCTGAATCCTGCCGCAATCTTTCTCGGGCAGCTGCCAAGCAACGGGGAAATCCCCATCTAGGGAGGGCTTTCCCTCTCCATATAGTTTGCAGACAGAACATAAACAGCTTAGAACAAAAGCCCCTTTGGTCCGTCGGACATTTCTGTTTCTCATTATAAACTGTGAATAGGTAAATGGGTATTTTGGTTTTATAGTTCCGTCTTCGGGAGCTTGCTTAGCACGGGTTAGCTTCCGCCATCCTCGTCTGAGTCCTGTTCAGCCAGACGGCTTCGTTACCTAAATGGTGAAAAGGGTTTCCCTTTAACACGCCCTTTTGATCTTTACAAGTAAGTTGAAGAGACAGTCTCAGTTTGGTACGGATTTTGGTTTTGTTTTATCGCAGTAAAATATGTATAACATAAAATTTACCATTTTAAGTGTAAAATTCAATGGTATTACATGCATTCGCAATGTTGTGTAACCATCATCACTGTTTCCAGAACTTTCGTCATCACCCAAAAAACTGTATCGATTAAGCAATACCCCCCACTCTCTTCTCTCCCCCCTCTCCTGGTAACCTCTGTTCTACCTTGTGTCTCTGAATTTGCCTATTTTAGATACCTCATAAAACTGGAATCATACAACATTTGTCCTTTTGTTACTGGTTTATTTCATTTAGCATGTTTTTAAGATTACATGCTGTTGTACACATCAGAAATTCATTCGCTTTTATGGCTGAATGATATTCCATTGTAGGTATACACCATGTTTGCTTTACCTCTTCATCAGTTGGATCATTTCCACCAGTTGGCTATTGTGAATAACGCTGCTATGACCATTCATGTACAAGTATCTGTTTGAGTCCCTGTTTTCATTTATTTTAGATATAGACCTAGAAGTGGACTTGTTGGGCCTTATGGTAATAATATGTTTAACTTTTTTAAAAAATTAATTAATTAATTTATTTTTGGCTGCATTGGGTCTTCGTTGCTGCATGCAGGCTTTCTCTAGTTGCGGCAAGCGGGGACTATTCTTCCTTGCGGTGCCCAGCCTTCTCATTGCAGTGGCTTCTCTTTGTTGCAGAGCACAGGCTCTAGGTACGTGTGCTTCAGTAGTTGTGGCACTCGGGCTTAGTTGCTCCTCGGCATGTGGGATCTTCCCGGACCAGGGCTCAAACCCGTGTTCCCTGCATTGGCAGGTGGATTCTTAACCAGTGCACCACCAGGGAAGTCCCTTTTCTTGCCTATTGATCAGGCTAACGTTTCTGGTACTACATCGCATAGAAGTGGCGAAAGTTAACATCCTAGTTTTGTTCCTGATCTCAGGGGAAAAGCTTTCAGCCTTTCATCATTGAGTATGATGTTTGCTGTGGGTTTTTCACATATGGCCTTTATCATGCTCAGGAAGTTTTCTTCTATTCCTTGTTTGTTGCATGTTTTTATTATGAAAGGGTGTTGGATTTTGTCAAATTATTTTTCTGCATCAATTGAGATAATCGTGTAGTTTTTTCCCCTTCTTTCTGTTAATGCTGTGTGTTACATTGATATTTGTATGTTGAACTAACTTTACATACAGTGATATAGGGATATATCCCACTTGGTCATAGAATATAATCCTTTTTATTTTTTTAAATTTGTACACATTATACAGCTTGCGGGATCCTAGTTCCCTGACCAGGGACTGAACCCGGGCCCTCAGCAGTGAAAGCGCGGAGTTCTAACCACTGGACCACCAGATAATTCCCTATATTCCTTTTAATATGCTGCTGAATTCAGTTTGGCAGTATTTTGTTGCAAATTTTTGCATCTGTGTGTACCTGTAAGGGACATTGTCCAGTAGTTTTCTTTTCTTGCAGTGTCTTTGTCTGGCTTTGATATCAGGGTAATGCTGATCACATAGGGTAAGAGGTGTTCTCACCTCTCCAGTACCTTGGACAAGTTTGAGAAAGATTAGTGTCAATTATTCTTTAAATGTTTGGTAGAATTCACCAGTTAAGCCATCCAGTCCTGAGATTTTCTTTGTTGACAGGTTTCTGATTTCTGGTTTAATCTTTTTCCTTGTTAAAGGTCTGTTGAGATTTTTTCTTTTTGAGTCAGTTTTGGTAGCTTGTGTGTTTTTAGAAACTTGTGCATTTCATCTAGATTATCCAACTTGTTGGCATATAATTGTTCACAGTATTCTCTTCTCTTATAACTCTTTTTATTTCTGTAGAGTTGATAGTAATGTCTCTACTTTCATTTCTGATTTTCATAATTTAAGTCCTCTCTTTTTTCTTAGTCAGTCTGGCTAAGATTTGTCAATTTTGTTGAACTTTTCAAAGAACCAACTGTTGGTTTCATTGATTTTCTCTATTGTTTTTCTGTTCTCTATTTTTTTAACTCCACTCAATTCTTTAATATTTCCTTCCTTCTATTAGCCTTAGGTTTAGTTTGCTGTTCTTTTTCTAGTCCCTTGAATTGTACAGTTAGGTTATAGACATTCTTCTTCTTCTTTAGTATGGATATTTACAGTTATAAATTTTCCTCTTAGCACTGTTTTCACTGCATCGTATTAGTTTTATTTATTTATTTTTTGAATTTATTTATTTATTTATCTTTTTATTTTTGGCTGCACTGGGTCTTTGTTGCTGTGCATAGGCTTTCTCTAGTTGCAGCGAGCGGGGGCTACTCTTCGTTGCGGTGCACGGGCTTCTTATTGTGGTGGCTTCTCTTATTGCGGAGCACGGGCTCTAGGCATGTGGGCTTCAGTAGTTGTGGCACACAGGCTCAGTAGTTGTGGCTCACGGGCTTAGTTGCTCTGTGGCATGTAGGATCTTCCCAGACCAGGGCCCGAACCCATGTCCCTTGCATTGGCAGGCGGATTCTTAACCACTGCGCCACCAGGGAAGTCCTGCATCCTGTTAGTTTTAGTATATGTTTTATTTTCATTCATCTCAAAGTATTTTCTAATTTCCCTTATGATTTCTTCTTTGACTCATTAGCTGTTTAAGAACATGTTGTGTAATAGCCACATATTTGTGAATTTTCCAATTTTCCTACTGTAATTGATTTCTAATTTCACCCCATTGGGACCAGGAAAGATACTTTGCATGATTTCAATCTTTTCAACTTTGTTAAGACTTGTGGTCTATTCTCAAGAATGATCCATGTTTACTTGAGAAAAATTGTTGTTGAGTGAAGTGTTACTTATATCTATTAGGTCTAATTGGTTTGTATTATTGTTCAAGTCCTTTGTTTCCTTATTGATCTTCTATCTGGTTGTTCTATCAGTTATTAAAAGTCAGGTATTGGAGTCTCCTATTGTAGAACAGTCTTTCTCTCTTCAGTTCTGCCAATTTTTGCTTCATGTATTTTCAGGCTCTGTAAGTATATGTTAAACCCCTTTAGTGAAATTTTCATTTCAGTTGTTGTGTTTTTTCCATTACAGAATTTGATTGGTTCTTTTTGATAATTTCTATCTTTTATTGATATTCTCATTTTGCTTATACATTATTTCCCTGATTGCTTTCAGTTCTCTGTCCATAGTTTCCTTTAGCTTGTTGGGCATATTTAAAATAGTGATTTAATATCTTAACTAGTAATTCCAGTGTCTTTGCTTCTTCAGGGATGATTTCTGTCAAATTCTTTTCTTCCTATGAATGGGTCATACTTTCCTGTTTCTTTACATGCTTTGTAATTTTTTGCTGAGAACTGGGCGTTCTAAGTATTATAATGTGGTAGCTCTAGAAAATCTGATTCTCTCAGTCCTCAGGGATTGCTGATTTTGCTTGTTGAGGACTGGGACTGTCTGTGTCTTTTCCAAACTGTTTTCATAAGATGTATTTATTGTATGTGGTCACTGAAGTTTATATTCCATTATCTCTGCAGTCAACCAGTGACCTAGGGACTTCCCTGGTGGTCCAGTGGTTAAGAATCTGCCTTCCAATGCAGGGGATGCGCGTTTGATCCCTGGTCGGGGAACTAAGATCCCACATGCCGCGGGGCAACTAAGCCCGCACACCGCAACTACTGAGCCCGCCCACCACAACTAGAGAGAGAAGCCCGCACACCGCAACTACTGAGCCCGCCCACCACAACTAGAGAGAGAAGCCCACACGCCACAATGAAGAGCCCACGCACTGCAACAAAAGATCCCGCATGCCGCAATAGGATCCCGTGTGCCGCAACTAAGACCCAACACGGCCAAAAATAAATAAGTAAGTAAATAAATAAATAATTTTAAAAAGAAGGCAAAAGGAGTAAAAGCATTTATATCCACAATAAGTAGTTAAGGGATACACACACGCACACACACACAAAACCAGTGACCTAGAAAGAGTCCCACCTCCCCCCCACCCCACAAAAAAATGTTCTGGTCCCTTAAGTCTTCCAATAAGTACTGCCAGGGAACCTGCAGTAGCCCAAGGGGGGCAAAACCAAGGCAAGTGTCTGCACTAGTCCCTTAGGGAACCATCAGACCAGCCAAAATGCACAACCCCAAAGATCCCCACTACCTACCCTGGCACAAATCCAGCTGCTCCAGGAACATAGGCTGCTATCCCTACAGTCATGGTGGGACTGAGGAATCGGCAATAGTAGCTGGTTTGTGCACACCAGTTGTGAAAAATCAGCGCCTCTCCCTCATCAAGCACTCTCCTGGTTGTTATAAGTGTTTGATCAGGTTCCAGAGGCTGCAAATAGTGGATTACAGTCATTCTTGCCAGCTCAAAGTTTGCTTCAATGGAGGAGGGACTAATCCCCAGAGCTTCCTACTCCACCATCTCGTGTGACACTGGAATGGACTTTTTTGTTTTTTGGTCATTAGAATTTATTTTTTATGTTTTTCCCAGCTTTATTGAGATATACATGACATATAATATTGTGTAAGCTTAAGGTATACAACGTGATGACTTGATCTATGTATATATTGTGAGGTGATCACCATAATAAGGTCAGTTAACACATTCATCAGCTCTCATAGTTACCTTTGTGTGTATGCTAAGAATAGAATGGAATTTTAAAAAATCAACTTAAGTATGTTCATTTTAAAAGTACAGTTCTTTGAGTTTTGACAAATATGTAATGACTGTTGTCATCAAATTAGAGTCCATTTGTAGCTCCCTCCTATTCAATCCTCAACCAGCCCCAGGCCACCATGGGTCCTATCACCATAGATTAGATTTGTCACTCCTGACTTTTCATATAAATGGAGTCATACTATATGCAATCTTTTGTATGTCTTCTTTTTTTTTTTTATAACATCTTTATTGGAGTATAATTGCTTTACAGTGGTGTGTTAGTTTCTGCTTTATAACAAAGTGAATCAGCTGTACGTATGTATACATATATCCTCATATCTCCTCCCTCTTGCATCTCCCTCCCACCCTCCTTATCCCACCCCTCTAGGTGGTCACAAAGCACTGAGCTGATCTCCCTGTGCTATGCGGCTGCTTCCCACTAGCTATCTATTTCACATTTGGTAGTATATATAAGTCCATGCCACTCTCTCACTTCGTCCCAGCTTATCTGTCTTCTATCACCCAGCACAGTGTTTTTGATACTCAATTGCATTGTTTCCTGTGTTGGTAGTTTTTGGTCATTTGTCTTTTTATTTCGTTTTGTTTTCTTACTAAGTAGTATTCTATTGTACAGATATGCCACAATTTGTTTATCCCAGCACTTGGTGTTTTTTTTTTTGGCCGCGCAACAGGACATATGGGGATCTTAGTTCCCGGACCAGGGATTGAATCCGCGCCCCCTGCATTGGGAGTGTGGAGTCTTAACCATTGCACGGCCAGAGAAGTCTGTATCCAATCACTTGTTGATGAATATTTGGGTTGCTTCCATTTGGGGGATATAAAGCTGCTATGAATATTTTTATATGAATATCTCCATTTTTCTTGGGTAAATACCTAGAAGTGGAATTGCAGGGTCTTATGGTTAGTAATTTTATAAGAAACTGACAAATTGTGTTCCAAAGTGGGTACACTATTTTATATTCTCACCTTTCCCCACTGAATTACCTCGGTACCCTGGTCAAAAATCAACTGTCCATATGTGTGTAGTCTATTTCTGGACTCTCTGTTCTATTCCAATGATCTGTGTGTCTATAGTGATTTTCTTCCATTTGAGGTAGTGATATAAAGATTTCTTACTAAATATATAAATGTACTTAAACTTTGATGCACAACAATGTTCATTGCAGCATTATTTACAGTATCCAAGATATGGAAGCAACCTGTGTCCATGGATACATGAATGGATAAAGAAGATGTTGTACACATATAAAATGGAATATTACTCAGTCATTAAAAAAAAATGAAATCTTGCCATCTGCAACAACATGGATGGATCAGGAAGGTATTATGCTAAAGGAAATAGGTCGGAGAAAGACAAGTACCATGTGATCTCACATATATGTGGAATCTAAAAAACAAAGGAAAGAAAATGAAAATGTATATTGTAGATACTGAGAACAAAGAAAATGTATCTCATAGATACAGAGAACGAAGGAATGGTTGCCAGAGAGGAGGGGAGTTGGGGGGAGCAAAAGAGGTGAAAGGGATTAAAAGGTATAAACCACCTCCAGGGACTTCCCTGGCAGTCCAGTGGTTAGGACTCTGTGCTTCCACTGCAGGGGGGCCTGGGATTGACCCTTGCCGGGGAACTAAAATCCTGCATGCTGCATGGCATGGCAAAAAACAAAAACAAAAAGACACACAGAAAAAAAACTCCACTTATACAATAAATAAGCCAATAAGCCATGGGCATGTAATGTGTAGTGTAAGTAATGTGGTCAATAATATTGTAATAATTTTGTATGGACACAGATGGTTACTACACTTATAGTGGTGATCATTTCCTAATGTATGCAAATGTCAAATCACTATGTAGTATACCTGAAACTAACATAATGTTGTACATCAACTATATTTCAATTTTTTAAAAAGTACTTAAAATTTTAAAAGTCTTTATATATGTAAATTTATATGACTATTATGTTATCATATTTATGTCATTTAATAAATATTTAGATTATATTATAAATATTCTTAATATTTTATATGAATACTTATATATAATATTTATATATAAATCTGTGCAATTGGTACAAAGATATTGCAAAAATTATAAATATTGAACACAAATACCTGAAAAGTTTTAGGACAAAAACATTCCCTAAATAGTATTAGTTAATTCTCAAAGTATCTTCCTTTGGTGACCTATCCCAGTGGTTATTTGGTTTTTCTCAAGTAATACTCTGCGTCATTGTAAAAACTTCTACCAACTTTTGCAAAGTCCAAATGACACTTGCTTCAAAAAATTTTCTGTAGCTGGGGACATATGTTTTTGAATAAGTAGATTTACCTTAGCATTATTCATAACAGCAGAAAAGTAAAAAACATGTAAATGCTCAATAATAGAGCACTAGATAAAATGATGTTGGTGCATCTATACATTATGAGATAAAATGCCTCAGGATTTTATCCAGGATTCTGGGGACTTCCCTGGTGGTGCAGTGGTTAAGAATCTGCCTGCCAATGCAGGGGACACGGGTTCGAATCATGGTCTGGGAAGATCCCACATGTCGTGGAGCAACTAAGCCCGTGTGCCACAACTACTGAGCCTGCACTCTAGAGCCCATGAGCCACAACTACTGAGCCTGTGCGCCACAACTACTGAAGCCTGCGTGCCTAGAGCCCATGCTCCGCAACAAGAGAAGCCACCACAATGAGAAGCCTGTGCACCACAATGAAGAGTAGCCCCCACTCGCTGCAACTAAAAAGAAAGCCCACGCGCAGCAACGAAGACCCAACGCAGCCAAAAATAAATAAATAAATTAATTAATTAATTTTTAAAAATTCTAAAAAAAAAACCAAACAGGATTCTGAAACAATAATGACATGGAAAATCCTCACACCATATCTTGGGCAACTAAAAGCAGGCTATAAATATGATATGTCATTTTTATTAAGATATACACACAAAAAAATAAGATTGGAAGAAATATACCAAAATGTGTGGAGGTACTATGGTTGAGTTTTGTTTCTGTTTGTTTGTTTTTTGGCCCTGCCACGTGGCTTGAGGGATCTTAGTTCCCCAACCAGGGATTGAACCCAGGCCACGGCAGTGAAAGCACTGAGTCCTAACCACTGGACCACCAGGGAACTCCTGCTTGAGTGTTTTTTAAATAGTCATTTATATGTATGAATCTTCTAATTTTTCTACAATAAGAATGTTTTATTTATAATTGGTAAAACATGGTAAAGGCCTTGGTGAGCTCTCTATTGATATGTGATTTCTCCCTTCTTTGGAATTTTATAGCTTTCTATAAATCTCTTAGGACACATACCACATTCTAGCTTGCATTATAACTATCTGTATACCTCTCTTATCTTACTTTTTCGATTCTGATTTCTTGAAAACAAAGATCTCATCTCATTCATTTTTTTGTTGTTGTTGTTGTTTTTTTGTTTTTTTTCTCATTCATTTTTTGATCCCAGTCCTGGCACAGTGCAAATGCCTGTCACATGTCAGATACCTGACAAAATAAATGTGAATCAGCCAGTTGCTGCCAATCAGGAACATAGGTCTCTTGTCACCGAATTTTCTGATTAAGAGAAACCAGACAATTTGAATTTTGGTGGAACTCCATTGATTTTTTAATCATATAAATATTCAGAGTTAAAAGGGAAAAAATTTAAATAAATACAAGAGGAAGGAGTTTTCAAATGAGCATCATTAGTATTGGAATAGTGCTAGCTGCTTAGCTTACAGAATTGGCTGGTGTGGGGTCTCTGGAACCTGAAAATGTACCTGGGCTTCATTTACCAAAGTGGCATTCTCATGTGTGTTCACCTTGTCAAACTTAGCACCTAAGCATCGCTTACTAAACAACAAAACAAGAAATCAGGAGGTGTGCTAAGTAGGAAATGAACTATGGGGAACATTTTATTTCTGTACATCATGTACCTTTTTAAAGGTATTTATTTCTTTATGAAACAATAATGTATGGAATATTACTCAGCCATAAAAAAGAATGAAATTATGCCATTTGCAGCAACATGGATGGACCTAGAGATTGTCATACTGAGTGAAGTAAATCAGACAAAGACAAATATCATATGATATCGCTCACATGTGGAATCAAAAAAAAAGGGTACAAATGAACTTATCTACAAAACAGAAATAGAGTTACAGATGTAGAAAACAAACTTATGGTTACCAGGGGGTAAGGGAGGGGAGGGTTAAATTGGAAGAATGGGATTGACATATACCCACTACTATATATGAAATAGATAATAAGGACCTACTGTATACCTCAGGGAACTCTACTCAATACTCTGTAATGGCCTACATGGGAAAAGAATCTAAAAAAGAGTGGATATATGTATATGTATAACTGATTCACTTTGCTGTACACCTGAAACTAACACAACATTGTAAATCAACTATACTCCAATAAAAATTTTTTTAAAAAGTAAGAACACATTGAAGCCATCAAAAAAGAAAGAAAAAAGGAACAGTCATATTGGGCAAAATCCTGAGAAATCAATCCATTAAGATAGATATGGGTAATCTTATAGATTATCTTAGAACAAAGGTCCAAAATGTTGACTAAATTAAATGAAACTGTTAATTCAATGAAGTAGAATTAAAAACTCAAAACAAATTTTACCTTATTGTCACTACTTCCTGGTTTACAGAAGATAAAGGGCAATTGGAGGAAAACCCCTCATTTTATCTAGAAAAGGTGCTGAAATTTGGTTTCAACACATTTTTCATTTTTGTTGACATATGCCATGCATACAGACAGGAGCACAAATGTTGAATAGCTTTATAAACTTTCACAGTGAGCACACCTGTGTAATCAGAACTCAGATCAAGAAATAGCACAGTGATAGCATCCCATGAGGCCCCCTGGACCCCCTTCATAGTTACTACCCCCCAGTGAGAACCACAGCCCTTACTTCCTTTCCTGCAGATCCATTTCGCCTCTTTTTGAGGAATCATGACATGTATATACTCTTTTGTATTCTTTTTCCTCCCTCAATATTATGAGATTCACCCATGTTGTTCTAAGTAGCAATACTTTGGTTTCATCATATCTTGATGATAGGTTTAATTTTTATAAAAACATAAAGTAAAATATAGGCACTAATTTCTAAATTGCATTGTTCTCAGTGGGACCATGTAGTAAAATATTTAGCACAAATTTATCTGTTCCACCAACCAATTGGAAAGCAGGTGAAAACAAGTAACACCCGGCCCCAAATCAGAGGTTAACTTTGTTTTCAAGTAAAGTGAAATGATCTCTGAGCTATTTCCTGACATATTGCAGACAGACATAGGAAATGAAAGTTTTTTTTGTTTTTTTTTTTTTTAGAAATCTGACTAGGAAAGTTCACTCTCTCAAAATCAAGTTTCAGCAAATGAAATGGACAAAACTTATAACAAATATCTGGACATTTAGTCCATTTCAGCGCTGTTCAAGGCACCAGAAAAGCCATTAAGTTTATAAATGGACAGGGAAAGTTATGTTTGGTCCCTTACATGTGTGATGGCCACATACTCCAAACTCAAATTCCAGCAAAAATGCAAGCAGTGCCAGCATCAACCTAGTTAATAAAACCAACCAGATTTTTCATAACACAGCAGTGACTATAAGCCCACCAAAGAACTATAAATCCATTAGCCAAACCAGTTCCTTAGATCCATAGCTGGCTGCCCTTGAGAGGGAGCGTGCAAAGGTTCCATGGATTAGGTCCCTCAGGGCGTGTGTGGAGGTGTGCATAGAGGAGAAATAGTGGGCCCCTGCTGTACATACTGGTGCGTGCTGGTGCAGACAGTAAAGAGGAGGAAAGGTAGCTTGTATTCATTCATTCATTTATTCAATGTTTGAATATATGTTTGCACTATCTGTGAACTTTTCTCCTCTCTGAGCTTCAGTCATTTTCCCACCCTCTGGGTCTAGGACAGTGCCTCACGCACACAGTAGGCCTTTGGTTTTTGTTGACTGACTGAGTAAGGTAAAGAGCACAGGCTTCGAAGCCTTAGATTTAACTACACCACATCCTGCCTCTGAGATATTCAGCATCGTTGCCTAAACTCTCTGAACTGCATTTTCCTCATCTGCACGTTGAGGAGAATAGCATCTATTTCTTTGGGAGGCTGTGAGAATTTATTTAGCAAATTTATTTAGGCCTACCGTATTGCCTAACAGGCATTCAAGGGAATCTGCTAGCTGCTTTGGAGGATGCAGGAAGGAATATGGCCCTGTCCTTGACCTCAGGGAGTCTACAGACTTGTGGGAGGACAGAGTAATAACCAGGTAATCACACAGTATGACTGGTACACTGTCATGAGGCCCTGAGGAGGTGGGGAAGGGACCCTTGAGAGTCAGGCTTTGAAGGATGCATGGAAGTTTCTAGCAGAGAAGATGGAGGGTGGAGGGTATTGAAGGCAAAGAGAAGAGCGTGTCAAAGATATGGAAGTGTCAACGTGCACGGCTCACAGAGGGGGTGCTGGCAGGGGCTTGGGGCCAGGAGCAGACCAGGCTGCGGAGGGACTTGTGTCTGATCACAATGGGCCTTCTGTGCCACCTAAGAAGTTTGTGCTGGACACGTTAGTCAGGATGCCTGTCATTCCAGCTTCTATTTCCAGGCAAAATTGTGCCACCCACTCGGGGAAGCTGGACTAAGCGGTTTTAAACAAATAACAAAACCTTCATTCAAGTATTTTATTGACACAGAATAAAATGATTCCTTTTTGTGTGTTGAGTTAAATGAGTTTTGACAAATGTGTTTACCCACATAACCCCCTGCCACCATCAAGATATAGCACATTTCCATCACCTTAAAAAGTTCCCTCCTGCCCTTCTGCATGCATTGATCCCACCCACATCCACTCCAGGCATGGCCTCACCTGATCTGCTTTCTGTCACTAGTCTTCCTGTTCCAGAATTTCATAGAAATGGAGTCATCCAACATGTAGTTTTTGTGTCGGGCTTATTTCACTCACTCAGCCTAGCATTTTGGAGATTAATTCATGCTATTGTATGTATTTGTCATTCATTCCTCTTTACTGCTGGGTACTATTCCTTTGTATAGATGTGCCACTGACTTCATCCATGATGAACACTTGGATTGTCTCCAGTTTGGGGTTATTATGGACCAGGCTGGATGTTCTTTTTTTTTCTTTTTTTCTTTTTTTTTTTGCAATTGACAAGGAAATTTAGTTATTTCTGAGATATACATTTTAAAGTAATAACTAGAATTATGACTTATAACATTATACCAGAACATATAAGATTTTTAGAAATTTCATGTAATGTCTGAAACATTTATATTAACATATTTCCATACAAATAACCCAAAGTTTAGCATTAGTTGTTTTTTTGTTTGTTTATACTGCAGGTTATTATTAGTCATCAGTTTTATACGCATCAGTGTATACATGTCAGTCCCAATCCAGGCTGGATATTCTTATGGAAGTCTTTGTGTGGACATGTTTTCACTTCTCTTGTATTAACAGCTGGAAGTGGAATTGTTGGGTGTGAGGGTAAATGTGCGTTTAACTTTTAAGAAACTGCGGAACTGTTAGAGAGAAGGAGGGAAGTGGGAGGCAGAGAGAGAGTGACAGATAAGAGAGAGGGACTTCCCTGGTGGGCCGGTGGTTAAGACTCTTTCTTCCACTGCAGGGGAGGAGGGAGGGGGTCAATGGATCCCTGGTAGGGGAACTAAGATCCTGCATGCCCCCTGGCTGCTGCCAAAAAAAAAAAAAAAAAAGAGAGAGAGACAGTGCGAGTTTCTCAAGCCAATGGGGGAATTAAGATTAGAAAGCAGCAGCCGGGTTATTTGGGAGGGGGCGGGGAGGCACGTGCAGGGCGGCCCCGCCCCGCATCCACATCTGTGTCCCGGCCCCACCAGCATGGCCACCGCAGCATCCGGAGGAAGCCCCTTCTCCTCCCAACAGGTAAAGCCACGCGGAATAGTACATGGAACCCGAGGCGCCCCCATGAAAGAGCCAGAGCGGGTGCCGCCACGAGTCCCCGGAAGCCTGAGACCACGTGCAGCCGAGAGCGGAGGCGGTCTGGACCCCGGGGATCAAGGCCTTGGAGGGCAGGCAGGGTGGGATGCGTGGAGAGGCGAGGCGGCACCCACCCGGTCTTCCCGAGGCCCCCTACAGGCATGAGGATGGAGGCCCGGAGGCCGGAGGAAGCGCCTGTCCCGTGAGCCCACCTGCCAGGCCCCGGGAGCGCCCTGCTCAGGCCCACTTGGCGGCCAGCACAGGAGGCCACGCCCTGCAAGCGCTTCAAGATGGAGGAACTCTCCGGAGAGATCCTACTGCGGCAAAGGGAGGGGGGAAGAATAACATTGCAGAGCACTTAGTGAAGGCCCCTCCCCACCCGCATTCCTGATGCCCCACCTTGGGAAGCGGGAGAAGCCACAGGCCGGGCGCACCGCCCCGCGTCCCTGGCAAGGTGGGGCACCCAGGCTGCGGGCCTCTGCGCCCCACTCTGCCCCTGTCACCAGCAGAGCAGCCAGCAATGGCTTCCACCCCTGAGCAAATTTGCCGGAACCTTTTATGAAGCAAGAACACAGTGGTTTTCAGCGTGGAGACAGTAAGAAGGGCTCCCAATGGGCTTCCTGTCTCCATCGTCACGGCACCTGCTCTCTGGTTTCTCCTGAATCCAGCCTACCTTGACGCTGGGCCAAGTTGGCCCAGGAGATGCAAAGAGCATTGGAAGGCCTAGGAGCACAGCCTCAAAGCCAAAACTGCAGAACCAGATGAGGCGTCTGTGAAATTCCCAGGCCAGAGCTCTGAGCCCCGAGGCCTCTTTGCACGCCTGGCCCTGGGTTTGATCTCAGAGGCGGCTGCTGTTCCCTCCTGCCATTGCCACTGGTTTCGTGTCGACTTTCAGCTGTAGGTTGTGTCCTGAGAACCCTCTCAGCATGTCCATTCTTTTTTTTTTTGTGTGTGGGTGAGGGAGCCTTTCCAGCAGTATGAATTTTTTTTTTTTTTTTTGGCTGTGTTGGGTCTTCGTTGCTGTGCGCGGGCTTTCTCCAGTTGCGGCGAGCAGGAGCTACTCTTCATTGCAGTGTGCAGGCTTCTCATTGAGGTAGCTTCTCTTGTTGTGGAGCACGGGCTCTAGGTGCGTGGGCTTCAGTAGTTGTGGCTCGCGGGCTCTAGAGCGCAGGCTCAGTAGTTGCGGCGCATGGGCTTAGTTGCTCCGCGGCATGTGGGATCTTCCCGGACCAGGGCTCGAACCCATGTCCCCTGCATTGGCAGGCAGATTCCTATCCACTGTGCCACCAGAGAAGCCCCTGCATGTCCATTCTTGTATAACTTGAAAGACCTTGACCCTTCCCAGCTGCCATAAGTACACCTTTCTTTTCTGCTCACTCAGATGAAACACCTGGGGCAGCAATCTTGCACAACAGGCCTTCGGTGGCCCCCACAGATGGACTTTGTCCCAAGCTCAGTGCTGTGGGAAGCATGTGTCTGGAGTCTGTGTGTATGTATAGTGTGTTTTACATACTTATTCATAAAGTTCAAGTTTTCAGATCTTCTGCTTTCTGGCTATGAATTCGATGGGACACAATTACGGTTAAAAACATTTGCTTGCACGAAAAGACAAATACTGTATGATTCCACTTGTATGCAGTACTTAGAGTAGTCACATTCATAGAGACAGAAAATAGAATGGTGGTTGCCAGGGGCTGAGAGGTGGAGGGAAAGAGGAGTTGCTGAATGGGTATAGAGTTTCAGTTTTGCAAGATGAAAACAGTTCTGGAGCTGGATTGCACAATACCGTGAATATACTTAACACTACTGAACTGTACACTTAAAAATGGTTACGATGATTCATTTGATGTTATGTGCATTTTACCACAATTAAAAAACAATTTGCAGGGGGTGGAGGAGGGAAGAATTGGGAGTTTGGGATTAGCAGATGCAAACCATAATGTATAGGATGGATAAATGACAAGGTCCTATTGTATAGCACAGAGAACTATAGTCAGTATCCTATAATAAACCACAATGGAAAAGAATATGAAAAAGAATATATATATGTGTAACTGAATCACTTTGCTGTACAGTAGAAATTAACAACATTGTAAATCAGCTATACTTCAATAAAAATTTTTTTTCAATTTACGTGGCCTACAGAAGATCATGAATATTTTATGGCTTTGTAAGACCCAAGAGTGGATGGCTTTATGTATAGCGATAGTTGTCAGATATAAGCACTTCGCAGGCCCAGAGTATGAATCAGAAGTTAGGATGCTGGGGGGAAGGGGAGCGAAATAGGTGAAGGGGATTAACAGGCACAAACCTCCAGTTATAAAATAAATAAGCCCCAGGGATGTGGCTTATTTATATACAGCGTAAGAAATATGGTCAATGATATTGTAATAACTTTGTATGGGGACAGATGGTTACTAGACTTATGGTGGTGATCATTTCATGCTGTATGCAAATATCAAATCACTATGTAGTACATCTGAAACTAACATAAAAGTATGTCAACTATATTTCAATAAAAAAAAGAAAGAAGTAGTTATGATGGGCCATGGCTGTGGTTAGGATGATATAATGAAGGCGTTACAGATATGCAGTCTGGCTACATCCCAGTGAATGTGTGGCCCCTAATAGAGAAATACCTGGACCCCAGCAGCCTGAAGTTTGCATTTGGCCAGAAGTTGCTGCCCTCCCTTGGTTTCCAAGGCTGCAAGACAGAGTTTATTTTGAAGAGGTGAAGTTCATCGCACATTTGTTTTCTACCATGGCATGTCAGGACCACATTTTACAAGAAGGCCTTGTTTCATTTGCTATTATTCCTGGAAAGGAAAGTTGTATGAAATTATTCTGGTTTTATTACAGAATGGTTTTTCTTTTTTTTAATTTAGGACTTATTTTGAAAAATGATGAGTTCAATTCAAATGTGTGCAGATACCTTCCAGAGAAAGGTAATTTTATAGCAAATTAATCTTGATCAGATAGCATGGAGAAATTTTCTGGAATATTCTTTTTTTTTTTTTTTTTTGGCTGTGCATTGCGGCATGTGGGATCTTAGTTCCCCGACCAGGAATCAAACCCATGCTCCCTGCAGTGGAAGTGTGAATTCCTAACCACTGGACTGCCAGGGAATTCCCTGGAATATTCATATTTGAAGATTATTAATGAATGCCTCTGATTTTATTTATTTATTTATTTATTTATGGCTGTGTTGGGTCTTCATTGCTGCGTGCAGGCTTTCTCTAGTTGCGGTGAGCGGGGGCTACTCTTCGTTGCGTTGCGCGGGCTTCTCGTTGCGGTGGCTTCTCTTGTTGCAGAGCACGGGCTCTAGGCGCGTGGGCTTCAGTAGTTGTGGCACGTGGGCTCAGTAGTTGTGGCTCACAGGCTCTAGAGCGCAGGCTCAGTAGTTGTGGCGCACGGGCTTAGTTGCTCCACGGCATGTGGGATCTTCCCGGACCAGGGCTCGAACCCGTGTCCCCTTCATTGGCAGGCGGATTCTTAACCACTGAGCCACCAGGGAAGTCCCTCTGATTTAAAACTAACCAAAAACTGCTAATATTTTCACTAGAGGGGCTTAATAAACTTGGTCGCAATAAATGAAGTACTTAAAATTAGTTAAAAACTCTGAATTTAAGCATCGTTTTGCAGAAGAGATGGGGAATGGAGGAAGGAAGGTGTTAAAATAATGTATGAACAGGACTTCCCTGGTAGTCCAGTGGGTAAGACTGCGCTTCCAATGCAGGGGGCCCAGGTTCGATCCCGCACACATGCTGCAACTAAAGATCCCTCATGCCACAACGAAGATCCCGTGTGCCGCAACTAAGACCCGGCACAGCCTAAGTAAATAAATAAATATTTTTTTAAAAATTAAGGTAGACAAAAATAATAATAATAATGTATGAGGGTAGTCATCTAGTGCCTTTGGTTATTTGGACGTTAATTTCCGAAGTGTCTCTATAATTATAGTAAAGATCTTTCAAATTATAGGCCACAGATATCCACTTTCAATGTTGAATAATTCTATAAAGATGCTAGTTAAAATGAATGAAAGGATGTCCATTTAACTCAGCGAGGTCAGGCTGGCTTTAGCCCCCAAGGGATCTGTTAGGTTGAATTTGAAGCAGCTGTTTAACAGACTCATTTAAGCAAAAGCTTTGGTTTCTTGGCTGGCAGTGTCCTCAGCAAGGAAACCATGTGACCACTCAGGGTAAGGCCAAGTCCCTTCAAGGACATTCAGAGGTTTATGAAGTAGCTGCTTCAAGTCCACGCCCTACCCCAGAGGGACTGTGGTGATTGCCCCAGGCTGGGGTGAGGGCTCCCTGGTGATTCTGATGTGCAGCTGGGGATGAAAACCAGCCAAGAATTGACTGACAAGAGGATGATGACTTTGGTCTTACTTCCATTGTCTGTCCTGCATGGGAGACTGGCGAAGAAGAAAAAGCCGGTGATAAAAATATTTTGGTGACCTGGTAAATGTCTGCTCTAACTCCAGCTAATGTGTATGGTGAAGAGCTTTTAAAGTGTTTTCAAAGATGTTCTCTGCTTTGCACTCTACAATCCCGTGAATAGATATTGCTGTCATTATGTTTATGGTTGAAAAAAACTGGTTTAGAGAGATCAGGTGAGGGGCCCAGCTGGCAAGAGGCGGAGCTAGGGCTCAGACTGGCTTAATCCATCTGCCCCTTTGTTCTGAGACTGAAACAATTCTCTTCTGTAAGGGCCCATCCATTCTACTTTTTGTTCTCTGCGCAATCCAGCTAGCTTAGTTCTTTTCTTATTCTTTTTCTTACAGTGTAAATTGAGATCAGTGTAATTTCCGAGAAACTAGAAATTAACAGGGCAGCCATCCTGAGAGTGAAAAGTAAGGGACACAGTTGGTCGGTCTTGAAGCATGAAACACTTCCAGATGCCAAAATCACTTACTGCCCGCTGCACTTTCTTTGGCAGGGCTAAAATTAAATACTGCTTTCCAGTAGCTGGGATGGGAACTGAATTTTTGCATCTTTTGTTAGACGCTTTGGAAGTGACCTTGAAAGACAGAAGAACCTCAATTTTTGTTCCTTGGTAGAAAATACTGTCAAGAGAAGAGCAACACTTAAAAACAGTTTCCATTTTTAATCTGAAGGACTTATAAATCACAGATTTTATTTCAAGACAGGCAAAATTCAAGGGTAGGAAAGAGATCACTTTATTGGCAAAAATTTTTTTTAAATTTTCAAGCAAGATTATTTTCCACAACTACTTGAAGAACTGCTGCCACCTCACGGAAAATTTTTATAAACTTCCAGTTTAGGCAAGAATCCATGTTTGCTGTCTTCTAAGGCCTTCTAGTCACCGCTACTGTGTAACACTCCCTGGGACCAAACCCCCTGGGGATCTTTGGCCTGCCAACTGCAGCTTTTATATCCTTTGAGGTCACTTCGAAAATGGTTAGCATATCGTAGAAACATTGGGATTAGCTATTAAGTAATAATACTTATTCTTAAAATATTTTAAATGTAAAATTTTTTAATTTAAATTTTTAAATAGTTCTTTTTAAAATAAATGTTATTTCAGTTGTAGTTGAAATGAGCAGAGAGGACCTAATGATGAAATGTGTTCTCTGTAGCTCATGCCTGCCCGGTCTTGCACATACGTGAAATGACCTTCCCAGCATTGGGTTCGGGTGAATTCTTTTTTTTTTTTTTTTAAATAAATTTATTTATTTATTTATTCATTCATTCATTTTTGGCTGCGTTGGGTCTTCGTTGCTGCACACGGGCTTCTCATTGCGGTGGCTTCACTTGTTGCGGAGCACGGGCTATAGGCGTGCGGGCTTCAGTAGTTGTGGCACGTGGGCTCAGTAGTTGTGGCGCACAGGGTTAGTTGCTCCGTGGCATGTGGGATCTTCCCAGACCAGGGCTCGAACCCGTGTGCCCTGCACTGGCAGGCGGATTCTTAACCACTGTGCCACCAGGGAAGTCCTCCGGTGAATTCTTTTTTCAAAGCTCAGCTAAGGAATGGCTCCTCCGTGGAAACATCCTTCAGCTCATCCAGGCAGAGTGGGTCGTGTTTCCCTCTTTGTTTCCGCAGGAAACTGTGCCCACTGCTAGGGTCATATTTACTGTTACCATATTTACTGCTGTAGCATTTTATTCCTTTTACTGTAATAATTTTGTAGAGGGAATGAATAGTGTGAGAGCTGAGAGCTCCCACTCGGGTTCAAATCCTGGCTTTGCCTATTACTAGCTGTGTAGCCATGAGCAAGTTTTCTCTGGCGTAAATGGAAGATAATAATAGTCTTACCTCAAAGGGTTATTATAAGCCTTCAATGAGCTAATAGCCGTCAGGCGCCTAGAACAGGGCCTGGCACAGAGGCAACCCTCTGGAAGTGTGAACTCGTTGCTGCTCTCCACATTGTAATGCCCCACGTGCAGGTCTGTCTCTCCCAAGGACAGGCCTTTTGCAACTCTGATTCCTCCATTTAGAACAAAGTGAGTCAAGCAGTGCTCAGTCGTGTTTGGTGAATGCAGGTGTGCACAAATGAGACGTTTAAAAGCTCATTTTCCACACAAATATTGTCACAATGGTGATCTCTGAGGGAGTGTGTGTGTGCTGGGGCCGGAGCTCTCTCTCCCCTGCCCGGGCATGTTCTAGCTCCCCATTCCAAGTCTAGTTCTAACTTGTATACATTACACCAGGCTTAGGAGAGGGCAAGCTCCAGGCAGCCTCAGGCAGGCAAAGTTTTTTGTTTTTTTAAAAATATTTATTTATTTGTTTGTTTTGTTGCATTGGGTCTTACTTGTGGCAGGCAGCCTCCTTAGTTGTGGCATGCAAACTCTTAGTTGTGGCATGTGTGTGGGATCTAGTTCCTTGACCAGGGATCGAACCCGGGCCCCCTGCATTGGGAGCGCGGAGTGTTATCTACTGCACCACCAGGGAAGTCCCATCAGGCATGCAAAGTTGACATCAGCTAACACGCAGCCCAGAACAGAACCTGTGCACATGATGGTAACGCATCTGGGTCAGAAGCCCAGCGTTGGAAGAAACGTTTCCTTTCCAGACCCCGAGCTGCAGATACCTCCAGTTGCCTCCCCATATCTCCATTTTCTCCTCTGTTTTAGTTATTGTGTTAATTTCCTAGGGCTGCCGTGATAAAGTACCATAAACTAAAAATAAAAATATCAGAAATTTATTGTCTCAGTTCTGGAGGCTAGAAGTCCAAGATCAAGGTGTCAGCAGAGTTGGTTCCTTCTGAGGGTGGGGAGGGAGAATCTGTTACAGGTCTCTCTCCTAGCTTCCTGTGGTTTACCAGTGGTCTTTGGAATTCCTTTGCTTTCACGTGGCATTCTCCCTGTGTCTCTTCACATTGTCTTCCCCTGTGCTTGTCCGTTTCTGTGTCCAAATTTCCCCTTTTTATAAGGACATTAGTCATACTGAATTAGGGCCAACCCTAATGACATCATTTTAACTTAATTACCTCTGTGATGACCCTATTTCCCAATAAGGTCACATTCTAAGGTACTAGGGATGAAGATTTCAACATATCTTTTTTGGGAGGACACAATTCAACCCATAACAGTTATGGAGAAGATTTGAAGATATTACTGCTAGAGGATTGGTAGAATTGCCATATTCTTAACCTGTGTGGGTGAAGTTGAAGCCAATGTGCTATAGTATTTCAGATTTGGGGGCTACTATTTTTTTCCCAGTTTTACTGAGATATAATTGACATAGAGCACTGTATAAGTTTAAGGTGTACAGCATAATGATTTGATTTACATATATTGTGAAATATTATTTGGTTTTTAAAGGGCACAGGGATCAGCACAGATGTTCATTGCTGGGTTATTTATAATGGTCAAATAGAGGAAATATCTAAATGTCCCACAGTAGGAGGATAGTTAAATAGACGCTGATGATGAGAATGATAACCAACATTCTTCATGGCTTACTCTGTGCCAAACACTGTACCAAAGACTTTATATGAAAATTACCATTTAAGTGTAAGTTACAGTTCACAGCCTGATAAAGAACATCTACAAAACCCCCCACAGCTAACATCATACTTAATAGTCAGAGACTAAAAAGCTAAAATCAGGAACAAGATGACGATGGCGATTCTCACCATTGCTATTCAACTTTGGTTGTTTTTTTGTTAATTAATTTATTTTGGCTGTGCCAGTTCTTAGTTGTGGCATGTGGGATCTTTAGTTGTGGCATGCGAACTCTTAGTTGTGGCATGCATCTGGGATGCCCCGCCCAGGGATCGAACCGGGCCCCCTGCATTGGGAGTGCAGAGTCGTACACACTGAACCACCAGGGAAGTCCTGCTGTTCAACTTTGTACTGGACGTTCAAGCCAGGACAATTAAGCAAGAAGAAGAAATAAAAGGCATCCAGGTCGGAATGAAAGAACTAAATTACTTCTACTTGCAGATGACATGATCATGTATATATAAAACCTAAGGAAACCATTACACACACACACACACACACACACACACACACACACACTATTAGAGCAAATGAATGAGCTTAGCAAGGTTGTAGGATACAAGACCAGTATACAAAAACATCAATTGCATTTCAATCCAAAAATGGTATTAAGAAAAGAATTCTGCTTACAATGCTAACACATATATATGGAATTTTAAAAAGTGGTACTGGGCTTCCCTGGTGGCGCAGTGGTTGAGAATCTGCCTGCCAATGCAGGGGACACGGGTTCGAGCCCTGGTCTGGGAAGATCCCACATGCCGCGGAGCAACTAGGCCCGTGCACCACAACTACTGAGCCTGCGCATCTGGAGCCTGTGCTCCACAACAAGAGAGGCTGCGATAGTGAGAGGCCTGCGCACCGCGATGAAGAATGGCCCCCACTTGCCACAACTAGAGAAAGCCCTCGCACAGAAACGAAGACCCAACACAGCCATAAATAAATAAATAAACCCAAAGTTTAAAAAAAAAAAAAAAAGTGGTACTGATGAACCTACTGGCAGGGCAGGAATAAAGACGCAGACGTAGAGAATGGACTTGAGGGCACAGCAGGGGAAGGGGAAGCTGGGATGAAGTGAGAGAGTAGCACTGACATATATACACTACCAAATGTAAAATAGATAGCTAGTGAGAAGCTGCTGCATAGCACAGGGAGATCAGCTCGATGCTTTGTGACAACCTAGACGGGTGGGATAGGGAGGGTGGGAGGAAGGCTCAAGAGGGAGGGGATATGGGGATATATGTATACATATAGCTGATTCACTTTGTTGTACAGCAGAAACTAACACAACATTGTAAAGCATTTATACTCCAATAAAGATGTGAAAAAAAAAGAATTCTACTTATAACAAACTCAAAAATAATACAATATTTAGGAATAACATTTTAAAAAGTAATGAGAGATTTGTACACTGAAGACTATAAAACATCATTAAAGAAATTAAGGAATGGGACTGCCCTGGTGGCACAGTGGTTAAGAATCTGCTTGCCAATGCAGGGGACACGGGTTCAAGCCCTGGTCCAGCCTTGGATGGGGTAAGATCCCACATGCTGCGGAGCAAGTAAGCCTGTGCACCACAACTACTGAGCCTGCGCTTTAGAGCCTGCGAGCCACAACTACTGAGCCTGAGTACCACAGCTACTGAAGCCCGCGTGCCTAGAGCCTGTGCTCCGCAACAAGAGAAGCCACGGCAATGAGAAGCCCGCACACTGCAACGAAGACCAGTCCCCACTCACCGCAACTAGAGAAAGCCCGTGCACAGCAACAAAGACCCAACGCAGCCAAAAGTAAATAAATAAATTTATAAATCAATTAATTAATCAAAAAAAGAAATTAAGGAAGACCTCAATTAATGTAAAGACATCCCATGTTCATGGATTAGAAGACTTAATGTTATTAAGATGATAATACTCCCCAAATTGATTTATAGATTCCAAGTGATCCCTATCAAAATCCCAACTAGCTTTTTTGAGCAGAAATTAAGAAGTTGATCCTAAGATTTATATGGAAATGTAAATGACCCAGAATAGCCAAAACAATCTTGAAAAAGGAGAACAAAGTTGGAGGACTCACTACTTCCTGATTTCAAAACTTCTATAATAGAGTGCAGTACTGGCATGAGGATAGATACCTGTATCAATGGGACAGAACTGACAGCCCAGAAATGAACTCTCACTTCTAGTCAATCGATCTTTGACAAGTGTGCCAAGACCAATCAATGGGGAAAAAATTGTCCTGTCAACAAATGGGACTGGTAGAGTTTTATATATGCATGCAAAAGAATGAAATTAGATGGCTATTTCACACCATATACAAAAATTAACTCAAAATGGGACATCAACCTAAATGTAAGAGCTTAAAACTCAGTCTCAGAAGAGGGTAAATCTTTGTGACCTTGGATTAGGCAGTGGCTTCTTAGATATGACAACTAAAGCAACAAGAGAAAAAACAGGTAAGTTGGTAGCCAGCCACTGGGGGAACATAGACCCCAAAGTTCCCTGCCTCCTGGTATTCACACCCTTGTGTAGTCCTCTTAAGTTGTACTAGGTGTGCTCTGTGTGATCAACAGCAGAAGGCAGAAGTGATGATCTTAGGTGATTAAAAAGCCTGTGGCTTCTGTTTTTGGTGCTCATTTTCTCTCTTGAATCACTCTTTCTGGGGGAAGCATGCTGCCACGTTGTCAGCAGTCCTAAGGCGAGGCCTATGTGCTGGGAAACTAAAGCTGCTGGCCAACAACCATCAAGAAACTGAGGTTTGGGTTTCCCTGGTGGCGCAGTGGTTAAGAATCTGCCTGCCAATCCAGGGGAAACAGGTTCGAGCCCTGGTCCGGGAAGATTCCACATACCGTGGAGCAGCTAAGCCCGTGCGCCACAACTACTGAGTCTGCACTCTAGAGCCCACGAGCCACAACTACGGAGCCTGTGAGCCACAGCTACTGAAGCCTGTGCGCCTAGAGCCCGTGCTCTGCAACAAGAGAAGCCACCGCAATGAGAAGCCTGCATGCTGCAACGAAGAGTAGTCCCCGCTCGCCACAACTAGAGAAAGCCTGTGCACAGCAATGAAGACCCAACACAGCCAAAAATAAATAAATAAAATAAATAAATTTATTTAAAAAAAAGGAAAAGAAACTGAGGTTTGCCGACAGCCATGCAAGTAAGCTTGGAGCAGATTCTCCTGCCCCAATTGAACCTTCAGATGACTGCAGCCCAACCCACAGCTTGAGTGCAACTTCCTAGGAAACTCTGATCCAAAACCACCCATCTAAACTGCTCTTAGATTCCTGACCCTCAGAATCAATATTAGATAATAAATGTTTGTTATTTTAAGCTATGGAATGTCAGGGTAATTGGTTCACAGCAATTGATAAAAGCAATAGACGCCCCTCTTTCATGCAGTAAGCCACTTTGGGTAAATCTAAACTTCAGAAACAGAAGCAACCAGCAGTAAAGGATGTATGTACAAGGATGTTTATTGCCACTGGCTTTGTTTTGGAAAATGATTCGGTATAATTATAAATTATGGTGGTACTATTCTGTAGGACTATTGTACAGCTTTTGATAGGAATCTGAAAAGATTTGTGATACATCAAGTGTGGAGAAAAAGAGTTGCTGAGTTATTGGTATGGTATCTATAGTAGGCATTGCT
This sequence comes from Balaenoptera borealis, assembly GCF_965194805.1. Lineage (NCBI taxonomy): Eukaryota > Metazoa > Chordata > Mammalia > Artiodactyla > Balaenopteridae > Balaenoptera > Balaenoptera borealis. The sequence goes on from NC_138872.1 coordinate 78,646,338, forward strand.
GGATGTGTCTCCCCAATACCTGTACTCCCCTTCTTCCTTATTCACAGGCCATGTACCCAGCTTAAAAAATAAACCTTGGGACTTCCCTGGCAGTCCAGTGGTTAAGACTCCCCCTTCCAGTGCAGGGGGTACGGGTTTGATCCCTGGTCAGGGAGCTAAGATAGCACATCCTCACAGCCAAAAAACCAAAACATAAAACAAAAGTAATATTGTAAGAAATTCAATAAAGACTTTAAAAATGGTCCACATCAAAAAAATCTAAAATCAATCAATCAATCAATCAATCTTGATTTCTCAGCTACCCTTGCAGCTAGGCATGACCACATGACATATTTCTGCCTAATGAGATCTATCAGCAGAAATCTACAGGAAGGAACCTCTGGGGAAACTATTGTTTTTCTTGTAGCACGTTATTGTGCTTTTAATCAGAGTCAGCTGGTATATGCCTGTTATCTTTTGCCTTCCTTCTTCTGTCCGCCTGGAACATGGACTCAGCAGATGCAAGGCAGAGCTGTCTTGTGACCAGGGGACCAAAGTCACACTTTCAGGACGGGGAAACATAAAGAGATGTGTGCCTGAGTGGCGGCAGCAGCCCACATCAGCTAACAAAACACATTTCTTACTTAAGCCACCATTTAGGTGCCGCATGCACTCCTGATTACCGTAGGAGCCATTTTCATTTAAAGGAAAAAAAAGGGAGAAAAATTACCAGTGGATGTATGTGTGTGATGAATTATGCCAGCATAAAGATGTTGAAGGATACACATGTCACCATGAACACTGACAGTTAATAGCAACGGATAAGCCTGGAGGCAAAGTCGAGATTATGAAGTTTCCGTTTGTACTCTATGTTGTTGACATTGGTACAGGAAATGTTCGTTAATTTCGTTATAAAATACAATAATGTCCCAAAACCTTATAAAAAAAGAGAGGAAGGGACTTCCCTGGCAGTCCAGTGGTTAAGACTCTGAGCTTCCACTGCAGGGGGCACGGGTTCAATCCCTGCTTGGGGAACTAAGATCCTGCATGATGCGTGGTGTGGCCAAACAAAAACAAAAACAAAACAACAAAAAAAAAGGGAGAGAGGAAGAAAGAAAAAGGGTGCAACACCTTCTTGGAATTATGTGTTATCACTCAGCCAGCTCAGGTTCAAGGCAAGCTTGGCCTCAGTGACTGGGCAGGTACTACAGAGAGTGTCACGGAGCCAGGCGTGGGGAGACTGAGGAAATGGAAGATTCAGAAGAGCTCTGCAGTTTGAGCCAACACCACCAGCTTCAGAGTGTTCCGCAGGCCTTGGCGTGGAGGGTGGGGCCCTAGCGCTGGCAGCCTAACAAGGCAGGCACCCAGGAGATCATCAGAGCCCCGCCTGGAGACAGGAGGCTCCAGGGTCAGGTGCAGCCTGGCAGAGAAGGGGAGCTGCCAGGGGTAGCTGGGGCCCTGGACCAGTGGACGGACACAAGGCAGGGGTCCTGACCTGTGGCCTAGCACGGCTGTGGCATGTAGCGCGGGCCCCAGGCTCCTCAGTGGTCCTGGCTTTCAGGAGCAGGGCTCAGTTACCTTGCCTGCTCTTGGGGGCCTGGCCTTGGGGCTGGATCCCGCCGTACGTGCAGCTGAGCAGGGCTGCGGTACACAGGAGCCAGGTGTCTGGACCAAATCACGAACAAAATTGTGCAGCTGACTGTGCTTGGGCTTTTCAGCGACTCTTCACTTTCTGGAGCCGTCATGGCCCTCACTCTGTGCCACCAAGGGGTCGGGGTGAGGGCCACAGTGCTGCTGTCCTGGACCCACCTCCCCCAGCGCTGCCTCCCTGCTCCAATTTCCTCTCTCGAGGCAGCCAGAAGCTTCCTGTCCTCTCCGGCTGTCTGAGCAGCTTCCTCATTTATCTCTCGACGTCTTGCAGCAGGTGTCTGGATTGCTTCTGTGCTGAGAAAGGCAGACAGGCTGGGAGCAAACAGAGAGCCTCTGGGATTGTTCAGAGGTGCGCCGTGGAAGGGATGGCAGCTCAGCTTGGCGGGGCCCAGCTAGGTTCTGGGGGAGCCGGTGGAGAGAGGCCACCATCTTCCTGAACCAGGCCTGATCGCTCTGTCTCTTCCTCCATCCTCCCCCGCTCAAAGGCCGCCTTCTCTCTGCAGATAATAGAGTCTGGCTTCTAGGGGAGGGTTGCCAGAAAAATACAGAAATTTGAATTCCAGATCAACACCAAATAATTTCTTTTAGTGTAAGTTCTGTCTCAAATATTGCATAGGATATACGTATACCAAAGAATTATTTGGTGTAGATCTGAAAATCACATTTAACAGAGCATCCTGTATTTTTATTTGCTAAATCTGGCAACCCGATCCTAAGATGGCTCGGCTTTCAAAGTTCAAATCAGATTTCCCAGAAAGAGAACAAAAGAAAAGAAAGAAAAAAAAAAAAAAAAACCCCGGTGAAAAGAGCATGTGTGTGACTCAACAGCTGCCCCTCCTCAGGGTCTGAGGGCGGAGGGACCTCCCCCCGGGGGGGGGGGCCGAGACAGAGTGAGGGTCAGTCTGGGAGGGGGCACCCGGGTCCAATCCTGACTCAGACACCAACTTCCTGTTGGTCACCCTGGGCAGGGGCTGGGCCTCCCTGGGCTCCCAGGCTGGCGTCTGCGGCCTCAGCACCCGTTCATTCACCACACTGGTTCTGAGAAACCCCTCCGTGTGTCAGACTCAGGCCTGGGAGAGGAGCGGGATTCCTGGACCCTTGAGCGACTGGCCAGCAGTTGGTATGTACAAGATACAGTCACATAAAAGGATCCCCATGATCCAGAGAGACAGAATTTCCTCCTCCCTCCAGATGGAGAGTGACTCAGCCCCCACTGGGCCCTGAACCTGCCCTCTTCCTGGTGCCTGTGGCCACTCAGGGATCTGCAGGGACGGCCTCCGGGAAGCACCGCCTGTCATGGCACTTAGAGTACTCAGCACTGGCTCTGCCATCACTGGCAAAAAGCCCTCTGCAGCTACTCTCTCTGTTAGGGGAACCACTGACGGAAACCACCCACCCTGGCCAGGCAAGATAGTAGTCACTTGCAACAGGAGGTCCTGGTAAGGAATGCGGAACTAACAAGCTACCACCAACCAGAAGAATTCGGGGAAGGTCAAAAGGAGAGAGGAGATGCCAGTCCATATGTCCTACCAACCTCCCAGAATCCTTCTCGCTGGAACCCACCCTGGCTGAGTGATGCGCATGCCACCAGGAAGGACGTTGAGTCAGAGTGATTGGCCAGAGACAACCCAATAACCATAAAACCTGAGACTGTAAGCCACGTGGCAGAGCGGTTCTCCTGGGTTCCCTCACCCTGCTGCTCTCTGCCCAGGCCCCCTTCCCAATAAAGTCTCTTGCTTTGTCAGCACGTGTGTCTCCTTGGACAATTCATTTCCGAGTGTTAGACAAGAGCCCATTCTCGGGCCCTGGAAGGGGTCCCCCTACCTGCAAAATTTCTCTACAGTGGTGTAGTTTCAAGATGCTCTGGAGGGACTTGCTTTCCCTGGACCAGCTGGGTTGGGTTGGATCAAGACAAGCTTGGGTCTCCCAGATGCCCACCTATAAGTGTCCAAGGGGCTTCCAATCACCTGGGTGGGCCAGGGAATCTTTGAATGGCAGGCTGAGGATGGTATGGTCAATACTACATGCTTTTTCCAGCATGGATGGATGGTGGGAAAAACGGAAGGAGAGAACTTGATTTCGATGAATAGAGAGGTCATCTAGATGCCACCACTGTCCTCCATACAGCAGCCAGAATGCTTAAAAAATTTTTTGTTTTTAATCATGGTAAAAAATATTGGGGCTTCCCTGGTGGCGCAGTGGTTGAGAATCCACCTGCCAGTGCAGGGGACGCGGGTTCGAGCCCTGGTTTGGGAAGATCCCACATGCCGCAGAGCAACTGGGCCCGTGAGCCACAACTACTGAGCCTGCGCGTCTGGAGCCTGTGCTCCGCAACAAGAGAGGCCGCGATAGTGAGAGGCCCGTGCACCGCGATGAAGAGTGGCCCCCGCTCACCGCAATTAGAGAAAGCCCTCGCACAGAAACGAAGACCCAACACAGCCATAAATAAATAAATTAATTAATTAATTAAAAAATATATATATATATAACACTCACTATTTAGGTGCATAACTCAGTGGCATTAAGTACACTCACAATGATGTGTAACCATCACCACTATTTCTAGAACGTTTTCATCATCCCAAACAGAAACTCTGTACCCATTAAATAATCATTCCCCAGGGAATTCCCTGGAAGTCCAGCGGTAGGACTCTGTGCTTTCACTGCCGAGGGCCCAGGTTCGACCCCTGGTCAGGGAACTAAGATCCCACAAGCTGTATGGCGCAGCCAAAAAAAAAAAAAAGAAAGAAAGAATAATCATTCCCCGTTCTTTCCCCTCCCCTCCTAGCCGCTGGTAACCTCGAATCTCCTTTCTGTCTCTGTGAATTTGCCTGTCCAAATACCTTATAGAAATGGAGCCATACGCTATTTTCCCTTTTGTGTCTGGCTTCTTTCACTCAGCGTGTTTTCAAGGTTCATTCCTGTTGCAGCAGGTATCAGAACTTCATTCCTTTTTGTGGCTAAATCATATTCCATTGTATGGATACACTACATTTTGCTTATCAGTTCATCTGTTGGTGGACTTCAGGTTGTTTCCACCTTTTGGCTATTGTGAATAATGTTGCAATGAACATTGGTATACAAATACCTATTTGAGTCCCTGCTTTCAATTCCTTAGGGTAACGCCTTAGAGTGGAATTGCTGGGTGAAAATGAAAAACTCCTGTGTTTCTCCTCTATTACAACATTCTGCATTTCTGGTCACCAGATGTGTGGGGGTTTTCCCACACCAACCAATTTTCAGACACCAGCTTAGTGGGTCTACAATTTAACTCAATTTTAATGCTATCTACCTGGAGATAGCATCAGATCCCACAGGTTAAGGGCTCAATTCCACAAGACTGACCCCACTTTGGATGCCAATCCTAAGTCCAGGTTGTCACCTGAGCTTCTGAAGGGCCGGTGATAAATTGGAGGTTTCCATGACTCCCTTCTTGGGTTCAGTCATTTGCTAGAGTGGCTCACAGAATCAGGTTAACAATTTACTTACTAGATTTCCAGTTTATTACAAAGGATGTTAAAGGATATGAATGAACAGCCAGATGAAGAGGTACATAGGGCCAGGTCCAGAAGGGTCCAGAGCACAGGGACTTCTGTCCCAATGGAGTTTGAGGTGCGCCACCCTCCTGGCACATGGAGGCGTTCTGGTTCATCCACTTGGAAGCTCTCTGAACCTGTACCGTAGGGATTTTTATGAAGGCTTCATTACTTAGGCAAGACTGATTAAATCATTGGCCATTGGTGAGTAATTGAATCTAGCCCCCTTTCCCTCCTCGGAGTTCAGGGGGTGGGGCTGAAAGTTCCAACCCTCTAACTATAAGGCTAATTCACCTGGCAACCAGCCTCCTTCCTTAGGGGCGGTCCAAAAGTCACCTCATTAACATAAACTCAGGTGTGTGTGAAGGGCTTGTTATGAATAACAAAAGACACCTCTGTTGCTCTTATCACTTAGGAAATCCCAACGGTTTTTGGAGGTGGTACTGGGAAAACAGGTGAAGACCAAAATATATATTTATCATATCACAATATCACACTGGTCATATGATAATTCCATGTTTAACTTTTTGAAAAACTGCCAGTTGCTTTCCCACAGAGGCTGCACCATTTCACGTTCCCACCAGCAATGCAGGATGTTTCCAGTTTCTCCACATCCTCTCCAACCCTTGCTATTTTCTGTTTTATTTTTTATCATAGACATCCTAGTAGGTGGTACCTCATTGTGGGTTTTTTTTTTTTTAATTTTTGGCCACGCTGTGTGGCATGCGGGATTTTAGTTCCCCGACCAGGGATCGAACCCGTATCCCTTGCACTGGGAGCGCAGAGTCTTAACCACTGGACCGCCAGGGAAGTCCCCCTCATCGTGGTTTTGATTTGCATTTCCTTAATGACTAATGATGTTAAGCATCTTTTCATTCATTGATTGGCCATTTGTATATCTTCTTTGGAGAAATATGCACTCAAGTCTTTTGCCCATTTTTTTACTTGGGTTGTGTGTGTTTTCTGTTGAGTTGCTGGAGTTCTTTACATTCTCCACAGAGCAACCAGAGTGAGTTCTGAAGAAGCATAAATTGGATCATGTTGCGCCCATGACTAAATAAAACTCTTTGGCAGTGGCCAGGACACTGCGGATGAAGTCTTGCTTCTCCAGCTCCATCCCATGGCTCTCTCCCCTTCACCCACCACTCGTCACCTCCGCAGAAAGAAGCCCACTTCCTCCCCAATCCCCACCTCAGGGCCCCCATGCCCTGCTCCCTCTCTCTGGAGACGTCTGCCTTCGTCCTGCTCTTTGCTTGGCTGACTCCTACTGACCTTTAAAGACTCAGTTTCATCCTCATCTCTTCCCTGGCCCACCCCAGCCTTGGTTCCTACGCCTTGTTCATTTCCTTCACAGCTCTGGTCTTGTAGTTACATGTCGGCTGTTGACTTGATTCTTGTCCATCACAGGCAGGAGGCACGGGGTCTTGGCAAAGATGCTTCATGAGTGTTTGTTTAATCACTAAATAAGCCAATGAACTGTCACTCCAATGGGCTTATGACCTTTCAGGAGGACGCTTTCTGGTCACTTTCACCTCCTGGTCCTGACAGGCAATTCAAGAGTTTCACAAATCTACTGAAGACACAGTAGGTAACTCCCCCAACTGCTCTGCAGTCCCTGCCCCTTTTCCAGATTCACTTCAAACCATTCTCTTCATTGGGATCCAGGGAACCAGGTGCTTAGGCCCTGAGGATGTCTGAGGTCTGGAGAGCAGGAAGTCCCTCGGGTGATGAGGCAAGTATGTGAGCCTCCCAGAGTCCTAGAAACACCTCCTCCGATAGGAGGTGGGGGCAGTAGCAGAGCAGAGAGAGAGAAGGAAGGAGGCAGAAGCAAAGGGAGCGGAAGCAGCCTGGGGTACTCCCTGGCGGTCCAGTGGTTAGGACTCTGCGCTTTCACTGCTGCAGGCACGGGCTCGATCCCTGGTCGGGGAACTAAGATCCTGTAAGCCGAGTGGCACGGCCAAAAAAAACAAAGCAGCAGCCTGCAGCTGCAGGGCTGGCTGACAGCAGAGCAGGGCAAGCTCTTGGAGAAGGAAAAAGGGTCAGAGACCCCCCTCAAAAAAAATGAGGCTTCAACAAACTACCGAATGGGAGAAAATATATGCAAATCACATAGCTGATAAGGGGTTAATATCCAAGATGTATAACGAACTCACACAACGCAAGAGCAAAAAGCAAACAATGGGCAGAGGAAGTAAGTCAGAAAGAGAAAGACAAATATCATATGATATCACTTATATGTGGAATCTAGCAAAAAAAAAAGATACAAATGAACTCTTTTACAAAACAGCAACAGACTCACAGATCTCGAAATCAAACTTATGGTTACAAAAGGGGAAACATGGGGGGAAGTGATAAATTAGGAGATTAGGATTAACATATACACACTACTATATATAAAATAGATAACTAACAAGGACCTACTGTATAGCACGGGGAGCTCTACTCAATATTCTGTAATAACCTGTATGGGAAAAGAATCTGAAGAAGAATGGATAAATATATATGTATAACTGATTCACTTTGCTGTACACCTGAAACTAACACAACATTGTAAATCAACTATACTCCAGAAAAAAAAAAAAAAATGGGCAGAGGATCTCAATAGACATTTTCCCAAAGAGGTACAGATGGCCAATAGGTACATGAAAAGGTGCTCAAAATCACTGATCATCAGGGAGATGCAAATCAAAACCACAATGAGATATCAACTCACACCTGTTAGAATGGCTGTTATCAAAAAGACAACAAATAATAAATGCTGGCAAGGATGTGGAGAAAAGATAACCCTTGTGCACTGTTGGTGGGGATATAAATTAGCATAGCGACTCTGGAAAACAGTATGGAGGTTCCTAAAAATTAGAAATAGAACTACCCTATGATCCAGCAATTCCACTGTAGGGTATTTATTGGAAGGAAACAAAAACACTACCTTGAAAAGATACCTGTACCTCTGTGTTCACTACAGCATTATTTGCAATAGCCAAGACACGGAAGCAACCTAAGTGTCCCTGGATGGATGAATGGATAAAGAAGATGTGGTATATATATACCCACACAATAGAATATCACTCAGCCACAAAAAAGAATGAAATCTTGCCATTTGTGACAACATGGATGGACTTAGAGGGTATTACACTAAGTGAAATAAATCAGAGAAAGACAAATACCATATGATTTCACTTATATGTGGAATCTAAAAAACAAAATAACAAATAAAACAACAAAAAACTGGGACTTCCCTGGTGACGCAGTGGTTATGAATCCGCCTGCCAGTGCAAAGGACATGGGTTCGAGCCCTGGTCCGAGAAGATGCCACATGCCACGGAGCAACTAAGCCTGTGCGCCGCAACTACTGAGCCTGTGCTCTAGAGCCCACTAGCCACAACTACTGAGCCCGCGTGCCTAAAGCCCATGCTCCACAACAAGAGAAGCCACTGCAATGAGCCCGTGCACCAAAACGAAGAGTAGCCCCCGCTCGCCACAACTACAGAAAGCCCAGGTGTAGCAACTAAGACCAACGCAGCCAAAAATAAATTTTAAAAAATAAAAAATCCTTACAGATACAGATAGATTGGTAGTTGGCAGAGGCAGGGAGTGGAGGATGGGTGAAATGGGTGAAGGTGGTCCAAAGGTACAAACTCCCAGTTATAAAATAAATAAGTCATGGGGATGTAATGTACACCATGGTAGGGGGGAAAAAATGAAAAAACGAGAAATGAGACTTCAAGAGGAACAGCAGATTTCCTGAGCAAGGAAGGCTTGTATCTCAGACTTCAGAGCAGGATGTCTGGAAGGCGACAGAGAAGAAAAGGACATTCTTTTTGCTGGGGGATGTTTAGGAGATATTAGGAGCTAGTGTTTCAGGCTGTGTGTTCAATAAGCTCTTTTTTTTTTTTCAGGGGACAATAGCACATTGTGTGGAGTTTTCTGAGAGCACCTGCTGGGCCGGGACCGCCTGGGGAGGTGGCACAAGAGAGGACCTTCCTGCTGGACCACAGAGCAGGGCAGACCCTTGTGAAGCACAGGAAAGGAGAAGGGCCAGCCAGGCTGAAAGCCGGGGCAGAGGCGTGGAGGTATGTTAGGCTCTAGAATGTTCTGAGAACAGTAAGGACATGGTTTGGCTGGAGCCCAAGGCACACTGGGAGATACAGAAGGAGCTGTTGGGGGCTGGGCCCCAGATGCCGGAGTGAGGCCGGAGAATTTCCTCCTGGGGCAGTGGGGGCCACCAGAGCTGTGTGCTGGCAGGGCCGGGTGTGTTCAGAGCTGTGGCTGAGGATGGCTCCTCTCTGTGGCACTTTCTCAGATGCCAGTCCAACATCTGTGAGCCAAGCACTCTGCTATAATTGGGGATTGTGACAACACCTCTAATTAACCATTTTAAAAATATGTGCACGTATGTGTATGAGTCTGTGTGAGTGTGTATACGTGAGATTGTATGTGTTTGTATTTCTCTAGTCCTTCCAGCTGTGGCCTCTTGTTAATGTCCCTTTCCTGTGGACTAAGAGGAGTGTCTTAGCAACTTTTCTGGGCGAGCCTTGAACTGGTACCCATTTTCCCCCCTTCTTTTTTTTTTTAAATAAATTTATTTATTTTATTTATTTATTTTTGGCTGCATTGGGTCCTCGTTGCTGCACGCAGGCTTTCTCTAGTTGCAGAGAGTGGGGGCTACTCTTCATTGTGGTGTGCAGGCTTCTCATTGCGGTGGCTTCTCTTGTTGCAGAGCCCAGGCTCTAGGTGCGTGGGCTTCAGTAGTTGTGGCACTCAGACTCAGTAGTTGTGGCTCGTGGGCTGTAGAGCGCAGGCTCAGTAGTTGTGGAGCACAGGCTTAGTTGCTCCGCGGCATGTGGGATCTTCCCGGACCAGGGCTTGAACCCGTGTCACCTGCATTGGCAGGTGGATTCTTAACCACTGTGCCACGAGGGAAGCCCTCCCCCTTTTTAAAATTTTTTTAATAAATTTATTATTTATTTATTTATTATTATTTTTGGCTGCGTTGGGTCTTTGTTGCTGCCCGTGGGCTTTCTGTAGTTGTGGCGAGCAGGGGTTACTCTTCGTTGCAGTGCGTGGGCTTCTCATTGCGGTGGCTTCTCTTGTTGCGGAGCACAGGCTCTAGGCACGTGGGCTTCAGTAGTTGTGGCACCAGGCTCTAGAGCGCAGGCTCAGTAGTTGTGGCGCAGTGGCCTAGTTGCTCCGCGGCATGTGGGATCTTCCCAGACCAGGGCACGAACCCGTGTGCCCTGCATTGGCAGGCGGATTCTTAACCACTGTGCCACCAGGGAAGCCCCCCTCTTTTTAAATGTACCTCTGTTCTTCTTCAAACAAGGAGGAAACGAGAAGAGAACTCCTCCCAGTTGGAGGTTGCCCACTGCTTTCCCACCCCTTGCCATGTACCCAGAGCGGGGAGGGGCAGCTGCATGCAGGATCTACCCTGGGGCAGTGCTTGGTGGCCTGAATCCTCTGAGTCAGGCAGCCCTAGCTTTGAATCCTGGCTTGGTGCTCAATTTTTCCTAGTTGTGTAACACTGGATAATAACCCTTGATCTTTTTTGAACCTCAAATTCTTCATCTATAAGAGGAAGAAAGAATATTTACCTTGCAGGGCTGTGAGGATTAACAGTGCACACAAAAGGTCTTACCTAATGGCTCTGACATTGTAGACAGTTAGTATATAGTGGTTATTTTACTATTATCTGCAAAAGTGTAAGCCACGTGGAGTGTTTTTCGTACCTCTTGTAGCACCTAGTGTTTATCCTGGCTCCCATTTCCTACATCTTAGGTGGATTGTTTCAGGGACATTGATGTTGAAACATCGGGCTTTTGGAGTCTAAACGCTTGACCAGAAATCAAGCAAGCAGGCTTTAATGCTGGAAAACAGGCTGAGGCACCTGTCCCGGTTCCCCATAGATGGGAGGGTGATGGGGGTGGGGGCAAGGTTACTGGAATCACTAGGAAGGAGGATCTAGAGTTAAAGGAAGGGAGTTCCCTGGAGGTCCAGTGGTATTAGGATTCGGCACTTTCACTGCTGAGGGCTCAGGTTCAACCCCTGGTCGGGGAACTAAGATCCTGCAAGCTGAGCGGTGCAGCCAAAAAAAAAAAAAAAAAATAGAGTTAAGGGAAGGCTCACTTTCTGCCCCCTGTGGAGATGAGTGCAGTAATAACATGGTTTTTTTTTTTAAGGAGGTGAAATTTAAAAATTATGAGGTGGAGGGTATTTCTGCTTTAGACTGGGTGGTCCGGAGAGGCCTCTGTGGAGGGGACATTTCAGTGAAAGGTAAGACAGGAAGGCGCTGCCACGTGAGTTGGGAAGGAGGAGAGGCCGCTTTGAGGAAATGAAAGAAGGACCCCCAACCCCATGTGACAGAAGGGCAGTGCTGGGGAGACACGGCCTGGGAGATGAGATCAGGGGAGCACGGGGCAGAGGCCAGATCACTCAAAGAGAGTCTTGGGGATGTTGGGGTCCTGCTTCAATCCACACACGTCAACTTCTACCCCCCTTCCCACTCCTGCATCCTCCAAACTCGATCACCCAGAAACTCTGACACCAAGAGCTGCCCATCCTGCAACCACCAGCCTCCAGCTCTGCTCCTCCACTGTCTTCGTGCCTCAGTTTCCCCACCGAAAAATCCTTAATACCATTTTCCCCGAAGAGCCACTACACGAGGCCTCAAAGAGGTGTTACCATCCCTCTCCATCTTTTCTCTTCTTTCTCCTTCTCTGCCTGGCCCAGGTGGGAGGGAGCAGACCCTACACCTTGGAGGTCAGCAGCTGAGCCTTAATAAAGCTTTGACTCCTTACTTAAAAAGGTATCTAGAAGGGTTGTTGTGAAGCCCCTGCCAGTAGAGCTCAGGCTCACCCTCCTCCTTTTTTAGCAGAAGGGAAGCAGCTGGGCAGGTGAGGGAGGCTCCCTGCAGGGGAGCAGGTGCATGAGAGCTGCTCCCCGCCCCCCTCCGGCCTCACCCTCGCTTTGTCCCTGCTCTGATTATTGCTTTATTACTGTTTTCAGTCAGATATAATTCCGGCATTTTCTATAATCTTGATCTTTTCATTGATACCAGATTTCTATACAAAGATTTGTATATAAAATGATTATGTACCCACCAGAATACATTCCCCAGCAATTAGAACGCCTAAGATGCAGCTCCTAACATTCCTTCTGCACATTCCTCATTTATTACTTTTGAAAGTGTTTTGTGATTTTTTTTTTTTTTTTTTTTTGGTGCATGTGTTTACAAATCCAATAACAATTCTCATTTAGAGTTGCAAAACACGAAGCCAATTTTGAACCCAGACAGATGGCAGCTAAATGAAGTTTAATTAAAGAATGAGTGCTTTGAATCAAATCACTTTAAAAAGTACAGTACACTGAGATTCTGGAGAGGTTGCATAAACAGCATCTGGCTCTCTTGCAGAAAGCAGGGGCTGCTTGGGAGGACATACTTGGTAAGGCATCCCCCAGCGTATCTGGGGGTGATGGCTGGGCACACTGTGGGCAAAGCGAGCAGGCGGGGTGGGGGGTGGAGGGGAGGTGGCCAGCGGCCCCCAAGCACATCATCCTCCGTACTCAGCCCGGACACACCTCCCAAAGCCCAGAGCTCCCGGGACAGGAGGGGAAACGGACACAGGTCACCTCTTGGTTCAAAAGCTTTGACTTGGAGTGGGGGGGGGGGTCCCCCTTACGCTTTTATGAAATGAAGTCCGGCAACAAGGCGCGAAGGTTTGCTGCACCAACCTACCTATTTTCACACGTCCGAAAGATGACAAATGCAGAGACTCTGCAGTCCGCAGCGCTGGTGTTTCGGGGTTCCAGCGCCCTTCCCCGGGGCTCCCCGCCTCTCCGCGCAGCCGGCGGCGGGCACCGTCTCGGGCACGCGGAGCCCCGCCCGCCCGGGGCCGGAGCCACTTCCGGCTCTGGCCGCAGATCTGAGCCCGGGGGCGGGGCGGCCCTGGCCGGTCTAGACAACCGGGAGGCGCCAGCTGGGTTGCGGGGGCGCCAGGTGGACCCAAGTCCCAGGCCGGCCGGGCCGCGGTGAGGCCGGTGCCAAGGCTGCAGCCGCTCACTGCTCTGTGGCTGACGTGGAGAAGAAAGGGGACAGATCGGTGGGATGAGAGGCAGAGGAGGGGGACAGACCGGGAGGGCCAAGAAGTTGGCACTCAGTGCTGCGGGGGAGGGAAAGCAGTGGGGTTTTTTAATCCAGGGAGAGACAGGATGAGATGGGGTAAGGCTGGGTGCCAAGAGAAGGGGGCTGAAGGCAAGGTGGCAGCTGCAACGATGTCCTTGATCTCCTAGGCAGTTTATGCCTTGAGGGTGTGGTCAGTATAGGGGGTCGCCTCTCCCCTGATCCTGGAGATTACAAGGCCAGCTGGGCCCAGGGCCAGGGGCCTGAGGATGGAGTGGAGAGCCCTGGCAGGTCCTGGGGCCACTGGCATGTGGCAGAGAGAGGACAAGTTTGGGTGGGGCATGCCAAGCTCGTGGTTCTGGCTTCTTGCATCTTTCTAGGAGGAAGCAGAGTCTGCAAGGCTGGGACAGGGCCTTCCCTCCCAGCTCTGGGCACCGGCCTAACCCAGAGGGCTGGCAGAAGCTCCTGAACTGTTTGGATCGTGTACTTAGCTGATTCAGGACTCAGTTCCTCCAAGCCGTAGGCCTCCTGCTGGACCTTGGCTGGACCCCGTGGTCACCCTGACTCCTCCACGCCCCAGCACTTGCATCCAGTTGACCTCCAAGTCCTGTTGGCTGACCTCCCTGTTATTCTCCACCTGGCTCAAAACCCCTGCCAGCTCTCGCTGGAACAACTACAAGAGCCTCCCACGTGGCCTCCAGCTTCTCTCTCCTCTGAAGTTTCCTCTCTGCCGGAAGTGGACCCTTCCAAAATGCAGATCTGGTCTTGGTTCTCCCCTGGTACTCCGTGCTGTGGCTCTCACCACCATCCCCCATCACCTTTGCCCGGCCCACAAGGTCTTCCACCAGGGCCGGGGAGAACAGGATGCAACGTGCAAGGCTGGGCCAGCAGAACCCAGGCTGCATTTCTGCCCCCGTCCACCTCTCGATCACAGCACCACGTGCAGGGAACAGCCTGCTGGGAACACACCCACCCACCTATCCGCCTATCCGTCACACTTCCAGCCACTCTCCTCGAGTCCTCTGCTCCAGCGACTCCTTGTTCCTGGAACTTCCAGGTTCTCAGTCTGGGCCTCCCTGCCTTTGCACGTGCGGCTCTCCCCCGCTTTGTCCCACCGTCCTGCGCCAGCCCTCCCCGCTTTGTCCCACCAACTCCTAATGTGCTTCTAGGACCATTTCCTGATTCTGCGCTAGGTAAGGGCGCCCTGCGTTCCCCACCAGGACTGAATGAGCGGCCACTGGGTGCCAGGCCTGGACTACCGCCAGGCCCTTTTGACTTGTCTTTCTGCCTCCGGTCTCATCCTTTCCTTCACCTTTCCACCTGCCACCAAAGTGGTCTTTCTGAGAAGCAGCTGTGGCCCATCACTCTGCTTCAGTACCCAGAACTCTATTACAAACCCACCCCAGGTGCTGGCTTCGGCAGCACAAACACTAAAATTGGAACGATACAGAGATTAGCATGGCCCCTGCGCAAGGATGACATGCAAATTCGTGAAGCGTTCCATATTTTTAAGAGAAAAACAAATACCGTACGCAAACACATATATATGGAATCTAAAAAAAAAAAAAATGGTTCTGAAGAACCTAGGGGCAGGACAGGAATAAAGACGCAGACATAGAGAATGGACTTGAGGACACGGGGAGGGGGAAGGTAAGCTGGGATGAAGTGAGAGAGTGGCATGGACAGATATATGCTACCAAATGTAAATAGCTAGTGGGAAGCAGCCGCATAGCACAGGGAGATCAGCTCGGTGCTTTGTGTCCACCTAGAGGGGTGGGATAGGGAGGGTGGGAGGGAGACGCAAGAGAGGGGATATATGTATATGTATAGCTGTTCACTTTGTTGTACAGCAGAAACTAACACACCATTGCAAAGCAATTATACTCCAATAAAGATGTTAAAAAAAAACACACACAAAAAAACCCACCCCAGCCCTCCAGGCCCAACCCAAAGCCCCTTCGCCAAGATGCCTTCCCTCCAGCTATGGAGATTCCATACTTGCTTATCATACTTGACTTTAAAAAATATATATATATATATATTTATTTATTTGGTTGCATCAGGTCTTAGTTGTGGCAGGCAGGCTCCTTAGTTGCAGCTCGCTGGCTCCTTTGTTGCAGCACTTGGGCTCCTTAGTTGCGGCATGTAGGACCTAGTTCCTGGACCAGGGATCGAACCCAGGCCCCCTGAATTGGGAGCTTGGAATCTTAATCGCTGTGCCACCAAGGAAGTCCCCATACTTGACTTTTCTGACTTCACCTGAGTTACTGGGGCAAGGACAAGACGGCCCCTTACCACACTGAATGATCCCTGAGGCCAGGGGGGTCAGCCTAGCACTTTGCCTTCCGTGTTGCCGCATCCTGAGGTCATGTGACCCCAGCAGCAGCCAAATGAGTGAAGTCTGTACCCAGGGCCCCATGGTAAGGGCCACCGCCTCTGTTTTGGCAAGGACAGAGGGCCTGAGCAGGCCACCTGAGCTGGGTTTCCTGACCTCGTTCCAGTGACAGCTGCAGCCACAAATTCCAAGAGAGAACACGCAACAGTTAGGAACAAAGGCAATGCTTTTTTTTTTTTTTTTTTTTTTTTACTTATTTAAAAAGGCCTTGCCGGCAGGAATATAGTGTAAAAATCATTGGAAAAACTAAAAGGCATCGATACATATCCGAATATACACTTTGTACATAAATTACATTTCCTTTAGTCTTTCTGAGTGAGGTCCTGATTCAGCACTGAGGTCTAGTAATTCAGAGGTCCTGGGAGCTGCACATTCAGGCCGGCATAGTCCACCATGTACATTGGCCACTGCTAGAAAGAGGGGGACAGAGAGCCCGGGTTAGGACTCCAGGTGACGTGGAGAGCACACCAGAACATTCAGCGCTGCTTTCTGAAGGGCTTCCTCAGATGCTATTTATTTTGAGGCCATGGAATGCCCAGAGAGGGGACGTGACCTATCTAAGGTCACGCAGTTCACCAGTGGCATGGGGCCTGGGCTGGAGCCTTCTGACCTATTCCCACCTGTGTCCCGGGGGCTAACCATGTGAGCAGACATGTGGGGAGGGAATTGGGGATTGGCTCAGAACTGCTGGTCACCCCCATCAACTCAGCCTCCTCCAGGCCTCAGGCTCCAAAGCAGCTGTCCTGTCTCTCTGGGTGGTGGGAGGGGCTAGGGACCCTCTGTGAGCACCCTGGCAGGAACAGAGGCAAAGCCTGAGCTTCGGGGTTTAGCAGGAAGGGGTCCAAGGATAAACAAATCCTTAAGTCATTTTCAACTGTCTTCCAATGTTCTCCCCATTTGGACTTGGGATTTCAAAGCTAGTATTTTGAAATCAGAAAGAACCCTCAAGTGTGTGCTCTTAATGAGGTTTTCCTCGTGGGTGGGAGAGAAAAATCCAGCCACATGACAGAACAGGTGGAGCTTTGGAGGTGGGGTCTCCATCCACCACTGACCAGCCATGAGGCCACAGAGTCATTCGGCCTCTGACCCTGGTTTTCCTTGTCTACATACTGCAGGGAACACCTCACAGGGCTGTGGCTCAGAGCATGTGATGTGAGTACAGAGATTAGTCTAGCATCTGATTGCCCCGGGAACCCAGGAGTCTGCTTGAGGTCCTGCCAAGTGGGTGGTCAGGTCCCTTCCCTCTCCTCGGCCTCAGCTTGCCCATCTGCACAGTGGGGGTATGAACTCCTTCCCCGGGCGCCTGTGGGCACCTGAAGAGAGGGGGTTGGACCATCTCATGCGTAGGGCAGGCAGATGTGTCTGCAGACTCTTACTCAGCGCCCAGCATCTCCCCGCGCCCCAGACCCACGCTCCAGAGTAGACGAGCCTGCCCGAGTGCCGGCTGAAAGCCAGAGAGAAGAGCAGTCAGGTCCAGGTCTGTGCAACTTTACCACGAGTGAGATCTGGTTGGTGGATGCCACTGACTCCGGGTTAGAGGAGGAGGAAGAGGAGATGGAATTCCCTTCGGAGACCCGCTTTCTCTTGCGCTTGGGGAGGCTGCTGTCTTTGGCTGGTGGGAGAAAGGGTTGCTGACGCCGGGTGCCAGGGCCACTGTGTCTTGGCCTCCTGACCCCCCCTGGAGAAGGCCTCGCTCTCAGGTTTGAAGTCCCCTTCTCAGCACTCAAGGCTCCCGACCCACCAGCGGCTGAGGCCCGTCTCTCCAGCCTCCTTCCCTAAGCAGCCCCACGCCCCACTCGCCCACCCTCCTGCTCCCGCTCACCTGTCTGCTTTGCTAACAGTAGAGCCTCCTCCCCCAGGCAGGTCTCCCCAGCAGGCTCAGCTCAGGCCCAGGGGTTCCTTATACCCTCCCCAGACCACGTAGCCTGCGGGCTCCCGGCCTCCCCAGAACCCCCAGACTCAGAGCCACACGGACTTAAGTCTTAGGGGGAGTCACTTAGTGGCCAACGGGCCTTCGTTTTGTCACAAGTAAAATGTAAGATCCTGCAGGCTTGCCGGGAGAGTCACATGAGCTAATGTGCCTGGTCCCCAGTAAACAGTCAGAAACTGGGAATTGGTATCAGTATCGTTGCTACTGTTACCGCTGATGTGTGATGACCCAGATCTGATTTGCTGTGAATGATAACAGGTCACAGGTACTAGTAGACAGGCAGTGTCCCAATGGAAAGAAACCCTGGTTTAGAGCCAGAAGTCCTAAGTTCAAATTCCACTGCTGCCACTTACTAGCTGTGTGACCCTGGTAAATTGATTAACCTCTCTGAGCCAAGAGGGGACAACTGTGATATGAGACTCAAAGGAGATTATGTGTATGAAAGAGCCTAGTACCAAGCCCAGCACAGAGCAGGACTAGCAGGGGTTGTGTTGCTGCTGAATTCAATTCATGTGAATATGTAAGACTTATCAAAAAGATTTGCAGCTGTATATTGGGGAATTCCCTGGCGGTCCAGTGGTTAGGACTCTGCACTTCCACTGCAGGGGACGGGGTTCCATCCCTGGTCGGGGAACTAAGATCCCGCATTCTCGAGGCCAAAAAAAAAAAACAATTTGCAGCTGTGTGATGCATAGGTGGGGATTGGGCTTGACTGAGTGGATGGACAGGTTACTGATACAGCCCACCAGAAGGGTCTTAATGACACAGCATGAGGGCAGGCTGGGCCCAGGGGGCAACTGTTTGTTCAGTTGCTGAAGCAAAACCAGAGCCTGGCGTCTGGGATGTGGTATAAAGACCCCGGGAAACAGGAGACTCTGGAGGCAGGAGGAGCCCAGGTTGTGAGCCAGGGAGGAGGGATTTTTGTAGGAGGCTCCACATGCAAACAAGTCAGAGGTGCTGGCCCCGGGCTGTGGCCACCCTAGGGTCACTGTAAGACCCTAAAGATGGCCATGGTGGGGGGGGGGTGGATGTAAGTGACAGCATCCAGTCTCTGATCATTTGTCCCAAACTCTCCTCCCTGAGACCTCCACAGAGCCTTCTGCGAGTGTGCCTTTGACTTGGGAGCAGCTCCCAAACCTAGTCACCTCCCTACCATGAGTGCCTAGTGCCATGCCCGTGGCATCAGCACATGCTAGAAGGAGGTGGCTGCTGGCTGCCTGTGCCACCCCGGGCTGTGGTGTCCCAGGGGAACTGGGACCATCTGGAGTTGGACCATCTTGGGTCTCAGGCTGGGGTGGGGCCACCTCGCTGAATTCCGTCACTGTCCCCATTAAACAGCCATGCTGGGGCCTGCAGTCCACGGTGGCCTGTGGTTCAGAGGGATGGTCCGGACACCAGGTTCTAGGCGGCCACCAACTCACTACGTGGCCTTGGCAAGTCCCTTCCCCTCCCTGGGCCTCAGTTTCCCAGAGGTACCATGAGAGGTGGGACTAGATGGGTGTTTCTTAATCAGAGGTGCACCTCCCAATCCCCAGGGCTCCATCCTCTCGAGCTCTATGGCACACCTGCTTAATCAGAATCCCAGAGTCTCCCAGGTTCTTGCGCCCTGAAAGGTTCCAGAAGACCAGGGTCTGGTGCAGGTGCTGCCCTGCAAATGCAGGCAGAATCTAGGGGGCCCAGCCAGTCTCGGGCAGCGCCCGCCTACCTCACCCCTGCTGACCCCACGTCACCCCCCCTCCCCTCCCCAGGTGACTTTCCCCATCCTACCTGATGTCCCCTCTTGCTGGTTCCAGCCTGTCCCTCATCCTCTCTAGCAGATCTGACACCCTCTCTAGCTGATCTGGCCCTCTGTGGCAGGGCCTCTCTGAAAGGCGCCTGCAGGCTTCCTGGCCTTCCAGTACCTGGGGATACTGGTGCTGCAGAAGGAGACTCAGGCTCCCTGGGGAGGTACTGGGCAGGGGGACTACACTTCCCTCTATTGCATGCCACTTGGCCCAGATCTGTTCATAGACTCTGGTCCCTGAGAGGCAGAAGGGTGGCCTTTTTTTTTTTTTTTTTTCCAGCCACACTGCGTGGCTTGTGGGATCTTAGTTCCCTGACCAGGGATTGAACCTGTGCCCCCTGCAGTGGAAGCTCAGAGTCCTAACCACTGGACTGCCAGGGATTTCCCAAGGATGGCCTCTTTAGCCTCTGACTTACCTGGCACCTTGGCATCATTGCAGATTTCTGCAAAAGGTCTGAAAAAGAGAAAGATGAGGTGGCAGTTAGAAAATGAGGTTTCCCCTCCTCCTTCTCACCTGCTCCCTGAGTCTGGGCGACATCTCTCGTGAGATGACATGAGATGAGATGCCGCCACTGCTGGAACATTAGCCAGGTAAGACCTGACTGAAAACGGTCAGCATCCCCGCCCGGAGCAGGTGCATGATCGCCAGTCTCGGGACCTGGTTTCCTCTAGAGAGCGAGGGTGTCGTCTGACCAAGTGATCAAAAGTGTGTGCCTAGATTTATGTAAATGGATATTTGAGACAGTAGTATATTTTAATATATCTTTTACTTTTTATTTTATTGATTATTTTACTTGCAGTGTTATTATATGAACCACCCCCCACAAATTAGACGTAACCTAAATGTCCATCAGTAGAGGACATTATGGTCTATCTAAACAGTCATTAAAGGGAGTTATCATGGAAATGGATAATGGTCAAATACATGCAAGATAGTCAGAGAGGAAACAGCAAGTTTTACTTACTGTCTACAGATAAATACTGTTTGATCTCAGTTTCATTTTTCAAAATATATATCTAACAGGCATTAAAAGAAAAGTGGAAACATTGAAGGAAAATCCCAGAATGTCTTTGGTGGTTCTCTGTGGGAAGTATGCCTACAGGGTGTGGGGTGGGCATTTTCTCCTATTTTCCAGAAGTTACTTCAGGGGGTGGACTGTAGTTGGGAAGGAAGGGAAACCTCTACTTTTCATTTGAGACCCCTCTGAATAATTTGATTTTTTTGACACATGCAAATACTATTTTAATTTTAAAACATGGATTGTAAAATTGAAAAGAAAATATGAGTAGAGGAAAAACTAAGAAAGAAATGCACCACCAGGGACTTCCCTGGTGGTCCAGCGGTTAAGACTCTGTGCTCCTAATGCAGGGGGGCCCCGGGTTCGATCCCTGGTCAGGGAACTAGATCCCACATGCTGCAACTAAAGATCCTGCATGCTGCAACAAAGACCCGGCGCAGCCAAATAAATAAATAAATAAATAAATATTTAAAAAAAAAAAAAAAAGGCACCACCAGTGTTAACTCTGAATAGGAGTGTTATGGGTTATCTTCCTCGTTTTTCTACCTTTTTGTATTTTCCCAAGTTTGCCGTGTGTATTGTTTCTAAATCCGAAAATAGTCAAATAAACTACTGTATTTTTTAAAAAACACTATAAGGATATATAGTAAAATACAGACAGTGGTTCTCTGGGGGGTGGGGGTACTGAATTACTGTTATTTTCTAAATACAGTAAAATGGGTAAACATGAGGGGAATAGTAAAAAAAAAAAATCAAATTTAGTTAAAATCAAAAAAATAAACAAACACCCATGAATGCTGAGGCCTTGTGTTTCAGTTGAAAGGGGTTGTAATCAGGACATCCAGGGCTACAGACTGAATGCTCGTGTCCCCAAAAAATTCAAATGTTGAAACCTAATCCCCCATGTGATGGTATTTGTTGGTGGGGTCTTTGGGAGGTGATTAGGTCAGGAGGGTGGAGCCCTCGAGACAGGATTAGTGCCCTTATTAGAGGCCCCAGATTGCTCCCTTGTCCCTTCCACCATGTGAGGACACAGCAAAAAGAGGGCCATCTGTGAACCAGGAAGAGCCTCACCAGACGCCAAATCTGCTGGCACCTTGATCTTGGACTTCCCAGCCTCCAGAATGGTGAGAAATAAACTTCTTTTGTTTAAGCTACCCGGTCTGTGGTATTTTGTTACAGCAGCCCGAATGGACTAAGATACCTGGGTCTAGAGCCCAGCTGACTCACTGTAACTTACACTGTCCCTTTCCTCACTCTGGGTATCAGTTGCCCGATCTTTAAGATGAGAGTGTTAAGCTAGTCCATCTCCTGGATTCTGTGCAAGTGAAAGGTCCCTCTCTCTCCTTTTCTCTCTGTCTCTCTCTCTCTCTGACTCCTGGCTGGGCCTGCTTTGGGGGTTCCCCTCCCAGATCCAAGCAGCACCCTCTCCCATGGCCCCCGCCACCCTGCCCACCCTGACGCAGGTGCTGGGGGCACTCACTGGAGCTGGTTGATGATGACCATGCGGACGTGCTCCCGGGCCTTCAGGATCTTCTCCAGCCGGTGTATGTCATACGTGTTGGGGTTCCGGAAAGGGATGTCATCGGGCAGGCCTGTGACCTCGACAGCATCTGGGCTGTCCCGAATCAGTTTGTAAGGGACCAGCACAGGCCGGTTCAGGCCCAGGGCCTCACCTAGAGGGCACAGGGAGTCAGGGAAGATGTCCCCTTTCAAAGCCAAGCTCTGTGGGGAACGGCTGGGACCCAGCACAGCCCCACTCAGTAGCCACTGCACCACAGAGAGTTTAAAAGTCAACACACACATCACTTTTTTTTATCCAATTAGCAAAACTAAAAATCCAGGAGGGGTGGGGGAGGGAAGGAGTGGGAGCTTGGGATTAGCAAATACAAACTAGTATATACAGGATGAATAAACAACAAGGTCCTACTGTATAGCACAGGGAACTATATTCAATATCCTGTGATAAACCAGAATGGAAAAGAATATGAAAAAGAATATATATAACTGAGTCACTTTGCTGTACAGCAGAAATAATACAACACTGTAAATCAACTATACTTCAATAAAATTAAAAAAAAAAAATCCATCGAATTCCCTGGCAGTTCAGTGGTCAGACTCCATGCTACCACTGCAGGGGGCATGGGTTCGATCCCTGGTCAGGGAACTAAGATCCCGCATGCCTCAAGGCTCGGCCAAAAAAAAAAAAAGAAAAGAAAAAAAAGCAATATCCAACACTGGCAATGAAACAGGTACTTTCACACATGCCCAGTGCAATGATTTGTTAAGTGTGCACGCCTGGACCTGACAAATGAGGACCTGATGCCTGCTAAAAATCCACTCTTATTGTGTTAGAAAACATAAAAGTTCTTACTTAGGTATTTGTGGCTGAAATGATGGGATGTCTTAGATTTGTTTTAAAGTACTAAACCTATCAAAGTGTGCCTGTGGAAATAGATGAAATAAGATTGGCAAAATGTTGGTAAGCACAGAAGCTGGGTTTGGGTTACATGGTGGGTCATTTTGTCATTCTCTCTGCTTTTGTATATGTTTGAAAACTGATTCCAAAATAAAAAGTGAAAAAGACACCACAAACCACCAGCAGAGGTGCTTCCTGTTACTCTCAAAATGAAACCCCAACTTGGAGTCCTGGCCTGCCCACCTCTCCCCACCCCGTCATCGGGACATCTTCCCACTCCAGGCCCTCCTGCCTTCTCGCTGCTCCCCAGTCACTGAGCTGTTCCCTCTGCCTGGCAAGCTTCCTTCTAATGTCTGTCCCCGCCTGACATTCAAGTTCTGGCTAAAACGTCCCTTCTTCCAAGGAACTTTCTTTCTTTCTTTTTTTCCCCCTAATTAATTAATTCATTAATTAATTATATTTTTGGCTGCGTTGGGTCTTCGTTGCTGTGCGTGGGCTTTCTCTAGTTGCGGCGAGTGGGGGCTACTCTTCGTTGGGGTGCACGGGCTTCTCATTGCAGTGGCTTCTCTTGTTGCGGAGCATGGGCTCTAGGTGCGCGGCCTTCAGTAGTTGTGGCACGCGGGCTCAGTTGTTGTGGCTCGCGGGCTGTAGAGCGCAGGCTCAGTAGTTGTGGAGCACAGGCTTAGTTGCTCTGCGGCATGTGGGATCTTCCCGGACCAGGGCTTGAACCCGTGTCCCCTACATTGGCAGGTGGATTCTTAACCACTGCACCACCAGAGAAGTCCCCAAGGAGCTTTCTGGTTCACCGATCCAGACAGACCATGGCTACCCCCTCTTACCCTCATCACACTTCTACATTTTCCTGTTTTCCTTTGTCACTCTCTGAAATTCTTTTTTTTTTTAAATTGTCTTTCTCTGCTACAATACAAAGTGGAGCCAATACTACTAAATTCATCACAAACAAAATGTATATAGAGCACCTAGTGCAGCCTGGCACCCACTAATCTAGAAAATGCTCCATCAGTGGTAACCGTATTATCAACTGCACCATCCTGGGTTCTGCCCTGGCACCTGGATGCCTTCTGCACAGGACCTGGCACCTTTCATACATTCCACGGCCAGTTCCCTCCCGACACGGAGCCCCTAGACAGCGGGATCAGATGCCTTCCTCTGGAATCTCAGGGCTGAGTGTGTGTTGGGCAGACAAGCGTCTGCGTGAACAAGCACTTGGCCATGGGGCATGGCCTCCGCCACACAGCCCAGCCCTAGAGAAACAGAAATGCTGACCACAGCCATCCCCACTGTGTGCACCACAGATCAGGGTTTTTTCCCCTTTCTTGGGTGGGGAGAATGAGGGATCAGCTCCCATCAGTCTCGGACAGGGCAACTATGTCCCCAGGGAGCGGACAGGCCAGCTGGGGGCAACTGGAGGCCAGGCTGGCTGCAGAGGGAGGGGCGCCTACAAGGAAGGCTGCCCCCCAGGCCCTGCCCTCCCCCGCCACGCACTGACCGTATTTCTCGTTGAAGAGCTCCTTCACCTGCTCCCGGAGGATCACCTTCTCCCCAAGTCTGTTGGCATCATCTTCATCTACAAGAGGAAGACGAGGGGGCGTGAGGGTCGGCACGGTCTCGGCCACCGGACCTGCTCCTTCTCCCCGATGGCGGCCCAGACCCTCACCTGCTGGCGCAGACTCTCCAGGGCCCGCCCACTCCCCTGCAGCCTGTTTCTGGCCTCAGCCGTCTGTCTGTACATCCATCCACCCGTCCCGCATCCTCTGAACACCTTCCCCCGTACAGGCCCCGTGTCAGGCATGGAGCACCCCGAGGAGAGGGAGGCCGTGGGCCTCCTCCCAGGAACTCACAGCCCAGCAGGGGTGGCGCCCAGAAGTGCGACGGGGGACACCTCCGGGGAGACGTGGGGCATGAATCGGGGTGCCTACCCCGTCCGTGCAAGCCTGGGGAGGCCCCCTGGGAGAGCAGGAAGTTCAAGTGGTCTCTTGGAAGGCAGGTAGGGGTCTGTGACGAGTGGGGTGCGGGTGGGAAAAGACAGCAGGTGTAGGACTGGCCCATGCGTGGGCACTGAAGGGAGAAAGGTCACAACGTGCTGGATGCGGCTGAAGCCCGGGCCGGTGCCAGGGGAGGGGGCGGGGGTGGGTCCAGCAGCGTGTGCTGGCCTGACTGAGCTGGGCTCTCAGAACTCACCCTGGTGGCCTTGCAGACCAAGAGCCCCAGGCCTGTGACCAGGGAGACAGGCGTGTTTTGGGGGTGTAGGGGCCGCACACGCTTCCGGCCTAGCGTCCAGGGCAGCCCTCCACGGGCACTTTCTGCTTGGCCCCTGTGCTCCCCTCACTCCTCTCCTTGGCCTAGAAGAGCAGCTGGGGTCCGTGGAGCCCCCCAGAGGCAGGGCCGGGCTGGGCGGGAGTGGATGGCATGGAGAAGGTCCGGGCTGCGGGCTGGTGCCCTGGGTTGGGGAGGGAGCTGGAGTTCCAGGAAGGGCCCGGGCACCCTCGCACAGTAAGCACAGGGCTGGGCCTCTGGGGCGGGGGTGGGGACTAGGAGCTGGCAGCCAGCAGGGAGCCAGGGCCTGGGCAGTGAGGGGCAGAGCAGACAGAATGGGTCTGTGAAGAAAAACAACCCCTGTGCTAATCTGGAAAATCTCACAGAACTCAGTTCCATTTAGGAAGCCAAGGGCTGTGTGCCACTCAGACTGTCTGCTGCCCCCGCCTGCCCTTCACACCCCGGCCAGGAGGCCCAGCCCTATCCCTGCACCACCGCCAGGGAGGGGCCTCCACTCCCAGCCCAGGGCCGCCCCGCAGGGCAGAGAGCTTCCCGCACTGCCCGGCGCCTCCTCCTCCTTCACCCGCTGTCCCTGGTCTGGCCCTGTTCTTGCCCGCGCTCCTGACTCTGGAACCTAGATCTGCCGTATCTCGGAGTTCCTGAATCTCTCTCTTCAACCACGGCCAACCAGCCACCTGGGTGCCCACGAGACACTGCAAATGTCAGGCATCCCAGATAACCTCCTCTCCCTGTGTCCCCATCTTGGGGAGTGATGGCTCCCCTCGGCCACACCAAGACCCCAAACTCAGCACCCCCTGGAGCCCTCCATCTTCCCACACGCCCCAACATGGCCCTTCCAGATGGTTTTCAGGACCCCGGATGTGGCGAGAATCAACCTGACCCTCCTCCAGGTCAGCAGACAACTAGGACTGAGCCCGGGGCCCCAGGGCCACCTAGAGCCTGCAGAGAGGTGCAGGACACTCTATCTAGCTAAGCCCCTGCCACCAGGGATTGCTCTGGTGGCCGGCATTCTGCACAGGCACGGCAGCACCACACAGGCCAGGGAAAGATCGGCCTGGATTCACCCAACGAGCACTTGGATGCTCTGCTGGCAGCTTTCCCGGACGCGGTCACGGCCACTGCTCACCACAGCCGAGGACACAAAGGTTCAGAGAGGTTAAGTAACCTGCCCAAGGTCACACAGCCGCTAAGTGCCAGGAATACTCTGTCTGACCCAAAAGTCCTCGTCTTTCACTCTACCACGCACTCTGGGTTTCCTGAAGTCTCAGTTTCCCATCTGTAGAAAGAAGGGTTGATCTTTAAGGTGTTTCCTCTAAATCTCTCGTTCCATCAGCTCATAGTTCCACGCCTCTGTCTCCTCTCAAGCTCAGGGCAGGGCCGGACTCAGTCCGTACATGACAAAAAGCCTTCTGGATTAAAAGACAGCACCTCAAAGCAAGCCCAAAAGCTCAGGTCCCCGTAGTTGCTGGACATGGCTGTCACCTGTGCACCTCTCTGGGCGCGCAGGACTCACTCACCAACCCCACCTCCCCCAGCAGGCTCCTGCTGCACCGCTGCCAGTGGGTGGAGAGAGACAAAGACAGGGCAGGCTGGGCTGCACACTGCCCTCGCCTTGTGAGAGGCAATGCCAGGCCCCAAAGGGCCACGCATGGGCCACGCCATGTCACCTCTCAGCATTTCAGCTCACTGTCTTGATATAGTATTCGTCTTGGACAAATATTTCACGAGCACCGTCCCATCTGGATGCGGTGCTGCCCTTGGGCATTTAGCAGAGTACAGAGCACAGCCCTAGACGAGGCAGGGGACGGTGAGGAACACTCGGTGACCCACTGGGCTTGATAACTGTCACTGCATGGCTCGTGGAAACATGGGGTGGGGGGGGACAACCCCAACCCAGCCAGGAATCAAGGAGGCCTTCCCAGAGGAGGTGACACCCATGCCACCCAAGGCCCCGTGGGATGCAGACTTATCTGCATGTTGGGGCTGCAGGCATCCCGTGGGTGCTCAACACATGTTAGGGGACATGGAAAATTTCCCCTCCCCTATGTCCTGTCTGATCTGCCGGAGACAGCACCCCCAAACCAAGCTGCAGCTGACAGGGAGAGGTGACACCACATCACAGGGCAGCCAGCAGGAAGAGCACACGGGCCGGTCCCGGGCAGCAAACTGTGGCAGCAGTTAAATGTCAGGAAAGTGGGACCTGGGTTGCCTGAGGGACGCTGGTGGCACCGGGAGGTGTCCTGAATGCCTCTGGAGTGTGGTGGGAGTTTAGGGGCCTTTTTCCATAATACCAAGAATAATCACAGCTGCTGAGTGGACCAAGCATGTCCCACGTGCAGACTGTCAGGCCCACGACGCACGTTACCACTGGATCCTCCCAGCTCAGCGTCGGGCCTCTGAGAGGATGCCCACTTTTCTCCGCAGCTGCTCCTGGCTTCTCCCCCACCTCTTTGTTTTTACTTAATTTGGAGGAAGGGAGTTCCATTTTTCTTAGAGGACTAGTTTTTGAATGAAATAGGCCAGGTCAGCCTCTGGCAGGGGCTGGAGGGGAGAGAGGCGCTGATCCTCTGTGTACTCAGAGGAAACTGGAGGCAACCCCTCGGGTGGTGAGGGCAAAGGAGTGACGCAGTTGCTGGGAGGTTGAACCTGAACCCCAGGTGAAGAGGCCCTGCCTGTGTTCCTGCTTGAGCCCCAGCCCTCCAGCTCCACGCAGGGGGGAGGGCTGAACACGCTTGTGTCGGGGGGCTCGGAGGTGCCCAGGACAGAGCTGGTCTCCTGTGACGTGAATCATGGCCACCGTCCTCAGCTGGCCCCTGGCCGAGTCCTGGCGAGCCCCGGTGTGGAGGAGGAAGGCCATGCGCCCTGCTAGCCTGCACCTCCAGCCAAGTGGGCCTGTTGGCAGGCTGTGGGCAGGTCACAGGACTCCTTCCTGACACAGCCAGGCTCCTGCCACCACCGTCACACACCCACCGTCTGGAGAGGGGGTGGCCAGGCCTGTGGTCACCAGGGACCTCCCCAAGGGTGGCTGTGGGCAGTGGCTGTCCTAGCCTAGGCTGGGGTGGGACGGTCCCGGCAGCCATCACCTCTGAGTCTGGTCTGCTTGTGGGCCAAACTAGGATCAGGAAACATGAGAACATGGGGAGGGGGGTGAGGCACAATCACTGGGGCCCCGTGGGGCCCCGGCCGTAAACCCAGTGGTCTTTCCCGGGCTCTGAGGTGCAGCCCTGTTGCCAGGAGTTAAGACCACACGCTCTGAAGTCTGACTGTCTGGTCTCAAATCTTGGCTCTGTTATTAGCTCGTGACCTTAGACAACCACTGGCTTTCCTCCTTTGGCAAGTAGCAACAGGGCTTCCTTGGTGGCGCAGTGGTTGAGAGTCCGCCTGCCAAGGGGACAAGGGTTCGAGCCCGGGTTCGAGCCCTGGTCCAGGAAGATCCCACATGCTGCAGAGCAGCTGCGCCTGTGCGCCACAGCTGCTGAGCCCGTGCTCCACAACTACTGAAGCCTGCGCTCCACAACTACTGAAGCCCGTGCACCTAGAGCCCATGCTCCGCAACAGGGGAGGCCGCCGCAGTGAGAAGCCCGCTCAGTGCAACGAAGAGTAGCCCCCGCTCGCCGCAACTAGAGAAAGCCCGTGCGCAGCAGCGAAGACCCAACTCAGCCTAAAATTTAAAAAAAAACGAAAAACAACAAAAAAAAACCTTAAAAAATAAAAATTAGCAGCAACGACCACATGGAGGTGCCGTGAGGATGAGGTGAGGACGTTATGCCCATGCCTGGCACAGTCTACAGTCTAGTTATTACTCTTCTTCTCTGGGGGGGCCCTGCCTGAGCTTCTCTGAACCCAGGTTGGCTGTAAGGACACCAACGGTTGCAAACATTTCAGAATGTTCTCCATTTGGAAATGGCACAGGGCTCCATGCGGAGTGTGGTGTGCCCTCAATGTACCTGCTTGAATGCCTGTAGACAGTGGGGAGAAAGGGGGTCCTCAGGGCCAGTGACAGGGAAGTTCACTGGCCCAGCAGGTTGCAAGGCAATCTTGACTGTAACCCTAATGCTGTGTGATATTTGGAAAAGCACTCAACCTCTGTGAGCCTCAGTTTCCACATCCCTCAAATGGGAATCCTGGCCTGTTGGGAGGGATCCAATGATACCGTGCATAAAAATATGTAAGGTCTTCTGCCATCAGTGTCAAGTTATCATCGATGTTATTACCAGATCAGTACCTCAGTTATCTTGTGTAGTCTCAGGAAATGAAATCTTCCATACGAAACTCTTCCAGACGATGGAAGTTTGTTCTCTTAAGTCCCTGGGTTTGCTTTACTCATGTGGGGGAGACCATTTTCTAAAACTCATCAAGTACCCCTTTCTTATTAAGCACATGGTTGGGGGTAGGCGGAGGTCACCCTCATGACCCGACCGCCAGTGCCGTCCAGAAAGTGCTATTGAACTTGCCCTGGCTGCAGTGACCTGTCCCCCACTGCCCCAGGCTGGCATTTCTCCTGCCTCTTGCTGCTGTTTCCAGTTTTCTGGTCTCCTCTCTCCCACTACTGTCTATCTCACTACTGTAGCTCTCACCCTGTTGTTTCTAATCTGCTGTCTGTTGGCCTGAGGATTAACTGAATTTTGCCTGGGGAAAGAAAGCAACCAAGCTTATTAAACCACAGCTATGCTATGTACACAGTTTTACACCAGTCAGCTCGGGGTGAGGCCTGGGGTGGCCTCACAGCCCTCTCCCGGGGCAAAGTACACGAGCCCTGAGCAGCCTGGCCTTTCTGCGCCTGGTCTGAGGTCCCCAGCTCAGGCTGATGACTGTGAGCTGACAGTCATGATCCAAAATGACACAGAGGCAGCCCGCAGCAAGGAACGCCGCTCAGAGGGAGAGACCAGATCTCTGGGGAAGAGTGCAATAACTACTCCTCCTCAACCCTCTTGAAGCAGCCTCTCCTCTCTGCCAGGCTTGGGCTGGGCGATTCAGGCAAAAAGCAGACCTGGGCGGGCCTGGCTCTCAAGAGAGCAGAGGCTGGTTATCCACGGGCACCCCACCTTGGCAGAACAGCTGCCTTGTGCAGGGAGCGGAGCCAAGTCCCTCTCTGGGACCCTGCGACTTGCATGATACCTCCCTTTCCTGGCACCAGACCTTTGCCAGGATAAAACTCAGTTCAGGGCTTCCCTGGTGGCGCAGTGGTTGGGAATCTGCCTGCCAATGCAGGGGACACGGGTTCGAGCCCTGGTCTGGGAGGATCCCACATGCCACGGAGCAACTGGGCCCGTGAGCCACAACTACTGAGCCTGTGCGTCTGGAGCCTGCGCTCCACAACAAGAGAGGCCGCGATAGTGAGAGGCCCGCGCACCGCGATGAAGAGTGGCCCCCGCTTGCCGCACCTAGAGAAAGCCCTTGTACAGAAACGAAGACCCAACACAGCCATAAATAAATAATTAAAAAAAAAAAAAATTAAAAAAAAAAAAAAAGCTTTCAAAAAAAAACACACAAAAAAAAACTCAGTTCATCTCTTAACCTCTTCCATGATCTGTATTTAGGGGCAGCAGGAATTTTGGGGTTTTTTTGGCCATGCTGCACACCTTGTGGGATCTTAGTTCCCCGACCAGGGATTGAACCCAGGCCCTCAGCAGTGAAAATGCCAAGTCCTAACCACTGGATCCGCAAGGAAGTCCTCCATCTGTTTTACAGACGGAGAAGCTGAGGCTCAGAAAGGGGATGGCCATGCTGCAGTGGGGTGGAAGCCCTCCCCGGGCCCATGATCTTGTGTACCCAAGAGAATCTTTCATATGTGTGCCAAAGAAGACATGCTCAAGCGTGCTAAGATTACTCTTAGTAACAGCAAGACCATGGAGGGAACCCAGATGGCCAAGGACAGGAGAATGGACAAATCAATCGTGGTACAGTCACTCAATGGAATATTACAGAGCCCTGAAAACAAACAGCTATGGCCACACATTTCAACCCTGTGTTACGTCATGTTAAGTGACAGAAGCAAGTTCCAGGCTTGTTACAATAGGACACCTTGGTTAGAAAAGTTAAAAAAAAAAGGGACTTCCCTGGTGGCAAAGTGGATAAGACTCTGCACTCCCAATGCAGAGGGCCTGGGTTCGATCCCTGGTTAGGGAACTAGATCCCACATGCTGCAACTAAGGAGCCCGCCTGCCACAACTAAGACCTGGTGCAACTAAATAAATGAATAATAATTTTTAAAAAGTTAAAAAAAAAAAGCAAAATGAAACAATTTTGGTTTAGGCCCGTATTATATGCAATAGACATGTTAAAAGAAATCAACCTGTGAGCAGTGATTAAATCACGGGGGACGACAGTGTCAAAGACATTTTTGGGAATTTGAATACAGACTGTCTATTAGATGATAGGGAGTTAGTAAGTTTTATAAGTGTGACAACGGTATTGTGGATCTGCAAAAGAATAGCATTGTTCTGGAGAGTTGTGGGTTGTGTGTTGAAATATTTAGGCGTGAATAGTCAAGATGTCTGCAACTTACTTTGAATGGAGAAAGAGGCAGAGACAGAAATCAATGGGGCGGGGTCTGTGCCTGTGGGAGAGACAGAGAGGGACGGAGGGAGGGAGGGAGGGAGGGAAGGAATTTGGCAAAAAACGTTAAGAATTAATGACTCCAAGGACTTCCCTGGTGGTCCAGCGGTTGGGACTCTGCGCTCCCAATGCAGGGGGCCTGGGTTCGATCCCTGGTCGGGGAACTAGATCCCACATGCATGCTGCAACTAAAAGATCCTGCATGCCACAACTAAAGATCCCGTGTGCCGCAATGAAGATCCCGAGTGCCACAACTAAGACCTGGCACAGCCAAATAAATAAATAAATAAATATTTTTTAAAAAAGGAAAGTATTAATGACTCCAGGGAATTCCCTGGCGGTCCAACGGTTAGAACTCAGCGCTTTCACTGCTAAGGGCCTGGGTTCAACCCCTGGTCGGGGAAATAAGATCCTGAATGTCTGGGTTTCCCTGGTGGCGCAGTGGTTAAGAATCCGCCTGCCAAAGCAGGGGACACGGGTTCGAGCCCTGGTCCAGGAAGATCCCACATGCCACAGAGCAACTAAGCCCGCGCACCACAACTACTGAGCCTGCGCTCTAGAGCCCGGGGGCCACAGCTACTGAGCCCGTGTGCCGCAACTATTGAAGCCCGAACACCTAGAGCCCATGCTCTGCAACAAGAGAAGCCACCGCAATGAGAAGCCCGTGCACCGCAATGAAGAGTAGCCCCCGGTCGCCCCAACTAGAGAAAGCCCGCGTGCAGCAACGAAGCCCCAACGCAGCCAAAAATTAAAAAAAAATAAATTTATTTTAAAAAAAAAAATATCCCGAATGTTACATGGCGAGGCCAAAAAATGAAAAATAAAAAAAAATAAAAAAAATAAAAAGAAGAAGAAAGAAGAATTAACACAAACACAAAAAAGAGAATTAATGAATCCAGACAAAGAATATATAGGCAGGCATTATACTATTCTTTTTTTTTTTTCCTGCAGTTTTGCAATTTTGAAGGGAAAGAAACCAAGAGAATGACACACATAAAATTCAGAATATTTGTTCTGGGGAGAGAGGCAGACAGGATGAGGGAGAGCACGTAGGTGGATGTACGTTATTGGTTCTGTTCTGATTCTTAGACGGGTGGTGGGTTCACGGGCATTCACCATAGTATTTATTAACAAGTGAGCAAACAAATATGTGGGAATACGAATGAAAGAATAAAAATAAATGAATGCTAAATGCAATGTGGTATCCTGGATTGGATTCTGGAATGTGAAAACGACATCAGTGGAAAAACTGAAGAAATCTACATAAAGCCTGTAGCTTAGTTAATCGCATGGCACCAATCGATGTTAATTTCTTAGTTTTGACAAATGGACCATGGTTATGCAAGATGTTAACATCCTACATGGGTCAGACGGTATTTGGGAACTCTGTGCTATCTTTGCAACTTTTTGTAAATTAAAAATCATTTCAAAATAAAAAGTTACAACCATCAATCAACTGATTGATTGATGGTTACATGCAGGGATTGATGGCAGAGTGGGTTATAAGCCAGGGATCATGACGGATCTGATCAGTGCATGGGGTTCACTGGGGAGGGGGACAGGGGAGGGAAGAAAGCAAGCCTTCTCCCCCAGAGTTCCCTCGAGCTGGGCTCTGTGCCCCCGTCAATCCGTCTCCCTTCCCTGGGATGGAGGGGCGTGGTGGGTGGACCACAACCTGCCTGGGCAGGTGATCCAGGTTCCTCCCTGGAGCCCAGATTTCTGACCTTCAGCTGACCCACGGCACACAAGAGCCTGGAACAATGGCCAACAGAGAGCTGTCTGGCTGGGGCGTCCCCTGTTGGGGCTCCAGGCCCTTTCACTGCCCTCCCAGCTGCCAGACACTGGGATGCAAATCCTCCATCTGCCGATGCCACGTGCCCACCAGAGACGGTACCTGGCGATTTACGCAGTGATGCTCTATCTTCCTCACGACAAGCCTGACCTCTAGGTGTTATGATCCTCATTTTACACATAAGGAAACCGAGGCTCAGAGGAGTCAAGGTGCCTGTTCCCAGCCACCAAGGCCGCATTGTTTGCGATGGGTGGCGCTGAGGCTCAAACTCAGGTCTCTCTGACCCCTGGGTGCTGCTTTCCCATCCGGGAACAGCCCAGTACCTCCTCAGAGGGCTTTCTCACAAACTCTCCTGCAGCTCCATACTCGAACCTGCAAACCTGGCTGGGCAGAGCAAGTGCCAGGTTTTCTTGTGGGGGTCTGTCTTGGACAGACAGTCCTGGGAGCAGACATGGCCATGGCCCTTCCCAAGGGAAATCGTCTCCTTCCCTCTCCTCTCCCCTTCCCTCCTCCATGGTCCCAAGGCCGAACTGTGGCCACGACTGGCCAGGTACGGAATGCCACACACTAAGCGTGATGAGCAGGGCATCAGCACCCAGCCCGGGCGAGGTGGGCAGACGGAGGCAGCGGACCGCACAGGCGAGGGAGGGCTCTACCTTCTTACGCGGGGAGGGGGGGTACCGATCCCGATCCTCATGCTGTACAGCAAACTCTGCAGCCAACGACCCGAGAACAGATGCTTCCTGTGGGCTGAGCGTGCAGTCTGTTTGCCCGTGTTCAGGATTACAGCCCCGGCACCCGCAATAACACCCGACACGTCACAAGCGCTCGGTAAATAACTGTGTGAGAAATTAAGCTCCTGCGTGCCCGGCACTCTTCCTAGATCTTTGCATGCATTCCTTCACTTAATCCTTCTGACAACCTTACGAAGTTGGTCCTAGGAGTGTCTGCATCCTACAGACGAGGAGACTGAGGCACACAGAGGAAGCCACGTGCCCCGGGTTACACAGGGAGTTAGAGGGACAGCCAGGATTCACCCCAGCCCACTGACCACCTGGCAGTACAGCCTCGTTCTGCTGTGGCTGGGAGGACAGGGCAGGAGTGTCCGACTCAGCTGCTGCACACGGGGAGGGAAGAGATCTTCCTTCTGTTCCATCCATGCTGCTGTTTCTTCTCTCTCTGCACCCGCAACCCCCAAACCCGTGTTTCCGCCTGCTCCCTCGAGCACCTTTGATTCTGCACATCCCAGGCCGGCTTCTCCAGGTCCCCTCAAACCTGTCCCTCCTCCCTTCTCGTGGGTCCCTGGCTCCAACCTCCCACACGGTCGCTCAGGAGAGAAACCTCGGCTGAGCAGTGGCTCCCAAAGCTGTCCATGCCCTAATCCCCAGAGCCTGTTACTATGTTTCTTTACATGGCAGAAGGGACTTTGCTGGTGTGATTAAGTTAAGGATCTTGAGGTGGCTAGATTATCCTGGGTTATTCGAGTGGACCCTAAATGTAATCACAAGCAGCCTTGTAAGGAGGCAAGGTCAAATGCAGAGGGAGAGGGGACAACAGAGGTTGGACGGATGTGCTTTGAAGATGCTGGAGGGGCTACAAGCCAAGGAATGCAGGCGGCCTCTAGAAGATGGAAAAAACAAGGAAACAGATTCTCTCTCGGAGCCTTGGGAAGGAACCCACTCTGCGGACACCGTGACTAGCCCTGTGAGACTCATTTCGGACTTCTTAGCTCTACAACTGTAAGGAGATAAACCTGTGTTGCTTTCAGCCACCGAGTGGGTAATTTGTTACAGCAGCCAACAAAACCTCTCTGTGCCCCCTTGTCTCCATCCAAAAATCCAGGTGGGTCTTCTCACCTGCCCTCCCTGAATTCATCCTCTGCTTTGCAAGCCACTCAGATTTTTCTAAACAGTCTATCTGACCATGTCCTTCCCTCGCTTTAAACTCGCTGAGGGCTCTCTGTTGTCCGTGGGGCAAATCCATCCTCCTTTCCCCGGCGAAGAAGATCCTCTGCTGGTACCAGTGAAGTTGTTTTCACCCAGCCCTGCCACTCTCCAGGTCCCCACCCAAGAGGGCGTGCAGAACCTGCTGTTTCATGGAACAGACAGTGGAAACCCGGGGCTCCCCTACTTTGTGGAGCGGAACGGAAACCTTCTCCCGCTTGCCTTGGGTGGCATCTATAATCCGGCACAGTGGGCCTGGGGCCTGCTGAGAAGCCATCATTGCTCAGGGCCTGACCCCTGACGTCCCTGCAAGATGCTCAGCCGCGTCTCTGGGCCGTGGGAGCCTCACGGCCACAAGGGGAGAAGGGCCTCCCCCAGGGAGAACGGGGTTCTTCCACTCAGCCCCAGGACACCACCCACTCCTGGCTCCTCCCGGTTTTTTCCTTACCCACAAAGGCTGAAGGCACCAGGGCCCTGGCCCTCTGACTCCACTCACTCCCGATGATCTCATTCTGTTAGGGCTTTAAATACCAGCAACAGGCTTGTGATTCCCCAAATTATACCTCAAGCCTGGAACACTCCCTGGACACGCCCCCCGCCCCCACTGTACATGGAACAGCACCTGGATAATACCCCAGACTTAACACGCCACAAACACGCCTGAGACTCCCCCTCTCCCCCCACCCCCCCAGCCAGCTCCTCCTGCATCTTCCTCATCTCAGCTACCTACCGGCACCTCCATCCTTCCAGAAGCTCAGCCCAAATCCCTGAGGTCAAACTCGACTCCTTTCTCTCTCACAGCCCACATCAGCAAATTGTCGGCTTCAGCTACAAACTCTGCCCAGAGTCAAGGACTTACCACCACTGCTGCCACTACTGGGCCTCACCTGCTTTGCTAGGACCAACTCCCTACGTCGTCCCCTGCTGCCACCCCGTGTGTCCTCACCCAGCAGCCAGAAGGATCCTGTTAGATCCTAAACTGGATTCTGTCTCTCCTCTGCTCAGAAGCCTGCCCTGGCTCCCAGCTCACTCGGAACAAGGGTCAGCATCCTGCCCCATCGTCCACAGTCGGCCTTCTCTCCCATTTCCGCCTCATCTCCTACCAGGTCCCCCACCCGACCTGGCCTCCCACCCTGGCAGGGGACCTCAGGGCCTTTGCAGTCTGGACTCGGCCTGCCCGGCTCTTCTCTATGCCCTCCTGGCTCATTACTGCCGCCTTCAGGCCTCTGCTCACCAACCTCCCCCGGCCACTGCACATCCGGGGTTGTGACTTCTCAGCGCTCACACCCGGTACACTTTACCCTTCGCACATGGTCTGTTCTCTGCACCCACACCAAAACGTAAGTTCCATGAGGCAGGGTTCTCTTTAATTGGTGTTGATCAAAAGCCACTTACACCCAGCCCAGTGCCCGGCCCAGCAGACACCTCGGAACCGTTCACAGACTAAGTACCTGGCCCTGAGCTCCCAAACCTGCAGGGGGCCCTCCGCAGGCTGTGCTGTCCTGTCCCCATCCCCACCTCCCACCAGGAGGTCTCTTTGGCCACCAGACCCTTCCCCACCCCACCCCACCCAGCCCAGGAGGTTGGAAAGATCCGGTCCACCCAGTAAGCCACGTGTGCTGAGCCATCCTTCGTGCCCCGCCCCCCAGGCCTCCACTTGCATGGCTCAAAGACGCATTTATCAGCCAGCTAGAGAGCTTCTGTTCCGCACGCAGTGCCTGGTGACCCTGAGAGCTGATCTCATTCCAGCCTAAATAAAGGCGTTGGTTGTTCCTGTCGGCTTGGGTGGTCCCAGCTGGGGAACTAGTTTCGGTGAGGTTTTCTGGAATGCTGCAGAAGAGCCTGAAGCCCCCCACTGCTCGCTCCTGGGGTCTGAGGAGCCCCCTGTCTAACAGCCGCTGGAAACCTTGAGGTACCCTTCCCCCACCTGGCAGAGCTGAGGGAGGGCAGGGCTGGGACCACCGACCAGCCCAGCGGCAGACTGGGGCGGCCACGACCCAGCTGGAAAGGGCGGGGCCTCCCTGACATCAGTCACATTGTTCCGTGGCCCACTGGGCCGCCTCTCCTGCAGGAAAGGAGGCAGCCAGCCAATTCTGGGCCTGGCAGCCGGGCGTCTGCCCACAAAGGCCTCCAGGCCCCACCCAGCAGATGCCAGCTCTTCCCGGGAAGGCAGAAGTGAGATCATTACTGGAGCCTAATTAACAAAGAAAAGCAGAGATAATGAAGTGGAGAAACATGTGGCTGGCACTGGAACTGTGACATCTTTAGAAACTTGAGAAAGGAGGGTTTTATTTTGAGCTCTTATGAGTTGGAAGGGTGGAGGGGGGTGGCGTAGGGAAGAGAGGGAGGCAGGGGTGCGTGACAAGGGTCGGGGGGTGGACCATGAAGGCTGTCCCTGCTCCATGTGACCTCGAGGCCCAGAGATAGCAAGTTAACTTATCCAGGGTCACAGACAGTAAGTTAACTCATCCAAGGTCACCCAGCTCCCGAGGGCCCAGCAGGCGACTTGTTCCTGCTCCTATTCAGTCCCTCCCCCCACTCCCAAATGCCCTCTGCTGAGGTCAATCCCAGGCCCCGCTCAGGTCCCCTTCTCCAGGAAGCCCACTCCTCCCAGCACCCGATGAGTGACAGGAGACCCCGCAGAGACCTCGCAGAGGCCCCAATGGGGACCATGACAAGAGGTGCCATTTGGGGCTGGAGCCGTTCCCCCCTTGTAGCCTCCCCGCAAATGGGATCACAGCCCTCCCCTCCGCAGACCCTTCACCCACAGCTGAGCTTCTCAAACTGGGCCTCAGGCAACGCTGGGGGTGGGATGTAGGTCAAGTGGGAAGATCTATTGTCTCAGAAGAACGTAATCTGACATAGTTCCTTGAATGAAAACTCAAGTGGAGACTCTCCCGAATGGGGCCTTCCTAGGTAAAGCTGGGGCCCGGCAGAGCTTCGGCCCTGTCCCGCGGGGGTGCTCGGGCTCCGGCCTCGGGGACGTCAGCGGAAGAGCTTGCCAAGGCCGGGTCTGCAGGGTCCAGTCCACGCTGCAAAGCCAGGCCTTCCAGGCCCTCCACGCTCCGGCCTGGCCGGCCTCTCCGCCTCACCCCTCCCGCGCGCGACGGGCCATTTATTCCTCCTTTCCTTGCCCTGCTGGGGCACCCCGGGGCAGCCCTGCTGTGACTATTCCCACTTTGCAAACAGGGAAAGCGAGGCCCAGGCAGGCAAACCAGACTTGCTGCTGGAGTCACACAGCAAGTCGGCAGCTCTGCTCTGTCTGCGGGGCCGGAGCCCCTGCTCCGGAGTGGGGGCGGCTGGCTGCTCACCAGGGAGTTCCCCCAAGCTGGCAGGGAGGGCTGAGCTGCTGGGGTCCAAAGAACCAAACCAAAAGAAGAGGAAGCTGGAAGCCTGTGTTTGGCCAGAAGGGAGCTGGGGCGGGGCAGCTGTGGGGAAGCCTGGAGCCGGGCAGCAGAGGGAAGTGAGTCAGTGGGTGGGGAGACCCCTCTGTCTGCGCCCTCCCTGGTTCTAAAGGGCTGGGGCTCCGGGCAGACAGGCACGGGATGCACAAGCCGAAGGTAGCTGCAGCGGGCAAAGCCCCTCCCGCCTCTCCTGCAGTGCCTCCAGGTGAGTGGCTGCTCGGATGCCTCCAGTGATGGGGAACTCACTACCTAACAAGGCGTTTTGTTTTTTTTTTTAAGCCACTGCTATTCGAGAACCGTTGGAGAATGTTCATTTCCTTGATCTCTCTGGCGTTGCCTAGGACTCTGCTCTCGTGGGAGATTTGCAAACAGCTGCCTGACTCAGCGCTTCTAACCCGCAAATCCCTCCACCTCCTTTCCTCGGGCTCCACCTCCTCTGTTCCTTCACAGGCTCCTCTCCCTCAAGATCTCTTGGAGGTCGGTGTGCTCCCGGCTCTGCCCTGGGCCCTCTCTGCTGGCTCCACGCTCACCCAGGCCAGCCCCAGCACCACCCTGCAGGCTCTCAGCACCACGACTGCTCCGGGATGTCCCACAGGCCTGCAGACCCCGCCTTGGGGATGGACACCACTATCACCCTTCTGGAACCTTCTGCCCTCTCTCCCTCCTCACGCCCCACTGCCACCTCTAGATCCTAACCCCACCCATCTCTGGGTCCCACAGCCCACGCTGCTCCAGTTTTGCCTTCTCCCATCCACCTTGGTAGGTGGAAGTGTGGTTACCATGGTAATCATAAGACAATACAAATCCAACCCTATCATTTCCTTGACTGAAAAAGCCTCCAATGCCACCAGAGAAAGCTTGAGTCCCCAGCGTTTAGGTCAAGGCCGTGCATGATTCGGCCTTATTCTTTTGCTGCGATCTTCCCCCCACTGCCCAACCAGCCCAGGCTCCAGAACGGCACGGCCGTGGGTATGACTTCAGCCCTGTGTTACCTATGTGACTGCTTCCTTCAGCCTCAGTGTGCTCAGCTGCAAAATGGGAATGAAAACAGCATCTACCTCGCAGGCTTGCTGTGAAGACCCCACGAGGCTCTGGGGGAAAGGCCTGGGGCCTGGCACGCCTTGGGCACTCAGCGAGGGTTGGACATGGATGGTCATTTCAGGGCTCCCCACCTCTGCAAGTGCTGCCCCTCCGCCTGGAATCCTCCCATCCCCCGGGAGGAACGTCAGCTACCTGGGAAGCTCTCCCAGACCCCCAGATGCGCGTGGCCTGCCTGCGGGGAGCTGGTTTTCCTGGGGGAGGGGGAGGACTGGTCTTTGCCTGCGGGTGGCACTGAACTTGCACATGGCTCAGGACACCCACACCGCTGCCATCCGTCCTTTTTCCTGGGGATCAACGCGCGGGCAGACACGCCTTCCAAGCCCCTGGCCGTCCCTGTCTCTACCTCCTCTCCTCTTTCCAGTCACGTCTAAACCCCTTGGTCATCAACAGCGGTGGCCCCTCCACGGTGTCCAGGTCATACTTCCTTCTGAGACTGTCCCTTCCCATCTTTCTAGCCCTCCCTCTAGGACCCTGACTCCAACAATCTTCCCTCCGCCCCAGTCACCCTTCCCCTGTCCCCCTGTGTGCGGAGGGGTTCTGGCAGTGCTCTCAGCACCCCCTTCCCCACCTCCTGTTCTCAGGGGGACGTCCCTCCTCTGCCCACTCTCCCCACCCTCTCTGCTGCCATATCATCCATTTCTCTAAAATCACAGTCACTATTCAATCTCTGAAACCCTCTCCTCATCCCATTTCACCCTGCAGCTCCCACCCCACCTCTCCTCTGTCCCTAAAGGGCCATCACCTGCAGCTGATGAGTTCATTTCTTTTCTCTTGTTCTCCCCTGAGCCCACGATTCCACTCAGGTCCTCTCCCCTCCCTGAAACTGCTCTTTTTTTTTTTCTTTAATAAATGTATTTATTTTATTTATTTATTTTTGGCTGCGTTGGGTCCTCGTTGCTGTGCGCGGGCTTTCTCTAGTTGCGACGAGGGGGCTACTCTTCGTTGCGATGCACGGGCTTATTGCGGTGGCTTCTCTTGTTGTGGAGCACGGGCTCTAGGCGCACGGGCTTCAGTAGTTGTGGCACGTGGGCTCAGTTGTTGTGGCTCGCGGGCTCCAGGGTGCAGGCTCAGTAGTTGTGGCGCACGGACTTAGTTGCTCTGCGGCATGTGGGATCTTCCCGAACCAGGGCTTGAACCCGTGTCCCCTGAATTGGCAGGCGGATTCTTTTTTTTTATTTTATTTTTTTTATTTTTATTTTTTGGCAGGCGGATTCTTAACCACTGCGCCACCAGGGAAGCCCCCGAAACTGCTCTTGACCGTGCCATGCCTGGACCTCTGGGCTGCTCCATCCCACAGGCCCATCTCAGGTCTGAACCTGACCTTGCAGCAGCACTGGGCCCAGGTGATCACTCTCCTTCTTCAACAGTTTCTCACTCAGCTTCCAGGACATCACACCCTCTGGGGGTTCACTTGTCTCTCCTCAGCTCTAAATGCTGGAGGGCCCCAGGGTTCATCCTCGGACCCCTTCTGACTCTCCATGCTGAACCCCACTGTGATCCACCAGTTTCATGACTAAAATGCATGAAATACAGAATGGCTCCCGACTGCACGTCTCCAGGGGGACTCTCTCTGTAGTCAAATGCTCTATCCCTGAGCTATACCCCTCCGTGCGGCTCTGATTTGTCGATCCAACTGCCTTCCCAGCCTGTTCACTACGGTGTCAAATTTGCCCACCACTCAGATCCTCACCTCCCCTTCCCTCTCCAGCTGCTTGGGACAAAAATCTTGATGCTATCCTGTTTTGCTTTGGGTTTTTCTGTTGCCACACCATGTGGCCTGCGGGATCTTAGTTCCCCGACCAGGGATCAAACCCATGTCCCCTGCAGTGGAAGCGTGCAGTCCTAACCACTGGGCCACCAGGGAAGTTCCTTGATGCCATCCTTGATCTCTCTCCTTCCCCCTCCCCACATTCACTCTCAGCAATCCTGTTGGCCCTACTTTCAAAATATGTCCAGGGCCCCAGGGCCTTTGCACTGACAACTCTTCTCCCTGGATGTCTCGACCTAGATTTCTTTCTTTTTTTTTAAACATTTATTATTTATTTAGTTAGTTAATTTATTTCTGGCTGCACTGGGTCTTAGTTGTGGCACGCGGGATCTTCATTGAGGCACGAGGGATCTTTCGTTGCGGCATGGGCTCTTCGTTGTGGTGCGCGGGCTTCTCTCTAGTTGTGGCGTGTGTGTTTTCTCTTCACTAGTTGTGGCGTGTGGGCTCCGGGGCACGTGGGCTCTGTAGTTTGTGGCACGGGGGCTCTAGTTGAGGTGCGCGAGCTCAGTAGTTGTGGCACGCAGGCTTAGTTGCCCCACGGCATGTGGGATCTTAGTTCCCTGACCATCGACCTAGATTTCTACATGGCTTATACCCTGTCTTCATTCAGGCCTTAACTTCTGGTGGCCTCTCTAAAATTGTGCTCTTGACAGACAGTCCTATCTTTTGTATTTGTCTCCACGGCACTTGTCACTATTGAATATGATACTATTTGCTCTTATTTACCTGTCTCCCCTATTAGAATATAAGCACCACAGGGGGTAGAGATTTTTTTCTATTTTGTATTCCCAGATCTTGCTTGGCGTACAACAGGCATTCAATAATCTTTTTATTGTTGTGCAAATAAGTGAACTCAAAGGATTATGAGCCTTAAGGGTTAGACAGGCAGGACTAATGTTATAGATGCTGATAGCCAGAAGGGGGCAGCAAAGACATACCCAGTGTGGATGAAAGGTTGGGGGTGGGGAAAGCCTGGGCACATGGCTGTGTGACCTCCAGCGAGTTCCTTAACCTCTCTGAGCCTGTTTCTTCCTGTAGGACTGGTTATTGGGGGAGATCAAATGTGCTGGTATGGGAAGGCTTGGTAGTCAGCAAATCATCAGCATGTTGTGGATGTTAGGTATCCACGGTTTGAGGAGTTGCCCCAATGTCCACTCTTGGGGGACAGGACTGTTATATAACTATGATGCACCCTGATGACAGACCATTGTAAAGTGTTTTAAAGACATGAGAATGTTGTAAAGCAATTATACTCCAATAAAGATGTTAAAAAAATAAAATAAAATAAAATAAAGACATGGGAAAATGCTATGCTTAAGCGTGTATGTAAATTTATGGAAAGGACGAGATATACAATTAATAAGCTTGGGGAAAAATCTGGAAGAAATGTATCATCGTAAAAATAAACAGCCATCTGGGCAGTGAGATCTCCATATTTTCCAGATTTCCACCATGGGTATGTATTCGTGTTTCCCGACCTACTAGAATGTTCTACAGCTGTTGCTACACCAGCTACCTGGACGGAGGGCCTCTCCTTCCTTAGTCACCACTGATCTTTCCCAACATATCATGAACAGCCCCCTTTGCTGTCCTGGGTTTGCACAGCCTCGGGCCCCTCTGGGTCTGGGGAGAGACCCACCTTGACTTGGTGCTGCTGAGGGCAGAGACTGTCCCCAGCCACCTGCCTCTCTGGCCCCTGGCCCAGTGTCCCTAATTTAACTCAGTGCTGCTGCAGGCAGGTGGGTGACAGCCTGGCCAGGTGACAAGGAGCTTCCAGTGGTGTGTACCTTGCCCAGGCCTCACTCACTCAGGCCCCTGGGATTGAGCCTGGTTTAGTCAGACACCCGCTCTGTGCCCTCACTTAGGCTGTGCCCTGTGTTAGAACTATACCCCCTTCTGCTCAACTCCAAGGCCCAGCTTAATGTCCCCTCCTCCAGGAAGCCTTCCCGACCCCCAGGAATAACAATAACAACTGCCAACCCCATTGGCTGAGCCCTTCCCATCACAGCCGGTCCAGGGCCGAGGGCTTCACAAACATCTCTCTCAAGCATCAGCAGGGGGAAAACCATCCTCCATGGCTCAGCCACCACTGCCCACCATTCATTCATTCAGATCACCTGGGGAGGCAGATATGACCATCTCCATCTCACCGATGAGGAAGTGGAGGCTCGGAGATGTGAAATAATGAGCCCAGAGTCACAGGGTTAGTAAGAGGCGTCTGGGGTTTCACCCTGGCTCTGTCTGAGCACCAGCCTGTGCTCTCCCGTGGCCCCCACACCACCTCGGCCCCCAATCCCAAAGCACATCATCTGCCACCCCTCCACGCGCACAGGTATAGCCTACCTTTCTCCAGGCTATGGCACCTGCCAACGTTCCGCCTCCCCTAGAGACCTGACCTCCTGCTCCAATTCACCTCGGAACCCCAGGAGCTGGCTCGCATCAGGCTTCAGCGACTGTCTAATGGACAGTTTGGGAACAGCCCTTTCTGGGGCAGGAGCTGCACCCGGCGACCTCTGGTGAACCCTCGGAGGCCCCTGTGAGTCTGGACACCTTCCCAGCCCAGCGTGACAAATGGCGTTAGGAAGCACACAGCTGGCCTGCCAGCCCATCTGCCCCGGTCCCTCCAGGCTGACACCTGGCCCAGAGCGCCAATGCCTGGAAAGGCGCTGGCAGTTCCATCCCTGAGGCCTGGGGCCAGGGCCAGGTGCCCATCTCTTCTTCTAGGAAGCCTGCCACCCTCTCCCATACCACGTGGGCAGAGGAAGCATTTCCAAGGGCCCTCTCTGCACACAGAGGGGCCACAGGGAAGGCCGATGGGTGGGCGGGCAGACTGGCACAGAGAAATGGGGGGCAGATGGCCACCCTGGGGTGATGGCTGTGATTCAAGAAGCTGT
The DNA here is from genome assembly GCF_965194805.1 of Balaenoptera borealis. Classification (NCBI taxonomy): domain Eukaryota; kingdom Metazoa; phylum Chordata; class Mammalia; order Artiodactyla; family Balaenopteridae; genus Balaenoptera; species Balaenoptera borealis. The sequence goes on from NC_138872.1 coordinate 78,690,923, forward strand.
TTGAACAGGAAGATGAGCTGCCGAGCCCCCCTTGCTGGAGGGCGAGCCGTGGTCAGTGGAAGAGGTCACCCCCCCAGAAGGGGGCGATGGCTGCTGGCTGCCTCTCCGCCCCCCAGTGTTTCTCCCCAAAGCCCGACGCTCCGCAATTTGGTGGCTGCTCTGAATTACGTGCCGCCCGCCTGGCATCAGTGGGCCTCCCTGACGGAGCAGAGAGCCAGGTGTGGAACCAGCGCTTCCTCCACTACAGGTTGGGCGTCCCAGGCAAGTCACTGAAGTTCCCTTGGCCTCAGTTTCTTCATCCGTAAAAAGGGGATAAAAAAAGGTGATACGCAAAGCGCTGAACTCACAGCCCAGCATACGATCACGTGTATTTCTTGCTTTTCAAACTCGTTAAAATACGTGCATACCCCTGGAGCAGCTATATTTTCAGGCCTCCGTGGGGCCCTTCCTTCTGGGTAGGAGGGGCTGGGGATCACAGGGTGTGCAGGGGGAGGCCGATGGACTGCCTCGCCGTGTTTCTCCTCTCCATCAGCAGAGGGAGGACCGGCCATCCTTCCCGCTGCCGCTCATGGGAAGAGGACGGACACTGCCCGGCTCTGACACCAACTTGGGCAGAAAGTGAAGTCGGGACGGGCAGTGGCTTGAAGCTGACTCAGTGGCACAGGGCTGACAGGGTCACGGGGCCCCTGCTGCGGGGCAGGCGAGCGGACCACAGGCTGCCCACCACGGTCCTGGAGCAAGGCAGGTCCACAGAGGGCTGAGTGGCCTGCCACAGAGCAGGGATGGGCCTGGGGCCCCAGGTGGCACCAGGGAAGGTGTGTCCTGCCCCCCATGGCCGATGAGAAGAGGGTCCCCGGGCCTGTGATGTTCTCACGAGCACCTGAGCCCTCGTACCCTTGTTCTGTCCTGCAGCCCCCAGAAGCACAGGCCTACCTCTCCACGGGGGCGAAGTGCTCCAGATCACGGGCCTAGAGGCCGGCCAGGCCACTTGCTAGCCGTGTGACGTGGGCACATTGCTGAAACGCGAGCCTCAATTTCCCCCTGAAGGTCAGGCTCTGGCGCCAACCTCACAGGTGTGAGGAGTAAACGAGATGCCTCCTCTGTCTGTAATCACGGTACCCAGACCACTGCCCAGCCCTAGGAGGAAGGACCTCCGGAAACATGTGTAAAATGGACCCACGGGAAGCGGTCAGCACAGGGTCTGACACCCAGTAATCTCTTGGCAAGGTTTCCGCCGGGGCCACCACTGCTGCATTTTGCTGCTCTTACCTTCTTAACATCATCCGACGGCTTTCACACCTCTGAGAGTTCTGCTTCCCCAGCTGACCACCTGCCTCTCCCTCCCTCTCCTCCTGGCCCTCCAAGTCCTGCGCTCCCTGAGGCCCCGTGAGAGCCTTCCTCTCCAGAAAACCCTCCCAAGCACCCTTCCTCTGCTCCTCCTCCTTGGGGTCCCTGCAGCCCGACGGCAGCTGCCACATGGCTACGCCCCTCAGTGAGTCTGGCCCCCCTCCAGGTCGCCCCTTCCCCAGAAGCCCACCAAGCCAGGCCTGGGCGCAGGGAGTGAACAGCTATAGGTGGCAGGGTCAGGGCGCACGGAGGTGGGTGAGGAATGAAGTGGATGTGACCGTGACTGTGAAACTGGATTCCTGTACTGCAGGCTTTCTCTGTTCCCAGCACAGCCTCCCCAAGGGCCCAGGGCTGCCAGTGACTCCGAGTGAGGGGAGGGGAGAGGCGGCAGAGCTCCTCCCCGTCTCTCCACACGCAGGCTCTGGGGTCTGCGTATGCAGCTGCCTCCTTGGAGGCCCGGCCAGCCCCGAGTGCTGACCAGGTGGTCATGTTACCCCCCGCAGGGACAGTCCCTGCTCATTCAGGGTTTGGGAGGGCCAGGACATAGCCCGGGGGATGGTGAGGGGGTGGTGGATGCCTTGAAACGGGGCCAGGAGAGGCATTTTACGAAGCGGGTAAGCACTCACCCACATCCCCCCGCCAAGCTCGCAGGTTCCCCTGCAGACACCCCTCCCTCTGAGGTTAGGAACCCACCCACCATCAACCTCATCTGTTCACCAAGGCCCCTGCATTAGGGAAAGTGGGGGGCACTGACCCGGCCAGGCCCCTCCCTCCTGAACCCCCATCCCAGGCTTAAAAGTCACCAGTGCCACCCCACCATCCCTTTCTCTGTCCCAGGAACCGGGGCCAGGCTCCAGCTTGGCCTTCCTCCTCCCTGCTGGGGCCAGAGCCCAGGGAAGCGGGAGGACAGAAGGGCGGGGGCTCCCGCCCCAGGGCCCTGGAACCGGTACCCCACGGTGCGCTCCACTCCGGCCTCTGGCCCCCAGCACCATGGCCCACCCCCCATGTCAAGTGGTCCCCCATAGCCAGCGCCTCTTACCAGGCTTTGGGATGAGTCCTTGAAAAGGCCTGGAAGAGAAACAGAGATGGGGGTGTCAGGGGAGGGCCTGGGAGCTTGTGAGGAATGCGTGGGACCCACCCCAGACCTGCTGAACCAGAATCTGCATTTTAACAAGATGCCCGGTGCTTTGTGCGCACGGGACCCTGGGGACCCTGGGACGATGCGGCAGGGCCGCTGTGCACCAGGCCAAGCAGGGTCTCCCGCTGGCTCTGCCCTGCTGGCCCCACCCAGCTAGCTCTGTGGCCTGGGGCAAATCACTCGTCTCGGTTTCCTCTGCTCTGACACGGGCCAAACTGCCTCTTCCAGGGGACTAGGAGGGAGTGCAGGTGCCGCAGCAGGTAGATGGGGCCCACGAAGGCTGCCCCCGCTATGGTGGCTGGGGGGCAGGGGAGCTAGTCTCACCTCTGTGGGGCTCCCTGCACCCTGGCTGGCCTGCAGTCCCCCCTTCCTCCAACCCCCAGGACCCAGGGTGGTGCTGGAAGAGCTGCCTTGTCCATGGAGGGCAGGTCCGCCCGAAGGAAAGGCCAGGGGTCTGTGGTGTGAGCCCCCTCCCGTGGTAGCCTCGCCTCCTTTCTCTCCCCCTTCCCCTGAGTACCTGGTGACGGTGAACTTGATCTTGTCAGCCACCGCAAGGATCCTCTCCAGGTTCTGGGAGCCAAAGGTGCAGGGCTTTCGGAAGGGGATCCCGGGGGGCAGCCCCTCGATGATCACCGAGCCGGGGTTACTCTTGATCCTCTTGTAGGGGACCTGGACGGGGTACTTGATGCCCAAGGCTTCCCCTGAGGACGAGAGGGACAGAGGAAGTGTTGTCAGGAGCCAGAGGCGGGGCTGGTGGGTTGTCAGCAGCCAGGGGGTGCTCCAGGCACGAGTGTGATACACCCCGTGCACAGGGGGCTACGGTGGGGGGCTGTCGTGTAGCACTGCAGAAAGGCACAGTCAGTGAGGGACTGGGAGGCAGGGGCCCTAGGGGGGCGGGGGTGTGGGTCTGTGCCCAGGGCAGGCTGAGGAGTGGCCAGGGGACGTGTGGCTATGACTGCTGGGAGAGGGCAGGGGCTAACGTCAGAGGCCTCACAGCTTGAGAATCTGAAAGCCGTCTCAAGGACGGTACCTCGTGGGCACAGCTGGCCCTTCCCTACAACGCCTGATCCTCCATCAGCCCCACAGGCTCTGCCTCACCCTGGTTCAGGATGGGCCTGGCCTAAAAGGGCAGATCGCATCTGGGAGCAGGGAGGCCAGCCAGGGTGCGGCTCAGGCCTCAGGGCTCTCTTTCCATATCTGGGGCTCGGCCTCATTCCTGTCGCCAATCCCCTCTGCAGAGGGCTGTGGCATGTCCATCCCAGGGACTGTACTTTGTCTCACAGCCTGGGAGCGGTCCTGAGTCCACTGCTGATCTACTCTGGGCCAAGGCCTGCTGCCTGCTGTCAGGCTGATGTGAACGTCCATGGCTCTCTGACTTAGGTGGGGTGCACCATGGGAGCCCCCTCCTGGACGGAGGGCTGGACACTCCTCAAGTGTCACAGGATGCCCCTTTACGAAGATGTGCTGCAGAAATCTCTGCACGTCTTTGCACTAGGAGAAGTAGCTTAACTTTTTCTGGGCAATAAACTAATTTTTATCTTGTGGACACTGGGAATGGTATAACTGGCCTCATTTCCCTTTTTGCTCTGGCTCCTAGGAAACTCAGAGCTTGATGCATGCCCCGCATCTAGCAAGTACAGAATGGCTGAGTCTTCATGTCACCCCTGGCTTCGTGCCATTGCTTCAGCTTGTTTGTTTGGCTTTATTTAATTGAGATGTAATTCACATACCATAACATTTACCATCTTAAACAATCCAGTGGTTTTTAGCGTACTCAGGAGGTTGTGAAATCATCACCACTATCTAACTCCAGAGCGTTTTCGTCACCCCAAAAAGAAACCCCATCCCCATTAGCAGTCACACCTCACTCCTTCCCTCCGTGCCCTGGCAACCAAACTAATCCACTTTCTGTTTCTATGGATTTCCAGCCTGTTTTAAATTCTTTATCCTGACTTTGCTGCAGACAGAAATGTACTTATACCCATCATCCATGAATGGGAACACTGCCGTCTCTACTTCCTCACTCCTTGCCCCCAAAAGGGCTCTTGCTAAAATGATTGACGGCCTCTGTGTTGCCCAACCCAGAAGGTATTTGCTCTCTTTTGGCAAATCCAACACAGATGACCACTCTCTCCTCCTCGAAGCCCTGTCCTTGGTGTCCGTGATGCCTCACTTTCTTGGCTTCCCCTTTCTGGCCACTCCTCCCCCTCCTGGACTTGACCTCTAAACACGGGGCTCCTTGGCTTTCTGCATGGGTCCTCTTTCTGCTCTCTTTGCACCCCTAGGGGTGTCTCCTCTGCTCCTATGATCTAATTTTTGCATCCAATCCAGACACCTCTCCTGAACAGCAGACTTGTCTCTCTGCCTGCCTATGAGACATCTCCACTCACCCTTCAGACTCAACATATCCAAATGCAACCCATCATCTCCCCTCTTCAAACTTCCCCGCTCAGTGAGGGCGCTGCCCCTTCTCCCTGGCTGGCAGTTTGGGTATCTACCTGTCTCTGGCAGCTCTGTACTCCCCCCTCCTCCCCCTTGTCACGGTGACAGGTCTGGGTAACCCAGGCCTAAGCCAATGAGCATGTGGCATTTCTCTGCCATGGGGCTTGGGTAAAGACTGGACATGTGACTCAATGGGGATCAATGAGAAACAGGGGAGGGCCCAGGGAATTCTAGGAAACTATCAGGCTTTCCTGAGAAAGCCTGTGGAAAAGTCAGCTCTCTCCCTGGATGGGATGTCTGGATCTGCTGTGGTCATTCTGCTAGCAAGCAGGAAGTTAGCCTGAGATGATTCTGACACGGTGGAAGGACACCAAGTTCATTCCCTGAGCTGCTGGATCCAGCTAATCCTGAAAGCCACCCTACTGCTGGATTTCCTGAGTTATGGCTAATTGTACTGTCCGAAGACAGCTGCACCAATCTTTCTCCCATCCCACATGCTCCTCTTATAGTGTAACATCGACACTCCCCATAGAGAATGGGGTCTATATTCCCTCCTCTTACACTTGGGTGGAACTTTGTAACTGCCTTGACCAATGTGCAGTATGGCAGAGGGGACACTGCACAACCTCTGAGGCTGGGTCATAAAAGGCAACATGGCTTCCACCTGGCGCTCTCTCTCAGGACACTCAGGAGCCCTGACCAACAAGCAGGAAATCCAGCTACCATGGAGTTGCTATGCCAGAAAGCCCACGTAGAGGGGTCACACAGAAACTGAGAAAGATGCTTGAGGGGCCCAGCGGTTCCAGCAGCAGCTCTTTCCCCAGCCTAGGCGTCAGACATGTGAGTGAGGATGCCGTCCAGATGACCCCAGCTTCATCCGCCTTCTGCCTGCAACCCCGGGACAGACCGTGGGTGCCAGCTGCCCAGCTCAGCTTGCTCCCAAAGTCCTGACTCGCTGACACCCTCAGAGATAATACATGATCATGGTATTTTAGGCAACCACGTTTTAGGGTGATCTGTTGCGAAGTCATAGTAACTGAATCATCAGCCAATTAACCCCCTTAACGGTTGAAGCCAGTTTGTTTTTGTTACTTGAGACCAAAAAGCACCTTAACAGATACAGCTTGTTCTCCTCGAGGCAGGATGCAACTGGATGCCTCCACTCCTCCCGCCGCCCCTGTCAATTTGCGCCAGTGATTCTCCCTCTGAAGCACATCTCACTCCATCCGGTTTCCTGCAGCATCCCGGCCAGGGCCTGTCCAAGCCATCATCACTCTCGCCTAAATACTGCTCCAGCCTCTGGGCTGGTCTCCCAGTGTCCACTCCCACCCTCCCACAGCCACTCACTTTCCTCACAGCAGCCAGGAAGACACTTTAAAAGTGCAAAGCTGCTCCTTTTTCTTCAATCCGCCCAAAACACAAACCCGATATCATGGTTCCCTCCAAGGCCCTGGCCCATTGGATCTGTCTTCTGGCCAGCTCGGCAGGGCCCTCCTCTCCCCCAGTGCCTGCCCTTATGCTTCGGCTTTTGGCTCCTTCTTATAGCTGTCTATCTACCTACATATATATACATATATATATGTATATATATATACACATATATATTTTTTTTGGCTGCACTGTATGGTTTGCAGGATCTTAGTTCCCTGACCAGGGCCCACGGCAGTGAAAGCACCAAGTCCTAAGCGCTGGACCGCCAGGGAGTTCCCTTGGCTCCTTCTTAAGACAAGCCTCAGGGCCTTTGCACATGCCATTACCTCAGCCAGAATGCCCTTCCTTCACACTCTGCTTGATTACCCATCGTTCAGTTCTTTCTTCCAAGAGCCCTTCCCTGGCTTCCAATCTAAGGAAAGCGATTTTCTCTAGAGCAGCCTGCTCTTCTCCTGCATAATCATGGGACAACGCCTCACTGTCACTGGATTCTGGGTAGAGCTGTTCAATGTCGGTCTCACGTCACTGGTCTGCAGGGTCCCCCAAGGGCAGGGACTGCGTGGGTTTTTGGTTTGTTTGTTTGTTTTTGGCATGTGGGATCTTAGCTCCCCGACCAGGGATCGAACCCGCAGCCCCTGCCGTGGAAGCGCGGAGTCTTAACCACTGGACCGCCAGAGAAGTCCCCACGAGACTGCGTGTTTTCTTCACTGCCTTTTCCCCAGTGCCTGGCACCCAGTAAGTGCTCAAGACATATCTGTATGCAGGTGAGTGGTCTTCCCAGAGGAGACCACGGCCAGAACTGGTATGCTCCTGCCTCTCCTCCCTCCCGCCAGGGTGTCCCGGGACTCACCGTATTTCTTATTGAACAGATCCTGGACTTGCTCCCTCAGCGTGTTGGCAATGTCGATCCGTGAGAGTCTGGCGTCATAATTTTCTGCAAAGTGAAAAACGGTTACGGATTTGGGCCGTTAAATGAAAAGGCACTTGGTGACTTTAAAGGAATATGATTTCCTAACTATGGGGAACTCCTTCTCAGGCAATTATCAGCTCCGTGGAGTGGGCCCCTTGGAGTCCTCCAGCACTAACTTCTTGACGGAGACGTGTGTCTTTTCCGGAAGGACGCACACTCTCGCAACAAGAGCGATGAGTTGGAAATTAACTGTTGACATTTGAAACCCACACCCGTGAGCCAGCCCTGGAGGTGAGAGACGCCATGAAGGGGAGCAGCTTCCTGCGTCACCGGCGGGTGGAGTGGGGCCTCGTCAGGGTCAGGCGGGAGGCAGGAGGCAGCGCAGGGACGTGAGCTCAGAGGACAGGGCAGCTCCGCGGAGGCAGGGAGCCGGCCTGGCAGCCCCCAGTGGTCACTCATCCACCCAGAGGCTAGCTCTTAAGGAGCCCGCGTGTCAGCACCTGCCACGAGACCCCTGGATGAGCCCCCGGCCTTGGGGAGATTAGAGCCTGGCACTCCCTTGTGGGAAGAGAGAGGTGGAGGAGGATGGAGGGAGGGGATGGGTCTCTGGCCGGTTGGACCCCAGTCTGCTAAGAGGGCTGAGTACGAGGAGTTACGGGGTGAGGTGAGAGCCGGAACTCCCCCATCATAGAAAGTTCCGGCTGCCCAGGAAGGAGTTGAGAGGCTGGGGGGGTAAGCAGGTGCCCCTCTGGGATTTGGGCCCCATCTCCTCGGGCTCCTCCACCCACAGGGGCTGGCCCTTCCTGCCGCTGGTCTGGCTGACCCCACTTTCTCCTCAGGGTCACACTGACCACCCAGGGCCCACATGGGGAGCACCCACCCTAGGGGACTCACAGCCACACCCTAGAGCTGCCCCGACGTGCACGTGGACGGCTGCTGTCAGCCACTGCAGCCCCTACTGCTACTACACTTGATCTTAACCAAAAGGTAATACCAGCCTCCACTGGGGGGAGGGAGCCTCCCCCGTCAGACCCTGGCCCCTCTCTGCGTCTGTTTCTCACGTCCGGTCCTCTCCGCAGTCCTGCACTCAGGCTTCCCCATCTTCCACGCCTCTTCCTCCAAACTCACGTCCTCCCACCCCTCCTTGGCCCAACCAGAGCCCTGCTTCTCCGGAGAGCCCTCCCTGCCCTCCGTGACCTCCTCTCCTCGGATTTCAAAGCACTAAGAGCACGGCCGGCTGCCTAATACGAAGCGGGCAGGTCAGCTGCTTCCCCAGACGGACAGCGGGCCGGCTCCCACGCCCTGTACCCCTGAACCCCCAGCCACCTTGCGGAGCCTCTCACTGGAGCTGGCAAACTCCAGCCCTGCCTGGCTGCCCGCCCGCCTCGCTCAGGCCCCGGGGGCCCTGAGGTTGGCGGCCAGCCCCTCCCACCCCTAGCCTGGCCCTCCAAACCCAAGCCAGGTCAAGGTCATGGCACTGGGACTGCGGACCCCATCCTGAGCTGCAACCTTACCTTGAAAGCCCTGTCTCTTCAGGCTCTCGTCCACAAGAGGGTCCCCGGAATCCCTCTCTGGGGGCGGGGGGGAGAGAAGCCAGGGTGAGCAGGCAGCTCCTGGGACCCGGGACAGAGGTGGTATCTGGTGGGGGCAAACCCAGCAGGGAGGGCAATGGGGGGATGCCAGGGTAGACGGGACCAGGACAGAGGAAGCAGGAGGAGGGGTGATGGCAGAAGCCTGGGACCCCTCCCACGCCCGGCCCGCGCCTCGGCCCGTGACCCTGCGCAGGGTACCTTGGCTGTCCGTGAGGGGCTCTTTGACTCCTTCGGTGAGCAGCTCAGGCCTGCAAGACACAAGTGGGGCTATCACCAAGGTCCCTCCAGGGCTCCCCGGTACTACCCAGCTCTCCCCCTGGGCCTCAGTCTGCACATCTGTGCAGTGGGCGCTCCTGGCTCTGGACAGTCAAGGTCTGGGGTTGCTGCCTCCCAGGCAGCTGTCCTGCTGACCCACGTGTGTGATCTGGGGGCTGCGCTGGGCTCTGAGGATCCAGCCAGGAGCGAAACCAGCCTGGTCCTGGCCCGGTGGAGCTGACGCCCTCACTCTCGGTTCCAGGATGCTGTGTAAGTGCCACTGGCCAGGGTCAGAGCACGTGGTCTGGGCGCCTTCCTACGGAGCTGGTCTGAAGCGTAGACACAGTCTGGGACTGACTGTGGCAAGATCTTGGAGGTGTAGGGAAGGTCCAAGGTTTCTGGCTGACACCATTTCACTCTGGAGTCGGGGCCTCGGGGAACAGACCCAGCTTTACACTAATGTCTGTATCCCTGCAGACTCCACAGAGCCCGTCCTCACATTAGGTAACCCGCCCGACATCCTTCAGGTAGGCACTGTTCTCCATCATCCCACCTGCAGGAAGAGGAGACTGAGGCATCGGGAAGGTGAGGAACGTGCCCAAGACCACACAGCGAGAGGGGCAGAGTTCAAACTAGGTATCCCCTCCTCCTCGCCCGCAGCCTCTCCAGCTGAGGGACCCCTCCCACCCCAGGCCTGTTTTCTCATCTGAAATGGAATAATAACCCTGCCCTGGCTCAGAGGGGAACGGGCCTCATAAACCCATGCTTGAAGACACAACAGGACCGCAGAAAGCACTCTGGCCTGGGAGCTGGGAGCCCTGCTCAGTGCCTGTGGGGAAATCATTACATTTTCTGGGCCTCAGTTTCCCCATAAGAAGGCAGAGAGGAAGTGATGGGGGGTCTAAACGCAGTCTGAGGGCTTTTCCAGCTCTTGAAACTGTGATCCAAGGCAGGGCTGTGCCTCCTCCCTCCCTGGCCCTGTAAGCCCAGCTCTGTGTCAGGCACAGATGCCCGCTGCCAGGAGGGACACCAGATCCTCATCCACCTGATGGGGGGGCGGCGCCCTGAGAGTCTGGCCTTTGGCCTCACTCCCAGGCAGGGTCTCCTGTGTCACTGCTTGGACACCCCTGTGAGGAAAAGCTCAGCACCTCCCCGGGAAGCCTCACCCACAGACCCAACCTCACACTGAACCCTGGTCCAGCATCCCTTCCCTTCGGGAGATTTGAAGGAGTGATTCTGGTACCTGTTGCACCCACCATGCCCTGTCAGCCCTCCTCTGGCCAATGTGACCTCCCCAGTGCCCTCAGCCTGCCATTCAGCACAGACCCCCGCCACCCAGACAGGCCTGCTACAGCTGGACAAGGTTGCACCAAAAATGGGGCACTTAGAATCAGTGCTGTATAATGTAGCTTGTCTGGAGCTTGTCAAGCCACTGGTATCAGCCAGACCTCTTGACCTCCAGGGAGGGGAGGGGGGCTGGAGACAGTCCAATCACTTGGCCAGTAATCCAGTGAAGGCTAGCAATGAATTCCAGTAAAAGTGTGGACACTGGGGTCGGTGGAGCTGCCTGATTGGTGAACACACTAATGTGCTGGGAGGGTGATGGGCCCTGATTTCACAGGAAGAGGGGATGGAAGCCCCACGTCCAGTCCCTCCCAGACTTTGTCCTTTATGTCTCTTCATTTGGCTGGTCCTGATCTGCATCCTTTCTATAAAACTCTCATTGCAATACAGTGCTTTCCTGGGTCCTGTAAGTCGTGCTAGTTAATTATCACACTTGGGGAGGGGTCCTGGGAACCCCTGAATTTGCAGCCAGCTGCTCAGGAGTGTCGGTGGTCTAGGGACCTTTGAACTTGTAGCTGATGTTGGAAGTGGGGGTGGTCTTGCTGGGGACTGTGTCCTGAATCCGTGGGGTCTGCGAAGTCTGGGAGGTCGGCACCAGAACTGCCCTGCAGCACTGCAATCAGACAGACCTTCTGCCACTCCTCCCCTGGACCTCAGTCTCCCATCCGTGTGAATCCACCCATGGTTTTAAATTTCCCAAGGTTTTTTTTTTTTTTTAACTTCGGAGAATTTGATGAAAGCAAGGGACCCTATTCCCAGAAGAATGCACAAAAGAATATGAAAATTTTGGATATATGTTTGTTCAAGAATCTGGGTTAAGAATGTTTTTTGATCAAAGATTTAGAGAGTTTGATTTGATTCTGTGCCAACTCTCATCAACTGGCAGTTGCTGTCTGGAGGCTGTTTAGAAGGACATGGAATTCAGGTTTAGGTGGAAATCAATCCATCAGTGATATCTCCTCCAAGTGATGATTTCTCATATATATTTTTATAGGCTCACTGTATTTCAAAATAAGGTCTTTAAATGAGGACATTAGGGTGGGCCCTAATCCAATCTGACTAGTGTCCTCATAGGGAGAGGAGATTAGGTTACAGAGAGATACCAAGGATGTGTGGACAGACAGAAATGACCATGTGAAGACTTAGCAAGAAGGTGGTTGTCTGCAAGCCAAGGAGACAGACCTCAGGGGAAACGAACCCTGCTGACACCTTGACCCTGAACTTCCAGACTCCAGAACTGCGAGAAATAAATTTCTATTGTTTAAGCCACCCAGTCTGTAGTACTTTGTTATGGCTGCCCTGGCAAGCTAATATATATATATATATGTGTGTGTGTGTTTATATATATAAACACATACGAACGTACATACATAAGACACACATACACACACATACATTTATACTTTATTGAGATGTAATTCACTCTTTAAGGTACACGAATCAGTGGTTTATAGTATATTCACAAAGTTGTTTACGCAGCCATACTTCTAATTCCAGAACATTTACATCACCCCCAAAATACATATTTTTTAGAAGTAAGATTAATGAGAAGTGGCGATTTTTCACTAATTTTCCCAATAGTGTTTTTGGCTAATTTTTTAAATGAAGAACAAAATAAATATACTCAAGTGCTCAATCTCTCTTCTCCAATTATCCCTTAGAATCACCCCAACTGGTCCTTAATCCTAACACCCCAACTGTTCCACTGGACAAAGTTAATCACTCTTTCCTACTTGAATCATTTTCTTCACTTGGCATTCAGAAAACGAATTATCTAAAGAAATGAACTCCTGATACAGGCAACCACATGGATGAATCTCAAAAGCTGACTGAAAGAGCCAGACCCAATGAGATGCACAATGTATGATTCCATTTATATGACATTCTGGAAAAGGCAAAATGGCAAAAAAACTGATCAACTACCAGGTCGCAGGGTCTGGGGTAGCCAACAAGGGGGCACAAGGGAAGCTTGTGGGGTGATGGAACTGTTTAGTATCTTGGTGGTAGTGATGTGACAGTGTGAGTTTGCCAAAAATCAAAGAGTTGTGGATTTTAAAAGGGTGAGTTTTACTGAATGCAAATTAAACTTCAATAAACCTGATACTAAAAAAAAAAAAAAACCCAAACCATCTTAATTGAGTACCTACACTGTGCCAGGTCTTTTGCTAAACCTTGACCTCCAGGGCCACCCCATGAATGGTACAGTATGCCCCATTTAACACCCTGAACAACCTACCCAAGGTCGGGGGAGTAACAGGAGGAGCTGGACTTAGACCCAGGAGCCTGTGAGTCACCCAAGGGCTTCCAGTTCTCAGTTTGAGGGGATGGATGAGGCAAGCAGCCCCCATGTGCTATGTCCCTCCTGAATGCTGACAGGTTCCCACGTTCTGTCCCCACCCCGACTTCTCTCCTGAGTCTGAACCCCGTAATCCACCTGCCAACCCTCCCTGCACCTCAAACATAACACACAGCAGACTCACAACCCATATATCAGCAAATTCTACCAGCCTCATCTTCAAAACACTGTCTGACTCTGACAACTTTTCACCATCCCACCCCTACCTTTACCTAATCCAAGATGCCACCGTGTCCCCTGGGCCAGGAACAGCCTCCTCACTGGTCCCCGTTTCTGCCCCTGCCCATCCTCCTGAAAAACTTCCGGTGAGTTCTCGTTAAATTTGAAATAAAATCCCGACTCTTTAAACCAGTCTAAGACCCTGTATGATCCAGCTCCTGCTATCTCTTGGGCCTCGCCACTCACACTCTTCCCTCACTCCCCCTGCACCAGTCACAATGGCGCCTTGCTAGACTTCAAACACACAAGGATGTCCCTGCCTCAGGGCCTTTGCACCTGCTGTTCCCGCTGCTTCAATGCTCTTCCATTGCAAATAATTTGCAAACCTTGCTTCATTAGGTCTCTGCTCCAAAGTCCCCTCCATAGACAGGTTCCTCCTGCCCCTCTTTCTTTGCCCCTTTAACCTGCATCATAGCGTTTATCTCTACCTGATACTATACTATGATTTAATTCCGTGAGATCAGCCAACTCGAGGGCAGGACTCGGTGGCATTTGCTGCTGCATCACTCCTGGAACACGGTGGGCACTCAAGATGTATTTGTGGAAGGAAGGAACCACGTGTCCACTATTTGCATCTCCTGGAACATCACCCTCTCTGCTTCTCCTGGCGCAAACCAGGCCCCACGAGAGAGCTCCCTGCTCCGCACCCCATCACCAGCCTGCCACTCGAGGTGTGAAGGACACTGTGAGTCTCCCAATTTGGGGGCCATCTACTCCCCCAGGGAGAACAAACCCTTAAGAGTCTCCTCTTTCTTGTCACTTCCAACCAAACCAAAAGTAAATTTATAAGACATCACGTTAATACACAGAAGCAAAAAAACACGAAACAGTTCACCCCAGGTCCTCCCTCATCTTTTAAAAATTCAGTAGCTGCCTCCATCTCCTCCAAAGGGACTTTATATCTGAGCTGGCACAAAGGCTCGATACACTGGAGCTCCCTGGGTCCTCGCTGACAAAAATTAGATGCCCTAGGAAACAGAAGGGACTCAAAATGCCAATGCCTGATTTTCCAGTCCTGGGGTCATGGGGCATTGTCCTCAGCCTGGATGCCCCCTGGCCCAGAGGATGCTCAGAATTATCCAGGAGATCAAGCTGGTGGGTGTACTCCCATTCTACAGCTGGGTAAACTGGGGGCTGTTCTCGTGGGACTGAGACGGCATTAGTCTGGTTGCTTAAGGTCCTTCAGGCCTGGGCTGGGCCTGGGCAACCTCGTGCCTGCTCAGCTGAGGCCAAACCTCATCGAATGCCCTATCTTCTTTAAAAACAAAGCCTTCCCCAGTCTGAAGAGGAAGATGGCTACTTGGCGCTGCTCCTGGGTGCCGGGCAAACCTGGAAGGGCTCCCGTGGACCCGGCCGGGCCTTACCTCTTGATGACGAACTGGATGCTGTTGCTGGCCTCCAGGATCTTCCGGAGCTTGGCGATCCCGAAGCAGTTGGGCCTGCGGAGGGAGATGCCTTCAGGCAGCCCCACCACAAACAGCTCCTCTGGGTACATCAGGAACTTGGAGTAGGGCACCTTGACAGGCTCCGAGATGCCAATGGCCTTGGCTGCAGAGATACGGCTGCTGTAGGGCCACCCAGATCTATGGGGCCACGGGCCTCAACTCCCACCTCCCATGTCTGCATGGGGGGGCCGCAGGTGCTGGAGCCCTTTTGAAACTTAGCCCTTAGTTGAATCCTCCTGAGGTAAGTACTGTTAGCCCCAGGCTGTGGGTAAGAGACCCAGAGCCCAGAGGGGACGTGACCTGTCTCAGGTCTCAGAGCCCCAGAGCTGGGGGATGTGAACCCAAGTAAGTGGGGCCCCCAGACCTACGCTCAGTCCGTGCCCTCATACCCTGGCAATGCAGGAGAAACTGCTGACGGCTGGTGAGACCTGGCATCGGCTCCACCCAAGTCCACTTGTCCCCGTGCTGCCCGAAAGGCCCTCCGGAGGGTCCCCCTGCCACCATAAATAACCCCAAACCCCTGCATGGCCCAACACCACGCCTTGGGCCCCAGACAGATCTGAGGCCCAGGCCAGGCACTGGCGCTCACTAGCTGTGGGGTCTAGGACAAGCCACATCACTTCCCCAGGCCTCATTCTCCTCATCTGTAAAATGGGCATGAGGACACGGGCATTTTGTGAGATGGGATGGGAGAACTCATGTGAAGCACCTCGCCAGTGCCTGGCCAACCACAAGGGCTGAATGAAGAGTAGGCTTCTCCCTGCCTCCCTGTTCTCTTTCCTGGTCTTTCTGGTAGGAAAGATCTTGTTGTCCATCTGTCCTCCTGAGGACCCTGAACGAGGGTGTCTGTGGGGACACAGGGGCAGTGACAGCAGTCAGAGTGGCCTCTGCAAGCTGAGGCTGAGGCAGACTGTGAGTGAGTGTGAGCCTGTTGAAGGAGGAGGTGGGGACGCCGCGTTTCAGAGGGTGGGGTTCTCTGGCAGTGCCTCAGTCTCCCCGGGAGGGAGGTCTAGAGCTGAGGAAGGGGCAGGGTGGCAGCCCCTGCAGTGCCCCAGCCCTTTCCCAGTGGGTCCCAGACCCTCCGGTCCCTCCCTCCCCTGTCTCTGTTCAGGGAGCAGCTGGGATGGGGGGTCAGGCCCTCTGAAAACAGGGCAGCTGGAGGGAGGCCTGGATGCCCTCGACCCTACCCGGCTCCTCGCTCACCGTATCGCGTGTTGAAAAGCAGCTCCACCTGCTTCCGCAGAGGCCGGATCACGTCACCATGACTGTCTGAAAGGCAAAGAACAGTTTGGTGAGCCTCCCCAGTGGCAGCAGGACCCTGCTTCTCAGCTCATGTCCTAGGTCTGCTGGCACCAAGAATGACCCTGCGCTGGGACCTTGGAATGGGGAAGGGTGATGGTGGCAGGTAACCTACTTCCTCAGAAGTGGCACACCTGCAGACAGGTCCACAATTCTGAGACTCAAATACCTGCTTGTGAAATCGGATCTAGGGCATTACCAGGACTGAATGGAAGGTTTTGAGGCCTAAGAATGACCATGGGCCTTTCTATGTGAATGTCACTCTAGACCAGCACCATAAGTGACTTAGCTAGCGCGTGAACTCTAAGCCTGCAAATTAAGTATGCCGCCACTAGGTGGCAGTGGATGTTGATTAAAACTTCAGAGTTCCTCCCCTGCCAGGCTGGGTTTGGGATTGGGAAAGTGATGCTCCTCTCCTCTGACACCCACTCATTCCGTTCCAGGGGTGGAAACAGACCCATCCTCACCTTGATCTCCCTGCCTGTCCTACTCCCACCCTCCGCAGGGTGGGAATGAGCAGTGTTCCTGAGATTGAACATGTCTATTGGACACAAAGCCAATTTTGTGCTTTCAGGCCTAAATTCGACTTGCTCAGGAAGACTCAGCCTTAAAACCTTTGTGGAAAGAGGCAGGGCGTATATAAAAACAAAATAAGAAAGGCTTACAATTTCCTTTACCAGAAAGAGCTGCTTCTACCTCTGACTGTGTACCTCTTAGTTCTACAAGACAGGTCCACAAACCCCCTCCCAACTCAGGCAGCCCACAGGACACCCACCCCCAAACCCGGTGTTGGGAAGAGACAAAAAGGAGATGCAGGACAGGGGAGGGGAGGAGACGTGGGGGGGCATGAAAAGTGGGGGGTGAACAGTGCCTCACCCTCCACAGGCCTCTCCTCAGGCCGCGGGTCCTCGCTGGGGCCTTTGTCTGAAAAAGAGGGTGCCAGACAGCCATGTTCATCATCTCCTGCACCACCAAAGTCAGGGCAGACAGGTGGGGAACGGCAGGCCCAGACTCTGGAGCATGGCATGGTGACTCCCAGATGGGATCAGGGACTCCAATTTTGCACAAGCACCTGCCCTCGCCTCCATGTGAGCTTCAGAGACCAGATATCCTGTGACATTTGGTAAACACCCCATGGAGACCAGCCCTGCACCAGCCTATCCTTCCATCTACTGCCTGCCAGGTTCTGTTCTAGGCATTGAGGACACATGGGAACAAGACAAAGCCTTGTCCTCCTCATGTGACGTCAGACATTACATACGATGCCAGATGGCGGTGATGCCGTAAAGAAAAACAGAGGGAATTCCTTGGTGGTCCAGTGGTTAGGGCTCCACGCTTCCACTGCAGGGGGCAGAGGTTCTATCCCCGGTCAGGGAACTACGATTCCACATGTCACGTGGCATGGCTGGATAAGGGGATGGAGGAAAGGCAGGTGGGGGCGTGGAGCCATCTAGGGTCATGTGGTCCCGGGGCGTCTGACAAGATGACACTGGCTCTGGACTGGGCCCAAGGGACCCAACCTTGTCCCCAGGTGCCCGTCAAACAGGCCGCAAGGTCGTGGTACAGTGAACAACAGGGGAGGTGAGGGCTCAAGCTGTACAGGGGAGGGGTGAGACTGGCCTTGGGGGGCCGATGTGGGGGTGCACCTGGGCTGGACCCAAGCGTCCAGGGAAAGCAGTGGGGTGGGAGAGGGACACAGGCAGGGAGGGGGGAACAGTGTGTGGGGGGAGGGTGGTGACAAACTCAGAGATGGCGGATTTCCGCAGGAGGATGAACTCCAAGTGCGGACAGTGGAAGTGGGGTGCAGGGGGCGGGGCACAGGCCGACCAGCAGGCTGCAGGGCCTCCATCAGCAGCAGCTCTTTGATGCCAAGAGCTGGAGGAAGGCGTGGGGACTTTCAACACTTGAAACAACCAGAAGGAAACTGCGACTTAGGAAGTTTGCCGTGTGTTTGCCAGGTGCTTTCCCAGGCAGGGCTAACCCTTAAACAGCCCTTCTCAGCCCCTGACACGAGGCTGAGCTGGTGAGGGGTGGAGCAGTCGGACCCCGGGTCTGCTCTTGGCCAGCTGGTGGAGAGGACGCTCGGTGATGAGGAATGCAGGGATGGTCCAGACGGGATCGTGAGTGGGAAGGAAAGAGGCTGATCCTGGGAGAGCTGCCCACGGTCAAGGCCCACTCACGGACGGAGGGAAGGGGAGCCTGCATCTGGGATTGCCAGACAAGCCTAAGCCTTGGGGCTCAGCCCGGAAGGTTCTGGAAGGTTTCATCTATGCTCAGCCTCTGACTTAAAAAGGGCCAGGCCTGAGCTTTCGGCCTAAATCTTCCTCATGGCAATAGGTACACTATGGGCAGGTAGATGCTGGGCCCACCTGACTCTGCCTGGAGGCTTTTTTCTGGCTGTGGGAGCAGACCAGCAAGGTACAAGGGCTGGGATCAATGCCTGGAAACAGCTCTCAACCAGTGACGGAGGGCAGATCACCAGGCCAGCTCCCAGCTTCCTCAGCTGCGTTAACTCAGGCGTGCGACTTACGTGGGCTCCCGTGGTCCCTCAGCTCAGCTGCCCACAGGGGTGACCGGCCTGACGGCACTGCTGTCCTGTCCAGTCCCCCTTCGTACCTGGACTGCCCTTCCCGGACTCTCCTCCCAAATGAACGAAGGCCTGTGTCTCAAGGGAAGCCCCTGGGGGATCCCAAACTCATCAACATCATCTTTGCCGTTTCTAGACAGAGAGGGGCAGACAGGAGGAGAGGAGTCCGGTGGGGACAGAGGGACAAGCAGTGCTGCCAGGGAGGGTTCCCTGAATCAGGGAGCTGGATCTGTCTCAGGGCGGAGGGAGATGCCCAGATGTCACAGCGGCAGCACCGATCAAGTTCACGAACTGGCTTGAGAGGAACAAGAGGGGAGACCAGGAAGTCTGTCCCCGCTCTGAGCTGTCCGTGTGTGCAGGGCCACCCCCAGGCGGTAGCAGCAATCTGAGAGCCGAGCAGGAGATGACCGGACCCAGACACCCACAGGGAACCAGCTCAGCTCTGTGGCTCTACTAAGCAGAGGTCACTAAGGAGGGGCTTCTGCCAGCCTTTGTTATAGGACCCTGAAAACAGAAGGAAGCGGGGCCAGGTCCTCTCCTGGGGGGCGGGGGGCTCTTTCAAAGGCAGCAGGAGATGATGGCCTGTGTACTTTGGGGGCCCTAATTCCAAACGTGAGAAAGTTGCCTGCTTTTCCCCCCGCCCCCTGGCATGGGGGCTGGGCTACTTACCCTGAACAAACCCGTCCATGTGCTCAATGCCTCCCCATTTTCAACCTTGGTAAACGATCGAGGGCATGACCAGAGATGCCCAAGGCACCAGGTGAGCAAATGAGGGATGATTTGTACAATACAGTAACACCACCAGTTGGGAGAAGCCTTTCCAATAGAAATGGCACCATGCTGGTCCACGGCCCCCCAACCCCAGGGGCCTCCAGATCGGGACCCCCTTGGTCTTCCTCTTTTTTTTTTAACTTATTAAATTTATTTATTTTTGGCTGCGTTGGGTCTTTGTTGCTGTGCTCGGGCTTTCTCTAGTTGCGGTGAGCGGGGGCTACTCTTCGTTGCGGTGCGCGGGCTTCTCATCGCGGTGGCTTCTCTTGTTGCGGAGCATGGGCTCTAGGCGCGCGGGCTTCAGTAGTTGTGGTTTGAGGGTTTAGTTGCTCCACGGCATGTGGGATCTTCCCGGACCGGGGATAAAACCCATGTCCCCTACACTGGCAGACGGATTCTTAACCACTGCACCTCCAGGGAAATCCCCCTCGGTCTTCTTAATACTGCTGTGAATGCAGCCAGGTGACATGCGACCTCGTAAAGACCAGGCCACACTGTCAGCTCATTCTGAGCCTTTGGTCCACTACACTCCCCACACAGTCACCGGATTGCTTCCAATTCCACTCACGCCCAGTCCGTGCCTGACAATATTCTTTCTTCATTACCAAGGTATTAAAAGCACATCGCAACTGATTTAGGGAGTAACAAAGATAAATCACTTAACCTAACATAGCTACTTTTTTGATATTTCCCCCCCCCAAAACAGTGATTATGTTTTCAACACAGTTGTACACACCATCAGTTTTGCGTCTTCTACAGTCTCCCTTGTTGCCTATTTTTAGTGCCTGCCTAATAGTCCATCAGGAGGATACCATTAACAGTTCCCTGACAGCTGGACCAGCTTGTTGCAATTTTTCATGGTCATCATTAACGTTGGCACGAACATCTCTGTGCAGAAAACATTGTTCACATTTCAGACAATTTCCTCGGACCCGGTTCCTGCTGGACGTATGGGGGAGGGGGTGGTGGTGCTCATTTTTATGGCTCTTCAAGCTAACAAATTTCTCTAAAAAGCAATTTGCCCATTTGCGTTCTTACCAGCACCAGGTCTGTGCCCATTTCCCCATGTGCTCAGCAAAAGTTCTGTTCAGTTAAAAGGTGCAAGAGATGCCCCTTTGTTCAAGCCCTGTTTCTCTGTGGCTGCATGTGTTTGTTTACTGTCTCTCTCTTCTTCTGTGGCAGGTACTGGGATGTACTTACTACTCAGATCCCCTTCAAGGAAGAGCTTGTTGGCCTAGCAGCGGGGAGTGTGGTCAGCGGGCAGCTGCCCCTTCAAGGACTGCCCTTCCAGGGTGGCCCGCATCTCGTGACTGATTGAGGTGGAGGTATAAAGGCCAGGATATCCAGTGCAACTGGGAGCAACTCTAAGGGGCCTTTCTGGCTCTGAGCTCCCCGTGGGGTTGGAAGACGTGTTGCTGCAGCCAGATCATGGCTTGCCTTCTCCCTCGTCCCCCTTGTGCTTCGGTCCCCTCCCTTACATAGGTGTTGATCCCAAGGGCAGCCCCTAATAAACACCCCACACATTAAACTCCATCTCAGAGACTGGGCCCCAGGGAACACAACCCATGACACCCGTCCTGGGGCTGTGAATTTTTCTTGTGTGTTTCAGCCCAGTGTTCTGGTCTGTCAAGGCCATGGGGAACATCATTCTTGGATGGACTGACCATTCCTCCCCAAGGATCTGCAAATTGCATAATCTTGCTGCCTAAGGTCCCTTTATCCAACTAACTGACAAATGTTTGAGGAAGGACCAAGCCCTGCAGGACAACAGGGGAAACCTTCCCCATGTGGAGGCTGGGGTCCCCCTGCAGCCCTCCCTTTTTTTTTGCTTGAAATTCAAATAACTTTTATTTAAATTGAAAACAATACTTAAAACTGCATTTAGAGTCAAAACCCTTTTGTTTATAAAAATCATGAGGAGCTTCCGCAGCTGGCCCAGGGTCATCTGGAGATCTTGATGTCGTATGAGCCAACTCAGTCCTGTGGATGACCCCACACTGGGTCCCCTCTGATGACTCACAGTCGCCCATGTAGAAATCTCTTCCAGAACTGTGCCTGGGACTAACGCACGGTCCACCTGTTTGCAATTTGGGCAAAACCTCATCTCCAAGTCTATCTCTGTTGTCAGCTGTGACTTCTCACGTCCTATGGACGTCTTAGGTATTATCCGTAGATCACACTCATCCACAGCTGCTCTGGGGACCCTTTATATCTCCTTATTGAACTGGACTCCCAGGTCCTCCTCACTCTTTCCTGTTTCCAGACCATTCTCCCTGACAGAGAAGACGGAAGCAGACGAAGAGCAGAGATATTCTGCCTTTATTCTGTCACCAATTAACGCGGCACCACCCATCTGGGCCTGTAGGAAACCTTCTTATTTATTTTTCCAGTCACTTGTTTATTTTTGGTAGGGGAAAAGTTAAAAAGTGCAGTAAAGCATACAGAATATTATAACAAACACTCATGGACCTATCAGCCGGAATGAATACACATTAGCATTTTGTCATATTTGCACACGATTTTTTAAAATAAAACATTAGCAATACTATTATTACATCTCCAAATTTATAGAAGTGCTATATTGTCTATATCCTTCTGCACTTGCTTTTCACATTGAACATTATGAGATTTCTTCACACTGTTCATTTAAATACACCTACTATGCTTTTGCACAGTATCCTTAAGCAATACCCACCCCTCTCCCCACCTAATCAAGCCCACACCAGACATCACAGGCAAGGGAAACAAATTCCAGCCATCTTCCTAAAGTTTCCTGCCCTGGCCCTGCATCCCTTTATACAGAGCCTTCCAAACTCAAATCATCTAAGTACTAATATTGTTTTCTGCCATATCCGCAAACCTTCTATAATTTACATACTATTTGTCTTTATAATGATTCACTTAAAAAAATTTTTTTTTTATTTTTTGGCTGTGCCACACGGCACACGGGATCTTAGTTCCCCAACCAGGGATCGAACCTGCACCCCCTGCAGTGGAAGCGCGGTGTCTTAACAACTGGACCGCCAGGGAAGTCCTATAATGATTCACTTTTTAAAAACATTAACTATGTGTAATAATTCTTACTTATTATCAATAATAACATCTGTTGAGAATGGTTGGAGCTGAGAGTTGGGCATGTGAGATTCATTAAGCTATTCTTTTCAACTTTGGGTGGTTTTGAACATTTCCAAAATAAACTTTAAAAAACAAAACCCACAGAACCCTACCCTCTCCCTGCTGCTATCCACCTGCCCAACCATTCCTCTTGCCTAAATTATCGTCAGAGTCTGTTTCTGTCTTTGTCCCCAGATCTTCTGCAGTCTGTTCTCAGCTCCACGGTCAGAGTAAACACTGTTAAAATGTACTCCATTAGCGCCAACCCCCGCACTGGTTCCTGTCTCTTCAGAGTTAAGTCTCCAGTCCTTCCTTTGATGTACACAACCCTGCATAACTCACCCACCACCTCCCTTTCCCCACCTCACTCTGTTCCAGCCACCCGGCCTCCTTGCTGTTGCTCAGACATGCTGGGCATAGCGCACCTCAGGGCCTTTGCCCATGCTGCTCCCTCTGCCTGGAAAGTTCTGTCCTGATATCCACACGGCTCCTGCCCGCACCTCCTTCAAGTCTTTGCTCCAATGTCATTTTCTCAGTGAGGTCCTCTCTGACCACTCAAATCCTGTAATAACCACCCCCTCCTGTCCCTGATACTTCCCCTCCTAGCTTTGTGTCTCCCTATAGCACTTACCACCATCTGACTTTCTATTTTTCTTTTTCCTTTTTTTTGGGGGCCGCACTGCACAGCTTGCAGGATCTTAGTTCTCTGACCAGGGATCAAACTCGGGCTCCTGGAAGTGAAAGCCTGGAATCCTAACCACTGGACTGCCAGGGAATTCCCTCATTTTTCTTATTGATTTGCTTACTACCTGTCTCCCTGCACTGGGATGTCAGCCCACAAGGGCGGGGACTTTGTTCTGTTGGGTTCACTGCTCTGTCCCCAGCACCTTGCACAGGACCTTGTACATAGTAGGTGCTCAGTAAATAGTTACTGAATAAATAAACAAATTTATCCAAATGGGAGCTCCTGGGAAAGACATAGTAACCAGACTTAATATTAACTCAAGGCCTATTTCAAGTTTTCAGAAAGGAACCTGGCCTGGATGGGGGAGCCAGACATAAACTGAGTTTCTTCTAAGGGGGACAGTCAATACCAAGAAAAGTCTAGAGGCTTCCTGGCCCACCCCTCTCCCTGTTACATCCCAGGGAGGTGGGTCCCCAGCCCATTTCTTACCAGTCAGCATCTCCATCCCGTAACCGGAATCTTCCGAGGGCACATGTCCAGGCATCGAGTCTGTCATTTCCTCAGAGGCTGGGGAAGGGTCTGGAGGCAAAACTCCAAATGACAACAGCATCTTCTGTCTGTCCCACCCCGTCACGGTCCCTCAGGAACCTCCCAGCCCAGCACGCCCACAGAGCAGGACCCTTACGGAAGCTGCACCCTGGACTCTGGGAGGGTAGCTGTGCCAGAGGACAGTGGGGACCCAAGGGGCCTGGAGCCTGTGGTTACCCCATACTGAGCCTCCAGATGACAAGTACATGCCCCTCTTCACAGATGTGGAAACTGACGCTCAGAGGGATCCAGGTCTGGAGGCAAACTCAGATCCTCTTACTCCAATGACCTTTTCTTCTCGCCCGCAGCCTCTCAAATCCCAGGGAAGCCAGGCCAGAGAGGTGAAGGCTGCGGGGACCTTTAGGAAGGTCGGAGCTGAGACCTGACACCCAACCCAGAGGGCAGATGTGGCTACAGAAAGCACACGCAATGCTGCACCCTTTCACAATCAGACCAGAGAAGCAGTGGCCTGGCGACCCCTTCTTGGCCGGCGCAGGTGCTCGGGAGACAAAACAGGACAGCCCGGGAGGGGACACGGTGGTGTTCGATCCCTGTACCTTCAGGCGGGGGTGGCAGGATCAGGCCTTACCTGGGACAGTGACCTGAATGATATCTAGATCCTCTGGCTCGATTTTGATGGGTCTCAGCCCACCCAGCTCCCCGGAGGTTCCTGTGAGGGGGAAACGAGGGATCTGGTCAAGTGTGGGCGTGAGCTTGGCCGGGCAGGGGAGTCATTCCTGAACATTCTCCTGTCTGTGACTTGTTAGTAGCGCCAGGAAAAGTCACGTCAGCCCTGGTGTCTGAGCTATAGGTAGATACAACGTATAGACCTGGCAACTGAGGCCTGCATCGCCAGGGATGTGGAGGCAGAGGTGATACCCGAATCCAGGTCTCCCACAAAGCCACCCACATCCCACCTGCCCCTCCCGGCCCCCAGCAAGCTCCCAGCATGCTCTGCGGCCTGGGGGAGGGTCAGGGGACAGGGGTGGACAGAGGACATTCATGAATACCCAGGCTCATGGTCTGAGCCGGCCTCCTCCCCAGAGCTGCTGAGTGGGGCTGGTGGACGCCCTCCCACCCCAGACACACGCAGTGGGGTCCAGCTCCTCACCTGGCCCACAGTCTTCAGAGAGACTGCTTTTGTCCGACCTGTGGGAAGGAAGCCGAGAAATGACATGGCATCAGCCCGAGCTTTCCCCCTCCAAGCAGTCAGGGGCCCACGGCGGCTGCCAATTCAAGATGTACCCCTGACCACATCTGCTCCCATCCCACCAGGATCCACGCCCCCCCTCCCCACGCCAGCAAGGTTCCCAGTGTCCCACCTCCTGGACAACAGTCTCCTGGCCGCCCCACCCGAGCTCCTGCTCCCTATCCTGGGGTGACGTTCTGGGCGTCCACCTTGCCCACCAGCTGGGAGCTCCTGAGGCCTGGGTCTGGCCAGTCTAGGAGCCCCACCACTTAGTGCAGTGAGGGTTTGATCAGTGCTTGTCGGGGGGACTAAGAACTGTAGGGACCACCCGCCTGGAGAGGGTTCAGGAGTCTGGGGAGGGGCTTGGGGAGTGAAGCTGGGCAGGACCCTGGGATGGAGGATTTGGTTCATTCATAGAACACTGTCGGGGAGGCCTGGGCTGGACGTGGGGATTCCGGGAGAGATGGCCCATCCCTGGCCTGGGTGGGGGGCACTGGTGAATGGCGACCAGGCCGTGAGCTGAGTGAGAGGCCTTGTGGACATGCAGGGCAGATTCCTGACCTAGTCTGGGTGCCAGGGAAGGCTTTTGAGACTAGATAACGTATGGCTAGATCCCAAGGGGTGACAAGAGTCCTCCAGGTGGAAGAAAATTGGCGAAATCTCTGTTCTCCTTCTGGGTCCCTTTAGATTCTCCCTGGGCCACAGTGGGGTGAGGCGCACAGGTGCCTGTGCGGGGTGTCCAGGTGGAGTGAGACGCTGGGCCCAGCATCCTCCAGCCAGCCCTAGGCCTTGCTCCTCCCTGCAGAGCTGGGGTAGAGCCGGGGTGTGGCCTTACCGAGCAGTCCCAGCCAGGTCCAGGACGGCAGCACGGGAGACCTCCGCAGAGATGTCCTCGGGCGGGCTGGCTGGCTCCAGCTTTGTGGGGTCTTTGGTAAACTTGTTCCCTGGGGGCCAGAGCCGGGGAGGGGCAGGGCGGTCAGGGCGAAGGCTCTTCAGCCTCCTCTGCCTGTGGGGCACCCAGCAGGGGCCTCTGGGGGAAGCTCCTCGGGGCACCCCTCAGGTGTGGTCTAGCCTCTGTCCCTCCTTCTTGTGGCCTCCATGTCCAGCCAAGCCAGGAAGGGGTCCAGGGAGAGATGCCTCCCCTGGGATGAGGAATAAGGATGCCGGGGATCTCAGAGGATTGGGCAGGAGGAAGAAGCCAGAAACGGCTGTCCTGACCTCAGGACACGGGCTATGCTATTGGGGCTGAGGGAGCCCTTGGGAAAGGGACCGAGTCTCTCCCAAGGCTGTACCATGGGACCATTCTCTCATTTAGTTATCCCAGGAACCCAGAGGATGGTGCTCTTATCTTTTCACAGATGTGGAAACTGAGGCCCATATGACGGTGCCCAAGGTCCCAAAGCTGGGGGGAGGTAGGGCCGGTACTGGGACTCAGATATGTTGCACCCCAAGATCCGTGCTCCCTTTGCTGCACCTGGCAGAGCCCATCTCTTCCTCCTGAGAGGCAGGCCACCTACTGGTCATGGCCTGGGCACTTCGGTTTGCATCTAGACCCCAGTGCTCACTAGCTAGACTTCAGGGAAAAAACCAGAACCCGCTTTATAGGACTGTTGAAAACTAAATTAAATTAAAATTAAATACGCTAACAGCTTAGGAGAGTAGCCATCACATGTTAGTATTCAGCAAACGTTAGCTTTATTATTCCCCATCCAGGGCTTCCCATGTCTGGAGGGGATGTCCTGACAGTCTGTCTGCACCTGGGAGCTGGGGGCCCCGGATACAGAAGCCACACCCAGGCTCCCTCGGGTCCGGTGTGGTGGCAGCTCAAGCACTCTTGGGGGCATCAGCTTGGTGGCTTCAGAACAGACTAGACGGTACCCACACATACCTGTGAAAATTCGCTCATCAAACATCCTGGGGAGAGAGGAGAGATGGGCATGAGAGGGGAGCCAGCCTCCAGGTCCCCTCAGTGATGGTCACTCGAGTCCCACGTGCATAGCCGCAGACCTGGGCACCGGGCTGGCCTCACATGGGGGCAGGAGAGGGCACGGTCCAGAATAGCCAGATAACCCCAAACAACCAGACATCCCAAACCATTTCTCCACGGCCAGGGGAGGCACTGGCCAGCCCCTGTGGGGGTCCCGGAGGGTCAAACCTGTTCAGCTCGACAACCCAGGTTGGGGTGCGGGGCTTCCTCCAGCCCTGAGCTCTCCTCGGCCACAGCTGGCGGATAACTCACACCCCTTTCCCACCAGGGCTCCGCAACCTTTACCCACCACCACCTGTGTCTCAGCGACAGGCACGGGGTAGGCCCTGCTCCCAGGAAGCTCTCCGTCAATGGCACAAGCCAGGAGCGTCCCAGATCACAGCCTCACAGCGTGACATGTGGGACCCCTCAGGTGTGTCTCAGAAGCCAAGGGGGCCCAAGCAGGGAGGGGGTCAGGAAAGACTTCACGGAGTTGGGGGTGGCAAGCCCAGGTGGGAGGGCTGAGAGGTTGTCCAGGTAAAGGCATAGGGAGGGCTGGCGGCTCCATCTGGCCGGCTGGAGGTGTCCTGTGGGAGGTGACCAGCCTTCAGTGCTGTGCCCAGGCATGTGGTCTCTACACCGTGGGCAACGGGGAGCCCCCAGGGGGCATGGGACCCTCAGATCACTCCATCATCACACAGAGGATGGCTTGGAGGGGGGATGGCTAGGGGCCCAGGGGCCATTTGGGGACTCCTGAGTCACCCTGTTAAGACACCTGGAATTCTCATTCCTGGAAGACGAGGATGGAGTAAAGGTCAGCGAGGGAGCTGGGATCACCTGGCCGCCTACCCGCAGGGCTGCTGTCCTTTCTGCTCTGCTCCCAGACCCCCCAGGGTGGCTCCCAGCGGGCTGGGGGGCCTCAGGCAGCTGGCCTAGGGGGCCTGCAGCAGAGCCTGCGTGCCACGGAGCGGCTGGACAAGGGGACAGGGCTTTGGCCACTCAACTGGCACCCCCAGAGGCGACGTGGGACAAATGAAGTCCCGCTCGTCTGAGTCCAAATACAAGGGGGCCGACAGTGCCCAAGGCGGGCCCAGAGGGAAATTCAAACAGAGGCAAAAAGGTCAGTGACAGAAGGCAGAGCGTGGGTTACCGGGGCGGTGAGACCCCAAGCATGGCGTCCTGTTCTTATTCTGAGAGGCGCCAGGTTCCCCCACTGTTCCTGGAGGCTCACGCTCGTCTGGGTCCCCCAAGGCCGAGAAGCAGCCACAGGGAATAATTCTGGAGGAAACTGGCTTCCACGATGAGGCATGCTTCCTCAGCTCCACCCAATGACGGGGAGGCTCCCAGTGTTAACAGCAGGTTTTATTATTTATGGTTATATTTACTTATCAGGGAGCACAGGGGAGGGGGTGTGAGACCTTGGCCTGCAGTTCCTAGTGGAGTTGGCGGGCGGGGAGGGGGGAGACAGATGACAGGGAGAAGGTCTGATCCGATGTGGCTCCAATGCTGTGCCAGACGCCCTCATGGGCTGCCCGGCCTGGAAGGGCCCACCTGATGAGCGCTGACCAAGTGTCGCTGTTGCACACTGCAGAGTTCTAGGACCCCCTCCAGACACTTTTCCCTCTGAAGTCCTCCCTTATGTAGAACCGACACATGTGAACTCAGCCTCTCGCTCTGGGCTTGTGTCCTGGGGGGAACCGGGGATTCAGGGGTCAGGGCTGGGCATGAGTGGGGACCCAGGCGCCAGGGAGCCCCCTTCCACTAATAACAAGACCCACAGGCCTTGTCGAGGGGCTTCTCCCTTTTGTCAGGAGAGCACCCTGAAATCCCCCCCACTGCAGACACCGGGGCTGGGGCAGAAACTCCCCCTCCTGGCTGCTTCCTAAGCTCTCTGTTCTCTGACTCCCTTCTGCAAGGACGATCGCAAATGTGATCTCAAATGTCTCCCTGACGAGGCTGGGATGTGCAACAGTGAAAATGCACTGGGGCTCAGAAAGGAACAGCCTCTGTTCTAAGCACCTTGCTCACATCCATGTAGTCTCCCATCAGCACTATGAGGCCTGAACAATCATTAGCCGCATTTTATTTTATTTTATTCTTTAGCCACACGGTGCAGCACGTGGGATCTTGATTCCCCCACCAGGGATCGAACCCATGCCCCCTGCAGTGGCAGCGCAGAGCCCTAACCACTGGACCGCCAGGGAATCTGCCTCATTAGCCCCATTTTATAGACGAGGAAAGTAAGGCAGAGCAGTTAAGTAACTTGCCCAAGGACACACAGCTGGAAAATGGTAGGACCAGGATTCGAACCCAGGTTGTCAGCACTGATTTAGTACTTCTCTATACGTGAAGGAGATGAGGTCAAGGGAGAAGACTCACATTTATTGAGCATCTATTCCATGCCAGGTATGTTATGTCTACCTCCTCATACTATGTTGAGAAAAACCTGAGGAATAGGGCATCACTGTCCCTATTTTTACAAATGAGGAAACTGAGGCTCAGAAGAGAAGCGCTAGTCAAGGTTATCACGCGGTGTGTGGCTTCAAGCCCAGTCTGCCTGATGCCAAGCCTCCTCCTCCAGGAAGCCCCACAGGCTTGCTGCTCAGATGCATCGAGTCTACACCTGGAAACATGCTGTTTGATGCTCACAGGACTCATCACACCACCCCCCATAACTCGCGGTAGCCCCTGGGGGCAGATGGGGACTGTGCCTGCTGTTTCGTGAAGTCCTCAGTAGAGCTCAGTGAAGGGCTGGGCCTGCAGGAGGCGCCTGGCAAATACTAGTGAAGGATTAAACGACCTACAGTTTGGATAGAGGGAGATGAAGGTCAGCCACAGTGAGGACTCAAATACCACGGTCAGGAATGTAAGGGGTCACTGGGATGCCCTTGCTGCTTTCTGCTCTCCTAGCCTCCTCCCTTGCTACCAGGAGTCAAATGAAGGAAAAGGACTTAGGCAGCAGCAAGAGAGACTTAAGCTAGACAACAGGAGGCACTGCCTGACAGAAGGCCGAATGATTTTGTTTTTGGCCCCGCCACGCCACTCGGTTTGCGGGATGTTAGTTCCCCAGCCAGGGATCGAACCCAGGCCCTCAGCAATGGAAGTGCAGAGTCCTAACCACTGGACCGCCAGGGAATTCCCTCGAATGATTTCAAATTCACCTCCAGAATGATTTATCAAGTGGGACCCCTGGTAGGGGCTGAGGGGGCACAGAGGTGGCTCAGATGTGGTCCCACTGCCGCCAGTGATCAGGGTGATGGGGGGCTGGTGGGGACGCGGATGGGGGGAAGAAGCCACCTGCTGCCGGAGGGGGAAATTCTTTCCGACTGAGGACAGGGGAGGGCTTCTAGACAGAATAGTGAGCCTTGAAAGACAGGACAGGTGGGAAGGAGGGCGGGGAGCAGCTCCAGGCAAAGGAAAGGGCTTCAGCAAAGGCTGGAGGTACGTGAGGAGGCAGGAGTTCAGAGAAACAGGAGGGAAGGTGGAGCGGCACTAAGGCGGGCACAGTGGCTGCTGACAGGCCGGAGTGTGGTACCCTGGGAGCTGCTACACCGGGGCTCACGGAGAGTCGGGGAGCAGTGAAGGGTTCTGCGCAGGAGTGCCCCACAGTCAGAGCTGACTCTCAGAGTCACCTCCCTCGGTGGCAGTGAGATGCCCGCCCAGCTCCCTGGCCACTCTCAGCCTCCTCTGCTGGCGGCCCTTCCTCATCCTGGCCCCAGCCTCTAACGTGGGGATCCCAGAGTCCATCTGAGCCCTCGCCACCTCTTCTTTTTTTTTTTTGGCCACGCTGCATGGCTTGTGGGATCTTAGTTCCCTGACCAGGAATTGAACCCGGGCCCTCAGCAGGGAAGAGTGGAGTCCTAACCACTGGACCACCAGGGAATTGCCCCTCTCTTCTCTTCTCTGTTTCTCTCCTGCCCGTGATCCCTTCCTGGCCCACGCTGCCAACTCTCAGATTTTTATCTCTAACCCCCAGACCTCCCTCCCGAGCTTCTGACCTCTCAGCTGGGCTTCTGAAAATTCCATCTCCTGCTCATCTCCAAGGTGAACTCACTTGGAAACATGGGGGTGAGCCTTCCTCCCCACTCCCCTCCCCACTTGCACGGTCCACTCACCAGCACACCCCGTCACCGCTCGGATTCCATCCCCACCCCAGCCACTCTCTCCTGTGCCCACCACACCGGCCTGGCCCACGGCTTTCCTCACCAGTCTCCTGCTTCTGTTCCCTAGAATCCGTTCTCCCCCAGCAGCCAGGGGGCTGGGCAGACCCCAGCTCTGGCATCCAGCAACCCTACAGAGGTCCCTCCCAAGGCTCAGAACAACTCCACGCTCTCAGGGTCAATCCCCACCCTCTTGCACCCCAGCCATCTGGGCTGCTCACTGAGGTCAATTCTTCTACCCAGACACTGCCCAGCTGGGTGCAGGCGGCCCTTCTCAACCTCCCAGCTCTGGCTTAACCAATGGGACCTTCTCTCAGAGGCCCCCGGACCACCCTTAACAGGTCTCCTCGCCCCTACCCGCCCACCATTTTTCTCTCTCCTATTACCCTGTTTATTTCCTAAGCTCTAACAAGTTAGATGGCCCGAGCCCAAATCTGGACAAGCACTTTCATCCATCCATCCATTTATTCCACAGATATGTACTGGCATCTCCCGCGTGCCAGGGACTGCTGTGGGCACTGGGGATTCAGCAACGAGCCACACAGTCCCTGCTTACAGTCTAGGGCAACAAACAAGCAAGCAGGCGCGTGGGTGCGTGCACACGCTGGGAGCACGCCCTCAGCGGGCTCCCAGAATGGATGCCTGGGAAGGGCCCGATGCAGGCAGTGCTGCTGGAGGCAGGGGGCTGGACGGCATGGCCTCTGGCCCCCTCCCTCTCTAACTATTTAGGAGGAAGCATCCCAGGAAGCCTGGCATTGCCTGGAGATGCCTGCTCGCTGGTGAGTCCGGCCAGCTGTGAGGACAAAGCCCCCTGTGGGAGTTGGGAGACAAGGCTGGGGGGTGGGTGGCGGCAGGTCGGGGGGAAGGGGCTGCAGTTCCAGAGTCCATAGTGCTCTGCCTTCTCCCACCCACCCGCACCTGCACCAGGGAAACTGGCCACCTGGGAGGACAGGAAAGGTGGACAAACTACCAGCAGGCAGGGTAGTCCGATGGGAGGTGCAGAAAGGGAGAGGCTGGCCCAGCCCCACCTGAGCTCAGGTGGGCTCCTCTCTGAAGGGAGGTAAGTACAAAGGCCTCAGGTCTTCTTTAGGGGCAGGAAAACACCTCTAAGAACTTAGCCAGCGTCTACTCGGGTCAGGCACTGTGCCTCCATTTTTCCATTCAATACTCAAAAGAGGCCAGAAGGAGGAGGCCACGTAGCTGTCAGGTTACAGAACCCCTTCGTTCCACTCCTGACCCCTGTTGCCTCCCCAGGGCCCTGCCTTGTGCCTGCTGTCGCCCCCTTTCCCAGCCCTGCCCCCCTGCACCCCACCCCCTACCTCTTAATGACAAAGTGGATGCTGTGCCGCTCCTCCAGGATCCGCTTCAGCTTGGGGACCCCGTAGGTGCAGGGGCGCTTGAACGGGATCTTGTCTGGGATGCCCACGATCTCCACAGCCTCCGGGTCACAGGCAATCTTCCTGTAGGGGACGGGGACCATGTGGTCCAGGCCCAGGGCTTCCGCTGGAAGGGCAACGGCAAGGCTGAACGCGGGATGGAGGCTGCGGGACATGCAGGGCCCCAGGGCCTGGTCATCACCACCTCCCACCTCCCAGGCACCACTCTGGCCACTCAGCAGTCAGAGGGATCCTCCTGAAACACCAAATACATCACTACTCTCTTAAAAAATGCCCATAGGCTCCCCTCCCACTCAGCGATGGCCAAAGCCCTACAAGGCCCTACGTGACCAGGACCCCATCACCTCTGGCCTTATCTCCATCTTTCCCCCTCTGCTTGCTCACCCCAGTCTCTCTGGCCTCCTTGTTGCTTCCCTAACACGCCAAGCACGCACTCATCCCAGGGCCTTTGCACCTGCTCTTCTGTCTACTCAGACACTCTTCTTCCAGATCACCATACCCTTCCCTCCCTCCCTCTCTCCATTCAAGCATCTGCTCAAATGTCACTTCACCAGCCTAAAACAGCCCCCTTCATCCCTCCCTAGCCCACCCTGCTTTGTTTTTCATCCCACATTTATCATAATCTGACGTTACAAACATATTCGTCTGTGCGTAGGTTCACTGTCTGGAACCTAAATAGGGCAGGACACGTAGTAGTTGCTTCCTGCATATTTGGGAGTGAATGAGAGGCTGAGGGAAGCTTCCAGGCTGGAGGTGGACTCTTGGCAAGATGCTTCCAGTTGTACAGGTGTGCCCTTTCCTCCAGGGAGGGGCCCAGTACTCCGCTCACTCATCAGTGACATGAGACGCCGCTGGAAGCTGACAGCTTTGTCAACAGCAGTGTAGACAGAACCCGAGCTCAGGAAGTGGTTACTTGCTCTCTTTCTCCAAACCATTAGGTGCGGTCCTGTGCCATTTCAGTCACTCATACACCCCAGCTCCTCCTTTTCATTCATTCACTCACCAAATACTTCTTGAGCACCTACTATGTGCTTGATGGTACTTTCATGGGGCCCCAAGGCCTGGGAGACGAGCTGAGCTGGGTGTCCACTTCACTCCTGCCTCTCCCAAGGGTCACTCCAACCTCTCCCAAGGGTTCCACGTCTCCTCGCTGTTCCTCAGGCCCCTCCCCATCCTGGCCTGGCTCCTCCGGCCACACCAGGATTTGTCTGTGTCCTGACAAGTGCCAGCCCAGAGCCGGACCCCCTGCAGTCATGCCAGGACCAGGGCAGGGCAGAGTCGCCTGTCTGTGGCCCTCCCTGGGGCACCGCCAAGATTGTTTTCCTGTTGATGCGGCCCAGGTCTGCGCTGGAGGCTTTGGCAGCCAGATCCCACTGTGAAGTCACACTTAGCTCGTCGTCTAATTAAACCCTCACCATCTCAGCAGCTGTCAAACCACCTCTTCCAGCATCACCAGCCACCCCCCCAGCCCCAGCACTTGAGCAATGGGCTCTTGGGTTCTTCGAGTCTACGTGAATCCACCTCCCCTCGGGTCCATCTGACTTGCTAGGCCTGTCTTTTCAGCTCAGGGCACAGAAGCTCCAGCCCGCCCAGCCTCCAGCTGCTGCCCACTGGGAAGAGGAGGATAGAGCCCACCATGCACAATCCTTAGACCCTGGTGTAATCTCAGCCTCTCCCCGGGTGACAGAGAGACACTGCAGCTTCCTCAAGGCTGGGGTTCCCCCCATTTCTTTTCTGTTTTTTTTTCCCCCTCTGCACCCCCAGCAACGTCGCTGGCTCACTTGGCCCGGAGCTGGTAGCCGAAAGGGCGGAACCAGGAGCAGGACCTGCTCGTCCTGGGTCTGCAGGATGGTTCAGGCTGCCAAACGTCCCCACCCTTGCCACAGGATCCCCCAGTACTCATGGGGGGGGGGGAGCGGCAGGCGGCAGCTTCTCCCCAGGGCAGCTGAAGGGACAGCTCAGAGGGAGCTCTGGCCTGAGGAGGGGCAAGGCCTCAACCACTCCAAGCCCAACACTCCTCCTTGGATTTGGCCATGGTGGTGGGCCCAAGTGCTGACCTCTAGGAAAGGCTCAACATTCTGGAAACATCCAGCACGCACAACAGGCTGGAAGACTGGCAGCTGTCATGCCCACAGAGGTGGGGCAGAACCCACCCAATGTGGACAGAGCCAGCCCTCCCCAGCTCCCCTCTCCCTACTCCCCGTCCTGCTCACACCTGGCTAGGGAGGGAGGGGAGAAACTTGGGTACAGACAGCCCCCTGCAGTACGGGGCCTTGCTCAGCCCCACCCCAACCAGGATGGCCCAGCCCACCAAGCCCACGTGACCAAGCCTCCCCGGCCCCAGGGTGGATCAAAGAACACCTCCTCCATGAAGCCTCCCCTGACTCCCCAAGCCTATCGAGAGACCTCACCTTCCTCTGAGCCGTCCTCCCTTTCTGAGGGCCCCCATCCCTCCACGTTACTATGTACTAGAATGTACTACCATACACCACTGCGTGTACTGCAGACCCACCTTCAGCCACTTGCTGAAGCACCTTGAGACCAGAGTTGGTCTGAGTGCCTGGCACGAGGTAGGGGGCTCAAAACGCGATTAGAGGGACTTCCCTGGTGGCTCAGTGGTTAAGAATCTGCCTGTCAATGCAGAGGACACGGGTTCGAGCCCTAGTCCGGGAAGATCCCACATGCCGTGGAGCAACTAAGCCCGTGCGCCACAACTACTGAGTCCGCGTGCCTAGGGCCCCTGCTCCACAACAAGAGAAGCCACCACAGTGAGAAGC
Source organism: Balaenoptera borealis (assembly GCF_965194805.1). Classification (NCBI taxonomy): domain Eukaryota; kingdom Metazoa; phylum Chordata; class Mammalia; order Artiodactyla; family Balaenopteridae; genus Balaenoptera; species Balaenoptera borealis. Next base: position 78,725,935 of record NC_138872.1, read on the forward strand.
CTGCACACTGCAAGGAAGAGTAGCCCCCGCTCGCCGCAACTAGAGAAAGCCCGTGTGCAACAATGAAGACCCAAGGCAGCCAAAAATAAATAAATTAAAAATAAAATTAAAAAACGAAGACCCAACGCAGCCAAAAATAAATAAATTAATTAAAAAAAAAACAAAACGCGATTAGAGGGTTGGAAACATCCCCCTCTCTGGGTGGGGACAGGGGCTGGAGGCTGAGCTCATCACCAATGGCCAATGGTTAAATCAATCACACCTACTTAATGCAACCTCTGTAAAAACTCTAACCGAAGGGGTTCAGAGAGCTTCCATGTGCCAGGAGGCTGGTGCACCCTAGACTCCACGGGGACAGAAGCTCCTGTGCTCAAGACCCTTCCGGACCTTTCACCATGTACCTCTTCATCTGGCTGTTCATCTGTATCCTTTGTAGTAAACGGGTCAACAGAAGCAAAGTGTTTCCTCCCTCAGTTCTGTGAGCCATTATGGAAAAGTGCCGAACCGCGGAGGGGGGTCCTGGGAACCACGGGTATGCAGCCAAATTGGATGGAAGTGTGGGTATCCTGGGGACCCACTACTTGTGACTGGCATCTGAAGTGGGGTGCTGTCTTGGGGGACTGAGCCCTTAACCTGGGGAGGGGTCTGTGTAACTCCGGGAGTTAGGGTCAGAATTGAATTGAGTTGTAGGGCCCCCAGCTGGTGTCCACAGAGAACTGGAGGGTTGCGTGGCGTGGAAAACCCACACTTCTGCTGTCAGAAGTGTTGTGAGTAGAGAAAGAGGGGTTTTTTGTAGCCAAGCAGGAGGGGAGGGAAGGCAGGGAGGGAGGTGAAGCCCTACCCCGGCAGGTGTGGTCTGGTCATGGTGAGAAGGCCAAGGTTAGGGAGGGAGACTGGCCATCTCCAGGGCATCCGGCAAGCGTCCGTGGACTCCCAGGACAGTGCTCTCCCCTGACCCGCACATGTAGGTGGCCCGGGACCCTCCTCTCTGTCCCTGCAGCTCTGGGTGGTGCCCCTTCCCCCATCCCCCTCCCTTGGTCCCATTGTGCAGAGGGACTTCCCCAGAGAGGGGTTGCGCGATTCAAGTGGGGTTCAATGACATCACGCCTGCGTGCTGAGTGGTCTGTGGGTACCTGCATCATCTCCACAGTGACTGAGAGCCACCCACTCTGGCCAGAGCCACGCTGCGTCTGACCGTTGAGCGGGGCTTATAGATGGAGCGCAACAGAGGCTGAGCGAATAAGTGAGAGTGAGCGAGGACTGCTGAGGGGACAAAGGAGACCAGGTGTGGGAGGGCACTCGGGGGTCCCAGGACCCAGAGTGGGAAGGGCTTACAGGCCCGTCTGGTCCAGCCCCTGCCGTCTAGCCAACGAGTGGCCACACTTTGCATGTGGCTGAAGCTCTACCACACGGAGGGCACCCCTGCCCCGGTTACCACCTGTGTCTGCTGCCCAGAGTGCGGTGAGCCAACACGTGCTCTGAGCTCAGCTCTGTCCTGGGCGCTGGGGGCACAGAGGGGCCAGTGCTGTCCTGGCCTTCATGGGGACAGATACAGACAAGGCGCATCGAGCGTGAGACATAGAACAGAGAGGAAACCATCAGAGCTTTAAGGGCTGAGTCTTGAAGAACAGGTAGGAGTTTGCCCGCAATACGTGCAAAGGGCACGCCGGGCAGGGGGCACAGCACGGGCAAAGGTGAGGAGGCAGGAGACAGGGTGGTGCGTGGGGGACTTGCAGGCACAAGAGGCCAACAGCCGTTTTCCCTGATGGTCGCCACCGCCCCCCCAAGCGGCCCGCCTCACACAGGTGAGCCAAGGTCTGGGGCTTTGCCATCAGTCCCGCCCCCTGGAGAATCTGGCAGGGAAATATTGACACAACCACCCCCTACCCAGACAGGAGGTGACACTTGCGTTGACGGCGCGTGGTGCCAGCATATGGCTCCCACCGTCATGTTGGGGAACACGAGTGATTGCCACATAATGAGATGCTCAGTGCGCTGCTGGGGCCACACCACGGGCCGTGCCGCCCACTCACCATATCTGCTGTTAAACAGGATCTGCACACACTCCCGGAGCGTGTTGATGTCCTCGGTTTCTTTTATGAAGGCGTCCCACTTCTCTATCAAAACACAGGGGGTACAAGTGAGGGCCCGTCGGAGCAGGGACCCCATGGCTTGGCTGCCTCTTGCCTCTCTGTCCACCCCCACGGCAGCAGATACTGTGCGGGCTCAGCCAGTCCATCCTGGGCCCCTCCTGAGTCTTGACCTTGAAATCCTAACCCTCATGCCTTGTGCACCCGGGGTCTCACCCAGCTTTGGCCCTGTTGGAGTCCCTCGAACCCTCAGCCCTGCTGACCTCTCCCATAAAACCAAAGCCTCTGCTTCAATTTCATATTAATAACTAGAGCGATCATTTGGTTCATTAAAATTATACAAGGAATATCTTTAATTTATTAAGTGCTCATCTGTGCTAAGTACTCAATATGTATAATATCCTAGTTAATCCTTCAGGACAACGTGCAGAAATAGATATTATTCCCATTTTGCAGATGGGAAAACTGAGGCTCAGAGAGGCTGAGTAACTTGCCTGAGATCACCCAGCTAGTACCTGGTGAGATTCTATCTCTGCTGTATCCCTTGCCCACCACGGCCTCCCACAATGCTGTTCTGCCTGGACATCCAGTTCCCCTCCCTGCCCGGGATGCAGCTTGTTTGTGGCAGTGGTGGTCTCCATTCTGATCCCAGGAAACTAGGTTTCTTAAAGAACCTTTCACTGAAGGTGAGGCTGAGACCTCCACAAGGCAAAGTTGCTGGAAAGTCTCACTACATCCCTTTTTGGTACAAATGAATCCCAAACCTTCTGGTTCTCTGTACTGTGTGGTACTCTTAAAACCTGTCTACATATTTTTTTGACCCTTGTTCCTTCATGAGGTGGAGTTTAATTCCTCTCTCTCCCTTGAGTATGAACTGGACCAAGTTCCTGACTTCTAATGGGTAGGATATGGCAGAAGTGACAGTGATTTCTGAGGCTGGGTCATAAAAGACGTGGTTCCCTCCTTGCTCTCTCTCAGATCACTAGCTCCAGGAAACCAGTCGCCACGTTGTCAGGACACTCAAGCAGCCCCGAAGAGACCCAGGTAGTAAGGAATAGGTGTCCTGCCAACAACCACATGGGTGAGCTGGAAGTGGATCCTCCAGCCCCAGTCGAGCCTTCAGATGATCACGGCCCCAGCTGAGATCCTGAGAGATTCTGAGCCAGGACCACCCAGCTAAGCTGCTCCTGAATTCTGACCCACAGAAACCGTAAGGTATAAATGGTATAAATGCTTGTCATTTTAAGCTACGTTTGGGGGCAATTTGGCATGCAGCAATATGTAACTAGTATATATTGGCTTTACTCTGGTTTCACTCACAAGTCCCTTGTGCGGTGCTGTTCCTCCTTTCTCTCACAAAGCCCCAGTGGACACACATCCATTTCAGTAATAAGCACCACCCCAGTCCTGGATCCCCACTCTGGTCAGGGTGCTGCCACCGGCACTGTCCTACCTGACTTGTCATGGACGATGGAGAAGAGGATGCGCTTAGAGGCATGGACGTTCTGAATGAGAGGACCGCCAGGCCCAGTGGGCTTCTGTCCTGGACAAGGGAGCGGAAAGGTACAGGTTCCAGGTGGGCCCCAAGAGGGGTTCCCCAGATCTGGCCTGAGTGCGTGGGCTGGGGCTCTGGGGTAACAGTCTCCCCGACCAGGGAGAACCCAGGACTGAGCCCTGTGATCATGAACTCAAGGCAAGTTCCCTGACCAGAGGTCTGAGACATTCTTTAGCAGAGTGTGCTCTCCGAATGGCAGATCGGGGAGGGCAGGACGTCCCAGGTCACATTTTACAGATGGGGACACTTGTTTCAGGCATATAAGTCCCATCCTCCTGCTCAGCCCTCATGGCTGTGGAGGGGAGGGGTGTCCTTTTTTCTCCTCATAATAACAATAACAGTTAAGTATAACTTATAAGCACCTACTCTGTGCCAAGCACTGGACTCGGCGCTTTAATACAGAGGTTCTCAAACTTGAGCGCCCGTCGGAAACACTTGGTGGACTCGTCAGTTTGCAGGTAGCTGGGGCTCGCCCCGCCCCCAAAGTGCCAGATTCAGCAGGGCTGTGGCTGGGCCTGAGAATGTGCGTTTCTAACGTGCCCTGTCATTTCATCATGATGACAGCCCAGCGAGACAGGTACTATTGGCATCTCCACTTTACAGATGAGGAAACTGAGGCTCAAAGAGGTAGAGATTTGCCCTGGGACACATAGCCATTAAGTAGAGGGGCCAAAATACGGACACAGGTCTTTCTCGTGCCCAGCTGTTCCTTTTCTTGTGTTTCCAGTACCCCTAATCCACGCTGGGTGGAGGTAGTAGGTGCTCATTAAATGCACGTACCTGATTAGCATGTCTACTCTCTCCCTCCATAGACTCCCCTGGGAGTCCTTTCGGGCATCTCTTGGTCCCAGGCCAAGGATACTGTTCACAGATGACTGGGCAGAGGCCCGGGGTCTGACTGAGTCCGAGCTACCACGCCTTCTGTCCCGCCCCAGCTCCTCGCTCCGACGTGCCCCCTGCAGCCCTGAGCACCCCGACCTGCCCTGGGAAGCTGCCCCTGCATGAGTGACCTCTGTCCCACCCGCCCCAGGCTCGGGAGTCCCAGCAGCAGCTTACCACAGCAGTCTGGGAAGTCTTGGGCAGCGGGGGCCTTGGGCTCAGGCCCGGGCCGGCTGAGGCCCAGGTCACTGGAGGCAAGAGGGCAGGCGGGTGCCTCCTGCTTGAGCTCCCGCACGGTGTGGTTGGCAAGGGCGGTGCTGTACAGGAAGCTGGCCACGGACGAGGAGGTGGCGGTTGGGGGCAGGTCCTGGGGCGGCCCCTTGGGGGCCTGGCTGTGCAGACCACAGTCCCGAGACCCCTTGGCTATCAGGGAGATGCCGTTCAGCTCCACCAGGGCCTTCGACTCCCGCCCGCCATCCTCGAGCGGCCTGGGTGAAGGAAAGGACACGTGACAGCTTCACCCACCTGTCCCGCCCGGGGTATGTCTTCCCCGAGCCCTCCCTCTGCAGAACACGACAGCCTGTGAAGTATGCAGGACCAGTCCCCATTTTACAGGTCGGGGTGCAGGCCCGGGTGGGGGTGTGACGTGCCCAGGGCCACACGGCTGGGCCACCCGAGAACCTGGGCCCTGCCCCCTGGCCTCTGTGCCCCCTCTCCACCAATCGCGTCCTTTCAGCTGCAGCTGATCGTCTCGCACCTCCTAACGCATCCCTCCTCCCTGGGCTCGTGCACTGGCCGTGGTGCCCAAGCCCTGATGGACCACGCTCAGCCCTCAGGCTGCTTCCCAGCTGCCCCAGCGATCGGTACCCTCCCCGGCCCAGCCTCCATGACCTCATGGCCCGTCAGTCCCTAATGGAGCCCTCGGCTGACAACCCAAGCAGGCATCCACGATGCGGCTTCCCGCCTCCACGCTTTTGCACGGGCTGTTCCTGATACCTGGAGTGCTGCTGGTGCTATTTCTTCCCCAACCAAGCCTCTCTGCAACACAGAAGCCCCCCGGGAAGACGTCCACACCTGGCTCAGAGCATGCTCTGTGACTGAGTTCCTGCCTCACCTCTGCCATCGGACTGGGAGCTCTTACAACCAGGGTCCCCTGTGGGAGTCTGAAGTCCCCTCCCCTCGGGCAGGACAAGCGGCCATGAGCGGCTGAGCCCGCACGGAAGCAGGTCACCGCCCGGCCCGGCCTGGCCCCCGGGGTCCAGCCACCAGGCCCCGGGCCGCTCCCAGGCGGGCTGCCTCACTCACCTCTTGAGCTTGAAGCGGATCCGGTGGCTGTGCTCCAGGATGGCCATGAGGGCCTTGGGGTCGTACTCGGCCGGCCTCCGGAAGGCCAGGCCCTCGGGCAGCCCCTGCACAGCCAGCAGCCCCGGCTCCCGGAGCAGCCTCTCGTAGGGCAGCGGCACCACGCTGGCCCGGCCCAGGGCCTCGCCTGTGGGAGGGGGTCGAGGAGGGGGCCTAGTATGAGGCGGCAGCCGGGCTGTGGTGAGGGCCGGGCGCGCCCCGGAGCTGGGGCCGTACTGAGTGACTCCCCGTGGTGCCGGACCCCCAGGCAACAGGACCCCAGAGGCCCCTGCACTGCAAACCTCCCACAGAATAAGCCCCTGCCGGCGGTGAGGGGGGCGGCAGGGCCTGTGGACAGGGGCCTGCAGCCTGCACCTGAGGGCCGGGGCTGCCCCATCGAGGGGGTTCCCTGCTGCCCCCGCCATTCTCTTCTCCGGGCATCTGGGTGGAGGGGAAAGCAGGCCCCGGGGCTGCGAGCAGGAGGTGAGGAGAGAGGGGTGAGAGAGAGAAACTGCAAGAAAAAAGCCACAGGAAGGAAGGGAAAAGGAAAATGAGAGAGAGGAGGGCAGGTAAGGAAGAGAGGAATGGAGAGGAAGCAGAAGAGAGAGAAGAGACAGGATGAGAAGCTGGTGAGCACGTGGGAAGCGGGGAGGGGAGGGAGGGCCGAGAGTCTGGGCTCACAGACATCTGTTGCTTCCCACCTGGAGCCAGAAGGAAGCCCCTCCCCTCATAGTCACCTCTGATTCTGCCCAAGGCAGGCAAGGGGGGTCGGGGCAGAGTGAGCAGGGGTGCAAGGGGGCTCGGGGCGTGAACCTTGCATCTGGCAAAAGCGTCTGCAGTGGCACAGCCAACCATGCGTGACAAGTCCTCCTGTCCCTGGGGCCAGCATGCCCACCAGGGCCTCCGGGCCCCCTACCCCTCTTGGCCTCCTCCTGACATCTAGACAATGGCAGGAGTCCCCCCACCCCACCCCGACCTTTGCTCCACAGAACCAAAGGCTGCGGTGGGGAAAGGAATAAAGCAAATTAAAAATCATGGGGTGGGACCCTTAGGGATGGAAGGGACCCGCATGAGGTCACCCAGGGAGTGTGAAGGTCACCACTGGGCCAGAGACTCTGCAACCTGACACTTCCCAAGGGAGACCAGGCCTGCCTGTCCCCTCCCCTCCTCCACCCCAAAGGAAGTGCTTGGCTGGGCAGTTAGCCTTCACTCAGTCATTCAACAAACACCCTCTGAGCGCCCGCTGTTGCTCGGCTCTGAAGTGCAGACTAGGAACAGCAGAAAGGGCAGATACAGTCCCTGATCCTGGAGAGCAACCGGGCGAGTGAGGGCACAGGGCACAGTGGGTGCCCAGAGGAGGCCTTAACCCAGTGCAGAGCTGGGGGCTTCCTGGAGCTGAGCCTTAGAGAGCAACGCTGCGTCCACCAGACAGAGGAGGGGAAGGTCGGCCCAAAGGTCACAGCAGGTGTGAAATGAAGCCAGAATGAGCGGGAGGATAGGAGGTGGGTCAGCATGGCTGGAGGGGGCTGGGGACGGGCCGTGGTAGGGTCTGATGCCACGCCCAGGGGGATAGGGAGCCCGAGAAGGCAGTGGAGGGAAGAGCTTTGTGGTCAGACTTGTGCTTCAGGAAGATGCCCTTGGTCACAGGGCAGGTGGGGGCAGCAGGGAGCTGGGCTGGTGGCGAGGAGACCAGGGCAAGCCTGGGGCCTCTTCCAGGCGCGAGGGAGCAGTGAGCAGCACCAGGGCGGGGTGGTAGGGATGGTAGTTCAGGAAACGGGGCTGGGACGGAAGATCTATGCCTGAGGATGCAGAATGAGGGAGGGCTGGGGGTGGGGAGAGAAGGAACACACGCCTTGAGGTTCCGCCCAGGGCCTGTAGTGGGGCAGGAGGGGGCCTCCTCCTCTGGGCAGGGCCGGGGGCTCCCACCCGCCTGGGGGCCCCAAATGGAATGAGGAAGGATCTTACTATAAAGAACATCAAACACCTCCTCTACCATCTTCCGCAGAAGGTACACGTCCGAGCCATGTTCCAGGGCAGACCGTGGGATGTTCCGGCTGCCACCCTCACCCCGAGACACCTTCTTGGGGTGCTCTGCCTCCGGCTCCTTCCACGGGGGCCCTCCTGTGGGACACAGAGCATGCGGGGCCATGGTGAGTACTCATCACACCACCAGCCCAGTGAGCTGGGACGTCCCTGCCCTGTGCTAAGCCCTGTAGCTGGGCACCCAACACGGAGTGCAAGTGGATGAATGAAGGAAGAATAAAGGGGCGAGTAAGCCCTGCCCCAACTGCCCTGCCTAAGGCCAGGGCTGCTTACCTCAGGGTTCCCAGTGCCCAGCAGAGGGCATTCGTCCCTGGTCACCTCCAACTCGCTGTGTGACCTTACGCAAGTCCCTTCCCTCTCTGGGCCTCAGTCTATGAGCTCTCATGAGAGACCAGCTGGGCTGGCTCAGAACTGGGGTTCAACGAATGTCTGTTCCATCACCTATTTCTTTTCTTTTTTTAATATTTATTTATTTATTATTTATTTACTTTGGCTGTGCCGGGTCTTAGTTGCAGCACGCAGGATCTTTAGGTGCGGCATGTGGACTCTTAGTTGTGGCATGCAGACTTCTTAGTTGCGGCATGCATGCGGGATCTAGTTCCCCAACAAGGGATCAAACCCGGGCCCCCTGCACTGGGAGCATGGAGTCTTAGCCACTGGACCACCAGGGAAGTCCTCCATCACCTATTTCTGAAGTAACCAGTTGAGGCCCTAGTTTTCTGCTCTGCCAAATGGGGAGACGATGGGGACCCCACCAGGAGGCTGAGGGACTGGGAAGAGGCAGGTTCATGCCAGGCTGGGCCAGGGTGGGGGCCTGGGAGTGTCAGTGGATCCCTGGGTTGGGAAGATGCTAGGAACTGCACTGGAAAGGGGATGAGAAGAGGGCTTGGGGGCGCCCCTCCCAGCTTGGAGTGTGCTCTCCTCCCGGACCTGAGAAGCTTGAAATAAACCAGCCAAGTTCCCGGTGCTATAAATAGCAGCTCTGCCTGGCTCTGGGAAGCCAGGTGCACCTTCCCCAGGCCCCAGTCTGGCTCCCAGCCTGGCCATCTAGGGCCACAGGACCCTGCCACTGCCCACCCTACACCGGTCCAGCCCCTTGCCCAACCTTGGAGAGGGTACAGGTTTTGAGGGCTGGACCCCAGAACGATATGCCCCAGCACGGGCGGAGGGGGGACAGCCTTCCAAGAAATGGCTGATCCCAGGGTCGAGGCCCAGGCAGGGGTCGGGTAATGAAAATGCTAATAACGGTGAGGAAAACAACAGCTGGCGTGTAGTGAGTGTGAACTAAGTGCCAGGCATTGTTCTAAGTGCTCGCCATGTATGAATTCGTTTAATCCTCAGATCGACCCAGGAGAGGGTAGCACTGTCCTCCCCTCTCACAGATGAGGAGGCTGAGGCCCAGCAGGCAGCAGCTGGCAGAGCCAGGATGTGGCCCCAGGGGTCTGACTCTAGGGCCTGCTCTTAACCCCAAGATCTCTGAGTCCCAACATCTGGGCTAGAATGCCCGCCCAGGCTCTAACCCCATAGGGCTTCAACCACCATGAAAGGGAAAGTGACCTGCCTCGGGAGCTCACCGCCAAGCTGGGGCATAGGCGTGGATGGAAGTTCAGGGCACAGGAAGCTGCAAGGGGTGGGGGGCAGTCAAGCATGGGCGCTGGGGCGGAGGGGCACCGATGGGGCCAGGAGCGGGAGGGATGTCAGTCTGGAGGCTGGGGAGGCATCTGCCAGGCAGAGGGGAGGAGTGAGGGCCTTCCAGGTGGGGAACAGCAGGGACAAAAGGCAGTGGTGAGCAGGGATACACAGAGCCGGGGAACGTGCACTTTAGCACAGTGCAGCCTGGTGAGCACCAGGGATGCTGGGAGGAGAGAATGCAGAGGCCGGGGCTGCTTATGAGGGGCCCTGAAGGCCTAGGTAGCATTGAAGAGTTGGGGGATTCAGAATGACCCCTCTACCTCGGGGCTCCCGGCTCACAGCTCTGAGTGCTGGTGCTGGTTTCTTCCAGGAGCGACCAGGACCCCTTGGCAGGGGTCCCGGGGGTGCCCATGCTGCATCCCTCGTTTTTTTTTTTTTTTGGCTGCACCACGTGGCATGTGGGATCTTAGTTCCCTAACCAGGGCTTGAACCCGCGTCCCCTGCATTGGAAGCGCGGAGTCTTAATCACCGGACCTCCAGGGAAGTCCCTGCATCCCCCCTGTTTTGAAAGGGTGCAGCCGAAAGAGCAAACTCCACCTCCATCACTCGTCAGCTGTGTGTCCCCTGGTTACACTCACTGCATCTCATTTTCTCATTTGTAGACCGGTGATGACTGTTTCCCGAGCCTGCTGGGAACAGTAAACAGCACCAGCACGTGGCCCAGCCTGCGGCTCCATTTATCACATCATCCCTAACTGCTCCCGTTTCTAGAGCATTTCCTACATGCTGGACAAGTCCTCAGTCACTTCATCCCCACGGGCCACCAGGAGGCGGCTCCAAGATTCTGCTACTGTAACAGGGTCAGTGCCAGCCTCTGACGTCAGGGTAAGTGAGTTAGTGCTTAAAGGGTGTCGCACACAACAGGCGCTCAGTAAGTATTAGCTGAGCACGTGCACTCGGTCCCTGCATCAGGGACGCGCAGGAACTGGGCCACAGCACTGGGCCTCAGTGTCCCCTTCTGTCCATGAGCACACGGAGGCAGCTGGGTCTGGCCTGCCCGGAGTCTCTATAGGCCGAGGGGCTGCTGTGTGACTCCAACAAAAACTGTGGCCGCCCCTGATGACGCCACATTGGGAAGCTTGCACCAGCCCCTCCTGCCCAGTGCATCCTCCCACACAGGGCCACCTGGTGTTGCTCCAGGGACCCAGCAAAGCGCCAGAGCTCCTCCCCTCAGGGACGGTGGGGACTGGCCCTCCGGAGCCCCGGGTACTCACGGCAGAACCTGAGGAAGTCTGACTGCAGCTCCTTGCGTGCGTTCAGGAACATCCTGCCTTTCTCGGTGCCGAGCACGAAGGCGCTCTCATCATGCACAGCGACACAGGCCACTTCTGCGTTCAGCTTGGAGAGCGCTGAGCACTGCAGGGGGAGCAGGGATGTGAGCCGAGGGAAGGACCCCCCCCACTCCGGACACCCCCAGTGCCAGCTTTGGGGGGGGTGGGAGGTGAGCTCCCAGCTGCCCGAGATCCCACCAGCAGCTCCAGGGAGAGGTCACCCTCCCAATGTTCTGGGTCTTAGACTGCAGTGGGAATGAACCAACGACACCCACAGAGCTTGGCCAAGGTCAGGGGAAGAAGACAAGGTTACAGGGGCTGGAGGAGGACAAAGGCACACGTGGCCTGTGCCCCTTCCTCCTCCCAGGCCCTCCTTGCTCTGGGGTGGGCTTCCTGCCTCAGGCCTGGCTCCAGCCTCAAGGATGATCCTATCCTGGGCGCTCTCCAAGTCCTGGATGAGGAGGTGGGATGGGTCCCAGGAGAACCAAGGCTCAGACAGATCCACGCTTCAATCCTGCATCAGCCTCTTCCTGCAAGTCATGCCCTTCTCTGGGCCCCAATTTCCAAATCTGCAGAATGCAGGCAAGCAGCCCAGCTCCCAGAGTTGCAATGGGCTTGTTGTGGGGATTCAATGGGGCGTGGTTGGTGGGAAAAAATCTCTAAACCAGGGCATCCCGTGTGGGCATGAGGCAAAGAGGTTCTTTTTGCAGCCCCAGAGTTGAGACTGGCAGGCCTACTGCACAGGAAGCCCTAACACAGGGGGCCCTGCGACCAAGACCACCAGCATCTCAGGCCTACTTCACTGGGAAAACCCTGCCTGCAAAGCTCATGGCATACGGTCGGTGCCTGATAAATGCTGGTTTTTATCTGAGTTAGCGCTCTGTGGACAGTCGAGAGGTCTGGCTTCTAATCGCAGTTCCACTGCTGTGTGATCTAGGACAGGTTCTACAACCTCTCTGGGCCATGATCATGCCTTTAAGTGCCAGCTCCGGCTTGGAGTCGCTCCGGTGAGCAAGCTGGGGACATCTCAGGGCCAGCAGGACTGTCCCCCGGGAGCTCCTCGGGGGGGGGGGGGGGGAAGGTGTTCATTTCCTGCTCTCTAAGATTAAAACCAAACCCCACTGCTCCCTTGCCCTGAGGCAACACTGTATAACAAAGAAGACAAACAGATTCAGCTGTTTCCAAGGAGTGGCCAGCAGAGCTGGAGGACAGCCTTCCCTGCGCTGCATGGTCACTTCGCAGCTGAAGAAGCTGAGGCCACAGCAGGGAGTAGCCTCACCCAAAGGCACAGAGAATGGGGGTCGGGAGGAAATGCCTGGAAAAGGGTCTGAGACTGGGCGGGGGGAGGTGATGAACGGACAGCACTTTGGCCCCAATCCTCCTGCAGACCGCCTGAGGACCCGGCCCCAGGCCCGCTGGGTGCTGGTGTTAAGTCACTGCCAAGTAAGTGCCGCTGTCACCCACGAGGTCCCTTAGGAAACCTGTAAAGGCCTTGTCGCAGGGCGGGGGGAGCCTGTCTTGTTCATGCCACCAGGACAGCTACAGGGTCACTGGCTCCTCCAAGGAGCCTCTGAAACAGCCTCTAGACCAGCAGTGGACCCTGGAATTTCTGCAATGATGAAAATGTTCTATTTCTACACTGTCTGATACCATAGCCACTAGCCACGTGTGGCCACTGAGCTCTTGAAATGAAGCTAGTGTGATGGAGTAACTGAATTGTTTAATTTTCACAAATTACAATTTAAGTATCAATTGTCACATGGGGCTAGTGGCTGTGGCATTGGCCATCGCTGCCCGTGTCAACTGTACCTCCACCACCACACCAAGCTAACACTGCTACCGGCACAGGGCTGAGCTCCTGGGGCCCCCCTCCTCATGAAGGCCACTCTGTACAGGGGAGGGGTCAAACCCAGCTGGCCTTCCCAGGGGTGTCTACCACCTCTGCCCCAAATACCACCTAAGCAGCCCTTGAGCTGCCTGCAGCTGGAATAGCCTGAAGGGAGGCCCTTTGTCCTTGGGAAACTGTAGATTTTGCCCCTGGGAGCCCACTTTAAAAACTGATCATGCTGTGTGACATCAGGCAAAGTACTGCCCTCTCTGAAGTTCAACTTCACTGAACCAAAATGCAGGGGGTGCAGCTAACTGATGCCAGACAGATTTTTTTTTTTTGTTTAAAAGACACCTGCCTACCCTCTATCCCAGAACTTGCCCCAGGAAAAGTCTACAGGAAAATGACATTATTATTTTCTCTCTCTTTTTTTTTTTTTTCGCTGAGACGTGCTGCTTGTGGGATCTTAGTTCCCCTACCGGGGATCAAACCCGGGCCCTTGGCAGTGAAAGCTCTGAGACCTAACCGCTGGACCGCCAGGGAATTCCCTATTATTTTCTCATTTGGGATAAACTGCTATAGGTTTAGGTATGGAGGCAAGGGTGTCAGAGGAGTGATGCAGTTACAGCCCTGGCTTTAACAACGGGGGTGACAGCTTTCTAATGAATCACTGTGACACATTACCCTCCACGTGACCTGCTGGGAGGGAGACTTGTGACCATCCCAGGGGTGGGACTTCAACTGTAAGAGGTGATGAAACGAAGACAGGGTGAGGGGGCGAGGGGGCGGGGGCTGGAGTTCCACACACTTGACCTCACTTAAGCCTCCCACCCCCGGCGTCGGCAGAGAGGCCTTGTGGCAGATGGGGACACTGAGGCCCAGGTCGGCGAGGGCTCCTGTGAGCGGCAGAGGTTACAAAGGCTGGCTGCCCCACTCCTCCAGGGGCGGGCAGGGGCACTCACCATGGAATCTAAGGCAGACACGAGGCTGGTGATGATCTCGTCTTTGCGGGCGATGGCGGAGTTCCAGCGGTCAGGCCCACAGCCATTTGTGGGGACGTCGCAGCGCTTTCCCAGCAAGGCCATGGTCGCCTGGATGGAGGAAAGGAGGAGGCAGAGGTGGCCGTGGGCCATAGGGTGTGGCACACGTGGCGGCTGCCCCCACCGCTAACCCGCCAGGCCCCCGGGATCCCCAAGGCCACCTCTACCTCCAGGTGGGACAAATCAAGAGCTGGCCTTCTCTTCACCTAAGGGTCTTATACGCATGATGGGGTTTGAGCTTTGACAGGCCTGGACACACAGCAGCCTGCACACGGCCTGTACAGGTGTAGGAACAGACAGCAGGATAACAGAGGGGGGGTGCCCCAGGGCATGTCTCCCCAACTCTGCACCCCCAGAGCCAAACCCACAAGCAGTCTGTCTGGCAGGCCCTGAATCCAACTCTCCCCACGCACATCCCTCTGGCCATGGCCCTCCCTTGCTCACACACCCTCCATAGCTCCCTACTGCCCACATTAGCTCTTGACTCCTCAGCTTGGTATTCAAGGTTCCAGACTCTTGTCCCTCGCCTCAACTCCTCCTTATACCCCATGCTCTAGGCACTCTAAGTGTCACCATCCTCCAAACATACAGACATCCTTCACGGCTCCTCAGCTGTCACCAGTTCTGTTCTCCCTGAGTGCCCTCCCTGGCCCCTTCGGCATCTACGGACTGCCCCCTTAGCTTTTAACTGTTACCTCTGCTGGGAAGGTGACCCGGATTGCCCCACCTCCTGCCTCTTCCTGCCCAAGCTGGGCAGGTGTCCCTGGCCTCCCACCTGTCCCCGAGCCCCCCCATCACAGCTGTGTATCAAGTCACATGCTCCCCAGGGGAAGGCCACCACCCCAAGGCCGTGGAGCTTTGGTCTACTTCCTGGCTTCCAGGACTGAATCTCAGGGATGCAGAGAGATACCACGGGGCAGAGGCCCCTTCATCTCAGATGAGGTTTCCCCAACACAGGACGTTGCCCCTCGTCATGAGGTTCCCGGAGGACAGAGCTGTATCCTCCCCCCTTGCTGAGGCGCCCTCAGATCAGGGCGTCATATCGGGACTACACCAGGCAGGGAACAAGTCTGCTGGCCCTGTATTACCCAGCCGGGCCTGGACCCCACTAGATACAAAGGTCAGCCTCCCTTGGTCCCCGATCCATCCTGCCCCTCCCTTTCCTGACCCCAGGAATCAGGTCCAGGGGGCCCACCCACAGGATGCCCCAGTGCCAGCATCTTCCTATGGGGCAGCTGTCCCCTCACCAATCCAAGCAAAGGAGAGGGTAGAGGGCAGAGGCAGGAACGCTCAGTTTCCCTCCCCGGGCTCAGACCCTCTAGTGCTCCGTGCAAGGGCCCCAGGTGGCCAGTTCAGGGGCGGGAGCAGGGAACAGAGCTGCGGGCATCAGAGGGAGCCTGTGAGTCCTGCCCTCCCTGCTTCTTGGGGGTAAAGGAGTCTGTGCATGCAACTGGGGTTGGGGGTCGGAGGTCCTGGGCAGGTGACGGCTGGGCCTGGCACCTAATACAGTGCCAAGTCCATCGTGTCTTCTGCCACCACAGCTGCCCGCTGGACTGTAAGCTCTATGAGGGCAGGGACCGGTCTGCCAATCACTGCTGCACCCCCAGTGTCCAGCTCAGTGTAGTCCAAACCACAGACTGTAGACTTTTAGTGGGTTGTAAAGTCGATGACACGGAACAACAATCAGAGCACGTCACACATAACAAGGTGAGACGCATCCAATGACAGAGATGGAAACATTCAAAGGAATTAGGGATGCACCAGAGCTTGGCTCTGGACTCCGTCCTGGCCCAAGTTGGCTACTTGGCTGTAGATAAATACTGATTTTTAAATTTATTTATTTATTTATTTTTGGCTGCGTTGGGTCTTCATTGCTGCACACAGGCTTTCCCTAGTTGCGGCGAGCGGGGGCTACCCCTGGTTGCGGTGTGCAGGCTTCTCATTGTGGTGGCTTCTCTTGTTGCAGAGCACGGGCCCAGGTGTGTGGGCTTCAGTAGTTGTAGCACGCGGGCTCAGTAGTTGTGGCTCGCGGGCTTAGTTGCTCCGCGGCATGTGGAATCTTCCCGGACCAGGGCTCGAACCCGCATCCCCTGCATTAGCAGGCGGGTTCTTAACCACTGCGCCACCAGGGAAGCCCAAAATACTGATTTTAATAACAGGCCAGGGACTTCCCTGGTGGCGCAGTGGTTTAGAATCTGCCTGCCAATGCAGGGGACACGGGTTCGAGCCCTGGTCTGCGAAGATCCTCCATGCCGTGGAGCAACTAAGCCCGTGTGCCACAACTACTGAGCCTGCGCTCTAGAGCCCACGAGCCACAACTACTGAGCCTGCGCTCTAGAGCCCGTGTGCTGCAACTACTGAAGCCTGCGCGCCTAGAGCCCAGGCTCCGCAATAAGAGAAGCCACCGCAATGAGAAGCCTGTGAACCACAACGAAGAGTAGCCCCCGCGCGCTTCAACTAGAGAAAAGCCGGCGCACAGCAATGAAGACCCAACGCAGCCAAAAATAAATAAAATAAATTAATTAAAACAAAACAAAACAAACAAACAAAAAAAACAACTGGCCAGGTCAGCAGTAGGCCAAAATGTGTATGGGCTCACTTCTAAATGTTTATAAAATGTATTTCTTCTCCTAGGTTGCCTTATTTATTTATTTATTTTTGGCCGTGCCGCCTGCATGTGGGATCTTAGTTCCCCAACCAGGGATCCGAACCTGTGCCCCCTGCAGTGGAAGCGTGGAGCCCTAACCACTGGACCACCAGGGAAGTCCCGGTTGCCTTATTGTTAATAAAAGCTTGAAACCCACGTTATTAAGGGATGCTGAGGGTATGACAGGCCCCGGATGGGACCTGCTAATGGACCAAGCATCAGCCAGGGGCCTTCTGTGGCACGAAGCCCAATCGCAGGTCTGTTGCATGGCCAGCTGAGAGGTTTGCCTGCCTGGGGCGCGTGAAGTCTTGCCCCCTCCCCTCAGCCACCCCCTGCACCCCAGTCCCTTGAGCCACTTCCAGAAAGGCCTCAGGCTGCCAGCCTCCCAGCTGCTGGAGCCCAAATCGAATCAGGGCAAAGCAGGAGGCACCAGACAGCACTCCAGCCCTGGCCTCCGGTCGCCCCAGACGGCTGCTGGCTCCTTCCGGCAAAGGTCCTAATCCATTTAGGAAGGAGCCAGGGACTCAGGGAGGGAGGAGGAGGGGGCCGGGCTGTGGGCCATCCCCTGACTCCGGTCCATCTGGGCTCCCAGGACGCTCTGTCTGGAGCCGGAGCCCAAGGAGGCCGAGCCCTAGGCAGGTGGGTGCGTTTGGGTAGGAGGGCAGGAGAAGACCCTCCCGGGCCTCAGAGAGAGGGGCAGGTCCCCGTGGCTGGAGCTGCTGCGGGTGGAACGGGGGGCCAGAGCGCTGGGCTGGGAGCCACGAGCCGTGAACCACGCACACGGTGAGACCCAGGCCTGGGGCTGCCAGGACCACATTGGACCAACCACCTAAACCCCCCGTTTTCTCATTTGTAAGGTGCGGCTACTTCTAATCTGAAAACGAGGGAGAAGAAAACCACCCAATAAAACCAACAAACGACACAGAACAGAGTGCGAAGTATGCTAGTTAACCAGGAGGCAAGTGCCCAAAAAACGAACAGGAGAAAGTCCCCAGAGGGAGTGGATGGCAAGAAGAGAGGCCACTGCCTGAGCGGTCACACACGCCACACACCAGCAAGCGAGGACAAGGGGCCGGGCGAGGCTGGAGGCAGCTAAGGGCTGCTCTGCGTCACCTGAGAGAGGATATCAGAAGTGACATCCTGGGTGATGGGTGGCTGGCGCCTGACCTGGGGCACAAGTGGCCAGGAAGCCCTCAGTGACAAGGGACTTCCACCCACCCCCGGGTTCCTGGGGGGGTGAGGCCTACGAGGGCCGAGAGGCAGCAGGGAGCTGGGAGTATCCCTCCCCAAACCCTTCTCCCAGGGCTGCCCAGGGCCACACACCTGGCTTCCCCCCCACCTCCCGGCCACGCCCCTCCTGGCACTGACCGCTGACCGCTGGAGGGTCCTGGGCCCTCTTCTCATCCCCGTCCAACTCCCTCCCTCGCTGCGAGGCAATCTCGCAGCTTCCATGTCACCTGTATACTGGTGACTCTCCGTTTCTCTCTCCCCTCCCCTGGCTCCTGAGATGCTACCTCCTCCCCGTCTCCTGTTCAGCGTCTAACAAGCAACCCAAACGGAACACGGCCCGCGTTTCCCGCTCAGGTCCGCTCCTCTCCTGCCATCAGCTCAGATGCAGGCTGACACTGAGGCCTCACCCCCGGCTCTCTTCTCCCACGTCCCTGAAACAATCCAGGGAGAGTCCTGCGAGCTCGGCTCTAGGATGCACCCAGGTCTGCCCGCTTCTCGCCGCCTCCCCGTCCAGGCCACCATCCTCGCTCACCCACGTGGGGACAGTGGCCCCTCACTAACCTCCCTGCCCTCCTCCTGCCCCCACGGTCCCCCTGCAAACAGCTGCCACATCAGTCTCACGTGGCTCTCCCGCTAAGAAGCTTCCAGGGGGTTCCCACCGCAGGCAGAATGCCACCTCCCCACGCTGCAGGTCCGTGTGACCTGGGCCTGTCTGCCCTCCCCGCTCTGTGCTGGGCTCCAGCACTGCCCTCTTTCTGTCCCCAAAACACACCGTGTGCTCCCTTCTGGGGCCTCGGACTCGCGGCTCCTCCCGCGCGGAAGGCTCTGCCCGGTCCCCGTCTCCTCCCGCTGCCCCCTTTGCCCCATCAGGCCTCAGCCCAACCACCGGGTCCTCTGCGCCTCCCCTGACCCCGCAGCCAGGCGGCAGCCCCCACCCCTTGCCCCCCTCTCTTCGTTTATTTCCTTCATAACATCCGAAGTGACCTGTTCACGTGCTTCCTGCCAGATTTCCCCACCTGGAATGTGGCTCCGGGAGACCAGAGGCTGTCAGGTTTACCATATTTTCACTGCCTTGAGCACCTGCTTGGGTTTTCAGGGACACTCAACAAATATTCGGGGAAACGGGGACTTCCCTGGCCATCCAGTGATTAGGACTCTGAGCTTCCACTGCAGGGGGCACAGGTTCGATCCCTGGTCAGGGAAACTATGATCGGGGAGCTAAGATCCCGCAGGCCGCGTGGAGTGGCCAAAAACAAAAATATCTGGGGAACTGACAACAAGTGTGATGGTCAGCCACTTTGGGTGGGAGCCAGGATGTTTGCAAGCTATAAGCAGGGTGGTCTGACAATGCTGGCCTTGCCTGGCTCTCACAACAAAAAGGTAACGTGGGGGATTGCAACTTTGGATGTATTTGGATCACGAAGGAGGAACAGTCCAGGAACTGAAAATGAGGGAGGCTGCTGGGTCAGACAGGTGTCCTGCACAGGTGCTCCTCCAAGTGCGGTCCCAGGACCTGCAGCAGCAGCACCGCCTCGACGCCTGTCAGAACGTGAGCCGCCTTCCTTGCTATATCATCACTCCATCACAGACGGTAGTGAGCGTGAGCTCCGTCCATCTGTCCCTCTGTCACCAAGCCCGGTCCTCTCCCGTCAACATGCACCATGAGGACTGTACTCCCCACACCTGCCAGGACGCGGGAAGCAGGAAGACTGGCCGATTGAATCTACAGCTGATGCTCAGCCAGGCTGAACAACTCGCCCTGGTTTGCCTGGGACCTTCCTGCGTTTAGTACAGAAACCCCTTAGTCCCAGGCAAAGCAGGATGGTGGGTCTCCCCATGACACAGGGACCAGCAGAACCGGGAGCCCAAATGCCCCTCTCGGCCACTGAGGACAAGGACAGACACCAATAAGGAAGGCAAAGCCATGGACATTAGGTCCTGCCTTTGGGTCCAAAATATCCAAGTTCACTTAGAGATGAGAGGCAGGCTTGGGGACTCCTCAGGGGAGGGGACAAAGGGGGAGGGTCTCCCAGAGGAGGAGGCAGGGCTGTTTCATCCAGGAGATCCCAGGAGGGGAGGAAGCCACTCTCTTGATGTGTTTGAAGGTCACACGGGGACCAGAGGGGACAACCTTGTTGTTTTATAAAGCCCCAAAAGGCAGAGCTGGGGCAGGTGGAGGGAAGATCTGGGTCCCCGGTCTGCAGGGACACTGCTGTGTGACACCTGCCCCATCACCCGGCTTTCCAGCCTCCCTTTGCCCATCTGTGAGTGAGGCGGGCAGGTGGCCCAGCTGCCGCCAACACCTGCCGGTCCAGCTCCCAGCTTCCTGGGGCCCACCCCCTAGAAGCCCTGAGGTGACAAGTCTACCTTAGGCCCTGGACGCTGTATTTTTCAGCCCCTGGGAGATTCTGACACACAGTCAGGTACAGGGCCTGGATGATCTCTGGGGATTTTTCCAAGCAACTCAGTTTTTCTGCCCGCCGCCTGCCTCCTACACTTGTCCAGGATTCCTGGCCCAGACAGTGGAAGCTTTGCCGGCCACCAAGAGGTGGAGGCCTTCCCGGTCCCTGAGCCAAAGATTAGCTGAGTGCTGTGTCCATGGCTGAGTCACCGCTGCCCCAGCTCAAGGCAGACTTGCCCCCGGGAGGGAGGCCCCCATGGCAGTCGGGCCCAGAAAGGCCACTCCCCCGGGCCCTGGGCAAGGGTGAGGAGACAGCACTTGGGCTGGGGTTTCCAATCCTAAACACCCCGCATTGGGCCACTGAGAGGCTAAGGGGGGACTGTCCTGGAACTTGTTCTTACTGCTGCCCATGGCCTGGGCCCTTGGGAAAATAGGTGCTCACTCTGGAGGGAACCTGACCTCCCCCAATGACAGGGGGCCCCGCAGGAGAAGTGGATGGGGCTGCTGAGGGCGGGGGGTGGAGGGGAGAAGGGTGTGTAGGCAAAAAATCAGGGCTGCAGATAAACCTCCCAACTCAACCCATAAAAAACCCCCCTTTCCCCACCCACCATCCTAGACGCCCCCTTCATCCAGGGGTTCAGCACCCTGCACGCCCTTCCCTCCTTGCCCTGCTTCTCCTGCCAGCTCCCTCTTCCTCTCCCTGGCTGAAGAGCCACCCTCTTGCCCACCTCCCCTGGGAGTGCCCGTTTACGAGCACGCTGACACCCGTGACCTCCACCCCTGGAGCGCAGCAGGGTGGAGGGAACTGGGCCCATTTCAAGGGTGAAAAAACCAAGTCCCAGAGGCAGCACATTTTTGCTCAAAGTGAGTGATGAAGCCAGGATGAGATCAGGGACATCTGACATGCACGGTCCGTTCTCTTTTTGCTCCTCCTTGGCGCAGGACTTCTAATTCGGAGGAATGGGGCTAAGGGTGGAACCCCAGGCACGGTGACAGGACAGCCAGGTGGCTGAGGAGACCGGTGGGCTGGCCCCACTCCTGGCTGGAGCCGGGCAGACAGGAACCAGGGCAGGGCTTGTGCACTTGACCGCAGGAGCCCAGGCGCTGGTCCTCCACACCATGAGCCCAGGGACTCGGGGCCGCACGCAGAGGACACGCAAAGTGGGCCAGAGCCAGAACAGCAGGTGCCCAGGGGAGGGAGGGAAGAAGCCACAACACTGCTCCCCAGGTGCCCAGGACTGGTTAGGCCCCGACGCACGGTTAATTCTCACAACCACCCTCATCCTACAGAGAAGGATTTCGAGTTTCAAGCGTCCCAAAGCCAGGACGTGGCAAAGCCAGGACCTGAGTCCAGATCACGCCGACTAATCCCGGTTCCTTCCACCCCACGACGCAGCCTTCAACTCACTTCCCTCTGGAGCAGCGACAGATCGGGGGGCTCAGCCCGGCTGGCAGAGAAGGGGGCCCACCCTGCACCCTGCTTCCCTGCCCGTGGGACCCCAGGGCAGGCGCAGGTAAGGAGACTCCTGCCAGGAGGGTATATTTCTCCTTCCTGGGCCTGCAGGAAGCGAGCCTGTCCCCAGAGCCCAGGGCCACCTTTGACAGGTTCCTTCCCTGGACAGTGGCCCAGCTGGGAATCCCACATCCCTCAAGTCTCCCCAGAGGTTGAAGAGTACGTGTTGAAAGAAGCAGAAGTGTGAGTGAGCATTCATGTGTCAGCATGGGGATGGGTAAAAAAAAGAGACAGTGTGTGTATGACACACACAGAACAAGAGTAGCCACCCGTCAGAGTGAGACCAAGAGGCCTGGCCTCACCAGGCTGGGGAGGGTCACTTGTCCCTGCTGGCTTGGGCGTGAACCAAGAAACAAACGCCACCCGCCCTCCTGCGAGCGGCCTATCTAGGGGGTGGCGAGCAACGGGCTACCCACGGGCCGGGTCTGCAGCAGCCCAAGCCCTCCTCCCACGTGCCGGCACGTCCGGGTCCCCCAGTATCAGGAGCACATGTGTTGGGCGCCCCTCCTTCCTCTCCACACACATCTGTTGAACCCCGAGGGCTACACTGGGTGCTTATCAGCCACCCAGCAAGGCCACACTGGGAAGAACAGAGAGCACACCTCCACCTGGCCATCAGCTGGGTCAAAGTCCCAAGGCAATGTGCTCTTGTTGGGGGGGGGTGGGGGGGCGGGCAGCCTACAACAACTCAGCAGAAGCTGGAGGTCTGGCCACCTGTGGGGAGGCCCCAGGGGAGATGCTTCCCGGGCCTCCTTTCTCCCCAGTTCGTTTACTTAACACCTCCTGGAAATGACTCAGACAGCCGTGCCTGTCCTCCTAGAGCTCACAGGACCGGTCCACAAAAAATTAGAGAACCAGGGACTTCCCTGGTGGCGCAGTGGTTAAGAATCTGCCTGCCAATGCAGGGGACACGGGTTCGAGCCCTGGTCTGGGAAGATTCCACATGCCGCGGAGCAACTAAGCCCGTGCGCCACAACTACTGAGCCTGCACTCTAGAGCCCACGAGCTACAAGTACTGAGCCCATGTGCCACAACTACTGAAGCCCACACGCCTAAAGCCCGTGCTCCAGAGCAAGAGAAGCCACCGTGATGAGAAGCCCGCACACCGCAATGAAGAGTAGCCCCGGCTCGCCACAACTAGAGAAAGCCCGCATGCAGCAACGAAGACCCAACACAGCCAAAAATAAATGAATTAATTTTAAAAAAATTACAGAACCATGAAATGAGAATAAGCGGAGAAGCTCACCCAGGCAACAGGGCTTGATATGGGGGAAAAGGGCTCCTCCCCTCTTTATTTGTTTATCAAATATTTATTTATTTATTTATTTGGCTGTGCCAGGTCTTAGTTGTGGCACGCGGGATCTTTAGTTGCAGCATGTGGGATCTAGTTCCCTGACCAGGGATCAAACCCGGGCCCCCTGCATTGGGAGTGCAGAGTCTTAACCGCTAGACCACAAGGGAAGTTCCCCCCTCCTTTTATTTAAACAATTTCTGTTTATTTAGCTTTGGGGGAGTCAGGGTTTCCAAACAAGGTTTTCCTGAGTTGATGATTGTTGAGAAGGGTTTTGAAGGGTGAATAGGAGTTCTCTGAGAACACAAATGGACAGACAGTATTCGCATTTCTGCAGAGAGAGGCATAGGCAAGGAGCATGGCTTGGAGATACGTAACACTCACTCTATGAGTAAGGGGAAGCGTTTGGTTGTACTCACTAAGTGTCAACACTAAAATGAGAGTGGCTGCTCAGTGACCTCTGCTGGAATGGGGTAAGGGGGAGAGAAAGAGTGTACCTGACAAACACATCTCTGACCCACAGGTGAGTGTGAGCACTAGCAACCCGAACACACACTTACCCACATCACAGGTGCACACGCAAGTATGCTAATGCAAGTCCTGCTGGGGCTCCCCCCGTAGGGAGACAGTCAGAGAGAAGGCACCAACCCAAGCCCAGGCCCAGCAGTGCCACACACACAGATGAACAGGACACAAACCTTGCCCTCGGGGGTCCCCGTCCTGTCCAAAGTCACTGCTACACCAGGAGATGAACTGATCCCTGATCCCAGCCTCACTGCCCTCCCTCTGGTGCCCAACACACCAGCCTACAGGCCCCTGGACATGCCTGACCTCTGGCTTCTGGGCCGTAGCACCCCTGTGCCCTTCAGAAGAGACACCCTTCCCTCTGCCTGGCTCACTCTTTGCTGTGGTCAGGCATGTCCTGACCCTCCAGGCTGGCCTGCTGCCCCTTGTCTGGGCACCCACAGCTCCTTCTTCCCTCCAACCCTGCAACTCTCCTTCAGCTAGGATGCAGAGGTGTCTGGGCCCCCATGAGACCACCAGTTCCTGTGTGCCCCCCAGGCCTGCTGAGTACCGGCCTGGTACACAAAGGCCTGGAAAGGTGTCTGATGGGAGGGGCTGTTTCTGCAGGTTTGAAACAATCAGGAGGCATGAACAAGGTGGGTGGGGAGGAAGGGAGCACTCTGGACAGGAGGTGGCATAGGCAAAGACCCTGAGTCACTAGCAAGCATGATGTGGCTCAGGGTCGTCAGTGAGGATGGGAGGGCAGATGGCTGAAGCACTTTCAACACAGACCACGGTCAGGTTCTGGGACTGTCTAGTAGGAATCCCACCCTTGACCTCAGAGCCTGGGACTGCACTTCAGAGGTCGTGCTCCAGCCCTGGTCCAAGGGGCAAGCAGCCTACAAGCCTAAGAGAACATACCCCGCCACGAGCCCGTATCTGCCCCAGACCACCTTCTGGGCACTCAGGCCCCTGGAATCCACTGGGCAAGCAATTCCCCGTTCTGGACTCCCAGGGGGCCTCTTCTCTGGCGTGTCCACCCAAGGTGGCTTTAAACATGATGGCAAATTCTTTGACACTTCTCCCATCCAATGGTGACATCCAATTCCCATCCTCTTGAATATGGGCCTTAATCACTCACTTTTTTTTTTTTTTTTAATTTTTTTTTTTTAATTTATTTATGGCCGTGTTGGGTCTTCATTTCTGCGCGAGGGCTTTCTCTAGTTGTGGCAAGCGGGGGCCACTCTTCATCGCAGTGCGCGGGCCTCTCACTATCGCGGCCTCTCTTGTTGCGGAGCACAGGCTCCAGACGCACAGGCTCCAGACGCGCAGGCTCAGTAGTTGTGGCTCACGGGCCCAGTTGCTCCGCGGCATGTGGGATCTTCCCAGACCAGGGCTCAAACCCGTGTCTCCTGCATTGGCAGGCAGATTCTCAACCACTGTGCCACCAGGGAAGCCCCTTCTTTTTCTAAGAAAATTAATTAATTAATTAATTAAGCTGGCTGCACCGGGTCTTAGCTGTGGCTCACGGGGGTCTTCATTGCCATGTGCAGGATCTTTAGTTGTGACATGCAGGATCTTTAGTTGCGGCACGCAGGATCTAGTTCCCTGACAAGGGATGGAACCCGGGCCCCCTGCACTGGGAGCGAGGAGTCTTAACTGCTGGACCACCAGGGACGTCCCTTAATCACTCATTTCTAACCAACAGATGTTCTGGAGATGCCACCCTGACCTCCAAGGCCAGGTCCCAAAGGGCGCTTGGTTTCTCCTGGCATCTTGCCCTCTTGGAGACACTCAACATCAGAGCTCTGGGTCAACATATAAGCAGTCTGGCTGTCCTGAAGCCACTGTGCTGGACAGGTTGAGTGGATCTAGAGATGCCTGAGGAGCCCCAGCTCTTTCCCAGGCCAGGCACCAGCCTCGTGAGTAAGGAAGTCTTTGAGACAACCCCGACCCCAGCCATCTTTTGACTGTAATTGTAGGACAGACCTCGAACAAGAACCATCTAGCTGAGCCTAGTCAAATCCCAAACTGTGAGAGATAAAATGAGAAACGACTGTTGTTTGACATTGCTAAGTTTGGGGCTATTTGTTATGTAGTGATAGGTAACTGATACACCTGAGGGCAGACCATGCAGGTGCAGGTGCATCCCCAGGGGGCAGCTGTTTGGGAGGGTGAATGGAACTTGGGTACATGTTTAGGGTGTCCACAGGCATGTGTGCAAGGTTGCCCCCAGTGTGGGGCAGAGCTGAGATGGGAAGAGAAACGGGGGTCAGCTGGGAATTTCCACCCACCCCCTCTTCCTGGTTGGTATATATTACCAGAGAGCCCTTCTATAAGAACAGCTGCTCAAATTTGCCCTTAAGGACTTGTGGTAGGCCCAGAAAAGGCCCCGCAAAGACAGTCATGTCCTAATCCCTGGAGCCTGAAATGTCACCTTATATGGAAAAATCACTTTCGCAGATGTGATTAAGTTAATGACCTTGCAATGTGGAGATTATCCTGGATTATCTGGGTGGGCCTTTAATGCCATTACATGTATCCTTATAAGGAGGCAGAAGGAGATTTGACCCACACAGACGGCCACATGAAGACAGAGCAGAGAGAGATGGGAAGATGCCGGCCTTCAAGACTGGAGTGATGCGGCCACAAGCCACAGAATGCCAGCAGCCACCAGAAGCCGGAAGAGGCGGGGACAGATTCTCCCTGAGAGCCTCTAGAGATAGCACAACCCTACTGACACCTTGATTTTGACCCAGTGGTACTGATTCTGGTTCTGGTCTCCCACACTATAAGAAAAAAAATTCGGTTGTTTTAAGGCACTAAGTTTATGGTAATTGTTACAGCAGCCTCAGGAATGAATCCAGGACCCCTTCACTCACCACGTCACCCTCACAAACCCCAGTCCACATCCTCAACCTCCCGGACGCACATTCCTCAGTTCAGACTTCTACAGAGCTCAGACCTGGGTTTGCTGGAAAGTTCTCCCATCCCTTCCCTATAGGAAATGCCAGGAGCCACCACTGGAAAGAGTTGGATTTCTTCCGGATGCCAGGGGAGCACCTTTGACTCAAGTCTCAATGCCCGATGTACTAGCTGGGCACTGGAGCCAGTGGAGAAAAATACTATCACCACGCCAAAGGCAAGAGCACACACACCACCCAAACACGGCCCCCGCACCATCCGCTGCCATATGCCTGTGTTTCTTGAAAAAGAAGCTTGAGAGAACAAACAAAAAGAAATTTCTCCCCTCCTGAGGGAGGGGGGGCATCCCTTCTCCCCAGCAGCCCTACCCACCATGGGATCTCCTGTCCCAGGGGCTCCCCAGTGGGGATGGAATTACCTGGGGCCCTGAGTTCTTGCCCCCTCCCTGCTGTCCACCCATCACTGCAGCTGGCAGAGAATAAAGCAGGCCACCGCCCTGACTTCCACACCAGCGGGGCAGCTGGAGGGGGTCTTACACTGGCCACAGTACAATGAAAGGCAGCCCGGATTTGTGGTCGAGACACCAGAATCCCAATCCCACCTCTGACCCCGGTCCTTTCCCTCCTCCCTGCTAACAGAGCCCCCATTAGGTCCTGGCACCTAAATTCACACCTGGGGCAGCAAATTTTGGTGGCGCCCTGAGGCTTAGGTCAAGGCAATCCCATTCCCTCACCTGGGATTTGTTTAAGGAGAAGCATGGAACCCACTTCTGGCCACGGAGACACGAGGCTTCTAGGAAAGTTTCCCCTGCTCTTAGAAAGGGACTGAAACGAGGATGTCGGGATGGTCTGAATGTGACACCCCCAACCGTGACAGCCGTCTGAGGACTGCGAGAGGAGCCAGCACAGGAGGTGAAGCCATCATGCAGAGGACAGCAGAGCAGACCCGTGGAAGAACCTGGACGCTCATGATCTGGACCTGCCACCTCCGGGCTTCAGGCTGGATATAATAAAAGCCCACGTTTCATAAGTCTCGCTCAGTGGAGGTTTCTTTTTCTTGTAGCATCCTAGTTAAGTCAACCTTTACCAGTTGTAAAAATCACCCCTTTGGGGAATTCCCTGGCAGTCCAAGGGTTAGGACTCGGCGCTTTCACTGTCAGGGCCCGGGTTCAATCCCTGGTTGGGGAACTAAGATCCTGCAAGCCTCACAGTGGGACCAAAGAAAAAAATCATCCATCTGTTTTTGCCTCCTGGTCTATTTTATAACAGACCAACACTCCTTTTGCAACTGGCGACTAGAGAGTGGCCATCCCATTTGGTGATCGACCCGCAGAAAGAATCTAGGATTCTGTGGCCAACGGTGTAGCTGGTTCACTCAACCCTCTTCTCTCCCGCCCACAGAGCTGCCCCACCCCTTCCACCTGCTGCCTGGTGGCCCACAGTCCCGTGTACCTCAGGATGACCAAAGCCACCACCTAGGATGGAAAAGCCAGGGAAGGGAAGCCACTGGTCTCCCTGAAGTCCCAGAAGGCTGCCCCAGGGCTGGGCCACCTGCCTCCAGACTTCTCATTATAGGAGAAAACAAACCCCTCACTTTTTTTTTTTTTTAAATATATTTTTCTGTATTTATTTATTTATTTATTTATGGCTGTGTCAGGTCTCAGTTGCGACACGTGGGATCTTTCGTCGCATTGCGTGGGCTCTTCATTGTGGCACGGGCTTCTCTCTAGTTGTGGTGCGCGGGCTCAGTAGTTGCGGCTCGAGGGCTTAGTTGCCCTGCGGCATGTGGGCTCTTAGTTCCCCAACCAGGGATTGAACCCGCATCCCCTGCACTGGGAGATGGATTCTTTACTACTGGACCACCGGGGAAGTCCCAACCCTCACTTCTTAAGTCTCTGTTGATCAGATTACTTGCAACTGAACACAGTCCTAATGGAAACAGACCCCACGGCACGCACCTTCATCAAACTTAGACTCACTTCTGCTTCCGTGTCAGGCCACAACCTTTGTTTTTTACTGTCTTTTTAAAAATGTTTAATGAATTTGTTACAATACTGCTTCTGTTTTATGTTTTGGTTTTTTGGCCGCAAGGCATGTGGGATCTTAGCTCCCCAACCAGGGACTGAACCTGCACCCCCTGCATTCAAGGCGAAGTCTTAACCACTGGACCACCAGGGAAGTCCTCCAACCATCTTGCTATATAGTTTATGTTTCTTTATGAATCTTTCAAATCCCTTCTGAAATAAGGTGGGATATAAATAAACAAAAATAAATCAATCCAATAACCTTTAAAAAGCCCCAGTGCCAGGCACCGTTCAAGGAGAAAAAGCCCTTCCTTCCAGGAAGCAAGTTATTTCATCTCCCCAAACCTTGCTTTCCTCATCTGGAAAACAGGGCAAATCGGATGTACCTCACTGCACTGTTGAGGGATTAATTCCTGTCAGTTGAAATGGAATCTATTCTTATAGACCTCAGTCTCCAAGACTCTCTTGATAAATATCGCCGTCCCCTAATCCTTGCCATGGAGGAACATTGGCCCAAGCATCAAATTCGAGTTTCTCCTGCCAAAGCCCCCACCTGCTTCCTTCCAGTGGGTCAACTGGAGACAGAGGGGATGGCTGGTTGAACTTCCCTCTACCATGATCCCTCTCACAAAGCCTCTTTCCTCCACCCTATGCCACCCCAGTTCCTGGCACTCAGATGGTCAGAGGTGTTAGAAGGTAGTAGGGCTCTCATCCCACCCCTGGCATGCATCCAAGGCCGGAAGAAGTCTCAGCAGGATACTGGATGGACCGACTCAAGCACTGAAGGAGGGATCGAAAGAGGTGACTTCTCAGAACCATCCCAGGTTTGAGATCCTATATCACAGCAATGTTGATAATAATAAAATAATATTACTATTTTAGTATAATAATAATTTATAATAATTAAAAATAATTATTTTATTAATATTATTATTATCAGTCTCCAAGAGATAGTTATACACCTATGTCCATAGCAGCATTATTCACAATAGCCAAGTGTCCACTGACGGATGAATGGATAAAGAAAATGTGGCCTATACATACAATGGAATATTATGCAGCCTTAAAAAGGAAATTCTGACACCTGCTACCACATGGATGAACCTTGAGGACATTATGCCAAGAGAAACAAGCCAGTCACAGAAAGCCAAATACCGTGTGATTCTACTTATAAGCGGTACCCAGAGTAGTCAAATTCACAGAGGCAGAGTCACATGGTGGGTGCCAGGGGCTGGGGAGAGGGGGGAGGGGGAGTTAGTATTCAAGGGGGATAGAGTTTCCGTTTGGGAAGAAGGAAACAGTTCTGGAGATTTGTTGCACAATGATGTGAATGTACCTAAAGCCACTGAACTGTACACTTAAATATGGTTAAGATGGTAAGTTTTACATGATGGGTATTTTACCACAATTAAAAAGTAATAAGGGGGCTTCCTTGGTGGCGCAGTGGTTGAGAATCTGCCTGCCAATGCAGGGGACACGGGTTCGAGCCCTGGTCTGGGAAGATCCCACATGCCGCGGAGCAACTAAGCCCGTGCGCCACAACTACTGAGCCTGCGCGTCTGGAGCCTGTGCTCCGCAACAAGAGAGGCCGCGATAGTGAGAGGCCCGCGCACCGCGATGAAGAGTGGCCCCCGCTTGCCGCAACTAGAGAAAGCCTTCGCACAGAAACTAAGACCCAACACAGCCAAAAATAAATAAATAAATAAATAAATTAAAAAAAAAAAAAAGTTTGCCTTTAAAAAAAAAAAAAAAGTAATAAGAGCACTAACAGTAGCTCCTACCATTTACCGAGCGCTATCAAGGGGGCCCATGATGCCAGGCCTGGTGATGCCCGTCATCTCCCCAGTCTTTGATTCCATGACTGGCTCCTGAAGCCCCACACTAGTCCATGTGCATTCATGTCACACTGGTAGAGGTTACAGGGATACAGGCTTTGACTCAACACAGGAAAAGCTACCCCACCGGGAGGGCTGTCCCCAAATGGAAGACCAGGAGCCTCGTGGGCCCCGGGGTTCCCCATCCCTGGGGGTTTTCAAGTGGAAGTTGCCCACTTATCAAGGCCTCTTACAGAGGGTCTGTGCAAGTTTTTAAAGGAGAGACGGGCACCATCTGCAAAGATCCTTCTGTCAAGTCACCTGGCCTCGGGGTAATGTGGGCAGAGGTCAAAGACAGCTTGCATTCACTTTATGTAGAAAGTGAGGCAAGTTGGTAAATAGGATCGCGAGACCAAACTTCACCCACTTTAGAAAAGAAACTCTTAGTGCTTCTAAGTATACAATGTCATAGCACTCAGAGCTGGGTGGACCCCCATCCGACCACCTCCATGTGCTTCTGGGGAAACCAAGGCCCAGAGGGGACGGACTGTACCCCAGATCGCTGCACACTCAGTGCAAGTTCATCCCATAACACGGCGTGCTCTCCCATGAGCTTAAGTGCTGTGCTGGTTGCAGAGTCTTTCTTATTCACCAGAGCAGGGCCTGTAGGGAGACACACTTTATGTCTTTGAAAACGGGCAATAATTCAGATGGTATCCTGCTTTCAGTGCGTTGCCCATGTGTTTGCCTCCAATGCATTCTCCCTGATGCCTGGTCTGTTGAAAAAGACATCAGATGTATGAACAAACTCAGCTACACGCCATGCCACGGCAGAGTCTCTCCAATACTATGAAAGAATCCAGGTGCGAAAGGTCACGCTGTAGGATTCCTTTAATGTGCGGTTCAAACACAGGCCAAACTCTGACGTTACAGGTCGGGATGGTGGTCATGTTGGCAGGGAAGTGGGGTGGGGTGGTTGCTGGAAGGGGGCATGATAGAGGCCTCTGGGGGGGCTGGGAATGCTCCAAACTTGATTTGGGTAGTTACCTGGGTGACTTGCTTTCTAACACTTATCGAGCTGCTGACGTAATAAATAGCTTTTTCCCCCTCAAGAAACCGCTTTAAAGAGACAGGTTTGGGATTCCCAGTTACGCAATACACAAGAAAGTTGCCTTGACACGTCTCCAGAGCTTTAACTAAGTTCCCACCCTTTGACCCACTCCTTTAATCAATTTATCCTTTTTTTTTTTTTTTCTCTTGGCCGAGCCGCAAGGCATGCGGGATCTTAGTTCCCCGACCAGGGACTGAACTAGGCAGTGAAAGTGTGAAGCCCTGACCACTGGACAGCCAGGGAATTCCCTAACAATTTATCCTGAGAAAATTATCCAAAACACAAAGATTTATGTACAAAAACGTTTCACCAAAGCATGTCCTACATCCGTAAATACACACGCCAACACACAAAAAAGGGAAATGGCAGACAACCTAAGTGCCCCACCGGGGCTGAAACCGGCATCATACAGACAAATGACCTCGCGGAAAAGCCTGGGATGGAGACTCCAGACATTTCATCTCGGTGGGCGGCATCCACAAGTGACTTTCTCTCCTCTACTCTTCTGCGTTTTGTAAATGATCTGAGGTGAGGAGTAGGACTTTTGCAATTTGGAAAGAAATAACAGAAACCTCATTCTTTAAAAAAAAAGTTTTTTTAAAGAACCAACCCACGTGCTGCCCCACCCCCAGGACAGGAAAGCAGCCCAGGCCCGGGCAAAGGGCAGACACGTGCATCATGCTGCTTCCTGGGGAAACGAGGGAGGGCTTCTGCCGTCCCGCCTTCCGCTTGGAGGAGGAGCTGGGGCCTGGCCGTGGGAATCCCCGCCCCTCCTGAGCCCCGGATTCTGGAAGGTGGGGCTTTAGCCCTCTCAGGTGGGGATGGGGGCTCATGAAGGTGAGCTCTCTTCTCAGAGCGGGCTCCCGAGGACCAGGCTACGGCTACGCCTGTGCTCAGGGCGCTAGCCAACGAAGGGAACCCCCAAAGCCAGGCTCTGCCCCAGAGGAGACAGGGCAGGTGCTGTTGGCAGCGTGCGGTGTCTGGGTCGCCTCAGGGGCCTGTCCCAGCGGGAGGGGAGGCCAGGCTCCGGTGGGCAGACAGCTCCCCGGGGGTCAGGTTTCCATTTCGTTATTTAAAGCCCGGCTCCTGGCGGGCGGGTAGGAGCGGCCACCGCCTGCGTGACCAGGATGAGGAATCGCAATCCTGACTCGGGCCCGCGTGCCCATGGCAACTGGCGTCGTGGCCTTGGAGACTAATCTCCAGGCTGCCAGCCGGCAGGGGCCTCTCTGGGCGGGGCGTTGCTCCTTGCGGAGGCCCTGGGCTGGGGAGCGGGATCAGGCACTCTCCCAGCTGAGGAGGGGGCATCTGGCCTCGCAGCAGGGCCCCCAGCCAGGCTCAAAATGCACCAGTTCCCATGGGCACAGCCTCTGCCACACCCCGCCCCCAACTCATGGTCACGCATGTGGGGACATGACCATATGCGCACACACGCCAAAACCATCACACTTCATTCCACAGAGCACTGGGACAGACAGCAGGTGTTCCTGCCCTAGAGAGAGTCCCAGGCTGGGAGGAGCTAGGATAGTTACAATAAAACAGACTTAGAAAAAAGGAGATTAAAACACAGGGTGACACTTCTTGATTTGAGTGGTGGTTACACGGGGCATATACATAGGTTAAAACTCATCACGCTGGACACTTACCATTTACGCATTTTACTGTTAAGCAAATTATACTTTCGTCAAAGGTAAAAAGTGACACACAAGAAGCACAGGATGGTGGAAGGCGGAACCAGGGAAGACTCCTTGGAGGAGGCGATACCCAAGCTGACTGCAGTGTCATGTCACGTGGGAGCAGGAGTTTGCAGAGGAGGAGCAAAGCCAGGGCAGCAATACCCAGGCACCGCTCACCTACAAGGGGGATGACTGCTCTGCCCCCCGCCCCCCGCAGGGCCCACCTCCTTGGAATAAAATGCTGAGCAAAAATACAGCAGGACCATTTGAAGGAAAGCCAAATTAGGCAGGACCGTTTGAAGGAAAGCCAAATTACCGGCTGCTCAGGAAACCCAACCACCAGCCAGGGCCGGCCATGTGTCTTGGTCGAGCCTGAGCAGAGCACTGGGTTGAGTGGGGACGGGGTCTGGCTCTGCGTGGCTGGAACGTCCAGGGCAGGGCAGGAAGTGGTGGGTGAAGACGTGGGCGCAGTTGCTGGGGCCAGGTCAAGGACCTTGGAAGGTCATCGTTTAGGGGATGGGAACCACCAGCAGGTTTGGGGCGGGGGCAAGACAAGGTTAGTTTAGGGGGTTCTGGCAGGTGAACTACAGGGGGCAGGACTGGAGATGGGGAACTGGTAGCTACCAAGCTTCTGCAACAGTCCAGGCCAGGGATGGCCACGACTGAGGCAGATGGTGGCAGTGGGACAGAGGAGAGGATGGATGTGATCACTGAGCAGGGCAGAGCTTTGTGACTGAGTGGATGGGGGTGTCCTGAGAGGGAGGCGCCTGGAGTGACATCCGGGTTTCTGGTTCTGTTGATAAGAGCAGATGAGGGTGCCCCCAGCTCAGCACAGAACAGAGGGAAGAGGCTGGAGGACAGGAGGCCCAGAGGCTGAGACTGGGATCCCGAGGGACACCTGTAACCCCTGGGTGATCAGGGGCTGGGCTTGGTCGGGAGCTCTGGGCAGAGGGGACAAGATCTGCAAGACATACAGCAGGGCAGTAGCAAAGGCCTAGCGTGCCAGGGAGAACATAGTGGGAGAAATCAGGGACACTGAGGACAAGGGAGAGTCAGAGAGTCAGGGGAGGGGAAAAGGGTGGAGGTCAGAGGTCAGGAGGCTGGCCAACACAAACAGGAGCCTAGAAGAACACAAACACGGGGGTGGGAGGCGCAGCAAATGGGTGACCCCAGGGGAGCAGATGTAGAGTGGAAGCAGGTGGAGGCCGTGGGGTGTGGGCGAGAAAGGAGGTACAGAAAGCGGGGTGGGGAGGGCTCAAAAGGGCTTCATCCTTTAGGACAAGAAAACCTGGAACCAATCGGGTTGGATGGAGACACAGTCTCCGCTGGGGACCAGGCCTCCCGGGTCCTTCCAGATGGACTCCAAAGCCTCTGAGTTCAGGACACAGGCCCAAGAACCCTTGTGCCAAGCCCTCTGCCAATCCAGGACAACGAAGAGTGCCGACCCCACGGCCGCTTCGTTCCATCGGACGGGAAGGTGTGTGCCAGTCAGCGGAGGCTGGACCCAAAGACCAGCCAGGGAGGCAGAGAGAGTGCTGGTCTCACCAGCCTCCCCAACAGGACGTGCCCACGTGGGGAGGGGATTTTGTTTTGTTCACGGCTGTCCCCCAGAACCACAGCGGGCAGTCCATAATCCTTGCTGGGTGGATGAATGAGTCACTAAAAGGAACCAGAAGTCTGAAGAGTGAGGGAGAGGCAAAACCAAGCTGAGCCAAACTCCACCATCCTTGGCATCCAAGGCCCTGCCCCGGCATGTCCAACCCTACCACACCTGCACCTGGCCGGCCTGAGTCCCCCTGCTGCCCTGTCTGCCCCTCTTGGCGTGAGGAGGCGGGGAAGTGCCTGGGCTTTGGGGTCAACCAAAGCTGGGATCAGGAGTCCACCCAGCTATCACCAGCCTGTGACTTCCACTGGGCACCCAAACCCTCCACGTGTTTCCTCCTGAGCAAAATGGCATCACCAAATGTGCCGCTCTCAGCATCGAGAGGATCACGCGAGATAACGTGTGAAAAGTGTCTGGCTCGGGCCTGGAGATCTTACGGGCTCGTTAAAGAGGCAGCCGAGATGATGGTGATGAGGGCTTCGCACTCACATCACCTGCTGAGTGGCTGTCTCCCCCTGACATCACCTGTCTCATCATCTCCAGGTCAGCTCACCCGGGGCTCCTGGCAGGCAGCACAAGGACTCTTCTGTTCCCCTACGTGCTGGGGGGACTTGGGTGGGAAATGCAGGCCTGGCACTCAGCTGGGCATCAGGGGAGCTGGCTGACCCTGGGCAGCTCATCACTGAGCTGAGTGGCAGCACCGGTTCTCAGGCATCTGCAGAGCTTGGGGGCTGGGTGTCAGGGGACGGTGGGAAGAAGCCAGGTGGTGCCAACCCCTGGGGCGAGCGCATCTCCCGAGAGCCCCCCTGCCAGATGTAAACAGGCCTTCTCAGAAGGATGAGAAACGTGGACGACGAGCACCAGGCCTTGTCTTGTCGGGAAAAGGCTGGGCGGAAAAAAGCTAATCACTTGTGGGTGAGCTAATC
The DNA here is from genome assembly GCF_965194805.1 of Balaenoptera borealis. Classification (NCBI taxonomy): domain Eukaryota; kingdom Metazoa; phylum Chordata; class Mammalia; order Artiodactyla; family Balaenopteridae; genus Balaenoptera; species Balaenoptera borealis. The sequence continues at coordinate 78,761,335 of NC_138872.1, forward strand.
GGGCCGCTGGGCTGGCTCACAGGCCCCCACCCCAATTGGCAACCCAGCCCCGCCCTCCTTCCTTGTTTCTGGCTTCTACTCAACCCGGCCCCCTGACCTGTGAGCCACCAGGGGTGTGGAGCAAGGGTCCCAGGAACCCATGGGAAGGAACCTAGCTTCTAACTCCTGATGACATCCTGAAGTGGAGCCTGGGCACCACCCATCTCTGAGCCTCAGTTTCCCCATCTATAACTGGAGAACTTGGGCTAGAAGTTCTCAGCTCCAGATGGAAGGACCACCACGACCCCTCCCCGGCATCTGGCCTCTATACCTGCCCTGATCTACTCCAGAGCAGTCATCTGAGTCACCCGCCCCCTCACACCCCTTCCTCATTTCTGGCCTGTCCACTGGCACCACCCCCAACCTGGATGCCCTCCAGCTCCCTCACCCTCTTGTTCTTACTCCTTTATTTCATTCTATTTTTTAAAAATGTTTTCTTTATCTATCTGTTTATTTATTTATTTTGGCTGCGCAGGGATCTTAGTTGCAGTACACAGGATCTTCCTTGTGGCACGTGGGATCTTTATCTGCGGCATGCGGACTTCTTAGTTGCAGCGTGCATGCGGAATCTAGGTCTCCGACCAGGGATTGAATCCGGGCTCCCTGCAATGGGAGCGCAGAGCTCCCACTGGACCACCAGGGAAGTCCCCTGTTCCTACTCCTTTAAATCCTGACCACATACACTCCAGGACCCTTTCCTCCTGCCTTCCCCATTCCGGGGGCTCCCCCAGTCCTAGTCCTGGGCCTGTCCACCCCCCTGAGCCCCTTATCCACCTGAAGGATGCCACAGGTCCCTAACTAATTGCACAGTATTTTCACTGCACCTGTTATGACATGGACCCAGAACTGGGGTGACTCAGGCCCAGTTCCCACCCCAGAGCTCCCAGGCGGGGAAAGAGAAGCCAAAGGTTATAAATGGTGACCCACACATGAGACAGGAGGCCACCTCCGTTCAGAGGTCCACTCATCAGGTATTTGTCAACTGCACCTGCTGCCACCCCAGGTCCCTGCACCCTCTGTCTGCACACTCATGCACACATCTCATGGCTGACACGTGCTGGTGCCCCAAGTCCCATTCATTCCTTTCACAAATAGTTAAGTATCACCTGCAGACCCACTGTGTGCTCTAGACGAGGAACGCCACCAGACGGGGAAGATGGAGCCACACGGTCCATCCTGGGGGTGTCATGGTGAATCCCTGCCCCTGCAGGATCAGGGGGTTGGTTCACAGCAATGACCAGGTCCCCAGGGGATGACACGCATTCTTTTGTGGACGGACACTCACAGGCTCCCACACACAGGTGCGCACCGATCAGCCCTCCCCAGCCACAGCTGCTTTCACACGTCACATCTGAGGCCCCAGCACCCTGGGAAGGGGGCAGGATCTAGATCATCATCCATCCTACACTGGACAGCTGAGGCCCAGCGGGTAGGTGACCCGCCCTCCACCGCACAAGCCAGGGGGAGCCAGGGCTTCAGGCCACATTCCCGCTCCTCTCCCCGGCCCTCCCCTCCTGTGTGTACTCAGGCTGGTGCACAGACACCACTTCCTTCTCCGAACTCACGCCCCCACCTCCACCCTCACTTGGGCGAGGGGAGCCTAGCTACCTCGATCCACCGGGGACAACCTGGGGCTCCGCTAAAGCTCCAGCCAGGTGATGTGATTCAATAAAGTGACCCGTGCCTGCCCTTCTCTCCCAACCCCAGGGACGGGGAGAGCCTGGAGGAGCCCAGCCCAGCTCACACCATTCCCTCCTTAGGGCCCGATCACTGCTGTCGGGCAGCCCCCACTTCCAAAAGCCCATGGTCTCGGGAGCGCGCACAGGGCCAGCCCTTGGGAGATCTGGGTCTAACTGACGGTGTGCCACCTACCGGGACTGTGTCACGTGGGGCAACCTGCTTCTCCTCTCTGGGCCTGTCTCCTCCTCCCGTAGACACCTATGGCACCCTGCTCCTTCCTTCCTCACAGAGCAGGGGTGGGAGGTGAGAGCCAGGCCCCAACGGAGCCTTTCTGTCCAAATCCCACCTTGGCCTGGGTCCTGGTTGAACCCCACTTTTCCACGAAGCCTCAGTCGCAGTACGGCCATCCTCATCAGCAGCCACGTGTGACCACCCAGTGCTGTGCCGTCAGCATCCTTCTTTCAACCCCCTGCAGCAACCTTCCAAGCACAACTCTACCCATCTGACAGATGAGGACACGGACGCTCAGCAAGGTTGAGTAGCTTGCCCGAGGTCACACAGCAGGAAGACTTCGGGGCCAGCTGCAAAGCTAAGTCTGCCAGAAGCAAACATGTGCCCGACACCCACACACCTCCCCTGAGCAGCCCCCCAGGCACGGCTCACCGCCCAGTGGCTCGCGTGCGGGTATCTGCAGAAAGGCAGAGGGGTCCTCCCCTGGTTCATTATTCCAAACTGTCTTTTTTGCCTCCCTCCAGAGAGCAAGGGGCTTCAGGACAGGGGCCGGGCCTCCTTTCTGGGGTCGCAGTGAGGCCCAAGGTGGGCTTCCCGGAGTCATCATGGGTCCTGACAACCAGAAGGGACCCTACAGATACGGAGATGTACCTTTCTGAGTCAAAAACAGGGCGGAGGGCGGTGCCAAGATCGTGGGCCTTCCGGGATGTTGGGGTGAGTTGTGGAGACGGTGGAGGAGAATTCTGGCAGCTGCCAGCCCTCCATGACATGGGGTCACCCAGTCTGCCCTCATGTCTGCAGCAGCAGACGCCAAGCCGAGAAAATGGGAGCAAGGAGGCACTGGTTTCATTTCCAGAAAAGAAAGCCTGTCTGAAGCCTGGGATGAGAAAATCACTCCTCTTCCAAAGTTCTGTCCCTGCAGAGGGGCAGGCCGGCAGGGAGGGGTCCCAGGCCCTGCCCCTGGCATCCCTACGTCCCCTCCCATTGGGCTCCAGGGTCCTGGCCCTCCAAGGCCTGCAGAGTGAGAACCCTCCTGGTGGGACTGACATAGCTCTGAACTCGCTCCCCAAGGTGGGTGGTGGGCACCTGGACCTTAGCCAGCGCCAGCTCTGTGCCACGCCCACCTGCCCACCACCCCACGTGCTCACGGAAGTCTCGAGAGCGCTCCGCAGCGCCATGAGGACGGACGCGGCCCACACAGGCAGTGACTCAACGTTACACCAGATAAATGTAGCACCTGCCATCACCAAGACTGGGTCCACCCGTACCAGGAGTGTCACTACCCACGAATACTCCACCTGCCCACCCCTGCCCCCGGGCTCCAGGGGTCTCTTTTTTAGGCAGTCCTTCCAGTTCGTCAGCCCCATTCTACAGACCCCAAGGATGGTGTCCGCTGGGATTTACCTGGACACATCATGAGGCTTGAGGCTTCCCCGAGGTGACACCATGAGCCCCTGGGGGCAGAAATCGGTGCCCCTCTCTCCTGCTCGGTCCCAGGGGCCATCAGCCTACACTCCATCGCATCACCTGCTCACCAGCCTCCTGCCTCCCGCCTCCGAGCAGAATCTACAGCCACCAGGTCCCGCTGCAGGCTCTCCTCTCTCCTCATCTGGGGTGTTTCCCATACCCTGATCACTCTCACTCCCCTACCACCACCCCCCTCACCACGGTCTGCCCCCAGACGTCCCGCCAGCTGTTCTGCCTCAATGCGCCCACCCAGCCTCCAGAAGAGGAAGCCCGGGGAGGCTCCGGGGCACCTGCAGGAGGACGGGGAGCCCTGGACCAAGAGTCACGAGATGTGGTTTTGGATCCTGATTCTTGTAACTCTGGGACCTTAGCCACGTGTCTTCCCAGCCCTGGGCCTCGGCTTCTCCATCTGAAAAGGAGAAGAGGTCAACGTATCCCGAGGTCCCCTCCAGCTCTAAGGGTTGTGGCACACCCCATCCAGGAGGCTCAGGAGTAGGGGAGGGAGAAGGGTGCCTGAGGAAGGTGGCAGGGGGGCTCCCACAGAAGCTATGGGCCCCAGCCCTGGGCAGAAGTCACATCCTGAAAGACAGACCCCGACTGGTTGCCAGGGGATGGGTGTGTGTGGATCTACTTAATGGGTCAGGACTTCTTTTTGGAGTGATGAAATGCTCTGAAATTAGACCATGGTGAACACTGCACAACTTTATGAATATATGAAAACACACTGTAGTGTACATTTTACTTTTTTTTTTTTTTTTTTTGGCCGCACATGGGATCTTAGTTCCCTGACCAGGGATCGAACTCGGGCCCCCTGTAGTGGAAGCACGGAGTCTTAACCACTGGACCGCCAGGGAAGTCCTGAAGTGTACCTTTTAAAGGAAATAATTTTCAAAAAAAAAAAAAAATCCAACATGCTAGAGAGGAAGAGAACAAAGTCCCTAAAGGCACCACCAAGCCCCAACCCGAGGCTCTGAGGACCCACCCACAGGCTTCTTCTTGGGGGGAATACATAAATCCCTCTTTGTTTATGCCTCTGCACTTGGGTTTTCTATAGCCTGTAGCCAAACACGCTCCTAACTGATGGTCTCGTCCCTGTGCCACCCGCCGGGACTAGAGGGGCTCCGCACGCTGGGCGGCACGTGTCTGAGGCTGGTGGTCAGGACTCAGCTAAACGTCAAGTTACTGGGCACGGTCGCTGCCAGCGGCCTCTGGACCACCGCACAGATGTGTGCACACGCACGTGCACGCACAAAAAGCGTGTGTCTAAATAGTCCAGGGGATTAACTGTCCTGAGGCTTCACACTTGTGCTCTCTCCACACGCACCAGCTGCCCTTCACGGAGGGGGAACCCCCCAAACTGGTGTGCACACAGCACCCCCCCCACCACCATTGCCATTACCCTCTGGATGCCTCTGAGAGGCACAGCCAGGTCAGCAGACTGGCCAGCAACTGGGGACGATGGGGTGAGCCTGTGAGAGCTGGGATGGAAGGGTGGAAAAGCCCCTTGACCTTCCAAGGCCCCGCCCCAAATGTCCCGGCACCCAGCTTGCTTCTACTTCACTTAACAAGTTGGTACAGGACACTCACTGTGTCAGGCAGCGAGCTGGGGGCAGGGATGCGGAGGGACAGGGCAGCACGGCCCTGACCCATTGGAGGGAGACAGACAAGTACAAGGGCAGTTGGAACACAGCAGGTGAGGAGCGCTGAGCTGTAGGAACACAGAGGAGGGGCACTTAACACAGACCCGGGAGGGGACATCAGAGAAGGCTTCCGGAGGGAAGTGACATCCAAGCTGGGACCTGCAAGAATTAGCCCAGTGAAATGGATGGGGAGCAGTAAAACGTGTTTAAAGGAGAAGCAATAGCACATTGTGAAGCAAGACGGGAACGCAGTATGTTCTGAAAACTGATGAAGCTCATCATGGCTATCGTAGAAACAGGCAGGGCCTGGCTGGGAGTGATGCAATCAGATGAAGGTCTTCACCTGGACCCAACACAAGGCCCCCAAGTTGGTCCCCGCGGAAGGCCTTCTGGAGTGTCATTTCCCATCTCTGGACCCTTTCCTACATTGCTGCCCCCACCTCGCCCCACCCCAGAATGCCCACCCCAGACTACTCCTGAATCCCACCCGTCCTCCAGTCACCTCCTGCAGGCTGCCCTCAGGCCCACTGGGGAGAACGGTGGGGCCCATACCCCTGGGTAGCCCAGCACCAAGGTAGGGCTTGGCATCGGGATGCCTCATCACCCACCCCAAGGGTCTGAGAGGTGGACAGGCCAAGGGGACTAAGCACTTCTACCCCTGGGGTTTTCCCAGCTTACAGAAACAGACACTCAGGCACGGCTCAGCCCACGCTCCATGGGCAGAGTAGGCAAGAGCAGAGCAGGGAATGATGGTGTCCAGTTCCTCTCTGGGCAGGCCTGGAGCTCTCCAAGGGCCAGCTCTGGGATCATCGTGTGACAAGTTGAGAAAACACTCTTCACTGGGATGGGAACCAGCTTCTCCCAACTGAACAAGCGGATCCTCCCAAGAACCCTGTCATGCAGGGATAACCACACTCATTTGTTCAGATGAGGCTCAGAGAGGTAAAGTCACTCGCCTGAAGTCACACAGCAGGTGAGGGGTAGAAGTGGGACTCAAACCCTTGCCTGTCTGGTTTCAAAGGCTCTGATGGTTAAATGGCACCCTGCTGGGAAGTGGGGAGGCTCTACGGCAGCCAAAGGAGCCTGCCCCCAAGGAGGGGCACTGGCCTCCCACCCAGGGCATCCAGGAGCATCTCCCCGCCCCGGATGTGCGGAGAACAGAGCATCTGAGGCAGTGGCTGGCTCCGGGCGGGCGGGTGGGCAATGGACCAGGATCAGAGGGAGGCTGTGGTTAGCCTATCCACCCAGAGGGCTGCACCCCCAGCCAGGGCACACATGGAGAACAGGGGCACCCAGCTCCTTCCCAGAGGCCCTACCTTTCCCAAGCTGGGCCTCTCTGCTGAAAGCCACCACACCTGAAAAACCAGCTCCTGGATAAACATGAGACACCAGATGGGCCCAGTCACAAGACCCCCTTGGAGCCCGCCAGGACCACCTTGGAGCTGGCTGGGTGGGCGGGCAGGCAGGAGTCCTGCCTGCTCCAGGGAGCCACCCAGGGGCACCCGAGGGCCCTTCTGCACAGGGCTAGCCTGCCATGGTCCCTCCACCGAGTACAGCCCAAGGGTGGGACTCAGGGGTCCAGCTTTTGAGGACATGGGGGAGGGGACAATGGTGGGGTGGAGGTGGGGGCAGCTGGCTCATCAGGAAAAGTCAATGACTTCCTCACAAGAAACAGTTAAGGGCTTCCCTGGTGGCGCAGTGGTTGAGAATCTGCCTGCCAATGCAGGGGACACAGGTTCGAGCCCTGGTCTGGGAAGATCCCACATGCCGCGGAGCAACTGGGCCCGTGAGCCACAACTACTGAGCCTGCGCGTCTGGAGCCTGTGCTCCCCAACAAGAGAGGCCGCGACAGTGAGAGGCCCGCGCATCGCGATGAAGAGTGGTCCCCGCTTGCCACAACTAGAGAAAGCCCTTGCACAGAAACGAAGACCCAACACAGCCAAAAATAAATAAATAAAAAATAAAAATAAAGCAATTCCTTTAAAAAAAAAAGAAACAGTTAAAACCCCCCAAATCTCTCAAGACACCCATGCAAGCCATGCTGTTGTCACCCACGGTGTTCCCTTTTCTTAGAAAGCCACAACCCCTGGGGGGGCCCCCCTTCACTCAGGGACCGCCATTCATGAGCCCACAGGCAGTGCTGCCTCCGTTTTCTAGATGGTCAAACTGAGGCTCAGCTGACTGGCAGCCATCCAAGCCACGCACAGCAGGCAGATGGCAGAGCTGGAATCGGCCTGACCAGAAGCTTCTGTGACCAACCGAAATCTCAGTGCTGCCGCCCACGCGAACATTCAGGAGAACAGCCGCAGCCAACTGTGGATCTCAGATGTTTGTCAACCAACGTTTTATTTAGAGCCCTAAAAGGTAACTTGGATAGAAGTGGCCCTACTCCAACTCAGAGGGGGACACAGGGTGCTGGAAGCCCGCATGTCCCCACCTCCTTCCCCCGCAGGGTCCCGTGCCCTCCAGGGCTCTGTGGAAGCCCGGCAGCTTGTGTGACCCCTGCTGAGTCTCACGCTGGCCCTGGAAACCAGATGCTCTGTTCTCCTGTTCACAGATGACCACGCCGAAGCACAGAGATGTGGTGTCACTCACCCGAGGTCACACAGTCCCATTCTGTTTGACCCTACATCATGCTCCTGCCTGCCCTCCTTCCATATCCGCTTGTTTCAGGAAAACACAGAATTTGTATCCCAAACTACAGAGCAGGAGAAGTGGAGACCAGGGACTCACTGCCAGAGACCCCCAGACTCCATGGGGAGTGGGGCACACAGAGACGGGCAAGACACCACTGGGCACAGACAGCTTCCCTCCCTTCAGGTTCATACTCTGCCCCTAGAGCATCAATTGTCCAGGGAGCCACCTGGTCGATGGGCGGGTGGAAGACTGCAGCCCTGAGGGCGGCTCGCAGGCAGGTGTAATTTCATCGGGAGCTCCCCGTCTGTGCAAGTCACCAGAAACGGAGGATGAAATTCCAGCTCTGCGGACAGAAGTGTGCAGCGATCCTGGCTCAGGGTCGGCTCTCAAAGTGGGTGGGGAGGGGGTGTCTTTGTGAACATGAGGAAAAGATGCCCCCTCCTCTGGGCGGCCCCGAGCCGGAGCTCAGCTCTCCTCCACGAGAAGAGTGGCGGAGCTCTGTGGTATAGCCGTGCCGTGGAGTACTACTCAGCCCCCAAAAGGACCAGCTCCCGATGCCCCGACAACGCATTAGGCGGAATGGAAGAAGCTAGACGCAGGCTGCATACCGCGTGATTGCATTTATGTGACGCTCTGGAGGATGCAAAGCCATAGAGACAGAAACCAGATCAGTGGCTGCCAGGGGCTGGGGGAAGGGAGGGGGCTGGCTGCACACGGGCTTGCGAGAAACTTTGGGGGGGATGGGATGTTCTATGTCTTGACAGGGGCTGGTCTATGTGAATGCATGCATTGGTCGAGTTCCTTGGACGGCACACTTAAGCCCTGGGCATTTCACCAGATATTCCTCATCCCTCGACAATATATATGATAACACATGGGGTGAGCCCTTCCTACGTGCCGGCCTGGGGCTGGATGCCAGGACCTGAGACCCTGCAGACCTGGAGCCTCTGCAAGTTTCACTAGCTTGTGGAGTGACCGATGGATGGATGGACAGATACAGACCCCCCCCCATAGGGCAATTCTGCCAGGAGCCAGAAAACGTACCTTGAGACCCCACTAGACCCCACCAGCAAACAGGCCTGGCCCTGCCCAAGCCTCCAGGAGAGAAGCAGCCTGAAGGGTCTCCTCCAGCTACAGGCCAGGAAGGGACATGGCCTCAGCTGTCCCTCCTTCCCCAACCACACAGCCAGGCCGGGCACCTATGAGCTGCCCAGGACCCCAAGCCCTCAAGCTGGGACCTCCCGCCTCTGGCTTTCCACCCCGTCTCCACTCCAGACCCGCAGCAGTGTGACCCACCTACCCCTCTGTGGGGCCTCCACCATGCAACACTGAACCCCCAAAACCACAGCACCGCCACTGGGCTCGGGCAGAGCGGGGGGGATCATCGCCACTTTACACACAAGCACACAGCCAGCTGGGGGGAGGGGACATGGGTCACTCCCTGGCCTTGGGCCCTCCTGCGACATTCCAGGCGCCTCAGTGCAACACAGGGGCTGGGGCTTCTGCCTCGGATGGCGGCGTGGCAGCGGGGAGGTAATTCCCAGCAACCGGCATGCTGTACTCACCCGGCATCCCTTTAAAGGGACAACCCCTCAAACCTGTGACCAGCCCAACAAGGACCCTCCCCTACCAGGGGCCCCGGGGGGCGCAATCTCCAGCCTTGGCGGGGGGCGGGGGGTGGGGAGCACCAGAGAAACAGCCTCCCAGGGCTCAGGCCTGGCCCTGCAAATCCTAATTCGGTGTCAGATAGGGCGACCCCGGCAATTTCCCTGCTCCTCCCAACACTTCTTAATACACCATATGGACCGCACTGGCACAGAAGACTCTGAACGCCAGGGCCTCGCAGGCTGGGGATCCCTGAGGCCCCATGCTACCCAGGCCTAACAGGAGATCTGGACGCTTGGACCCCAGACAGGAGAAAGCCCAACCGAGGAAATCAGAATCGCCGCTGCCTGATTCAGACTCGCTCTAGACCATCCCCCCGAGCCTCAGGTTGAGTCCTGACCCCAACTCCAGGCCCCAGCCACACCCTGAGTCCCTCCCTAACCCCCAACAGTCCCACTGCCCAGAGGCCACAGCTGAAAGGTTGCCAGAAAAGACACAAGACCCCCAGTTCAGTCTGAACTTCAGGTAAACAGGAAGTAAATTTTTAGTGTCATTTAGAGCCCCAATACCGCATTATCTGTCGCTTATCCGAAATCCAAATGTAACTGGGTGTCTCTCTTTTAACTGGCTAAATCTGGCAGCCCGGAGCAGGTGGTCCTGAAGCAGGGAGACAGGTGGGCACACAAATAGCTGTGGGTCAGCCAGGCCCAGCTCGGGACCAGGAGGAAGGGAGTTCGGAGCGAGAGTTCTGCTCCCTGCCTGGCACACCCCCGCCAGTCACCCCAAGCCCGTGCCTGGACAAAGCACAGCCTCACCCAGCTCACTCAGGAAACCTAACTCACCCCGAAGTGAACAAGGGCTGTGCCCCATGCGCCATCCTCCCCCAGGGCTCTGAGCCTCTTTGTGTCATCAGACATAACCCACAGCACTAAGTCTGAAGTGACGAAATATCGATCCCAGTGAGACAGTCCCAGCCAGACATCCTGCAAATGAGGAATCTGGGTGCCCAGCGAGGCAGTGAGTACCTGGACACCCCAACATTTACACCCAGAAGTCCCCACTGTCACCCTGTCACCAAAGGGGTGACGTGCCACTGTCTTCGGACCAGGTTCGTCTCCTTCACTCCTCCCATATAAAACAATCTTCCCCACAGTCTGCCCCTGCTTGTGAATTCCTGCCGGGAATTCCCTTCCAGTCACCACAAGGGGTCACATCTCATAGGCCCCGCATCCTCCCGGGGGATCCCGAGCCCGCCCGAGCCCTCGGTCCTGGGTCTCGCTCTGCCCTCTGGGACTTGTGAATTAACCCTGCAGTTCTTGTTCCCAGTGCCCCCTGAGGCCTCCACAGACCCCCTGGAGCTGGCACACCCTCCTGGTCTGTCCCAAGGAACCTGGCTGTGTCTTGGCTGCCGAGCGTCAAAGAGAGAGATGTCCGCGAATGGCTGAGAGTCGGAGGATCAAGAGACGCGGGACGGGGCTTCCCTGGTGGCGCAGCGGTTAAGAATCTGCCTGCCAATGCAGGGGACACGGGTTCGAGCCCTGGTCCGGGAAGATCCCACGTGCCGCGGAGCAACTAGGCCCGTGAGCCACAATTACTGAGCCTGCGCGTCTGGAGCCTGTGCTCCGCAACAGGAGAGGCCGTGATAGTGAGAGGCCTGCGCACCGCGATGAAGAGTGGCCCCCGCTCGCCACAGCTGGAGAAAGCCCTCGCACAGAAACGAAGACCCAACGCAGCCAAAAATAAATAAATAAATAAATAAATAAATTTATTAAAAAAAAAATGAGACGCTGGATGGATGACACTCAGGGAGCAAAGCCCCAGGCTCAGGTTTGGGGGAGACATAGGCTGGGGTGATGGGGTGAGGAGCCTCCCAGAGGATGTGGGGCAGGAAGCTCAGGGAAAGACCCTGGGATTCCAACCATTGTGGGAACCTGCCCCAGAGATGGGAATTCAGGAACAACACGAGAAACTGTGCTTAGCAATGCGGACCCTGGGGCAGGACTTCATTCATTCATTCACTCAATAAGTATTTGAGGACCAGCCCTGGGGCACCACGGAACCGAAAGCAAGCCTCAGTCCCCGCCCTGTCCCTAGTACAATCGGGACGTGTAACTCTTGATTAAGATCAATGTTGGGACAGGGGAAGGACAGAATGTCATGGGGACACAGAGGTAGCACCTTGGCCAGTCCTGGGAAGGCTTGGGAAGGCTTCCGGCTGGAGGACATGACAGCCAGCTGAGTCCGGACAGAGGCGAGGAAAAAGGCAAATTCTACAGCTCTTATCCCCAGTCCTCACCAAGTGGGGCCATTTAAGGAAGCCCTGCCCCCGCAGGTGGGAAGAACCTCTGAGGTGAGAGGAACGGCACGTGCAAAGGCCATTCAGGAAAACTGCAAGCTTGCAGGTTTCAAAGAATGGGCCCAGGAGGCAGCGGGTGGGCAGACGAGAGCCAGGGGACACGAAGCAGAACCTGGAATGAGGATGGACCAGCAGATGTGGTCTGTGGTTCCAAGGTCACGCTTAGGACACGAGAGCCCCAGGCTGTCACCCACCACATCACCCTCAGATCCTCACCCGGGGTCTCCAACAACTGGGCCATTGCCAAACTGGGGACGCCCTGGCTGCTGGAGACAGGGAGGCTGCAAGAACAGCTGTCTCCGAGACCCCTATCATTACGTCTGCCTTTCCGACTACTTCCAAGCATCAAACAACTGGAACCACGTCAGAAGGCTAGCCAGCTCGGGGAGACTGCCTTAAATGAACAGATGAAGCACGTTGCAAATAAATGACCCTTCCTCCAGCATCTAGAGAACGGTCCTCTTAAGTAGGTTAAGCCTGCCCCTACAATGCTATCTTCCCAGACCCAGTTTTGCAACCTTTTCCCCCCAAGTCCACCCACATTTTGAACGAGTGGTCAGTGAGTGGCGGCCGAGTCCCAACCCTGCCTCGCTTCCTCCGCTGGGGTCCTCTGGGACCCTTTGAGTCAGAGCCACAACTTTCTAGGTCACCCTCGGAGCAGGGTACAGAATGGGGTGTGGTCTTCAGCTCCCCACCTCCCAAAAGCAGATTGGGGTCTCTGACATCCTGTCCCCTTGGGGCCAGGCCTGTCCCTTGGTCCACTGGTCCCTGTTCAGAAGAAGGCAGAGTGTACCTCCCACCCTCCTGGGCCCCTGCTCCTGATGGCCACGTGACCGCCCCCATCCTTTTTGCCCTTGTGCCCGGCCCCTCCCTGCCAGCAGTCACCAACCTCCCCACCACCACTGCCTCTCACTCTGAATAAATAATCGATGCCGATGCCCTTACCCTTTGGGAATGACGCTGCTGAAATAAATGGGCTGCTCAGAGGCACTTCCCCAGCCCGGAGGCCCCAGGTCAGTACCAGGGAGCAGCAGTCCTAGCCACCGAGCAACCAGACACACGAGGGAGACGATGGCCAGAGGGGTCAGAGCAGCTTCTGGCCACCCCTTCCTTCTGCTGTGGGCAGTAAGAGAAGCCCCCGCAAATGCCCACTCCTCTAGAAGCTGTCCGGACCTGCCCCACGCCCCACATCAACAGCACCATACTCCACCCAAGGCCATCGCTTTCCCCACGTGCCAGGCAAGGAGACCCCTACATGCCGAGCTCCCTCACTTGGGCTGTGATGTGGACATAGGAGCCTCCCACCCCAGGTCTAGTCCTGGGAGCCTGGATCACAGGGCCAGATGTCCAGGGCTCGAGTCCCCTCCAGCAATGCCAGGAGGGTGGAACTCTCAACTGCACTGTCCCCCTCTGCCCTGGGCCCAGGCCGGGGCATCACCCCTCTCCCTGGCCACAAGCAGGGGCTGGGGGACCCAAGAAAGGCATTAAGCCCATCATACCCAAAGCTCATCCAGCATCCTATGGCTGCTCCAGGGGCCTCCCCACCCATCTGCGGGAACTCAGAGACCACCCACAGACAGGGCATCCCCAACTTGCTCCTCTGAAAGCTTTGCGACCCCCTGCTGCCATCCTCTGAGTCTCCTTCCCCCCACCCCACGAGGAGCTCAGCTGCCACCACTCAGGCCAGCCCCCTCCCCAGGGACCCCAACAGGAACCACCGTGCCGGGGCAGTCCTGCCTGGCTGTCCTGTTCAGTCCTGCCTGCCCTCAGCCTGTAAGTGGGGGGCACCGGCCAGGAGACCGGCCCAGCCTGAGAAAGGCGGAGGTGGGGGGAACTGGGGGGCGGGGGCCGCGGCCTTCCCAGCCCCCTCCGCTCCCACACTGGCGCCCGCCGCCTGGGCAGCACAACTGACCTCATTCGCCAACTGCAGCAGCCTGCGGGCGCCCGCTGCCCGCCCCGGGCGCCCCTACCTCCGGAAGGGCCGGGGGGTGACAGCTCCCGACTGCCACCCCCTCCCGGCAGGTGGGGGCGGCCGTCCCTCCCCTCCCCCGGCCCGAATTATAATCCCAGTCACGTGCCTCCCAATGCACCCAAAAGCCGGACCCAGATTCTGTAACACCTTGAGGGGGAGGGGCGGGGGCCCCGGGGGGGATGGGAGGAGAGGGGAGAAGGGCCTCGGCGCCCGCCCCCCGCAAAAGTTTCTCCTACCTTGGAGGATCCCCAAGCGCTCCTGCCAGCGGCGCCCCGGCCCCGGCCCGCGGCCAGGACTCAGCCTCCTGCCGCTGCCTCCTTAATTAATCCAGGAGAATGGGGGAAGGAGAGGCAGAGGGAGGCGCGGAGCGGCGGAGGGGGCGGGCGGGAGGAGAGCGGGGCGCTGGGCGGGGAGGGGGCCCGGCGGGGGCTCTCGGGCCGGCCGGGGGGCTGGCGCTCGGCGGCCCCCACCCCCGGCGCGGGCTGCGGCGGAGGGCGGGGCGCGGCGCGGGGAGCGGAGCCGAGAGCGGGAGCGCAGGGAGGCTCTTTGTTCTGTAATCCCAGTAAGATTGCCAGCCATTCGCCCCGGCCCTAATCCCAGCCCCGCGCAACACCACCCTCCATTGGCTGCCATTTACATACGGGATTAGCCCGCCCTGCCCGCCCCGCGCCCCGGTCTGGGCACCGCGGGGGGAGCGTCGTGCCCCCGCCCCGCGCCCGGCGCCCTGAGCGCGCTCCGCCCCAGCGCCCGCCGCCAGGGTGGCCCGCAGGAGGGGCGGCCTCGGCGCCCCCTGGCTGCCCGCGACTCCCCTCTGCCTTCCCAGGTCAGGCCGGGGCGGATTAGAAAGCCGCGGCTCGGCCCGGGAGACCGGGGCGCAGGAGCCGGGCCAGAGGGTCAAGGTCACTCAGCGGGCACCGGGAGGATACCCGGGAGACACCAGGGCCCGGAGCGACCGTAGGCCCGGCGCGCCACGCGCTGGGGAAACTGGAAGTGCAGCGGCTGGTCACCCCTGCCGTGCCCAGGTTATTTCCCGGTGGCTTGGCCCGGGTGCCTCTTCAGCCTTTGTCCCCTGGGATGGAAAGGAAGGCAGTGAGTGACATGCCCAAGGTCGCAGCAGATGCAGTTGAACACGTCAGGTCCCATCTTGTCTGGGCAGCCCTCCTGATTCCCCCAACCCAGGCCACCCCCTTCCCCTCCATACCAGCCGTGCTAAGGAGTCAGAAGCACACCTCCGATCCTCTGCAAAGCGTGCATCTTAATTCATCACGAGGAGCACGGTGGTTCATCGCGGTGCCCTGAGCCCTGTGCTAGGCCCTTGCTATGCTGGACACTGTGGGGAGGAAAACAGACCAGGCAGGCCCCAACCCCGGGGAGTGCCTGGCCTAGATGGAGGGAGTCAGATTGAGAATCTACTAGGTCCTAGCAAAGCCCACTGGGGCCCTGCCGGGCACACAACGGGCCCTTGGTAAAGGCTGACCTTGGCTGGCCAGGTGTCCCCCTGGCAGGCTGTGTCCACACTGCCCAGCCCGAGGCCAAGCCCAGAGGGGCCCTTGTGCCCAATGAATGCCTTGCCCGCAGAGGGTATCAGCCAGAGCAGGGGATTGGGAATGAGGCCACAGTCATGCCCTCCATCCCATGCTGCCCCGGCCTCTTGGGGATACTCTCTCATCTTCTTTGTCGCCGGGAGGCCTGGGGACACCTTGAAGCACCCTGTCTTGTGGTCCCCCTCAGACTCACATCCCCACCTGCCCTGTGCTGGCCCTGGTGTGGCAGAGTGACTAAGGGGAAGGGCCAGGGTCTGGAGCCTGACCGCGTGGCTTCAAATCCTAGCTCTTACCACCGTGTGACCTTGGGCAAGGCAGTTCACCCCCAGAGCCTCCATTTCCCCCTTCCTGCAGCCTCTCAGTGAACCACGGCGTGGCCGCTGCAGATAACAGTGATGATGGGCACTGCTAGTTAAGCATCTACTAGGCACCTATATCTACTAGGCATATTACCTAGGCTATCACCATTCCTTACATGAAGCCTGCAAGGCAGTATTATTGGCCTCGTTTTGTAATGAGATGAAGTGACTTGCTTAGGGACATGCAGCATGTGAGTGGCATTGCTGGGACCCTCTCCATAGCCCTCATTCTGCCCACTGGCCTATGGTCCCTCCATTACATCTGCACAGACCCATGAGGTTTTGGGGGTTAGGCATGGCCTCAGTGGGCCCAGCTAGGGGAAGCTGGTCCCAGGAAGGGCTGGCTGGCTGAGCTGTTGGTTTCTGGGCAGGATGCTTCCTGGACCCCAAGTCCAGGGGCAGAGTGCCAGAAACCTCTGGACCCCGGGGCCTAAAGGATTGGAAGCTTGGTGTGTGCTCAGGACTGCCCTCTGCAGGCAGAATCCAGAGCGGCAGACAAACAAGTGGAGTGCTGAGAGGGCACGGCCTGCCTCTGGGCTGTTCCTCCCAGTGGGAACAGCCAGCCTCACTTCAGCCTCACCCAGTCAGAGACTGGGGGCAGTGTGATACAGCAGAAGGCCCTGGCCTGGCATGTCCAGGCCCCGCTCAGTTGCGTGTGACTGGGGTATGACAGCTGGCTCCACGTTCACTGGCTGTGTCCTAGGCCAAGTTAGTTGCCCTCTCTGGGCCTCAGCTTCCTCATTTGTAAAATGGAGTCAAGATAGTCCTTTCGGGCTTCCCTGGTGGCGCAGTGGTTGAGAATCTGCCTGCTAGTGCAGGGGACACGGGTTCGAGCCCTGGTCTGGGAAGATCCCACATGCCGCAGAGCAACTGGGCCCATGAGCCACAATTGCTGAGCCTGTGCGTCTGGAGCCTGTGCTCCGCAACAAGAGAGGCCGTGACGGTGAGAGGCCTGCGCACCGCGATGAAGAGTGGCCCCCACTTGCCGCAACTGGAGAAAGCCCTCGCACAGAAACGAAGACCCAGCACAGCCAAAAATAAATAAATAAATAAATAAAAATTAAAAAAAAAAAAAAAAAGATAGTCCTTTCTTAGGAACGAAATTGGGTCATTTGTAGAGAAGTGGATGGACATAGAGACTGTCATACAGAGTGAAGTAAGTCAGAAAGAGAAAAACAAATATTGTATATTAGTGCATATATGTGGAAACTAGAAAAATGGTACAGATGAACCGGCTTGCAAGGCAGAAATAAAGACACAGATGTAGAGAACAAACGTATGGACACAAGGGGGGAAAGCGGGGTGGGGGGGATGAATTGGGAGATTGGGATGAACATATATACACTAATATGTATAAAATAGGTAACTAATATCTATTAGAACTTGCTGTATAAAAAAAATAAATTTTAAAAAAAGGTAGTCCTTTCTTCATAAGATTGCTATGAGGATTAAATGGCATGTAATACAGGAAAATGTTTAGCAAAGTGCTTGATGCATAGTAGGTGCTTGACAAAGGGCAATTCTCATTTAAAAAATTTGTTGGTTTCATCTAGGGGCAAAGTCAGACGTGGAGTTTTTGCTTGGACTGCTCTTCATAAGAAGGTGGGGATTCAAAGGACAAGGTCATGGACACTCACATTTCTGTCAAGTTCAATTCCTTCTCCAGAGAAGGGCAGCAACATCTCCTTAAGCAGAGAGGGGAGTTTGGTTGAGAAATCCTTGCCAGTGGCTTCTTTCCACCTACAGGAACTTCTCCTGCCAGCTTTCTGAAGCGCATTTGCACTGGCCCTGCCCCATCCTCACCCAGGCCTGGCCAGGTCCCCACTATTACACAGATGTGGAAACCAAGGCTCTTCTCTCCACCTTCCTCCTAACTCTCTCAAAGCCACAGGATTGCTCCCATGACAAAGCCCTTTCCACGTCCTCGTTCACTTAACCAGGTGGGCCTGCCAGCCCCCATTTCACAGGTGGGAATGTAGGATGGTTGGTCATTTGTGGAAGTGACGGTGCGTCTGGGCGTCCTGTCTCCCCATCAGCCCAGGAACTCCCAGGCAGGAGCCGGTCTCTTCTTCCTGGCCCAGTGTGTTTGATTCAGGGTCTCTGACCAGCAGACTGGCCACCCGAGAGACCTACCATATGGACTCTGCCCCCTGCTCCCTGGGGGGTTTGGGCCCAACTTGGATCCCTGACCTCCTTGTGCATTGTTTCCTTTCCCACGATTCTGGGCCACTTCTGGCTCCTTGTTCCTTGGAGGTGAGACTCCACGGGGTGGGGGTGGGAGTGGAGGGTAGAAGGACAGCCTAGCCATCTCAAGGTATCCCTTTTCTGAACACTGGGACAAGCCCAGAGGGAGCTGGGGCTTGGCTGCCCTGGATGTGAACACAAGGACCAAAGGTGAGGACGGTGAGCCCAATGCTCTCATCTTACAGGTAAGCAGCCCGCAGTACCGAGAAGGGAAGGATCAACCCACAGCAGCCCAGTGGCGAGTGGCAGGCGAGGACCTCTGGACTCCCAATCCCCCCAACTGCCGTTCTTTTCTGCCATCTCCGTGGCTTTCCTTGGATTTTCAGGAAGAATGATTTTATCTGATAATAACTATCTAGCCTTTAAAAATGAGACTTGAATGGTTTCTGGATTTAACTACTCCTGTTTCTCTTCAGAGCAACCTATCTCTTATTCCATCATGGAAACCAAAGGGAAAATAGATTCGATGTATGGAAGTGTGCTTTCAAGGCAGCATGTAGGACCCATCAAACAAGGTCAGGCAAGGTGAGCAGAGAATCTGTAAGCCTAGATGTTAAATGTTATCCCTATCAGCCAGGGTGCTCAGATGGTGTGAGGGCTGCGAAGGAGCAAAGGATTGGTGATGGGCTTGCTTGGGGGCCCCAAGTCTGGGACCCAGATTTCCAACCCCCTCCCCCAACAAAGGGCCATCCCTCAGGCCTCCGGGCATCTACTTTCATCCCCTGCCTGGGCCCTGTCCTCCCAGATTTTTCTTTCCATGGCTCATCCAGAATGCTAAGGGCAGAAATCATCTCCCTTCTTCCAAGCTTTCCAGACCCCAGAGAGCAAAGCCCTAGTACTGGGATTTCGGGCACCCTGGCAAGCTGGGGCAGACAACTGGGAGGCAGGGAGGTCTTCCTTTCATGACACAGGCAGCTCTGCAGCCCCAGCCTCCCAGGCCCCGGGGTTTGGCCCTGGTTAGTAGTGTACGGCCACGCGGGCCAACAGAAATAGAATATGAGCCACAAATGCATGCCACGGAGGAAATTTTAAATTTCCTAGTAGCCGTGTTGAAAGAGTAAAAGAACTAGGTGAAATTCATTTTAGTCGTATATTTGATTTAACCCAACATACCCAAAGTGTGTTCAACATGTAATATTTTTAAGAATTGAGATATTTTACATTCTTTTCCTTGTACTAAGTCTTTGAAATCAGTGTCTATTTCACACTTAAAACACATCCCAGTTTGCGCCAGACAGACCTTAATATGTAACTAGTGGCCATGTGTTGGACAATGCAGGTCTGTGGGGTAATTTTCCAACCCTTTTTAAGTGGCAAAATCTTTTTTTCCAATAAACTCTTGCAAAGAAGCTCAGTCCATATACTGCTCTGGATGGGAGCAGAAGTGGAGGTCCTGGAGCTGCCTCGAAATTCCCTTCATCTGCTGATTCCTCTGAGAAGCCCCTGTAGACCCCCTGCCCCCCGCTTTCCATCCCTCCCTTCCCTGCTCCACAGAGCAACCATTGAAAAATACTAATAATAACAATAACGTGGGAGTTGCCTGATGGTCCAGTGTTTAGGTCCAAGACTAGGTGCTTTCACTGCCGTGGGCCTGGGTTCAATCCCTGCAAGCCACGTGGCACAGCCAAAAAAAACACCAAAAACCAAAAAAACACCACAATAACTGACATTTACTGAATGCTTACTCTAAGCCAGGCATGGTGATCAGCATCTTCCATCAAGCCCATTCTGTGGAAGAAACAGGCTCAGGGAGGTACCTGAGAAACACGGTCAAGGTTACAATTCCATCATCCCACCCAGAAGTTAGGCTGAGGCCGCCGGTGAGTCTTCCGTGGCCCCAACTTGGAGGATGTGGGACAAGGGGGAACAAAGCCTTTGTCCCTCACATCATCCCCCACAAGGGGCCCCTGCTTCTCAGGTCTTGGCCCTCCAGCCCCCCGCTCCCACCCCCACCCCCAGCGGGAACCAGCAGGCTTGACTTTCCAGCAAGTACCAGGCAGCAGCTCTGCTAAGCAAATTTAGAGTTATAAATTAGTGAAGACTTAGAACAACTTCAGGGCCAGAAAAGGAAAAAACAAGGGGAAAACACTTCAAAGCAACTTCCCCAGAAACTATAGGAAAAGAGCAAAGTCAGTAAAAAAGCTCTGGGGGGACTTCCCACTCTGAGTGTGTGTCCACGGAGGGTGCGGGGAAGAGAGGAGCAGCCGGGAACCCCCTCCCTGCTGGAAGTCTAGCACAGCAAGAACTGAAGCTCAGCTGCGTTGTTTGGGTACTTTCTTTTCTCCAAGCCTCAGTTTTCTCATCTGCAGAGGGGGTTTCTAACATAGCCCAAGGCCTATAGTGAGTTGAGCCCCAGCCCAGTGCTTGACACAAGGGCAGGGAACCAGGTGAGGCAAGTGGACGAGCTGGAACCGGGGGTCGTGTTGTGGCATCTTCCATCTCAGCTCGGCTACTGACGGGGGGACTTGGGCCTCAGTCTCCTCCCCTGTGCTTGTTAAAAGCGCAGGTCCAGGGACTTCCCTGGTGGTCCAGTGGTTAAGACCCTGTGCTTCCATTGCAGGGGGCAAGGGTTTGATCCCTGGTTGGGGAACTAAGATCCTGCATGCTGCACAGTGGCCGAAAAAGAAAAAGAAAAAGAAAAAGAAAAAAAGCACAGGTCCAGACCCTTCCTGGAGATGTGCTGGCTCAGACACCGGAGGGGTTGGGAACTTTACACTTTAGAACCCAGTCCTGAGGTCTTTCTGACACACATTCAAGTTTGGGGAGCACTAGCCTTCATGTTCTCCAAGGGTCGCTCAGGCGCTGGCATCTGTGGTTTGCCCACACTCAGCCACACAGCTCCAGCCCACGGCCACGTCCCCTGTGCCACACGGCACTCCAGTTTGGCTCCTCCTTCACAGGCTGCCGGTGCCCAGACCAGCAGTCAGGCCAGACATCTGGCCGGGCCAGATCAGCCCTGCAATGGGAGAGCCCTAATTCCACACCAAGGCGCCTTCTCTGTAGCAGGCATCCTTTAGACCCAGTCTCCACCTGCCCCTGGGAGCTCGGAGCCAACAATGAACACACGACGATGTGGTGTATGCAGCCATGAGGAGGCCCTGTGCACTGGAGCCAGAGGGGGCACCCGACTCAGCCTGAGGAGGAATGGGGGTGGCCGAGGCCACGCTCTCCGGTCCAATGGGAAATAATAAACCAACAGCCCCCGTCTGGCATCCATGCCATGGGCCCGCTGGTCCAGGGCCTTAGCACATGCTGAAATAGTCCTTTCCACCCCAGGATTTTCTGCTGCACCCCCAGGAGAAGACTTATCACACAGGGTCTCCCTGTCTCTCCCATCAGCCTTCCATACCACCCCATCTCCCAAGGGGAAGTCTGGTCCAGGCCTTGGAACCAAGTCTTTGCTTTTGCATCAGTGCATGCAAGCGGGCCTTTGCATACACAGTCCATCTAAACCCAACGCCTAACCAAGTCAGCTCTTCATCCTCCAGATCTCAGCCTTCCTGACCGCACTGACCCGGCCACCCATCCCACCAAGGCTCTCAGAGCCCGTTAGGAAAGAGCAGGGGAGAAACTCTGAACACTTGCTCCCATTGGAATTTTACGTTGGGTGAGTGATGATTCAATCCCTGTCTGACTCACCCATTAAAATCACGTGAGGACAGACATGGGGAGGGGTCCTGGTGTGCCTCGGGGTCCCCAGCACCCAGCCCTCCACAGTAGGGCTCTACAAACATTTGCTGAATGAATGAATGGATGAATGAATGAATGAAAAAGGCCTCATCTGTCTGCTGTCATGTGACTTGCTGGTCTCTGTTTTCTCTCTCTCTCTCTCTCTCTCTCTCTGTTACTCTCCATCTGTTGCTGTCTTTTTATGTAGCTCTCTCCAGCAAAATATGCACCTGGGTCTGTTTCTATGTCCTAGTGTCTGCCCTGGCCTCTGTCTCTCCTTGTCCCATATCATCTCCGTCTCTCTCTGAATCTGTCTGTCTCTCTGTCTACATCTTTCAAGTGATGCTGTCTGTCATCTCTCTCTCCCTGAGCCTTTATCTCTCCCAGCTCTCTCAGGGGCTGCTGTTTCTCTCTGTCTCTGTGTTTCTGTCTCTCTCTTTCTCTGGGGGTCCTCACTTCTCTTGCTCTCTGCGACTCTCTCTCCTTGCGCCTCTTGTCTCCACCGTCCCTGCTCTCTGTCTCCTCCGACTCTCCTCTCCTGGAATCTTTCAAGAACTGAGAGAGGCATATAATTGCGCTGGGGCCGTCTCCATGGTTGCAGCTGTGGCGTAACTGAAAGATCACTTTGGAATGACCGTCTTTGTAATAATTGCACCGTAATAGTTTCTGTGAGGCAGAGTAGGGCTCGGTGTGAGGTGGCCAGGACAGCCAGGGACCCTGGCGGGAAAGGGCCACCTGCAGCTACCAGTATCCCAGGGCCAGGCTCCGGAGGGGACACTTGGCCTTGGCCAGAAAACAGGAGGGGGGCGGGAGTGGGTGAGTGGGGAGGGAGGCCAGTCTCCCTGCCCCTACATGCCCTCCCTGCGCCTACCCGCTGGGCCCTGCTCCTGTTTATAATTTATGCTTATGATCAGAATTATCAGCAATAATGATAACATGATTATAATTGCTGAGCTGCCTGGCTCAATTGCAGCACTGTTGGTAAATATTATGATAGGGAATAGCATGAGGTCAGTACCTCCCAGACCTTGAGGATGGGGTGAGGGATAGGAGGGGCACAGCGGGTATGTGGTCCCCCACCCCATCCTCTCCAGAAGAACTTCTGCTTGGCCATTTGCTGATCCATTTTAACCCCCAACGATCCTCCCCGTGTCTGCCTTAAATCATTCCTGCTTTCGGCTCAGCAGGAAGCATTTAGAAGCCTGCAGGGTGTCACCCCACCAACAGAGGGCTCTCCAGAGCTGTGGTGTGACTGCCACCTGGGAGGTGAGGGGGCACAGAAAGGATGGCCCTTCCACACCCAATTTGGGTTTGACTGGCGATTCAGTCCCACAGGAGCTCGGGGGTGGTCTGAGGGGTCTTGGCAGAGGGCTAAGGGGCAGGACAGGGCCACTGCCCTGAGCACAGTCCCTGGGGGACGGGGGACATTTCTGACATCCAGAGGCCCCGCTTCCTGCCCAGGTGAAGTGAAGCTGGAGGCCCAGGGTGTGAACAAGAACAAGAACTGCATCCTGCATCAGATGTAAAAACAGCCCCTTTAAGGGAGGTCACCCAGATCATCCGAGGACAGGGACGAGATGTGCCCACTGCCACCACCCAACAGCCCACTCGGCCGAGCTGAGCCCCCTGGATCTCGGTGGGACCGGGCGCCCCCTCAGCCTGCGTCCTCCAGCAGCCTGGAATAACCGTCCGGCTCTGATGCTATTAAGTGCGTGGTTAGAAAAGATGGGTGTGGGCTTCCCTGGTGGCGCAGTGGTTGAGAATCTGCCTGCCAGTGCAGGGGACACGGGTTCGAGCCCTGGTCTGGGAAGATCCCACATGCCGCGGAGCAACTAAGCCCGTGAGCCACAACTACTGAGCCTGTGCGTCTGGAGCCTGTGCTCCGCAACGTGAGAGGCCCGCGCTCCGCGATGAAGAGTGGTCCCCCGCTCGCCGCAACTAGAGAAAGCCCTCGCACAGAAATGAAGACCCAACACAGCCATAAATAAATAAATAAATAAATAAAAGATGGGTGGGCTCTGAGAATCAGAGTGAGGCTATAGGCGAGTGCACCGGTGCCCCAGGAGAGGGCCGAGGTGGCAGCGAGGACGGACTGGCCCTCCAGGCTGCCTTGTGGGTGGCAGGGCGAGGCTCCACACTCCTGTTTTATATCCGGAGGCTCAGAGGCTCAGAGACACTTCCCAAACTCCGAGGAGCAAGGGGCACAGCCGGCATGTGCCCTGGGCCCGTCTCTGGCGACTTGGAGCCTTTCTGGACAGGACAGAGCCCGGCTGGCCCCCAGTCCTCCATGGGCTGCATTATTCATGAGCCCCACAGTACCCCCCGGGGATAAACATTCAGAAGGAGCGTTTCAAATCCACTTTCCTGCTCTGAAAATAAATGAATGAGCAGAGAATGCCAGCGCACACGGAGGCCATGGGCCCAGACTCCTCAGAGTCCTGGGAAAGCTCACAGATGGCCTATTTCTGTCCCCTCACCCCGGGCCCCTGACCAACAGGGCCTGAGACCAACACAATTGGCAAGCTGGGCCGAGCCCAGAGCGGGGGTCTGAGGCCAGATGCCCCTCTCTGTCCACTTTTCCTGCCCTGGCCCAGGGCCAGCCCACCCCCAAATCCAGGTGACCCAGGTGACTCTGGTCCCTGGCACTTGTTGGGTCCCAGGCAACTGGCACAGTCTCGGGATCCTCCGGGGACTGGGAGCTGGTCAGACCCAGAGGAACTGCCTGGGCTCCTCGCCAGGGTCAGGCTGGACACACACTTAACTGGTGCTTTTGTGGCCTGAAAAATAAATAAAAGAGGCAGCGTGCTCCTGACTCCATTGCCTGGAAGATGCCCCCGCAGCCTCCCCTCCCCCCGAGCTGCCTCTGCCCTTCTCCACCAGCCCCTCAGGAGGAGCATCTCACACAGGAGGTCCTCGGCCCAGAACTCCGGGGTGGACCCTCGCCAGAGAGTGCCTCGAAGGTAGGGATGTTAATTCGGTTGAACCCACGTCAATGTGAATTAAAAAAAGGAGGTCAGTGCTCGGGGCCAAGGTCACAGAAAATGGACTTGGTTTCAACAGCAAGGGGGCAAACTGAGAATTGTCCATCTGAAGTTCAAGTGGAGACGTCGCATGGTACAGGAGCTGTACCTTCAGGGCTGGGCTGCTGAGATGAGGCAGGACAGGGGAAAGCCATCCAGGTAGCAAATTCCGAAGAATACATTCAAAGAACTCATCAGCTCTGGTCCCCGAGGAAGGCAGAGCTGTGGGTAAACGTGTGTTCTTGCTGTACAGGAGACAAGGGGGAGTACCTGGACCCAGGGAACCAGGGTCTCAGCCTTGAAATTTCCTTCTCTGCATCCCCAGCCCCAGCCCCAGCCCAGGGCCCCATCTCGCACCAGCGAGCTGGTGTGGATAGGATTTCAGCCCCCACCTGCCCCCTCAGCACAAACTGTCCAATCCCCGAGGTCTCACCTCCCAGGTCCCCGGAGGCTGAGGGACATTTTGAGATCTCATAAAGGAAGTATCCTTTGGGTGACAGAATGGAACTGTTTGCTTTACTCTGGAGCAAGGAGTCAGGAGTTGCTGTGCTACTGCAGGCAAGTCCCTTTCCCTCTCTGAGCCTCCGTTTTTTTCAAAATGGGAGGAGTTATCCAACGTTCTAATGAATTTCCCTGGGCTTCATCCTAAATGGTCTAAAAGGGGCCATCTAGGCGAGAAGGATAAATTGGAAGATTGGGACTGACATATACACACTACTATATATAAAACAGATAACTAATAAGGACCTAATGTATAGCACAGGGAACTCTACTCAATACTCTGTAATGGCCTATATGGGAAAAGAATCTAAAAAAGAGTGGATATATGTATATGTGTAACTGAATCCTTTGCTGTACACCTGAAACTAACACAGCACTGTAAATCAACTACACTCCAGTAAAAATTTAAAAAAAAAAGGGGGATCACTTAAGCCAGAACCTAAGGGAACCAAGAGATAAAGAGAAAGAGGTTGTTCAGACTAATGGTTAAGAGTGTAAATCCCAGCACAGCCCCTCACTAGCTGTGTGTCTCTGGGCAAATAACCTCACCTCTCTGTGCATCAGTGACCTCACTGATCAAATGGGAATGAGGGCCTTGCCTACCTCGAGGAGGTGCCGTGGGAGGTAAATGAGTCCGTGCATCTGAATGGTCAGCGCTGTGTCTGGCATGTGTAAGGCTCCACGGCACCAGCTATGAGTGCCCCCCACTACCCTCGGCTCTAAGGGACCCTATGGGGGAAGCAGGCCAGGCACCTGCAAGGACAGACACACTGGATGTCTAGACCTGCTGAGCCAGACCTGGGTGGTTGGACAGGCTGAGGGCAGGTGACCGGGGCTGAAGTCCAGGCCACACTCAGCTCACCCGGGCTCAGTGGTGTGAGGTTGCTTCCAAGGTCAGCCCATCACGCTTAGCGCCCCAGCATGGCATCTGCCCAAAGCAGAGACACTTTCTAATGTGTTCCGAGGCCACCAGCCCCCTGCCTGCTGGGCCCTCCTGAGAGGTATCCCTCGACACCTGTGGAATCTGGGTCACCTGCCCAAGCTCCCGGAGAGCAACGTCCTCTTCTGAGATACTGTTGGTCCAGGCCTGTCCTACCCAAGGCCCTGCTGGACCCGGCGCTTCCTGTCACCGCTGACGGCCGAGACTATCTCTCCCCAAGCTCTTGGTCATTTCCAGCCAGCTGTCCCCACACACCCAGGACTCTGGTCTGTGTCATTTTCTGCTCTACGTCCTGCGACCGGAAGACTGCCTGAAGAAGTGTAAGAGATGCTCGTTCATTGAATGAGGTGTGGGTAGGCCTCTATAGGCCCTGGATCTGCAGCGCTGGGCCCCCTGTCCCTGGGGCACCGTCTTTCACCTTGCCTTGTGACAGGTCCTCTGGGGCCAGTGCAAGGCCACCTGGAGCTGCCGCTCAGGTGGACGCACGAGCCAGGGCCAGCCGGGCACTCAGCCCTGAGGTGCCAAGGTGGGTAGCCGCCCGGCATCCTCAAAGCCCCTTTGCCTGCCAGCATTCTGTTCACCTCTCCAGGCCCAGCTCTCACGTCGCTGCCTCCAGGAAGGAGTCCCTGATCTCAGGCTGGTCAGCTGCTCCTCTGGGCCCCTGTGGACCCGCAGCACTCTGCCCCTGCTCAATCAGGTTTGCGGAGACTTGAATAAAGAAGAAAAATAAAACCACATAACACATGCTTCTCTTCCTGCTTGACCCAGGGCCGGGGCCTGCTACAGAACTGCAGAATGAAAATGGGGGGTTGGGGGTAGGTGAGGGGGGCAGGTGCTCATTGTTCAACAAGCCAGAAAAATGTGTCCTTAAAGGTACTAAAATATAAAACTTTCCCTTTCTTCCGCAGTCTCTCTTTCGACATATCATGGTGTTTTGAAAAATTTGCTATTTTTTTTAGAATTTATTTATTTATTTTTTAATTAATTAATTATTTTATTTATTTTTGGCTGCGTTGGGTCTTTGTTGCTGCACACGGGCTTTCTCTAGTTGCAGCGAGTGGGGGCTACTCTTCGTTGTGGCTCGCAGGCTTCTCACTACGATGGCTTCTCTTGTTGTGGAGCACACGCTCTAGACGCGTGGGCTTCAGTAGTTGTGGCACGCGGGCTCAGTAGTTGTGGCTTGCAGGCTCTAGAGCGCAGGCTCAGTAGTTGTGGCACACGGGCTTAGTTGCTCCCCGGCATGTGGGATCTTCCTGGACCAGGGCTCGAACCTGTGTCCCCTGCATTGGCAGGCGGATTCTTAACCACTGTGCTACCAGGGAAGCCCCAAAATTTACTATTTAATGTCATTCTAAGTAAAGAAAAATTTAAATGTAAAGTGATTAGCATTGTGCCATTTCATCTTTACCATTCCTCTTTATATTGTTCAGGGCCAGCTTTAAATGCAGCTATAAGAGCGTTTAACTCATATGTGGAACCCCCGAGTTTACGCAGTTTATATCATGCCTTGTACACGCCTGTGTGTGTCATTCTTACTCCAATAGGTGGAAACACGGCACAAAACTAACTCAACTGTTTTAATTTCACTTTAACATACACATGCATTCAACCAACTCCCTCTACCGCTGGCTTATGATGTGTAAGAAAGGACCAAAAGGAAAAGAAACTCTGAGTTGCCCTACTTATTCATTTCCTTCTATGTCGTCATTTTCGGCATGAGTGGTTGGCTAATGCAGGGAAGTAACGGATAAGGAAGGGTATGATAGGGTTCCTTGGTCCTTTGTGATTCTTAGAAGTCATTGCCTTCTTTTCTGCATTCGAAGCAGGTTGCGGTTTGAACAGAAAGCAGGGCTTCTCGAGGTTGTCGGCAGCCCCCTGGTAGGACACGCTCCCCTTGTACTTGCTTCAAGTCTCCTGCTCTTGATGGGCCCCCTGGAACTTCATGCCCAAGGGGCATTGCCTCCACTGTGTGACTGTGGTGGCGCAGAACACGGGTACGTATCAGGAACTTCCTCTGTCCCCACGCATGTTCCTTGTCCTGTTGGACTTCACTTACAAAACACACATTCAATGACAGAACTATTAAGAATTTTAAGATGGCAACAGCAGAGCATTTAACTGAGCGTGGAGCCCTTCTGAGCGCAGGGCCCTGTGTGGCCCAGGAGGTGGGCCCTGCCAAGGGGAGCACAGTTTGCTCATTTGCCTGCTTCTGCATCATCAGTGCACACCTGCAGGGCTGGCTCTTTTTGGTGACCAAAGGGAGTCCGTGGAACCCTAGGGGCTTGCCTGGGGCCCCATCCCAAGGCTGGTCAGAGGCATCAATCCCAGGCTGGTCCTCCTCATGGGCCCAAACTTTTGTTTCAGGAGCCCATTTACTGGTCCCTTCACCCCCAGCTTGTCCTCCTTCCCAGAAACCAGAGACCTGTCTCCCGACCTCTTCTGCCCACGAGCTGTGCAACCTTGGCTAGGGTACCTCCCCTCTCTGGGTCTCATTTTCCCTGGGGTGAGAGCCATGGTGCTGTGGCTGCCTGATCAGCTTTGTGAACTTGCCATCAGCCAGGCCGGCAGGAGGGAGGGAGGTGTCTTTCTCTCTTGCCCACCTCTATGTCACACTCGGGGATGTTACAAGGAACTGTCGGTGTCCACGGTCACGCAGCCTGGCCCCCTTTCTGGGGCGGGGGGGTGTTCATCCCAAAGTGCATTGGTTTCCTACCAGTTGGAGTTTCTGCTGACACAGCCGTATTTTCAGTGCTGGCATTGTGCTTGTATTTAGGTCAGGCCTATTTTAATTCCACTGGGACTAGTGCTGGGCTGAGACCGCCTTCTGGGGCTGACACAGAGGAGTACTGGGTTGGTTCAGATGGGCTGGGCTCCTGAGGCTTCTGGGAGGTGGCAGAGGGAGGTGGTGGGGAGGAGTGGAGGGTGGCAAGACAGGGCAGGTGGCTTGGCCCCAAACCCTGGCCCACCTGAGGCCCCTCCACCCTATTCCTTCTTGGTGGGAACCCCCAACACACATACTTAGCTGCTGAGGAGGAGAGAGACTCCTGGACTGAGCACCCAGGGACATGGTTTCCATTCCACCAACGTGCAGTATGATTTGGGCAAGTGACGCCCTCTCCTGCCTCAGTTTCCCCACCTGTGCGATGACCGCCTGCTTGATGAGGCTAGCCAGCCCTTCTAGGTCCTCGTGTCCCTGTGGTTAAGAACCCAGACTGGTGTCCTCGTGCAGCCACTTGCTAGCTGTGTGACCTTGTCAAGTTACAAAACCTCTCTGTGCCCAAATGTCCCCAGCTGAAGAATGGAGATAAAAATAGGACCAATCTCATGAGGCTGTAGGGAGTGAGATGACGGAAGGCACATAAAAGCGGTCACGTGGGCCCTGCCTGGAACTCGGGAACTGCTCGGCAGGAGGTAACTGGCGGTGGTGTTATTTCATTACCGACGTCCACCCAAGGTGCCCCTCAGCTCCCAGCCCCTCCTTGGCCCAGGCCCGAGCCACAGAGGCTGCGCGCTCATTGGCATTCTGACCACCAGCACCCTTACCCGGCCTGAGTAAACCTACCCCGCGTCTATCACCAGATCTGGTAATTAATACCCTTGACGGTTTTTATTGGAATGAGGCAGGACCTGCACATGACTTGCTTTTTAATTAATAACCAGCCTCCCTCCTCACTCCCCTCCCTTCCCCCTGATGTCCTTGAGGACAGGTCGGGGTGGGGGACCCAAAGTCACCCAGGCCAGTTCGGCCATCTCTGGAGGGAGGGGTACATGGCGGGGCCCAGGGATGCAGCCCTGTGATTATTTCTGACACTCCCCCCTCAACGTGCTCTGTGCAGAAGGGCTGGCTCTGGGGGGGACGGCCAGGCCCAGGGGAGGTCCCCAATGTGGCCCCCGACCTTAGGGTGCATGTAGCCCAGGATGGCTAGACCCACAGACACATCAGTTCTAAGAACAGGCGCTACAGGAGAAGTTTGTGGAAGAGCAGAGACAGAGGTAACCAGCCTGGCCTGGAGGCGCCGGGAAGGTGCCATTGAGCTGCCGATGCTTGAAGGATGATGTAGCTGTCCTGGTGGGAAAGAGGAGACACTGCTTTCGCAGGATGCAGGGGTGGCCTGTGCAACGGCTTCGTGTGAGGGTGAGGCTGGCTGATCAGAAAGGATGGTCCCTTGGCTGGAGCGCCGGGGAGCCCTGAGGACATGGTGGGAGATGAGGCTGAGGGACCAGACACGACAGGCCTTGAGCGCAGGGCTGAGGTTTCATCCTCAGGGCAACGGACAGCCTCAGCAGGTTATATACAGAAGAGTGACGGGGTCAGATCTGAGTCTTAGAATCATTGCTTGGGTGTCCAGTGTGCTAAAGGGACTCGTAGGGACCCCGGGCTGGCAGAGCTGTGGACCACACTCAGGCTCTGAGACCTGGACGCCCCACCAGGGGCCCAAGAGTCTGGACCCTCCCGGGGCACAGGGTCGGCTGCCTCCCTCCAAGCCCAAAGCTACCTCCTCCTCCTGCTATTTTTAATATAGAACCTTGTTGGGATTCAAATGAGCATCTCCAATCTGGGCTTCTTTGCATAATGTCCCTCAATTAACATTTCTAAGGTGCCAAAGAAGAAGACAACACACACATCCCAAGTGGGGACCCCATTGCTCTGGGAGGAACCCCACTTTGCCGGTGAGGAGCACATTGCCATCGTCCTGGAAGCTCAGTCCCAGATGGAGTCTCACTGAACCAGACTGAGGGCCCTCTGCCTCTCCGGGACTCAGTTTCCCCTTTGTGAAATGAGGCGGCTGGTGACGTGATCTCTAAGGAGCTTTGCCCTCTCCTGGCTCAGAAACTGCAAATCGTCTCTTTTCCTCCCTGCAAACTTGTAAGGGCGATAAGGGGGATGGACCCATTTAACAGATGAGGGAACTGAGACACAGAGAATGGGAGGGATTTGCCCAACATCACTCAGGGCTTCAATGTCCTTTCACCTCACCCCGTAGGGTCTCCCGAGCTCTATGTGCCCCCAGGGAATTTGGGGAGACAAGGCCCTCACCGGAAAACAACCAAAGGAAAATTGAGGCAAGACAAGGCCATGGTCCCTGAGGGTTGGGGCAGCCAGGAAACCCTTCCTTTTTGTTCTCCTTGTCTCAGCCCCAACTCACTTCCTCCAAGAAGTCTTCCTGGATCTCTCACTTCTCTGAGCTACTTCACCCCTTACTGTCCATGTTGCCCACCAACACCTGACCCTCCAGGTGGTCCTCTTCTCCCAGAATGCTCTGGTCTCCTTGATGGACCACGGCTTCACTGAGGTCAAGGAGGAATCCCCTTGGTTCCTGGGCTTCCTGCCTCTGAGCCCCACACATGGCTTAGCACAGACCTGAGCAAACAGGGCTGGCCGTCCCCAACTACCTGCATTCCCAACACATGGCAGGACACTCCATGTGCGCTGGACACGTAAATGAGTGCCAGTCGCCGGGCGCTGACACAGGTCATTCTTTCCACGGCTGGACTGGACACTCCTGGAGGGCAGGGACCATGTTGTCTCCTCTTTTTGACCAACAAGTCCTACCCCAGGATCTCCGTGTATGGGGCTGAGTTTACTGTTGGTGCTCAATAAAGCATTTGGGATGTAAGTCACTTTGCTTCTTCAGTCCATGTCTCCATCTGCAAAATGAGAATTCTTGAGCATTTTGTGGAGCATCTGCTACGTGCAGGTCCCAGTGATAGACGCTGGGACCCACAGAGGAAGCAGATCTGACCATACCCTGTTCTATAGGAGCCCAAGGCTAGCTGGGGAGAGAGGGCATCCAAGAATAAATACCAGGCAATTAGATGGATCCTCTGAGGAAGGCAACAGGCCATGGGGATGAGAGAAAGAGAGAGAGAAAGAGCAAGAGAAGGGGAATGGAGAGACACACACTAGCTTCTAAGCTGGACCTCAATGATGGGAGAGGAGCAAGGACAGATCAGGAGGAGGAAAGAGCCTGTGGACAACCCAGGAGGCAGAGACAACACAGGAAGCGGCAGGAATAACGAGTTGTCCAGCTTGACCCAAATGTGGGGGAGAAAAGATGGGAAAGAGAAGTGGCAGATTTACTGGGAGGGGCCCTGCAGGCAGGGGTGGTGGTGGACCACAGTCCTAATGTCGGGGGGACACGATGCTGTTTGTGACACTTTTGCTGTTGGTGTCCTCCCCATATACCCTTGACCCACCTGGCATTACCTGCAAACAGCATCCCGTGACTCCGCCTAAGGGTGATGTCTGGCTCTAGGTAAGGGGGGCACCCTCAACCATTTAGAGGCAGGAGCTGGAAACTGAGCACCCCAGCTGGCCCCGCTCCGTGGGACGATCCTGAGGCACGAAGCCAGCGCAGATCTCAGAGGGTCCCGGGCCCCAGTTACCCCAAAGTCACCTGCTCACTGATACACTCTTTACTGGCTTTTCTCCCTGTCCCACCCCCTCCACAGTCATCCTGGGTCACCTCCCAAGCAGTTGCATTTAAATCCCTGGGGAATTCGAGCAAAGCCAGCCAGAATTTCCTATTTCTCTGGGATTGACTCCTATTTAAGAAGCAGCCCAGGAGGATGGGGCTGCAGAAGCCCTGGGGAAGAGGGGGGTGTCTGAAGCTATAAAGGCTGAGACACCCCAGAAGTAAGCATCTGTGGGAAAAGTTTGCATCTTTACTCTTTCATTTATTCAGTTATCTCGACTGTACCTCGTTTCAGAGAAAATTTAAAGCCACTTTCAACAACACAACACTCATGTCAGTTGGGTCATCCCATCCTAACTGACATTGCCCCATTGCAGCAGCTTGGTCCTTAAGGCTACCTCTTCAGCCTCCCGCCGTGTACTCTGGGGTTCAGTGTTAACATTGCTGGTTTGTCTGGAACCCGCCCCCCGCCCAGACAAAACACATCCTTTATGGTCTTTTTTAGGTGCATGAGGGTAAGTTTCATGTACTGGGTTTTAACCTTTTTCTTATTGATTTGTAGGAATTCTTTAGATACGATAGATCCCAATTCTTTGTGTAAAATTTTAAAACACTTAGCTATAGGCACTGCAAATCTTTCCCCAAACTAAGAGTTAACATTCATTTGTTGTCAATATTTATTTATTAAAATAAGTTAAATATTTTACTTATTAGAAGTTTTACATTTTAATTTAGTCACAGTTGCCAATATTTTTCTTTAACATTTGTGCTTTTTGCATCTTGTTTCAGAAAAACTTACTATGGCTGATTCTGTTGGGGGCCTTCAACATCCATTCTACCTTTCTGCCTTAGTAACAGAATACCAGTTTTTAGCTGGACATACTGCCACTCAGCTAAAAGACTACATTTCCCAGTCCTCTTTCCAGCTGGGTGTGGCCATTAGACTGACATCTGGCCGATGATATATGAGTGAAAGTGTTTTGTGGGACTTCTGGGACATTTCCCTTCCTTACCTTCTTCATTCTGCCATCTAGAATGTAGATGTGATGGTTGGAGCTCCAGCAGTCATTTTGGACTTTGAGGCGACCTCAGAATGGAAGCAACATGCTGAAGGTGGCAGGGCAAAAGTTAGAAGCCTAATTCTTGGTATCACTGTGAATCAGTCATAACAGTTTTTCTGGTTTTGTTTAGTTTAGTTTTGTTGCCTACTTCTAGAGTGATTATACCTGAGATAGAAATGATCTTAAATAAGAGACAACTTACTTAAGCCACTATTGCTTTGGGTGTTTCCAGTTGAACACACTTCCCTATCCTACATTTTCTTTTAAAAGTTGAACAACTTTACTTTTCACACATAGTTCTTTAATTCATCTGCAGTTGATTTTTGCTTATGTAGGAGGTGGGAATCTAATTTTATTCTTTCTCCATATGGACAGCTAATTGTCCTAGCATCATTTATTGAATAGTCCAAAACAAAGTATAAGGTATTTTGGAATACATTTAATAAAAGTTACTCAAGACCTAATAGATAACATTGTAAAATTAACTTTGGGATGTAAATTTTAAAAACACTTAGATATGGGGAATTCCCTTGTGGTCCAGTGATTAGGACCCCTCGTTTCCACTGCAGGGGGCACGGGTTCAATCCCTGGCCAGGGAACTAAGATCCCCGCATGGCGCGGCCCAAAAACAAACAAACAAACAAAAAAACACCTAGATAAATGGAAAGATATACCATGCTTACAGATGGGAGAATAATTCATGGATGGGAAGATAATTCTCCCTTCAATTAATTTATAAATTCAATGCCACCCCAATCAAATCCTAACGTGGGTTTTTCAAGTTATATTTGCAAAGATAAACAAAAACAGGTTAGGAAATTAGGGAAAATAATGGCAGGAAAAGAAGATAAAGCCAGAGGTGAGGGCTAGTGTAGTTGTCAGAGGTGAGCCACAATTTCCCTATGAAATTTTTGGCATCTGATATACAGAGGGAAACATGATCCGTTTTTATCTAAAAGGCAAAAGCAGGCCATTACCAGGTAAGCACAGTTGTTCCTGGGAGTGGTGGAGAAATTAAGGGGGTAACAGCTAAGGGGCATGGGGTTTCTTTTTGGGGTGATGAAAACGTTCTAAAATTGATTGTGATGATGGTTACACAATTCCATGACTATACCAAAAAAATAGCACTTTAAATGGGTGAGTTGGGGACTTCCCTGGTTGTCCAGCGGTTAAGACTCTGCGTTCCCAATGCTGGGGGCCCGGGTTCGATCCCTGGTCAGGCAACTAGATCCTGCATGGCACAACTAGAGTCCGCATGCCACAACTAAGAGTCCGCATGCCACTACTAAAAATTCCCACAAGCCGCAACTAAAAAATCCCTCATGCTGCAACTAAAGATCCCGCACGCCGCAATGAAGATCTCGTGTGCTGCAACTAAGACCCGGCGCAGCCAAATAAATAAATAAAATATTAAAATAAAAAAGGGTGAGTTGTATGGTATGTGAATCATATCTCAAGAAAGCTGTTAAAAAAAAATGAAAGGAGAACAAAGAACACACAGTAAGATGTCGTAGATGTGTGGGTGTGAGTCCTGTGGTTCCTGGCTCTAAATCAGGCCCCAAACTCACTGGGGTGACTTGCAGAAATGGATCGTTACCTAAAAGTGTCTAAAAGCCCGGAGCATCTCCCAGAGTCGTGACCTGGGATGGTGGGTCTGAGCCCTCTTAATGCGATAATCAGAGGGCAGGTCAGACCTGGTCCAGGCCCAGGGAAAGCTATATCCTCTGCCTGCAGGAGAATGCATCTTTTTTTGCTTTTTAAAAAACTTTTTATTGAGGTATTGCATACAGAAAAGGACACATGCCACAAGTGTACAGCATGTTGGATTTCATAAACTGAACACTTGCATGTAACCAGCATGTAGGTGACGAAATAGAATCTTCCAGGCCCCCAGAAGTACCCCCATACTTCCTGCTAGTCATATCCTGACTTCCAACAGCATAGATTACTGTTGCCTGTTTTATTTCGTATACAAACGGGATTCTACAGTATGCATTGTTTTGCCTGGCACCTTTTAACAGATATATTCCTTTTTTTTTTTTTTTGGCCACACCGTGTGGCATGCAGGATCCTAGTTCCCCACCAGGGTACCAGGAGTCGAACCCATGCACTGCCCCCCTTGGAAGCGTGGAGTCCCAACCACTGAACCACCGGGGAAGTGCTTTTTTTTTTTTCTTTTAACTGTCTGCTACACTTCTGTTCTTTATAGCTGGGGGTGAAGTGTGGGAAGGAGGTGAGACAAGCCTAAGGGATGGACATTCTAGGGGATCCTGGTGACCTGTGGTGGTCCTGGCAGGAAAGGGCTGGGGGTGAGGAGGTAACCTAACTGGCTGGCCTGAGTCAGGAGCCCCTGTGTGACCCCAAAGGTGATCTCTGTTTGGGATAAACTCTGTAAGAGCCAGCTGCTCCCTGACCCTCGGCCCATCAGGAGGATCCTCACACAGCATCCCTGCGCGGCACTACGTGAAAAGCATCCCCTGGCGTTGTGCAACATGACGGCCTGGCTTTCACACAGCCTTTCAGAGAACAGGACTGGACCATCCAGGAAATGAATGTGTCGGGGCAGCCTGGTGTAAAGCTGGGCCAGGTTCCTGGTGTAGACCCTCTCCTGTCCTCCATCACCAGCTACCAGGACCCCAGCATCAGTTCCCATTGGAGACCAGTGCACATGGGCAGGACCTCCTGCCCAGCACGGCCTCTAGGTCTGTGGCATCCTCCTGGCAGAACCTGCCCTGACTCCAGTAGCTGTGGGTGTCAGAGACCACGGATTCTAAAACATGCAGGTCCTTAGTGAAAGCCTGGGTGGCATGAGATTCTAGGCAACCATGTGCTTCAGTAAATCAAGGTGACCTTTGCACAGAGAGGCTAGTGAGCCTCTCTAGTTTCTTGGAATGAAGTATTTGGAAAAAGCAGCAGTGAACGGGTGGGGAGATCTATGGGGCTACCTGAGGGGGCCTACAGGGACAGCCAGGGGAATGAGGCACGGGATCTCTGCAGAGGGCCAGGGGGGCTCCTGGGGTGAAGCGGAGGCAGGGGCCAGGAGAAGGGGAAGCAGAGAGTGGGAGCCTGGACCCAGCCACATTGGGCTCGCCATCCCTCCTGCCATTCACTGGCAGTGTGACCTCCAGCAACTGTTTATCCTCCTTGGGTCTCATCTGCTCACCTTTCAAAAAGAGCTGATGGCAATCCTAGAACACCAGTTGCACAGGGTTTAGTGAAGATTGAATGCCTGGAAGATGAAGATGACGTAATCCCTGAGAAAAACAATGATTTTAAACTGAGAAAATCAAAAGCCAGCCAAGACTTAGAGTAGAGAATTATTTGAAATAATGAAAAAAATTTAAGATGACAGAAATCAAAGACTAGGACCAATGAGATGACAACTTTAAAATGTAAATGTGTATATATAACACAAAGTTGTAATCAGCCAATGCAAAATGAAAATGAAAACCCAGGAAATCGGGCTTAAAATTACCCTTAATGAGAGAGGAAAGTTAAGAGGTTTAAAATGATGATAAAATAAAGTGACAAAATGAATGTGATTGAAGATTGAAGATCAAAGCCTAAAGTCTGAGATTAAAAGATTAAACCTAGGAAAGGTAAAGATGTAAGAGTTTAAGAAGATGCAGACGACCACCCACGAGATAAAGAGAGATTTTCAAGAGGACGGGACCCTGGATGAAGAAGTGACTTTGAGAATGAAGACAGTGCTGTTTACCTTCTAAACAAGAAGAAAACTTGAAAGAGGACTAGGAGAGAAACCATTTTAAAGGAAACAACAGCAAAAAAACTTGGAGAAGTTTACAGATACAGAAAATAAACTCAGATTACAAGTAAATGAGGACATTTCGGAGACCCATAAAGGGCTATATTTTTTAGAATGGAGGGCAAACCTGGGAATGTTTGGAGTTCAAGGAAGATGGCCAAGAGGAAAGCAAGGCTGAAGATTTAGGTGTGTGTGTCGGGTGGGGATAGATCCATCTGACAACTGTTTATTGAGCAACTACTCTGTGTCAGGCACTGGGCTAATTGTGAGGGATATGGGGTGAGCCCCACACGGTGCTTGCCCCTGGGAGAGACAGGTGGTACACAAGTTCAGACTGTGGTCTGTGCCATGAGGGGGTGGGGAGCGTGCAAGGGGAGAAAAACAGGGGTTATGTGTGTGTGTGTCTGGTCACTTGGAATGGTTTCTCTGAGGCTATGGGGTTTGAGCCAGGATCTGAGGGCTGAGTTGTGAGAAGGGGGACAGGGTACCTGGGGTAGGTCCACGCAGGACTGAGAAATGAAGGATAGAAAGTGACAAACGCAATGAAGTCCAGAGATGCACACCTAGCGAGGGGAATAATGAAGATGTTCCTGGTAAATTTCAGGCTCAAGGCTTCTGGGAAATTGGAGGCAAAGTTGTCTATGTGGGTCGGGGGGGGGGGTGGTGGTCACTGTGACTGGGAGAAGGAGGCTGATGGGCGTTGGGGCAGCCCTGGAGGCAGCAGGTCCTTCCCTCTGCTGGGACACCCGAGCAAAAGAGCAGAAAACTTTGCCCAAGTTTCCAGAGAAGACTCTAGAACTCGGTCTCCTGGTTACTTGCTCTATCCCATATTGTCTCCTAAATTTACACTGGGCCCCAAACTTCTGTCTTAAGACATTTTTCAGCCACTCTTGGGGAGTAGGAGGGGGACCAGAAAAAGTACCCAGAGTTGGGGTTGGCAAGGGGGACATGAAGAAAACGTTTAGGACAGAGATTCTAGGTCTAGGAGGCATCTCCATGGAGGTGGGTAGAGCCTAGAGTTAGGAGGGGTGCATCAAGACCCGAGGTCCTGCAGGTTGGGGAGGCCACCGTGATGAGAGGAGGGAGATGGGTCAGGTCCTGGTCTGCAGGGTCCTGGTGATGGAATGAATATCCACCCCCAGCTGGCCTCGGTCCCAGATAGATACTCACATAGAGGCCGGAAGCAAGACTGGGAAGCCACAGGGGCAGAGAGCGCTAGGGTCACGCACTGGGACATCTGGGTCCCCATCTGGTTCTGGCTTGTGAACGTGGCCGTGTGTCTTCTGGGCCTCAGTCTCCCCTTCCCCATCCATCCACGGTGGATTGATACGCAGAGGTGAGATGGCCGAGGGTGACACCTGGTGGTGAATGGGGAGCATCACAGGCTTGGCTTGCCAGATGGGTCCCCGTGGATCCAGGGCTGTGTATTTCACCCACCCTCCAGCTTCACCCCCAGTTCCCTCAGGAGGAGATGGCCAAGACCTCCCAATTGGCCTAGCTGGTCTGACTGATGTTTCCCCAGGAAGTCGGAGTAAAGAGGGGAAGTCTATGGTTAACATTCTGAGTAAAGTGGGACAAGAGAAATCCCAGTTCCTGAGACCAGCACCCCCCAGGAGACAGACCCTGTGTTGGGGGGAGGGGATGTCACATTTGATTGTCACAACAATCCCAGAAGATGTATTCCACTATCCCTGCCATACTGGAGATGGGAAAACAGAGGCTCGGGGAGGTTTAGGGGTCTGGTGCAGGTCATAAACCTGGGAAGTGGTTGAGCTGGAATACAAAACCAGACTGTCCAGTTCTTAAGCCTGCTCAGGTTCTTGGCAATTTTTTTCTCTGAAATTAGCTGAACAAATAAAAAAGTTCACACATCACGGCTGAACAAAGATTACCAATACAGTTTGGTGTTAATATGAACAAATCACACTCCTCCCACAATCTTACTGGTACACATGTGGAAACATGGCAATTATCATAATGTAAAATTTCTTTTCTTTTTTAAAAAGTAATTTACTGAGGTGAAAATTATATCACATAAAATTAATCATTTTAAATGATTAAATGATCACTTAGTGGCATTCAGTATTTTCATGACGTTACACAACCAGCACTTTTTAAACAAAAAATTTACTTATTTATTTGGCCATGTTGGGTCTTAGTTGCGGCACGTGGGATCTTCGTTGCTGGCACGTGGGATCTTCGTTGGGGCAGGCGGGAATCTTTCGCTGTGGCACGTGGGCTCTAGGGTGCGCGGGCTCAGTAGTTACGGACAAGTTTCCATAAAAGAAATGGACAAGTTTCCCCCTCACCAGACCCCACTGCATGTGTGCCAGGCCCTGCCCTCCAGGGTATGAGACCTTTCCCTACTTTCTTTTTTTATTATATTTAACCTTGTCTTTACTGTAAAAAATTAATAGACTTTTTTTTTAAGATGTTGCTTTTTTAAAAATATTTATTTATTTGGCTGCGTCGGGTCTTAGTTGTGGCACGCGGGATCTTCATGGCAGCGCGTGGACTTCTCTCTAGTTGCAGCACGAGGGCTCAGTAGTTGTGGCGTGTGGGCTTAGTTGCCCCGCAGCATGTGGGATCTTAGTTCCCCGACCAGGGATCGAACCCGCGTCCCCTGCCTTGGAAGGTGGATTCTTACTCCTGGACCACCAGGGAAGTCCAACAACCAGCACTTCTATCTAGTTTCAAAAAATTTCCATCACACCAAAGTCAAACCCTACCTCCCTTAAGCAGTTTCCTCCCCACTGCCTCTTCCCATCAGACCTTGGCAACCAGCAATCTGCTTTCCATCTCTATGAATTTATTCTGGATATTTCATATAAATGGAATCATAGGGTATGTGACTTTTTATGACTGGCTTCTTTTGCTTAGCATCACGATTTGGAGGTTTATCCACCTGGTAGCATATATCAGTATTTTATTCTTTTTTA
Organism: Balaenoptera borealis; assembly: GCF_965194805.1. Classification (NCBI taxonomy): domain Eukaryota; kingdom Metazoa; phylum Chordata; class Mammalia; order Artiodactyla; family Balaenopteridae; genus Balaenoptera; species Balaenoptera borealis. The sequence continues at coordinate 78,801,421 of NC_138872.1, forward strand.
TGGTGGAAAAATACTCCATTATGTGGATCTACCACATTTTGTTTACCTAGTCAAAAGCTGATGGGCATTTGTGCTGTTTTCACTTTGGGGCTATTGTGAAGAATGCTGCTGTGAACATTTGTGCACAGGTTTTGGTGTGGACATTTTAAAATTTATCTTGGGTATAAACCTAGGAGTTAAATTGCTGGGTCATATGGTAAGTCTATGGTTAACATTCTGAGGAACTGTCAAGCTATTTTCCCACGTGGCTGCACCATTTTACAGTCCCACCAGCAATGTAGAATTCCAGTTTCTCCACAAGCTTGTCAGCACTTGTTACCGTCTGCCTTTTAATTGTAGCCCTCCTAGTGGGTGTGAAGTGGTATCTCACTGAAGTGGTTTTTTTGGGAGGGCGGGGGTTAGTGCCACCCCGTTACAAGATCTTAGTTCCCTGAACAGGGATTGAACCCAGGCCACGGCAGTGAGCACCGAGTCCTAACCACTGGACTGCGAGGGAATTCCCCTCTGATTGAAGTTTTATTTATTAATTTAATTTAATTTAATTTACTTTTGGCTGCATTGGGTCTTCGTTGCTGAGCGCGGGCTTTCTCTAGTTGCAGCGAGCGGGGGCTACTCTTCGTTGTGGTGCGCGGGCTTCTCATTGCAGTGGCTTCTCTTGTTGTGCAGCATGGGCTGTAGGCTCACGGGCTCAGCAGTTGTGGCTTGAGGGCTCAGTAGTTGTGGCTCGCAGGCTCTAGAGCGCAGGCTCAGTAGTTGTGGCTCGAGGGCTTAGTAGCTCCTCGGCATGTGGGATCTTCCCGGACCAGGGATCGAACCTGTGTCCCCTGAACTGGCAGGTGGATTCTTAACCACTGTGCCACCAGGGAAGTCCCCTCATTGAAGTTTTGATTTGCATTTCCCAATGAGCATCTTTTCATGTGTTTCTTGGCCATTTGTCCATCTGCTCTGGAAAAATGTGTATTCAGATCCTTTGCCTAATTTTATTTTATTTTTAAAAATTGATTAATTTATTTTTGGCTGTGTTGGGACTTCGTTGCTGTGTGCGGAGCTACTCTTCATTGCGGTGCGTGGGCTTCTCATTGCAGTGGCTTTTCTTTGTTGCCAAGCACGGGCTCTAGGCGTGTGGGTTTCAGTAGTTGTGGCACCCGGGCTCAGTAGTTGTGGCTCATGGGCTCTAGAGTGCAGGTTCTGTAGTTGTGGTGCACGGGCTTAGTTGCTCCACGGCATGTGGGATCTTCCCGGACCAGGGCTCGAACCCACGTCCCCTGCATAGGCAGATGGATTCTTAACCACTGTGCCACCAGGGAAGTCCCCTTATGCCTAATTTAAATTGAGGTATTTATCTTTTTATTGTTGAGTTGAATGAGTTCCTTATGTATTCTGGATACTAGAACCTTAGCAGGTAAATGATTTGCAAACATTTTTTCTCACCTTTGGTGGATATCCTTTGAGGCAAAAAAAGGCCTAAATTTTGATGAAATTCAATTGATCTATTTTTTTCCCCTTTGGTTGCTTGTGCTTTAGATTCTTATCTCAGTGGCTGATTCCAGGGCTGAGGCAGGAAAAATACAAAATGAGTTTGGAGCGTACTGTAGAAAGTATGGAAGTGCTCAAAAAACAAAAGGATGAGGGCACATCAAAGGGACAGGGGATGGGGCTTCCCTGGTGGTTAAATGGTTAAGACTCCACCTTCCAATGCAGGGGGCATGGGTTCGATCCCTGGTCAGGGTACTAAGATCCCACATGCTGCGAGGTGTGGCCAAAAAAAAAAAAAAAAAAACCAAACCAAACCAAACCAAAACAAAAAGGGACAGGGGAGCCAACTGAAGGCACTCCCGATGGTCAGGGCTAGGACAACCTGAACAACAAAGTAAATAACAATCGTATTGGATAATAACCCAAAGTATGGAATAAATATCTATGAGTCCATAGCGAAATAAATACATAGATAAATAAATGGGGGAGAAGAAACAACTCTCTCTTACAGAACAATTCCAGTTAATAAATGAAGACAGAATGAGAGAACTAGAAAACCACTACTAGAATATCATAGTAATAATTACAGCAGGCAAGCTCCGTGGACAGATGCAAAAATCAGTGGTGAAAGTTTAAGGAGAAATGGGACATTTGCATAATCCCAAAGTATATCCTCCAAAATAGTTACGATTAGAAACGGAAAAAAAGAGTAATTTGACAGTGGAGAATCCTAGTGAGACAGGCTGGGGCCTGGGACCCTTTGCTGCAGTGCTGCAATGTTTGCACCTGGACACACCTCTCCTTGAGCAACAAAACACAAAGAAACTGTATGGGACTAAAAATAACTGCGTGCATGTGCAGCTGGGGCAAATTCTGGACCCAAAAGATACAAAGAGACCAAAAAAACCCAACCGCCACTTTTGAAAAGGCTGGAGCAAAAACAGGGCGTGTAGGGCAAAAGCAGGGTACTGCACATGGCCCCTGCACACAACATCACCTAAGGGGTGGACAAAACTCCTAAGCCAACCCTCCGGCCCGACCCCTGGACACACCCCTACTCTTACCCCATATAAGAAACAAGCTCGCACCCCTCAGGGAGTGAGCAACCAAGGGAACCTGTTGTTTGTTCTCACTGCCCACTGCTGCAGCAGGGGCCCCAGTAAAGCCTTGCCCAAATTTCTTGTCTGGCCTCTAGTCAATTTCTATTGATTGGGGCAGGTCAAGAACCCTGGTCGGTAATACGAGCACACATCACCTTAACCAAGCGATCAAGGTTAATCATCATCAGTAATAACCCAGGTTGACTGAAATCAGGTACCCCCGCTATGGTGCACCGAGAGGGCACATCACCTCGGGGCTCCATCTAATCATGAGAAAACACCAGACAAACCAAACTGGGGGACATTGTGCAAGATAGCTGTTCCATGCTCTTCAAATGTGTCAAGGTCGTGAAAGACCAGGAAAGTCCGCTAAACTACAGACTGGATGACGAATCCATGCCCTGTGGGATCCGGATGGGATCCCGGACCAGAAAAGGGATATTTAGAGGAAAAACTGGTGAAATCCAAATAAGGTCTGTACTTGAGCCCACAGTACCCTACCAGTGTCAGTGTTCTAATTTGGATCATCGTCCTGTGGTTGGACAAGAGGTTTACTTGAGAGGAAGCTGGTGAAGGGTGTGTGGGAATTCTATCCGCAGTTCTTCTGTATGGCTGACATTATCTCAACACTTAAAAGTTAGGAAAGTCAAGGGGACTTCCCTGGCGGGCCAGTGGTTACGACTCTGCGCTTCCACTGCAGGGGGCCCGGGTTCGATTCCCGCTTGGGGAACTAAGGTCCTGCATGCTGCGTGGTGCAGCCAAAAAAAAAAAAAAAAAAATCGACCCGGGGTGGTGTCGAGACACCCTCTGTCCAGAGTGGCAGGCTCCTGCCCCCTGCCACCCATACCCCACACCCAGCCCTGGGGGGAGCAAGCTTGCTGCCTCTAAACTGGACTGTCCAGGGGTCCACCAAGCTGGGGGTGAGGGCTCCCAGGGGCCTGCAGATGGAGAAAGGGCAACTTCCCTGCTAGGCTGGGAGAGTGAAGAAAACCACCAGGTGTAGCCCATAACCTAAAGGCTTCTCACGGTCTCATTTAGACCCCACGGTGCACGAGACCAGTTTTATTTTCTCCATTTTACAGATGAAGAAACCGAGGCTCAGGGAAGCGGAGAAATGGGCCTGGCCCACAGCCAGAGGGTGGCGGGCTGGGCTGGACCCCAAGGACGTCCAGTGCCTGAGCTCTTCCCAGGGTGATGCTGTCAGAGACGCCCCCCCAAGGGGTACAGCTCTGAAGGGCTCAAGGCTGCCCTCCAGGTCTTTGACTTTGCACACACCTCCCTGAGTCCCCACCCCTGGGCTTCCTGCCCCCCAGGCTTTGAGCCCCCGTGAGAAGGACTCTCTGTGGCAGGCTGTTGTCACCACTTCACCCCTGGCGGACGGCCGCCCTCATCCCTCCTTCAGGTGTCCTCCTTTCATCCCGCACCTCCTGGATGCCAAGCTCTGGACAGATAAGGACTCAGGAAGCTCCTTCCATGAGATTCAAGCCCTCCTTCTCCATCTGGCCTCAGGTCGCATGCACCCTCAGCCCCGCGGCTGTAAGGGCCAGAGACACCAGGCCCCTGGCCCTCCCCTTGACAGTCCCTGCCTGCCCACACTTCCTTCCTCCCTGCCCCCGCCCCCAGCAACCTCTCCTTCACGGCAGCTAACACAGGGTTACGTCGACTGCTGGCCTGGGAGCCATGAGCGGGTGGGGGGGTCTCTCTCTTCTCCGACCACGAGCCCCCAGCGTGGAGTTCCCACCGAAGGTTAAACTGGTCCCGGAAACGCTTTACCTCGGGGAGGGTGACCCACTAAGCGCCATCGCCTGGTGGGTGACTGGCCTAACACGGTGCCTTGGGTAAAACGGAAAAAAAAACCCAATAAGTCACAGCGGTGTTTGGTAAGCCTCAGAGGAAAGGATCTTTGCAGAAGCTCTCTGAATTTCAGAATACTGGGCTGATGAGTTCTGGAAAGATAGAGACCATTGATATTTGAGGCGGCAGAAACCTAAGAATTGGCTGCTGTTTCAATCTATCCCAGATCTGTCCCCACCTCCAGACCTACTGTGCACCCCCCTCTCCATCCTGGCTGTGCCCCAGGAGCTGACCTCTACGGCCTCCAATAGGCTCCCTTGCCTTGGCTTCTGCTTATGTCCAGCCAATGGGAGGGGCTGGCAAGAGCGGCGGGGGGTGGGGGGGTAGTAGAGACCCTCATAGGTTTCCTTTGCCCTGTCCACACCTGCGCGCACAGCCCCTCCTTAAACTCTTATTCCCCCTCGCACGGTCCCACTGCTTCCTCCAGGACTCTGCTGATACAGTGCCTGAGAGAGAGCACAAAGCTTCTGGGTACATTCAGCTGTTAACCTCGAGAGCCTTGTTCAGTCTCCATGGGGGGAGGGGGGGAGGACCCTCAACTGCACAGCCTGCAAAATGACCATAAAGCTTGCAAAACGTTGACCATTTGATCCATGACGTCTTGCTGCAGGAGACAGGATTAGCTCACTGAAGTCTTAAGTGCTCTCACCGAACGCATCGAATTTGCGTTAGCTGATCCATCACTATTTTGTACACACTATTTTGTATTTTCCATTGTTCCGTGTGGGTCCACTTATACCTCCAACAGATTCAAATCCAGCCCCCCAGACCTCTCTGGCAACCTTGCCTGGCCTCTGCTGCTGCCCCCCATCTCTGGTTCTCTGCCTGTTCTTGCTGAGCTCCCTCTCCTCGGACATGGCAGCCACACCAGGCCCTCTGAGGCTCTCATCAGCCATTCACACCTGAGTAAGAATTAGCTGGCAGTCCACCAGGCACAGGATCAAGACACACTCCTGGCACCAGGGTGCCAGTGAGCTGAGAGAGGATGGGGGAGCCCAGGGAACCCACAGAGAGAAGCAGAAACTGCAGGGGTCCTGGACCTCGGTCACAAGCTTTATTGTCTCGAGCACGGACTCGCCACACTTCAACAATTCCACTTTGGGGAAGGGAAGGGTGCGGGAGGACTTGGGGAGGGGTAATGGCTGAGCGCACACTGGGCAGGCACAGATGCTCACAGGGAAAGCGCTTGCCACCTGCCAGCCCGCCCTGGGGGCTCAGTCCCTCCCGGTGTGGGCTTTTGGCTGTTAGTAGACTAATCTCCAGTGGGCAGGGCGGCTGCCTGATTTTGCTGGAAAGAGTAGAATTTGACTCTGGGTTAAGCCACTACAGCGTTGCTTCTAGACCGTTGTTAATAAAACCGCATGCAAGACCTACCGAAAGCCAACGGGGAGAGGGGCGGGGGCCGATGGGACTAACTGGCCACCCCCAGGATGGGCTGCTTTGGGGCAGGGACGTGAACACCACCCACCTGTACCCAGGAGCACTCAGAGGCTACCTGGGCTGCTGCCAGGGCACCAACTGCATACCTGTCCTGGGGCAATTCAGGAACGCTGTGATGGGCCATCAGACACCCCCTCTAGCCCCTAGTGGGAGAGGCCCCTGTGAGCACTCACCCTGAGCTGGGGGAGGAGGGGCAGGCCCTCCACGGAGACGCCGCAGGGTACAAGGCAGTCACCCGTGGGCCCTCCAGCTCTAAAAGTGGGGGCTTTGGGCAGACGCTGTCTTTCCCCACCACGCATGAGGCTGGAGTAACTTGGCAGGGCTTGAGAGGAAGCGGGGGAGGCGGGGAGATTTTTCTTGTCCCAATCATCCTCGGGCTCCTTTCTTGGCTACAGAAGAAAGGGCTTAAAAAGCCCAAGGCAGATGCCTTGTACCACTGAAAGGGGGCTGTTGGGATGTGTGCTCCTGTGCGTGTGTGGCCACGCCCCCTTGAAGGCTCACCCATGTGTACCCGGCTTTGTATGTGCACGGTGAGGTCTCAGGAGCATTTGCAACTTGTGCGGTCACGGCCCTGCCAGGCCTGGGGCTTGGTCCTGGAACCCGAGGGTGAGCGTCCACAGGTCTGAGTGTGGCTGACTGCCAAAGTCCCACCTACACGGCACGTGTGCACGCGTGACCCCTCTGAGTGTGTGTGTGCCAAGGGTCAGTGGGTGTATATGTTGGGGTCTGCATGGGTGAATCTGCAGGTGGCAGGCCCGGTTTCGGAACATCAAGTCAACCAGGGGACAGCATATTACTGACCAGTCAAAACATACCCAGAGCCCCAGTCCTGGGCCCCCCTGGGGCCGCCCTGCCCACCTCCAAGCCAGGTCACTGGGGGTAGGGGGTGCAGGAAGGAGAGGGGCTTCCAGACTTTCCTAATACTGTGGCTCCTGGCCTTGGTGACTACCCTCCGGCCAGCAGCTCGGAGCTGTGTGTGCGTTGGGGTCAGGGTGGGAACGAAGGGCCTCGCCTCCCAGCACTTTGAACCTGGGGACTCACTGGGCAGACGGGCTGAAGGGAACTTGTACCACTGCATGAAAGAGGCTCAGTATGCGGGGACAAGAAGCCCTGGGGACTGCCTTGGCCTGGAAGCAGAAAAGGGGGTCCCCCACCTGGCTCCTAAGGGCTGGACTTCCCTCCGTGGTGCCTGAAGGAGAAGCTGGAGCCCTCCTCTGGCCCCTTCCCGGGACAATGGCTCTGGGGTCCGAGAGGGACCCAGGAGAAGAAGGGGAAGAAAGGGAGGGCAGGGACGTGCCCAGAGGGCCAAGATGGTCCTCAGGGCAGCTCCTTCTGGGGAGGGGGCCTGGCCGGATCACCTCGGCCTCCCCAAACCAACTCCAGAAACTGCCGGGGTGTCCATGGTGTCCAGGGCGTCCAGGCTGAAGGTCCCGGGGGCCAGGCCGGGGCTGTACCGCCTTCTGTGGAAGGTCGTGCTTGAGGAAGCCTCCTGGTCCGGCAGGGGGGTCGGGGTGGGGGATTGTCCGCGGCGGTGGGTACGTTATTGTTACACTGTTCTCTTCTCCAAAGCGACAGTCCTGGCCCCTGCCTGGAGGTGGTGCCGCTGGGGCAGGCTGGAGGGGCTCTGGTGTGGACTGGGCAGTTCCACAGTGTCCCTCAGGGTCAGTGCTTGTCCTGGAGAGAGAAAGGGCTTGGTCAGCAAGTGTCTCAGTGGGCATAGGGACAAGTGGCAGAGGGGGTGGGGTGGGGCTGGGGGAGGAGACCCACCTGGGCCATGTAAAGGGTACAGCATGTGCAAAGGCCCTGAGGAAGGAGCAGTCTCTTTGCTGTGTGTTTGGGGCATGGTGAGACAGGAGGCAGGGTGGGAGCAGTTTATGAGAATTGAGGGGAAGAGGCGAGAGCAGGTGGGTTTTACAGACAGCTCTGAGGGCCTGCACGGAGGCTGGATCCGAGGAAAGGAAAACTGGCGCTGAGACCCCAAGCCTCAGTTTTCGCGTCTGTAAACCAGGATGACCCCCATGTGCCTTGCAGGACAAAGCCGCACAAGGTCTGGACATCAACTCCCAGGGTGCCTGGTACAGGCAGCTCCTCTGCAGACACAACCCCACCACGTCCCACTACAGCTCCGTGCCTCCACCCTGCTCTCAGGTCCTGTGCAGGGTCCCCTCCTCCCCGCACCCATCTCTCTCTCTGCTTCTCACCCACAGGGCCAGGCCCTCGGCAGATGCTGTGGCCAGGGTTCTCCTGTCTCTACATGAGCGCCTGCGGCCGTGGCCCCACTGGCCAAGTTGGAAGGACAAGCCTTCCTTCCTGTGCTCCAGCCTCACTGGCCCAAAGGTCACACAGCGAGCCAGGGACAGAGCCTAATCGGGCTAGCACCTGGGCCCCAGGTGGGCTCTCTAACACTGTGGGTGAATACCAGTGGCTAACTGTGGGGTGGAGACCACCAGGCACCCGCTTAAAACACAACACAGCAAAGACATTCCCAGCAAGGGAGTCAGGCCCATGAAGTTTCAGGAAACAAATTTTCCACCCACAATTTTATAAAACATAGACTTTACAAAGACTGCTTAAGGAAGAGAGAAAATATTCAGTGAAAGAAACCAAGAGGTGAAATTGAATATAGAGCACACTACCTACGCCATTAAAATAATTTAGGGACTTCCCTGGCGGTCCAGGTGTTAGGACTCCGTGCTTCCACTGCAGAGGGCCCAGGTTTGATCCCTGGTGGAGGAACTAAGATCCCACAAGCTGCACGGTGTGTCCAAAAAAATAATAATAATACGATACAGTACAATAATTTATGTGTTACTTTGCAACCATCACAGTAAAGACCAGCTCAGGCAAGATTCATGAATGGATGATGAATCCAGGGGACATTTGGGTGAGGAGCAGAGGATTCACAAGGTCTTCCGGGGTCTCCGCTGAATGCTCGTTAGGAAAGAACCAGCAACTATACAGCGGAGGAGTCAGACAACACCTTGACCAGGTGATCAAGATTCACATGAGGAATGAAGGGCAGATGGACATCACACACCGCAGTCGTGATGCCCGGAGAAGAACATGGCACTGACTGTGTATTCCAGCCTCAATCATAGAACCTGGCTCTAATCAGCAGGAGCCATCAGACAAACCCCAAAGGAGGAATCTTCTATTAAAAAAGGAAGGAGGACTGTATTTCAAAAATGTCAATGTCGGGACTTCCCTGGTGGCGCAGTGGTTAAGATTCCACCTGCCAATGCAGGGGACATGGGTTTGAGCCCTGGTCTGGGAAGATCCCACATGCCACGGAGTGACTAGGCCCGTGAGCCACAATTGCTGAGCCTGCACGTCTGGAGCCTGTGCTCCCAACAAGAGAGGCCGCGATAGTGAGAGGCCCGTGCACCGCGATGAAGAGTGGCCCCCACTTGCCGCAACTAGAGAAAGCCCTCGCACAGAAACGAAGACCCAACACAGCCATAAATAAATAAAATTAAAAAAAAAAAATCTATAAAAAAAAAAAAAAGTTAATGTGTACACACATCTGCGGACATATACATACACACATAACAATGCTCGTTATTTGCAAGAGTACTGTTCTACAGAATCACACAGATGCTGAATCAGCAAATACTGAACCATCGCTCCCAGTGGAAATACAAAGTTCCTGCGAACCTCTGGTCTGACATTTTCGTTGATGGATCAATACGTAACCATGTTTCATGTGTGCTTCTGTTTAAAGACACCTCACTGAATATATATTGTTGACTCATTAATAACGAACTCAAGGCCAGCAGCACCATAACTCATGGCTGAATGAAGCTTCTCTAAAGTACTTTCTGGAAGGCACATTGCAGCCTTCTTGCACTTAGGAACACTAGACAGCTCTTCAGCAAGACTATTGGGGACCATTTTAAATGGCGGAAATCACCAAGAAAAAAGCATGAAAATGTGAAAACCATGTCACTAAATAGACCATGAAAAGGACACTTGTTTGCAGAATGAGCTAAACAAGAAGGCAGCATGGTGTTCTGTATGAGCTCAGCTGGGAACATGCGTGTCCGGTGATTAAATTTTTTCTCCACTCTGCACGGGTGTCCAGGAATGACCAGGAAAGTGCCATGAGTATTGACTTTGGGGTTACAAATAAACGTTACCAAGTAGGTAAGTCTGCAAATACGGAATAGTGAGGATTGACTGTACATGCATACACGTACACACACACACACGCTTAGCAAAGTTCAGGAAGGACATCACTTAAAAATGTTAACCTTGGTCATCTCTGGGTAGAAGGGCTACTGGTAAGTATTTTGTTTTTTGGCTTCACTGCGTGTCTTGTGGGATCTCAGTTCCCCAAGCAGGGATTGAACCCAGGCCCATGGCAGTGAAAGCACAGAGTCTTAACCACTGGACTGCCAGGGAATTCCCAGTATTTTCTTCTTTATATATTTTTAATTTTTTTCCCCAAAAGTTGCCCAGTAGGCATGTATTACTTTATAATAAAAGGTTTTCTTTTTTTTTTTGAAAGAGAAACAAGGTTAAAAGAGCAGGATGGTCATTGAATCAAGTCTGACTACATTGGCCCCACTCTGTGAGCAACCCTATTGTAAAGCCTCTTGCACAATGTATCTTTGTATTTTTGGTGGCTTTTCAAAGTTTCTTCTCCAGAGAAGTCGGCCTGTACAGGAGGGCCGTGGGAGTGGCAGAGCATCTCCCCGGGGCCAGGGTGCCCCTTACCTCTTGTATTTGGGCCTTGTCTTGCTGGTGGATGCCATTTGCAGAACCGGAATTGCCGGTGGCCTGTAAGAGTCGAGGGCAAGATGCTGAGCAAGGTTCACCAGGCAGCATTTCCCGGTTTGTCCACTAGATGGCGAGGTCTTCCCAACAGGACCATCTCAGGATCCAAACTCTGAGCAGAGCCCATCAGAATAGGGGTCCCAGGACCCACCCTAGGAAACACCGGCTCTCAGGGCATCTCCGCCCTTAGTCTGAGCTCCTCGGGATAAAGCCATGTACCCCTTGGGCTGGGACTCCCAGGGCGCAGGGTGGAGTCTCTCCCCTCAGGACCTGGCTGAGACCCAGCTCACCTGGGACTTGTCGGGGCAGCTCCTCATAGCCTCCATGAGCCTCTCCACCTGCTGAGTCTGGTCCAGCGCGTCCCGCAGGGCATCCTCTGTGCTCATCAGCTGGTGCTGCAGCCGCAGGAGCTCCGGTGACGAGGACGAGGACGGCTCAATGAGGGAGTAGCGCCTCTGATCCGACAGGGACTTCTCTTTGTCCTGGAAGCAGCAGGAGAGAGGAAGAGCGTGTGCACGCGTGTACGTGCTGCAGGAGGGTGTTCTCTCCTCTAGGCCGGAAACTCATCTGTCCCACCTCATCTCTGCGTCAGGCCTGAGAATCACCAGGATGCCCCTCAGGCCTCCCTCCCTCACCTAAGGGTCCCCTCTGAAGCATCTTCCTCGGCCCCCGCCCTCAATTCCCAGGCTCTGTCAGATGCTCCATATTCTTCAGGCCCCGAAACCCAGGACCCCTCCTCCCCCTCTTTCCTTCTTGCACCCCCCCGACTCCCTCCACACTGTTTATGCGGGTCCCTCCTCTTCACCTCTAGACCTACAGCCTCATCCCTGAACCTCTCCTCAGAACCCTGCCCTGCCCCAACTGGACAGGCCTTCCCTTCCCTTCCAAGTGCTCCGCAGCTGACCCCGCCCACCGTGGTACCTGGAGATGCACCTGCCTTGTGGGCAGACCAGCCTCCTCACTCCCACACAAAGCTTCCCTGCACTGCCCTCCCCGGGCCGGTGCTTCCAGGGCCCTTCTGCTCTGCTCTGACCCTCTCCCCAAACCTCCCTCCCCACCCAGACTTTCCTCGCTCCAGGAGGTTTTCTAACAACCAAGCCCGTCCCTAGTTCTCCCAGGGGGGCAGCTCCGTGGCACTGAGGCCAGTGCAGGGGGACATGGGAGAGGCTCTCCTACGGGAAGGGGCAGCCAGTCACGTGTAAACTTGACCAGCCTGTGGCCCATGGAGACAGTCAGCGCAGCTCTGCCCCCTCCACGCGGCTCTGGCAAAGCCTTGGAATCAGAGCTCCCAAATCCACACCAGCCTCGGGGCCTTGGCTTCTGAGTTACGCCCAGGCTCACAGCACCACGAGGACCACGGAGGGCTCTGTAACCAACCCCCTGCTGGCCAGACCTGCCAGGACTGAAAGGCCGCAGGGCGGCTGGGCCCGGTGGTCCCCACACACACAGTTGGGTGCAGCCAGAGTGATACCCTTCTCCCTTAACCCTGTAGGCCCAGGGCTGCTTCCATGGCCGCAGGCCCCTCTTCTCCTTCCATCTCCTCCAGCGTGGCTGAGCCTGTGTGGCTGGGTGGGAGGGCAGCGGGGTGCTTTGGAGCAGCTTCCCCTGACAGCAGTCCTGTCCTCCCAACACTATCTTGTCAACGCTCTGGAGTTGACCAGGCCCAGGAACCGGCCACAGGCTCGTCCTGAATGCTGACCACAGGGGGATGGAGTGGGATGGTTCCGTCCTGTGCTACCAGCATCACTCGCCTACCCCACCGCCACCTCTGGAGACTGCTCAGTCAGGCCCCTGTTCCCCTCTCCTTCCTGAAACGGATGCATGAATCGCCACTGTCAGACCCTGAACAAGGAGCTGGTTTCTGGTTGATTACTCCTCTGGATGGTGAGCTCACCACCTGCTGGTAGCCCATCCCACCTCTGGATTGGTGAGATTCTTAGGAAGTCTTCCTCTGCACTGCATCACCCAGACGGACACATAGCCGGCCACAATATCTACAAAAGGGACCGCCCACGGCCCCTCCACCAGGTACCTTGCTGACCCTGCCTGTGGTTCTAGGGGATTTTGAACGCTCCCTGTGACTTGGCTATCCCTGGGGTGGCTCCAGGAGGTCATCAGTCTCCATGGCTGACAGCAGAGAGCCCCAGCCCCTCCCTGGTGTCCGCCATCCCCAGGCCGCCCCCTTCCCCACGTACCAGCCCGGTCAGCTGTTCCCGCAGGCCCCGGATGTCATCCTTGAGTTTCTGCTCCTTGATCCGCCACTCGGCCTTGTGGACCTCACGGCTCAGGTCCCTCTCAGGCCCCGGGGAGTGGCGATTGGCCTCCAGAAGCAACACGCGCAGTTCGTTCAGGCTCCTGGAGGGGGTGGGGGGCACACAGAACACCTGCACTCAGATGGGCCCCTCCCCTCCCGCGCTCCGCAATTTGCCAAGTGCTTGGAGACTGGCCACCCTGAGGGGGGACACTGGCTACTAAGACAGCATCTGTGCCAGGAGGGGCCAGAGAGGAAATACAAGGCCTGGAACCATCTAACCACAACCCGAGAGGGGCCAGGATTCGGGGGTGGTACAGTCAAGAGGACTTAGCCTTTCTTAGAATGATTTTGAAGTTTTTTTTAAAAAAGAGAATAGTTGGAAGTTTGGGATTAGCAGATGCAAACTATTATATAGAGAATATATAAACAACAAGGTCCTACTGTAGAGCACAGGGAACTATATTCAACATCCTGTGATAAACCATAATGGAAAAGAATATGAAAAAGAATGTATATGCATGTATAACTGAATCACTTGGCTGTACAGCAGAAATTAACACAACATTGTAAATCAACTATACTTCAATAAAATAAATTTTAAAAAGAGAATATAGTATTTGTTTAATTAAAAACTAAATAATAGAGAAGTAGAAATATGTTGTACATATGAAACTTACATAATGTTATAAATCAATGTTATCTCAAATTAAAAAATAATAATAAAGTTAAATTAAAAAAACAAAACATTTATCCAAGAGAGCTCATGTGGCAAGACATTTTAAATGCCTGATGTCAAATAAGTTTTATTTCCTATGTCAACTCTTAATCAACTGGCAGTAGCTGCCTGGAGTACTGTGGTGAGAATGATTCTGGGCTTTGCAGAAAAAGAGTGCAGTGATCAAGTAGGAATGTCTTCCATGGGCACGGCACGGGAGAAAAGGACACACACCTTCTAAGCTCTTTCCTTTGCTTGCATCTACTATAGAGGAGGGGAAAACTCCCTCTCTAGGTGGCCATGGGTAGTTGAGAACAAAGTGGAAGTCTGCTGGCACTGACCCTTTCCCTTTCCTCCTTCTTCCTGCTAGGAATGATGGCTCCTGATGGCTGGAGCTTCAGCAGCCACCCTGCAACCACGAGGGAGAGTCTAACAGAACCCAAGAGAACAAAGGTGTTGGCACTGATATCTTGAGCCACTGAACCAAATGCCAGCTACAGCTACCTCCAGATTTCTTGTTATGTGAGGAAAATAAATCTCTACTTGTTAATCTGCTGATCTCCCACTCCCATCCTAAGTACCACAGAAGCATGGAGGAGCTCACGGTGGCCTACATCAATCAAAAAGAGCTTCAAGGAAGAGGTGGTGGGAATCCTCAATAATTTTTAAGGGTTTCAAGGAGTCTCTGGGCCCAAGATGCTTGGGAACCACTAACCTTTCCTATAAGCTCTGCTTGGAGAACTGTGTTAAGAAGGATTCTGAGGCTTCATCGGAGTTTAGCAGTGCACAGTATGGTGATCATCAGTGATGCCAGCCATCTGTCCACCGGGTCTATCCCTGCCCCGCCTCTGGAGAAGACTGGCTAATATTAACTGGGTGGAGTGAGGGTCAGGCAGGTCTGACCACACAGCCCACGGCTGACTCACCGCTCCTTCCTGAGCAGCTCCTGGCTGATGAGGACCAGCTGGCCCGAGGCGTCATGGGTCTTCCGGGACATGGCCTCCAGCTCCACCTCCAAGTGCCGCTTCTCCTTCTGGAGGGTGTCCACCTTCTTCTCTCCCGACCTGCACTTGCTCTCCAGTGCTGAGGGCCAGCCGGCAGGGCAAGGAGGGAGAGCGTTGGGATCACTGTGGGAATCTATCCCACCTGGGGGCCAAGGCCCGGGCAGGGAGCAGGTTTCCCAGGGGTCACAGGGACACACTCCACTGGGTGGGCCTCTCTCGTCCTGTAGGGCCAGGCAGCGAGGGGCCGAGAAGAGCTACTACGAAAAGCAGACCAAAGCTCCCACACAGTAGCTGGGCCCTCTGGTGTCAGGAAAGCAGTCCACCCTTCCCGAGACAGGGCCCGGGCATTTACACTGTTGCCTGGACAAGGAAAAGCTAACACTTCACCTTGGCCCCGGAGGAATCTGAGGTCAACTGACCTTTGTCGGGACCAATTATGCCACGTGAACGTGATGGGAACTGGATAGGAGTGGGGGTGGGAACCATTTCCCAGGATGGGGGCCGTCTCATGGACACCACCAATGGCATTCTGGCGGACAAGAAGCAGGGCCAGTTTGTCACCAAGTCACAAATTCCAGACCCCCCCGTCTCTCCCCAGTCTCCCCTCTGGCCTCACTCTCCCTGTGCCTTGCTTTTTGCTGTGGCCAAAGTCCTTCCCCCTGATTCTGAAATCCTGGTATTTCTTCTAGGGGCTGGTGCACAAATACTGTATCAAAAGGTAGAGAGACTGAAACCCAAGGGTCTTCAAGCCCAGAAAGTAAGAACTCATGATGCAATGTCAGAACACAGAGAACACAGACCTGGCTCTGAGGAGAGAAGCTGGCTGGGGTCCCCAATTATATTATGGACCGAGTGTGGGCTACTGCTCCCCATTCACTGCTGTCCAGGTGGAAGCCCAGTGCATGTGATCTGGGCCAGGCCGCCTTCTCAAGGCAGAGTGGGGGAGGGCACCCTGACGCAGTACCACCCACCCCCTGCTGGACTGGCACACGGCACGGCCCAAAGAAAGCTCCCCGCATCTGCCTTGAAGGAGGGAGACTTACCACTTACTTGGGCCCTGAGCATCTCGGTCTGGGATGTTAAGGCTGTCACCTCTTTGTCCCTCTTGTTCAGCTTGTCCTGCAGGCCTGGGGTGAAGGGAGAGATGAGGGGCCATCAATACTCCAGGGCCAACACTGCGGTCCAGTGGGTGACGGGGTGGCCCTTCCATCAAAACCCTAAAATGGGGTCACACTTGGCCTCAAGAGTCCAAGTTCTTCCTCATTCCAGTGGTCCCTCTGGGTAACCCACCCTGAAGAAGAGGCACCAGGGCTTCCCTGGTGGCGCAGTGGTTGAGAGTCTGCCTGCTAATGCAGGGGACACGGGTTCGAGCCCTGGTCTGGGAAGATCCCACATGCCGCGGAGCAACTAGGCCCGTGAGCCACAGCTGCTGAGCCTGCGCGTCTGGAACCTGTGCTCCGCGGCAGGAGAGGCCGCGATAGTGAGAGGCCCGCGCACCGCGATGAAGAGTGGCCCCCGCTTGCCGCAACTGGAGAAAGCCCTCGCACAGAAACGAAGAACCAACACAGCCAAAAATAAATAAATAAATAAATAAATTATTTTTAAAAAAAGAAAAAAAAAAAAAAAAGAAGAGGCACCAATACTGTGTGGTCTTGGGCAACTTAACTCTCAGAGTCTCAGTTTCCTCAAGTGAAGAATGGGGATAGTAATGGTGCCCATGTCACTTGGCCATGTGCATTCAATACTGGACAGCCTCAGAACAGTCATGAAAAAGATTCATGGAAAGTGCTAGAAAGGTATTAACTTTCTGTAAGTTAATTTATAAATTTGACATGATACCAATAAAAATACCAGCCAGATTGTAATTTTTGTGGAACTAGATAAACTGATTCTAAAATCACTTGGAAAAAATAAGCAAGACTAGCCAAGAGAGTCTGGCAAAAAACTTCTTCAAAGAGTTAAACACACAATTACTATACGACTTAACAATTCCGCTCCTAAGTATACACCCCAAAGAGCTGAAAACAGGTACTCAACAAGTACCTGCACATGCAGCACTATTCACAATAGCCAAAAGGTGGAAGCAACCCAAATGTCCATCGACAGGTGAATGGATAAGCAAAATGTGGTGATGCATACGATGCAATATTACTCAGCCATAAACAGGAATGAAACACTGACATGTGCTATAGCACAGATGAATCTTGAATATATTATGCTAAGTGAAATAAACCAGACATAAAAGGCCACATATTGTATGGTTCTTTCTATGTGAAACATCAAGAATGGGCAAATCCACAGAGACAGAAAGCAGATTAGTAGTTGTCAGCAGCTGCAGTGAGGGGAAAATAGACAGTGACTGATAATGCATATGGGGCTTCCTTTTGGAGTGATGAAAATGTTTTGGAACTAGATAGAGGAGTGGTTGCACAACATTGTGAATGTATTAATGCCCCTGAATTGTCTGCTTTGAAATGGTTAATTTTATTTTAAGTTAATTTTGTCTCGATTAAAAACAAAAAAATGGCTGAGAGAATTTTGGAAAAGCAGAGCAGGAAGACTAGCCCTGCCAGTAACTGAAATATAAACAAAGCTTCAAAACACTGTAGAAATGGCACACGAAGAGACAGACAAGTCATTGGAAAGGAATCGAAAGTCTAGAAATAGAGCCAATTACCTGATGGAATTTAAAGATGGTAAATTTGGTTAATTCAAATCAGTGGAGGCAGGAGATGAGGCTTTCAAAAATGGTACTGGCAGGGCTTCCCTGGTGGCGCAGTGGTTGAGAATCTGCCTGCCAATGCAGGGGACACGGGTTCGAGCCCTGGTCTGGGAAGATCCCATGTGCCGCGGAGCGGCTGGGCCCGTGAGCCACAATTACTGAGCCTGCGCGTCTGGAGCCTGTGCTCCGCAACAAGAGAGGCCGCGATCGTGAGAGGCCCGCGCGCCGCGATGAAGAGTGGCCCCCACTCGCCGCAACTAGAGAAAGCCCTCGCACAGAAACGAAGACCCAACACAGCCAAAAAAAAAAAAAAAAATGGTACTGGCGTAAGTGGGTACTCTTGGGAAAAAAATAAAAATGGATCCTTACCTCACACCTTATAGAAGGGAGAATTCTAGATGGATCAGAGATTTAAACATAGAAAATGGAACTTAAAAGGTACTAGAGGAAACCACAGAATACATTAAAAAAATAATAAACCCAGGATCCCAGAAAGAAAAGACTGATTTTTAAAAATCTGCACGG
The DNA here is from genome assembly GCF_965194805.1 of Balaenoptera borealis. Lineage (NCBI taxonomy): Eukaryota > Metazoa > Chordata > Mammalia > Artiodactyla > Balaenopteridae > Balaenoptera > Balaenoptera borealis. The sequence continues at coordinate 78,819,287 of NC_138872.1, forward strand.
CAACCACCACCCAAAAAAAGAGTCAAAAGACAAACCACAAATGGGGCGAAAATGTTTGCAAAGTCATATATAAGTAGTTTCTAAAAATCAACAAAAAGATCAATAACCCAACAGGGAAAAAAATGGGCAAAGGATGCAAGGAGAAATGGCAATGGAGTGTCACTCACAGTAAGAGAAAGGCAAGTTGAAGCTACATCGGGTAACATCTTTTACAGTTGAGATTGGCAAAGATCAAAGAGTTTGATGAAATATTTTGTTGGTGAAGCTTGTGGGGAAACATACTTTCAACCAGAGCCGGTGGGAGTTACAATGAGTTGAGCCAGGGAATTCCCTGGCAGTACAGTGGTTAGGACTCTGCGCTTTCACTGCTGAGGGCCCGGGTTGAGCCTAATGGAGGGCAAGGTAATTTCCTGCAGCAGGGTTTGTAACAGACAAAAACTGGAAACAACCCGTGATCCATCAGCTAAATACACGATGGTAGCTCCACATGATGGAATATTCTGGACCATATAAAAGAATGTAGTGACAGGGAGCAGTCTCCAAGATACATTATTAAATGGGAAAAAAGAAGTAAGGGGCCTGAAGGAGTTCCCTCGTGGTCTAGTGGTTAGGATTCCACACTTTCACTGCCGTGGCCCGGGTACAATCCCTGGTCAGGGAACTGAGATCCCGCAAGCCGCAGGGCGTGGCCAAAAAAAAAAGTAAGGGGCCCGAACAGTGTGGGAGGTGTGGCACCACCTGTGTTACCTCTGTGTTTGTATGTGCATAAACCATCTCTGGAAAAGAGACATGAGTTGGCCAACATTGTGCCTTTGTGGAGGGAACTAGGGAATAGAGGATGCTTCACCATACGCCCTTTGAACAATCTGAAGTTTATACCTCTTTTAAAAATAACAAAACCAAACATACAATCAGGTTCTCAATAAACTGAGCCTCCGCGCTCCTCACCTGGTGGGTGAGTGGCTGGTGCACGCAGTAGGCCGCTCTCACCAAACGGCAGATGATGCAAAACAAAGCGGGACCCAGCTCAGAGGCAGAACCGACCAGTCTTTCCCCATAGCCCCGCATCTCATCCGGCCCAGTGGCCACTCACCCTCCACAGTCTCCTTCATCCTCATCTTCTCCCCTGAAATGTCGTTGGACTCAATCATCTGAAAGGAGAGCCTGGTAAGGGGGACACTCACCTCCCCCTCCCGGCCCTCAGCCCCAGCCAGCCCACCTCTCCCCAATTCAAGGAGACTTTCAGGGACTCGAGAAAGCAGGGGGCACAGATGTCCTTGGGCTGGCTTCCCTGACAAGAGGACCCCCTCTGCTCCCAGGGCCCCGGAAGGCTGTTTATGTAGCTTCCACGTGATCACCTCCTACCCTTTCCTTCGTGCAAACGCCTATTATATTAAACAGATGTCTCCTTCCCTGGGATGCCTACAGAGATTGGTCCTGGGACTCTGTGTCCACCATCATCCAGAGGCAAGACTCCCGGCCTTGGTTTCCCATCCATAAAGCAAGAATTGACCGCCACGGGGCAGCGTGTGCAGGGCACGCACCGGGGTCGGCTCCCGGAGGGACTTCAAGAAATGCTACTTCTTTTCTCTCTAACACGTCTTTTAAAAAAAATAAATCCAGAAGCCAAAGAAGAAAAGATCAACCAAGGGAAAAAAAAAATATCTGTGTGGCAAAACATCAACAGGCTCCTTGCTGCCTTTTGGTAGAAGTTTTTGGCCCCCTGCCCAAGCCGGCTGTCCCCTGAGCCTGCAGTTTGCCAGATTCCAGTATTGCATATCAGGGCAGCACAGAGCTGAGCAGGCAGTCACCTCTATCCACTTGCCCCTCATACTCCTGCTCATACATCCCAAGCCCTGCTTTAGTCTCAGTCTGTTGTGATTAACTAAGCTTCCTAGATCTTTACTTACACACACTGCAGGGAAAATGAGGCACGCACTAAAATTTCTCCAAATTCCCATACTTACTACATGAGACCAAAAATTGAGTTGTCCCTGGACTTAAACCTTTGAATCTGGGAGGCATGTGGGTCCAGACCAAGTCCCCACGTGTGTGGAAATCAAGAGATGGGCATTCCTGAGATCACCACCCACTCCTTGGCTTGAGGTCTGTGACTGAGGGGCAGCAGGCCATCCTGCGGAACCACAGCAGCCCCAAACCTCCCCTGCTAAGGAGTCCAGGTCCTGGGGTCCCAGGCCTGACCCTCCTTGCCTGAGCAGCCAATCAGGTCATGTGTACACAGCTAACCTGAGGATCTTCCTTTTCTCTCTGCCCAGCATCCTGGGAGAGCACTTGGCTGGTCCCTCCCTGGGAGAAGGGGGCAGAAAGGCCGATGCAGTGGGACCTCAAGGTGTGACACGGGCAGAGCTCCTTTTACAAAAAAGGCACCCCCTGTACGTGGAACTCCTGAATACTTGTTGCTCAATCGTTGAATCCTGGTTTAAGTGTACAAAGGGAACCAGAAGCTCAGGAACGCCCATGGCTAATAAAAAGGCAACGATCTTGCTGCTAGCTGTCCTATCGTATAAGATTTGACTTTGTCGTCCCAGGCACCCTCTGCTGGCCCTTAGGCAGTGGGGCTGGACACAAGCTCTGCCACTGATGGACAAGAAAACCTGGGAAAGGTACTCTGCCTCGGAATCTCAGTTTGCTCATCTATGAAACGAAGCCTATATGGACCTTGAAGGAGTCCAGGTGAGATAGGGCATCATAGGGCCTGCACCAGGCGTGGCGCCCAGAGCCACTCATAAGGCCCTTCCTGCCCCCGCTGCAGCACACGCCCAGGCTACCCGGGGTCTTGGCCTCCCCAGCATGCTCAGCTGGGACTTCTAGATTTGGAGCAAAGCTGAGCCCAATGGCAGCAGCCTCTCCAGGGTCTCGCCCCTCTAGCCTTCCAGAGCCCGCTCCAGGGACCACCCCACTCTCGGGAAAGCGGCTGCTGAACTGTTGCTCAGTCTCATCAGGACTAGCAGGTAGGGGGCCGCCCTCGGGTCCCCTAGGTCGGTGCTCGCATTGGAGATGGGCAGGGTTTGCCCTCCACATCTCTGCCAGCCCAGTGCCAGAGCATCTGGTACTGGTGCCTTGGGGAGGCCCAGGAGCCTGCACAGGGGGACGTGTCTGGGGACTGGGAAGAAGGCTGTTCCCTGTGCCTAGATACACATCTCTCCAGGCCTGGCCTGTGGGGACCCAGCCAGGTCAGCTCAGACCGCCTCGGGGCCCCACGGTCACCCGGGCCTGCTGCCCTTCTAACGGAAGGGCCTCCTCCTCCGAGCCAGGTGCCCTCCGATCTCGCACGGCGTGCTCCTGGGGGCAACGAGGACGCTTCCCTGGACTGGAAATGAAAGGTCAGTAGACGCCTAGACCCTCCCCAGCCAGGCCCTCGAGCCTGGACCGCTGCCGTCCGCGGTCCCCGCACAGCCAGGCAGGAGGGGTGGCCGCCTACGTTGGTGTGCTGGGCCGAACACAGGGACTCGACAGCCTGGAGTCTGTTTTCAGTGGCCACAAGCTTCTCCCGCAGCCGCTCGGCCTCCTGCTTGCTCTGGGCCTCCGAGCGCTGCAGCAGCTCGTAGTCTAGCATCTTCTGCTCGGCCAGGGAGATCTGCTCCTTGAGGAACGCAATGGCCTGCGCCTGGGCCCGGTACTCCACGTCCAGCTTCTCCAGCTCGCGCACCCGCAGCTCGGCGCCGCGGCCCTGGTCCCGGGCCTCCTGCAGCTCCAGCCGGTGCTGGCCGGCCTGCACCTCCAGCTGGGCCCGCCAGTGTTGCTGCAGCCCGGCCAGCTCCTCCTGGGCCTCTTGCAGCTTCTGCCGCAGGCCCTCTTTCTCCTTCACGTGCATGGCTGTCTCAAGGTCGTGCTTGGCCCGCAAGTTGCCCAGCTCCAGCTGGTGCTCCATCTTGATGCCCTCCATCACGGCCTTCAGCTCCCCGATCTCCTTCTGCTGGGCACCCGGGCTCGAGTTCAGGGTGGCCTTGAGGTCCTCCAGGGACTTCTGGTGGTCCAGGGCCAGCGAGTCCAGCTTGGACTTCCAGTTGTCCATGAGCCCCATGTTCTCGCTGGTGGCCTGCTGGACCTTGGCCTTGAGGTCCGCCACCTCCTGCGCGTACTTCTCGTTGGCCGCCCGCAGCTTCTCCACCTCCGCCTGGTAGGCCCTCAGCGCCTTCTCGTACTTGTCCCTCAACATGCCGCTCTCCCTCTGGTGCTCCTTGCTGGCGGACAGCAGCCGCTCCCGCAGCCGCAGGGTCTCGGCGGCCTCGGGGTGGTCGGCGGGCGGCGGGCCGCAGTGTAGCAGGCACTGCTGCAGCTCCTCGATCTCCCCGCGCCGCAGGCTCAGCTCCTCCTCCAGCTGCAGCACCCGCGACTTCTCGGCCACCGTGGTCAGCTACCGGGAGAGAGGGAGACCGGGGTCAGCGGGCCGGCTGCAGGGCACGGGGGAAGGTCATGAGAAGGGAAGGACGCCCCGCTCCACCTGAGCGCCGCCCTGCCCACCGCAGCTCCCAGGGAGGCTTCCCCTGGCTTGTGTCCCAGTGATGACTCGGGGACTCCCTGGTCCCCGCTGCTCTAGGCGGTTTGGGAGAAATCGGTGGCTAAGGGAAACCATCTATTTGAGGTTATGGCTTTCTTCAAGTTCATGTTATTTTTAAAGGGCAGGCACAACAGAGGGAATTTCGCACTATCCTGCCCTAGAAAAGTTCCAGCCGGAATGAGTTGATTCACAGAGAGGCCTTTTGGAGGGGGTGGCCAAAGAAGGGTCCGGTGTAATGTTTAATGTAGAAAAAAAAAAAAAAAAAGAATGCTCCCAGACCCTCCTTCTGATGGAAAACTCTGAGATCAGAGGCTCCATCCGCCAAAAACCTACTTCGACCGTGTCAGTGATCACAGATTTGGGTGCAATATATTTGAAAGTTTTAAATCTTTTACAAGCTTAAGAAATTTGTTTCTGAAGGTGACCTTTTTAGTTCGATAAACCTGCTTTTGTCTTTCTAATCAGGCTGAACCCTAGAGGAAGATGCCTTGGTGTGGAGGGCTCCAGCTTGTCAACCGTGACTGGGTCAGTTTCTTCAAGCAGACTCCGTGTACATGCATATGTACTGCACACGCAGTCACCTGGCAATGGCCAGTGTGTGGACAGGGACCCGTGTGTGTCTCCAGACGCTCACAGACACACACATGCTCACTCGTGTACTGAGGCCAACCTGCAGAAACCAATGGTCACCCACCCTACACCCACAGTCCGTGTACGGTGGTTTTCCCCAGTCTCTGCTCTGTGGCTGCTTAACTCCATGGCCGGGGGACCTGCAGCTGGGCTGTCGGCTGGGCTGACCAGCTGTTTGGATGTGTGCCTGCATGGGGGCCCAGCCCCCGGGGCACGCATGGTGGGCGTGGAGGGGCTAGCAGGGTCTGGAGACTGGACTCAGAACCATGCCCTGGGAATCAGGGGGGACTTCACTCCCACGCAGAGCTTTCCCTGGTCTAGGAACCACTCACACCCTGGGGCTGACACAGAGTCTCATGCCCTGGGGACACCCCACTCCCTCAAAGGCCCACCACTGCCCCAGCCCCAGGTCCTTCAGGTTGGCCCCTCATGCCATTCTATTTAAGACCCTCCAGGCTAAAGAAACCTGGATCCACAGTCTCCCAACCTCTGCCTTCCCCAGCCTGGGGAGAAGGGAGGCATGGATAGGTTGGCCATAGCAGGGGCAGAACGTTCCCAAGAGCCCCCGATTTCTGAACATGACAAAGCATGGTCGTGGCAATGCAATGTCGGGGGGGCGGGGGGAGGCTCTCACAGAACATTCCCAGCCAGTGGGACCACGAGCTGGGGAGCAAAGTCCCAGAGAGCCAAGACCCCCTCCTCTCAACAAGCATCACATGGCCACGGAGCATAAAAGCACGTTCCTAAACCTCCCTAGAAGGGGCGCAAAAGGAAAAAAAAAAAAAAAGTGAGGAGAGCGGCCAGAGAGAGAGAAAATAATAAAAACAGGGAAGCTGAAGGGGGCGTCAGCAGGCGAAGGCGCTGGTGGCAGGAGGTGGCGGCGGTTACCCTGTTGTCGGCTAATTCTCGGAGCAGCCGCTCGGCCTGCGCCTTCTCCAGTAGCAGGTTTTTCTCCAGCTCGCCAATGCGCGCGTGCTCCAGCTGCGTCTGGGTCTGGTCCACCCGGGGCGGGTGGCGAGGTGGGGACAGGAGAGAGGGGCACAGGGACAGGAAGCCGGAGAAAGAGAGAAAAAGAGAGAGAGAGGCAGGTCATCTTCTGTGCACAAGACAGGAGAGCAGGTCAAGGAAAGAGAGGAGGTCTGGGGAGGCGGGGCGGGGTGGGCCTGCTGCCCGCCCCTCACTGTGTCCCAGCTGGGTTCGTTTAAGGGCAGAGCACAGATTGCAGCAACCCTGCCCAAGCCGGCCCCTGGAAGGGGCGACAATGGGCACCCGGATCCCTTCTGTCACCCCCAGGTGGCCCTTCCCCTTGCAGCTCCGGGGGACGAGGCAAAGCCTACTCTCCCCGCCCCATCGGGGAGCCTCAGGCTTTTTCTCATTTTAGGCACAGAATCCTGCACATAGGAAGCCCCCATATATGACCCCAGGATTCCTGGCCCCCAGGAATCTTAAAGGTCAAAGAACTGACTGAAAGGTCAGTCTTAAAGGTCAAAGAACTGACTGAATGGGAGGTTTTCAAATATACCCATACCATCAGGATTCTCCCGGCCAGGCCTCCTTAGTGGAGGCTGGACTATGCCTCCCACCGCCCTGCCCCAAACCCGGCCCCAGCACTGCCCACTCCCCAGGCCCCGCCGAGGACGCCTGGTCTCCCGAAAGCACAAGAGCACTTTTGTCCCCGCTTCACAACACCCGCTTCACACACTAACAAAGCCCGACATTCTCAGGGCATCCAGACTGGCATTTGGATTTCCCGTAACAGATCTGCGAGGGCAGCAGGAGGCTGAAGGCCCAGGGCATCCAGAGGGGTCTGGACACCAGGTTCTCCATAGGGAGAAGCCAGGGTCCTCCGTCTGCAGCCTCCCGCTCATCCCATCATCACCAAGGAGAGACGAGGTGAAAGCAAATCTGAGCGGCAGTTCAGGAGAGGCAGGGCTTAGCACCGTAGCATACTGTGTAAAAACCAAGAATACACCCGACACGGGCAAGGGCAATGGTGACAGTGTAGACTCACAGTATCGTCCCAGAAATACTCGTGCAATTCATCAAGAGCTATAGAGACCTTTATGTCCTCTGGCCCATGATCTTATTCCTGTGAATTTTCCTAAAGGAACAAATGCCTCTTCTTTCTCTCCCCCCAAGAGGGCAGCATGCCCCAGTGCTAAAAAACAGCCCTGCTCAGTCTCTTCCAGAAAATTACAGGCTGAAGATGGTGCCTCAACCCCAGCCTTGCAGGGGCCATGTCACCCCGCTCCTCTCCTCTGATGATAGGCACAGCAATCCTGCCCGGGACCCACGCTAGACAGAGTCTGATCACAGATACCATACCTGTGGCCCCAAGGGCAAGAAAAGCCTCCAGCTTCACAATTTCACGGGCAACTTCATTTGGTAGCCCCTACAAAAGGACCCTTCACTGTCACTTTCAGAACTCCCAGCCTCCTGGTCCATGGGGGCACGGGAGAACCCAGAGGAGCTGCTTCAGGTAAATTCACCCATGGGAGCTTGGGGCGGGGGGAGAGCCCCTGAAGCCTAGATTTTAGGTGAGATGGACGACCTGGGCTTCATTCTGCTCCAGGGATGCTGCCCAAGGCGTGAGCGGTGGGAGCTGCCACGCTTACGCGCTGACACTCAGGGCGGTGTAAGGGAGGATGCAATTTCTTTCTCATGTGCCAACTTTAGAACCCAAGCCCCGCCCCCCTCCCACACACACACACACCCGGGGTATCTCGGTTATCTCCCTATCTCACAGCGGCCGCTCCAGGGGGACAACCTCAGGCTCAGACTCATCCAGGAACTTGGGGCAGCAGGAGGCCTAAACCTCAGACTCCCAGGTTCTAGAACCAGGGTCTCCCCACCCACAAACCAGCCTGACTCCACAGAGAGGAGACATAGACTTCCAGCAGCAACACGGAGCAGTGACGGAAGCTCCTGAAGCGGGGGACTCCCTGTGTCCCTGCCCCCCGTCCAAATCCCGGAAGCTCGGTGAAGCCTGGCCTGAGCCCTTGACCTACAGCTTTCCCCCTTCTCCTTGCATGCACGGTGTCTACCCCGCTCCAAAGCACAAAGTTACTGCCTTGGGACGCCCCTCGGATAACAGAAGGCTGCTATTATTAATTGGGGAGGAGTTTCCCCAACTGCACCAGTGGCTCCTGAAGGTCAGAGGCACGTCGCCCCTCTTAATCTCCCTCCAGGCCTTGAGCTGCACAGTCAGTTCTCAACAAATAGCTGATTCTGAGTTCTGGCTCTTCCCCTTACAATGGGTGTTCCCATGCCAAGGAAAAATAACACCGAGGCGCTATTTAATTCACAAAACACTAACACAAAACCCCTGGATGATAAAACAACAGCAAAACCCCAATATCTTCAAGTCTAAGGTAGCCACCTGACATCCCCACCAGGGGGGCAGCAGGGAATGGCACACGTTTTCATGAGGCAACATGTTGCCACGCCCATTCAAGAACCACAAAACATGTCCCCAGCCTGTTTTCCAGAAGCATCTCACCATGCTGTGCCCTGCTCTGGCATCAGGGACAGGAAAGAGCACAAGACAGACAGGGGCCCCCCCAAGGGGCTTACATCCTGGGGAGGGATGCAAACAATATATGACCAGTGAGGATCATTTCAGACTGTGACTTGGCCTAGGAACACAGCAAGAAGGATGAGGCAAAGTCAAGGAGGCAGAGAAGGCCTCTCTGAGAAATACAATTTAAGGGGAGACCTGCAGGAAAAGCAGGAACCGGCTGACCAGGGCAGGGGTGGAGGAGAAACGAGTGTTTCAGGCAGAGGAACCAGCACGTGCAGAAGCTCAGACAGAGCGTGGGGTGTTCTAGCTCAGACAGGAGCCCCACATACCTGGAGCAGGGCTGGGTCCCCAGGGTCGTCCCTGGGCTACAGAGCCCGGCTTTTATCTAGAGTAGCGTCACCAGATGCGTGAGCAGGGAAGGGGCAGGATCTGATTTATGTTTTCAAGAGATCTGGTCATATGATGTCTGCAGTTTGCTTCAGAATAACCTGAGAGAGGGCTGTGGATGGCGGTGAAACAGGAGTGGTCAGGAGTTGATCATCGTTGAAGCTGGGCGATGGGTAAATGGAAGTGCATCATACCATCCTCTCTACTTATGTTAAAAATTTTTCCAACGTTAAAACATTTTGAAGATTCTTTTTGAAGGCTATCTGGCTTCAGTGTGGAACAAGAGAGGAAACAGAGGGGCCAAACAGAGGGGTAACTTGTCTCAGGTCACCCACTGTGACCGGGTCCAGAAAGGTGGTGGCGGGAATGAAGACAATTTTGGAGGCAAGGTCAAGTGGGTTTCTGATGGAAGGAGGAGGGAAAGAGAAGGTTCAAGATGAATTTTAGCTGCGGGGCCTGAGCAACCGTGTGGATTGTGGGGATAATTACTGAGATGGGAAGGATAAGGGGGGCACGGGGTGAAGGGGAGGCAGGAACAAATGGAGAGACCTGTTTGGGACACGTTACATGTGGGGGGTGCTGTCCTGGGCTGAAGAGCATCTCCCCAAATTTCATGTCCACCTGGAACCTCAGAATGTGATCTCGTTTTGAATAGGGTCTTTGCACATGTAAGTAGTTACGATGAAGTCATAACTGGGTTAAGGTGGGTCTGATGACTAGTGTCCTTATAAGAAGGTCACGTGAAGAGACACAGGAACACACAGGGAGGAAGGCCACGTGACGACAGAGGCAGTGATGCGGCGACAAGCCGAGGAACACCAGTGGCTGCCAGCCATCCTACCAGAGCTGGGAGAGAGGCATGGAACTGACCCTGTCCACACCTTGATTTCAGACTTCTGGCCTCCAGCACTGTGAGAGCATAAATGTGTGTTGTTTGAAGCCACTGAATTGTGGTAGTTTTTTCCTGAAGCCCCAGGAACTATTACAAGTAGCCGTCACTTGCTCTTCCTGGTGCGGATGTCCGGTGGGTATACTGGCGCGGAGCTCAGGGGAGGACCAAGGGAATCATGGCCTTATAAAGGGCATTTAATGCCACAGACTGGATGCTCTCAGGGAGAGTGTAGACTGAGACTGAGCCCCTGGACAGGCCAACATTCAAGGTCAGGAAGGAGGTGAGAGGTTGGAATGGGGCACCTTGGGTAGCTGGGGGAGGACAGGAGAAGGACAAGCAGAGAACTGGGGTGACATAGCTGGAGGGGGACCAGAAGCTCAAGGATGTATTCTGGGTTTTATTTTTGACTTTTAAGACGGGTGAGGATGAGAGGGACTTTTGCCTTCTGGTCGCCATGAATATAGTCACAATAAAAACAGCAGCAACGGGGCTCCACTGCCCTTGGACTGAATTAGCTGTCTGTCACTGTCTGTCCCACCCCCACGCCTCTCCCCGCCAGGGCTGATTGGATCTGGGCTGGACACCTGATCCAAAGCCAGCCAGCCCATTGGCTAGCCTGGGGCCGATCAGATTCTCCCAAGAGGACAGCTGGGAGACAGTGGGTGCTGGAGCCTGGGCGGATCCAGGAGGATGGGTGTTGGGGAGAAGGGAGCAGATGTACCAAGAGACTTGCAGACACGGTGACAGACAGACAGACCATGAGTCATGAGAAGAGGGAGGCCCCTCAGTGGGGGAGAATAGGCTCCAGTTCTGCTGCTGTTCCTCCTTCCGGTTCCCTGAACTGCCTGCCACTGGGGCTGTGAGACTTTCCTGCAGCCTTTCAGTAACCCCCGGATGACTGGAGTTAGCAGGAGGGGTCTCTGTTCTTTGCAACCCAGAAGCCCCCCCGCCCCCGCCCAGCCTCTGCAGGAGGGCCTGCTAAACATAACCACATGACCTGCCCCCTTGGCTAAGACGGAAACTTACACTGGAACACCCTGATACCAGGCTGGGGTTCCTACACCAGGTTGTGCCCCAGTATCCATCCTTTAAGTTCAGGCGGCAAAACCTGCCCCAACAGGGGCAGCTGTCAGTGACCCTAGATCACACATGTCCCTCCCCGAGCCGTCGTCATCCAGGGACAGGACAGCCATATGCACAATTTTGCTGGACGATGGAAGTCATAGGGGTCTGAACACGGCTTTTTCACAAAATCAGAAACCGTAATTACCCATTGGAGCTCAGACATGATCTAGTGCAGTGATTCCCAAAGCATGGTCCCCAGACTAGCATCACCGGCAACTTGTTAGAAATGCAGATTCTCGGGGCCCACCCAGACCTACCGAACGGCCACTCAGGCCAGGGCCCAGCATTTCGTGTCTGAACACACCCTCTAGGTGATGAATTCTCAAGTTTGAGAATCACTGACCTAGTTCAACCTCCTCATTTTACAGGGGAGCAAACAGAGGCCCAGGGAAAGGAAGAGGCTGCCCAAGGCCAGTTAGGGCCAGGACCAGAGTGTGGAGAGGGACTGAACTGACTGCCCCCTGCCCCATCTGACGGTTCTGGGAGTCCTTGTCTTTTGTCACCTCCCAGGGAGCAGGAAGGGTCTTAGTGGAAAGGCACTCCTGCCCACCCAACTGTGAGCAGGCCTAGTGAGCCCCGTGGCCTCCAAATGATTTGGTGAGGAGGGCTGGTGTTTGTCTTGGGGGGCAGGGATCCTTAAGTGCTTTACTAATTGATGTGAGCATCCTCCATCCCTCAGCTCAGAAAGGGTGGCTGGATTGGAGAGTGAGAGTGAAAGGTCCAGACCCCTCGTCCAGGTGCTGTAACTGAGGAGGCGCTGTAACTGGCCATTCTTACGGGCTGGATGCAGGAGTCAGGAGTCCTGGGTCCTGGTCCCACTGGCTGCTGATTTGCTCCATGACTGGGAGGGTCCCTTTGCCTTTCTGAGCCTGTTTTCCCGTCTATAAATTCTGTGACTCAACCACAAGCTACTTCCAGCCAAAATTTTATGTGGAATTCAAGATGAACAAAGGGCCCAGGGAACACCTTTAGGGCTACTGCCCAAGAAAGAAGGGACGGGGGAGGCTGGCCACTATGTCCTCAGGCCCAGCTCTGTGGATGCCTTGGGTCCATTCCACCCAGCTGCTGACACAGGAAGCATGGCCCCTCTGGGGCTCCTGGAGCTGAGCCATTCCCACTTCTGACACCTGAGTCTCTCATGACCGCCACCCACTCCCACCCAGGGTATGATCTTTGACCCTTCCCCATTTCTCCCTTGTAATACCCCCTGCCCCCTCCCAGGGGGCCCAGAGTTGCTGCCTAGACCTCATGGCCATTTGCCCTTCAAGGGCTGGGCCTGGGGTGCAAGCCTGGGGTGGGGGGGGCCTTTGACCATTACCTCCAGGTCTCCCTTGGTGATGGACTCCTCCTCCACTCGGAACTGCAGGTCCTCCACCTTCCTGCAGGGGGAGAGGGGGCTGAGTGAGCTTCACCCAGAGGGGTGGGCTTTGCCAAGTCAGCCATGGCAGAGAGAGCCAAGGCCACAGGTGGCCCAAAGTCCACACTCAGATTATGCAGAAGACACTGCCCAGAGCCCCAAGTTCCTGGAAACATCCAGCCCTCCCAATTTCCTGATCCATGCTCTACACAGAGAACACTGGCTTCTCTAAAATAGACACTGTTTTGGGAAAGATCCCCAGTGTTCTCCTTATTTGCTGCAAGAAATAAATCCTTCCTTCTGCAAAAAAAAAAAAAAAAAAAAAAATATATATATATATATATATATATACACACACACACACACACATATATATATATTTATATAAAATAGGAATGTTTAATGCAGCATCCTTCCCCCCTAGGGTGGTTGTGGAAATAAATGACAGAATGGATAGTAAATGGAAGCACTAACAGCTCTGTTTTCATCACAGCAGGGAACAGACATGCCGCATGGAACAGTCTGTGGGGAAGGAGGCAAGGTGGGCTTCTTCCCCTACTGACCCCATTCTCATTCCCTCCCCTCAAAATCAGGGCCCAGAGTCCCAGCCCCCACTGCTTGGGCTGCTCCCTGATGTGGAGGGCTCCCAACTCCCTGCTGCAGGTGTGGGGCCCACCCTCAAGGAGACATACCCACCCACCCCCGAGAGAGCACAGGGAAGAGACACAGGCACATTACAGCTCACAAAGCTGCTACTCCTGGGGCCTCGTGACAGCTCCCAGCACACAGAGGATGAAACTAAGGCCCAGAAAGGGCTAGTGACCTGCCCAAGATCACACAGCAAGTGCAGGGCAATGCTGGGACTTGCACCCAGGCCTTCCTGAACACAACTCCCACGACGTCTCAAAGATCTGTTTTTGTTTGTTGGCATCAGGCACGTTGCCATGGGAACCAGATGCGTGGGCCCCACCGACCCTCTCAGGCAGATATAAATAAGCCCTCCTGTCTCCAAGTCAGACAGTAACAACAGCCCGTGGAGCACATGCCTCAGCTGAAAGCCCAAAACCAGACCCAAGCTGGGGGAGGTGGAGGGCTGGGTCTGGGAGGTGCTACAGTGCAGGGGAGCAGAGAAAGCTGCAGAAATCTGTGTGTCAGCAGCTCGGAGACAAAGAGAGGCTTCCGGGCTGAGGGAAACCCTTGTCAGGCCCCAGTCAGCTCTGAGCCCCACCAGGCGACCCAGGACCAAGTCAGGCCAGAGTCCCCACACAGAGGGAACACAACTCCCACTTGCCACTGGCAGGACAGAAAGAGCCAGTGGCACCACTAACAGGCTGGTGACCTCAGGCAAGTCCCTTCCCTGCTCTGAGCCTCAGTTTTCTCATCTGTGACCTGGGGGGCAATACCTGCCTCCTGGGCTAATTGTAAGACAGAGGGAGACAGAGCAGGTAAAGCTCCCAGCCCCGAGGTTGAGCCCCAAGGGCAAGGTGTTTCCAGGGGCCTTTTCCTGCTGTTTCTCTGAGCCTCGGTTTCCTGACACATGAAATGGGAATGAAGCTTCAGGACACGGGCTGTGAGCTCCACCCGAGGGACCTAATGCAGAAGGGGTGTTCCCTGCGCTGAACTGGGTCACGGGGTGGGGACATCGGATGCACGTCTCCCTAGTGAGAGGTCCCCCTGCCCATCTGGGCGTTCTCATGATGCTGCATGAGCCGGGCAGGGCAGGAACGGTGAACCCCATGTCAGGAAGGAAAACAGTGACGTATGTAGTGTCTCCCATGTGCTCAGTGCCATGCTGGGTGCCTTACTGGAGTTATCTTGTAAGTCCTCCCAACAGCCTGCAGAGATGGGGATCATCACCCCACTTTGCAGATGAGAGGACTAAGGCCCGCAGAGCTCATGTCACCAGCCCAGGTGACACAGCCAGTACGTGGTGGAGGCGGGGTTTGTGCCTGCTGGTCCTGAGCCTTGCTTTTCCTGGTCATCCTTAACGAGGCTCTGGGAAAGTGTCCCCCCAGGACCAGGACAGGAGTGGCACCTACCTCCTCTCCTCCTCCAGCTGGTTGGACAGGTCCACCTTCTCTTTCCGCACGCTCTCCACCAGCAGCCGGGCCCGCTGCAGCTTCTCCTCTGCCTCTGCAACATACTGGGCCCCGAGCGAGGGCCAGGACAGGGTCAGCCTCCGCCTGGGGACCGGGAGCCAGGTGGGGGAGGGGTGGGTGTGGAGGTGGTGCGAGGAGCCAGGCCTGGAACCCAGCCACCCCTACTCCCCTGCCAGCCCTAGTCTGACCGGAACCGTGGACCTAGACGTGAGGGAAGAGGGCTGGCTGAGTGCCAGGAGCGGGAACCTCAGGTCCACCTGCCCCCAGTACCTGCCACCTCCCTCAGCCCTTGAGGGCCTAAGACCTATTGTCTTGTCAAGGCCCCTGTCACGACACACACGTGAGCTTGGCCTTAAAAATTCCAGAACCCGAGGGATGAGTGAGCCAGGCTCCAAATGGGGACAGGGGCCTAGGAGGGAGCTCCCATGTGGGGAACAAGCATCAGGGAAGAGTAGACACATGACAGCAGCAGAGTCAAGGCTATGGGCAAGGACTTCCTTCCCTGAAACCCAACCCAGGAATCTGCTCGAAAACATGATCTGAAATGTGGACAGATGTACCCCAAAAATGTTTACATCAGTATTATTTAGAAAAAGTGAGGAATTGGAAAACAACCTAAACACCAGCAGGGGACAGGCCACGTCAGTAAGGACACAGCCCGTGACAGACGGCAATGCAGTCGTTCAAACGGGGAAGAATTTTCCATGACCTAGAAATCATGCTCGCACTATAGGAGGTAGGAAAAAGCAGGATACGCAAGTTTGTGTCGAGGTTCTGGAGGTTGAATGTGGACCTACCATTGGAAGGAAATTCACCGGGAGGATGAGGGGTGTGTGTAACATGCATCTCAGTTTTCTCTGCACACCCCAAGTTCTCCTCACTGAGTGTGACTGAGGGACAAGACTGGCCCGAGGAGACCGCTGGTGCCCTCTGGGTGCTCCATGGCCCTGCCTGCCCACCCACCTGCTCATGCTGTGCCTTGAGCAGGGCGATCTCCTTCTCCACCTCACAGATGTGGCTCGTGGCCTTGGCCACCTCGGCCCGCTCCAGGTCCCGTTCAGCCAGCAACTGCTCGATGTGCTGCTGTTTCTCCTTCAGCGCCTCTTGCAAGGCAGTCGTGCCCGAGATCTTGCGGGCATAGCGCGAAGAGGTTTCCGTGAGCTGCAGGAAGGCGTGGGTGCAGGCAGGACTCAGGGATGTGGATCACCGTCCAGGCAACCCACCATTACCCAGCAAGTGGCGGGCCGAAGTGCCTCAACTGCTGGGGTTTGGTTCCTCCCCCTCCCAGGGCCCTAGACACTCTGCCTAGGTATGTAAAGGGAATCATGATGTTTGCAACCCAGGGAACTCCCTGCTCCCAGGAGAGTCACAGCCCCTGGGGGTCTTCCTCATGGTGGGCTCCTTCACCTGGGCCATCTTCTCCTGGACTAGGAGGAACCTCCCGTGTAGACAGAGCTCTGCTGAAAGGGCAACCTCACCTTCCCTCCTCACCCAAGGTGGCTGTGCCAGCCTTTCTAAAGCACCTGCCCTGCACCTGTATAACCTGCGTGCACCTGTATTACCTGCCCTGCCTCTGTATGACCCTCTTTAACTCCCAGGGAAGGGCTTAAGCTACTGACAAGTCGGTAATATAAAAATAACAATAAATGTAAATGGGTCAATTTCTCTGTTAAAAAATATGCACTTTCATCTTTGTTCAAAAACTCCAAACTGACTGATGCCTGGAACCAGAGCAAGTCAGGGGACAACTGGGTCTCTCTGTCCCCGCCCCACCCCCATACACACACCAGGGTATCCCTCACCAGGCCACTGCGGCTGGGCCGGCCCCCCACAGAGGAGGCCACAGAGCTGACGGAGCTGATGGAGGAACTGCTGGGACTGTGGGTCAGTGCCGAGACTCCCATGGCCATGCGCTTGGTCTTCTTGGCCTTGGCTGGGCTGGTGGATGGGAAGCCGATTCGGATTACCTTGTGGATGGGCGCGAAGAGACCAAATTTGGGCGGGCACTGGAAGTACCTGGAGAGGTAGGAGAGACCATGCTGCTGTCACGGCCCCACAGCTTGGAGCCTGGCCTGCCTCCCCTACCTCTTCAGAGCCCAGCAGAGAGAGGCTTCTCCTGAGGGACCCATCACCCACACCCTAAGACCGATAGACAGGACTCCCAGAAAGGGAATAGAGGTGAGCAGGGCCTGATATTCTGCATAGCCATGAACAGCGGTTGGGCATATTTCTGGGGGATGGGGAAATAACAATTACCGAGCACCTGCTCTATGCCAGTCCCTTTACATAAATGCTCATTTCGATCCCCCAACCACTCTATTGTTATCCATAGTTCACAGATGAGATTTAGGCTCAGAGAGGTTAAGTAACCTGCCCACAGTCACACAGCTGGTTAAATGGCAAAGCTGAGACTAGACGCAGTGGACTCCAAAGCCCACTATGCCTTGGCTCCCACACATCAGTCAGAGGCCCCCAGCCATATCTGCAGCCCCACTCTCATGGCTGCCCCTGGACCACCCCCAACCCCAAGGCTCTCTGCCCATGGAGCCCCCAGATGGAGAAGCAGAGCCTGAAGGAGGCACCTCAGGGGTGGGGTGAGGATGCTGCCCAACCTGCCCCTGGATTCTGAAAGCAAGAGTAAGTTGAGAGAAACATCCGTCTTGAAAACAGGAAGGCAAGTGTTGCCACGGAACTCTGGATCATCTTCTCTCAAAACCTCTCTAGCCATGGATTCCATGTGGGACCAGGGACCTAGTTCTGTCCAGTTTCCCGCTCACCTTGAAACTGCCACCCCACCCTGCCTCTTCCCACATTCAGGTCTTTGTGCAGCCTGACCCCAGCCTAGCACACCTTCCTTCTCAGAGCTGTCACAGCCTCACCTGGACGACAGAACCTAGCCCAGGGACAGCCAACACAGGCTCGCGGGCCACCTTGCCTTAGCCCCACACCCCTGACGCTGCTCAGCCATAGCACCCCCCCCCCAAAGGGCCCAGGCATGGCCTTAGACCCTCTCGACCCAGGATTCCTGGCAGTCAATTCCCTTTAATCAGAGATGCTGAGAAACCTGGGACCCAGCTGTGACCCTAACCTTGGCTGTACAGCACCAGGCACTGTCTGATTATTTCCTGTGTCACCCAGGGCAACTCTTAGAAGACAGGACCCCTGCCTCTCCTTTTCTGGTGCTCCCACCTCACTTAGTCACGGGTGGCAGGGGGAGGGGAACCCAGGGACAGATGACACTCCTAGTGCTTACTTGTGACTCTCTGTGTGACCTTGAGCAATGACCTCTCTGGCCTTGGTTCTCTGATCTGTAAAATGGGGTGATATTCCCACCACCTGCTTCTGTGAGCTGCTATGACAGAAGGGAGGTGGTAGCATCTATACATGGTGTCTGGCACAGTCACCCAGATGCTCAACACTGGCATTCTCAGATGCCCCAGCCCCGACCCCTGCACCCACCCCAGGAGAAGAGGACTCCCTTCCTCCCTCCCCGCCATACCTGGTGCCCGCCACTGCCCCATCGTTCTTCCCAAGGGGCTCGTCCAGCTCCACGCCACACCACTCGCCCTTGGCAAAGTCTGTCTCCCCGACGTACCGTACCACGCCAGTCTTCGTCCCACCAACCTATAGGCACACAGAGAGACTCAGGTCCAGAGGATGCAGTGGGAACTGTAGAGATGGCACAGGCACCCAGGTGCCTGGGCTCATCCCACCCCTCCCTTGCAGTGTGCAAGGGCCAGGGGAGATGAGTGGGAGGCCCAAGGACAGTTGGGAGGGGTACAGGTATAAACAGTGCTTCCCAGGGCTGTCCCGAGCAAGAGCTCTGGAGTCAGAAAGACAGACCTGCATTCAAACTCTGCCACTTACAAGCTGTGTGAGCTTGGGCAAGTTACCTAACCTCTCTGAGCTCCAGCATCTTCATCTGTCAAAATGGCTTTTGTGAGGATTAAGTACTAAATGTGCAGTGTCTGGAGCATACTAGAGTCTCAATAAATGTTATCCTTAAAAATGGTTTGGGGGTGGGAGGGAGACGCAAGAGGGAGGAGATAGGGAGATATATGTATATGTATAGCTGATTCACTTTGTTATAAAGCAGAAACTAACACACCACTGTAAAGCAATTATACTTCAATAAAGATGTTAAAAAAAAAAAAAAGGTTTAGGGAATTCCCTGGCGGTCCAGTGGTTGGGACTCCACACTTTCACAGCCGAGGGCCCGGGTTCAATCCCTGATCATGGGAACTGAGATCCCACAAGCCGAGCTGCGTTGCCAAAAGAAAAAAAAGAATGGTTTAAATGGGGGTTGCCAGGAGCTGGGCAGGAAGGGAAGTGGGGAGTTGTTGTTTAATGGGAATACAGTTTCAGTTTCGCAAGATGAAAAAGATCTGTTGTGCAACAATGTGAATATACTTACTACTAGTGAATTGTAAGCTCAAAAATGGTTAAGAAGGTAAATGGTATGTTACGTGTATTTTACCACAATTAAAAAAACTCACAGGACAGGCCAATAATCAGGAATATTACTGTAACAATGATTTTAAAACTTTCAATTCAAGTTATATATATACATAAAGTTATATATATATATATATATATATATATATATATATATATACACTTCCAAAGCCTTAAAAATTCCTGTAAGTTTCTCCATCTCTCCCCAGAAGCACTTTCACTCTTTAAGATGAAGCTTTTTGGTGTTGACCTCCATATTTCTAAATGACATGCTAATATTGCTACTTGTCAATTTTTCAATTTGGGGGTGACATCCATCTACGTCTCATCAGGGAAGGGGAGACGTTCCCTCCCCAGCACCAGGCTGCACACACCCCTACTGGGTTTCTACCCCTGCCACGCAGTGATGGCTTCATTTTGATCAGTCTCCAGGTTGACGGTGCTGGGACTAAGCAAACACTACTCACAGACGCGGATGGGCAGATGCAGATACTTTTCCCTCCCAGCACCAATTTTTCCCTACAGATAGCAACTGTCTTTTATGATTGTTTGCCTAGTTTTTATGGCCCTTAAACTAATGTAACCTACACTCTTTCAACTGCCTAAATCTCCAGAGCCCCTTTGTGAGTTGTGGTGTGTAAGCTTCGTTGCCCTGCGGCATGTGGGATCTTAGTTCCCCGATCAGGGATCGAACCCCGTCTCCTCTGCATTGGAAGGCGGATTCTCTTTTTTTTTTTTTTTAAGATTTTTTGATGTGGACCATTTTTTAAAAAGTCTTTATTGAATTTGTTACAATATTATTTCTGTTTTATGTTTTGGTTTTTTGGCCCCGAGGCATGTGGGATCTTAGCTCCCCGAACAGGGATCAAACCCGCACCCCCTGCATTGAAAGGCGGATTCTTAACCATTGGACCACCAAGGAAGTCCCTAATAGACTTTGTTTTATAGAGATATTTTAGGTTTCTGGAAAATTTGAGCAGAAAATACAGAGAATTCGCATATATCCCCTCACCTCTCGCCCCTACAGTTTCCCCTCTTATTAACACCCTGCATCAGTGGGGTGCATTTATTAGAATGGTGAGCCAACAAATTGTTATTAACCAGAGTCCATAGTTTACATTAGGGTTCACTCTTGGTGTTGTACATTCTATGGATTTTGAGAAACATATATAATGACTTGTACCCACCATTATAGTATCATACAGAGTAGTTTCAGTGCCCTAAAAATGCTGTGTTCCACCTATTTATCCCTCCCTCCCCCGCCTCCTGATAACCAACGATCTTTTACTGTCCCCAAAGTTTTGTCTTCTCCAGAATGTCATACAGTTGGAATCATATAGTATGTGGCATTTTCCCACTGGCTTCAGTCACTTAATACTACGCATTTAAGCGTCCTGAATGTCTTTTCATGGCTTGACAGCTCATTTCCTTTTAGCCTTGAATAACACTCCACTGTCTGGATGCACCTTAGTTTATTTATCCATTCACCTACTGAAGAACATCTCGGTTGCTTCCAAGTTTTAGTAATTAGGAATAAAGTTGCTAGAAATACTTGTGTGCAGGTCTTCATGCAGATATGTCAACTCATTTGCGTAAGTACCAAGGAGCAGGATTGCTGAATCGTATGGTGAGAGTATGTTTAGTTTTGTAAGAAGTGGCCAAACTGTCTTCCTAAGTGCCTGTGCATTTTGCATCCTGGCCCTCCCCAGCAATGCACGAGTCCCTGTAGTTCCACTAAAGGACTGTCCCTCCCCACACCCCCACTGGGGGACAGGCTGGGCCCCAGTCTCCGGAGGGATGAGCCCCACCCGCTCCTTTTCCAGCACCTGAGGGTTATCTGTGAGGCTGGAGTCTCCGCTGGCCTGGGCCAAACACCGACTGCATCCCGGGTCTCATAAAATAAGGGAGGTGGGCAGACTGAATTTATGTTTCTCTGGGATTTTCCTCTGAGGAAGTTAAAATAGGTGGCTCGTCTAAGATAAACCCATGCGTCTCGCCCACAAGGACAGACAGCTCTGCCATCAGCAGGCTGGGGCAAGTCCCCCCATCTCACAGGGCAGCCGTGAGGGTCCAGTGAGGGGCTCATTTCCAAGGCCTGGAGCAGCACCTGCCGGGCCGTTGTGGCGGAAGAGCAGAGCAAGCGGGGAAGGAGGGGGTCCTGGCAGGAAGGAGGCTGCCCGGGAGAGACGGGCAGGTGAGTGGTGGCACTGGGCCACCTTCAGGGAGACGAGGGGACAGAGGCGAGCAGCCCCTCTCGGTGATCCTCCCTGACCGTGTCCACGGTCGCTGACCTCAACAGCTAGTGAGGGGCATCTGGGGCTCAACTAGCTTTTGCAGCATCGACGTCACACACGTGGTACCTCACGCGCTCTCAGGACCACCTGGCAGGGCCGTGAGTCATTCACAGAGCAGGAAGGTTTGAGCGCCTTCCTGGCACCGGGCTCTGTTGCAGGCACTGGGGGTGCAGCCATGTGAGCAAAACACCCCAACCTTCCTCGTCAGGGCGGGAAGCAGACAGCCCAGCAGTAAGTGAGTAAGTGCTGTCATTCCAGGAGGATGACAAAGGCTACGTGGAACAGCACCGGAGGGCCCCGTCTCCAAGAGGTGACCTTGGCGCAGAGGCCTAACGGAAGCGGGAGCTGCGGGGAGCCCTGGGGTCAGAGTCCCAGGTGGTGGAGGTCAGCAGGGCACAGCAGAGGCACTGGCCTGGTACGGGAGCAAAGAGAAGGAGGCCGGGGCGGCCGAGTGCAGCCAGGACGGAGGGCGAAGTCGGATCATACGAGGGTGGGCGGGCAGACCACAAGGGTCTGGGGGCCATGGGAAGCTGGGTGGGTTTTATCCCACGTAAGATGGGGGCTCTTGGAGTGTTGGGCCCTGAGTGGGGGCAGGGAGACCAAGGAGGGGGCGGTTCCATTGCTGGAGAGAGACGAGCTGCCCACAGAGGTGGTGGGCTGGGGACCAACTTGGGTGTATTTTGGAGGCAGCACCAGAGGCCTGATTATGAATCACGTGGTCAGGAGAGAAAAGCAGGACGTAAGGCCAACTGCCAAGTTCCTGGATTGGTCTGCTGGAGACACACGTGTGCCATTCACTGAGATGGGGAGGACGGGGCGGAGCAGGTCGGGGATGGGGGTTGGGTGTGTTATAGTTTGAACTGTGTTCCCCAAAAAGATACGCTGAAGACCTGACTCCCACGACTATGAGTGTAACCTGATTAAAAAATAGGGTCTCTTATGGGAGTTCCCTGGTGGCCTAGTGCTTCGGATTCCGGGCTTTCACTGCCGTGGCCCGGGTTCAATCCCTGGTTGGGGAACTGAGATCCTGCAAGCTGTGCGGCACAGCCAATAAACAAACAAACAAATACATAAATAAAAACAGGGTCTTTTAGATGTGATCACGTTAGGATGAGGTCATTAGGGCGGGCCCTAATCCAGTATGACTGGTGTCCTTATAAGAGAAGAGACACGGAGGGAAGAAGGCCATGTAAAGACTGAGGCAGAGATGCAAGAAATGCACCTATAAGCCAAGGAACGCCGAGGAGTGCGGGCTACACCAGAACCCAAGAGAAGGGCGTGGAGCAGATTCTTCCCTTGATCCTTCAGAGACAGCATGGCCCTGCCAACACCTGGGATTTCAAATGTCTAACCTCCAGAACTCGGAGAGTGTACATTTCTGTTTTAAGTCACCCAGTTTATGGTACTTGTTACAGCAGCCATAGGAAACTAATGCAGGTTAAGTGGAGATGTTGACTAAGGGCTTGACACATGAGACAGGAGATGGAACCCTGGGCAGTGTGATGCCCACATATGCTTGGACTGTCCTAAGTCACGGGCCTGGATGGTTCCATCAAGGGAGAGACAAGCGGAGGCTGGAGTTCTGACCTGATGCTGGGAAGAGGAAGAGCAGGGAGGTAGGAGGAACCAGGGGAGTGTGTGGAATCCCAGGAGGTGAGGGAAGAAAGTGCTTCTAGAAGGAGGCAGGGAGAGATGGTGGCCGATTCTGCTAAGAGGTGAAATAAGATGAGGACTGAGAACTGACCATCGTACTTGGAATGTGAAGGGCCCTGGTGGCCTTGCGGGGGGGAGTTCCCTAGAGTGATCGGTGATGGGGAGAGAGCAGGAGGTGGAGACCATGGTCACGGACGGGCCTCTTAAGGGGTTTAGCTGAAGGGAGGACAGAGAAATGGGCAAATAGCAGGAGGAAGACAAGGGGTTGGGGGAGAGTCGGGAAAGGGGGAATGTGCAGGGGAGGAGGGAGGCTGTCTGCAGGGGGCGGGCGGGAGGGGCTGGCCTCGGACAAGAGCTGGAGGTTGGGGCCCTGGACTGGACAAAAACAGCTGGAGGGAAGACAGAGTGCGCAGACGCTGGCGGGTCTGGTGGTGGACAACAGCCCTGTTCTTCCCGGGAAGCACAGAAGAGTCACAGCTGAAATGTGGGGGAGGGGCAGGCATTGGCAATTTTTTGGAGAGAAGATGGTTATGAATGTTACAGAAGAAGAGACTGAGGGTCAGAGAGGCTAAGCGGCAGGTAGTGAGTGGCCCAGCTGACTCCCCCAAGTAGGTCTGCGGGCCTCGGGTCCGTCCTCTCCCCAGCCCAGCACATGGGGGAATCGGTCATTTGTCCTCCCAGGCACGTGGATACTTTAAAGAAAAGGTGGGAGGGGGCAGACAGAGACTACTGCACAAACTCAGGCCAGAATTCCCCGACTGAGACCCTGGGAAAAAGGGAGACATTTCAGCACTTCCCTGGCAGTCCAGTGGTTAAGAATCCATGCTTCCACTGCAGAGGGCACGGGTTCGATCCCTGGTCAGGTAACTAGGATCCCACATGCTGTGCGGTGTGGCCAAAGGGAAAAAAAAAAAAAGGGAGACATTCTGGAGTCTTCCTAGCCTGGGGTCAGTCTGACCTCCCCAGCCCTGCCCCTCTAAGAAATGGGAGGATTAAAGGCCACACCCTTGCCCCCTGCCATCCAGCCAGAAGCCCCATGACAACACAGAGGAAGCAGGAGGCAGATCTAGTGCCTCCTGGGCCCCCTGCCTTACCTGGCTCTGCCCCCCATTAGCAGAGCCTGAACACGGAGGCCCAGCAGCCCTGTGTGCTCGGTGGGCCACCGAGTCCCCTCCTGCTCACCCCTCCCCGCTCCCAACCGACGCCAGCTCCCTCTGCCTGAGCACCCAGGACAGCAGCCCCCAGGATGCCCCCTGGCCGGTCCTCACAACCCTCTCCCGT
Source organism: Balaenoptera borealis (assembly GCF_965194805.1). Taxonomy (NCBI): domain Eukaryota; kingdom Metazoa; phylum Chordata; class Mammalia; order Artiodactyla; family Balaenopteridae; genus Balaenoptera; species Balaenoptera borealis. The sequence continues at coordinate 78,843,502 of NC_138872.1, forward strand.
CTACAGCCAGGCCTCACAATGGGCATCACAGCACTTGCCCCTCAGCTGTGAAGACTCCAGGGTGAAGAAACAACACCCAGAGCAAGGAAAGAAAACCAGCCTTTCCCGAGGGCTCACTACACGCTGGGAGTCTTCCTTATTCTATTTATTTATTTGTTTGTTTATTTATTTATGCCACGCCATGGCATGCGGGATCTTAGTTCCCCGATCAGGGATGGTACCCACGCCCCCTGGAGTGGAAGCTCAGAGTCTTGACCACTGGACCGCCAGGCAAGTCCCTTCCTTATTCAATTTATACAAATCCTACGAAATGGGAATATCAGGCCCATTTTAAAGATGAGGAAACTGAGGCTCCGCACCCTGCCCTGGGACACTGCTGTGAGGGGCAGAGCTGAGCTCACGCCCAGGTCTGTACACCCCAGAGCCCACCTTGCAGCCTCCACACTACAGATGGCCCTGCTGGGTGTCTGTTCTCAGCAGAGTGGTGGGAACTTGACCGGGGCCTGAGGAGAGAGGGAGACACCTGCAGAGAGAAAACCTCATTCCTCATCTCTCAGGAGGCGGGTCCCACACTGCCCAGGCCAGCTGCCGAGGGGTCAGCAGGCAGGACACAGCCCTGCAGAGAACCTACCCACCCACTGCAGAGGGGCCGGGCTGCTCAGACTGCCTCACGGGCTGGTACACGCTGGGTTATCTGCAAGGCCAGGCTGGCACCGGCAGGGAGCTGTGGGATATGCCGGGAGAAGGTGCCAGCGGTACAGGCGATTCCCTGGAAAGGTTTCTTGGTCCACCCTCCTCAGGATGCTTCTGTGGCCGGTACACGAAGGGACATAAAGGGGCAGAGACTTCAAGTACTTGGAGATGCTCCACTCAGATCCTGCTTCAAGGAAGCCCTTGCTGCCCTGCTGTGCGGAGCCCCTCGCCTGAGATGGGGCACTCAACATGCGGTGACTGAGCGAGGCCGGGGCAGAAAGGCCCGGACACGTTGGCTCAGCACGGGACGCTGTGATGGGCAATCTCGCTCCAGAGCTGCCCCAGGTTGGCCGAGACTCTGTCTGGCCTGCAGAGCAGTCTGACTTCTCCCTCTGCCCAATCTTTCACAGAAGTTAAAAGCCCTAAGAAACACCCCAAACCCCACCCTGGCGCCTACTTTTGGAGAACCCGACCCTCCACAGCAACCTATGGGCCATCTGACATCTTTGGGGGTCAGAGCTCTCCCATTATCCCACTGACATCCACTCCTTGCGGCTTTGGCCCTGGGGCACCTCTTGGAGCCACAAGCAACCAGCCAGGCCTCTTCCTTCCTGAGACAGCCTCCTCTGGTCCTTGCTAATCATACCCCATGCTGGCAACTGTAGCTGACCAAGATACTTCCAGCCCTCCACCTGGACTGCTGGATCCACTCGGGGTGGGGGGGATACAGAGGACATTCCAGGACTGGTAGATAGAAGCCCAGAGCTTCTGTTCCAGGCCAGCCCATGATGTGCTGTGTGACCCCAGGCAACCGCTCACCCTCTCTGACCTTCACGGTCCTTCCCTCTACAATGGGTGATTAAGGCCCGGTGGTCTCTGCCCCAGCAGGCCTGCCTGAGTCTGGATCAGCCCCCGGGTGGGGCTGTCTTCCTATCCCTCTTCTGTGCCACCAGTTCTCAAGCTGCCTTTCTACATAGTCTCGGTTCCTGCTTCTCCGTTAATTCCCCTGGAACGTCTCTTCTCCTCCACGACCTAAATCCCAAACTAATGGCTGGCTCGAGTCTGCCGCACCAGCCCTGCTGCCTCTGGAGCAACATCCCTAAAACCACGCGGACAGACCACTTCCTGGGATGGACCCTCGGGACCACACCTTGGGGGACACACACAGCAGCTGTGTCTCAGGCCAGCTAGGCAGCCGAGGGCCCCCCATAGGCTCCCCGGGCCTGGAAGGTGCCCAGGGGTGCCAGGGTCCCACCAGACTGGGCCACTGGGCCTGGGTCCCATCTCAGCTGTGCCAGGCATGTTCTAAAAGGCTGTGTGTCCTTGGACAAGTCATTGCATCTCTCTGCTCCCACCTCTGCCATGCGCCCCAACTCCAGACACCCAGGATCCTTGAGTACTGCCCCAAACTCACCCAGTCCGAGCTATGGGAGCACTCAGGGAGGGAGGATTTCAGAAGAGGAAGTTGGGGCGGAATAGAATGATTCGATGCTGGAGGAATTTCAGGGATTAGCCAGAAAGGGTGTGTGTGTGTGTGTGTGTGTGTGTGTGTGTGTGTGTGTGTGTGTGTGTGTGTGTGTGTGTGTGTGTGTGTGTGTGTGTGTGTGTGTGTGTGTGTGTGTGTGTGTGTGTGTGTGTGTGTGTGTGTGTGTGTGTGTGTGTGTGTGTGTCCTGGGGCGGGGGAGGGGCCGAGGACGGGAAGGACAAAGGCAGGACAACCCAGCTCTGCCACTTCCACTCTGGGTGCTGTGGGAAACTCAGGCCTCTGATTCTCATCCTCAGCCTGTAAAATGGAACAATGAACATCTGCGTCGTGGGCAGCTGGGGTAGTAAGAGGTGAATCCATGCAGCTCAGTGTGGAACTCCAAACCACACCTGAAAATTCTGCCAATTTGGCTCTGGCAGGCATGTGACAAGATTCCCAGGATTTAAGTGACACTATTCCAGGAAGGTCAGGCATGTTCCCCCTGTGTCACCCTCTCAGGGGTTCCTCCAGGGGCCAGGGCCCCTCAGGGTTGAAGAGGAAATGGATTCTGTGTGTAAAGTTCTTGGCACAAGCCTCCGCTCCCAGCGAGCACTTGGCCAGTGGAAGTCAAGGACATGCAGGCTGACGTGAGCCGCTGTGTGACCTCAGAGAGGCTCCCCGAGCTCTGAGTCCCTCCCTGTGCCCAGGACCCCATGGCTCAGGGAGAATGCCCACCCTTCATGGACTTTAATGCTGATACCAGCTAACACTTCACAGAGCTTACTTAGAGCCAGACCACCTTCTAAACACTACATATGCAGGTGAAAATTTTTTTTTTTTTTTGGCCACGCTGTGCGGCTTATAGGATCTTAGTTCTCCAACCAGGGATCGAATCTGGGCCCCGGCAGTGAAAGCACGGAGTCCTAACCACTCGACTGCCAGGGAATTCCCAGCAGGTGAACTTTTATCCCCATCTTACAGGTGAAGAAACTGAGGCAGAGAGAGGATAAACAACTTGCCCACGACTATTTGGCGAGTACACGGACCTCCTGGGGTAGTCTGAAGCTGAAATGAAACCAGGATCCAGAGGTATCACTGAAGAGCAGCGTAACTTAACGGACATAAATTCTGTTATTTATGTTCAAAAATAACAAATATTGTTCATGCCTTTGACCCGGGTCAGAAGCAGGTTTGTGGCAGGTGAAGCTAACGTAGCTTAGGTAATCAGAGCCCCTCACATACACCAGCCTCTCTGGAGGCTCTGGGTGGGGAGGGCCCTGACAGTACATTCATGGGATCACATGATTTGTAAAATTTGTGAAAGCAATATTTTTTGTATTGTTATTTCCTAAAAAGCCCCCATCCTCAAACTGTATAAGCTCGGGCCTCTACCTTCATTCATGTCCAGGATATAATTTGTTAAAGGGAGGGGTAGGGATAGGAAGATGGTGTGTCAGGTGTTTACAGAAGGCACAAGGGAGAAGTAGCAAGTCCCAGGGTCGGCCGAGCCAGCTGGATCCTGGCTGTTCACAGTGGTCCAGGCTGGAGGACTAACCCAAGGGAAGCTGTGGACTAGGGTGGGGCACGTGCGGCTCCATCCTCGAGGTGAAAGTAAACCCCTCCTTCAAATTCCTCTCCCCAACCCACCACAATCCAAGCATGTCCTGTTCCCAGGGCAGTCACAGTTGATGAGTGAATAAAGGAATGAATGGCCCAGCACCTCCTGACTGAGTGGCCCTGGGCAGGTCGTTTTCCAGGGCTGAGCCCAGTTTCCTCATCTGTAAAATGGGGAGATAACACCCACTGCGCAAGGCAGTGGGGAGAACCAAAAGAGACAAGGTGCAGAAAGTGCTGGGCGTGGATACGCCCTGGAGAAAGCAGTGTTTCAAACCAAAGGATGCAACCCAGTCTCAGGCTGGGAAGTCACTGGGGCCCGTCTGCTGCTACTGCCAACCCTGCTGAAGGGCTGCAGTCTGGCGGAGATTTCCAGAGCAGTGCCTGCCTCGTGCCAACTTGAGTGCCCCCTGCTCAGTACGTCCAGTTCTCACTCCCTGAGGGGGCAGCAGGTGCAAGCGGAGTTCCAGGCAGGATCACACTGGGGTTAAACCTCTCTCCTCTCCCAACCTGAGGAGCATTCAGGGATGGTGAATAACCCTAAAGGGCTCCACTGCCCACCCCACAGGGCACTCACATGACACTACCCAGGTCTTGCACAGCCAGAGCCCTTGGTAACTACGATGCACTTCCACGGCCAGCTGCTTCTCAATGATCCCAGCAAAAGTATCACACGGGAGTTATCTATGCCCGTCCTGCTGAATGGACAGATGATGAATGAATGGGAATGAGGCCCAGTTAAGTGAATCGCCCAGCATCACACAGCTGGCAAGTAGCAGCAAAGGCGCGAACCTGGGCCTGATTTCCCTGCAGTGGCCATGGCCAGCAGGTGCCCTCAGTTCCCAGGCATCCCCGAGGACAGCTCGGTGAGACTGTAAGCCAGCTTGCCTGACCACTCTGGGTTATAGCTGATAAGATGTCTGAACCACCCAACCTTGGGCCAGGGGTCTTTTTTCTTTTTTTAATTGGAGTATAGGTGATTTACAATGTTGTGTTAGTTTCAGGTGTACAGCAAAGTGAATCAGTTATGTGTATACATATATCCAGTCTTTTTTGGATCCTTTTCCCATATTGGTCTTTACAGAGTATTAAGTAGAGTTCCCTGTGCTATACAGTAGGTCCTTATTAGTTATTTATTTTATATATAGTAGTGTGTATATGTCAATCTTCCAACTTATCCCCCCCTTTCCTCCCTGGTAACCATAAGTTTGTTTTCTATGTCTGTGACTGTATTTCTGTTTTGTAAATAAGTTCATTTGTACCATTTTTTTAAAGATCCCACATATAAGCAATATCATATGATATCTGTCTTTCTCTGTCTGACTTACTTCACTCGGTATGACAATCTCTAGGTCCATCCACGTTGCTGCAGATGGCATTATTTCGTTCTTTTTTATGGTTAATATTCCATTGTATATACATACCACATCTTCTTTACCCGCTCCTCTGTCAATGGACATTTAGGTTGCTTCCCTGTCTTGGCTACTGTAAATAGTGCTGCAGTGAACACTGGGGTGCATGTATCTTTTCAAATTATGGTTTTCTCTGGACATATGCCCAGAAGTGGGATTGCTGGATCATATGGTAGTTCTATATTTAGTTTTTTAAGGAACTTCCATACTGTTCTCCATAATGGTTGTACCAATTTACATTCCCACCAACAGTGTAGGAGGGTTCCCTTTTCTCCACACCCTCTCCAGCATTTACTGTTTGTAGATTTTTTGATGATGGCCATTCTGAGTCATGTGAGATGACACCCCATTGTAGTTTTGATTCGCATTTCTCTAATAACATCTCAACATCTCTCAGTGATACTGAGCGTCTTTTCATGTGCTTTTTGGCCATCTGTATGTCTTCTTCAGAGAAACATCTATTTAGATCTTCTGCCCTTTTTCTGAATAGGTTGTTTGTTTTTTGATATTGACTGCATGAGCTGTTTGTATATTTTGGAGATTAATCCCTTGTCGGTTGCTTCGTTTGCAAATATTTTCTCCCATTCTGTGGGTTGTCTTTTCATTTTGTTTATGGTTTCCTTTGCTGTGCAAAAGCTTTTACATTTAATTAGGTCCCATTTGTTTATTTTTGTTTTTATTTTCATTACTCTAGGAAGTGGAGGGCCAAGGGTCTTGAGCACTCTGGTCCCCAGCCTTTTCCAGTATAATCCTGGCACATCCACGCTGGTGGGCTGGATCAATGGATATCAATGACAGCTAACATTTTGAGGGCACTAAGTATCAGGCACTGTCTAAAGCCATTAACATGTATTCACACATTTCAACCTACAAGGCAGGTACTATTAAAGTTCTCATTTTACAGATGGGAAGACTGAGGCCCAGGAAGGTTAAGACACTTGCCCAGGGTCACACAGTGACAGTCTCCAGGGTCCCCACTTTACCTGTCTCCCTGGTCACTCCGTGGTTCTGACCAGGAGTGGGTGCCCCAGCCCGGACCCCACCCGAGCCCCGTGGGTCCCCCGCCCTGCCCAGTCCTGGGGATCCAGTTCACTCACGTGGGGTGGAGTGCTTGGGGAGGGGGGACTCACCAGCACACGGTCTCCCAGGCGCAGGTCCTTGTCACCCCGCTTCACAGAGCCGCTGTCGGAGAGGTTGGAGCCTGACTCGTTGCCGGTCTTGACGGAGCTGTTGAGGACGCTCTCCCGCAGGGGGATGACGCGGCTGGTCAGCGGCGGCGTGGCCGTGCCCGAGTGCAGCGACAGGTTCTGGGTGGTCAGCGACTCGACCGAGTGCGCGTCGCTGCCCGAGCCCTCGGCTGCAGGCTGCCGGGTCAGCTTGGAGGGCCGCGTGAAGATGCCCTGCAGGGCTGGGCACTCGAAGTAGCGCACGCCGCCCACGGCGCCGTCGTTCTTGCCCACCGGCTCGTCCAGCACCACGCCCGCCCACTGGCCCGGCGCGAACTGCGTCTCACCCAGGTACTGCACCACGCCCGGCTTCACGCCATTCACCCACACACGCTCGCCCACCACGAAGTCCCCCACGAACTCGTCGCCCACCTCGGCCGCCTTGGCGCCGGGCTTCTCGGGGGCGACGGGGGCCGCGGCCGGGGGGCCCGAGGCCTGCTTGTGCAGGGGGGAGCCTGTGGAGGAGGAGAGGGGCGGCGGTTAGAGCTCGGGTGGGGGCTGGACCCTCGGTGGTCCCAGGAGCGCATAGTCCAGCTGGCCGGGGGGAAACTGAGGCAGGTGGGGCTGGGAGTGGGGCCTGGGGCGGGTCTCACTCCTCCTGGGCCGTGGGCATCCCCGGGTGGCTCCCCTCTGGAAAGTTCTAGGGAAGAAAGTTCTAGAGAAGCTCAGGACAGTGCCTCCTCTGAAGGCTTTCCACTGCTCAGGGTCACTCGAAATTGAGGGCAGAATGAACCCATGACCGAGGGTTGCAAGCTGCTACTTCCGCATCCCGGTGGGCTCAGGCCCTCAGCTGTTACTTTGAGGCCGCCCATGGCCCCATGTGGGACTCAGGTCTCGTGGGGGGATCTCTGTGCCCCCCCACCTTCTTCTCCAGCCAGTTCTGGGCCCCACGAAAGGCTCCTAACTGTTCCTTGACAGCTGACCACAGACATCTCGGAACAAGGAAGGAGCCAGAAAACCTTCTTACTCCACTCCTGAGTCTCCCTCTTCTTCCCGGTCCCCAAGCTGCAGCCCAAGCCTCAGGGCACACAGACCAGGAAAAGGGGGGGGTGAGGAGGGTGGGAGGCGGAAGCAAGCACTGAACCTCATTCCTGGACTGAACTCCAGGCTCTCTGGACTGAACTGGGTACGCTGATCCAGCCCCTCTTTACAGAAAGAATGACCCTGAGACTCAGAGAGGCCAGGGCCTCGCCCAAGGCCACACAGCAGAAATGGGGACTCAAACCCTCGGAGGGGGCCTGCCTCCCAGGCCTGGGCTCTGATGTGCTCTAGACTCAGAAAAAGAAGGGAAGCGGGGCAACCTGCTCACGATCACTCACAAAAGGACAAAGCAGAGCTCAAACCCGCCATGCTTGGTGCGTGTCTGGCTCCTGGGCCCCACGCAGGGCCTCCTGTGCAAGTGGACGCTGGCAAGCCTGCCCATTTATACCTCAAGGTCTGGAGGCTGCCCCTCCTTCCTGCCAGACCAAGTATCAGGCAGGGAAGGACTCATCCTTTTCCTCCTCTACTCCAGAGGCTGACGGACTTGTCAAGTACAGATGGGGACAGGAGGCAAGCAGACACTGCCATGCCCCTATCAGAATTGCCTGTGTTTCTGGTCCTTTCCACGGGTAGCCAGTAGAGGGGCCACAGGGGCAGCGGCTCCACCAGCATCCTCCTTGTACCCAAGGCCAAGGAGCCTGCGGCCGCAGGCCTGGCTGCATGCTGTCTCAAGGCTGGAAGGACAGAGCTTCTGGGAGATGAGGAAGCCACACAACTCCAAGGCACGGCTGACATACAAGCTCAAGCAGGCAGGTTCTCCCTCTGGGACACTGGTAGTGGTGGGAAAGCATGTGATCACCCAGGGCCTGGGGAGCCAGGACGGGGGTCCTAACTGAGGGGCCAGGGGCTCCCTCTCAGCTGTGAGCTGGGCTCCTGGGAAATCAGTGAGCTTTGCTATTGAACTTGATTAACAACCAGAGTGATCACACCCATGAACTGATGCTCTGTGCTAAGAGGCAGACATACAGTAGCTCACTGGACCCTCACAGTTAACCCTGTGAAGTGATTCCATGATCCCATTTTACAGATGAGGAAACTGAGGCTTAGAGCTATCAGGTGCTTTATCTAGGCCCCCCAGGCAGGAGGCAGCAGAGCCAAGGTCCGGCCAACAGCCCCTGGCTCTTGGTGCAGGGCACTTTCATTCATCCAGGAAATGAGTACAAGGCACCCGCCATGCCAAGCCCTAAACTACAACCACCCCAATCTTGGACTCCTCTGCATGGACCCGTTTCCTAGATTCTGACCAAACCCTACAGTTCCCTTCGAGCAGGGAACAATCTCATCTTGCACTCCTTCCTGCAGAGGGATGTCTCCTTCTCCTTCTGTGGGACCCTGCATGGGACCCTGGGGGCGGGGGCGGGGGTCCCCAAGGCTCTTCCCTTCCACCCCTGAGATCCCACAAGGTGGAGGCCACAGTGGCTGAGGGAGCAGACCCTGGAGCCCCACCTCGGTCTCCTCACCTGCCCTCCGCCACGGGGCTGCTGTACAGTGATGGACACAAAGCCCTAGGGATGGTGCCTGGGTCACACAAGTGAACAAGTGCTGATCGTTCTTACTGTGATGAAAATGATTGATCCTCAAACTAAGGGATTAGAAAAAATTTACAACCACAAAAGGATCAGTGGGCAGAAGAAGGGCTTCTAGGCAAGTTCTGGTGACCTTGGACCCGTGGCTCTGCCCCCACCACACACACACCCCCCAGAGCAGCCAACCTCGTCCTGCTGTTCCCTGTGTCTGGGCTGAGCTCCGGGTCCCTGGTTCTCATCTAGGACAATCTTGTTACAAGGAACTTCTGCTGGGATCACAGCAGTACTGGGCCTGGGAACCCCACTAGGTCAGGTGGGCCCATTCCTTAAAAAAAAAACCTGCTCTGAAAAGCAGCCATAGTGGGAGGAAGCCACAAGTTAGATGGTGCTCCGGGTCCCTTGTAACACTGCCCAAGCAGCCCGTGGGTCCTGCTAACAACGAGGGGTCAAGGTTATCATCATTGAAACAGCAGCTACCATTCATGAAGTGAGACTACGTGCCCTCAATGGACTGGGTACTTTTTTTTTATATATATATATATAAATTTATTTATTTATTTATTTTTGGCTGTGTTGGGTCTTCGTTGCTGTGCACGGGCTTTCTCTAGTTGCGGTGAGCAGGGGCTACTCTTCGTTGTGGAGCACGGGCTTCTCATTGTCGTGGCTTCTTTTGTTGCGGAGCACGGGCTCTGGGCACGCAGGCTTCAGTAGTTGTGGCACGTGGGCTCAGTAGTTGTGGTTCGCGGGCTCTAGAGCTCAGGCTAAGTAGTTGTGGCACACGGGCTTAGTTGTTCCGCGGCATGTGGGATCTTCCCGGGTCAGGGCTCAAACCTGTGTCCCTTGCATTGGCAGGCAGATTCTCAACCACTGCACCACCAGGGAAGCCCTGGACTCAGTACTTTTGCTATATTATATTCTTATCTTGCAGATTAGGAAACAGAGGTTATAAAACTTGCCCAAAGTTACCCAGGCAGGAGCCAGGCCCACCTGGTCTGGCTCAGAGCTTCCTTGTAAGGCAGGCATAGGAGGTGTCTAGCAGGTGTCAGTGCCTTTCCCATATCCATTTCCAGAACACTTCCTTATGCTGAGGGGCTCTGTGATGTCTGCTTAACGCAATGGCCGTGGCTCAGGTGAGACCCTGCCCGACCTGTTGTCTGTGCAGAGAGCACAGAGAAGGGTCCCAGGTCGAGGGGGACCCTGCGTGGCTATTCTTGGCAAGAACCTGCCTACTCAGCTGTCCTCCCAGCTGTCCTGGCCCAGGCAGACCCCCAGGTAATCTCCTTTCTTCCCCACCCCCGTCCCTTCCAGAGGTCACAGGCCCCGGGGACCAGTTGTTTGAACAGCTGCTAAAATAAAATCCAGGTCACGAGCCTGGAGACCACACTTGGGTGTTCTGCTGCATTTTTCCTCTTTGGCGCCCCAGTCTCACAGGCACAAACCTTCACCCACTCCCCCACTCACCCCGGGGAGCTTGCAGCCGCCTGAGCTGGGCAAAGCGTGGCAACCCCGCTAGAGCCCCCTTCCCTCCAGGGAGCCATTAGTAACACACTGGCTGGGCCTGGCCGAGCCCCTTCCCATATCTGGGCCTCAGCTTCCCCATGGGACAACAAAGGGCGAGGTCAGAAATTGCTCAGGTACTGGCCAGCACTGACATTCTACGAGCCCCACCTCTCCTCCCAGAGGAGCTGGCGTGTCGTCAGAGCTATGAGACCTGGCTGATGGGCTGAGCCTCTGGGGCGGTTCTGGAGGCTCCCTGAGGGCAGGGCCTGGGCCTCCCCGCCCTCCTAGTTCCCGCATGGACCAGCATCGGCTCGGCAAAACCCCAAGAAAGCAAAGGACGGCAACAGACTTAAACCTCACGCCAGCAGCTGATCCTTCCCCAGACACCAGGCACAAGGGAATTGACTGCTGGTTTCAAGTTCAAAGTAGAACTTTGATAAAAAGGGCTAAAGGACATGGTGTGGAGTGACAGCAGCTGGTGGCCTGGTCCAACGTGAGCGGGGGGCGCTCAAGGCGGGGGTGGTGGGAGGTGCCCAGATGAGAGCGCATCCTCCCCTGCTTCCGCAAGGACTCTGGTCCTGCCCTGCCTGGGAAGCGGAGACAGGCATTTTTCATACCTGCCGAATCTCAGCCACCAGGGACCCCATTCGTTGAGCACCCAGTGTCAAAAGTGGGGCCAGCAAAGGGGTGGGGGGAACACCAGGACCGCAGCTACAACTCAGCCGGCCTTCTGCCTGGCAGGAAGGCACCAAGGTCCGCCCTGGGGTTGGGGAGAGAGGACTCATTGCAAACAGAGGTGGGAGCACCTCCCAGAACCTCTGCCCTGACAGTCACTGAGCTCGTTCCCTCACCTCCTCAGAGAAGCCTTCCCTGACTGCTTCACCTAAAAGCCCACCCACTTGCAGCACCCTCTACTCACTTTATTCTTCAAGAGATTTACCCCATCTTCACCTGTGTATGTCTGCCTCCCAGACTTAAATGGAAGCTCCCACGGGCTGTGTTTCCTCTCCAGCACCCAGCCTGGTTCCCCGCAGCAGGCCCTCAATGCAAGCTGCACTGCACTGCCGGCTCAGAACTGGGGCCCGCCCCGGCTCTGTGCTGGGTGCACGGAATAGTCAACACTCCGAGCTGCAGAAAGTCGCTCCCATTTCTTCAGTCAAGGAATCTGAGGCTCACTCCAGGCAGTTTCCGGTTCACCTGGTCTCCCTTCCGCCTTTGTACCTCCCTGAGCCCTTCTCATTTTCCCTGTGTTTCCAGAGGAAAGCTAAGAACCCTCTTCTCCTTTTAGAAGCAAACCTCCACCCCCCTTTGGTCTTCCCTGGGACCCGCCTCCCCGCCACCTCTCTCCTCTCCCCGCAATGGCCCTCCGACAGAGGTCAGAGCCCACGGGTGGCATGAACACCGCCCTGGCTCACAAAACAGCTTCCCTCACCTCAACCCCGCCTGCTGTCACCCATTCTCCTTCCCAGCAAACAAGCTTTTCTCTCTCTAAATGTTTATTACATAGATCATTCATGTCCATTGCAGAAAAATTTTTAAACATAGTTACTGATTTAAAAAAAGAAAAGGACCTATAGTTCCATCATATAAACATAATCACAGTTAACATCTTGGTGTGTGTTTTTCCAGGCTTTATCCTGTGCATGTAGGGGCATGTATGTGTATGTGTCTGTGTGTGTGTGTGTGTGTGTGTATGTGTTTGTGTCTGTCTGTGTGTGTGTGTGTGTGTGTGTGTGTTTGTGTGTGTGTGTGTGTGTGTGTGTGTGTATAGTACTTAAGTCAAAAACACAAGCCAGGCTGTAGTTAGATATCACTGGTCCTCTGCTCTTCCTGCAGTTAGTATTTTTCCATCCAGCAGTGTCTAGAAGGAAACCATTCCATGCCCTAATAAGACTCTGCTTCCCAGTCTGTCTCTGACCCTCAGCTCCCGACCCCTCCCCGCTCTGGAAACTTCTCCTGCAAGGATCCCTCGCTGCACTGCCGGGGGCCCTTCCCGGCCTTGTGGTGCCCGGCCCTGCTGTCCATGCGCCTCTCAAGGCTCCCTGCTCCCGTGACAGGACTGGGGCCTCCCCAGTCCTCCACCATGGCCCACCCTGGTGGTCCTCTCCGATGGGGTGGTCTCCATCCACTACTCTCTCCACCTATATTCCAGCCAGTGCTGTGCTGGGAAAGTCTTAACTAGTTCTCCAAGAGAAAAAAACAATAATAATAATAACCCTGATTTTGTAGCCTTTGCCAATTTCCATAGTGTAAATTCTCCCACCATGATCCATCTCAAGCTACCAGCATGATGCCACTGAACACAGAATTGGGAAGAGATTATATATAGTATTTCCAACATAGAGTAAATAACCTCAAAGACACAGATGCTGGGGACTTCCCTGGTGGCGCAGTGGTTAAGAATCCGCCTGCCAATTCAGGGGACATGGGTTTGATCCGTGGTCCGGGAAGATCCCACATGCCACGGAGCAACTAAGCTCGTGCACCACAACTGCTGAAGCCTGCGCGCCTAGAGCGCATGCTCTGCAACAAGAGAAGCCACTGCAATGAGAAGCCCATGCACCTCAATGAAGAGTAGCCCCCGCTCGCTGCAACTAGAGAAAGCCCGTGCGTAGCAACAAAGACCCAACGCAGCCATAAATAAATAAATAACAGAACAAAACAAAAAAAGCACAGATGCTACAAAATCTTACTAGTAGTAAATAGTAGCTTTTTACCAGTAGTAAAATAGTAGTAGTATTAGTGGTATAAACACTACTAGGAGAACTACTAGAAGTCATGAGTTTTGAATATTTATTACCTATGTTTTTAATAGAATGTACTTAATTTTAAGTTCACACAATCTGATTGTTTAAATGATGGCTGTGTTTAATACCTAGCTTGCAAAATTCCTGACAATTTCACAACTGGTTCTCGTGAGCCGGCCTGGGCCAGCGCCAGCACACCATGGGCCCTATCCCAGCCCACACCCTGGATAGTGGCCCATCGAAGAACCGTCTAAATTATCTAGACCCTGTGAATGAGAGACAGGAAGAGGAGACAGAGAAGGACCAAGCCCCTGACCTGTCTCCAATGCAGGGAGCAGGCGGGGAGGGGCCGAGAGGCAGCAAAAATGTCCCTCTTCTCTGGTCAGTACCTGGGAACCCTGCTTTACACCGAGCTCCCCTATAAGCTAACGCTCTCCTGCACCATTAGCTACTGCTTATATGCTGCCACATTTCTGCTTTTTAAAAGACGTTAATAAATTCCCCTTGTAAAAGATCCAAATGACACAAAATGACGTAGAATGAAGCTGTTCTCCCCAGTCCAGATCCCTTCCCTGTCCGCCAGACCTGCCCTTCCAGTAGCTGCCTCCTCCTGGATGTCCCCCAGGACTTCACGTTAGACATCCTGAACCAAAGTGACCCCACCTCCAAAAGCTCCTCCTCTGTCCTCCCCATCTCGGGAGTGCCCCCCACCCATCCATTTACTCAGGCCACTAACCCTCATTGCTCCTCCCCCCGCCCCCACCACCCCCAAACCAGTTATTCATCAAGATCTAGCAATTTCACAGAGTAACTCCTAAATCCACGCCTCCCTCTAGGGTCTCAGAGACCCCTCCCGAGATCAAGTCCTTGAGATTTCACACCTTGCCCAGCAGAGAAGCTTCCAGAAGGGTCTCCAGCATCCAGTCTCCAGGCCCCTGTTTCAGGCCCTCCTCCAGAGCCATCAGCGTGAGCCCTCTGAAGGCAAACCCAACCACATCATCACTCCCCCGATTCATTTTCACTCTCTGGATGGGGATCACTTTTTATGTTAACCTTTGGCTTTTACGAGAAGCCCATGTTACTTGTGTAATAAAATAACATAATAAAAAATGAAATACAATATTTGAAAAAGAAAATAAAATAATGTCATCTGTGGCCCATTTCCCAAGGAAATAATTTAGAAAGAAAAAACTGACTCACTGTCTTGTTATTCACAAAACAAAACCTGGATTTAAGGGCCCCCCAAAATAGTAAGCAGTTATATAAATTATGGTCAAGTCTTTCGGATTATTAAGTACTCTTTAAAAATAATTTTTCCAGGGCTTCTCTGGTGGCGCAGTGGTTGAGAATCTGCCTGTCAATGCAGGGGACAAGGGTTCGAGCCCTGGTCTGGGAAGATCCCACATGCCGCGGAGCAACTAGGCCCGTGAGCCACAACTACTGAGCCTGCGTGTCTGGAGCCTGTGCTCCGCAACAAGAGAGGCCGCGATAGTGAGAGGCCCGCGCACCGCGATGAAGAGCGGCCCCCACTTGCCGCAACTAGAGAAAGCCCTCGCACAGAAACGAAGACCCAACACAGCCAAAAATAAATATAAAAAAATAAATTAATTAAAATAATAATAATAATAATAATTTTTCCAGGTTACAGCAGGAAGTGTTTATGATGTGATGCTTGGTGAGAAAGGGTTCAAGAGTGTCCCAATGCACAGTACACAGGCACGAATGCCTGGGGGTGGGGGAAACGGGAATAGGAAACAGGATAAAAAGGGATCAATTTAAAAAACACAAGAGGGGCCTTGGAGGGACCCACAGTGATGATATGACATGCACCAAAGAGCATGATGAAGTTGGCCCTTTGCCCCTGAAGGCCAGAGGGAAAAAAGCGTTTCTATAAACGTTCCATAGAACATAGTTCAACAAGGTGTTAATAGGTATCATGAAAACAAAACCTTAATCTCCAAATTCAAACAAACTTGAGGAACAGGGGCTTAAGCAAAGTTAAGGTTACTTTGCTGCAGGACTTGTCAGAGCCTTTAATGTGCGAATGAGCAGTGTGATGACTTAGGAAGGGCTATAAATAAGGTGACTACATAATTTATAATCCAAAACCTGACACGGTGGAGAGAAAAGAGGTGCTATTAATATAGTATCATGCCAAGACCACAAGCATAAACTAGGGCTGCCCCAGGCAGTACATGGTCACTCTGGCCTAAAATTATAGCATTTTTTTCTCTGTGTCACCTAAGGAAACACTGCCTGCCCATCAGGCCAGCTCCACTACCCCTCACTGGCACTGCCACCCCATGGAACTCCATTCTTCCTTAGTTGGCACAGCCTGCCACCCAGGCTGCCAGGGTACGTGTCTGCACCCCACCCAGAACACAAGCCCTGGGAGGCGGGGTCCACAGAGACCCCTTCTCCATCCCCGGAGCCCCAGAATGGGGCTGAAATATACCCTGGCCACGACCCTGACCTCCCCTCCTTGGTGGCCCCAACGCAACATACATAAATGCCCCACAAACCCCAAAGCAGCTTTCTGCTCTAAGAGCCCGGCTCTCCTGGCAGGGACTCAACACCGAGGTCCAAAGGAAGGGATCGGGTCTCTAGAGCATTCCTCAAGGCAGCCAGCTTTCCCACCGTGAGCCCCCCAGCCCGGTCCACCCTCCAGTCAGTCAATTGACAGTGCCCCGCCCATATGGTTTCTGGAAAGACCCCTCCCAACCCACTCTGACCAAGGCAGGGCCCGCCCCCTGTGGCCACCACAGGCCCGGCATCTCCCCTGCTACGCTGTCTCCAGCCATCCATTCCTGCAGAGGGGACCCTCTACCAGGCCGTTCCGGGGCGGGCCCCAGTCCCAAGGATTGCTCAGCGTCCTTCCTGAGCCAAAGGGAACTCAGAAGCCCCCTTCTGTTCCCCTTACTCCCAAACCAGGGGGACAGAGCCCCTACCCAGCAGACTCAGCTGAGGCCCCAGGGAGAAAAAGATGTGGGGGGCTTACCCTGGAAGGAGCAGAGCCAGCTCCCCATGGAGAAGCCCTGCTACGGCCACGCCAGCCACGGCAGGCAGGCAGGCGCTGGCAGCTGGGCCCCTGCTCCCCCCAGCTCCCCCTCCCCCCGCCCCCATTCCCAATCGATTCTGGGCGTCATCAGGAACATTAGGAGGCTGCCCTGCCCCCCGCCCATCCGCAGCCCAGCCACAGAAAAGCTCAGCTTGGCTTTCCCCATCCTGATGCCATTAAAAAGTTTAGGATGTGGTCAGGGGAGGAGAGCAGGAGAGCTGACCTTGAAGGGAGTGAGTGCCGCCTGGAGCCAGTGCTAGCTCTGCAGGAGCAAGGGCTGGAAGTTGGTCCTGGTTCCGCCCAGGCTTGTGCAGCACCTGGGACAGGTCAGTTAAAACGGGGGTGAAGCCACCTACCCTCGTAGGGAGCACGGGGGTCAAGGTGAAAGACACAAACCTCCGGGGGTGCAGTGGAGTGGGGTCAGCGTCTAGGACTAGAGGCCAGCTGTGAAGCTCTGCGGGACCCCCCACCCCGGGCACGTCAGGCTGGCTCCCATGTCTGGAGCACCCACAGGGTGTGGGAGCACCCGGGCCCCAGCTCAATAAGCCAGAACTGCAAAGGTCTGGGCCCCTTGGGGGAGATCAATATATAGGAGGTGGACCCTGCCCCAAGTGGCCCGCTGCTTTTCTGAGGGGGACGCCCATGCACACGCGTCCTCGACCTCCTCTGTCCTGGGTCCCCCACGTGTGCAAAGGCCACAGGCACACCGGGGGATAGCTGTGACCAACCTAACGAGAAGAGATCGCTCCTCCAACCCTGCCCATCTAGCCGGTGCCTGAGCAGAGTGTGGGAGTGGACTCAGGAGTCCAGCCACCCCAGCTGTCTCATCCCTGGGGGCAGCGGGTGCCAGCAGCCTGAACCAGCTTTAGACCAAGCCCAGCATGAGTCTCAAGCCCAGCCCTGCTACCCTCTGGCCCTGTAACTCTGAGCAACTCAGCTGAGACCTCCAAGCCTCAGTTTTGTCATCTTTCAAATGGACAGAAGAGCAGTTCTCTCACTCAGTTGTTAATGAGAAAGAAATGTGATAAGACACCTGCTGCTGAGCCGGCTTGTGACACACAAGTGTCAAACGCCGTCCCTCCTTAGATGGGAAATCTCTGGGGCTGGACCACAGGGCAAGGGATGGGAGAGGCCCTCCAAGGACCCGCCTGCCCCAGTGGGGGACAAGGGCGGAGGGACCTCGACAGTGGCCTACGGTCTGTCCCTGTCCCTAGAGTCCTCCCCAGGTCCCTGCGGCCAGCCCTTCTTGTCCCAAGAGGGACACCCACGGCCTAGCCTGGCCTGCCCCGACCTGAGGCTCAGAAGCAGACCCCAGGCAGGACTAAGGGCTCCTGTGCACAGCCTGCCGTGGTTCCTACGACTGCCCAGCAGTGTTGGACCTGCCCGACCACCGCCGGCTGCTCCTGACCCAAAGGGAAGGCCTAACCCCAGCAGCATCTTGGGCCGCCAGCCCGGAGACCTGAGCTCCCCACACATCTTCCTCAGGCCCAGGATAGGCTCCCAACCCCCAGGCGGCCTGGGTCACAGCTCCCCAACTCGCTTCCGGTCGCCACTCCTGCCCCGGCCCGTTCACAGCCCTCCCAGGCCTCTCAAGCCGCTCTCCATCCCCGTCCTTAGAGGTCTCAAGACTCAGGACTTTTGTAGCCACTACTGCCTCTGCCTGGAGGCCCTTTCCCTGACCTTGCCTCGGCTGGGCGGGTTCCTGCCTGTCACTAAGATCTTCACACCAGTGTCACCTCCTGATCGAGGACCCCCTTCCCCGCCCCGACTGCCTGATCTGAAGCAGCCTCCAGGGGGTCCATCCCATCTGGCTGGGCTGCCCCTGACCTAGAGGCCCCACCCAGGTTGTGGCCCACGGGTGGGTCCCAGACCGCCTTCCTGTGCACCTGCTCTGACCACCTCTGGGCCACCTCGTGGTGTAAGAGACCCCCTCCCACGGCCCCTCCGGTCCTACTGCTCCCTGTATGTCACCGCTCTGGGAACCGACACAGGCCGCGGGGGGCGGAGGCATCAGCCCAGGCCTGACCCTTGGCAGATCCTCTGCCCGGAGGCTGAGCTCACGCTTTGGGAGGCTGCCACTGCCCCGATTCCCAGAGCAACTGCCCCCCTCCAACCACCACCAGGCTCCAGCCTCTGCCAGACCCTCTCTTGGTGCTCCAGCACGCACCTCCGGAGTCCCAGCCTCCCAGCCTCCCATGGGGGTGGGCACCTCCAGCACCTCGGAGAGCTGACGGCCAGTTCCATGGGGTGGGTGAGGGAGCCTGTGGGCCAGGAGTGGGGCCACCATCCTCCCCTGCTGCTGCCACACGTCCCGCCTCTGCTGGGACTCTTGTTATGAGACCTGGAGCAGGGACAAAAGCAGCTCTGGGCAGCAGAAATCTCCCTTCCCGTGTCACAGGGCTCCACTGCCCTGGCCAACTGCTCCCGGCTCTCTGCTCCCTCCCCCAGCCCGGGGGTCTGTCTCTCTCTGACCTGCAAAGGCAGCAGGTGCCAGAGCGGGAAGGAGGGCGGCACCAACCGCAGCTGCAGCCTTTTGCTGCCACCGTGTCCCTCGGCAGGGGGCGTGTCTCTGTGATCAGTCGGGCATTCATGGAGTGGCGCCTCCTCTCCCGGCACAGTAACAGCCCTGTGGGGTTGGGGTCCAGGCAGAGTCAGACCACCCAGCCCCCACCCTCAGCGGCCCCCAGACCACCGTGCGGTGTGACCAGGAGGCAATCAGCAGGCCACACAGTGTGGTCCATTCCCCTTCCCTCGAGAGACCAGGATGTAGCCATTCAAAATGACGGCAAAAAGGACACTGCCCTGGCACGGGGGTGGGGAGCACTTCCCATAGAACGCAATCAAATGTGAAGCAGTAAGATGCAAGTTTGGATACAACCCATGACTTAACTGCTTGAAACAACAACATGTGAACAGGAAAAAAGACCAGAAGGAATATGTCACAGTGGTGGGTGTGATTAGGTTAAATGGAGGGGTAATGGGAGTTCCTTCTTTTATCACTCAAATTTTTCTGTAATGAGATTATGGAGGGATGAAAGGAAAAGAAATTACTCTTTAATGAGTCTTGTGCCTGCAGGCGCTTTCCATTTATTAACTCACTTGATTCCACGAGAGAAATGACATTATCCCATTTGTGGCTCAGAGAGGTTAAGTAATGCTTCCAAGGTCACACAGGAGGGACATTAGAGCTGGATCAGAGCCAGAACTCAGGCCCTCTGGATCAGAGAGGAGGCAATGAGGAAAGAATCCAGAAGGTGCTAGGGGCTCTCTCCAGTGGAGAAGAGGGTCAGGGTCAAGCCTGGCTGGAACCCTTCTCCAGCCAGTGGGATATACAACTCCCACCCGCACTAGACCACTAGGCCCACTTGGTGCCTCTGCCCATGCTCTGTCTCCAGGCCCCACATCGTCCTCCTCCTCCACACTTACACTCCCCCCTTCCTTCAGGCTGAGCTCACTCACACTTCCTCCAGGAAGTCTTCCCTGTAGCCCACTCATGGTGGTCAGCCCCTTCACCTCCCACAGCCCTGGCAGTGAGGGCAAACATCCTCGCCCGGGTGACCACATGCCTCCTCACCCGTCTCCCCAGCCCCGCTCTTAACCCCCGCAACCCGCCCTCTGCCTGGTGGCCTGAGGGATGCCAACACCACCAGACGATCTTTGCTAGCATCCTCCAACAGCTCCCATCACACTTAAAACAAACCCAGTCCCCCTGCCCTTCACCACCTGCCTCTGCCGCCCTCCCCAACCTCATTTCACACTCCTCTTTACCCAGACTTGTCTTCTTTCTCTTTTTTAACAAACAATCCATTCCTGCCTCAGGGTCCTTGCGTTACTTGTTCCCTCACCTGGAACAGCCTTTCCCCCTTGTTTTTTCCCCGCCTAGGTTCTTCTCAGGCTCAGAAATGAGGAAAGGAGGATTTGCCACCTTGAAAGGGGTTGTCTGGGCCTCCACATGAGCCTGTACCAGGCAGGGCTGTCCATGGGCCACATGACATGTCTTCCTCACCTTTCCATGCTAGCTGTCTGGCTTTCCCAGGGACCTGGTTCTGTCAACTGCCCGTGCCTTTGGCTCAAGTTTCACTTGACCCTACCCAGGGCCCAGATTGCCCAGTCTGGCCTGTGACTGTTTTTGCCTCTCCAAACTTCTATGCCAATCAGATGACATGGACCCTGTCTTACCCTGCTGGCTGGAGTGTCATCAAAGCGGGAATTTGTGCCAAAGATGTTCATCACAGCATTATTTACCAAAGTGAAAAATAAGAGGGCCTCCCTGGTGACGCAGTGGTTAAGAACCCACCTGCCAGTGCAGGCGACACAGGTTCGAGCCCTGGTCCGGGAAGATACCACATGCCGCGGTACAACTAAGCCCGTGTGCCACAACTACTGAGCCCGTGTGCCACAACTACTGAAGCCTGCGCGCCTAGAGCCCGAGCTCCGCAACAAGAGAAGCCACTGCAGTGAGAAGCCCGTGCACTGCAACGAAGAGTAGCCCCCGCTCGCCGCAACCAGAGAAAAGTCCGCGTGCAGCAAAGAAGACCCAATGCAGCCAAAAATAAAATAAATAAAATAGAACAAATAAATTTATAAAAAAAGAAAAAAGCAGATTTTCAAGTTGTATATGCAGCATGATTGCAAAGAGATTAAAAAAAAAAAAAGTGAAAGGATATAAACCAAAACAGTAATAGTTACCTCTAGGGAAGATTATAGGCAATTTAACCCCTACATCAAACTTTCCAAATATTACAGAGTGGACTATCTTACTTTTTATCACTAGAAAAAGCCAATAGCTAACAGCTGTCCTCAACCCATTTGCCTTCAGAGCTGGTGCATCCAGCCCGAGCACCTGGCCTTACCCCTGCCCTGCCAGGAACCCTCTGCCCACCAGCAGGAGGACTAGATATTACACAATTAAAGCTCAAATGGCACAGGTCTGAGTGGTAGACAAGAAAGCTGATGGGAAGATGGGGATCATCTCAGACCCTGGAAGGGGAATGAGTGGGGGCAGGGAGGCTGGCAGAGGCTGGAGTTTGAATCGGGCTGTGTTTTCCAGGCTGAGTGACGTGGGCAAGTTGCCATGCTTCCCTGGGCCTCCATTTCCTCATCCCTAAGGGAAGCCAACAGTGGTACCCGCCTCCCAGATTTGGAGGAGCGTGAAAAGGAACAATGCACATAAAGCACGTGTCACTGCCCGTTCATTTTCAAAGGGATGTGGTCAGACATCAAGAAGGACTTCTGGGAACTGCTGGCCTCCAGGCTGGTCAGGGAGCAGCCCAAGTTCCCTTGGCTCTTCCAGAAGAACCACTACCAACCCAGCTCCACCCTCGGCCCTGCGTACCTTCCTTGGAGCCAGCGGCCGTCACAGTGGCAGAGGCCGAGGTTGATCCAGTGGACGTCCGGCCCATGGGGCTTGAGTGCTTCCCCCCGCGGCCGGGGGGCTTCAGGCCGCTGGGCTTCTGCATGGTGGTGCCACTCGGTGGGCAGAGAAGGGTCCGTGCAGGTCACGTGCTCTCCGCCATCGTCACTCACCTGTGGGCAGAGAACAGGAGGGATCACATCACAACGTCACCAGATGGCAGAGCACCCCTGGCCCCGTGAGGCAGGGACCATGTTCACCCCCATTTTCTAGATAGGGAAACTGAAGTACAGAGAAGTGGCTGCAGGCGTGGGCCCAGCATGGCGGTGGCGCTGCCAGGACATGTGTTCCAGTCTGCCAGACTCTGAGTCGGGCACACACTCTCTCTTACATCCGGGACCCAGGAGGTGAGAATCGGGAGCAAGCCGGCTCAGGGGTCTACGGCACAGGCTGTATTAACCCCAGCAGCCCCTTAGCAGGACCATGCAGGTCAGTACGGCCACCGACAGCTGAATGCAGCTCTCACCACAGAGCACTGGCCAGCAGATTCTGACATGCGTGGGCAACCCAGTGGGTCACTCTCCAGTGGCCCCCAGACCCTCTAGGACCAGCCAACAGCTCACATCCCTCAATGCAGGCTGGACAAAGCAACATCTAATTTGATCAACCAGCCTCACCACACAGGCCATACGCCAGCTTTGGGTTCACCATCCAGCACTCACCCACTCCACCCCGGGTGCGGGGACACACACACAGAGGAGCTTACACCTGCCTCAACCCCCCCGCCAGGATGGACTTGCTGTGCCCTCAGCCTGCCCTCCCGCAATTACAGCTCCCTGTTTTCATGACTAAGCAGAGAAGGATGCGATGCATATGGCATATAGGGCACTGGTGTTTGACAAAGGGGACTCCTGAGAGGGGAAGCCCCCAATCTCCATGGTGATCAGCTTAAGTCACTTGCAACCAAAGAAGTTCTGACTAATACAGAAGCCAACCCACAATGCTCACAGCAGGAATGTGTGTCCCCAGGTGACAGAAAGAT
The DNA here is from genome assembly GCF_965194805.1 of Balaenoptera borealis. NCBI lineage: Eukaryota > Metazoa > Chordata > Mammalia > Artiodactyla > Balaenopteridae > Balaenoptera > Balaenoptera borealis. The sequence goes on from NC_138872.1 coordinate 78,866,179, forward strand.
GGGACTGGTTGCAGGGGAGTTGGGGGAGAGGCAGAAAGGACAGGCCCACATCCCCTACCCCCCCACTGTCTTGTGTGCACACCCTCTCTTGTACTAGGTATTCACGTAGGGCTCACCACAGGCCAGGCCCTGTCCTGCCCCAGAGCCGCAGGCAGGATGCGTCCTCCACCTAGCGGAGCACACTGTCCAGTGGGGAGAGGGGCTGCAGAGCACCGCGGACGGACAGAGGATTCTGGGAGAAGGCATCACTCCCTCAGGACCTCGGGAACAGGGGAACCCAGTGCCTTCTGGACGTTAAACTCATGCAGTAGGGGAATGCCACACCCTTTGCCCGTCCAGCCATATCCTTATCCCACTCATGGTCACAGAATATTATTCCTTTTTAGAGAACCCTTTTCTCCTTTCTTGATCCATATGACTTATATGAGCTGACCCCCCCATCCCCACACCTAGAGTGGACACATGACCCAGGCCTGGCCAGAGCCCCATGGTTAGCTGAAGGAAGATCATGTGACCCAAGGAGCATCAGGGCCTGGACTCTGGCTGGAACCTTTAGGAAAAGGTGCTCTTCTTGCTCTGGGGCTGTCTAGGTGTGGGATGAAAGCCAGGAGCTGCAGGATTACCCTACAGAAGAGACTGCCAGGGAACAACGCCAACACAGAGAAAGAAGAGCTAAGTCCCAGGATTTGGAGGGCCTGGATCCAGTTGAACCTGAAGCTGGTCACTTGAGCCCTTCACTTACATTAGCCAACAAATCCTGACACACACAGGCATTGTTATGTCTTTTTACCTAATTCTCTTTGAGGGACACTGTCACTTGCAACCAAAGAAATTCTGACTAATACAGAGGCCAACCCACAATGCTCACAGCAGGAATATGGGTGCCCAGAAAGGCTCCCAGGCCAGCAGGATGAGCCAACAACACCATTACCGTCCTGGCATAGCCATGGGAAGGATGAGCTCCTCACACAGGGTGGTTAGACATAAGAGCAAAGGAAAATGAGCTCCTGCAAGGCACAAAGTAGTGGCACCTACATGCCCAGGTGAGCTGATGGGAGTATGAGGCATGCCTGCCAGCCTTGGCCTACCCCGCAGAGTCCGCCAAATCCAACATTCTAATCCCCTGACCAACTCCCTGACACCCCAGGAATTCTGGAGCCCAGGAGTCAGTTGCTGTCAGGCTTGGGTCAAGCTATAAATCATATATCTAATAAAGGTTATTTATTCACCAACATATAAAGAACCCTTACAACTTACTAATAAGACCTAATAAAAAAAATGAACAAAAGATTTGAATACCCATTTCACCAATGAAGATACGTAAACAGCAATAAGCACGTGAAAAGATGACCTACATCATTAGTCACAAGGGCAATGTGGATCAAAGCCACAATGCGATACCACTTCACGCAGATTAGAATGGCTAAAATGAGAAAAACTGACAATACCAAGTGCTGATGAGGATGTGGAGCAATCAGGACAGATTGCTGGTGGAAATGAAAAACGGTGCAACCCCATTGGAAACCAGTTTGACAGTTGCTTAAAAAGTTAAATATATACCTACCGTATGACCCAACCACCCAAGAGAAATAAAAGCATATATTCATACAAACATTTGTAAAAAAAAAAAAAAAATGTTCATAGTGACCTTATTCACAATAGCCAAAACATGGAAACAACCCAAATGTCCATCAACTGGTGAATATATGAACACAAAGTTCATCTAGACGATAGTACACAGTTGTCCCTTGGTATCCTTGGGGAACTGGTTCAGGATCCCTGTGGTTACCCAAATCCGAGGATGCTCAAGTAGCTCATATAAAATGGTATAGTGCAGTCAGCCCTCCGTATCTGCAAATGCAGAACCCAACTGTTGATATTTGCAACAATATGGATGAACCTCCAAAAACATTATACTAAGTGAAAGAAACCAGACACAAAAGACTACATATAGTTTGATTCCACTTATTTGAAATTTCAAAACTATAGACACAGAAAGCAGATCAGCAGTTGCCAGGGGTTGAGAGCAGGGACTGACTTCAAACAGGCACGAGAGAACTTTCTGGGTGGTAGAAATGTTCTAACACTGGATTGTGGTGATGGCTGCATACCTGTATGTTTATACTAAAAGTCATCAAACTGTACACTTAAAATGGATAGATTTAATAATGTGTAAATTAGATCTCAACTTAAAAAAAAAAAATTCTATAAAAAATGAAATCCTTGGGCTTCCCTGGTGGCGCAGTGGCTAAGAATGCCCCTGCCAATGCAGGTCACACGGGTTCGAGCCCTGGTCCGGGAAGACCCCACATGCCGCGGAGTAACTAAGCCGATGTATCACAACTACTGAGCCTGAGCTCTAGAGCCCGCATGCCACAACTACTGAAGCCCGCGCGCCTAGAGTCCACACTCCACAACAAGAGAAGCCACCACAATGAGAAGCCCGCGCACCTCAACGAAGAGTAGCCCCCGCTCGCCGCAACTAGAGAAAGCCTGCGTGCAGCAACGAAGGCCCAACGCAGCCAAAAAAGAAATCCCTGAAGGCTCCCCCTAGTAGTGCAATGGCCTTCAAGGCCCTCCTCACCACCTCCAAGGCCCTCCCTCACCCACTACACTCCAGCCACACTAGCTCACACTAAGCACACTCCAGCCTCAGGGCCTTTGCACATGCTGTTCCCTCTGCCTGGAATGCTTTTCCTTCAAATATCCAGTGTGTTGCTCATCTCCTCCAAGTATCTGCTCCAATGTCTCCTTCTAAGATTACAACCCCTCTCCAGCCCTCCCCTGCTTTGTTTTTCTCTATTGCACAAGGACAAGACTTGAGTCTGTTTACTGTGGTATCCTTAGCACTGATGGGATGCCTGGTGCCTATAGGTGCTCAGGAAATCACTTGAATGGATGAATGATGCTGGCTTATGGGGATGAGAGGCCCGGGAGGCCCCCCTCACCTCTTCAGGGCCCAGCCCGCAGGACTGAGTTGATTATAGTGATCAGCTCAGCTGGCCGTCTGACATCACAGCTTTTCATGCAGCTGGTCTAGACTCCTCACTAGCCCACGTGCCCTCTGAGACAGGGACCAGGCGTCATAACTGTGTCCAGCATTGGAGGCTCCCCAACCAGCCTTGCTGCCGATGACCCTGCATTTCCTCACCACTCGCCTGACAGTCTCCCACCTCCCAGACTCTGCCTGTGCCTTTTCTCCCACCTGCTTCACTTCACCTATTCCAACCACATATGGAACACTTAGCTCGATGCCTCCTCCTCCAGGAAGTCTCCCAGGACCTTTGACCCAGAGACCTCAGGATCATACACTGAGCCAAGGAGAGAGGATACCGTTCTCCTACCTTCATCATGCCTCCTGGGAGCCCACGGGTAACCCCAGGTGGGGCCACGGTCTCCTCTCTGAGAACCCAGCCCCAGCATGGCGCCTGGCACAGAGCTTGTGATTCGGAAACCCTGTATGAGAGCACATGTGCTACGGCCCAGAAGACAAAGGCCTTCAAGGCCACAAATCCCCAGGGACACTGTTCTCACGGGAGGCTTCTGGAGGCTCTCACACTCACCCTCCTGCCCTCCCAGACCCTGATGACCCAGCGGCGTCCAGCGTGAGGAACCTATTGTGTGCCAGGCCTTACACCCTGATGAGGCGGTGGTCACCTTACAGGAGGAACACCCGATGCTCAAGAAAGTGCGGGATCGAGCCCAAAGTCACACATGGCTCAGCAGCTGGGCTGGAACCAGACCCAGGTCTAGCCCTCCGCCTCCCTACACTGCCTGGCCCAGGCCTGGAATAACATTTGTGAGACCCCTGGCCTCTGGGGAGAGCGCCCACGTGCCTCACAGACAAAGGAGACCAGAGGAGCTGGCGGGAGAGAGAAGAACCAAGGCTGCATTACTTGGCCCACCCCAGTCCCACCCCTGCCCCCGTGCAGGCCTCCGGTGCTGGGGGAGCACAGGGAAGGGGAGATGGAGAGGAGAATGGTGAACAGGAAGAGGGGGAGGGGCTCCTTTATGACTCAGCCCTGCTTGTGGGACAGAGGAAGAGAGGGGTTTCTTGGAAAAAGCTGGGACGTGGGGATAAGCTGGCCTCTGGCCACACTGCAGCCGATGGGGGAGGCCTGGGAAGAAGTAGATTTCAGTCTCATGGAGTCCAAACCCCAGACCCACCACGAGTGGCTGTGGGACCCTGGCTCAGCACGAACCTCAGTGTCATCACCTGTAAAATGGGGGGGAAAGCACTGCTGCTGCGTGGGGAGCACGGATGAGCGAGTCCGAGGAGACAGCCCCACGAATGTCCCTCTGTGCCCGGCACGCAGGCTGTGTGGAAATGGCAGCATCACTACGATCTGGTCTCTATTACGTTCTCCAAAGGCCCGGGATGCACACCCCGCCTCCCCCAGGGAGCCGGGGCCCCGATGAGGCGGGAGTGGGAGAGGCGAGCAAGGGCGGGTGGCGTTCAGACCAACAGGCCCCCTTTGTGCCGCCCTCAATTACCATTTACCAAAGACAAACCCGGGCTGCATTTCAGGGTTTCCATTTCAGCTGCCCTGGGGGTGGCGGGCCGCAGCTTCGGGGGTGGGGGGCAGGGGCGATGAGGCCCAAGAACTTTCCACCAATCAGCGGCCCCGACAGAAGGGGGAAAGATGCCAACTAGGACAGTGGAAAGCCCATGTCCTTGTGCCAGCGTCGCCCAGAGGGCATGGGAGGCGGGCACCAGGAAGCAGGCTCCCAGCACCAGACCTCAGCTCAGAGACCTCGGCCAAGAGCCACACCCTGGGCTCTCTTGTTGCCCAGCAGAGGCAGCTCTCCGGGGGGCTGCTCCTCCTCCCCAGCCCAGGGGTCCCAGCAGTTGGGGTGCCCATGCTCCCCCCACCTCCTGAGCCTGTGACCCATGTGCCGGGCCACATGGTAGCCAGGGATGGACTTAGTGTGGCCCCTGCCCACTCACCGCAAGCCCAAAGGCTCCAGACCACAGCAGCGCCACGGGGCGAAGGGGGTGGGAGGAGGAGGGCTGTAACCGGGAGCACGGGGTGGGGGGCTGGGTCCAGGCTGGGGAAACGGCGGGGCACAGACTCCGCTCTGCCAGGTCAACCAAACAGCTAAGGATTTAGACTGCCTAAAATGTGCAGGGGGTGGCTATCCAGAGACTGAAAGGGACCCCTGGCGGGGGGAGAGGGTCTCCCAATCGTGCCCAGGCATCAGGCTGAGGGGATGAGAAGCCACGGAGGACATCAAGCAAAGGATCCGGCAGATCGGATGAGCATTTCAGCAAAACCTCTGGGAGCCAATGAGGATGACGGGGGTGCTGTGACAGACAGGGACTCCAGAGGCCTGAACTGAGACAGAGGCAGGGGCTGGAGGGGACAGAGCGGGGACAGATGCCGAGCAGGTGACAAGTACTGGTGGAGGAGGGCAGGTGGGAGGGAGGCAGGGCTGAGGATGGCGGAAGGCAGAACCTCTCAACACCTGGAGGGACCTGGGAGCAGGAAGGGGCCAGGGTGGGGAGCTCATCTGGGGACAGTCTGGGTGTGAAGTGACTGAGGCCTGGGGCGCCCACCTGGTGTGTAGTATACGGGGCTGGAGGCAGAGAAGAAAGGGACCAGAGGGCACCGACCTGACAGCACCCTGATGACAGCCGGGCCAGCTTTCCAGGAGAGGATGTTGTTAGGCTGGAGAGCAGCTGGGCCTCCCCAGTCATCAGGGAAATGCAAATCCAAGCTGCAAGGAGATCCCGTTTGCCACCCAATCAGATGGGCGAAAAGTCAAAAAGCCAGGTGATACCAAGTTGCTAGAAAGGCCTCGGGGAAAGGGCCGGTGGGCCAAGGGCTGGGCGAAGGGCGGGCACAGCCTGGGGGAGCAGCGCAGGTGCAGTGGAGACTCAGCCGGGGGCCTTGGCCGAGGGTCCTGGAGGCGCCTACACGGCGCTTATCCACAGCGTCCCGTGCCACAGCCAAGAAATGCAGTTTCGGGGGTGGGAACGGGGCTGGGGTCGGGCAACCGGGCCTTCATTTCTATTTGTAAGATTTGCTTCTTCCTCCTCCTCTTCTTTTTTTTCTTTTAGGCCGTGCCAAATGGCACGTGGGATCCTAGCTCCCCAACCAGGGAAGGGATCAAACCTGCCCCCCCCGGCACTGGAAGCGCGGAGTCTTGACCGCTGGACCGCCAGGGAAGTCCCGAGATTTGCTCAAGTCCTGCAGGCTGTACGTGGGAGTTCACTGTGCCCTGTCTATTCTTTTTGAGTGCCTATAATATTTCAGAACATTTTTTAAGTAAAAAAAATTTAAAGACAGACACCAGGGGAGGGGGAGAGGAAACAGTTCCTCCCCTCCCCATGCACATCCACCAAGAGGAATGGGGGGCAGGCCCCAAACAGAGTGAACGCCATGGGTGCTGACCGCCAGGCTCCCAAAGGCAGGCCCCTATGTGGGCGTGGCGTGGGCCCCCCAGCTGCGCCACGGGGCATCCCAACACTCCCGCCTGCACTAGAAACCCAGTGCTACCCCAACCCCCATATCCAGCAGGGGCCCCAAGGGCGAGTGTGACCACCGTCCCCGTGAGCCTCAGCCCAGCCGGCACCCACTGCTTGTCCCATCCTGCTTGGAAAAGAGGCCCATTTTGTTTGCATGCGACTGAGGTTCAAGGAATTTCACCCAGTGGTGAAGCGAGAATCCCCACGTGCAAGCAGAGAGCAGAGCAGAGCTGGGAGAGCCCCCTCCCTGAGAGTCCTGCCAGCTCACACCAGCTGCCCCTCAGGCCTGGGAGAGCGGAGGAGACGGCGCCTGTCTGCCCGCGCCCCAGTCCCCCACCCACCCCTGCTCTCCCCCGGTCAGTGAGGCCGCGGGGCGGGCTGCGTGAGCCCAACATTCACACAGGGGCCGGCCAGCAGCGGGAGATGGGATGGGAGACCCCAGGAAGAATGGAGTGGTGGTGGGCCCGGCTTGGGGCCCCGAGTCGCCCTGGGAGTACCCAGGGGCCTGGCGGCCATCCAGAAGCAGCGTGGGGAAGGGACCCAGCCAAGCCTCCCAGCAGGGCTGGGGCAGGAACCCAGGCCACACCAGCTGATATGGCCTCAAGGACGGGGAGGGAGGACGACGCTGGGAAGACGGCAGGGCATGCGTGCCAGCAGCCCGGACATGGAGTGCTGGGGCACCCACGGGGCTGAGCGCGGAAGGGCAGACCGACCTAAGAGCCCCAGTCGACTCCCCACTTCCCTGGCACCTGCCGGGGGCAGACAAGCAGGGGCTGAGGCCGGAAGGCTGGCATCCAGTCCCACACACTCACCATCCTACCATCCTCACGGCCTCTGAGCTCAGGGCTGTGGTTCTTACTTTGTAAAGTCAGCTGGTATCTTCCGTGTCCTGCCCACCCCCGGGGTGACTGCAGAGCCCTGGGAAGGGCCACCCTGTCAGTCCTACCTGAGCTGGACACACTGGGGTGTGGCCATCCTCCCCTCGAGCTTGGAGTTCAGATCCTGTCTCCCGGCAAAGGGGATCAGGGCTGGGAATTGGTTAGGACTCCGCGCTCTCACTGCCGAGGGCCAGGGTTCGATCCCTGGTCAGGGAACTAAAATCCCATAAGCCATGTGGGGCAGCCAAAAAAAGAAAAATAGAAAAAAAAGGATCAGGGCTGTGTCAGGTCTAGGGAGGGAAGGAACGTCAATATACTTCCCTGTCTTACACACACTGGCATGCTCAGAACCAGGGCACAGCCATGGCCCCAGAACCCACTCCCGGCTGTGTGGCCACCCACAGCCCCAGCAACTGGACATCTGTAGCCCTCCTGCTACTGGCCCAGGACACTGGGCAGGCATCACCCTGGCTCTGCTGGATGGGGTCCCCCATCAGGCCCAAAAAGAAGGGCTGGGGAACAACACACCTCAAGTTGCCCCCTGACCCACCTTTATTCCCATTTCACAGAATGGGAAAACTGAGGCCCAGGGCACAGGAGTGAAGCAAACAGGACAGTGAGAGTCAGCTGCCCAAATGAAGAAAACCTGTGCTGGCCAAGAAGGTCCCTGAGACCAGACAGAGTCAGAGGCCCAAGGAGGGGAGGGGCCTGCTGAGGTCACCCAGAGATCAGGGGAACAGGAAGGAACGGGCTCTGGTATCCTGCCTGTCAGGCCTCCACCCCTGTCGGGGTGGAATTTGCACACGCAACTAAAAATTACCCCTGAGCAAAGGAGAGTCTTTACAATAAGTGGTGCTGGATCAAATGGACAGCCATGTGGGAAAAAAATCATGCTCCCTTCTGCGGCTGGCAGAGTAATGGCCCCATCCCCAGTACTTGTGAACATGTCAGTTTACGTGGCAAAAGGGAATTAAGGTTGCAGAGAGAACAGTTGCTAATCAGCTGACCAGAGAGAAGAAGGTTATTCTGAATTGTCCAGGCAGACTCAATGTAATCACAAGGGTCCTTATATGTGGAAGGGGGGCGGCAGGAGAAAGAGAAGCAAAGAGATGGCAGCCTGCAAAGGACCCAGTCCAACATTGCTGGCTTTGAGGATGGAGGCAGGGGCCAACAGCCAAAGGATGCGGGAGGCCTCTAGAAGCTGGAAGAGGCTTCTAGAAACAGATTTTTCCTTAGAGCCTCTAGAAGGAACGCAGCCCTGCTGACATCCTGCTTTTAGCCTGGTGAGATCCATTTCAGACTTCTGACCTCCAGAAGTGTAAGATAATACATTTATGTTGTTTTAAACCACTAAATCTGTGGTCATTTGTTATAGTAGCCACAGGAAACTAATACACTTACTTCACATCGTACACAACAATCAACTCCAGATGGAGAGCAGATCTAAATGTGAAAGGTAAAACAATACAGTTTTTAGAAGTAGACATGAAAGAAGATCTGCCTTAACACTGGAGCAGGCAAAGATTTCAACCCAGGAAGTGCTGAAAATAAGGGAAAAGATGGATAAACTGGACAATATTTAGAGCTTCTGTGCATCAAATGATACCAATGGGGGTGGGTGGGGAGAGAGAGAGAGAAAGAATTTGTAATTCCTGTATTGTACAAAGGATTCCTATTCAGAATATGGAAATAACTCCAAAAATCGAGTTAGAAAAATCAGCAAAAGACTTGAACAGGCACTGCACCAAAAAAAAACAGGGGGGTGGGTAATCAAAAGACCAATAAACAGGTGAAAAGATGTTCACCTTCATTAGCCATCATGACAACACTACATCCACCGGAATGTATAAAATGAAACACGGACCACACCAAGTGTTGGTGAGGATGTGGAATATCCAGAACGCTCATGCACTGCTAGTAGGAGTGGAAATTGGTGTAAGCAATGTGGAAAACAGTCTGGCATTACACACTACAGCTGAGCATGACCCAGCAATCCCACTCCTAGCTATGCCACCACGGAAAAGTGCACATACATGCACCAAAAGATGTGGACTATTCTTAATACTCCCGAACTGAAAATAACCCAAATTATCCCTCCATCAGAATGAGTAAATAAGTGGTGGTTTATTCACACAATGGAATAAAGCACAGCAATGAGAATGTACAAACTATCAGTACAGCCACATGCAACAATATGTATGAACCTTGTGAATCCTGAGTGAAAGAAGGCAGATGTAAAAGTGCTTAGGGTGTGACTGTATGCTTCCATTTAAAAAGAAGTTCAGGACTTCCTTGGTGGCGCAGTGGTTAGGAATTCGCCTGCCAATGCAGGGAACATGGGTTCAAGCCCTGGTCTGGGAAGATCCCACATGCTGCGGAGCAACTAAGCCTGTGCACCACAACTACTGAGCCTGCGCTATAGAATCCACGAGCCACAACTACGGAGCCTGAGTGCCACAGCTACTGAAGCCTGTGCGCCTACAGCCCAAGCTCCGCAACAAGAGAAGCCACAGCAATGAGAAGCCTGCGCACCGCAATGAAGAGTAGCCCCCGCTCGCCACAACTAGAGAAAGCCTGTGCGCAGCAACGAAGACCCAACGCAGCCAAAAATAAAAATAAATTAATTAAATTAAATTAAAAAAATAAAAATAAAAAAAAAGAAGTTCAAAGGCAGGCAAAATTTATTAATGGTGCTAGAAATCAGGGAAGGGGGTCACGCTTGGGTGGCCTGGAGAAGGGATGAACCAGGCAGGGGGCCATGGTTACCAGCAGGGCCAGCCAGGGCTGCTGGCGGAGGGGAAAGAAGGGGGGCAGGAGGGGCAGAACTTAGTGGTCCCAGGGGTGAGGTCAGTCGCTAACAAGCTCTCAAAGTCAGTGTTTTCTTTTACTGCTTCCAGAAAGGCACTCCCCACCTCAATGCCCCCCAGCCACCAAATTCTGGCGGAGTGCCACCACCACCCCATGCACACTCTGTCACATCTGCAGGCCTTTGCACACGCTGTTCCCTCTGCTAGAATACCCTTCCTCTCATTCGCTGGCATAATCCCTAGCCTCTCTCACTGAGAGCAGCTTTAAAGGGCAGGTTCTTTGCATATCTTGTTGGTTTCAGGACTCGAGGTACCTAGGACAGCGCCCAGCACAGAGAGAAGCTCAAAAGATGTCTAAGGAACACATGAATGAATTAAATGCACTCCTCTGCCTCCATCATCCTTCCCATGTTGACTTGGAGGCCCACAATAGCTTGTCACACCCCATGGCCACACTCACCAGTCGGCTTGGAGCGATCTTTGGAAAGGACAGAGAGGACTAACTCACATTCTTCTGAATCCCAGCACCGAGCACACCCGACACAGAGCCAGTGCTCACCAGTGGATCCAACAAACAAAGAATCAGGTAGTGAGCTCCCTGTCTCTGGAGGGAATCAGGGAGAGACTGGGGCCTGCTCTCAGAGTGGGTTCCTGCTGCCCTGAGAGGCTCTCATGAGCTTGCACAGCTATTATTACTGTCAGTACAATTAACCAGAACCTGCTGAGCCCCGCCCCACGCCCCCAGGGCTGGCCCACTGCAGCAGTGCTCTTCACTGCGCCTGACTCTGAACCTGTGCGGTGTGCTGGGTGTGGCGGTTCAGAGGGGATGAGGCTCTATCCCCTGCCAAGCCGCTTCAGCCCAAGGAATTCCCAGACCAGTAACATTTGCTCTGCTGCAGGCATGTCGGAGCCCTTCACAGATATTAACCTGTTCAGTCTTCACAGCAGCCCTGTGAGGAAGATACTGTTGGGAGCTCTACTAACAGGGAAACTGAGGCCCAGAGCTGGCAAGTCGCTTGCCCAGGATGACACACTGAGCAGCAGCAGGTGGGAATCGAACTCAGGCCCTCTGGCCACGGAGTTCACATTTTTTTTTTTAATTAATTTACTAATTTATTTTTATTTTTGGCTGCATTGGGTTTTCTTCATTGCTGGGCACGGGCTTTCTCTAGTTGCGGCGAGTGGGGGCTACTCTTAGTTGCGGTGCGCAGGCTTCTCATTGCGGTGGCTTCCCTTGTTGTGGAGCACGGGCTCTAGGCGCGCGGGCTTCAGTAGTTGCGGCTCACGGGCTTAGTTGCTCCGCAGCATGTGGGATCTTCCCTGACCAGGGCTCGAACCCATGTCCCCTGCATTGGCAGGCAGATTCTTAACCACTGTGCCACCAGGGAAGTCCTGGAGTTCACGTTCTTAACCACTGCTCTTTACTTCCTCAGAACTGGAACCAATGCTCCTACAGGCACAGGGTTGCAGGAACAAGGGCACAGATTTAAGCAGGAGGTCATGAGGGTGCCCCACGGCCCTGGGTGCCAAGGCCATGGTCCGCAGCACCTCTGCCAGCTGGCCTGGCCCCCACCCGCCTCTGGCCTGTTTCCTGGGACCCCTCCCACCCAGCACCCTGATTCCAGCTTCCCTGAACTTCTCATTGCTCCTGAAGACACCCCAGCCCATTGCCTGCTCTGCTGGAATGCCTTCACCCCTCTTCTGCCCCCTAGCCAAGTCCAGGAGCCAAGTGGGTGTGTCCGGAGCTCTCTGCACACCCCTGTATCACAGCCCCTGAAGCCTCCTAGCAGGATGGGGATTCTCCAGCAGGGACCAGTCTGGCTCCTGGCTCACGAGGTCTCACCCACCCCTGGAGCCCATCAGGCCCTCATGGAGGGGGCTGGCTGCGAGCATCAGCCCCAGCTCTTGGCTCCCACAGCTGCTGGTAAGGACCCTCCAGGAGGATTAGAAAGATTAGAAGGTGGCCGCCTTCTTCCCCCCCACAGCCCCCCCCCCCCATTCTAGACGTTGCTTCACGGGGACCCTACCCCAGAACCAGGACCACGCTGTCCAGCCCCTCCCTGGAGCTGCTGCCCCTCACTCAGGCTTTCATGTTATATATAGCAGCGGCTTGCACGAGACAACGTGACAATGTGAAGACACTCCAAACTCCTCATCCCCCTCGATCCAGCTGCTAGAAAGCTCAGAGTCAAATTACCGCCGACAGAAGGTGCCGAAGCTCCTCCAGCTTCATCTGATGTTTGCTACCCAGGGTTTCTCCTTGCTCTGATTTTCTCACATCCTTTTCATCTCGTTATACTGCATTTATCTTTGTAAATCACCTCAAGTCCTTTCTGGAATCGGACAAAGAACACAGGAGACCCTTTCAGATGCCTTCCCTCCTCTGCTCCGAGTTCCCAGTGCCCAGCTGAACGGGAAAGAAGCTGAATGTGAGCTGACTGAGCGAACTTACAAGCAGATGAAGTTACGCAGGGAACAGTCTACAGCAGAAAAGGGAACAGCAAGAGCGGAATCAGGATACAAGGTAGCAAAAAACAAAACAAAAAAAACAAATCGGAAAACACCAAATGTCATTCCCTCCTTCATCGCAGGGTCCGACAACCAGATGCCCGACTTCACAGTGGACTTGGAAGAATGGTGGGCTCCACGCTGAACACCCCCAACCGGACACTCAACACCCTGCCGCCCAAACTTCTCCTTCACTTTTCTCTCCCTGTGCCCATACGGAAGGCACTCCCTGTCTACCCAAGTCCACCCATCCTTCAGGACGCGGCCCAGTCCTTTTCCCCCGAGAGCCTCCTCAGCCATCCCACCCATCCCGTGCCCTGCCTGAGCAACCCTCGCTGGGACTTGAGCCACTCCCGGGGCAATGACCCCACTGGGCAGGGAGGCTCTTCTGCTCTGGCCTTAAAATGTTCCTCAAAGATGCTGATGTCCTTTACACGTTCAGGAAGGGGGCTGATGTCTTCCTAATTCAGCAAAAGCTCCTCAAAGGCAGGGTCCAAAACTAAGGTGTACTGTGTTCCCCCCACACCGAGGGGCTGGCTTCTGCCCAGCCATCACCCGCTCTCACCCTCGATGCTGCAGGTTGGAGGGCAGGACTGGGGCACCCCGGGGAGGAGATGGGTGCAAGCAGGAGCAGATCAGCCCTGGACACCACAGGGTCACCTCCTTAGGGAGGAGAGATGAGAAAACCAGGCCCTCGTTGTGAGCCTCAAATTCCCCCCTCTCAGGGTGAAGAGGCCAAAAAGGCACAGATGGAAGTGAATGAGGAGCGAGTGTCTCTCTGGGCTGCAGCTGGAGTCAAAGGTAGGTTCCAGGGATGGAGCCAGAGCTACTCCGTGAAGACGGAAGCCGGTAAGTGCACGAGGCCCCAAATTTATGTCTTGTTAATAAAAACCACCTGATATGCTCTACTTTCTATTCAGAGGGGTAATATTTCATTATCATTTTGAAGCGTTTCCTCTGAAAACTTGAGTTCTGTGTTACTGTTTCTGTGAGTCTGGCAGCGCAGCCCAGAGGAAGGAGTGGTGGGACAGGGTGGGTCCCCTGCCAGCAATCGCCACCCGCCCCCGCCAGTTCCCAGGCGCTGAAAGGAGAGCACATCCTCTGCCCCTGAGCCCGGGGCGGGGCGGGGGAGGGGGCGGGAGGCCTGCGGTGGGCTGCCAGGGACGGCGAGGCCACCACTCACCCGTTCTCCCCCAGCACACACCCCACGTCATAACTGCAGCTGACACTGTACCAGCTGTGCCCAGCACTGGCTCCCACCCCCAGCCCCAGAGACCACGTGGCCTGCCCCCGATCAGCGGAGGGGATGGGGTGGGCGCCCTCACCCAGGCTGGGCCCATCCAGCTCTCAGGCACCCAGAGACAGAGGGGAGTGCCCCTGGGTGGTCCTGGGGCCTCAAGCTGAAGCCACCATTCAGGGTGGCCACGCCAGCAACCCAGAGAGAGCAGCCTACAGGGAGAGGAGAAGGGAGAGAGGCACTGGGAGAGGATGAGAAAATGAAACCACAGTCCAGAGAGAGGAAAGTCGGAGGAGGGGCTGCCTGCCAGCTTCCCAGGTCCTGGGGGAGCCAGGCCGAGCCAGGCCGCCTGCAACTGTTTCCTGCAAAGTTCCTTTCCTCTCAACTCCCCTTTCACTTAACCTAATTGGAGGCGGTTCCTGTTCCCTGCGACGACATGTGTCAGGGCCCTCCCCCCCTCTTCCAGCTCAGGGCCAGGCCTGCCCATCAAGCCAGGGTCACTGGTCAGTTTATAAAAGGTGAGGCCTGTCTGGGTAGAGCCTTGCTGGGAAGGCAGGGCACAGCCAGCTGGGGGTGGGCCCTGAGAGCCAGACAGTGTCTGGACTTTGTACTTGAGCCAGTGGGGTGGAGCTGTTTGAGGAAAGCATGGCCAAAACCGCTTTTGGAAAATGAACCAGGTAAGTAGGTGAGTGGGGTGGGGGAAGGAAGCAGGTCTCCCAAGCACACAGTAGGTGTTTAACAAATGTGTGGAGGGTAAACAGGCAAACCTCTCCACATCTTAATTTCCTCATCCGTAAAATGGAGGCGATGGTATCAAGATACCCACAAACTAATACAGGCACTCAGAGCTTCAAACAGTTCCTGGCAGAGTAAGCATTCAATATGCATTGGGTTTGTTTTTTTTTTTTTTTTTTAACGTACACAAAGGCTGACATTCTCCCCAAGGACCACCGGGCAGGTGCTTTGGTCTGAATGTGTCCCCCCACCACCCCACTTCATAGGTTGAAATCCTACCCCCCCAGGGAGACAGTATTAGGAGGTGGGGCCTTTGGGGGGTGATTAGGTCATGAGGGTGCATCCCTCATGAATGGGATTAGTGCCCTTGTAAAAGAGACCCCAGAGAGCTCCCGAGCCCCTTACACCACGTGAGCATACAAAAATAAGTGCGACTCGGAAGAGGGTCCTCACCCAACCATGCTGGCATGCTGCTCTCAGATTTCCAGCCTCCAGAGCTGTGAGAAATAAATGTGTTGTTGATAAGCCATCCAGTCCTAATATTTTGTTAGAACAGCTCAGACTAAGATAGCAGGGAAGCAGGAGGGGTGAAGAACGCAGCTTCTCTCCTCTGGGTGTTGAAGCAGAGGTAGGGTAGATGGCATCAAGAGGGCAGGATCAATCTTTAGGGTGGCAAGGCCAGGGAGGAAAGGTCAAGAGAAAACTGTCCCCCACATCGTGGACCAGAGCAGAAGGAGCAAGGATGGCCAGGGCTGTGGGGATGGTGGCCTTCCCATCACCAAGGGAGGCTGGACCAGAGCAGAGAAAACAGCCCAGGGAGGAGGCTGCATTGAAGCAGAGAACAGCAGGGCCTTGGGCAGGGCTAAAGGCAGGACTCCCTGACAATGGACAAACAGCTGGGGAGGGGATGGGCCACTCGTGGGTGTGGATGGAGGCTGGAGGGCCACCTAGTACAGCAGCGACAACAAACACTGGGCATTCTCTCCATCACAGTACACACTTTGCATACATTCATCCATTCAATTCCCTCAACAACCCTAAAAGGTAGATACCTTAAGTCTCCTCATTTTATAGATGGGGAAATTGAGGCAGAGAGAGGTATAGTGACTTGTCTGAGGTCACACAACTAGTAAGTGGCAGGGCTGGGCTTTGAACCCAGGCTGTCAGGCTCCAGCATCCAAACTCTTAATCGCCAGAGTGGACAGCAGATGCTGAAAAGGGATTAGTGCCTCTGTGGGTGGCACCCCTTGGGATTTCAGGCTCTGGATAAAAATTTCAGGCACCTCCTTCCCAGCCTGCTGGCTGCACCTGGGGGCTTATGGGTACAAAGTCCTGTGTGCTGAGGCTCCCCCCAGGTCTCCTCCGCCAGACTCTTCTGCCTTTGAAACTCCTCTCCGTCCCATCCCCCTCCACCTGTCCCAGAGCCTGTATCCCGACACCCCTCCCAGGCCAGGCACTGCAGATGCCAATGCATCCGGGGCTTTTGGAGAAGGGCGTCTAAGGAGCCCCACCTGGGAAAGTAGGAGGGACAGAACAATCCCTTCCCTCAACAGAACCTCCCTTGCCTTAAACCTCATGCCCCAGTCACCCAAATCCTTTGCTGCTCCTCTCAGCCACCAGCCACCAGGCCTCCTGCCTCCTTTTCTGACTCCTGTCCCCTGCCAATGCTCTTTCCCCTCCCTCAAGCCCCCTGTGGCATCCTGACAGCAAACTTCTACTGTGAGCTCTATCAAGCTCCCTGCTCCACCCCATCCTCCAGGTGTCCCTCCTCTGTGCTCCCAGCTCCCCCATCACTGCACTCATCAAAGGCTGCTGGGCTGTGCTCCGTGGGAGCAGCGAGGCTCCAGTCCTGTGTACCTGTCAGCCCCTGGCAGTGCGGGGCCAGGTGACAGCAGCTGGATGAATGAAGGGCTCATTGTTTACATTACAACTGGTTGGGAGTCTTGCCCCACGTGGTACTCCCTGCACCCTCCCGCTCCTCTGCCCACAACCCTAAGCCAGCACCACCCCCACTAGCCTCCCAGGGCATCTTACAGGGGGGAGGGCAGCCCCCCCCATATTGGACTCCCACTTCTCACCCAGAAGGGAGAGGCGGCATCTCAGAGGTTGGGGGATTCGCAGCTGGGTGTGTGACTCCCCACAAGGTGCCCGCTCCTATCCAGGGTGGGGCTGGGACTTGCATGGCACTGCCCAGTGGGCACCCGCCCCGCCCAGGCCCTGCCTGAAGGACCTAAACGGGAGGGCCCTGGAGGCCCAGCGAAGCATCCTCCGCGCGGCCACGGCCCCTCCCTGTGGGGAGGGCAGAAAATGTGCTGCCTCACCAGCCATGAGCGCCAGCTTGGAGGGGGGGCACCCCTGCGGAAAGCCGCCCCACCCCAGTCTCCCCCTATCCCCCTCCGCCATGCACTTCAACCAAGTTGTGCAAAGGGCATTGGCCAGGCAACCCCAGCCAACGGAGCGGGGGCTCCGTGTCCTCCCAGATCCTGGGGCTGCGTAGCCGCGCCCACCAGGCTCACCCCACCACCACCCTCACACCACCCCCTCCGCCGGGCCTGTGAGCCCAGAGCCCCGCGGCGCGTCCAGCCGCCCAGCGCTGCCCTTGGGAGGAGGAACGGGCGGCTCCCCAGTATATATATGTGCCGAAGCCCCGTTGGGGGCACCGAGGGTGCCGGTGATGCCTTCACCGAGGGGACCCGCAGCCCGGGAAGGGTCCGCCAACACCAGCAGCGCCCCCTCCTCGCCTGCAGGCGACGGGGAAGTTGGGGGTGCACCCAGGACCAGCTCCCGCTCACGCCCACCCGCCAGCCCCCGACCCTTAGACGTCCCCCACGCCCCGACAATGCCTGCGGGCCGGCCGCCCCGCTTCGGACCAGGCCGGGGCTACCGCGGCCTCCCGCGTCCCTCGGTCCTTTGTTGCCCATCGAGCCCCCTCCCTCGGGGTCCCTCCGGCTGCTCCTACCTTCGCCCTTCCAGCATCAGGCTGAGCGACGGGTGGCCGGGGACCCGGCCCCCTCCTCTCCCGGCCCGGGCGCCGCGGGGACAGAGGATGCTGCGGCCCCTCCCCGCGCGCCGCTGCCCACCGGCTGCAGCCCCTCCGGGCGCCCGGGGCTCCGCGTTCGCGCTCCGGGCCCGGGCCTCGCGCCGCGTGTGCGGCCGGCCAGGCGGCGGCGAGAAGGCGGGAGGCGCTGACCCTGGCAGCCCCGGCCGCCGCTGACCCTAGCAGCCCCGGCCGCCGCCTGCGCTCCCGGTGGCCGAGCGGAGCGGAGCTGAACGGGAGCGGAGCGAGCGGCCGGGCTCCAGAAGGGAACAAAAGGGGCCGGCGCTAGGGCGGGCGCGGGAGGGCGGGGCCTGGCGCGGCGGGGGTCAGGCGCGCGCTCGCGCGGCCTCGCGTTTCTCGGGCTGCGGCGCCGCGCCGCAAGGGGGCGGGCGGGCGGAAAACGGAGTGGAACCCTGCCCACCGCTTCCAGCGGCAGTCAACTGTGGGGCGTCCGAGGCGCGCCAGCCCCCACCTCAGCTCTGGGCACCTATTGGTGCTTCAGTCGTGTTTGGCGGAAGCGCATCCTTCAGCCTTGCTCTGCTCACAAGAATGTCCCAGATGGGGAGGTTTCTGGAGTTTCCGGGAAGGCTTCACAGGGGAGGTGACGTTTGAACTGGACAGGAAGGGATGAAGAGGAGACAGGGTAGCTGACGTGCGAACTCCAGGTCCTACTGAGCTGTCTTGAGGCCAAAACGGGTGGGGACAAATGGCACGGATGTCTTGGTGATTTTCTCCCAACACTAGTTTGGAAAAAGTGGTACCCAAGATACAGATTGAACCCTGCACCATCCTCCCCCGGCAGGAGCTGGCTCCTACAATATCAGAGGATTGGGATAGCTACCCGCCTACCCCCCATCCCCTACCCTCCACCCCCTCCCAGGTAGGTCAAGGGCAGAGGCTAAGTGGCGGTCCAGGGATGAGAAGTAACTGAATCCCAACACCCAAGGTGCCTGGCTGTGGTTGGCCTCTGTGCCTTTGTTCTCCCTTTTCCCCTTGATAAGCTAACCTCAGTTCCTTTGCCCTTGCTGGTTCCTCGCCACTTTCTCAGTTTGACAAATCATCTTTCCCCTTCAAAGCCCATCTCAAATTCACCTCCATCTCCCTTGCATATGGGAATGTGGGTGTGTCGGGGGAGGTGTGGTCTGTACAGTGAGACTGGGGAGGGCAGGCACCAGGCCCACTCTTATTTATGTGCCCTGTGAATAAGCGCACTGCCTGACCAAGGGTCGACATTCAATGACACTTGTTGAATGGATGAATTTGCTAAGTTGCTACCAACCATCCCTCCACTGGTATCCATAATCTCTGAGAAATGAATGAACCTCTTTTTTTTTTATTTTTTGGCCGCGCCGCGCGGCATGCAGGATCTTAGTTCCCCGACCAAGGATGGAACCCGTGCCCCCTGCAGTGGAAGCGCGGAGTCTTAACCGCTGGACCGCCAGGGAAGTCCTCTTCACCTCTTGAACTGAGTTTCCCCACTGATAAATTGGAGATAGTGTTTCACTTCAGTTCAGCAAATGGGTCATGATATTGATGATGGAGGGTGGGCACTGGACCAGCCCTGAGGAGGTCTCCGCTGGTCAGGGGAGCCAGACCTGGAGACCAAGGTAGGAGGAGGGTGTGGAGTGAGCCCAGTGGAGAGCAGGCTTCTGGAGGAGGTGTCAACAGGGTGGGAAGGGAGTGGAGAGGGCTGAGCTCAGGAAACATGGAGTGAATTGTTCCATGTGGCTGGGATGGACGGTCTTGATACTGAGACATAAGACCTGAGGCAAAGTGCAGTGGTAAGAATCCAGCTCCATCACCTACCAGCTAATGGTCAGTCCTCTCTGGGCCTCAGTTTCCCCCATTTATAAAATGGAGCTAGTGACACACTTACCTCCTAGGGCTGTTATCAAGGTTGAATACGTTAATCTATGTGAAGTGCTAAAAACAAATAGTACCTGCATTCACGAAATGTGAACTTTGTTTCAAATGGCGAGGTTAGAAAAGAACTTGAGTGCCTATTAGGAGTTTGGATTTTCTCCTGTGAGCAATGAGTTCTAACAGGGACTTCTCTCACCATGGAGAGGAGGAAACACAAAGAGTAAAAGGGCAGGGCTTTTGCAGGTTACTCTCCTCTGAAGATTCTGCCTGGGAATTAGTGTGGGGTAGGAAGGGAGCCCAGGATGGCTACAAAGGCCAGGGGCGTCCTGATGACAGAAAGCAGATAGGACTCAATCAGAAACAACTCAGAAAGTTCTGGGACTTCCCTGGTGGTCCAGTGGTTAAGATTCTGCACTTCCACTACAGGGGCGCGGGTTCGTTCCCTGGTCGGGGAAGTTCCACATGCCTTGAGGTGCGGCCAAAAAAAAAAATTATTAAAAAAAAAAAAAGGAAAGTTCTCCTGGCAGCCCGTGGGAGCAGGCTGAAGCCCTAAGAGACCAGCTGGGAGGCTGGGAGGCTCCAAGCTAGAGCTAGGGGGCTGGGATTCTGTTCGGGAGGGGAGACAGCACAGGAAACAAAGGGAGAGGCCCAGGCCAGGGGTTCTTATAAGTTTTTAGGGCCACACATGCCTTGGAAACTCTGAAATCCATGGGGACTCTCCCCAGACACATGCAATATGCTTACACACATACACGCATGCACACATGTATGCGCACACGTGCGCGCGCACGCACACACAAACACACACACACACACACGGAGTTTTGCAGACAGGTTCAGGCAGTTCACAGATCCCTGAAGCCCACCTGGTCTGTACACCCAGGTTCTAGGGCAGGAGAGAGAGCTCAGAACAGACAGGGGGTAAGTGGGGTGTAGCAGAAAGTGTGTTTTGCCTGAACTGGGGCAGGGCCGGGGAGGGGGGTTGACCCAGATCAAATGGCACCTGGGCCCTACCTCTCCCTTCTTTGACACCTGAGGCTTCTGGAACCAGGAAATTGGATAAAGTTCCCAGGACACCAGCCCATCAGGGATGGACTAAGAAGCTTCCTTGTTGGAAACAAAACCACCATTTAGTCCTGGCCCCTCCTTGTACAGGTGGGGAAACTGAGGTCTAAAGAGAGACAGGGATTTACCCAGGTGCTGCTGTGACGCACCTGAGCTCACCTGTGCCACCTGGCAAGTTCAGTCACCCCTCTCCTGCCCTCCTCCCACCCCGGCCCCCACCGGCCCACCTCCCTCACTGACAGCCCTCCCCCCCCCCCCCAGTTATTCAGAGCAGCAGGGAACACCGCAGAGTACTAGCTTCCCCTCACCTGAACGGTGGGCGGAGCTGCAAAGGGGCAACTCACCTGAGAGGTTCTGCCCTTGCTGCTGCCAGGCTTGTTCTACATGAGAGAAGATCCGCTTCTATCTTGTTGAAGCTTGGATTGGGGTTTTCTGCTGTAGATGTGGAGGGTGGAACTGGGCACGATGCCCTGGACATCAGGCCTGGGGATGGGGGGGAGGGGGGAGGACTGGGGGAGGGGGCTCTCCCCATAGACCTCTCACCCAGCTCTTTTGTCTCCACAGAAAGTGCTGATTTGGCCATCTTCTTGCTGACACTGGCCATGACTGGCAGCCCCACAGGAGGGGGAGTTTCATGGGAAGAGCACGTTGGGAATAACTTTGGGGCCAGGGCAGCGCTCTCGCGGGGGCCCGCGGTGGGGCGAGAGGCCTAGCTGGCCTGCAGGTTGCTGCCTCCCTGGGATACTTTTTATTGTATAATTTTTTAGGACCAACAGGACATTCACATGATAGAATATTTTATAGCCTCTGAATTGCTGTTTACAAGGAATTTGTAATAAATAACACGGGAAACACTCCTGGATTTATGTCAAATGGAAAAAAAATTGTACAGATGGTACAATCTCAGCCTTGTAAACCATCAAGGGGGAAAAATGTAACCGTGGTAGCCTTTGGGTGGGGGGAGCCAATGGGATTTTTCTCTTCCCTTTTCTGCGTTTTCCTACAAGCGTGTGTTACTTTTAGAACTAACAAAAGAAATGTAAACCCAAACCCGTGTCTGTTCAAATGGTTGTTTGGATGTTGTATCTCTGTTAAAAACACACAAAAACATGGTTTGGATGTTGTTGTGGCCTTGAGCTGGGAGTGACATCACCATGGAGACATGAGCTGAGGCCACATCACTCTGAAGGCCACACCCTTACTTTCAAACGCAAGGAAGATGCCTGAGCCCAGTTCTTACTCAAGAGGAAGCTGTGCCCCCTCCCTCCACTTGGTACAGGCTTGATACAGCCCGTACCCAGGCTCGCTGAGTGACCCAAAGCTGGCATTTCTGACTACTTATTACAGAAGTCGTATGGATTATGGAAATCCACAAAGACCACCCAGCAGAGAACCAGCCAAGGCTGTTTATTCAGCGCTTGCTCTAGCGAGGGAGTCAGATGCATCACTCGCATTTGGCAAAAGAGTCACAGGCCAGGAGTGGGAAGGCTTCAGAGAGGACCAGAGGGAAGGTTCGGGTGTAGGTTTTTTTTTTTTTTAATAAATTTATTTATTTGTTTTTGGCTGCGTTGGGTCTTCGTTGCTGCACGCGGCTTTCTCTAGTTGCGGCGAGCGGGGGCTACCCTTTGTTGCAGCGCGCAGGCTTCTCATTGTGGTGGCTTCTCTTGTTGTGGAGCATGGGCTCTAGGCGCACAGGCTCAGTAGTTGTGGCTTGTGGGCTCTAGAGCGCAGGCTCAGTAGTTGCGGCACACAGGCTTAGTTGCTCCGCGGCATGTGGGATCCTCCCAGACCAGGGCTTGAACCCGTGTCCCCCTTGGCAGGCGGATTCTCAACCACTGCACCACCAGGGAAGTCCTCGGGTGTGTTTTGATTGGAGGCTGTTGGCTGGGGAGACTGGAGGCTGGGTAACTAGAGAGGGATGAATATCACCTCTGTGATTGGTGAAGGGAGCACATTTGGCTTTCGGGGATTGGCCCTAAGCTGGAAGTAGGGGCAAAAACTCAGGAAGCTGGCAGTTCTTGATCGAGCCTTGGCCATTCAGGGCCCGTTGCTCCGGGGGTTACCATTTGCCTTCCCGGACTGGAGGCTGCAGGCTGTGAGTCTGTTCTGTTTTGTGGTCTGGCCGTAGTCCATTTGTCTATCCAGTCTGTCAGTATTAACTCCTGTGATCCTCACCAAATACTCTACAGCTGGTGGGATTACTGTATCATTTTAGACAAAAGGAAACCGAGTCACAGAGAGGTTAAGAGACGTGCCCAAGGTCACACAGCTTGTGAGTGCAAGGTTAGCCAGGCCCCCGGGGTTCAGAGCCAGGCTCCCTCCGGCCTGTAAGGAAAGAGCAGGGAGATAGATGCCACCTTAAACTCCAACCTGAGCTCTGTTTGCTCCCCGGCCTTATGACCCTGGGCAGGTGACACAGGAATCCTGCCTCCTCCACAGGGCTGCTCGCAAAGTGCCAGTTCCAGGCGTACACTTTGAGTGCCTATTGTATACGCTGCATTGATGATTCGCTGCGTGACAGGCACCCTTCTAAGCACCTGAGATTCTGTAAGCTCATGTAATCCTCAGGACGCCCCAGGAACAGGGGCTGTACCCGCCCCACTTACAGGTGAGGTTCTGAATCTCGGCCAGACTCACAGGCAGGTAGGAAGAAGCACCCGGTGGGATCCAGGCCGCCCGGGGCCAGAGTCCATGTTTTAATCCCTGCATTTCCTGCCTCTCAGATGAAGCAGTGGCTGTGAATACGCAGCAGGGGGGCACCTGTGACCCTGGGGTGGCACAAGTCCTCCGCTGAGGCCTGATTGGCGGGGGAAGGCACTTCTCCTTGGGCGACTCCTGCATGGGCTCCTTCAACGGGGGGGCCTTGGAAATGGGGGACTGTGGAGGGGAGAAGCCACCCCCTCCGTGGGTGGACAGCGCCCACAATCACTGAGAATCGGGTGACGTGCGGCTAAGGACTTCGCTGCCGCCGTGGTTCCCGCTGGGGTGGTTCCTGCTGGGGTGGAAATCTGCCTCTCTGGGTAGAGGCCTTAGGTGCCTGTGCCTGCCACACCCCTGGGGTTACTTCCTCTCTGGGTCCCCAGCTGGGCCACAAGCACCCAGCCTCTTCTCGCCAAGGGAAGTCTCTAGAAGGTGCTGCCTGCAGGGCCCCTCTGCAGTTCCTCGCTTTCCAACCAAGGGAAAGAGCCTTCCTTCCCAGCTGCTATGCCTCATCCCTCTCTCCACGTCCCCAAGTTTGCACATCTGTGCATTGCATCATTCGGCCGAGGTGGTAACACACCCTGGAATCCTGTTTATTCTGTTTCTGTGAGCCTCTTGCCCGGGGAGACTGCCAGTGTCCTTCTCCCCAGGACGCTGGCTGCTGGCCCCTGCTCCCTCCGGGGCCGCCTGCCCCTCACAGGCTGCACCTTCTCTGCAGCCCCCGCCTAAGGGGTCATCTCTTTTGGTTTGGGTCTTTTGGGTCCTTCTGAGAAGTCACACCAATCACCAGTCACCCCACCCCACCAGAAACACAAAACTTGAAACTGACAGAAGGTTACCAGTTTGTGATTTTACCATAAAAAGACGCTGGAAAAAAACAACTGGGCTATCACCATCATTGCCTGAAAGAAAGGACATTTTAGCACCAGAAAAAGGTAAGAACTTCATTTTGGAATAAAAGACAGCCCTTTGAATTAAGTAAACCTGGCTTTCTGGAAAACTTTCGTTCACTTTGCGGCAGATGGAAGTCAAAGTTGGCAGCTATTCCTGGAATATCTGGGAACCAGTGTCCTAAGGAGGCTCACACTGGCCCAGGGCAGTGACATTCCCGGTCTCACCCCTCCTGGGGCTCTCGGCCACCTTGGTTGCCTGACAGAATTGCACTGCCTAATCTGGCTTTTCTTAGACCAACCCACACACCCTTCCATCCTCCCCACCCTACCTTCTGGCACCCTCTGAGCTTTGGTGTCATTCCACCCTCAGTGTCTGTGAGCCAGATGTTTGGGGAGAAGCTAGGAGGTCATTTGTCCAACCCCTGTTGCTTTTCAGCAGGAAAGATAAAGTGCATTAGACAAAGCATCATTAGGAAAACCACCAGCAGACTCCTTACTCTACAGCTCACCCCTGCAGCTTCATCATTCTTAAACTGTCCCCTCATCCCACAGATGTGGTCCAGGTGTGCATAACATACAACAGTTAGAGCTCATATTCAAACTGCTAGTGTCCCAGCAACAAAACCCCTTTTACTGTTTTTAAATACTTTCACCACTTCTCTGCCCAGTGTGTGGCTACAAAATTGCTTTGAAAAGATGCAGACACACTTTCTCAGTATAAAGTGATAAGAGCTCTGATGAAGTTGTGGGCAGAGTGCTTTGGGCCACATCTAATTCTCAATGCATGGAGCCAAGGGCAGCTTCCTGGAGGAGGTGACAGCCCAGATATGTCTGGAAGGATAAGTGTGGTGGGCAGATAGAGGGGGCAGCTCAAAAGCGATGTTGGGAGGAAACTTGAAGAGCTCAGCCCGCAGAGCACCAGGGAACTGGGACTGAGGTGAGGGTGGAGGGGCAGCCTCAGTCTCCTTGTCTGCAAAATGGGAATGACAGGCTCCACCTCCACCTGCATGGACAGACAGACAGACAGACAGGGTTCAAAGCCTAAGTGCTCTGATGGAGTCATGGTCAGGGTGCTTGGGGCCACGTCTACCTCTCAGTTGCGGGGCTAAGAAGACAGGGAATTTAGGGCAGTGGGGCCGTGTCTGTAAAGCATTGCCACGCCTGTCTTTTCCATTGGTTGGGCAAGAAGAGGCAGACGCAGCAATGTTGGCTCAGAGTGGGCAGCTCTGATCAAGATTTAGCAGGGAAGAGAGGAGGAGGGGACCAAAATGAGCATTTTCCGTCTTTGGCAGGAGGGAGGGTGTCTGTGAATGTCATCAGTGAGCTGGTTCCTCTCCTCCTCCAGCCTG
Source organism: Balaenoptera borealis (assembly GCF_965194805.1). NCBI lineage: Eukaryota > Metazoa > Chordata > Mammalia > Artiodactyla > Balaenopteridae > Balaenoptera > Balaenoptera borealis. The sequence goes on from NC_138872.1 coordinate 78,891,720, forward strand.
GAGAGCTGAAAGCAGCTCCTGCACAAACCCTCCATGGGGCTCTGAGAAAGACACCTAACAGTTTCCTGCCTCAGTTTCTCCACCACACACCGCTGCTCTTTTTTCTCACGGCCGAGCTCCCCCAGCCCTCGCCACAAGGGCCCAGGGCTGGTGCCAGTGCAGCGAGGAGCCTCGGTCCTGCAGCCCCTCCGACGTGCTCCTTTTTCTCTCTGCAACTCCATCCTCCCAGCCAGCGCCCTGAGCTGACGTGTCCAGAGGCCCCACAGCAAGTCAGAGGGGCTGTCAGAAATCAAGAGGGTATCATTTACCAAAGCCTCCCCAGAGTTATCCACCAAAGGGCTCCATCTATCAAATCAGGGGGTGCCCACCTGCCCACACCCAGCCTGCAGCTGCAGTCTCCCCAAGTTTCTTGTCCACAAGGATCTCTGTCTGAGGTCCAGTGTGTTGCTCAAGGCCACCCCTCCCTACTCTTGTGCCTGCCAGCTCCCCACAGGTCAGGGTGCATTAGAGACAGTTCACCAGCTGGGGACAGATCACCCTCTAGCCCCTTTGCCCCGGGTTTGGGATCAGCACACTGACCCTGGTCTCCTCCCTGGAGCCTAGTGGAAACACCGAGATCAGAGTCACAACAAGGCCCCTAGACCAGGGTAGGGGTGAGGGGTGGAGGTGGGGCTGTCTCTAGATCAGGGTGGGAATAGGGTGGAGGGTCTCTAGGTAAGCGTGGAGGTGGGGTGGGAGCGTCTCTAGATCAGGGTGCAGATGGGCGGGTGTAAAACAAGAGAAAAAATATATTGGTCTCTGTCCCCCAGCCCCTGGCACAGAGCTCCTAAAATTCTTGCAATTTCCTAAGTGATAAGAGCACCAGGACCATCTTTTGTGCTGTTATTTGGTATTTGACCCCCGGGTCCTGACACAGGGCTCCTGAAACCCTTGGAGTTTCCTGGGTGACAAGAGCATCTTCTGTTCTAATGAGCCAGCTCTGGGTGGCCTCCTGGATGGGGGGGCTGGTCACCGGAAAGAACAAACCATGATTAAAGGCTTAGAACTTTCAGCCCCACCCCCGTAATCCTCCAAGAAGGGGAGAGCGGCTGGAAATGGAGTTAATGATCGACGGTGCCTACATGATGAAGCCTCCATAAAAATCCCCAAGTATGGGGTTCAGGGAGCTTCTGGGTGGGCGAAAACATCCACATGCCAGAAGGGTGATGCACCCCAGCTCCATGAGGACAGAAGATTCTGCACTTGGGACCCCTCTGGACCTCGGCTATATGTATCTCTTCAACTGGCGGTCCATCTTTATCCTTTATCATATCCTCTATTATATAATAAACCAGTAAACATAAGTGTTTCCCTGAGTTCTGTGAGCAAATGACTGAACCCAAGGAGGGGTCGTGGGAACGTCCAATTTACAGCCAGTTGATCAAAAGCACAGGTGACAACCTGGACTTGTGACTGGCATCTCGGGGGGGTGGTGGGGGACAGTCTCATGGGGCTCAGCCCTTAACTTATGGGCCAGATGTTTGGGGAGAAGCTAGGAGTGCTAACTCCAGGTAGAGAGCGTCAGAATTGAGTTAAATTGTAGGACCCCCGGGAATTCCCTGGTGGTCCAGTGGTTAGGATTCTGCACTTTCACTGACGAGGGTCCAGGTTCAATCCCTGGTCAGGGAACTAAGATCCTGCAAGCCACGCGGTGCGGGGAAAAAAAAAAAAAAATTCGCAGGACCCCCAGCTGGTGTAGCAGAGAAAATTGCTGGGTGTGGGGATCCCACACATCTGGTGTCAGGAGTGCAGTGAAGTGTCGGGTGGGAATAAAGGAGACACATGGGGGGTTTTCCTACAGTGGGGAGGGTGTAAGTCAGGGTGGGGCTGGGGGGGCGGTCTTTAGATCAGGGTGGGGCTGTAATCTTGCGCTCTGCTCCCAACTCCCTGTGTGATTTGGGGGCAGAGTTCTTTTTTTTTTTTTTAATAAATGTATTTATTTGTTTATTTTTGGCTGCGTTGGGTCTTTGTTGCTGTGAGCCAGTTTTCTCTAGTTGCGGCGAGCGGGGATTACTCTTCGTTGCGGTGCGCGGGCTTCTCATCGAGGTGGCTTCTCTTGTTGCCGAGCACAGGCTCTAAGCGCGCGGGCTTCAGTAGTTGTGGCACACGGGCTCAGTAGTTGTGGCGCGCGGGCTCTAGAGCGCAGGCTCAGTAGTTGTGCCACATGGGCTTAGTTGCTCCACCGCATGTGGGATCTTCCCGGACCAGGGCTCGAACCCGTGTCCCCTGAATTGGCAGACGGATTCTCAGTCACTGCGCCACCAGGGAAGACCGGGGTCAGATTTCTGCCCCCACCATCCTGGTTCTTGGTTCATAAGATGGGAATATGGGTGGGGAGGTGGGTGGTAAATTGCTTTTGGTTTTGATCATAAAGTATCATGCATATAAAGCACATTTGTAGGCATGGCTTAAAGACAATAAAAAGAACAACTATGTTAGTAACCCCTGGCTTAAGAAAGTAACATTCCCTGGACCTTTGAACCCCCTACACCCACCTCTCCAACCCATCCCCTCCCCAAAGGTACCTGCTTTCTTGAATTTGGATTTTCTCCCATTGCTTTTCTTTTCTTTTTATGTATATGCCCCTCAAATGATGCTGTGTTCGTTGTTTTTGTTTATTTGTTTGATCATTTGTTTGTTTTGCTGCTTTCAGCCTATATGTAAAAAGAACCATGTTGTAGGTATTCATCTGCGAGATTTCCCTCATGCAGCTCAAAACAGTGTTTGGGATCCATCCACATGAATGAGAGTGGCCACTGTCCCCCAACACACGCACCTGTTCCCCGGCTGACGGACCGTTAGGTTGTTTCCAGTTTGGGGTCTTGTTTAGTTTTATTCTGGTTTTGCTCATTTGTCCCTGTCTCATGGCATGTGCATTCAGGAGGGAAATTTACAAATTCTTGGAGGACATGCGCCCTCACATTCATATGATGATGTCGGATTGTCTTCCCAAATGGTTGTACCAATTCACAACCTCAGAGCAGAATATAAGTTTCTTTTGTCTGGTATCCGTGATGACATTTTGTATTGTCAGACCTTTTAGTTTTTGCTGTCTTGTAGTTGTAAAAGAAAAAACGGGGCTTCCCTGGTGGCGCAATGGTTGAGAATCTGCCGCCAATGCAGGGGACACGGGTTCGAGCCCTGGTCTGGGAAGATCGCACATGCCGCGGAGCAGCTAGGCCCGTGAACCACAATTACTGAGCCTGCGCGTCTGGAGCTTGTGCTCCGCAACAAGAGAGGCCGTGATAATGAGAGGCCCGCGCACCGCGATGAAGAGTGGCCCCCACTTGCCGCAACTAGAGAAAGCCCTCGCACAGAAATGAAGACCCACCACAGCCATAAAGAAATAAATAAATAAACCCAAAGTTAAAAAAAAAAAAAAAGTTGTGCCATTTAAAAAAAAAATAAAGAAGAAAAAACAAAACCAAAAATAAACACAAACAAACAAAAGCTGATTACAAGTGGGGTTGGGCATCTCTCAAAAGTTGGTGGACTGTGTGAGTCTCCTTTTCTGTGAAATAGTTATCCATGCAAATGTCCATTTTCTATGGGGTGGTTTGTCATTTCTCGTAATGATTTGTAGGATTATTTACACTATTCCTTTATCAGTTGGAAGAATTGTCAAAACCTCTGGTAGTTTGTGGCTTTTCATTTAACTCTGTTTATCATGTCTGTGAATGGATGGAAGTTTTAAATATGAATGTAGTCAAATTTATCATCTTTTTTCTTCATGGTTTAAGTCTCTGGGGGCCTTCTTTAAATCAGAGATTTTCAATTTACTTTTTAGCAACACGCCTCTTTGTTCTACAGAAGCCACATATGGATCCCAACACAGAATGCCCATCCCCTTCCAGGCCCAGCTCTTTCTTTAAAGAAAATTTCTTGGGCAAACTATCATACATCAAAGACCTAATTGCCATGGAGAGTAGTAATGTTACATTTACTCAATAGTTTGTTAACACTTTTCAATAGTTAACAAAATAAACGTGTAACGCTCAGTGTCTAAATAAATGAATCTTTATAACAACAACAATAACAAAACTCAGAAAGGTAAAGATGAAAGAAATCAATGACACCACTGCAAACGCTGCCCAAGGTAGCCCGGGGCATGCTAGCCACCTGGCCACCTACACGCCAAGGTCAGGCTCCAGGATGACTCTCTTCTTCTGCCATTTTAATTTTTTTCCAGATAAAATTAAGTTAATTCACTTTACAAAATTATTCTTTGCTGTGCAAAGTCATTTCAGAAAGTTGGTAAGTAAGGACATTCTTCTGGAGATCTTGAGATGCAAAAAGCCCAGAGCAGGCCTCCAAAAGATGAAGAGCTTCCAGGAAGCAGGAGGGCAGGGGCAGTAAACGAAGCCTCTTCACTCAGATGGGCTTCTCAGACGTGAACGGCTGCATGTCGGGGTGTGGGGGGCTGCAAAACTGATCCCCTCCTTGATGGCGGGTAGTGCCACCTCAGCCTGGGACCTGGGCTCCAGCGCCCCTAGCAGGGAGGTGAGGGACCCTGGCAGCCCCACCTGGTCTTCCCTTCCACCTGGGCCCTGTTCCAGCTGTCTGTTAAAATCTAAGTATGGCCATTTGTCCTCCAGTTGGATGGTTCAGCCCCCGGTGGTACTGAGGCAGGTGGGCTGGGGTGGAGAGGGCATCGCCCTGGTGCGGGGCCCGCTTTTTGGCCTGGAGGCCCTAACTCAAGGAGCCTGGAACTGGGAAAGAATCCATGGATCCTGTTTCCCCTCCCACGGCTGCAGCCCGTTCTCTGGTATATTCTTTCCTTCTCCTTCCTACCATCTAACCGGACTGAGGCCACAAACACCTGGGGCCCCTCATCCTCGCTCCCCCCTTTTTGCCTCAGAGAGGAGATCAGATGACACCTCGGACCCAGGTCCCGGGCACTTCCTGGGAAAGGGGATACAGAGGCGGTCCAAGGCATCTAGACAGAGGCTGCGGGCAGAGGGGTAGGAGGGGTGTCCAGGGAGCAACAGCCTCTCTTCAGATCCCGGTCCTGCCACTGACAGTGTGACCCTGGATGACGACCTTCACTGCTCCGAGACTCAGTTTGCCTCTCTGGGAGAGCAAAATAAGACAGCGTTTTCTCCAGGGCTCTGCACACAGCGCCTGGCTCTGGCACGGCTGCAGGTCCTCTGGAGGGGGTAGTAATTATGCTCTCAAGGAGCAGGGGTGCCAGGGATTTGTACCAGCGGCCCAGGAACCCCAGTGGGAGAGAATGACTCCAGTGCATCGCAAGGGCCCACCCAGCTCCAGCCAGCCAGGCTCTCCACACGCCCCCGAGGCTGATTCATCCCCCCACCAGCCCTGGTGTCTGCCCCCCCCCCCACCACTCGCTCCGCACCTCCCCACGGCACTGCCTCCCCATCAGCTGGAGGGCTTCCGGTGCTCTTGCCTTTCCTGCTTCTCTCCCGTGCCTGGTGCTTCAGCTCAGATGTGGCCACCCCCTCCCTGACTCCCACCCTCGTGGGAGGGCAGATCCGGCCCAGGGCTGTTTGCAGACTCGAGCCCCTCTCCTCTCCTCTGAGCCCAGGGTGAAGCGCGCACTGCCTGGCCTCCGGCAGGACTAATTCTAGTAGATTCCCAGATGGTCCATTTAAGCCAGGAATGCTTGACTTCCTGTTTTGTTTTCCGTCAGCAGTTCTAAACCAGAACTTTCTTTCCCACAAGTAGTATTTCCTCAGGTTACTAACATTGCCACCCCACTTTGAAAACGGGGGAAATTTGGGGGACTTTTTATTTGGATCCGAATTAAAATTAAGGCCGTCCAAGGAAGCAGTGAAGGTTTAAAGCTCAGATCTGGACCTGTGACCTGGGTTCAAACTCCACCCCCGCCTTGAGGCACTTGCTGGCTGCCTGGCTTTGGGCTAATTGATCAGGGATTTGTTCAGTTCTCTCCTGTATAAAAATAGGAAGAAGGATTTCTCTGCTACAGACTTGTAGAGATTAAATTAAATGTTGCAGGAAATAGCTTCGAGCACAGAGCCTGGCGTAGGAAAGACACTCCTTGTCCAAAGAAACAAAACTTCTCCCCGACCCACTCCCAACTCAGGTTTTATAGAGAAGTCGGAACCGAGAAAAAGACCACGTGAGAGGTAAAAATTCCCGACAAGAAAGGCTGGAGAAGAAATTTTTTTAAAGAGAAGGTATCTGAAAGGCAAGGGAGAAAAATTGCTGAGGCTCGAAGAAGCAAGTCCAGGCACCAACCTGAATCCGTCTCTCTAATTAAGGAAGAATTTTGCGTCATTTTCCAGGAATTTCCACATCTTTGGAAGGAGCAAAGAATGTGAAATATCCAATCAACCTATAAGATCTCTATTACTCATGAGGAAGTTTCTATGGGTATTAAAAATATATGTATATATACTGCATATTGCCAAGTGAAAGAGCCAGTCTGAAAAGCCTACATACTGTATGATTCCAACTATATGACATTCTGGAAAAGGCAAAACCACTGCGAAAGCAAAAATATTAGTGGTTGCCTGGGACTGGGAGGGAGAGGAAGGGAGGAGGATTGAATAGGTGGAGGACAGGTGATTTTTAGGTGCTGAAACTATTCTGTTAGATACTGTAATCGTGAATACATGCATGACATTATGCCTTTGTCAAAATCCATAAAACTGATGAACATAAAGAGTGAACCTTGGGAATTCCCTGGTGGGTTCAGTGTTAGGACTCCAGGCTTTCACTGCCGAGGGCCTGGGTTTGATCCCTGCTCAGGGAACTAAGATCCCACAAGCTGTGCAGCGTGGTCAAAAAAAAAAAAAATCAAAAACCAAAAACCAAACAAACAAAAAAGAGTGAAACTTAATGTAAACTATGAGCTTTACATAATAATAACGTATCAACGTTGGTTCACTAATTATAATTAATGCACCACATTAATGCAAGATGTTAATAATAGGGGAAGCTGTGTGCCAGGGAATAGGGTATAGGGGAACTTCTCTGTATTATCTACTTAACTTTCTGTAAATCTTAAACTGTTCTGAAGAATACCGTATTAATTTAAATTTTTTGTACTTGCCGGAAGTGTGATGCAGTGGAAAGAACATCGGACCAGGTGACAGGGAACCGCTGCAGATTATCACCGATTCGTTGAATGGCCCTGAGCAAGCTCCTTGCCCTCTGAGCCTGTTTCCTCATCTTTAAAGTGAGGGCTTTGGGCTAGATTATCTCTAAACATCCCCTTCTGGCTATAACATGCTCAGACTTTAGCATTTCTGAAGGATAAACAAACGAAAGTCTTGAGTTTCTCAGGGAACAGTCTTATGAAAAAAGTTCCAGGTATGTGCCCTGCAAGTATTTTAGTTCCAGGAAGCCTCAGATAGTATAGAAACAGCCAAATCTCCCGCCCCGGGTCACCTTGACCGGCCAATTCAAATTTCCTCCAAATACCACGCGGGAGGCGACAGCAACCGAAACGCTAAATTGCCTCTGGTCCCTACCAGCTGGCGGGGGTTTCTTCCCTCCTTGGCTCGGCCTGGAAACTCATATTTTATTCATGAAAATTGAGGCCCTGGGAGGCCTCGGCATAAACAGGATGTAAATATTTGCGGGTGGTTGTGGAGAGGTGGTATTTGATCGGGGACTGTCCAAAGTGGGGACCTCCTGGACAATGCTTACTTGGGACCCGCCCACCTCCGTCTCCTCTATAGGTTGGGAGTGGGGGGCATGTGCAGGCTCCACCCCCCCGACTGGAGACCGGGTTTGGGACTCCAGTGCCCTCCAAGTGAGTCGGGATGCCGCTTAACCTTACGGTGTGTCCCGATCCCCTAGTCCCTGGGTCCCTTCATGCCCTCTTCCTCGGTTTGAGACAGGATTGGCTTTCTGGCACTCGCAGAAGTGCCTGGCCTCCTCTCCAGCCCCTCACCTGCCCTGCCTGCAGCTGGGCATCCTTTGTCTCAGCTACTTAAGAGTGTCCCTAACACCCGCCCCCCACCTCCCCCATCATTCCCCAAACTGTACCTTCTCAGGGTGCTGTCCCTTTGTTTTTTGCAATTGCTCCACCCGGTGCGAACTCACCTCTGTGAGCTTCAGCTGGTCTCTAAGACACCCCCTCCAGATGTTTGCATCCTTTCCTGGAACCCAGGGCATCCCATCTCTTGGGCTTCCCCAGGAGAATAGCTCCCTCTCAACTCTCAGGTCCTGGCCTGGGTCCTGATGCTTCCCCTCTAAATCTGGGTTCAGAGTCCCCCTCCCCGCATCCATGGCCTGGGATTTCCCTTATTGTAGCACCTGCAATGCTGAGCTAAAGCTCTTCCTCATCCGTATCCCACACTCTGATAGGGCCCAGACTCTTTGTTCCTGGTTCACTAAATAAATACTTGCTGAATAAATGAATGGATGGATGGATGGATGGATGGATGAAGAGAATTCAATTACCACCTGTGTCTGTGGCCATCTCTTCTTTTTTTAAAAAAATAAATTTATTTATTTATTATTTTGGCTGCATTGGGTCTTTGTTGCTGCACGTGGCTTTCTCTAGTTGTGGTGAGTGGGGACGACTCTTCGTTGCGGTGCGTGGGCTTCTCATTGCGGTGGCTTCTCTTGTTGCAGAGCTCGGGCTCTAGGCGTGCGGTCTTCAGTAGTTGTGGCTCGTGGGCTCTAGAGCGCAGGCTCAGTAGTTGTGACGCACGGGCTTAGTTGTTTCACAGCACGTGAGATCTTCCCGCAGCAGGGCTCGAACCTGCGTCCCCTGCATTGGCAGGCAGATTCTTAACCACTGTGCCACCAGAGAAGCCCTGTGGCCATCTCTTCTTGCTACCACCGTCGGATGGAACCCTTCACTCCCACGCATCTGCTCCATGGATGTCAGACCCTACTCTTTTAGGGCCTTACACACACTGTGCACCAGCCTTTCTTGCTGTGTCTCCTCACCGCCTCACCCTTCAGCCTGTGTCCTACACATCCCTGCACCCAGGACACTTCCACCTGTGAGACACATCCTTCATGGAACTGACGCCCTCGGGGCTTCCCAAGGAATGTGGCATGCTTGTGTGAGCATGAGTGGGCATGCTGGGACTAAGCTTTGTTTAAAATGTTCATGATGCCTTCTTCAGATGAGACCCATGCTTGGCTATTTCTGGGATTAGGGGAAACATAAAATATACCCTCCAAATTGGAGCACCAGCCAGCTAGACTGGACCAACATGAAGCATTCGCAGTGGATGTGGTATTGAAATGGTGGACATGACCTCACATTGAGAAATAATGTCCTGGGGAGACTGTTACTGAAAGAAATGTGAAACTGCTTAGATGAGGTTTTTTGAATGCAGTTAATCAACCCCTAATTGATCCTGTGAGGACACACAGTTTTCTTCAGTATAGGCCTTCTTTTTTTTTTCCTATTACAAAAAATTTTGGGGGGGCCAGGTGGCTTGTGGGATCTTAGTTCCCTGACCAGGGATTGAACCCGAGCCCTAGGCAGTGAAAGCACAGAGTCCTAACCACTGGATCACCAGGGAATTCCCAGGACTTCTTAAGTGGGTTTCCTGATCTGGCAGTCCAAATACCCCATGACACAGAGTACCCAACAGGAAGCAAAAAAAAAAAAAAAAAATACCCCACAGATCAGCCTAAAGAGCCTGCCCTGGCTCTCACGTTCCTGCTGGGAGAATCTCCCCACCCCTACTCACACTGCTTCCCCCTCATTTATTGACGCCTTAGCAGAGGTTCAGCCCAGCTGCATGCCCAGGCCCCCAGACCTACTACATCAGAAGCTGTGGGGTGGGTCCGGGCCTCTGCATTTGTGTAAAACTCTCTAGGTGATTCTCTGCAGCCAGCCTTGAGCAAAAACATGCTGTCTCATTAATCATCCTCATACATTAAAATGTAGTAATTTTAACATTACTGATAGGGACAGAGTAGGTGATTAAATAGTTTATCCCACTAGGGGATTATAAGTAAAGAAAAAATTATGGGCGACCCTGTAAGTTAATGATCACTCAAGAAAGCAGGTTTGCTTAACCACAAAACCAAGCAGGCTTGCTTAGCAGCAAAACCATGCAACAGAAGCATGAGACATGCCCCCAAACAATAAACGGTGGAATGAGACCCACATCCTGCCCAGTGAGCTCAGTAAGTTAATGATTCCTAGAACATACTTCTCGGTGCCCAAGAAAAACAAAAATATAAGGAAAAGGTGACGTTATACTGAAAGCTGAGATGATTTACCATATTTTAGTATATGTTACTGCCTTTTGGCTCTTTTCCATTGCACCATGACAGTCCCAGCTTGACCACGTAGGGACAAAATAACTCCCCCACCTGACGTGGAGGAGGAGCTGATGATGGAAGCTTGATGTCTACTCAAGAATGAGGGAGAAGGTGGTCTTCTCCCCCTCCCCACTTTTCCTTTGATTATAAAACTATAGCCCACTAAGTTCTCAAGGTGCCACTCTCTTGCCCACCCGCTTGTATCTCTCACAAATGTCTTATACTAATAAACTCTTTCCTTACTTGTCACTCTGCCTCTCGCTGAATTCTTTCTGCCCTGAGACAGAAGAACCTATGCTCTACTGAGTACTGAGACGCGTTCTGCCGGTTTCATTACTGGTGGCGAGATTCCTGAGAGCCTGCATTTCTAACCTGCTCCCAGCTGGTGCCCATGCTGCTGGACCCTGGACCACACTTGACGTGGCAAGACTTTAGACAGAATAATTTTCATTTGAAATAAGATATTTCAGACACAAGTAGCTCACAGGTAACTCTTGTTGTAGAAGATTACAACTAACAGAAGTCCATGAGAGAAAGAGTTCCTTCTCCGATTCACCAGCAGCCCCTCCACACCACTGCCCTCCCCACAGGGAAACACAGCTAACATTGGTTGTTTCAGGCTGAGATATAGTTTCTTTTTAAATGCATTGGATTATGTTTTTCCTGTGAGTTTTTTTTGGGGGTGGGCGGGGCACGGAGATCTTTCCATTTCAGCATACGTAAATGGCCTTCATTTTTAAGTGACCGTACAGCATGAATATACCATAATTTACCTACTCATTCAACTACAGATGGACATGTCTATCATTTTCTGTTTGTTTCCATTCTAAACTGTTGCAATGAGGGAATTCCCCGGCGGTCTAGTGGTTAGGACTCCACGCTCTCACTGCCAATGGCCCGGGTTCGATCCCTGGTCAGAGAACTAAAATCCCATAAGCTGCTCAGTGCGGCCCCAAAAAACAAAACAAACTAAACAAAAAACCGCTGCAATGAATATCCTAGTGCATATATCTTTGCGAATATGTGTATTTCCTTCAGACAAGTTTCTAGAAGCAAATTCTGGGTCAAAAAAATGTATAGTTCTAAAGCATCAGGACTTCCCTCGTGGTGCAGTGGTTGAGAATCCGCCTGCCAATGCAGGGGACACGGGTTCCATCCCTGGTGTGGGAAGATCCCACATGCCGTGGAGCCACTAAGCCCGTGCGCCACAACTACTGAGCCTGCACTCTAGAGCCCTAGAGCCACAACTACTGAGCCTGTGAGCCACAACTACTGAAGCCCACGTGCCTAGAGCCCGTGCTCTGCAGCAAGAGAAGCCACCGCAATGAGAAGCCCGCGCACCGCAAGGAAGAGTAGTCCCCGCTCGCCGCAACTAAAGAAAGCCCGCGTGCAGCAACGAAGACCCAACGCAGCCAAAAAAATAATAATAATAATAAAAATATAAATAAAAAACAAAGCATCCCTAGAAACTGACACATTGCTCTCCAAAAGGGCCTTATAATTTGTACAGAACAGAAAAATGGACAAACAGACAAGTCACAGAAGAGGAAATGTCAAAGGTCAACACACATATTAAAAGGAGCTTATCAAGGAAATGAAAACTAGGGAGTTTTCTCGCAGTCCAGTGGTTAGGACTCCACGCTTCCACTGCAGGGGGCTGGGGGCACGGGTTGGATCCCTGGTGGGGGTATCCTGCATGTCTAGCGGCATGGGCAAAAAAAAAAGAAAACAAAATGAAAATTAAAACAGCAATTATACATACACATATGTTATCATTTACAGATAATATGTATATTACATGTACTATACGTGTGTGTGTGTGTGTGTGTGTGTGTGTATATATATATATATATATATATATATATATATATATATACACACACCAGATTGGCAAAAAAACAGAAGTACTCTCTCTCATCTCTCATTTGCATAATGTTAAGATGTAGTAATTTTAACATTATTGGTGGAGGGCTAGCCGGGACATAACTGAACGAACTTCATGTTCTGGTCCCCCATCCACTAGCGGATTGCGAGGTAGCCACAAGGAGGCCAGGGCAGACAGACTGACTGAGAACAGGAAGGAGGGAGAGCTTGGATGAATAAACAAACAGAACAAAATGAGAAGTAAAAAATCCAAAGAGACTAACGATCCGGGCTGTCAAGTGTGAGGACAAGTGGTCCAGTAGCACACCCCGCAGCCCTGGGGTCAGCCCCCCATCACAGCACACAAGTCACGCAGCCTCTGTAGTGAAAACCCTAAGGCACCAGGAAACATTCATCCGCTTTTATTTTAAGAAGGCAAGGAAGTGTGTAAAGCAGTTTTCAAAATTTCCCGATTGTTAAAATGTAACGAAACAGTTAAAATGAAAAATTTACATACAGAGGGCACTGAACTGGAACCGCATTTTTGTAGACTAGCTGCTTCTCTGGGAGGGTTTTTAAAGGACTGTTACTCGGGATCTGCCTAAAGCAGGGTGGGCTCTCTGAAATCCCCAGTCCCACCCCCTCTAAAATGCCACCTTGTGAGGAAAAATGAAGGTCTTTTAAAAGGTGCATCTTAGGGTCCTGTGTAGGCATCTTCCCCCTGCCCCTCAAAATGGAGGTGTCTGGGGGCCTAGGACCCAAGATTTTCCGCTGAGAGGTGTAGACGTTTAAAAATCAGGCGTCCTCTGGACACTCTTGCTCAGGAGCACCGATTTAAACCTGAGCTGTGCTTCCTTTGAAGGCTGAGCTCACAGGTCATCTCCCCGTGGGGCCTGGGCCACTCCAGCCGCAAGTGCTCTCCAGGTGCGAGGACCTTCCGATCATGAACTTCTTGTTGGGCTTATTTTTGCATCTCCCACTGTGGTCAGAACAGTGCTCCCAGAACAGAGCTCACACAGGGCCGGTCTTCTGTGGACTGACCATGTGAGACTCACATCCTGGCTCAATAGCTAGGACTGTCCTGGAAAAATGGGCCGCCTTCTCTGGGACGCCTGTGGAGAGAGCCGGCTGGAGGTCACTCCGTGACCTCGTTATCCGGAATGACAGGAGCAGGTTGCAAATTCAGAGACACCAGATTCAGGGAGAGACTCCAGGAGAGACAGAGACAGGCATGGAGGGAGGGCCTTTCAGGTGGCCAGTGCACCTCCTCTGCGGGCATATTGACCTTGACCCCAGGCCATCAAGGCCCCCAGGATGCCACGATGTCCTCAGAGAGGCAGACTGAATCTCAGTGACCCTTGGTTCTCTCATCTGTACTAACAATAGTACTCAAGCATTGATTAGCACTTAACAAAAATTACCTCCTGGTACTGCGGTAGGAACTATGCTGGTACACGCTGCAGGATACAGTGACAACACCCAGGGGAAATGGGGGTTTTCTGGGGCCCTGAGACAACTTCTGCGCACTGAAATTTTATTTGCAAAGTTACTTAAGTTTTTTTTTTTTTTAATTTTTGGCTGCGTTGGGTCTTCGTTGCTGCGAGCGGGCTTTCTCTAGTTGCGGAGAGCGGGGGCTACTCTTCATTGCAGTGTGTGGGCTTCTCATTGCTGTGGCTTGTCTTTGTTGCAGAGCACAGGCTCTAGGCGTGCAGGCTTCAGTAGTTGTGGCACACGGGCTCAGTAGTTGTGGCACACGGGCTTAGTAACTCCGCAGCATGTGGGATCTTCCCGGACCAGGGATAGAACCCACGTCCCCTGCATTGGCAGGCAGATTCTTAACCACTGCGCCACCAGGGAAGCCCAAGGCAAAATTTTAACATCTGTCTTGGTGGCGAGTACATGAATGTGGATATTATTTTCAGTCTATTTGAAATGTTTTACAATTTAAAATTTAGAAATTGGGACTTCCCTGGCGGCCCAGTGGTTAAGACTCCATGCTTCCACTGCAGAGGGTGTGGGTTCGATCCCTGGTCAGGGAACTAAGATCCTGCAAGCCGCTCAGTGCGGCCAAAAATAAAAAAGTATCATCATTAGAAATTAAAAGATCACAAAAAAACACAAACAATTCTGCACGCATTTCCTCCACATGCACGCTTGCCTCCCTCCAGACCACCCGAGGCACGGTAACCAGAGAGATCGAAACATAAACTGGGTCGCGCGGCTTTTACCCAGCCTCCCCCAGGGGCTCCCTGCTCTTGTCCTGCATGCTCTGGCCCCTGCAGGCCTCACCTCTCTCCAACCCCAACACCCGCTCATCCCAGATCCATCTGTCCGTCACTCATCCCTTCAGGACAAATGGAGCACCTACGCTGGGCCAGCACTACAGGCAACGGGGAGAAATGATGACCAGGACAGACAGAGTTCCTGTTCTTAACAAGCTGTCATTCTAGGAGGGGAAACAAACAATAAACAAGGCAATAAACCCAGGTAATCGTGGGTAAGTACAATAAAGAAATAAACAGAGTGAGAGGGAAGACAGTCATGGGAGAGAAGGAGGGGGTTAGGAGGTGCCTGCCAGGCAAAGCCAACAGAGATTCAGGGTTCAGATCTCAGGTTAAATGCCTCCTCCCCAGCAAAGCCCTTCCTGACCTCCCAGGTGAGGTGGTACCCTAGGGCTGATAGCCTAACAACTAGTCAGTGCTTCTTCTAACACATCATAATCACAGCTAAGTAAACGTAAGATTGGCTGCCTGGTGTCCCTTTCCCTCCCTACAAGCTCCTTAGGGACTGAAGCTTGCCCTGTTCATACATCCAGTGTCCATAACAGTGGCTGTAGGCTCTCAATCAATATTGTTAGACAGAAACCAAGAGTCAGGCTAAATGGTTTCCAGCTTCAAAATCCCGCACATCTAATCAGAGCAATTCCCGAGAACAAATCCTTATACTGTAGATATGTTTAGGATATATGCTTTTTCACTACATAATGAGCGTTAGTTTTTTTTGTTTTTTTGTTTTTTTTTTGAGTGTTAGTTTTAATATTGAAAATGCTAATGAGAATGTTAGAAAACTCTACCAGTGATGGAATACTGCGGTGTCTGAGGGCAAACAATTATTTCAGTGATAGTATCACCATTAGCTAACATTCATAAGGAAATCCACTGGAAAACAACAAATGAATTTTTAAAACTTCAGTGTAAACAAAGCAAACAGCATCAAGTAGGTTCAACATTCTGGGTCAATGGAGGCTACGAGTGGGTGGAAAGCTGGAATATCTGGCAGTCCTGGTCCTGAGATGCCACCAGATTTCCAACCCCACATCCTGCAATGTCACGTGAGAAGTGAGCTGTACTTCAATGGTCAAAGTCAAGGTGTCATCTTAACCAAGACTTGTTGCCTGTCCCATTTGATAAATTTGACTGAAAGCTTCTGGCTTTAGGTAAAGGATTTTGTTTTCAATTTTATTTCCTTTCGACATCTTTCCTCTTTTCTCTAATTGCCCTCTTGTGATAAGAGTCTGGGAGCTTAGCTTATATGTGAATTCAATTTCCTGGGATTTCACAGATTTGTCAGGAGAGAAGTGGAAGATTTGCTTGGACTCCTCTTGCCCTTTTACAAGAGCCTGTGGTTTCCCCAACACTCCTTGGTCCCCCCATGTGGCTGTTGTGTGGCCCTAGGGGAGTGGCTGGAGCTTTTAAGATCTAAGCTCTGTCTGGGCCCAAGTCCAACAAATCACAGAAGGCTCAGACTAGAAAAAAGAAAAAAATGTCCTGATGGTGCAGTTCTGCCTCAAAGGTCATCTCCTTCTGATTCTCCTGGTATTCCAAGCACACCAATGAACGCGGGGTCCTGGGAGCACCAACAAGCACCCTCTAGAGTGGGGTTTTTGGAGAACCAGGAAAGGGGAAAGAATTATACACCATTTTCTGCATTTACTGAAAATGTTTAGTTTCTAAACCGTGTATGTGGTGGGACATGTGTGTGTGAGTGAGAGCTGACTCTAAGGAAAATGTGAATATTACCACATGGGAACAATCCCAAGGGAAAACCACAAAGAGACATTTCAAAAAAAGTTTATATTTCAAGAAAATTTGTATTTTCTCCTCCAGAGAAATAAAGGGCCTGTGAATAGTGACTCTAAAAATACACAGGATGGCTCTGTTAGTTTAAAGGGGAATGGAAGAGATATAGCCAACTTCAAATATTTTTTCCCAAATCATATAAAAGGGGAGAAGAAAAACACCGAGTTAGTTTTGAACCTGGAGACTTAAATAATTACCAGCATTAAAACAAACTGCTTCAGAATCTGAGTCATTTGAGGTTCCTGCCCAATTGGCAATAACGTGAAAAGAATGAGGAAGCACATGTTTTCTTCCCAACCCATAGAACACAATTGTAAATTGTACCCACTGCCTTGAACTTGCTAGCCTGGCTGCGTAACTGGAAGAAGCAATTGGCAGACATCAATTCCATGCCGCTTATATACAAGGGAAGAAAATAGGAATCGAGGGGCAGGTCCCATGTCCTCAAGGAGCTAAATAAACACTCAGGTTGGAAAGATGAAGCACAGAATTTACACACGAAAAATGAAAAGAACAGCAATACTGTCTTCCCCAATAGATTTCCATAATGGGCTGGGTTTCTTGAGGGAAAGAAAATTGAAAAATAAGGATAAAAAGAGAAAACAATTACTTGCAGTATAAATTCTGGAGCGCATGTTTATTTGAAAGACCAATCAACTGCCTAGAAGAGAAGTCTTCTCCCTGTAATATATACATATTTTAACTGATGATGGAAGGAAAACATTCATGGGGCTTTAATCAGTTCTCTGATGAAAGCAACCCAGTTCCTCGCAGCTGACCCAAGCTGTTCTGGAAACATGGATCCTTACTGTTCATTAAAGATACTCATATTGAACAGTTACAGAGCACCAGCCCTTGTGCTAAGCAACAGGGTAGAGATGAAGAGGTCCCAATCCTTACCTTCAGTTCAGACTTTTGTTTTTGTTTTTGTTTTTTTTTGGCAGCTTGCAAGATCTTAGTTCCCTGACCAGGGATTGAGCCTGGGCCCTCGGCAGTGAAATCACAGAATCCTAACCATTAAAGTCAGATTTCATCCCGAAATTATGATGCAATACGGTAAGTGCAATAAAACAGAATTTTATATGAACTGTTTTGGCAACATGGTGGGTTGGCTCCACCACTTACAACCCAAATGACACTGGACAAATGAGTCATTCTCAAGCCTGTTTCTTCATCTGTAAAACGAGGACAATGTGAGTATCCACCTCGGGTCTAGTGCATAGTAGAGGACAGTAAATATAATCACCATTCGTTATTTTTATTAGTTGTTATTATTATGTTAATTAGGCAATGGGAGGAAAGATTAGTTCAACAGGTAGAAAACCAGCCCAAAAGAATACTCAAAGCGCTTGTGAATATGCAGTATCTATTTTTCTGGAATGAAACTGAGTCACATTTTACAGAGGGGCAGTTCCTCCTCTGCAAAATGAGAGTAATTCCCATTTTGTAGCATTATGAGAATTTCCTGAAAATAAACGTCAAGTTCCAGGGTGCAGGAGCCCACCCAATGGGACCTAGTGTTCCGCATGGGGACATTCTGAGCAATCGGGAAAAGTGGGCAAGGGCAGGTCCCAGACGTCGGCTCCGGCCTTCCGCCGTCCAGGACCGCTGGACACCTGCCCGTGTCCGTGTCCGCCGTCGGGTCCTGCGTTTGGGCGGAATGTCCACAGGCTCCGGCTTCTCCCTGCACCCGGCAGGATGCTCCCACCCTGCCAGGCCTGCCCGGCGTGCGGCCCCACCTCCGTGCAGCGGTTCCCCACGGGCCGCACAGAGAGGGCCACCCCGACAAACCTCACAAAGACGAAAACCAACGAACGTCCCTTCTTGAAGAGACCAGCCTTCTCGGAAGGCGATGCGTTCCGGTCTCGCCTTCCCCTCACTACCCAGACCGGACACCAGGTCTCCCATAGCAACTGCGGTCAATAGCAACTAGCGCCCCCGCCAGGCCAGTGCCCTCTGCGCAGGCGCAGAAAGGGGCGGGCAGAAGGCTTCCGCTCGCGCCCAGAGTCCCTCGGAAACAAGGGGCGGTGCCTGCGTGATGGCGTCATGGGGTGAGGTCTCGGGCGGCGGGAAGAGGCGGCGGGAGAATGGAGGCGCAGGAGAGCGGTGGTGGCAGTGGCGAGTGCGGTGCCCAGGACCCTGACCCGGCCCCCAGCAAGGCCCCCGGCAGCGCCGGCCAGTACGAGCTGCCGTGGTGAGGATCCAGGCCATCAACGATGGGTTCTCTGGACATGTGGGTGGGCGAGTGGCGGGCCGTGTGTCCCGGGGTAACCCAGGGGCGGGAGCTCATTTGGGGGTCACCTGAGCGGAGCAGGAGGCCCCGGGGTGGTGTCCAGTAGATTATTATTTGAAGAAGGCAAGGGATGTGGGTCGCTAAGCCCACCTGGGGTGGAGAGTGACCAGTCTGTACTCTGGAAGCGGGGTCTTGGTCAGAACAATGCTAATTGTGATAATAGCCGCCCGCTGCGACCACCCACTGGGCACCAGGCGCTGTGCCAGCCGCGACTCTGATGGTCGCTCGGCGGGAAGTGTCGGACGCAGATTCGGAATCGGGATGGTGTGAAGGCACCCGCCTGTTTTCCGTGGCTTGCTCACTTTAAACAGCAACATCCTGGGCAGCTGGGAGGAAAGGTGACGTGGGAAGTCACCTGCCAACTGGCGCAGGTGTAGGGCAGGCTCTCCACTCGGTTCCCACTCCCTGTGCGCACCTCTCGGAACTCTCCACTGGGCGTGGGAATGGTTTCCTCCCTGTCCGCTGCGTATTCCCATCCCTCCAGCCCACCCCTCTTCTTGGCGAGAGCAGATACCTAAACGAAGGGCAGTATAGCTTACTGGAATATCTATGCTGCGCTATCCAGTATCCCCGCCACTAGCCACATGAGTCTGGTGCTAGTCCGAATTGAGATGGGCTTGTAAGTGTACAATACACACCGTATTTCAAGGACTTAGTTTTAAAAAAACTCATTAGTAGTTTTTATATTGATTACGTGTTGAAAATGATAATATTTTGAATATATTAGGTTCTCTAAATTATATTAGTAAAATAACTTAACCCATTTTCTTTTTACATTTTTAAATGTGACTACGAGAAAGTTTAAGATTACATATGTGGTTTGCATTATAATTTTCACACATGACCCTGTTTTAGATGCTTAAGATACTTCAGTGTGCAAAACAAATTCTGTTGTCACAGAGCTTACATTTGATAGAGAAAGACAAAGTAAAAAGTAAACAAGTAGACATATAATATATTTGATGGTGACAGCTTCTGTGGAGTAAATCGCTATGGTGGTCAGGGAAGGCCTTTGATGAGATGATATTTGAGTAAAGACCTGAATTCAGGGAGGAAGCCATGTGGCCATGGAGGCAGAGAGAGCTTTCAGTCAGGGAGCAGCTATGAAGGTCCTGAAGGAGGAGTATGTTTGCCTTGTTCAAAGTCTAGCTGAGAGGGGCTTCCCTGGTGGCACAGTGGTTAAGAATCCGCCTGCCAATACAGGGGACATGGGTTCAAGCCCTGGTCCGGCCAATACCGGGGACACGGGTTCAAGCCCTGGTCCGGGAAGATCCCACATGCCGCGGAGCAACTAAGCCCGTGCGCCACGACTACTGAGCCTGTGCTCTAGGGCTCGCGAGCCACAACTACTGAGGCCGCGTGCCACAAATACTGAAGCCCGTGCGCCTAGAGCCCATGCTCTTCAACAAGAGAAGCCACTGCAATGAGAAGCCCATGGACCACAACGAAGAGTAGCCCCCCGCTCGCCGCAACTAGAGAAAGCCCGTGCACAGCAACGAAGACCCAATGCAACCAAAAATAAATAAATAAAATAAATTTATTAAAACAGAAGAAAATCTAGCTGAGATTTCAGCTCCAAACATTCCCAGGTGGCGATTCCTCCCTCCTCTGGGCTTCCACAGCCCGTGGTTTTTATAAGCAGTTTAGCATTGTAGTGGGATCTGCCAAGCTGTATCTCCCCTCTAGTGGGAAAGCCCTTGAGAGCAAGAACTATGTTTTGCTCATGTCTGCACCTTCTACCTTCCTCCCGTTGAGTGTGCTAACTCCTTACACACCGCTTGGCACCGGGAGGGGGCTGAGTATGAAGAATAAATGAGGAGGAACAAGCACGCTCCATCTGCTGACCTTGGAGGAGAGCTGTCCCTTTGTTTTCTGCAGTATGTGGCAAAAAAGCTTTGCATGCAGCTCCTTCTGGTGCAAAACCAGTACCTGGAGGGAGTACAAGCTAAGAGTAAACCAGGGAGTATAATAAAGGGCAGAGGAAGTCCTGATGGTCAAATCATTGCAGATCTACTTCCACTTCTATTCTCAGAGCCAGAGAAAGTCACTTTCTTTCATAGCATAGCTTGCTTAGTAGAAGAAGTATTGGTCTGAAAAGGCCACTAGGCTGTCCAGTCCACACAGCCTAATAGGATCACAGGATAGGCCTGCGGTTTCTGTCTAGTCAGCCGTGCTGGGCACCTGGCACAAGTCTGTAGACAGTGGCAGGTAAGGGATGAGAAGGGGGCCCAGTTGCATCCATGTCTGTCAGAGCAAATGATGTCAGTGCCGCGTGCGCTGGACCTCTGTTGTGATGGGCAGACTGTGTGGCCACACAGTGTCACATTTCTCCAGATGGCCTGCTCTGGCCCTTCTCCAGCACCAGCAGGTGTTTCTCTGCTGTGGCGGGTTTGAAGTCTTGGGTGCACAATTCTCATGCGCTTGACTTTTCAAATGGCACTCGGGCATCTCTTTAAATTTAAAACCTGCAACCATTTGATGTATTTTTTTTGAATGTGTATCATCTTCTGACAAAGCTCCCAGAATTGCCCTTTAGTGCTTTCTTTAGGGTAGCATGAAAATAGCCGTGTCAACATCTTTATGCATTTTCTTAAAAACAGGGTTGAAAAATATAGACCAGTAAAGCTGAATGAGATTGTCGGGAATGAAGACACCGTGAGCAGACTGGAGGTGAGTTTTTAAAAGAGGATCTTGCATCTCATTATTGTGACTTTGATAAACTCATTTGGCATTTGGAGGAAGACAGCCAAGATAGCGAGCTGGGGGCTGGCCACAAATCCAGAAGAATTAAGGGAATGGGAGACATTCAGTTTGGAGAGGAATCTAGAAGACAGGGTGGGTAACTTCAGATGTTTGAAGGACTGGCTCATTGGAGAGGGCTTATCAGACTTGTTTTGTATTCTTCAAGAGCAGAGGTGGCAAACTTTGTCTGTAAAAGCCGCTGAATAGATATTTTAGGCTTTGCAAACCATATAAAGTCTTTGTCAAATATTCTGTGTATTTTTTTTTGGCCGTGCCGCGTGTGCAGCTCGTGAGATCTTAGTTCCCCGACCAGGGATCGAACCCACGCCCCCTGCAGTGGAAGCGCAGTCTTAACCACTGGACCCCCAGGGGAAGTCCCTTTGTTTACTTTTTAAACAACCCTTTAAAAATGCGAAAACCATTCTTAGCTAGGGAGCTTATAAAAACGGGTCTCAGGGTGGACCACCCCCACTCCCCCCACCTTTCTCTCCATCATAATTGCTAAGCGCTGCCTAAAGCGACTAAGTGACAAGGCAGCAGACTTCAGGATGACACGAACCGGGAGCAAGCAGAAACATTCAGCAGTAGAGCAAGCTTTGAATTCCCAGCCCTAGAGGTCTTTAGGCAGAATCTAGAAGCCCAGCTGTTTGAGACATGACAGAGGCGGTCTCTGCAGTAACTGGGGCTTAGACTTCAATAGCTACCAAGGTTATTTATTTATTTTACAGACTTATTCATTTGGCAAATATTTGAATATCTTCTCTGGGCTAGTTACGGTGTGGTTTTAGGAACCGTTGATAAAATGGTGAACAGACTAGACCTGAGCCCAGCTCTGCGTGGGATTTACAGTTGAACCGGGGCAGCATTAAAGTCGGCAGGCCATGTGATAAGCACTCTGCCAGGGGACGTACAGGGGCTGTGGGGGCATGTGGGTTAGTTCAGGGAAGAGTTAACCTGCTTACAGAGTCCTAATTCCCAAATGGAAGAAGTGACACCAAAGCTAAGTGAGTGGGAGTCAGCCAGACTTGGGGGGTTGGGGGTGGAGAGAGGGGAGGAAGCAGGAACAGCATGTGCAAAGGCCCGGAGGTGAGAGAGAACATGGCTTATTCTACGGGGGGTGGGAATGCCATCTGAGTAGAATACAGAGTAGTGCTTTCCCGACATAAATGGCATACGAATCGCCTGGGGATGTTGTCAAAAATGCAGGTTCTGATCTGGTAGTTCTGGAGCGGGGTCAGAGAGTCTGCATTTCTGACACGCTCCCAGGAGGTGCCGATGCTGCTGGTCTGTGGAGCCCACCAAGTAACAAGGCTGTAGAGCACGTGTACTGGGGGGTGGGAGGGGTGAGCTGGTGAGGTGGGCAGGGCCTCGCGAGCCAGGTTTAAGGGTTTGGGTCATCCCAAGAGTTCCAGTCAGGTAAAAGTGTTTTCAGAGATGTGTATTTTAGAAAATTGGTTATGTTACCGTATGGGAAATGGATTGGAGTGGGGCAAGATTAGAGGCAAGGAGACCAGCCAATGGCCTGTTGAAAGCAATGCAGGCAAGAGGTAATGGGCTAAGAAGAATCTAAAACAGAGTAGATATATGTATATGTATAACTGATTCACTTTGCTGTACACCTGAAACTAACACAACATTGTAAATCAACTCTACTCCAATAAAAATTTAAAAAAATAATAATAATAATTTTTAAAAAAGAGGTCATGGGCTAAGAAAGTGGCAGTGGGCTGAAGAGAAGGACGTGGTCTCCAGATAAAGGAGAAAGAGGGGCCCAGCCTTTGTCATTGAGGGGCTGCATGGGGTGAGGGGGAAGGCCAGTCAAGGATGACGGTGACCTCCAGGTTCCTGGTGTGGGCGGGAGGGTTGATGCCGTTGACAGTCCACGGAAGGGGAAGCATGGGGGGGCCTCAGGTTTATAGGGGAAAGTGCTGAATTGAGCTTTGAGTGTGTTGACCTGAGTGTTCCACGGGGCATCCACGTGGAACAGTCTGTAGCCACGTTTGCTACGCGGGCCTGTGTGGCTGGGGAGACCTGGCTCCTCAGGTTTGCCGATGAACCAGTTTTAACGAGCATTTCTTCCTTCAGGTCTTTGCAAGAGAAGGGAATGTGCCCAATATCATCATTGCTGTGAGTACTGGGTCCTGGCCCTGTCGGGCGTCTTGGAGTGTGGTTTTCGGCCCCTCTGAAGCGCTTTCTCATGTACAGAGCTTCCTCCTCAGAGAAGCCCATGATCACCAGAGCCCACACCATTCCCACCTCCCACTTGGTCAGGCCTGCGGGTTGGTTGCCGTATTGATCTGGTGTGTGCTATGGGTTGGGGTCGGGTTGGGAGGGTTCTAGGCGGGGGGTGAGCGCAAACAGTGGTGAGCAGTAAATCGGGAGTTCTCGTTACGTTCATTCTGTTGGCTTGAAGCACTTACCGGAGATCTCATTCCTAGGGCCCCCCAGGAACCGGCAAAACTACCAGCATCCTGTGTTTGGCACGAGCCCTGCTGGGTCCGGCCTTCAAGGATGCCGTTTTGGAGCTCAATGCCTCAAATGACAGGTACACCTGGGAGTTAGGCCTGAAGGGTGGCGAGTGTTTTACATTTTGAGCTGTCATAGAGACAACCTTTTTTCAGGTCTCTGTAGCACTTATAGAGCTTGTTTTGCTGTTTGTGTTTTCCTTTAATCTTTCCAATGAAAGAGAATGGGGGTTGCTGGCTTGTTGATGTGGCATCATAAGCACTTGACTTATTGGTTTAGTTTTTTTTTTTTTTAATGGAGATTTTTAAAATTACTTTTAATTGTGCTGAAATACACATCGCATAAAATTTACCATCTTGGGACTTCCCTGGCGGCGCAGTGGCTAAGAATCCGCCTGCCAATGCAGGGGACACGGGTTCAAGCCCTGGTCCGGGAAGATCCCACATGCCGCAGAGCAACTAAGCCCGTGCGCCACAACTACTGAGCCTGCGCTCTAGAGCCCACGAGCCACAACTACTGAGCCCACGTGCCACAACTACTGAAGCCCGTGCGCCTAGAGCCCGTGCTCTGCAACAAGAGAAGCCACCGCAATGAGAAGCCTGCCTGCTGCAACGAAGAGTAGCCCCTGTTCATTGCAACTAGAGAAAGCCTGCGCGCAGTGATGAAGACCCAACACAGCCAAAAATAAATAAATAAATAAATTTATTTAAAAAAAAAAATTTACCATCTTAACCATCTTTAAGTGTACAGTTCAGTGGCGTTGGGTACATTCACATTATTGTACAACAGATCTCCAGAACTGTTTTCTTCTTCCCAAATGGAAACTCTATACCCATTAAACAACAACTCCCCATTCCCCTCCCCCAGCCCCTGGAACCCACCATGTGACTTTCTGTCTCTATGAATTGACTATTCTAGGAACCGCACACAAGTAGAATCATACAGCATTTGTGCTTTTGTGACTGGCTTATTTCACGCATATTTCAGGTTCTTCCATGTTGTAGTACGTGTCAGAATGTCCTTCCTTTTTCAGGCTGAGTGGTATATACCACCATGTTTTGTTTATCCATTCAGCTGACAAGGGACACTTGCGTTGCTTTCATCTTTTGAATATTATGAACTGTGAATAATACTGCTATAAGCAAGGGTGCACAAATATCTCTCCGAGACCCCGCTTTCAATTCTTTCAGATATAGACTCAGAGATGGAATCACTGGATTATTTGGTAATTCTATGTTTCAATTTTTGAGGGACCGCTGTACTGTTTTCCATAGTGGCTGCACCATTTTACATTCCCATCGACAGCACACAAGGGCTCCCTTTTCTTCACATCCTCACCAACACTTGTTATTTTCTGTTATTGTTAGTAACCATCCTAATGGAGGTGGGCTGCTGGTTTACTTTTTTTTTTTTAATTTATTTTTGGCTGCGTTGGGTCTTCGTTGCTACATGCCGGCTTTCTCTAGTCACATCGAGCGGAGGCTACTCTTCATTGCGGTGCGTGGGCTTCTCACTGCGGTGGCTTCTCTTGTTGCAGAGCATGGGCTCTAGAGCGCAGGCTCAGTAGTTGTGGCACACGGGCTTAGTTGCTCTGTGGCACCTGGCATCTTCCCGGACCAGGGATCGAACCTGTGTCCCCTGCATTGGCAGGCGGATTCTTAACCACTGCACCACGAGGGAAGTCCCTACTACTTTTTTTTTTTTTTTTTTAACATTAAATTTACCATCTTAACCTTTTTGTTTTTATTAGTTAATTAATTTATTTATTTTCGGCTGCACAGCGTGGCTTGTGGGATCTTAGTTCCCCAACCAGGGATTGAACCCCCGCCCACGGCAGTGAGAGAGCCGAGTCCTAACCAGTGGACTGCCAGGGAACTCCCCCAGTTTACTTTTTAGACATGGGTTAGTAGAGGATTATGAAATGAGGACCTGTTGAACAAAATGTCTGCAAAGTCTGCCTTTGGTTATTCCCTGAGGACGTGGTTCTCTACTCTGCAGCATTTTCCTGGTTTTGATGATGTACACAGACCTGAAACGGGCTCTGTCCTGTGAATGCAACTAACAGCTAGCTCCTCGGCTGCCATGAACACGCCTGCAGTCGAGCCGTTTTGTAAATGCCGATTCCAGATGGCAGATACCAACAGAAGACTTTGAAAACTTTGGTGGCTCTTAATTTTGTTGAAGAGAGAATGGCCCATAATTGCAAATATTTTCAATTTTAGATTTATTAGAGGGATCCATACAATGGCTTTTTTTGTTTCCTTTATCATCTGTTTCCTTCCAGGAACCTTATTATACACACCTGCCTTCAGCTTTTGATCACTTACAAACTGTACCCTGTAAATGTGAGCGTTCGAATATCATCAAAGATGAACGAATACTGTCACATGTTGTTTTTTTTTTAAATACAGTTATTTATTTATTTATTTATTGGCTGTGTTGGGTCTTTGTTTCTGCTCTCAGGCTTTCTCTAGTTCCGGCGAGCGGGGGCCACTCTTCATTGTGGCACTCGGGCTTCTCATTGCAGTGGCTTCTCTTATGGAGCACGGGCTCTAGGCTCACGGGCTTCAGTAGTTGTGGCATGCAGGCTCAGTTGTGGCTTGAGGGCTTAGTTGCTCCACGACATGTGGGATCTTCCCAGACCAGAGCTCGAACCCGTGTCCCCTGCATTGGCAGGCAGATTCTTAACCATTGTGCCACCAGGGAAGTTCTGTCACATGTTCTTTTAGCAAAACAGCATGGTCCAAGTTCTTGTCACAAGACATTGGGGAGCTAAGTCCTTCCTGTTGAGTGACTAACTGGGTGAAAATATGTTTAGTTTTTGTCCTTAGAAATATGTTCACGCCTTGATTCTTAAGTTTGAGAAAATCCATGGAGGATTCTGGCATCTGAAGACTCGTAGTCTGAAATTTTGTTTATGTGATCAATTTCACCATCATCATCAGAGTCTAGAATCCTGCTGTCTCTCTGCTTCATTTTCTGACTTGTCTAATAATGATGAAACATCTTCCGCTGTCATTTCTTTTCTCTGACATTATGGGTAGAAAATGAAAAATTTTGAATTTTCGGCTGTGGTCAATGAAAGCTTTCAGATAGTGTATCTGAACTACTTTTGTATCTTCCAGAAAGATAATGTAGTACCTCACGAAACAATAAAAAACTGAAGGATGAGGCGCAGTAGTAACAGTTTTTCCGAATATTGCATCGATCTTCTAAGCATTTCCATCATTCTTTCATTTTATTATTTTAGTCTTTTTTAGCATAGTTGGGAATAATTGATGAGTAATGATGAAATAAGTACTAGGATGATGATGTAGCAAACATTTTAAGATATAGGAAGTGTAAGATTACTGAGACCCCCAAAATGTATCTTAGATTATAAAGAGTCCAATGGACCCATATGATAATTGCAAGATAAAATGAGTTTCATTCTGTTTTTAAAAAGTAAGTAAATGTTTTCCTTTGTTCTTCTGAAGACCTCCAAGAAGGAATAAAAGTAATGAATGACAATCCTTATAAATAGTTAGATTGCCCAAAAAGAAACTGAAAAACTAAAGTTGGGTCCATGATGGTGTCCTGAGGGTTAAAAGTCCCCGTGAAGGTGAGTGAATTGGTCTCAGAAGGTGACAATAATATTGTGGCTCATTGTTTCAGGGGCATTGACGTTGTGAGGAACAAAATCAAAATGTTTGCCCAACAGAAAGTCACCCTTCCCAAAGGGCGACACAAGATCATCATCCTGGATGAAGCAGACAGGTAGAGTGCTTTGCCAAGAATTTTTTACCTTGATCTCTAAGTCTTTTATCTGTCTGTATTAAATCAGGAGGAAAAGCTCTCACCTTTGCACTTCTGTGACAGATTTGCTTATTACATCTTGAAGAGAAATTTAATAGAGGCCTGAGCCTTAAACCTGATCTTAATTAAGTAACTTACAAACATTTGTCTAAGACAGTTAATGTGTTTGTTCCAGCATCACTTACATGCATAATTTAAATGATTTTTTTAAATTGTGGTGAAATATATCTAACAGAAAATTTACCATTTCAACCATTTTAAAGTGTACCATTCAGCAGCATTTAGTAGATTCACAATGTTGTGCAATCATTATCAGTATAAATGAAAAAATGTTAAGTGCCGTTTAGAAAAATAACAGTAATTCATGTTCTTTGAAGAAATTTTTAAAGATATGGGTAATTTCTTGCTTTATTTTATCTCCTGTTTTTCTACACTGTGCATTTTTACATAGTTGAGATGATAATTATAATTTTTGTATCCTGGTTTTGCCTTTTAACGTGAAGAGCAGAGTTGCATGTTATTATAATCTTGTTGTGAACATAGGTTTTAATTGCTGTATTCTGTTGCATTCTGTTCCATAGTGGGGACACACCTTAACCATTTTACTGCAACATTATTTACAGCAGTAATAGCCGCTAACATTTATCCAGCACGTATCTGTAAGCATTTGCATTATGCCAGGTGCTCTGCTACACACTTTACGTGTTATTGTTTTATTTAATTGTCATAACAACCCTCTGAGGCGGGCAGTAGCATTATCTCCTTATAGGCGATGACACTGAGGCTCAGATAATTTGCCTAAAGGTCCCACAGGAGTGGATGAAGGAGCTTTGAGGTGAGCCCAGGCAGCCTGCCTGCAGGGCCTCTGCTCTGTCCGCGTGCAGCCTGTCTGCGTGAGACCCGCACGGGGTCCCGGAGAGAGACTGAGCATGCCCAGTCAGGAGTATAGGCTTCCCAGGGTCCGTAGGAGGGGATTTGTGTCCCGTGGACCTTGGGTCCCAGCTGCAAACCGCCCCTTGTGTTTTTCTTCTCAGCATGACTGATGGAGCCCAGCAAGCCTTGAGGAGAACCATGGAAATCTACTCCAAAACGACCCGCTTCGCTCTTGCTTGTAATGCTTCGGATAAAATCATAGGTGAGGGTCGGCTCTGCGTGGCTCGGGGTCCACGTGCCGTTCACGTGGGCTCTTTAGCCGCAGAAGAGAAGGGGCTTTTTGATCACCTGCCGTGGCCTGAGCACTGTATAATCCGCTTTCTCATTTAATCTTATATAATTCTATGCGGAGGTATTATTAGCTCTACCTTAGATATGAAAAAAACATGGAGCTCAGAGGGGTTGAATAGTTTGCCCAAAGTCTCACAGCAAGCCGAAGAGCTGGGATTGGAACCCCAGGTCTGTCTGACTCTTGCATCACAGGCACACGTGATGTTTTGGTATCCTGTGCGCAATGTCACGGTCATGGCCCCTGTGCAGACGTGCTCTTGTGCTTTCTGTGTGTCCGGAGCACTTGGCACACAGTGTGTCTGCATGCTGGGTTTTGTCATTACCAGGAGCTGCCTCCCCTGCGAAAGCTCACACGCTCATCTTCCTGACCTGGCGTTGGTCCTTCCAGCCCCCTGCCTCCCTCCCTCCTTCCCTCCCAGCAGTCTGTCTTCTTCCTCACCGCTTTGAGCCCTCCCGCCTCAGTGTCTCAACTTCCTGCCGGTTTCACGTCCTTCCCTTTCTGATACAGACTGCGAGCACAGTCCAGCTTTTTTTCACTCTCTCTCTGACCATTTCTCACAGCTCTCTTGTCCCTCTGTCCTTGCCTCACATCCGCCCTGCTAACCCCCAGCCTGTGTAAGCTCAGCCGTCTGGCTCCTCCTTCTCCACCCAGACAAGTGTGGTACCAACCATGATGCCCCCCACAGAGTCATTGTCTCCAGCCCCAGTGGGCTCGTGTCCCTTGACCTTCCCCAGGTCATGAATCTGTTCCACAAACATCTACTCTGTTCTTAGTAGGTGTCAGGCACCGGGCTAGTGCAGAGCAGACAGAGTTTAACAAGAAACGTTCTCTACCTTCAAGACACCCACGGTGCAGTGGAGGAAACTGTGCTAAAAGGTCTTGATTTATGGCCGTGTATGTTGCTTGTCTCCTTACCAGTGGTAGGACCGGTCTGGGAGGGCAGGAGCCGTGTTATACTTAAAGAACTGCCCCCACCCCCCAGTGCATTTTTTTTTTAATTTAAATTTTTATTATAAATTTTATTGTAAAAGTGAAATGAACAATATCCTAGAAGTCAAAATGCTACCTACAGTTAATGGCAAGAGTAGGGAAACTACAGAGTCCAGGTTTTACCAAATAATGTTCAACTTTCCAGATCAGCAGCTTAACTGGAAACAACATGAACTTTGTAAGCAAACAGATTTCACATCAAATCCCTGCTCCCCTAACTAACAACTGAGTCAAACAAGGTAGCTGTGCTATCTTTTTTTTTTTAAAACATCTTTATTGGAGTATATAATTGCTTTACAATGTTGTGTTAGTTTCTGCTGTATAAGAAAGTGAATTGGCTATATGTATACATATATCCCCATATCCCCTCCCTCTTGCCTCTCCCTCCCACCCTCTCTATCGCACCCCTCTAGGTGGTCACAAAGTACGGAGCTGATCTCCCTGTGCTATGCAGCTGCTTCCCACTAGCTATCTATTTTACATTTGGTAGTGTATATATGTCAATGCTACTCTCTCACTTTGTCCCAGCTTCCCCTTCCCCTTCCCCATGTCCTCAAGTCCATTCTCTACGTCTGCGTCTTTATTCCTGTCCTGCCCCTAGGTTCATCAGAACCATTTTTTTTTTTAGATTCCATATATATGTGTTAGCATACAGTATTTGTTTTTCTCTTTCTGACTTACTTCACTCTCTATGACAGACCCTAGGTCCATCCATCTTACTCCAAATAACTCAATTTCGTTTCTTTTTATGGTTGAGTAATATTCCATTGTATATATGTGCCACATCTTTATCCATTCATCTGTCAGTGGACACTTAGGTTGCTTCCATGTCCTGGCTATTGTAAATAGTGCTGTAGTGAACATTGTGGTACATGACTCTTTTTGAATTATGGTTTTCTCAGGGTATATGCCCAGTAGTGGGATTTCTGGGTTATATGGTCGTTCTATTTTTAGTTTTTTAAGGAACCTCCATACTGTTTTCCGTAGTGGCTGTATCAATTTACATTCCCACCAACAGTGCAAGAGGATTCCCTTTACTCCACACCCTCTCCGCGTTTATTGTTTGTAGATTTTTTTGATGATGGCCATTCTGACCGGTGTGAGGTGATACCTCATTGTAGTTTTGATTTGCATTTCTCTAATGATTAGTGATGTAGAGCATCCTTTCATGTGTTTGTTGGCAATCTGTATATCTTCTTTGGAGAAATGTCTGTTTAGGTCTTCTGCCCCTTTTTGGATTGGGTTGTTTGTTTTTTTTGATATTGAGCTGCATGAGCTGCTTGTATATTTTGGAGATTAATCCTTTGTCAGTTGCTTCGTTTGCAAATATTTTCTCCCAGTCTGAGGGTTGTCTTTTCGTCTTGTTTATGGTTTCCTTTGCTGTGCAAAAGCTTTTAAGTTTCATTAGGTCCCATTTGTTTATTTTTGTTTTTATTTTCATTTCTCTAGGAGGTGGGTCAAAAAGGATCTTGCTGTGATTTATGCCATAGAGTGTTCTGCCTATGTTTTCCTCTATGAGTTTTATAGTGTCTGGCCTCACGTTTAGGTCTTTAATCCATTTTGAGTTTATTTTTGTGTATGGTGTTAGGGAGTGTTCTAATTTCATTCTTTTACACGTAGCTGTCCAGTTTTCCCAGTGCCACTTATTGAAGAGGCTGTCTTTTCTCCATTGTATATTCTTGCCTCCTTTATCAAAGATAAGGTGACCGTATGTGCATGGGTTTATCTCTGGGCTTTCTATCCTGTTCCATTGCTCTATATTTCTTTTTTTGTGACAGTACCATACTGTCTTGATTACTGTGGCTTTGTAGAATAGTCTGAAGTCTGGGAGCCTGATTCCTCCAGCTCCATTTTTCTTTCTCAAGATTGCTTTGGCTGTTCGGGGTCTTTTGTGTTTCCATACAAATTGTGAAATTTTTTGTTCTAGTTCTGTGAAAAATGCCATTGGTAGTTTGATAGGGATTGCATTGAATCTGTAGATTGCTTTGGGTAGTATAGTCATTTTCAAAATGTTGATTCTTCCAATCCAAGAACATGGTATATCTTTCCATCTGTTTGTATTATCATTTATTTCTTTCATCAGTGTCTTATAGTTTTCTGCATACAGGTCTTTTGTCTCCTTAGATAGGTTCATTCCTAGGTATTTTATTCTTTTTGTTGCAGTGGTAAATGGGAGTGTCCTTAATTTCTCTTTCTGATTTTTCATCATTAGTGTGTAGGAATGCAAGAGATTTCTGTTCATTAATTTTGTATCCTGCTACTTTACCAAATTCATTGAGTAGCTCTAGTAGTTTTCTGGTAGCATCTTTAGGATCCTCTATGCATAGTATTATGTCATCTGCAAACAGTGACAGTTTTACTTCTTCTTTTCCAATTTGGATTCCTTTTATTTCTTTTTCTTCTCTGATTGCTGTGGCTAAAACTTCCAAAACTATGTAGAATGATAGTGGTGAGAGTGGGCAACCTTGTCTTGTTCCTGATCTTAGAGGAAATGGTTTCAGTTTTTCACCATTGAGAATGACGTTGGCTGTGAGTTTGTCATATATGGCCTTTATTATGTTGAGGTAGGTTCCCTCTATGCCTACTTTCTGGAGAGTTTTGATCATAAATCGGTGTTGAGTTTTGTCAAAAGCTTTTTCTTCATCTATTGAGATTATCATATGGTTTTTCTCTTTCAATTTGTTAGTATGGTGTATCACATTGATTGATTTGCATATATTGAAGAATCCTTGCATTCCTGAGATAAACCCCACTTGATCATGGTGTATGATCCTTTTAATGTGCTGTTGGATTCTGTTTGCTCGTATTTTGTTGAGGATTTTTGCATCTATGGTCATCAGTGATATTGGCCCGTAGTTTTCTTTCTTTGTGACATCTTTGTCTGGTTTTGGTATCAGGGTGATGGTGGCCTCGTAGAATGAGTTTGGGAGTGTTCCTCCCTCTGCTGTATCTTGGAAGAGTTTGAGAAGGATGGGTGTTAGTTCTTCTCTAAATGTTTGATAGAATTCGCCTGTGAAGCCGTCCCCCCAGTGCATTTTGCACAGGGCTCTGCGTGGATGAGTCTGTGTAGAGATTAGAAACTGCAGTTATTGGTGGAGAAAGGTCTGGCCCTCGCTTTTCATGAAATTAATTTTTCTGGTATATATAGATAGCATTCTGATGATTTTTTAATTTCTAAAGGGATATAAGAACCATGTAAACCAAATCTCTAAAGAAACGTATTGCTTAGCTTTAGAGGAAATGGTTCATGATCAAATCACTGCAGAGATGATTTTTGAAACTGTCAGTAACAACCTCACCTTAGCTCCTGGAGTTATACCAGTTAAGGGAGAGCCCTGCTTTCTTGGAGGAAGGCTATGCCTGCTTTATTCTGACGTGTATCTGAATTCGCAGCTTTTGGTACTTCTCCAAAGAGAAAAATCTATGAAAAATCTATGAGTTTGCATATTAATTGCTTTTAGATAAGAATTCCATTGTGGTTTTTCTGTTTCGTTTTGTTTGTTTGTTTGTTTTACTTTTTGGCCGCGCCAGGCCGCGTGGCACGTGGGATCCTAGTTCCCCGACCAGGGATCGAACCCATGCCCCCCTTATTGGAAGTGCGGAGTCCTAACCACTGGACCACCAGGGAAGTCCCAAGAACTCCCGTTTCTAATTGGTCTTTCTCTTGTCTGTGCTGATAAGCCAAATATGTAAATAAGGTTCTGTCATGAATCTTCCAGATTTCAGATAAATTGAAATGAACTCTTAGGAAAGCTGTTCTTTGAAACGTCTCATCCATTGGACAGATGTTGAGCACAGTATTTTATGTGCACAGCATCTCCTCTGCCCAAGGCACAGTGGAGGCTACACCTGTATGAGGCTCTGTCCCTGCCCATCAGGGGCTCACACAAGGCGGGGGGTGCGTCCCAAAGCCAGCAAGCCCTGAGCCATCTCAGGTCCTCCCTTGTCTGCTCACCACCGCAGCCAGCCCCTCACCAGAATCAGATCCAAGGTCATCCCACCTCCCCAGTGTCTTGAGCCCCTACCCCTCCTTCCCTCACTCTAGGTCTGGCCTCAGTTTCTCCCCTTCACTGGTGCAGTGTCCCTGCAGCTTCTCTGCACCTGAGTCACCAGCTGGCTGCCGGGGTCTTCTCAGCACAGGTCTGACCCTGCCACTCCCCCACTGAACCCTTCAGTGGTCCCTCATTGCCCACACAGCCACGCCCGCCCCCATCCTAGCACACAGGAGCCCATTACCTGCAGCCTCATCTCCTTCTACCCTGTGTGATGCGGCCGCACAGTGCCTCGCGGTTCCCCAAAGCCCCTGTGCCCTTTCATCACTCTTGCCTTTGAATGTGCTGTTCCTTTTGCCTTTCCGGCCTGGAAAGCTCGTCCCTAAAGGCCCAGCTCAGAACTCACCTCCACCGAGCTGATCGCTCTCTGGCTGGGCTCCTGGAGCCGTTCCTATAAACCTCTTCCATGGCCGCGTCCCAGGGTGTGGGAACTTCCCTGTTGATGTTCACTCCTCTATCCCGGCAAACCTGAGCTCTGAGGGGCCAGGGCCTGGTCGTGGTATTCGTCCGCTGCATCCCTGGGGGAGGTAACTGGTTTCCTTAATGCACACAAACTAACAGGAACATGGTCCTTGAAAGTGTATGTGAGAGCAAAGGAGGGGCGGTCACTTCAGTCTGGGGTGGTCTGGGCCGGCTTCACGAGGAGGAGGGTGGGAGAAGAGCTTTTTCAATGATGGTTGTGATGTAAGTGGGAAGAAGCTGGGAAAGGACATCCTTGGTGGGAAGAGCTGCCAGGAGAGCACAGGTCGATTCTTCCATGGGAGGCACGCGGGCTTAGGAGAGGAGAGACGGGTGAGGTTTGCGGAAGATTTTATGTAGGAGGGTCAGAGGTGGTCTGTACTGTGACCTTGGTGGGCAGTTGAAGGGTTTGCCTGGGCAGGCAGAGGTGACGGATCAGAACATTTTGAGGAAGGCCAGTGGGGCAGCAGAGCAGGACGGATCAGAGAGAGACCCACTCGGGGCTTGGAGGTCATGGAGATGCTATTGCCGTAGTCTGAACTGAAGGTCAGGGATCGCATCCAGAATTCGGCATTCATCCATCTGGTGGTTCTCATGTGCATCAGAATCACCCGTGGAAGCTTAAAGAAGCCACGCAGGTGCCCTGTTCTCGCCCCAGACTGGCTGGGTCGTGACCTGCCCAGAAGGGCCCAGACGTACCTCATACACGGAGGTTCAAGAGCCCACCTGGGCCAGCACTCACTCTCCTGTGGGCTGTGGCACGTGGATGTCTCTATCCTAGAGGATCTTTTCCCCTTCTGGAAGCCCTGGCCAGCCAACGTCAGCCTGGGCAGTCCTAGCTGAGGCCACTATCGGTTGACATTTTGAAATTGAGCCCTGTTTGCCAAGTCCCTCTTGAGCACTGCGGGGCAGGGGTTGCGGTGCCAGCATGGCCGGGCCACGTGGCTCGTGCGGCTGCTTCCGAGTAACTGAAGGACCGACGGGGTCACGCCGTGCTTTCCTGGGGAGCCCGACTCTCTTCCTGCCTCGTCCAGAGCCCATTCAGTCCCGGTGCGCAGTCCTCCGCTACACCAAGCTGACCGACGGCCAGATTCTTGCCAGGCTGCTGAACGTCATCGAGAAGGAGAAGGTGCAGTCCACGGACGATGGCCTGGAAGCCATCCTCTTCACCGCCCAGGGTGACATGAGGCAGGTGCGTGCGCCGCCGCTTGGGCGCTGGCCTCCCGGGCTTGCTGCACCCCTCGTCTGGGGGGAGGGGGGGCGACTGCTGCCTGGCGATGAGCGTAGCCAGACTGGGGAACGTTGACCCGATACACTGGTGGGGCCTCGGGCCAGTGGGGAGCAGGCCTGCAAGTGGGGGGGTAAGCTCGGATCCCAAGAGGGGAGATGGGGCGGGCGGAGACTGAAAGTCACCCTGGCCTTGTTTCCGTTCCTCGGCAGGCACTGAACAACTTGCAGTCCACTTTCTCGGGATTCGGCTTCATCAACAGTGAGAATGTGTTCAAGGTAAAAGCTGGCGTGGGCATCACCGTCGACGGAGCGTCGTTTACCTGCCGGGGCCAGCAGAGGAGGGCGGGTGGGCGGTGTTGGGAGGAGGGGCACAGACTCGCCCCCGGGGAGCAGGGAGGGGAGCACGTCCTGCTCCCCCCGCCACCGCGCAGAGCAGGAGGGGCTGGGCTGCGGCACGGTGTGGGTGGCGGACGCGCCCCGCTGCGGCGGCAGGCCCGGGGCTTCCACGTGCGTCCCGTTTGGTCCTCACACATCCCTGCACGCAGATGTTCTCATCATTCTGGGGCTGAGGAAACAGGCCCGAGATCACGCTGAGGCTGGGGGCCGTGTCCAGGGCAAGCCCGTTCCTATTCCAGGTGGGAGATGGGCCCCAAAGACCTCCCAGTTCTTAAGTGGATTCAGAGAGTCCACTGGGCAGGTGATCTTCCCAGTGATGCAAGACAGGTGACTCGTGGCTTTGAAGCTGCCCCTTGAGCGTACATTCCTTGTTGGCTCTTGTGAATTCATCTTGTGTGAGAAATCTGTAATGATGATGTCAGAGGCTTTTCCTCACCGCACTAGGTCGACACCGAAGTCTATTTGGTGACGACTCTGGTGGTGGGAGAGGCGTTCCCAAACCTGGTTCTGTTTGCTGGAGACTTCAATGTAAACAGCAAGTGAAGACGGTGGGTACCTAGGTTGCCCAGACGTGGGTCTGCCAGGGCTCCTCCTCGGATGGTCCCCCTCAGCCCCAGACCGGCCTCTCTCTTCTGTTGGGTCAGGTCTGTGACGAGCCGCACCCCTTGCTGGTGAAGGAGATGATCCAGCACTGTGTGAGCGCCAGTATCGATGAGGCCTACAAGGTGGGTCTCCTCCCCCTTTCCTGACTCGGGGGGGACCTCTCGCTTCTTGAGCCGGGCAGAGAGGGCGCTCCCTGCGCTGGGGACTTTGCGCCACCTCATTCTTAACGGATGCTAGGAGTTGGGTACCCTCTACAGGTGAGAAAACTGGCTCAGAGGCTAAACTCGTTGCTCTAAATCACACTGCTTAAAAGTAATAGACCTGGAATTCAAAGTCATGCCTTTCTACTCGAATTATATTCTCTGCAAGAGGAATGTGTCCTCCTAGGACATGAGGAAAGAACGGCCCAGTTCCTTGCTTTGTAGAGAAAAGCCATCTTTCTCTCTGTGGAGGGGAGCTGTTCCCCCTCTATCTTCCTGGAGAGCCTGGGAATGGGCATCCTGGGACCCAGAGCCTGGTCCTATGAGCAGATTCCAGTGGGCATCGTTGGGGTGTAGGTGACCCTCAAGTCCACATGGGGGGCACTGATGTGATCTGAGGCCATTGCTCTGACTGCAGCTGGTTTCCCTCCCCCTGCTGCCACCAAACTAAGCTAGAAGCTGAGTGGGTTTAGGGCAGAGCTCGACCTCTCGTGAAACTGGCGTGCAAGGCGGGGAGACCCAGGCACGTGGCCTGAAGGGCGCCGTCAGATTTATGGACGCGGGGCTTCCCCACCCGCTGCGTTTGCCCCGGGGAGCCAAGGACTCCAGACCCTGCAGTTGGGGTGGGGTGAGCGTTGGAAGTGGGGCCTGGGGTTGAGAAGGCAGGAGGCTGAGACCACAGCGGTCATCTCTGCCCTGGTCAGGATTTGTTCAGGCCTAATCGTGCCGGGGGTGTTCATTAATAAGAGTGGCAGCTCAGAGAGTGTAGCAGACACTCTGGGGTGCTTACTGGGACGATTAAAAAGGCTTTTTAAGAGCCTTGGATAAAGACGTTACAGGGTATGGTGGTAGACCGTCTTGCAGTATGGTTTAAAACATTTGCGATACTGTCTCTCTGCCTGCTGGGAAGATCGATCACCCCACATGACCTAAAGGGTGCGGCCCACCAGCAGGGCCGCTGCGTTGGGCCGATTCTCAGAAGCACTCGTGCTGTCTCTGGGCCGATTCTCAGAAGCACTCGTGCTGTCTCAGATGACCTGTCTGCTCCCAGCTGTGTGATGGGCCTGAGACTGGTGTGGGTTTGACCTCACTTCTCCCAGTATCCTTGTTGTTCACAGAGTTACACGGCCTCCGTGTGTTTTCTTTTGTCTAGATCCTCGCTCACCTGTGGCATCTTGGCTATTCCCCAGAAGACATCATTGGCAACATTTTTCGAGTGTGTAAAACCTTCCAAATGGCAGAATACTTGAAACTGGAGTTTATTAAGGTTAGTGAGAGTAGAGCAATGCTTCTCTCGTCAAGAATGTGGGCCACGCTGAGGTTTTATTTTACTCACAGCCCAGGTGCCTGGAAGATGCTTCAGTCAATGGCCGGTCATCCTGGGGGCTGGGGATTTGTTTAAGCCAGTCCTGCCAGGCAGTGACCTAGTGTTCCTTGGAATGGCTCTCTTTATGAGAGAGGTATTTATTTGTTTGTTGTTTAAGTGAGATTAATTGAGGTGTAATTTAAATAGAGTAAAATTCAGCCTCTTGGGTGAGTTCTGTTGACAAGAGCATTCAGTCTTGTAAACACCACTGCAATCAAGATATGAACAGCTCTGTAATCTCCCCAGATGTATGGGCCGCTCTGTAGTCAGCTCGTCCCCCTAGCACCTGGAAACCACTGATCTGTTTTCTGTTTGGGGG
This sequence comes from Balaenoptera borealis, assembly GCF_965194805.1. Lineage (NCBI taxonomy): Eukaryota > Metazoa > Chordata > Mammalia > Artiodactyla > Balaenopteridae > Balaenoptera > Balaenoptera borealis. Next base: position 78,930,064 of record NC_138872.1, read on the forward strand.
ACAGAGTTTTCTAGAAGGTCATACAAGTGGAATCAAGCAGAACGTAACCTTTTAAGTCTGGCTTCTCTCACTTCACTTAATGCATTTTGGATTTGTTCACGTTGTTGCCTATGTCGGTGGGTCCTTCCTTTTCATTGCTGAGTCGTGTTCCCTTGTGTGGGTGACCCACTGTTGTTCACCAGTTGAAGGACATTTGAGTTTCCAGATTTTGGTGACAATGAATAGAACCACTATAAACATTTGTGTACGTGAACTGGTGTGAACATGAGCCCCAGTTTTCATTTCTCTTGGGTAACTTCCCAGGAGTGAGATTCCTTGGTTGAATCGTAATCAAAGGGTTAACTTTATAGGAAACATCCAAACTTTTCCAAAGTGGCTATAGAATTTTGCCTTTGTATCAGCAATATGTGAGCATTCCAGACGATCCCCCTTCTGGTCAGCACTTGGAATGCTCAGTTGGTCTTTTTTAAGCCATTCTAATAGGTGTATAGTAGTATCTCATTATGGCTTTAATTTGCATTTCCCAATAACTAATGATGTCGAGTACTTTTTCATGTGCTCATTTGACATCCATGATCTTCTTTGAGGAAGTGTCTAAGTCTACCCATTTTTAAATTAGGTTGTTTGTGTTCTTATTACTGCGTTTTGGGAGTTCTTTATATATTCTGGTTGCAAGTCCTCTGTCAGATACGTGTGTTACAAATGTTTTCTCCCAGTCTGGCTTTTTTTTTTTCTTTTTCTTTTTCATTTTCTTAGCAGTACCTGTCAAAGAAATATCAGCATCCTTTTAGGAAATAAATTGAACTTCTCAGAGTTCATTTTCCAGCTGGAGTTTGAGTTCACTGCATCAATTTTGAGCAAACCGTTCGTTTAGATGTTCAGATTTCAAAAACTAAACTTCCTCCCTCACTTATTAACCAGATTTAAATTTGATTTTTTTTTTTTTCAGGAAATTGGATACACTCATATGAAAATAGCGGAAGGTGTGAACTCCCTTCTGCAGATGGCAGGGCTCCTGGCCAGGCTTTGTCAGAAGACAATGGCCCCAGTGGCCAGTTAGAGCGGAGAACGCATTCGCTGGGTTATGAGTCCTCGTCACTGACAGGCAGGAGTCACAGCCTTCTGATTTGGAAAAAGTGCTGCCTTGGACGGCCCTGGAGTGCATCTTCCTGGCCGTCACCTTGCTTCCAGTACGTCTCCCCTGCTCCTGGAGCGTTTACCCTCAGCCTCAGACTCGTGGTGGGGTGGCAGCATGGAAAGACCCCAGAGACCCTCCAGGGCCCAGTACCCGATCTGTGCACGCGTTGGCATTTTAGTAATAAAACCGTACAGCTTTGTCAGCAGAAAGGTGGCAGTGCAAGGCCGCAAGGAAAGCTGGCTTCCTGTCTCTGTGTATACGCCCCTAGCGTCCTACAGGTAGAAAGGTGATTTAGATAATAGACTGGACAGGCTAATCTCAATTTTTCTAGAAGCCTAGAGGACAATCCCACAGGGTGAGGCAGGGTTTGCTGTAATTTATCAGCTTCTCAGAACAGCCTGGGGCCCTGAGCCCTTCAGAAAGGACTTGGCAAGAATCACGGAGGAGGATGGTGCAGACAGGCAAAGGAGACCCTCCCACCAGGTCACCTTTTCTGTGCAAACGGGTGTACTCATTTGCTTTAGAATTTCCCAGTGAATTTTGCATTAATTTGTAGAATTGCTTTTTCTTTTTTGGCAAGGTGTTATTTTTTTCCATGTTTAAAAATTATGAAAAACATCAATTGTACATAGAGAATGATACAGTGACCTTCCACATACTCACCATCCATCTTAACAATTTTACCAACACGTGGCCAGTCTTGTTTCCTCTGTACCCTACCCCAGCACCAGCGTCCTACCCCACTCCCAGATTTTTCTGAAGCAAATCCCAGGCAGGGTTAGACACGTGTCCAGACCACGTTGTTGAACGGATACAGGAAAGGCTCCAAGGTCACTGGTTCTTTGCGGTTAGGGTTTTGATTAAGAGGGGGAAAAAAAATTAAGGCCCTCAGAAACTGCAGGGTGAAGTTTTACAAAAATACTTTGGCATACCTTCTCAATCTTTTTTATTTTTTCTGGCGCACGGCTTTTGGGATCTTAGTCCCCCAACCAGGGATCTAACCCAGGTCTCTGCAGTGAACGCGCCGAGTCCTAACCACTGGACCACCAGGGGAATTCCCTACCTTCTCAATCTTATTTTTTGTCTGGAGCCTTGGGATCCTTATGAGGCCAAGGGATGCTTGTGCCCGTCGTGCAAGTGAGACCCCAGCTTGCCACACTCAGCGACGGTGGGGCAGGACCCCCTCCCGCTGGAGCCTCACTGCAGCCCCACCACACCTGTGCCCAGGCCTAAGCTGTCCTGTCCACGTTGTGAGGCCAGGACTGCGGGGTGTGAAGGGACAGGTGGCCAACAGCTGTGTTCTAGATGTTTTTTTCTTCTAATTTCCTAACTTGCAGCATTAACTTCGCCTCATAGAATCGTTGCAGCATCTGGAAAGAGGGTTGGACTCAGGGACCAAGTTCTTGTCCCCAGCCTTCTCTCTCTCTAGGCCTCAGGGTCCCTTTCTGTGAAACAAGAAGGCTGACTTTCATTGCCTTAGAAGGTTCTACGTGAAGCAGGGAAAGCAGACAGGAGAATCACTGCCCTTAAACTGGAACGGTTTATTGAGATGTTTCGGTTGGAGGAGGCATTTTGTTTCCCTGACTCTGGCTTCTCTGACTCAGAAGGTCCCTTGGGCCCCGTCCTTCCCATGAGACGGTCCTGTTTCTGCCCAATCAGCTGAGGCTCCAGGCCACTCCCACTCCGCCTGCCCCTTCCCCAGAGCCGTGACGCGCTCTGTCCACAGCAGACGCTCCTGCTGAAGGGTCACAAAGGTGGCCGTGGCCTCATCTCTGATTCAGTCAACGGAGGCCCAAAGAAAGGAGCGCCAGGGCTCTCCCTAACTCTGCTGAAGTTAAGTACATGTAATGCTTACAGGAGACAAGATAGACACAACCTCTACTCTGAAACGCAGAATATTAAATACAACTCCACCTATATAAATTAACTGTACAAGCTTATCCATCACGCACAAAAATCCCAGCAACCAACATTAGTAAGCAATTTGGGATCAAAATCCAAAGCAAAAAAGGACACGAACACCCGTGTAGTATGATGTTTTAAATGTGGTTAAGGGGATGTGACTGCTCTGAGTCCTGGGCATCTGACCACAGCGGGAGCTGCCCTCGGCCCCAGGCTCCGGCCTTGCCCGTGGGAGCCGGTCAGAGGGCGGCTCCACGCGTAACTGTCCTTTCCCGGGCTGGGTACCCCGTGGCCGGCTGGCTGGTGCTCAGGATGCATTGGTGCGCCTCCCAGGGGTAGCCGTAGGGGGTCTAGAAGTTGAGCAGCTCTGGAGAAGGGACCCTGGGGAGGCAGTGTACGGTTCCCTGGCTCCTTCAATGAAAAGGAAAAGTATTTGTTAAAGAGGAAAAGGTTTGCCTGGCCTGACGCTTTGTCCCCTCAGCCCCGGAGCAGCCGGCACGGGTCGGGGAGGATGGTCAGTGTCCAGTGAGCACAGAACCCGCCGTCAAGCAGCCTTAAGCATGTTTCTTATTCCAGGAGCGTCTGCGTTTTGTTTGAAATCCTGACTGCTCGGTTCTGGCCGAGGCCCGAGTTATTCTGACGTGCCTTGGGTGCAGGAACACCCTCTGCACAGCAGCTGGTGGCCTTCCCCCGCAACGTGTCCTGGGACCAGTACCATTAAGCTGCGTCCTCTCCCCTGGAACCCAGAAGGGACCTGACAGGGGTACCGGGCCCTAACGCCACTCCGCCTTCCCCCTTGCCTGGCGGCCCTTCCGCCTGCTAGGATATAGGGATTGGGCCTCTGCAGTCTTGTCGGGCTGCTGTGGGCCGCAGCCTGTGGAGTTCAGTCCGTCCTGTGTGCGGGGTCCCGGGTGTAAATTCCAGCCAGCCGTAGCCGACCCAGACTCGAACCTCCCGTATCGTTTAGTCAGCGTACAACATACTCTTAGTCTCTTTCGTCTGAAGAACCTGCACCACCTCTCCACTCCTGCCTCTCCCTGAATCCAGGCGCAGATCTCTAACTGCCCATTTCATACATCCTCCTGCACGGCATCTCCAACTTAACAGGCCCAGAAATAAACCGGCCTTGCCCACAAAACCCGCTCCGCCTGTAGCCTCCCTGATCTCAGTTGCTGGCAGCGATGCCCTCTCATTACTCAGGCAAAACCCTGCAGGCCTCCTCAAGACCGGGCAGCCGACACGCCGCACATCAGTGAGCCCCATCGCTCCGCAAACACTCGCGGGATTCCTGCCTGAGCGCGCTGGTCTCCCCGCCTCCACCGCGTCCCCTGTATTCATGTCTCTACCGCCAGCGATCCTTTAGAAACCAGTCCCTCTTCTGTTCCAGACCTTCCCCTGCCCCATCTCAGAAAAACCCAGGTGCTGGCCCTGCACGCCTCCAGCCGCCGCCCTGCACCTCTGCCGACGCTCCCCCATCACTCCGTCTGCCCACACACATCATCAGACGCAGATTCCTGCTGGGGGTCTTTGCCAGTCCCTCTGCCTGGGTGTCCTTCCTGTCCCCAGAGGGGCGACGAGGGGAGCTCGGAAAGATTGCGCTGCCTCCCGGCTTAAATCATGGCACCGTCTCTCCCCGCCCCACGTTGCTCCCTGCCCCTTCCCACCCCTAACGTGCTAACGTGCTGCATTTCTCTCCTCTTCTCTTCCCGCTGGTTATCTGTTTTCTCTCTCCCACCAGAACGGAAGTTCTAAACGGGCAGGGATTGTGTGTCTTCTGTTCATCCCTGTGTCCCCAGCCCCTAGGGCAGGACTCGCCCCTGGCAGGTGCCCTCTGGGTACCGGGTGAGTGAATGAACCGCGGGCTCTGCCCGTTGGGCTTCAACTGCTGCCGCTGACCCTGCTGCTGGTTCTCAAACGCCCAGAGCGGCCGCCCACTGAGAGGGCTGCCCGTGTCCCCCAGATCGGGACTTTGGGCAGCCTTCCGGGGCCCTCGGGTCGACCTGCGCCCCGTGAGGCAGGGCCTGGGCTCCGACGTCTGAGTGCTTGGGGGACCGTTCCCTCCTCCACTCACTCTAAGTGGGACCTCGGGCAGGTGGCTTGCCCGCTCTGAGCCTTGGGGGGCGCCAAGAGATGGTGTGTGTGAGCGCTTGGCACCATCTCCTCCCGATCCCGCCCCGTCCCTGAGTCCAGCTGGTCCTGCTTTCCGTGTGGTGCCTTGTGTGTGTTGTCTAAGACACGGGTCCCAGTAGCTCCATGTTGCAAGCGAGGAAATGGGTCGAGGGAGGTTAAGTCTCTCGCCCAAGGTTGCAGAGGCCCACCCAGAGCCCCCCTCTCACCCCATGACTCACCAGCCTGCCCTGCCTGACACCCCCTGGGCCTGAGACTTGGCGTCCGCCGGGGATCTGTCACCTCCCCACACCAGCCACAGGAGTGGGGGCGGGGTGGGTAGGGACTGCTCGGGGGGCCCAGCACCCAGGGCGGCGTCCCAGCGCCCCGAGGAGCCACCCTGCTTCAGCACCCATGGGTGCTGCCCCACGGTCCCTGCTGTGGCTCCTCCAGCCCCAGCTCTCTGCTTCTCCCTTGCAGTGCAGCCCCTTAGGCCTGTGCGGCCCCCCCACCCTGGACCCTACCTTCCTTCAGGGCTTCTCTAGGCTTTGGCGGCTGCCACGTCCCCGTTCACGTAATCAGGCTCCCCGCCGTCCTCGTCTGGGCTTCCTACCGGGGAGGGAGGTGCTTCCCTCGGGACGGGCTCTGCGACCGCAGGCAGATGGTCAGAGGGTTCACACGCACATGCCCAGCCCTGTTCCCGCCACCACACAGCCCGCAGGAAAGGCTACACTGGATGGTGTGTCTGTCCCGTCCTCTCTGGGATTTGCCGGAGGTGTGTCCTGCCCGGGAGCAGGGCGAGTGCGAGGCCGTCCGTGCAGCTGGATGGGCAGCCGGCCAGGAGGACCCAGCCTCAGGAGGCCATGGTGCTGCTGAGGGGGGTCCTGGCACAGCTCGAGCCTCTGCAGCCGCTGATGGGCCGGAAGCTTCGCTGTGGAATCAGCTGGACTGGCCGTAGGGGAGCCCACCCGGCCTTGCCCTCCCAGGCCAGATCCCCTAAGCTCCCCTCTCTCCCCCTCCCCTCGACTGTCTGTCCCAGGCCTGGCCCCTCTGAGCCCGCTGGAGGTGACCATTTGGGAGCACCGGGGCTCCGGCCACATACCCACGACTCTCCTGGACTCCCGCCACTGCCGGATGTATGCCGAGTTCTGGTAATCCTCAGACCCGTCGTTGCCTGCAGGGAGAACACCGGCAGAGGGGCTGGCAGAGGGGCAGGCCAGTCCTGAGGCCAGAGAGGTGCCACGGCCACCCCTCCAGAGGGGCCGCCTGCGTCCTCGTGCTGCGCAGCCCCCTCGAGGGAGGGAGGGAGGGAGAGCCCAGGGCCGATGGGGACTCCTCCCGGGACACAGGGTCTGATACTGGTGAACCGTGCAGCGGGGCCTTCAGAGCTCAGCGGGGCGGGCGGGCCTGGCCTAGGAGGCCTGCCTCCCTGCCCTGCTCCGGGGAGGGAAGCCTCACCTGATTCGGTTTTCTTTGGCTCACAGATGAGCACGTTCTCGTAGGAATTGGTGTCGTCATCGTCTGCCAGGGAGAGAGGAGAGGGCACAGGATGCTGCTGGGCCCTGCCCGACAGGCCTAGCCCTTCCTCTCTGCCTCTGTCTCATCAAGCCCCCAGCCCTCTGGGTCCCCCAGGGCCTCGAACATTCTCCCGCACAAGCTTCTTCATGGGCGCTAGCCTGGCTCCAGCAGCCTCCACCCGGGGCTCCTTCTCTGTCTTCCCCTGAATGCCCTGGGGAGGGGAGATCAGGGGGTGGGGCTGCAGTCAGGCCCACGAGGGACAGTCGGAGAAGGGAGGCCCATCTCTGTGGGGCAAAGAGGGGCAGGGAGAGCCGCTGGGGGCCCAGGAGACAGGAACCCGCCTAACCCTTCAGGCAGTGGGGTGGGCCGAGGATCCTTTGTCCGGGGGCCTAGGCTGGTTGTGGCATATCAGAGCCTGGTACCCCGGCACTCCCCCCCACCCCCCAACGGGGAGGCTGAGCTCTAAACACCAGCCCACCCTGCGTCCATCTGTGTCGAAGAGGCTCTGAGAAGTGAGGGCTTCTCCCCAATTTAGAAACGCAGCGGGGAGAAAAGGACCCCCCCTCTCACCCCAGCCCGGCCCGGGCAGAAGCCCAGCCCTGTGCGCCTCTCAGCAGGCACTGCCCACCCTCGGTTCTCAGTTTCTGTAGAGCAAAGGTGTTAGGAGCACCTTTGCTCTTAACAAAGGGTGCCAGCATCCTCGGAGCCTGCAGGGCTCAGCGTTTGTCAACAAGGCTGACTGGTCCAGGGCCTTCCTTCAAGGTCCCCTGTGTGCCCAGCCTTGAGAGGGGCCTGGATGACCAGGGGACCAGCCTGCCCCCTGCCCCTGCCCTCAGCTCCCCTTCTGGCCCCCCTACCCCTTCTTCCCGCCCATCCCTTCCCTCCTCTGCACCTTGGCTCCTGCCCACAGTGCCAGCCTCCCCCAGGTCCCCCCACCCAACCTCCTCCATCCATCTAAACCTAGGCCTAGCCTCCTCCGTTACATCCTCCCTCCACCTCTGGCCCCGCCCCGGGGGTGTGACTTCCGAAGCTGCGCTCGCAGGCCACCTCCTCCCTCTCCCCTTCATCGACCTTTGCCTCACCTTCCGGGGGCTTCTGGAACCGCCCACAATCGAAATAGCCTGTGGCGAAGGGGTGTCTGGCAAGAAAACAGACACAGCACCAACTGCTGGGCAGGCCCATGGTCGGGCCGGGAGCTTCGTGAGCGGGCAGCGAGGCCAGGGCTGCTCCGGCCGTCATTGCCCCTGGAGCCCGCGGGGGCCCTGCCAGGGTCTCCCCCGATCCTCCCACCCTGCTTCCCTGCACCCCTGAGCTGCCCTGGCTCCAGCCACCTCACCGTGTGGCCTTATGCAAGTTACCTCCTGCCCTGGGCCTCAGTTTGCCCAACTGTGAGACGAGGAGACGTCCTGGGGGCCCTTCCTCTCTGAGGGTCGGTGGAACTCGTCTCTGACCAGGTGGTGCAGGATGAGGGCCCCCCGACGGCCTCCCCCACCCCCAAACATAGCAGGGCTCCTGTCCTCAGGCCCCCCCTCAAAGCTACGGTCATCTGAGGGAAACCCTGGGCCAGCGGGTTCCAGGTCAGGAGGCCTTTCTCACATAAGGAGTCTGCGGGCAGGGGGGCGAGGGGGCGGCCAGGGCCCGGAGAAGCCCGCTCACATGTAGGCTGCATCTGATCTGCATCTACTTCCTGCAGGAGGAGGCGAGAATCAGGCCTGAGCGCGGGCTGTATGCCCCACTGTGGCCCCCTCCTCCGCGGAGCCCACCTACCTTTGCTGAAGTTCTGGTACCTGGAGGATGAAGAATCTGGAAGAAAGGCCAGGCCCGTTGGCTCAATGCTGGTTGCCCAGCCCCCGCCCCCGCCCCCTCCCAGCTGTGACCACCGGAAGAAGCCCAGGTGTTTCCAATCTTCATGCCCTCACACCTGCTCTCCGTCCCCTCCCCCTGCTGGGCCCCGTCAGGCCTCCCAGCCCAGCTCACAGCGTCTCTCCTCTGGGAAGGCCTCCTGCTCAGTACCTGTCCCACCAGGTATTCACCTGTCTCGGTCCCACCTCGCCCCTGCCCCCAACTCTGTGTCCCAGGGCACTCACCCTCGAGGCTGGGGGAGAACTGCAGCAGTTTGTCCTTCCTGCACGGGAGTGGGGCAGGGGCTGAGGAGGGGCTGGGAGAAGGCCCTGGGGTTCCTGGGGGTCTGGAGGCCACAGTCCCACAGCCCCCCAGTAGGGCCCTCAGAATCAGAACTGGGGCTCTGAGGTCCGAGGAAGGAGCAAGGTCTCGGCCTGGGCTCAGCCAGGTGGGGACCCCGGGGCCCACCTCATCGCCTCCCGCGGGGCTGGGATAGGGGCTCCTTCCTACCTTGCTGATGCCGCGTTGGAGGCCGTGTCCACCAGGGGCCCTGGCCAGGCCTCCCTGACCACTGTAAAGGTTGACGGGGTGTTGGCTGGGCCCCCAGGCCAGCTGCCCAGCACATCCCCCTCACCCCATCACCCCACTAGATCAGGCCTGGCCACAGCCTCAGAACAATGGGGACGAAAGGGACTTTGATGTGGACACTCCCAGTCCCGAGCCCAGCCCTGGACCCTTCTGTCTGGGGACTCACACGTGTAGGTCCGGGCCACGGCGAAGTTCTGCTGATTCTCTTCCCTGGAAACACATGGAGCTGTGATGAGCCAGGGCCTGGCCTCCCACAGCCCCAGGGACAGAGGGACAGGACAGACGGACAGGGAGGGACAGACCAGGGCGAGAGTGAGGAGGGGCTGCCAGCCCCCCAGGACTCTGATCCAGGGCTTCCTGATGCACCCCTTCTCTAGAGTGCTTCCCTGCCTGCCCACTGCGTGCCCACACTTCTCACATGGCCCTGGGCTGGAGCCAGCTGCCGGCCAGACATATGCCCCCACAGAGCCTCCCCAGGACCCCTGGAGATGCCCAGGAGAGTCTGTGGGCAGGGCTGGGGCAGCTGCTCAGGGACCTGGCAGTGACTTCAGCCAGGAGCAACAAAGAGGCTGCTCCCACCACCTGCCATCCCAGGAGTGTTCAACATGCCTAAGAGAGCACGGTCCTCTTGAGTTGTTCACACATGCCATTTACTCCCCAGTAACTGATGAGGCAACTTCAAGGCTTAGCAGACACAGCCAGGTATCTAACCATCACCTTCTTCCTTTGAAACAGAACGCTGATTTTTTTTTTTTTTTTTTTAAAGATAAACCTGATTTTTAAATTACTACTGATTTTTTTTTTTTAAGATTTTTTTGATGTGGACCATTTTAAATTTTATTTATTTACTTATTTATGGCTGTGTTGGGTCTTCGTTTCTGTGCGAGGGCTTTCTCTAGTTGCGGCAAGCGGGGGCCACTCTTCATCGCGGTGCGCGGGCCTCTCACTATCGCGGCCTTCCTTGTTGCGGAGCACAGGCTCCAGACGCGCAGGCTCAGTAATTGTGGCTCACGGGCCCAGTTGCTCCGCGGCATGTGGGATCTTCCCAGACCAGGGCTCAAACCCGTGTCCCCTGCATTGGCAGGCAGATTCTCCACCACTGCGCCACCAGGGAAGCCCCAGAACGCTGATTTTTATTTAGACAGCCACATGCCCATCCAAAGGACTGTATTTCCCAATAAATGGGGCTACATCAAACTAAAAACCTTCTGCTCAACAAAGGAAATCATCGACAAAACAAAAAGACAACCTACCGATTGGGAGAAGGTATTTGCAAATGATATATCCAATACGGGGTTAATATCCCTTATAATATAATATATAATTAACTCAACTCAACAACAAAAAAACAACCTGATTAAAAAATGGGCAGAGGAACTGAATAGACACCTTTCCAAAGAAGACATACAGACGGCCAACAGACACATGAAAAGCTGTTCAACATCGCTAATTATGAGGGAAATAAATGCAAATCAAAACCATGATGAAGTAACACCTCACACCTGTTAGAATGACTATTATCAAAACGACAAGAAATAACAAGGGTTGGCGAGGATGTGGAGAAAAGGGAACCCTTGGGCACTGTTGAGGGGAATGTAAATTGGTACAGCCACTATAAACACAGTATAGAGATTCCTCAAAAAACTTAGAGCTACCATATGAGCCAGCAATCCCACTAGAATACAAAATAACTAATTTGAAAAGATATATGCACCTGTATGTTCATTGCAGCACTATTTACAATAGCCAAGACATGGAAACAACCTAAGTGCCCATCAACAGATGAATGGATAAAGAGGATGTGGTATATATACACACTGGAATACTATTCAGCCATAAAAAGATGAAACCTTGCCATTTGTGACAACATGGATGGACCTGGAGGGAATTATGCTAAGTAAAATAAGTCAAACAGAGAAAGAAAAATTCTGTATGATTTCATTCATATGTGGAATATAAAAAACAAACAAAAAAACCCCCCAAAATTAAAAAAAAAAACCAAAATAAATGAACAAATCAAACAAAAACAAACACATAGATACAGAGAACAGAATAGTGGTTACCTGTGGTTACCAGGGGTGGGAGAGAGCAAAATGGGTAAAGGGGATCAACTGCATGATGATAGATGGAAACTAAATTTTTGTTGGTGAGCTTGATGTAGGGTATACAGAAGTAGAAATATAATGTCGTACACAGGAGACCTACATAATGTTATAAACCAGTGTTACCTCAATTTTTTAAAAAAGGCTATATTTCCCAGCCTCCCTTGCATTTATGTGTGACCATATAATTCTGGTTAATGAAATGCAAAGCCAAGGTTGTTGGGCTTTCAGGAAAACTCCTTTAAGGAGGCACTGCTAACTGGGATGCCCCATTTCTGTCCTTCTCCTTCATTCTTACTACTGCCTGGAAGGCAGAGATGAGGGCTGGAGCTCTAGCTGCTATGTTGGACCATGAAATGCCCTTGGGAATGAAAGCCACTGCTAAAGATAGTGGATCAGATTAGCTAATCATTAAACCATTTTGGGTTCCTCCCCTGGACCAGAATGGTGACCTGCCCCAGCCTTCCAGCCTGGGGGGCTGGGGGTCAGAGTGATCTGATTTAGGAATGATGCCCTAAATCCACAGAATAGAGTCAGGCATGGCTTCCCAGAGGAAATGATGCAGGAGCCGGGCCTGGCACACACAGGCTGATAGGACTGAACCCAAGTGAGGTGGGGAGAGCCCAAGTCTCCCCTCCCACCTCCTCCCACTTAGGCCTAGTTTTCCCACCTCCCACGTGAGGAGGTTTAACTTGTGCCTCTGACTATCTTCAGTTCTAAGATTAATCAGGGGCCTGGAGTGGGCAGGGACTAAGGGAGGAGGGGAGAGGGAAGATACTGAGGAACTTGCCCTGGGGCAGGGGTGTGGGTGGGCACTAGGGGAGCCCAGCCCAGCCCTGGTGGAGGTTATGGGCTGGCGAGCCAGAGGACCAAAAGGCCCCAAAAGCTGGGAAGGTCCAGCCCCAGCCCCAGGAGTGGGCATGGATGGGAAAATTCTATTTTCAAATCTCACTGTGGTTTTTCAGTTGCAAAAGGAAATGAGAGAGGGTGTGTGTGTGTGAGTTTGTATGTGAGTGCCTGCCCAGGCGTGCAAGCAAGTGCCGTGCGTGTGAGAAGTGCACGCATGAGTGAGTGCTGGGGGAGCCTGTGGGTGCGAGTGGGCGTGCAGGCCTGTGCACGTGTGTGCACACAGGTCTCAGAGCCCTCCACCAGGCATTGTAAGGACACCACTGGCTGCTGCCCTCCTGCCTCGAGTTGTTCTTGGGTCGCCCCCCGATCTGCAGCGCCCAGCACTGCTGACCCTCTCAGGGCTCACAGAACGGCTAGCCTGTCCCCAAGGTGCCTGGAACTCCCTCCTGCCCAGGTCCTGCCACTCTGCCTGGGGTCAGTGGCCCCATTTCATCTCACCCCCACTGCCCTGCTTCCAGCTCTCCCGTGGCTCCCTTTGGCCCTTAGGACAAAGGCCAAGGCCTCTCTCCACAGTCAAGACTCTTCTTCCTCCGCATTCAGCTGATCTCTCTCAAGACATGCTCAAGCGACCACCTCATCCCCAAGACAGTGTCCACCCGGCCCTACATCGGCAAATGCCCACACCATTCCCTCTCTCTCTGGATGTCCCCTTTCACCTTCTTTCTCTCTTAAAATCCCTCCCGCCTCCGCCAGGAGGCCTTCCCTGGTCCCCCAAGTTTCACACCCATATCCTCCCCTGAGGTCCTTTAGTGTTTTCCAGGGGAGACTCGGACACAGCGCCTGGTCTCTGTCCCCCGCACTGCCCCGGGAGGGTGGGATTCCTCTGTCGACCTCCAGCACCGGCACAGTGTGCTCCCCAGGGCTGGGGTCACCGCGGGGATTTCTGGAGATGCTCCTGGGCTAGCTGGAGCGTGACATCCCCTCCTCCCAGAACCCTTCCCGACCAGGCTGGGGCCGGGTCTGGACAGCCCCTGGGCACCCCCTCGCCCGCCCCTAACTGCTTAGAACCCACTAGAGCCCGGCATGGAGGAGGTGTGAATGAAGCGTGGGGGTGGGGCGTGGCGGTGCCCGAGGGGGTGCCCACATGGACACCCATGCCCAGGGCACACAGCGTCGCGGGGCTGGGGACACCGAGACACTCACCGGCTCCTCTGCTCATAGATTTTCTCGGACCTCTTTGCACCTGCAAGAACAGGACCAGATTAGCAAGCGTCCCGGGGCCTGGTGGGAACTGAGATCCGAGGCCCAACCATCTTGTCTCCCCTGTGCCCTGTGCAGGCCTCAGACCGGACGTGCAGGCTAAACCACCAATCACTGGGGGCCACCTGACACCAGCGGGGTTTGTTCACCATTTATTTAGGAACGCGGGGCGTGGAGAAGGTGGACGCAGGCAGCCCAGCCCCCCTCCCCACGCTTGTCCAGTGCAGTCCATCGGCCCCAGACACATGCCCTTGACCCAGCAGAACAGAAGCCCCCAGTGAGCCAGACCCATTGTCTTCAGAGGAGAAACCCAGGCCCCCGGGGTTCACTTCTGCCTCCTGAGGCTTATCTGACTGCCCCTTGCGACTGCAGCCAGGTCTGGGCCTGAGTGGCTCGCTGGGTACACCGCCCGCTCCTCCCTCGCACCCGCGACCCCAGCCTTTACCTGGGCGGGAGCAGCGCACACACAGGCTGGCCGCCACCCCCAGCAGCAGCAGAAGCAGGGCCGCCCCCGGCCACAGGAGCTCCGTGTCCACGCTCATGTCCATTCCTGGCCACTCTTCCTGTAGGGCTGCAACGTGGGGGCACTGTGAGCCGAGGCGGAGGCTGCAGGGCCACGCCCTCCAGGAACACCAGGTTTCTGGCCCCCACTGTCCCCTGCCAACCCCACAGCTGAGTCCAGCATCACCTTCCCTCCCTGCTCTGGGACTAGGCGGGGACAGAACCAGCCCTGTTCCCTCATCTGACCCCCAACCTGCACCCTGGGCTCCCAGGGCCATCATCAACTCTTGGTAAGTGCTGGAAGGTTCTGGAGACCCGCCAGACAGCACCACATGTATGTGCACACTCCCACACACGTCTTCGCTTAGTCCCCCCAACTGCCCTTTGAGGGAGAGGCTCGAGACATTTCACAAACAGAAAAACGGAAGCCAGAGATCCCACAGCTGCTAAGGGGAAAAACAGGATTTGAACTCCAGCCTCCAGACGCTAACGCTGGCTCCGCCCACTGCATCCTGTTGCCTCCTGCCAACCCAGCTTTATTCCCCAACCTCAGAGGCCATGGCCCCTTCTGCCCGGGAGCCCCTGGCAGCCCCCATCGACCCTAGGGTGGTTCTCCTCTCCCACCCATGGCCACTGGGGAAGCTGGGGGTGGGATTTCCATTCCTAAAACACCCATCTGTCCAGATTCCTCCTGCCCTGGGCGCCGGAAGGAGGGAGGTCAGGAAGGCTTCTTGGAGGAGGTGGGCCTGAGACCAGGAGGGGAAGAAGGGCTCCTGGGCAGACGGACCTTGGTGGCTGGTGGTGGGATGTGCTGGGAGGTGGGGCTAAAAGGCTGCTTCTTGGTCAGTGGCCGGTCCCAGCCTCGGGGCCCCACTGTGACTGCCAGGCCTCAGCAAAGCCACAGGCACCCACACAGGAGGGCCTGGTGAGTACAGCCCTCTTGAGGGGCCCTCCAAGGAGAATCGTTACAACTACAAAGAGACTCAGCCCCCTTGCAAATGCCAGTGACAGAGCTGAGGGCAGCCGGGGGTCCTCAGGGGGCAGTGCCCCGTGGTGGGCACGTGGAGCCCACGCTACTGAGTGTCCCCTTGGCGAACACCTGTTGCTCCGGCCTCGGCCACCTGGGAGGAGGCTTCTCCCCGCCTCCCAGCTGGGGAAGGCGAGGCCTGGGGAGACCTGAGCTTTGTGCTGCCCGCCTCCTGCTCCGGGCTCCCCCGAGGCCTGCGCTGCACCCAGCCGTCCCCCTCACCACTCTGAGCTTCCTGAATCCCTGTGGCAAAGATGACAAGGCATCTCCGTGCAGGGCCAAGCCCCAGTCAGGGGCCCGTCATGAAGAACTCACCTCTACTTCCCCCAAACGCCAAGTGAGTCAGCGGAAACGTGACCATTCCCAAACCTCATGACCCGGCGGCCTCCACACGAGGAGAGAGGATGACCTGGGCACCCCAGGAGGTTGTCCGAGGGGATCTATGAGCCTGGGCACTGCTCTCCCAGGCCGCATACCCTCCTCCCTCCCCCCGACCTCGTTCTGCCCCGGGGCTGCCTCCCTCCCGGGCCTCCAGCCAAGGCCCAAGTCCATCTCAGGCTGGTGAGGTTGGGAGCACCTGGCCTTGAAGGGGGGAAGCCTGCCTGTGCCTCAGGGTCTCTTGGCCTCAGTTTTCTCATCTATAAGACTGGGATCAGGGCTTCCCTGGTGGCGCAGTGGTTGAGAATCCGCCTGCCAATGCAGGGGACACGGGTTCGAGCCCTGGTCTGGGAAGATCCCACATGCCGCGGAGCAACTAAGCCCGTGAGCCACAACTACTGAGCCTGCGTGTCTGGAACCTGTGCTCCGCAACAAGAGAGGCCGTGATAGCGAGAGGCCCGCGCACCGCGATGAAGAGTGGCCCCCGCTTGCCACAACTAGAGAAAGCCCTCGCACAGAAACGAAGACCCAACACAGCCAAAAATAAATAAATAAATAAATTAATTTTTAAAAAAGACTGGGATCAACCCAGGGCCTTCCTCAAAGAGTCGTTGGGAGGACAAACACGTCCAGCCTGGATCACAGTTGGGGCTTCTGGAAGAGAAACTTGCTGAGGATCTTATTTCCAGCTGGCTGGTTTGGACAGTTCCCTTGAGCACCCACCCTTGACATCTTTGTCCTTTGGTCAAGACAGAGACTCTTTCTGCCCCAAAGGAGGTTCAGGCACAGACACATGGGAGGGTTGCACCCATGGGACAAGGGTCCAGCACTGGCCACCGCCGGGGTCTGCTTAAGACCCCAGGAGCAAGTCCACACTCTCAGCTTGGCATTCACGGCCCTGGGACCTGGGCTGCTGACCTCTGCTGTCCTCCCTCCCAGAGGCCCCGCCCATCAGAAAGCCCTCTTGCTTCCTGGCCCTGCTGTTTGGGACGAGCAGCACAGCACGCTCGGGATGCCCCCAGCCCTGGTCCATCTCCACCCACCTGGCACTGGGCGAGGGAAGGGAGGGAAGCAGGAGAACACAAATTCCGCCCCAGCTGTTGAAGCCCAGTGTCACCGGCCTTCGGTCACCCCTCTGTTAAACGAGGGAGAGAATGAGACTCCACACTCAGGTTTGTCATCCGAGGCCCAGCACTGAGAGGACGCCTGTAAGGTGCTAGTGCCGGCTGGTGGGGCACGGTTGGCTGTGACCACTGTGACTTGCCATCATCACGGTCCCTGTGGGATGGGAAGAGACAGCCGCATCCTGTCGGGGCCAGAGCTGGCTGGACGGCCTGCACTGAGCAGTGTGGGTCAACCCTACCTGAAGCCCTCCCTGCCGGGTCCCCCAGACATGCAGGCCTGAGCACCCCCCTCTACTGCACCATGCAGGGCGTCGTGGTGGGACCCTGGGAGGGGCTGGGATCTGAAGGAGAGCAGCGCTGTTGCCCCAGCCCTTCGGTTGTCACGGACGCGGGTAGCATCACCTTGGAGATGCCAGCTCCTTTCTTCCAAGGGAGGAGAGGGAGGCCCAGAGAGGTGAGTATTCTGCCCAAGGTCACAGAGCTGCCCAGTCACAGAACCAAGATCTACACCCAGGGCAGGCTGACTCCAAGGCCTACACTCCTTTACGTAAATCCTTTCTTATATTACATTTTTAAGAATCACGCAGTATTTTTTAAAAGAGAGGCTCATTTGAGGAAAACTCTGGGGCTGCCCCCCAGACTGAATCAATCTGTCCTTTCTCCTTGCTTTCCCAACCAGGCCTGAGAACAAGCAGGGCAGGGGAGGGGGGAGGGAGAGGAGCTGGGCCCCTGGCAGAGGCAGGCCCGGCAGCCCCAGGAGGGCCCCAAGGGGCCAGGCAGGGCTGAGTCTGGTGGGGAGGGGAGGGGAGGCCGCCACAGCCTGTGGCCTGCAGGCCAAAATAGCAGAAAGGGAAGTGGGCAGTTTTCATATGAACAAGTTTTGCAACAAGCCGATGGCGGAAAAGCTCTCAGGGCTGGGCTGAGCAAGCCTCTGCACCCAGCCTCTCACCCTGAAAGGCCCTTGGCAACCCTCCTGCCCAGCCTCCCAGCCCTCCTCATGTTGTACATGGGGAAACTGAGGCCCACCAGGGCCGAAGGTCAGGCTGCGGGGGTAGGGGTGGACCCAGAGGTCCCCGTCCGACTCCTGGGAAGGCTTATCCGCTGGGCTCTGCTCCATTTTCCCAAATAACCTTGGCCTTCAGATGAGGCTGACTGAGAGGTCTCTAATGGAGGCTCTTAAAGCTCAGGCGGCTGGGGTAGGGACCCGGGCAGCCCTTGTTCCGGGCACGGGTGGGGGATGGTGAAGGTCAGGGCCACCCGTAGGCAGAGCAGGGCACCAAGAACACCCCAGGTCATTTGTAGAGATGTGGATGCATCTAGAGACTGTCATACAGAGGGAAGTAAGTCAGAAAGAGAAAAACAAATATCGTATATTAACGCATATATGCGGAACCTAGAAAAATGGTACAGATGAACCGGTTTGCAGGGCAGAAATAGAGACACACATGTAGAGAACAAACGTATGGACACCAAGTGGGGAAAGTGGGGGGTGGTGGTGGTGGTGGGATGAATTGGGAGATTGGGATTGACGTGTATACACTGATATGTATAAAATGGATAACTAATAAGAACCTGCTGTATAAAAAATAAATAAAATAAAATTCAAAAAAAAACAAAAAAAGAGCACCCCAGGGCCTACAGTTTTTCAGACCCCCCAGCAGAGAGCTGGGAGAGCTGGTGGCCAGCCTGGGGGCTGGGTGGGGTGGCCGGGACAGCTTCTTCCTCCAGGCCAGTGGCAGGACCTGAGTCTGCTTGTCTGTAGCATCTCTCCCATCCTCCCACAGCCCCGGGGCAGGGTTGTTACAGCCCCGTTCTACAGATTAAGAAACCAAGGCTCACGGGTCTGGGCCTGGGGAGCTGCTGTCCTCGACCCTCACCGGACTCTAGTAGTGATGGGACCAGCCCTGGGGGGCTTCCCAGGGCTGTGCAGGCCGGGCCGGGGAAGGCGGGGCGGGAGAGGGGCCAGAGCCCCAGAAACAGCTGCCCCGCTAGTGCCACAGGGTCTGTGGCGAGGGCGTCCTTGCTGGGGGCACCAGGACAGGGCTGGGGCCAAGGGAGGGGCTGCCGGACACCCCGGCTTCTTCCCAGCCCACCCGGCGGGCAGCCAAGCGCTCCTGCTGGGCCAGCAGGGCCACTCCCAACCCCGTGGGGTGTCGGGGGCACAGCCTCAGGACCCCCGCCTTGGGGGCCAGGCTCCAGGCGCCCCTGGAAAAGGCTTACCTGAGAGCGGGGGGCTCCTCACTGCGGCCACCTCATCCTGAGCCCACACACCTGCCTGATCCGATGCCAATGCCACAGACACTGGCAGGCAGGGTGCAAGGCGGCGGGCTTCCTGTCAGCCACTGAATCATCCCTCATACATCCGCTGCTCTGCCGGACAGGCTCTGCTCTTAACAGACAGAGGCAGAAAGAGAGACAAACAGAGACAGAGAGACAGAGAGAGACACACAAACAGGCACAGAGAGAACAGAAAGACACGGACACACAAACACACACAAAATTCCCACTGAATACACACACACAAACACATGTCTCACAAAGAGGAAGAGACACACACCGTGGGACAGGGACGAAGGGAACGAAATGGGGGAGCTCGCACAGACACGCACGGGCAGAGAGAGAGTAGGAAGACACGGAGAGACACACTGAAAACACACACACACACAGATATATGTGCAGGGAGAGAATGAGAAACACAGATACACACACACACACACACACACACACACACACACACACACACACAAACATGGGACGTGGGTGGATGGGCAGAGAGAGACATGCGCCAGGGCAGACATCACAAACGAACGGGCAGAGACAAAGACAGATGGACAGAGGAGTGGACAGTCCCTGGCATCAGAGGAAGGGACCAAGCTGAAGGACAGAAGGAAGGACAATCATGATTCCTCTGCCAGGCCTTAGAGCCTCCTCACACCCATTTTCCAGATGAGGCTCACAGAGGTGTGGAGCCAGCCTTGGGCAGGCTGGTTAGAGCTCGGCCCCCTCTCCCTCCACCTGCTGCCCTGGTGCCTGGGCCCTTCCCTCAGAGGTGAGGATGGCGCTAGAGAGACGGGTGCCCCGCACGCACGCAGCAAGTGTTCCCCAGTGCCTCCCGTTACTGGTCATTAAATAACTTGCCCAAGGCCGCTGAACTCTTAGTGGCGCCCCACCTGCTAGAGACCAGGAAGCCCACAGGGGTCACCCCAACCCCCATCTGTCTGGCATCTCAGAGCCTGGGCTCCCCAGCTCTGGGCCCCTCTCTGCTGGGACAAGGTTCTTCTTTCAGCCCCAGTCCAGGGTCCACAGTCTTCCCAGACTCGGCCAGGCGACAGTGGAAGTGCCGCCAGGAGGCCCAGATGGAACCAAAAGAGAAATGCAAGGGCTGGACGCCCGCTGCTGCCACTCTGCGGGGAAGGGTGGCGCAGGGACAGGAGCTTATGGGAGATCCCGTGGGCCCTGAGCATCAGGAGTAATCCTCATCCCCGCAGGTGGTGGCACCAGGACTAAAGCCACATGACTCCCAAACCTGAGAATCACTGCTGCCTCCCTCATCCCACGTGGGGCAGTGCTACGTTTAAGTCCCACGGCAACTCTTGGAGGGAGACCTTACTTTTTCCTACACAGGTGAGTGGACTGAGGCTCAGAGGCTAAGCTGGATTTGAACCCAGACTCCAAAGCCTCCAAAGCCTGTTGTCTTTTCTCCACCCTTGAGCGCCCGCCCGGCTCCTCCTCACCGACTGGGACAAACAAGCCTGTGTTGGTTTCCATCCATCCCTGGACTATGTACCTGCCCAGGGTTTCCTGCCCGCAAACACGGACAGAAGCTCCAACATGTCCAGTGGGAATGGAAATCTGTTCTACATGCTGGCTTCTGTCGCGGCCTTAGCGATGGCAGATGCTGGAGCAGTGACCGCCAACCACCGGCAAAGTCTCAGGGCCCAGCTACAGTGGCACCTAGGAGCCCTCTTGCACCCTCTCTGAGCCCATTTTCCATCTATAAAAACAGGGGCCTGTCAACCTAAAGACCCTTTTTGGACTTGAGTGGAAGGAGGATCCTGTCCCCTTTTGGGCAATTCTCAAATTCCTCCAAGTTCTATTTCATTTATAGACCAGTTTATTTTCAAAAACAAAACAAAACCAAAAACCCAAATTAGATATTTCGTGTCCGGTTGTGTAAATGCTAGTGCACTTGGGTTTTGTTTTGTGCTCACGGCATGTGGAGTCCTAGTTCCCTGACCAGGGATCAAACCTGCGCCCCCTGCCTTGAAAGGGTGGAGTCTTAACCACTGGACCACAAGGGAAGTCCCAGGGTTTTTTTTTGTTTTCTTGTTTTCAATTCAATGGTTGCTGGTATATTACATTTTTAACACAAAAGTTACTTTAGCCACTTTTGTGTGCAATTCAGTGGCATTATTCACGTTGTACAACCATCACCAGTCTATTTTCAAAGTTTTCATCACTCCAAACAGGCCTAATTGGCTTTTCAGCTCCCAGCTGAGTGTCAGTTGTGTACACATTTGTTACAGAAGCAAGGTATCTAGGTAGTAACGCAGCAGTTCTAAGAACTCAACAACTCCAAGGCTGAGAATCTTCTGGGGTCATACATCCCTTAAAGGCTAGTGGGAAGTGAGGGATTTTCTTCAGAAAAATGCACCTTGAGAAGCGTACACAACATTCTGGAAGCCCCTGGAGCCCGTCTATAAAGCTGTCTGCCACCCTCAACTCTCAAGGTACAGACAAGCATCATTCCTGTCCCTTATCTCCAGCCATTTACGACATTTATCTTTGGTCATGACCTCACTACCCAACGGAACCTAGAATATCCCTCCATTGTTCTGCCTCCCCCCACCTACGTGACTTTTTTGTCATCTATGTGTATTTCTAAAGTGTCCTTTATGTATAAAATTGTCATGCTGTGTGGCTGTTATTTCTCTTGGGTACATATCTGGGAGGGGAACCGCTGGGCTAGAGTGTGGGAACATTCAATTTTCAGGTTAATGCTAATTTCAAATTAATTCCCACAGTGGCTGTACTCACAGTCTCATTTGTAACTTGTCGAGAGACCCACAAACTTGCCAGCAACTGGTTTGTCAGGCTTCTTGCCGTTTGCAGGGGTGTAAAATAGTATTTTCTTTGTAGTCTTGATTTACAACTCCTTGATTGCTAATGAGGCTGACCATTTTGGGGCCATATTTCCTCTCCTGTGAACTGCCTGTTCATGTGTTGCTTAGTTTTCTACTGAGTTTTTCTCTTACAGATCTGCAGGAAATCATCATACACCCTTCATGTATTTTTAGTCTGTAATACCTTCGTTTTATTTATATTTCGATACATTACTTTAAAAAAAATCTAGTGAGCATATTCTTAATTTCAATAATGCATGTGAGAGACTTCTACCAATTCCGAGGAGTCTTGGTGCTATTTACAGAACTTCTGGGCTACCTGGAAAGCTTCTCTGATCTCCCTCCCTCCCAATCCCGTTTGGAAAGATAAGCTTCTGGGCCAGTAATTTTATTACCATTTACCTTGTCTCCCACGGTGAACGAAAGAACAGGTACAGGAAACAGATTTTTTTCTAAGTGCCTGAACTGAAAACCAAAGAGCCTGCCACTGCAAAGGAGTGCGTTTCTGTTTGTATATTTAATATTTTACAGTTGGAGTGTGGTTACAGATGGGGGAAGAGATTAGTAGTAGGCTATAATTAAGTACATAGCTTTCATTATTTTGGCTTATTTTCATGACAAAAAACTGCAAAAGGAAAACTCTCAGATACTAGATGTCTTTATAAGCCTGTGAACCTCTCCCAAGCGAGAAAGTAACTCGAACATCTCAATGTTGTTAAAGACTGGCCAAGAAAAGGCAAAAGACAGAGCAAAGCTCCTCACCAATAAGGGCAGATGTGGCCAGGCCCAGGCCAGCTGTTCCTGGAAAGAAGCACAAGGGGCCCAGCCTGCCGTCCACACAGCCTCCCTTCAGGGGGACCTTTTAGGATGACTGACTACACTACATGCCAGGCAAACTGTTTGGGGAGGGTGGGGAGAACCAGGAGACAGCCATCTGTGACATGCGCCACAGACTTCCGGTACGGATGATCCTTCAGAAAGTTCAGGATGTGACCCATCTCCCTTCCCAACTTCCCTACAAAAACAGTGGTGAGAAATCCCACTGTGCAGACTTCAAGGAGCAGCTGAACTGAAAACAGGCCACTGACCCCATCCTCCACGGGACCAAGTAGCCCCACAGACAGCACTGGGCCCCCTCAGGTCCTACTGAGGTTGTCATTCCAAAGAGTGAACCCTGTCAGGGTACTAGTGACCCCGCATGACCTCAACAGCCATTTGGAATTTGAGAAGAGGACTGAGAGGAAGCAAAAGTGTATCTGAAGTATAACTCGTGAAGAGAGATTATAATAAGGTTGTTTAAAAAATCAGGCACAAGAATCTCTAGAGGCTGCATTGCACCATCTCATGACATAGCAAAGAAATGCTGTTTCTAACGCATCTCAAGCCAGAGTGGCTCTAACAAACTCAAGTGAATCAGTTTTTCTTCTTCTAGACTTGATCTCTACCAAGTACCTTCCTTCACTGAGAAAACCAGGCTACTCCTAAGCAATCACGAATTGAAAGGGGATGCTAGGTAACAATTTCAACACCTTCTTTCCTCACCGGAACGTACGCCCATCCTGACTACTTCCCCCTTTCTGCCTCGAGCTCACTAAGACCTCCCTGAAGAAACAAGACATTTGAGTCATGATGGGAAACGCGGGCTTCTGGAAGCCTGCTGTGGAAACTTGTCCTCTCCCAGGACCTGGAGAAACAATCTGGCTTTGGACAAAATGGACTCTGAGGAAAGAACATTCTTAGAAACCTGAACCCGTTATTAAAAGGGCCTCACTTGGCACTCCACTAAAATGTTTCTCTGAAGCCAGTTCAAGAATAGCAGAGAGAAACCAGATGTCAACTATCTGTCTAAACCTATCTCTGGAACACTCACATAGGTGGTACAAACTTTTATGAAAATGACCCTATTTATTTAGGTGCTTATTCGCAGAAAGACATACCTTCCCGTCTCAGTTCAGTTACTTATGGATGAGACACAGGTACTAAAACACTTTCTGTGATGTCTTAATATTACAAAAGTATTACAGGCCAAGGGAAGAGGTGCTTGTGAGAAGCAACCACTGCACAGTTACAGCAACATCTGGGGGAGGCAGAAAGACAGCTGCAGTGTCATTTCAATCATAAGAAACCTCTGAATTACTGGGAGACCTAGATGATCCTTCCAAGGGTCTGAACATTCCACAGGCCCTTAAAGGTGGTATCCAAAGAACCTTTGGAAAAAAGGCTCAGAGTTGGATTTCAAGCCTCTGGCCACCAGCCCCAGGAAATCCCTCCAGGAGACCAAGTTCCAACTCCTTAACTTTGGGCAGAGGGTTTCCAGCCTCAGGAATGCTCCCACTCTCCTTTTAAGGAACACCAGTCGGCATCAAGTCCTCTCCTCCAAGCCCTCTCGGCTGAGGAGCAGCTGCAGTAAACAGTCCCTCACGCACTTGGCCGGAACAGCACCCATCCTCCCCGCCTTGTTTCTCCAGATTAAGTTGCAGTCAGGCTCTGACCGCAAGGTAAGCAACTTCTGCACCCTCCCCACCAGCCTGGCCTCTCCCGCACGTAGCTCAAAGCCCTGCCCCTTGCCCACTGGGTCATAAAATCACCCAACTACACAGCAGCGCCTGCTCAAACACACGATCTGCTTGCCATGAAGTAGCACCCATAATGAACATGAGGAGCACCTAGGATTTCTTCTCAAACAAGCAGTTATTCTTAAAAGTTCCTTTACCCAACCAAAAACTATGACCACATCATGTAACATTTGTTAGAAAAATTAGTTTTGGGGGAAAAAAACAAAACAGGAAAAAAGTTGGCATCCCATCTCTGATCACCACTAGCTTTTAAAATAATTTCACAAATCTTGTAACTTCCAAAAGCAAGACGCTTTGCTCACTCCGCAGTACATTCCACTAAATTTGGACACTACTTTCCAAATTTAAAATTGTTAACTTCACAAGCAGCTAAAAAACAACTCAAAAATAAAGACAAGCATTAAATATTACGTAAGGTTTTCTTTTATTTAAAAGATCATTCACAAAATACCATATCCATAGATTTACTTTCTGTCATATAGCTGAATGTGTTAAGTGTTTGGAATTCCATTCTTACATTTAAAAGTCAACTGGATTGCCCAGAAGTTTAGATGAATTTGTTTTGTTCTTAATCTTTTCCACACTGAAGATGTAAGTAGGTCATCTGAAAGCATCAGGTTTGATTACAACCACATAATGCATGTCTTTCTTAAGGTAAGTATTGGTGTTACACAAATGGTTCTTATTTCAGAAGCAAAGATGACAGGTGGAAGGAAGGAAAGGAGGGAGAGTTCTGTAAATTGCTGAGACCTGGTGATAAAGTAAGAGAAGCCGAGGATGGCAGCTGGCGAGGAGCTACCTTCCAAGCACACTGCGTGGGCCAGCCTGCCCCCGGCCCTCCAGTCATGCTGGTGAGGGTCTCTCTTTTCCGGGGCTCTAGCTGACCCCAAACTGCTCCCAACTGGATGAAGTGGGACTCGGGTGCTAAAGAATTTGTTCACACAGAGGTGTTCAAGCTCAAAAGCTGCTGCCTAGCCTGGGTGAGTGCTGAACACTGTATGTGGGAGTGAACGTCCTAAAGCTGAGAGCTAGTGACCTCAAGCCACCTACCAGTTATCTGACAGCTCTGCATAGTCAAATTCTCAATTCATCAAGTGAACGAGAGTAAAGTGCCAGATTCTAGGCCCATTCTTTCACTCTAAAATTAAGGGATGGTGGGAAGCGCAGTATCTCATTATTACTTGTATCAGGGAACAGATAAACACAGGGAGTGATGCAGAACACACGACAACAGGGGTTTGAGAGGAAGCAGCGTCCGCACTACGAAGTGAGCCCAGCACCGCGCTACCACCTGCAGTGCCCGAAGCACCTCTGCAGCCAGCAGAAAGGAAACTAGAGAGCAGTTCGCTACATCCAGCCACAGAGGAGCCTCTAAAACGGCCGGTGAAAAGAAGGGAACCGGTTTGGACACGGTGTTGAAAGAGCAATAATAAAGCATGTGAACACAGCAGTGTATTCAATTTATCTCCTATGTGCACACCCACCAGCAGTTCACATTATCCTTTTAGGTTCTGCTGTTTGAAATGTGAGCCTATTCTCCCATCTGGGGAGGGAGTAATGGAGTCAGGGCGATCTATAAATAGTTACAGGAAGGAATTTGCAAAGATCAACAGATATTTTATCCTTGTTTTGAAAGCAAGGTGTCCCAAATTCTGTATGTTGATCACAGCTGAATAAAAACAAGATGCTATCCAATTTGTGACTTGTTTTTTTTCTTGGAAGCCACAGCAACACAGAACTCAACATGCAGGTCGCTGAGAAAAATCAAAGGAAACGCCCAGTGTGGCTAAAGGAAAAACAGAAAAGCAAAGGAGAGAAATGAAGCAGCACTTCAATATAAAGAACTCCCGCATGGCAGCTGCCTTTGTCCCTCTAGAGAAACTCACGTGCTGGAAGGAAAAAGGACAGAAGGAAAATAGGAAAGGAGTGGCAAGAGGAAAAAAAAAAAAAAAAAAGCACAAAACAGGCACTAGGTAGATACGGCAAAGCCAAGAATGTACTAAAAACCACTTGTTAACTGCTGACATGCACTCACAAGCTCTGTGTTTCCATTGTAAGAAAGGAGGACAAAGGTCAGGCGCAGGAATGGTAACTGCAGGACTGCCGGTCTGGGGGGCCAGCCAGGCTGTGGTCTCGCTCGAACTCCCCCCACATCCCATTCCCTCCCAACCGCAAGCTCATTCTTGCTCCTTGTGAACGACTTCCTCTCTGGGCCTGGCTCCTCCGAAGATAGCAGAGTTGGGGTTGGCTACTTGATTGAGGGGCGTTGCAACTGTTCGAGGTTTAAGCTGGAGCCGTGGTCTCTGTGCTCTTTCCTCTGGGGGAGGGAAACACAACATGGCTTACAAATGTGCCAAGAAGACACCCTCCAGAGCTCCACTTACACGTTCACATTATCGTCATACCTTCTGTTGGTTCTCTGAAATCCATACTGGACCCTCGAAGGGGAGGGCCATCTCTGAAACGACTTCCCATTGGGGGGCCTGTTCGCCGGTCACCTGGGCGACTCCCTCCCCTGCCTCCTAAGAAGTCATCCCTGAAGCCTGAAGGAGGAAGATGACACTGAATTATCTTTTGAACTACTGTCTCAAAGCTGATAACATAGCTTGTGTGAATTAAGTTTAATTTTAAATTCTTTAGTTTGTCCAGCATCAAAAGTGCATACAAAATGAGTCCAAACGTGAATCTGTTGGGTAATTTCAATGCTAACAGACTTCTAAAATAAAAAAAGAATCTTAGGAGAGAAAAATAAAACGAGCTGTAAATTCTTAGCTTGCAGGAAAAGTCCATAATATTCTAATATGGCTTAAAACAAAAATGCTCAAAGCACATTTTATTGTTTTCTAATACAATCTATACAGTTATTAAAAAAGATAAACCTGAAATTTAGAAGTTACAATTTAGAACACAAAATCAAAAGAAAAAAGCTAGATATGAAGGCAAAATAAAAATACAAAGTCACCTCTGGGTGACATTCCCCATTTTTCTGTTTCTGCTGCGATTCGGGTGTGGATCATTCTAAAAGCAAAGCACCTGTGTGTAAAAAAAGCTGTGATCAGGCCCACTCCCTTCCCAGAGAGGGCGCCAGAGAGCAGGAACCGCAGACCCAACCCACACCTCCTCTGGCTGCAAAGGGTTTTTTTCCCCCATTCGTTTGTGCATCCGCTAAAATAATTACCAACAGAAGTAAACTGCATCTGATTTAGAATTAAAAGTAAGTTGCAATTTGGACTTCCCTGGTGGCGCAGTGGTTAAGAATCCACCTGCCAATGGAGGGGACATGGGTTCGAGCCCCGGTCCGGGAAGATCCCACATGCCGCGGAGCAACTAAGCCTGTGCGCCACAACTACAGAGCCTGCGCTCTAGAGCCCACGAGCCACAACTACTGAAGCCCGCGCGCCTAGAGCCCGTGCTCCGCAACAAGAGAAGCCACCGCAATGAGAAGCCCACGCACCGCAACGAAGAGTAGCCCCTGATCACCGCAACTAGAGAAAACCCATGCGCAGCAACAAAGACCCAATGCAGCCATAAATAAATAAATAAATAAATAAATAAATTTATATTAAAAAAAGTAAGTTGCAATTCTCATCAGTGTGAAGAATATTTTAAGAACCGTAAGCCTTAGTTTTGTATTTAACTGAAATTCATGGGGGGAGGTTAAGATAATTAACCTTTTAACAGTATAACCTATTTAACGTTCAGTAAAAATTTAAGAAATAAGACTGTAATTAAACAAATGAGCTTGCCCCCTCTGTTTAAGCTCCTGAAGGTGACTATTTTTACTCACTCCAAGGATAGCGCCATTGCTCAAAGCTTTGTAGGAACTTATCCTTGAAGAAGGATCCTGAGCTTGAGAAATATTCTTCTACTAAATAGCTGATGCCCATTATTCATAGATTTCACGTTTGCAAATTCGTCTACTCACCAAAATTTATTTGTAACCCCGAAATCAATACTTGGGGCCTTTTGCTGTCATTCAGACATGCACAGAGCAGTGAAACATCTGTCACCTGACACATACATTCTCAGCTGAGGTTGAATGAGCCAACACTCTGCCTTGTCTCAGCTCAAACAGTAAACAAGCGTCCTTTTCACAATCTATTTAGTGCCAGGCTTTCTGCTCTTTTGTGCTTTTTGTTAGTGATTTTGCGGTTAAAATAAAACAGCACCCAAACATCATGCTGAAGTGCTGTCTAGTACTGCTAAGTGCAAGGCTGGGATGTGCCTTGTTAGAGAAGCCTCATGCAGGCATGAGTTACAGTGCTGTTGGCCGTGAGTTCATTGTTAATCAATCAACTATATATATTAAACAAGGCGTCTTTAAACACAAACACATAAAGCAAGGTTATGTATTGAATGGCTGACAAAAATATGACCAGAGGCTCACAGGAGCCTGTGTATTTCCTCTATGAGCGATGGCTCAGTATCCGCCAATTTGGTGTTTGCAATGGCTTTAAAGAACCTAACTACTGTGAATATGGAGAATCAACTATCTGCAATGGTGGGGTTTTTTTGTTCTTTAAGGGTAGCAAGGAATTTGTAAATTGATCAAGTTATCTGAAACTCAGTTCAGAGACTAAATTGAACAATTTCAATTTTAACAAAACAAGTAATGACAACAATTCTAAGAAGGTTTAGACCAACAGGAGCACTGCTTTGGGGGGAAACCCATTTTGGAAGCATATAATCAAGTATAAGTTTCTTTACAAAATCTTTTCTATCAACCAGAGAGGATACACCATTCATTAAACAGGCTTAATTAGTATTCAAACATTTAACCTGATATTTCCTCCAAACTAAACTGTGTGTACCTTTCCACATTGATTATGAAAGTAAAGTTACTTCCCTTTTAATGAGATTAATTTTTGCTACCAGTGTTTAGCATAAAACAAATCAGCTCACACCCACACTGACAAGGCACATAAACACAACTGCTACTTTGTCCAGGTTCATGAGACAAAGTATAGTGGGGAAAAACCCCCCCCCAAAACCCAGTGTACATTAACATCAAGTGACCACCTCATTTCAAAACTCTTATGATATGAGCGATGAGAAGATTATGAGGGGGGAAAAAAAAGCAAGGTTTGACATTAACAATTATCTTTTCATCAAGTTTGATGACAGATTTCTAGGAGGCACACTATTCATGAAAATCTTCTGAGTTTTCTTTACGAAGTTTAGTTTAACACACTGCCTAGGGACTTCCCTGGTGGTCCAGTGGTTAAGACTTTGCGCTTCCACTGCAGGGGGGCACAGGTTCGATCCCTAGTGGGTAACTAAGATCCTGCATGCTGCATGGCACAGCCAAAAAAAAAAAAGATAAAAAATAAATAAAAACACACTGCCTATTTCTGGTTGACAGGGACTGTCTTATCTGTTTTCCTCTTTGTATTTTTTTTGTATTGCTTGAAAAAAAAATTTTTTTTTTTACAATGAGAGTGTGTCATTTAAAAAAAGGCATTATTCTAAAGAGTAAAAAAGGTCTACCTATACAAATCATGTATATAGGCCGTACCCCACCATGTGGGCACTGCTGGTTTTAGATTATCACCAAAACACTGTAGTTTACACTGGTTGGTGGCAAGGTAGTTTCTCTATGTTCACTGTATGTCTTGTTTCAGAGTAAAAAAAGCCCAAGCTAAGCCAGTAGTAGAAAGACATCAGTTTCTCTGGTAACCTCCAGAGCTGTGAGCTCACTGTGCTACTTCTCCAGTTCTAGGAGATGCAAAACTGGCAGACTGGAGAGCACCACTCGTCAAGTCACTAACTACTACACCCGAGGTGGCTTTGAGATGACATTTGTTGCATTTTTCAATCAGAGACTAGCTTATACATAAAATTACAGGTTTACTGGATTATACTGTACTTTTATGAATAAGCTCATTTCTGATTGGCTATAGGACTTTTAGGAATTACCAAATTATTCAACAGATATAAGCAGTAATCTGTTTAGCTAAAGCAGTACTGGAATGAACTTTTAAAAAATGTCGACTCACAAGACCAGTTCCTCCCATACTTACCAGTTACTTTCTACTGATTTTTGTTTTGACTGGGGGGGGGGGTGACGGGGGGGCGGGCACTAATGATCTCATCTTATGTGGTGGCAAGTGCAGAGATAATCTCAAGTTTATAGGAAAGAAAACAGACTTGTTTTTCATTCTCTACCTTATGGTTACAATGGACATTTTTACCATGTATGAATTACCTTCATAATTAAAAAAAAAACAAGTAAAGAGATGAAGAAATGTTTAGGACATCAACCCTTCAAAACCTGGCATGCAAAGTGACCTCTTGAGTTGACACAAGGAGGCACCCACTGGTATGCTTTGATGAGTTAAGAAAAGCAATGATAAAGTGGATTATGTCCACTTAAGGGATAGGGGCTCCACGCCCTTTAAGAAACAAAGAGGTCATCAGGACTACCTATTACCATCTAAGAGGGAGCCACCAGGAACCATTAGAATGAGGCTTTCTGTAAGCTTCTAGAACCTTCAGACTTCTAGAAATAATAGTACTTCTATTCATGCCATACCCACAAGCACCATCAAGGGGCTCCCCTGGGCTAAACCCTGAGAAAGACTCAGCATGAGACACAGGCACATGTAAGAACAGTAGACTAAGAAAAGGTAACAAAATAAGGCGGATCAGTCCAACTTGCCCACGATGTGGAAGCTTTCAAGTCCTACCCCAAACATTGAGGTTCTAACAGAGGCTTATTGCATGCCTGGGTACCTTTTAGGAAAGTTTCATTTGTGAAAGGAACTAAAGTAGTCCGGCCAGGCGGGCTACTCACAAGAAATGTACAACAGCAGCAAGGCCACTGAAAAGGGTAAGTGGTGATACTTTAAATACTGATACCGGAATTGAAGTCATCCCGGGAATCCCATCCACCTCTAGATTCTTGAGAGCCACCCATTCCTGAGGATACACAAAAAAGATAAAGTTGAGGTCGTATCATTACCTTGCTGCACAAACATGGAAAAATTCATTGGGAAGACGTACAACTCATGTGATGGGAAGTTCAATGAAGTTATAAGAGTTTTTGCTGCCAACAGGAAGGAAAAAAACCCAGGCTTGCAGAAGCATCATCCATTCTTTCCAAGATTTTACACGTTTTTAAAAGCTCGTGAACACCTATCAGACCTATGAGCTAGAGTTCTTCTGGTAACCTTTAAGAGCTGTAATCAGTGGGCATATAGTAAGTTTTACGTTCAGTTGTAGAAGAACCAATCACCTCTGTCATCTGGTCCACCTTTCCTGAATCCAAAGCCGCCTTTATCTTGTTTTCTGCCTTCTGCAATGTCCACACGAAGTGACCGGTCACCCAAGAGCTAATAAGTGGAAAACACTGTGTAAGTACTGGCAAGAAAAAAATCTCAACTACTAACACCACAGAGAAAACCTGAATATACTTACTGCACCATCGTATGTCAAGGCTTCCTTAAGGGAATCCACTTCGTCAAATTCTACATAGCAGAATCCTGTAAGAGATAACAAACCCCGATTTCCTCAAGGAATTCCGGGTTAAAGATAAGGTGGGATCCCTGTCTGTACCATTTCCCTACATCATAACTACCACTTCTGTTGCGTCTAGATGGCAGGAGACTTGCAGAACCTGAAAGAGCATATTTTATTTTCTAATAAATAGAACTTGACTGGTATTCCTCCCTCTTAATTATATTTTTTCCCCTCTTAATTATATTCTATCAGAAAGTGCTAATCAAATAGGTACTGAAACAGTAGCTGTGTTTTTATAAAGCTTTATGTTTTAACCATAATATTAAAACCTTCCTTGGGTCACTGAAGAGCTTTCAGTTCTGACTTCTGAATGACTTTAATATAACCTAACAGGGGCTTTAAGACACAGACTTCAAATTCGATACCAAACACGCTTTGATGGAACAGGCTGAGGGTGCCATTACTTACTACTCAGGTAGGTGGTATAAAATTTGTTTTACAAAGCGAAAAAACATACCCTCGGAAAAAAACAAAACAAAACAAAACAAAAAAAACATACCCTCGGCCACAAGCGCGTCCTCCTCAGGATGCTAATTAATTAAAGACAGCTGGCCTAGGTGCAGCATGCTTTATTGACAACTTGAGTCTCTAACGCTAGATTCTGACACAGGCCTGTAAGCAGAGGACACTCCAGGCAGAAGAAACCACACCCTCTCTCTCACCTCCAACCTCTGAATAAGCTTTTCCTTCTACCTGAAACACTCTTGTCCATGCCCTTTCCTTGCCGTCTCGTTTAAATCTGGGTTAAGCACTCCCCCTACCCCGTATGCTCACACCACACCCTGTATTACCACCCTCCCCATCCCCATTCTGTATGACGATTACACTTCACCTTCAAAGCCCACTAGACTGCAAGTGCTTCTAAAGCCTGGGTCCAAACTTTTCCTGTTCACCATTTGCTTACACAAAGAATGTACTGCTTGGCTGTAGAGTTCCCCGTCCTCCACCCCCAACCCATACTCCACCTCCCCATCCATGCCTTTTGCCCTAAGTGGATTCAATGTTTAGAAGAACTGAGAAAACCACTTGCAAGTTCAAAGAGGCAACAAGAGCCTAGTCACTCCAGAGCTCCCACTCATCTCACACTCCAGCTGCCGAAACTAAAGATGCCCTTCTATGAGACAAACTCTGTTGCTACTGACTCAGCCCAAAGGCTGGCTTCACCCACACATTTTCCCCTTACATTTGAATTCCTAACGCTTCCTAGCAGCGGGACTTACTGCTCCAAGCTTAACTGATACATTTTTTCCCACTGTTTGATCACTTACTATAACAAGGCTCCAGGCTCTTAAGTCAGAAAGCTTTCAGAACGACAAAACTACGGAACCGCTCTGCTGAGCAGCACCCCTGCTTCTTCTACAGCCCCACAGCCTCTGGGTGCCTTTCATGGATGTACTTCTGGGTAAATAAAGCAAACCAAATGCCCTTGTATCTGGCATCATGCACTTCGATACAGGGCACATTTGCCTTCAGGAAGCCGTGGAAGTCGGACGATAATGCCCATTTGGTTCCTCATCCTTACTCCTCTGCTCAAGAACCCGAAAGACTAACCTACAGACACTAACTTTACCTGAAATTTGAGCCAATCATTTCCCTAAACACATGCTCTGAAGTCACAAATGTACAGTGACGAATACTAGGTTACCTTTGGGACTTCATAATAAACTAGATTACAGGAAAACTACTCCCTAAAAATGCATGAGTTGGCCAAGGTGATATGCACCTGAAAAGTCCTAAGTTTTATCTGTTCATTTCTTTCCTGGTAACTCCCTTTCTGGCAGAGACAGGATTGCTATATAGGTCAGGCAAACGCCAGATTTACTTGGGCATATGCCACATATTTCTACAAACTAGATTATGTATAAAACATCTTCCCCCCCAAATAGAACTGAAGGCCTATGCGTTAAAGCGCTAATAAATGTTTATTTCAACTACTTGGACTAGGCAAATGTTCGGAACACTTTCATTGAAAGACTTTCATAATTAGAGCCCTCTGGTTTAGACCCTCCTCCCCTTACAATAATGCACAGTAAAAATCCCCCAAACTCACCTTTAAATTTGTCTGTGTCTTTGTCTCTGACTAGCCGTACACTCCTTATGCTGAGATCCTTAAAGATAGCGTCTATGTCGCCCTGCACCGTATTAAAAGGTAGATTTCCTACATATGCTGTGTAGGGGGGCTCTGTGGGCAGCTCCTTCTGGCCACGGGAACCATGGCCACCAGCACTGCCACGGGACCTAGGAGGGGAAACAGACAGGATTCAACTCTGCCCATGTGTTCTTGCCCCAGAGGGCCAAGGAAAATGCCTCCCACTAAGCCACACCACCCAGGCGAAATAATCCTATATAATGTATACAGTAACATCTCCTTGAAATAATACAGTATTCCAAAATATTTATGAAAAACATGCCTATTTCTGGATGACAGAAATGTCCACAGAAACACAGAATCTATGTGAACGTACCTTTCCCTGGAGAATCGAATCCAAATATAACATCCTCCTACAGACAAGTGGTTCTCTCCTATTCACTAAGAATAGGAGAAAAGAACCTAAGCCAATGCCCTCCTTCATACCCGATAATACTAACACACACTGAAATGGAGTGCCACTTATTACCCTGAAGCTGAAGTTTAACTCATTCACAATACAATTGTTTCTTGCTGATTATAGATAATAAGCTCTAATAAAAATTTTAGATTTTGTGCAGCAAGTACTATGCATTGTACATACTACTCTCCACTCCCCCATGCGGTACCTCATTGGGTCCTCACATACAAGGTGCATATTACTAATTCATTTAAACGTCAATGCCATTTCCTCAGCTAAGTCAAGAGATGTTTAGCTTGTCCACGGTTACCGAGCTTAAAAGTGGCAGGACCCTGACTCCACCATATCATGGCTAATCTGCATAGGCCCTGGTTGAAATCCGAGCTCTACCACATACTTACTCCACCATATAACCTTGAGGAGTTACTCAATTTCTCTAAGCTTGATTTGGAACACTGGGTTAATACTAAGATAGACCTTGAATTATTGAGAAATAATATATGGTGCGTCATACACTGCCTGTCACATAGTACACATGTGTAGAGTAACAATGACCACAATAACTGCCATCTAAGACCTGAGGTTTACAATGTTTTATAGATAACTTAAAAATAAATGGGACCGGCTTCCCTGGTGGTGCAGCGGTTGGGAATCCGTCTGCCAATTCAGGGGACATGGGTTCGAGCCCTGGTCCGGGAAGATCCCACATGCCGCGGAACAACTAAGCCCATGTGCCACAACTACTGAGCCTGTGCTCTAGAGCCTGCGAGTCACAACTATTGAGCCCATGTGCCGCAACTACTGAAGCCCGCACGCCTAGAGCCCATGCTCCACAACAAGAGAAGCCACCCCAATGAGAAGACTGCGCACCGCAGTAAAGAGTAGCCCCCGCTTGCTGCAACTAGAGAAGGCCCATGAGCAGCAACGAAGACCCAACTCAGCCAAAATAAACAAATAAACAAACAAACGGGGCCACGGGACTTCCCCCTGGTGGTCCAGTGGTTAAGACTTCGCGCTCCCAACGCAGGGGGCCCAGGTTTGATCCCTGGTCAGGGAACTAGATCCCGCATAATGCAACTAAGAGCCTGCATGACGCAACTGAAGATCCCGCGTGCCGCAACTAAGACCCACTGCAGCCAAATAAATAAATATTTTAAAAACAAACAAAAAAATAAATGGGGCCATTATACATTTGTCAAAACCCATAGAACAGAATGGACAACACCAAGAGTGAACCCTAATGTTAACTATGGACACTGGGTGATAATGACATTGTCAATGTAGATTCATTGATTGGAACAAATGTACTACTCTGGTGCAGATGTTGACAGCAGGGGAAGCTGTGCCCCTGTGCATCTGTGAGGGCAGGGGGCATATGGGAACTCTATACTTTCTCATCAGTTTTGCTCTGAACCTACATTGCTCTAATAGATAGTCTACTAAATCAATGAATGGGAAGGGGAGCTCTTCTTTACATCAATAAGGCTGTCAGCTAAAAACTGTAGGAGGAAATTAGAAAACCATGTAATTAGAAAACCACTACTCTGCAACCACCAATGTAGTAGTGACTGATTCAGGCAAGGCTCAAAGGATGCCAAAACACTGGTAAAATGAATCTGCCAGTCACTACTGTAACCAGGTAACTGAACTTAGTACCACTAATAATGGGAGAAATTTAAATGTGCCTTCTATTTTGGCACAGATTCTTCAAATATGTAAAAGTCATGAAAGACAAAAAAGGCAGGGGAACTAACGAAATGATAACCAATGCTACATGTGATCTTTGGATCCTGGAACACACAGCCATAAAAGAAAAAGCAGATGGAGAAATCTGAATCTGGTGAGTATAAATATTATTGTTAGCATTAAATTTCTTAGGAGTGATTAATTGGTACTGAAGTTAGTAGGATGCCTCTGTTCTCGGGAGAGACAAAGTATTTAGGAGTGAAGTGTCAGGACAGCCATTTATTTTCAAAGGGTTCAGCATAAAGGACATGTGTGCATGCACGAATATATAAAGATAAAGCAAGTGTGAAACTTGTGACATCTACCAGTGTCCATTGTATTGCACTCTTTCAACTTTACTGAAGACTTGAAAAACTTCAAAATAAAATGTTTGCAGAACACAGGAGGAAAATAATTTAAAAGGGGGAGGTGTTGTTTTTCTTTAAGAGACATTTAAAGCAAAAGAGTCTCCTCACATCAGTCAAAAATATGCTTAAAGTCAACCTTCCTTTCTTTTGGCAGAATATATATTAATACCAGGTCTTCGAAAGTAACTTGATTTTTAAAATTCATATATTGCTAGAAATATCATGAAAGAAATTCCACATCTTGCCTGACACAAATTCCAGATATCTCAAATATTTGATAATAAATATCAATCTTTAAGACAACGCTTTTTTTTTTTTTAGAAGAACCAGGCTATGAAGTAATTCTTAGATGGCTAAAAATTTTAAGTTTAATTAACTCAGAACTGCTGCTTCCCAATAGAAAAACCCTGCATTCTGTCCTAATACCAGAAAAATAGGCTTACAAGTGAATGTGACTTATTTTGCATTTCAATAACCATAAAACTGGGACTTCCCTGGTGGCACAGTGGTTAAGAATCCGTCTGCCAGTGCAGGGGACTAGGGTTCGAGCCCTGGCCAGGGAAGATCCCACATGCTGCGGAGCAACTAAGCCGTGCGCCACAACTACTGAGCCTGCGTGCCACAACTACTGAAGCCCGCATGCCTAGAGCCCATGCTCTGCAACAAGAGGAACTACTGCAATGAAGAGTAGCCCCCGCTCGCCGCAACTAGAGAAAGCCCGCGCGCAGCAACGAAGACCCAAAGCAGCCAAAAAAAAAAAACAAAAAAAAAAACCCATAAAAACCACCACCAACAAAAAAATCCCCATAAAACCTAAAATATTTTCAGTAAGATACTCTTTGGGACTGGGTACTGAACATATAAAATACAGTTTAAACACTTGGACAACTGTCAAAACTGGGGACCAACTATAATTAAAAACTTTAAATTCATCTACTCAACATTTATTAAACATCTGGTGGAAAACAGCCCCTTGTCCTGGAGTAGCTTACACCTGAGTAGCACATATAAAACATAAATAACTGTAAATGCATACATGCATGTTTGTGTATATATTTACATAGATATGTAAAAAAGCAAAGGACTACAATGATTTTTTAAAAATTCAACATGAAGGTGAGGATGAAGAAATGATAAATTTGGCAGGTGTCTGCTTGATGAATCAAGAAAATGGAGGTAGGCAGGCTTGCTAAAAGGGCACATGAGAACTTCTGTGGGGTGCTGGACAGAGGACTGAAAAGATAGGGTCAACCGACCTCTGACTGAATACAGAAAGCCACGTAACAAGCCTTGATAAGGACCGCTGCCCAGGTTAATGCTACTGAGGGGGGGCACTAGCAAGAATGCAGCAGGATGAGAAGCCAGCTCTGGCTTTGCAAAGATACAAGAATCCTGCTTCAGGCAAGCAGTACTTGAAGAGCTGGAGATGTGGAAAGAGCTAACCCAAGCCCATCAACTTGCTCATTTCACCCTAGCCTCACAAAACTGCCAGTGGCTTAACACTCCAGATTTTTTCAAGACTAACAGATGCAGTCCTAAATACTGCCCTACCTGATGTGGTCAGTTCTACAGGACTTGAGTGGTTTTTAGCTTTTCGTTGAGTAGTTCACTGAAGACATTACAATGCAGTGGGATTGGGGCCAGCCAGGTAGATTTCAATTTATTCACTCTATGAAGAGTCTACAGTGTGCCAGCAACTTGAGAGACAAGGCTGAAGAAGACAAACCCCAGAGAATGCATATGGACATAATAAAACGATACATTCGGTCATCAACCAATCAAATAAAAAAGTCAAATATCAGAAATTCTTTGAGCTAAAATTCTTATAAGATACTTCTGACACTAATTTAAGTTTAGAGGGGACTATTATCTAAATAAGCTATGTTACATGAAAGCACTTTCTACAACAGGTTAAAAACACAGAAGACCCACCTGGCACCTTACTTAGCTTGGTGTAGGACCTCTTCCAAATCACCTCTGTACCTCAGTTTTCTCATCTGTTACTTTATAAATATTTCAAATTTCTGTGTTATAAAGGAGTTTGAAATTGACCATAAAAACACTTCAGAGACTGACTGCTTTATAAAAGTTTAATAACAATTCTAAAGTGTTATGGATAAATTAAACACGCTACAGGATACACTGCTCATACAGAAGGAGGTTGACTAACAAGCCATGGATGTAAAGCAGGCAACAGATGAGGCAAAGCTGCAGGCCTGGGCACACACCTCCCCCTCCCCACCACCCTGCAATTCACAAAAGAGACCTGAAGGGCTGTGCTGCGAACTCCCAGGCCGTATCGCTCCCACCGAGCAATAGGCTTGCCCGCTCATTACTGCTGCACATAGGGACAGTCTATTGATTTAAAAAAAAATACAAAAGTTTTAAAGTAATAATTACATCCTCAGTCATTTAGGAAATCCAACTTTCAACTCCAGGTGTGACCAAAATCACACCTGGAGTTACAGACAAATCACGTTTCTTCACTCAAACCAACAAAGTATCTGAATGTCTATTAAATACAGAGCACCATACTGAGGGCACAAACCTAAGACTTGTTCCTACCCTCAAGGAGCTGATAATTCAGCTAAGGGGGTCCAGGCATCTAGAAAGGAGAAATCACATCCCAAGTAAAAGACTGCAGAAAATTCAGGAGACAGTGACGAGCACTGTCTCTGCAGGGTGGAGCAAAAGGCACTTGGACTCTATTTTCCAGGCAGAAGACAAAACACTGAACTCTTAAGATGATAATGTGTGAATAAGCAAAGATATATAGGAGTGAGAGGAGACTGGAGGAAGGGCAACTATAAGAAAAAAGAAGAGAAGAGATTCTTTGGGCTGGGATTAGTCAGTAAGTGGATGAAACAAAATTAAGTGCTCAAGACTTGCTTCCAAAGTGTGAAAGATAATAAAAAATGAAGGCCACATGCTATTATTTCTGGACAAGAATTTTAAGAAGATTTCTAGGTGCATTAGAAACTATACAGAATTTAAGTACTGTTGCTGTCATTCTTAAAACTTTAAGACCAGTGCCAAGATACCATCACTATAGAGTATTAACCTCTC
This sequence comes from Balaenoptera borealis, assembly GCF_965194805.1. Taxonomy (NCBI): domain Eukaryota; kingdom Metazoa; phylum Chordata; class Mammalia; order Artiodactyla; family Balaenopteridae; genus Balaenoptera; species Balaenoptera borealis. The sequence continues at coordinate 78,969,324 of NC_138872.1, forward strand.
TTTGGTATTTGGAACATTAGGTGCTCTCCCTCTATTACTTCTAGGTGATAACTGAGTTAGTTTCATTAGGGCTGATCAACAACTTTGGTCTTTCATGTGCCACCCAGAAACGCTTATTAGCATATATCACGTGGCCTGAGGCACTATCCTAGATCCTACATAAAATCACAGTAAGACTGCCTTTATGAGAATAAAATGCAAGTAAGCAACAAAGACAAAATCCTCTGAGCATGCAGAAAGATCAAAATGTGTAACCTACTTGGTTTCTAGACAATAATCAAAAAAGGTTAGGCTCTCAAAAGCCAAGCCCTTATTTCATAAACACCATTTTACACTACCTATTAACATCTTACATTAGTAAGATACACTGGTTACAATCACAGAACCAATATCAATACATTACTAATTCATTACTAACTAGTTCAGTTTATTCAGATTTTCTTAGCTTTCACCTAATGTCCTTTTCCTGTCACAGAATGCCATCCAAGATGCCACATTACATTTTAGTTGTAACTTAGGTTTTAAAAAACTAGCCCAATGGAACTTGGATTAAAGACCCTTCACTTCCAAGTAGATCTTCCTCTAAGTGTATGTATTTTCCAAGGCCTTCAATTAGCACTCAAAATTAAATCCCTTTATCTTGAGAACTGTCATTACTACAGGATGTGCATGAAAGCCTCTGAAAGTTTCTGGTAAACACTGGGGGTGGGGAGGGAGCAGTGTCTATGGTGAATTCTTCAATGAGCCTTATTTCAAGGAGCTCTTTTCTGCTGTGAATGGGATCTTAATAATTTAATCACATCTGTAAGATATAAAAAGCAATGCAGAGAAATGCAAAGTTGTTCTGAGGCAGGAACTCTTGTCTTGTTCACTGCTTTATCTCCAGAACTATTACAGTATCTGAGACTTAGGGTGGAAGGAATGAAGCCACAGGCCTACCAACTACTTTAGGGTTGCCAGTAACTTCTTCACCAATGTGGGTACTCTTATTTGGAAAAAAATTTAGATTATAAAAGAGGGTTACATGTATTCAGATGACATCCCCAATTACGTACTTAAGTATTTTTCAAAAAATTTTCAGGCTGTGTACAACAACAAGGAATACATTTTACATCACAACTTAATACATGCATACATTCCTGCATGTTAACTACACAAATTAATTTTTAAAAAGCTTGCCAACAGTACTAACTCATAGTATAATGCACACTATTCTCTATTCTATTTCACCTTAAAAGATGCTTACCAGGACCCACACTAAGTTGATTTCATCATCTCCCAACAGGACACAACAGGCAGTTTGAAAGCCTTGTTTTAGATGAATAGTGAACATGAAAGGGACTTCTGGTTTACATAGTCTTTTAGGGACCTTTTCTTACTGGGAAAAAGTATTTATCATAATGAACTAAAATTTTGGACTCCCACACATGAAAGGAAAGAAATGGGCTTAGTAATTTAATAACTTCATATGGGTGAAAAAGGTTACTCAATCCAAAAGTTCCAGATTTGGGACTTCCCTGGTGGCGCAATGGCTAAGAATCTGCCTGCCAACGCAGGGGACATGGGTTCGAGCCCTGGTCCGGGAAGATCCCACATGCCACAGAGCAACTAAGCCCGCGAGCCACAACTATTGAGCCCGTGAGCCACAACAAGAGAAGCCACCGCAATGAGAAGCCCACGCACCGCAATGAAGAGTAGCCCCCACTTGCTGCAACTAGAGAAAGCCTGCCACAGTAACACAGACCCAATGCAGCCAAAAAAAGTACCAGATTTTTCAGAGGAAATGAAATCTTAAATCTCAAGCTACTTATTGGTCCTCAGAAATACTGCCACAAAAAAAATCTGTCTTAAAGGTATGGTGTAAACTATTTCTATGGATTAGTTTTGAACTTTATAGGTTCTTTTCTTCCAAAATAGAAGACTTACTATTTGAGATTTGACATTCCACATACTACCAGCTCCATTTCATTCTACATGAAACCACATTTTCAGGCAATGTTGAATTTGATATGATCCACAAGTAACTTACAACTATACAATTTATTTTAAAACGTAAATTATTTTAGGTACCTACAAATTGCCGTAGATAGACCACCATTTAAAACCTAGAATTCAAAACCATTCAGTCAGAGCTAACAGTTCTCTTCATTTAATATTTGAAAAGTCATAAGAACCCAAGTAACCTGTACTAAAACACATACATGCATTAAAATAATACTTAATAATTGTTTAACGATATCAAATTTTAACTTGCTGCTACCTCACATGATAGGTATCAGAATTAAGTGTATTAAAAGTACCTTCAGGGCTTCCCTGGTGGTGCAGTGGTTGAGAATCTGCCTGCCAATGCAGGGGACACGGGTTCGAGCCCTAGTCTGGGAAGATCCCACATGCCGCGGAGCAACTGGGCCCGTGAGCCGCAACTACTGAGCCTGCGCGTCTGGAGCCTGTGCTCCGCAACAAGAGAGGCCGCGATAGTGAGAGGCCCGCGCATCGCGATGAAGAGTGGCCCCCGCTTGCCGCAACTAGAGAAGGCCCTCACACAGAAACGAAGACCCAACACAGCCAAATAAATAAATAAATAAATAAATTAAAAAAAAAAAAAGTACCTTCAAAAAAGCCACACATCCTTTAAAAACAAACAGTCAAGAGACAAAAAGAGGAGGACCCTATCAACTAACAGATTTAGTAGACACAACAACCAAATAAATGTGCAAACGTTGTCTGGCCCTGATTTAAGTGAACCAGTTGTACATCAAAATTTATGAGATAATTATGAGAAATCAAAATATTTACTGGGCTACTGTTATATTAAGTTTTCAGATGTGATGATATTGTGGTCATATTTTTTTTTTTAAGTTTTTACTTTTGAAACTCATACTGAAGTACTTCCAGATGAAATGACAGTCACATCTAAGACTTGTTTTAAAATAATCCAGAAGTGTGTGGCAGGAGAGTAAAGCAAGGAGGTATAGATGAAATAGGAGTGGTCACTTAAAAAAACAGTGGGTAATAGGTACATGGGGCAGGTCGTTACACTAGACTCTGCTGTAAAATATTCATTTCCCTCCCCACAATGGGGAAGATAGATGAAACAGAAAAAGCAAAAATGTTTATAAAATTAAAACGGTGAAATAAATGGAGCCTTGCTTAATGGGTAGAGTTTCTGTTTGGAACGATGAAAAAGTTCTGGAAATAGTGATTACTGAATTGTAATCATTGTGAACTTTAGTACCACTGAATTGTACACTTAGAAATGGTTAAAATGGTAAATTGTGGCCATGCCGCGTGGCATGCAGGATCATCTTAGTTCCCCGACCAGGGACGGAATCCGTGCCCTCTGCAGTGGAAGCCCAGGGTCTTAACCACTAGACCGCCAGGGAAGTCCTATAAAATGGTAAACTTTATGTTATGTATATTTTACCACAATAAGAAAAAAAAAACTGAGTAATGGCTACATGGGGGTCTGATATATTAGTCTTGACTGCTTATGCATGAAAATATTCAGATTAATCTTTAAGTATGGGACTTCCCTGGTGGCGCAGTGGTTAAGAATCTGCCTGCCAATGCAGGAAACACGGGTCCGAGCCCTGGTCCGGGAAGACCCCACATGCTGCGGAGCAACTAAGCCCGTGCGCCACAACTACTCAGCCTGCGCTCTAGAGCCCACGAGCCACAACTACCGAAGCCCGCGCTCCGCATCAAGAGAAGCCACTGCAATGAGAAGCCCGCGCACCGCAACGAAGAGTTGCCCCCGCTCGCCGCAACTAGAGAAAGCCTGTGCGCAGCAACGAAGACCCACCGCAACCAAAAATAAAAATATAAAAAATAATAAATACATTTATTAAAAAACTCTTTAAGTATTAGGTAAAATGAGCAAGTGGTAAATTCCAGCTCAATCTAGACCATACTGAGGTTCCTCCATTAACAGAACATCAGTTAAAGTAACAATTCTTTGCATTTTCAGACGGCCTCTAAAAGAGCACCAAAATGTACTTCCTTTGGTTCTGGCTCTGCCCCCCCAGAGCCAAACCTTTCTGGCTGTAGTATCCCTGTTAAGTCAATGAGAGCAAACACCTACACCGATCATGCCATTGGCCTTCGCATGAATCAGGCCGGGGCACCAAACTGCACTATTACTCATGCATTTGCAGTATTAAAAAAAAGGGGGGGGGGGGATTCCCTGGTGGTCCAGTGGTTAGCAGTCCACGCTTTCACCCAGGTTCGATCCCTGGTGGGGGAACTAAGATCCTACAAGCCTCGTGGCACAGCCAAAAAAAAAGCCACCTTTGGCAAAGAATGTTTTTAATAAAGTGGTAAAAATGATTAATTTTATTAAATACTGACCCACTTTTAAAATATTCCCTGTTACGAAATGGGAATGAAGCACTTCTGCTGCTTACAGAAGTACATGGTTATCTCCAGGAAAAGCACTCCTGCAAGTGAGTTACAAGCTGAACTAGCTATTCTTTTCATGGAACACCATTTTTACCTGAAAGAACTGACAAACTATGGTTCAGACTCGGATGCTACATAGACATTTTCTTGTAAATGAAATGAGTCTGCCACTTCAAGGAAAACTAACAGTGCTATCTGCTGCAAATGACAAAACACAGGCTTTCAAGCAAAAACCAGAATTTTAGAAAACTTTTATCTATCGATATAAGCTTGACAGTCTCCCAATACCTGAAATTTTTCTGATGTAACTGACGGCGACATTAATGAACATGATTTTTGACACTGTATAGTGAAATGCTTCAACATTTGGAAGATCTGCATAACTCAGTGAACTGGTATTTTCCAAATGACCAAAGTATCATGTTACAAAAAAAAAAAAAAAAAAAATGTACACCTCGGCTTTCCTGGTGGCGCAGTGGTTAAGAATCTGCCTGCCAACGCAAGGGAAACAGGTTTGAGCCCTGGCCGGGGAAGATCCCACATGCTGCGGAGCAACTAAGCCCGTATGCCACAACTACTGAGCCTGCGCTCTACAGCCCGTGAGCCACAACTACTGAAGCCTGCACGCCTAGAGCCGGTGCTCCACAACAAGAGAAGCCACGACAATGAGAAGCCCGCGCACCACAACGAAGAGTAGCCCCTGCTCACTGCAACTAGAGAAAGCGTGCGCACAGCAACAAAGACCCAATACAGCAAAAAAAAAAAAAAGGCACAGCAAAAGATCCACTCAAAATATAAGATAGATCTATGGATTTTAATGTAAGAGTGTGGAAAGTTTATTGTTACAACTAACCTTTATGGAAATTACCACCTGTCAAGTTTTGGTACAGTCACAAATAAGAGTATCTACAATTATCTGAAAAGGCTATTAAAATAGTCCTCCCACTTTCAACTACTTACCTATGTACGGCTGGATTTTCTTCATATATGTCAACCAAACAACCTACCTCAAGAGTGAATACAGAAGCAGCTATGAGAAACGAGCTGTCTTCTACTCAGCCAGATATGCAAAAGGCTCCAGGGAATTCCCTGGCGGTCCAGTTGTTAGGACTCCTTGCTTTCACTGCCGAGGGCCCAGGTTCAGTTCCTAGTCAGGGGAACTAAGATCCCAGAAGCTGCGCGGTGCGGCCAAAAAAATAATAAAAGGGGTGGGGGGGGCTCCAAAAATGCAACTGATTATTTCAATTAGAGAACAGTGTGCAGAGCGAGGGAGATCACCAGCTACATCTACCCTATACTGGAGTGCAATGAAGGTACTATGTTTTCAATAGAGTATCAACATACTGAAGCACATCCAGAGGGTCCTATCAAGAAAAACATTTTAAAAACCATCATATGGTTGGCAAACTTAAAAAAAACAAGGATGTTCAATTATTTAAAAAGACAACTTAGACATTAGAGCTGTTAAGTGCAGTCAAAATCAAGTGGTCACTTACTTCGTGCCCTGAGTGTGCAGGTCTAACCAGCTGCACAAATGATGAAAAGGCAAAGACGCATGCCATGGTCTTCTGCCCAACACTCTTTAGTTTCTAGCGGAAGCTGGAAACTGGAAGGTGGATCTGATCTAGGACTGACTCCCCCCATGCCCCCCCACCCCCCCAGCCAAACATTCTGCTATGTTCCAAGTTTCTGGGAAGACTTCTTGAATTTGTGTAAAGTCTTTCCAGAACACTAAGGTTAATTTCAAACAGAAATATAAATTTTAAAAGTATGCGAAAAAGGGACTTCTCTGGTGGCGCAGTGGTTAAGAATCTGCCTGCCAATGCAGGGGACATGGGTTCAAGCCCTGGTCCGGGAAGATCCCACATGCCTCAGAGCAACTAAGCCCATTCGCCACAACTACTGAGCCTGTGCTCTAGAGCCTGCGAGCCACAACTACTGAGCCCGTGTGCCTAGAGCCCATGCTCCGCAACAAGAGAAGCCACCGCAATGAGAAGTCCGTGCACCGCAACAAAGAGTAGCCCCCGCTCACCGCAACTAGAGAAAGCCCGTGCGCAGCAACAAAGACCCAGCACAGCCAAAAATAAACAATAAATAAATTTATTTTAAAAAATATTTCTTAATTATACTATTTAATAATAAAACATACTTAAAATTAATTAACTTTAAAAAAAAAGTATGCGAAAAAAATTTTTTTTTAGAAATCTCAGAAGCATTTAAATATTCCAAGCATGGGGCTTCCCTGGTGGCTCAGTGGTTAAGAATCCGCCTGCCAATGCAGGGGACACGGGTTCAAGCCCTGGTCCGGGAAGATCCCACATGCCACGGAGCAACGAAGCCCGTGCGCCACAACTACTGAGCCTGCACTCTAGAGCCTGCGAGCCACAACTACAGGACGCCCGCGTGCCTAGAGCCCATGCTCCGCAACAAGAGAAGCCGCCGCAATGAGAAGCCCACGCACCGCAACGAAGAGTAGCCCCCGCTCGCCACAACTAGAGAAAGCACGCACGCAGCAAGGAAGACCCAACGCAGCCAAAAATAAATAAAATAAATAAAAATAAATAAATAAATAAATATTCGAAGCATGAATTTTGTTACAAACCAATAATGTACAAGAATGAATCACTTGGTGGGACTTCCCTGGTGGCGCAGTGGTTAAGAATCTGCCTGCCAATGTAGGAGACACGCATTCGAGCCCTGGTCCGGGAAGATCCCACATGCCACGGAGCAACTAAGCCCATGCGCCTGCACTCTAGAGCCCACGAGCCACAACTACTGAGCCGGAGTGCCACAACTACTAAAGCCCGTGCGCCTAGAGCCCATGCTCCGCAACAAGCTACCGCAATGAGAAGCCCGCGCGCCGCAATGAAAGAGAAAGCCTGTGCGCAGCAACTAAGACCCAAAGCAGCCAATAAATAAATAAATTTAAAAAATGAATTACTTGGTACTAATTTACCATACTTATGGTGTTACATTATAAATGCTTTATGCCTATAAAATGAACAGCTTTCCCTTTATTGGCTTTAGAAATATAGCCAGGAAAATAAAAACTCACTCCATCTAACCCTCAACAGAAATTTTCCCACTCTAGCTCCAAAGAAATTATTTTAAGAATTAAAAAATTATAAACTGGACTTCCCTCGTGGCGCAGTGGTTAAGAATCTGCCTGCCAATGCAGGGGACACAGGTTCGAGCCCTGGTCTGGGAAGATCCCACATGCTGCGGAGCAACTAAGCCCGTGTGCCACAACTACTGAGCCTGTGCTCTAGAGCCTGCAAGCCACAACTACTGAGTCTGCGTGCCACAACTACTGAACCCGCACGCCTAGAGCCTGTGCTCCGCAACGAGAAGCCCACGCACCGCAACAAAGAGTAGCCCCTGCTCGCCGCAACTACAGAAAGCCCGTGCACAGCAATGAAGACCCAACGCAGCCAAAAACAAATAAATTTTAAAAAATTATAAATCTACAGCTACCAAATATTAAACATTTTTTATGTACCAGATACTGTGCTGCAGTTTAACATCTCATTTAATACTCCCAACAGCCCTATAGAGGAGTTTCTATCTTATATGTGGGGAAAGTGAGGCTCAGAGAGGTAAAGAAACTTGTCCAGATCATACTGCTAATACACAGCCAAGAGGACTTAAGCTCTGGTCTGCCTGATTCTAAAGCCAGGGCTTCTGCCTGAACATCTGACATCTCAAAGATCTCTTGGTAAAACCAAGTATTTGTGGTAACAACACTTCTCAAAGAGGACAATGACTTGGAATCAAGCACTGGGAGACTGAGTGGAGAGAAGTATGACAATAAACCCAAACAACTTGACATTTGATAGGTAAACAGGATTTTAGAATATGCCTTTCAACACCTTTACAGATCCTGTTATAAGTGAAACTAGCTAGCTTTTATACACTTTCTTCCCCATTTTAAGGCTTAAAATATACTTAGAAATTTAGAGATGCCAAGCTTAAATCCTATAAGACTCAAAGATTAGAATTCTAAATCCCCTAACTGGAACCTAATAAAGAATATTTAACTTTGTAGCTTAATCAATTTTTAGCAGGTACCATTTCAGCAATATCAATTCTTGCTAATTCCAAGTTCCAATCTAATTCTCGGGATTGATGTTAGTTTTAGGTTAAGCACTCAAAAGGCCTTTTGCAGTTAAAAATGTAAAATCAGTGTTACTCTACACTTTATTGTCAATGGCAAATGAAAAATTGGAACCCCACAAAGATAATTTAGCAAAGAGCAAAACCAAATACATTCAAGATATGATACAATCAACTCCTAATAATTTGGAATTTTGTTTTGACTTGCTTTCTGAGCAACAATGCAGTCCCTGGTTCTCTCCTCTGCTGCAGGGGACATGCCTCTATAGGCTGGGGAAATAAAGCAGTTGTTCAATATTGCTTCCTGACAACTGTACTGGTTATTACACACAACTACAAAATAAACTTACAGGGAATGTGTAATTATTAAAACCCAAGTTTTTGTTTTTGTTTTTTTTTTTTAATGAGAAGACCCTTCTTTTTTTAATTAATTAATTAATTTGTTTTTATTTATTTTATTTTTGGCTGCGTTGGGTCTTCGTTGCTGTACACGAGCTTTCTCTAGTTCTGGCGATCAGGGGCTACCTTCGTTGCAGTGCGTAGGCTTCTCATTGCGGTGGCTTCTCTTGTGGAGCGTGGGCTCTAGGCGCGTGGACTTCAGTAGTTATGGCTCGCAGGCTCTAGAGCACAGGCTCAGTAGTTGTGGCTCACGGGCTTAGCTGCTCCGCGGCATGTGGGATCTTCCCGGGCCAGGGCTCCAACCTGTGTCCCCTGCATTGGCAGGCGGATTCTTAACCACTGCAGGGAAGCCCCTTGACTCTATATTTCAAACCCGCCATTCCTTTCACCTGTGACCCAAGTTGCTTAGAGTTAAGACATCTTATCTAGCTAAGGTGTTTTAGACTAGAGAGCAGTTGCCTTACAAAAGTACCAAACAGGGACTTCCCTGGTGGCGCAGTGGTTAAGAATCCGCCTGCCAATGCAGGGGACACGGGTTCGAGCCCTGGGCCGGGAAGATCCCACATGCCACAGAGCAACTAAGCCTGTGCACCACAACTACTGAGCCTGTGCTCCGGAGCCCACGAGCCACAAATACTGAGCCCACGTGCCACAACTACTGAAGTCCACGCGCCTAGAGCCCATGCTCCGCAACAAGAGAAGCCACCGCTGTGAGAAGCCCACGCACCGCCAACGAAGAGTAGCTCCCGCTCGCCGCAACCAGAGAAAGCCCGCGCGCAGCAACGAAGACCCAACGCAGCCAAAAATAAATAAATTAAATAAAATAAATTAAAAAAAAAAAAGTACCAAACAAAGCAATACAAGACCAGCTTTCCATAGGTGGTAATCGTCTATAATGCTTAAGCTTCTATCTGAACATAAACAAACAGCACTGAGACGTGTACTGATGTGAACATAATTCAAAACTCAAAATTATCATTGAAGAGTACCTGGTCAACTATCCTATCACCTTGCTAAATTTCAAAGATTCCAATAACTGATAACTTCCGACCTGATGAAGTTAAAATAACATTAACCATCTGGAATAGGAAAGCTTTGGCACAGATTGCACCACTACATGTCTAGTCCTCTGTGAAGTTTCCTGACTCACCTGTGACACCGCCTAAAAGAACACACAAATTCACCAACAGGTTTTTAAAACTACTTTTTGGCAATCTGAGCAGTATTTCCTATGTACTTTTCCATGAAGATGAAGTGGAAAATTCTGAGAAGGTAAGATGCAGAAGGTGCTTAATAGTAAAGGGACTTTTTATTAGGAAGCTTAGGAGATGTATCGCGCCAGCTACTCTCATCTTATACGACTTTTTGGAGTACATCTGGGCAAATGGCTAACAGTGTCCTCGTCTTTTGATATTCTGATAAATAAATGGCATCTTAAAACAAAATTTTACTTTTGATCAACTTCTATTGTTCAAGGCACTCCAACTGTCAAAATTTGATATCCACCTAAAGTCTAACTTGAACACCTCTAGTCACCAGAACAGCTGGTAAATTTGTCAAAAGGCAGAATTAAAAAATAATAATAAAAAATCCCCAGGCTCTGTATAATTGGACTAACACTGTAGTTCCAAACCAACTAAAATTCCTTGGAGCTGCCTTAATCTGAACTACTCTGTTTAAGAGTCTTCCTGGGTACTTCCAAATGCTTTTTGAAACTAGGAAAAGAAAAAAAATCCTAGTGATTAAATTTTGAGATGACTGGAGTACAAATTTGATGTCTAGAAACCTACCCCAAAGGCAATAACTTTACATGTAATCCAACATCTATTTCTTTTTTATTAGTAAATAAAGTATTCTTTGAAGTAACAGGTGGCTCCACCTCCCCCAACTTCCATGTCCCCAACTTCCATGAATGATGCTGGGTACGCTCCCACACCCAAACAAGCTTTTATTTGAGCCATTCCCAAACCAAGGTATTAAAAGATCATTCTTCACCAAACAAAGACACTTTTAGGATTGAAACCCAGGAGACTGGACACCTCAGTAGGTACTATTGTGGTGTTATCCTGGGAAAGTAATCCTTTCTGTAAATCACACAAAGGCCAAGTGTGCCCTTGACAAACGGCAAGATGTTTATAGCCTATCTTCTAAATTCTGTATGAGATAACTTGTGTCTACAAAGAAATAATCTAGGGCGGGTTCCTGGAATTAAACACCATAAGCTTTTCCTTCACTAGCCAGGGATTTTTCTTTTAAACAAGGTGTCTCAATTACATATAGTCTGTGTATGACCAGAATCAGAACGAAGTTAAATGCGATTCCTTCTCCAGGTCTGGAGAAACCAAGGAGAATAACATTTTCTGCCAGTAGGCACGTAGCACTTGTCAACAAGGCACTCTGATCTAAGAAAGGATAAATACAATGCTATGATGTGTATGTTCTGGTTGGTCTCCCCCGACCCCGGGGTGAATCGAACTATTCCAGGGCTCCAGCTGCCAAATCCCAGCCTCACACCCGTGAAGGGATGGGAATCGCCCCTCTCCCGGCCTTCCGACCATACCAAGCCCGCTGGTCTCCTGGCGAAAGGGGCCAGGGGGCCTGCAGCGCAGGCTGACAACAGGAAGCCGCGGCCGGGACCGGGACTGGAGCGGGGCAGGCCGCGGCCCCCACCCCCGCGCTGCAGCACAGCCCCGCGCTGGCCCCGCCGTACTGGGGGATGGGGCTGGAAGCGGGAGCTCGTCCTGCCGGCCACTCGGCGCCGCTGCGGCCTGGCCCTACGGCCGAGGCAGAGGAAAGACACGTCGTAGGCGGCGGGGTGGGGTGGCACAGAGAGGGATCTGTCCCGCGAGCAAGACCCGGGGAGCCTAACCGGTGCCGCACCCTCCCCGAGCGCGCCATTTCCAGACCCCAGTCCTCCCGGCGCCTCTATGAGGCCTCAGTCGGCCCAGCAGGGCCCCTACCGCTCGCCGCCCCAGCTGTGCGCGTGGGAAGGCCGCGGCCCAGGGGCCCCTGACTCCGCCCGCCTCCCGCGCCCGGCCGGGGCCCGCGCACGCCCGCCTCACCCTCTGCCGCCGCCGAAGCTGCTGTAGGCCCGATCGTCGTAGGTATCGAAGTCCGCCATTTGCCGTCTCCGCTCCGAGAGGAACCAGGGTGAGCACGGAAGGACCCTGCAATATAACTCCCCCCGCCCCGCCGCCGGGGCTGTCCGCCGCGCCGCCTGATTGCAAATCGCACGCACGCACGCTCGCGTGCGCGCACGTACGCCGCGCCGCGCCGCGCCGCGCCGCGCCGCGCCCGCCGCGCCGGGTCTGGGCTGGCTGGCTTCTGGCAGCCCGGCGCGTTTTGCGGCCCACGTGGTGCGGCGGCGCGTTGGCTTGGCTCCTGCCCTGGCGCCCCGGCCCATTGTGTGCTAGCTCTGAGGCTTCACCCGCGGCCGCCTCCTGCCCCTGCCGCGCCCCACCCTTGAGCCTTGCCCTACCCGCCGAACCTCCGGTGGCTCCCTCCGCGCGCTGCGAAGGCCCCGCTCCGGGCTGGCCTTGGAATCTGCGCCGGGCCCGCGGTGTTTTCTGTCGCCTAGCTTCCGAACTCCAGACCTGGCAGGGACCCCAGAGGTCTCCTCCGCTTGGGCGGGGGGCGGGTCCCACTCCGACACCTACACGGCCAGGGGGTCGCTTGCTAACACCAAAGAAAGGGCTACCTCCCCCAGGACGGAGACCTCGCAGAGTTGAGCATTTGTTGAGAATGCACAGGGGCGGAAGGGCCTGGAAGGGTTAGATTGGGGTCAGGATATGAGCGTGCGAGGCAATGGGGATGACCTTTTGAATCCTGCCTTCAAGGATCTACTTGCCGCCTGGGTATTGGTGGTGGGGAAGGGGTGTTGAGATTGGAGTATAGCTTGTCGTTGAACCTGCGAGCGAGTTGGTGCATCTTGCTTTTGGAAGAAAATTCTATCCTGACGTGAAGTCCATCTAGCAATAGCAAAGAATGGATATGCAATGAGAATTCATTACGCTGGTAATTTCTCCAGTTTGTGATTGAGATTGTGGTAATATTGGATGCTCCAAACCCTTCCGTGTCTAGGAAGAATTTAAAAGAACCTCATAGGATTTTTGCAACGTATGCCCAGTACTGTTATATTTAAGCATTTCTGCTACTTTATCCCAGTGCTGGCATTGACAGGGCAGCTATTAACTCAGTTTTTGCTTTTCTGTCTCTATCTTTGTAAGTATTGATAATAAAACCACTTTACTATCCACTAGACCCAAAGTAATCTGGGCCCTGCCTCTTACTAGTTGTGTGACCTCAAGCAAGTTACTTAACCTCTTTAACGTCTCAATTTTATCATCATTTTATCATAAGAGGAGGATATCACCCACCTCCTCAGATTGTAAAGATTAAATGAGAAGTTTTTTATTCCAAAGTCTCCCAGTCCAAAGTCACCTCAAGGTGAGATTCTGGAGGATAGGAACCCGTGTTGAGAGAGGTCTGTCATCTCCCACAGGGCCCTGCGTGAGGGAGAAGAGAGTGACTTATCATGAATGAAGTAGAAGGAGGGAAGACTAATAGGAAGGCGTATGTCTGGGGCTTTCCCAGCACCAGGACCATCCATGGGCCATCCCCTCCCACCAGGCTTAATGGCCTTTTCTCTACTTGGTCAACACCCGGGGCCAGTCTCAGGCCACACTCTTAAGCCTTGCTATCCATAGGCCCTTTCCCCTTCTGTTGGTCTCTAGCACACAACCTATGTCCCACACAGGATCCAGAGGATTGAGACCAACCCTAGAAAGTTCCATAAATGTGCTGACTGCCTCCATGGCAAAGCTAGATGCCCAACCTCTCCTGAGATTGTCCTCATGAGCTTTGATCCTAATTTGTTCCCTAACTCCGTCCCAAGAGTGGATATCCCAGCCTTTAGCAGTTCCCTTTAATCCTGGAAGTTGGGGGTGCAACCTGCTAGAGGACCCAGCTCAGATGCCACTTTCTTTGAGATACCCATAGTGTAGTGAAGCTTGTGGGTTGCATTTCAAACTGCCTGTGTTTAAATCCTGGCCAACCCACTTAGCTACTAGCTGTGTGACCTCGAACAAATTGTTTAATCTGTCAATTCTTTGCCTATAAAAGAATGATAGTCCTTGTGATAACAGTTTTCAGTATTCAGCTGTTTTTAAGTTTCGAAACGTTGATGCTTTGTTGGTGAAATGCTGTTAACCTATCTAAAAAAACCTCAAATATGAATCACTTTTATGTTGAGATTACGATCAATGACTTAGTCAATTTATGTGAAAAGACATACTGATACTGTACAAATCTATGCAGATCTGGCCCTGCGTGAATCTCAGTAAGCATCTGTATTGAGCTACTGCAAAACTTCTGTTACAAGCATGTGTTACTCTAGGTCAAAGGCTTTCCAAACAAGTGAATGTGAATATGAGAAAAGTTAAAAATGGAATCTCTATCTATACATGATGAAAATAAAGAAGAAAAAGAGTACTGAATATGCTTTCTTTGTAACCAAAACTATAGCTTACTAGCACTACAACTGTGCAGACTTTGTGAAGTAACTCAAAAATCTGTTTAAAAAGATCTCAAATATATCAAATAAGCAGTGAAACCATTTGGAGAAGAAGGATGCTTCAACTCTGCCCCCTTGGTCCATTTTTCACAAAGCAGTCATAGTGTTTTTTCTAAACCCTAAATCAGGGCATGTCATTTTCTCTGCTCCAACCCTCCCATCTTCCTGGGTAGGAGCCAGTGCCCTTACTATGGCCTAAAGGCCCTATTCTGTCCCCTCCCAGCCCCTCCTCCCTGTCTCTCCCGTCACTTGTCCGCCCAGCCACCCTGTTTTCTTTCCTCTTCCTCTAGCACCCTGATCACTTTACCACTTCAAGCCTTTGCTTTGCCTGTCCCCCTGATACCCACGTGGCATGCACCTTTGCTTCCCTTGGGCTTCTGCTCAAAGGAGCCTTCCTAACTGCTCTGTTCAAAATAGCCACAGCCTCCAGTTTTCTCTTTCCTGCCCTGGTGGTTCTTTCTCCCAGCACTTGTCTCACCTGACTTCTTATCTATTTATTGTTTTCTTTTTTAAAGTCCATCTTCTCTGAGAGCAGGGAATTTGTTTTGCCGGCTGATGAAGTCTTGGCAACTAAAGCAGGGCCTGTCTCATAGAGGAAGTTCAATAAATACTGGTTGCTTCTATGAAAACTGGGAATCAGATGAAAATATTTGGAGTTTGATTAAAACCCTTTCTTCATCATCCCATTTCCTCCCATCCCTCAACTTGGGTAGCATTGCAAAGAGCTTCCTCAGCCACTGGTGCTCTGTGGACAAAAAGACCCTGTGATTCAACAATGGCACCAAAAAAAAAAAACAAAAACAACAAAAACAATGGCACCATTCATGTGCTTCATTAGTAATATTTTTAATAGTTTTATTGAGATATAATTCACATACCATGCCATTCACCCATTTAAAGTGTATAATTCAGTGGTTTGTAGGATAATCACAGAATTGTGCAACCATCAACACTATCAATTCAGAACATTTTCAATACCCAGAAGAAACTCTGCTCCCCTTAGCCTGACTCCCCAACCCCCATATGCTCTCCCAGAGTCAGAGACCAACTAATCTACTGTCTATAGAGTTGTCCATTCTGGACATTCCATGTAAATGGAATCATACAATATGTGATCCTTTGTGACTGGCTTCTTTCATTTAGCATAATATTTTCAAGGTTCATCCATGCAGTACTTCATTCCTTTTTATTGTGAAATAAAATTCCATTGTGTGGGTATGCCGTATTTTATTTAGCCATTCATCAGCTGATGGGCATTTGTATTGTTTCCATTTGGGGTCAGTATGAATAATGCTGCTATGAATATTGTGTACAAGTTTTTGTGTGTCTCCCCTTCTCTTGGGTATACGCCTGCAAGTGAAAATGGTGGATCATATGGTTAACTCTACGTTTAACTATTTGAGGAACTTGTGGACTGTTTTCCAAAGTGGCTGCACCATTTCACATTCTTACCAGCAGTATATAAGGGTTCTGATGTCTCCCCTTCCTCCCCAACACTTATCTTTTTGATTATGACCATCTTGTGGTTATGAAGTGGTATCTCATTGTTGTTTTGATTTGCATTTTCCTGATGGCTATGAACATCTTTTCATGTGCTTATTGGTCATTTATATATCTTATTTGGAGAAATGTGTAATCAGAGCCATTGTTTTTAAATTGAATTATTGGTCTTGTTATTATTGAGCTGTAAGTGTTCTTTATCTATTCTAGATACAAGACCCTTATCAGATATGATTTGCAAAAATGTTCTCCAGTTTTGTGGGGTTTTTTTTCTCACTTTCATTATGGTGTTGTTTGAAACATTAAAATTTTAATGATGTCCAATTTATCTATTTTTTTCTTTAGTTGTTTATGCTTTAAATGTCATATCTAAGAACCTGTTGCCTAAGCCAAGGAGTTTTCATTGGGCAGAATCTAGGCTGCTTCCAGGGTGGCTGATCCAGCCTCTTCTCCCCAGAGCTCCTGTTCAAACCCAGACCCAACTTCTTGTGGCCTGGGCCAAAAGTCAGAAACTGGGGGGGCCATAGACCAAATGTGATCCTCCTATGGAAGACCCCCCCGACTCCCCAAGTTCAGCCTTTCAAAGAATTGGAACATAATTCACATAAATGCCTTGATTTCTTGTTCACTTTCAACAACTGGGAAGATCTGGTGACCTTGGGCCTTCATTTCTCCATGGTACCAGGCACTGGAGCTGAGCATGGACCCCCACCAAGCCAGCTGGGCCCCCAAGTCCTCCTGGCCTGCACACTCTCACCACTCGCCATTGACTTAACAGTCAATCCCTTCATCTCTAAGGAATAGATATGATTATTGTTTGTATTTTACCATTTTATGAAATGTTATCGGACTGTACAATTCCTTTTGCACATGATTCCATTCCAAATTGTTCCTTACTTGTATTCGTGTGGACATTTGTGAAACTAGTTCATTCTTTTTAGCACCTCTATGGTATTCCATTATGTGCCTAAACCTCAATTTATTTATTTTCCTATTAGGACCAATTGGTGGTTGGGTATTAAATGACCCATTTAAAAAATGGTTATAGGTTTATTAGGGGTTTCTATTTCTTCTTGAATACATTTTGGTAAGTTATATTTTTAAGATAAATTATCTATTCCATCTAAAATTTCAAATTTAATGTCATAAAGTGGTTCACAGTACAGTCTCTGCTGTATCTATAATATGGCCCTTTTTCTTTCCAATAGTTTTTCTCCTTCCTCTCTCTCTCTTTCTTTCGTCAGAGGATTTATTAGACTTTTAAAAGAACCAGTTTTGGGTTTATGGGCTCTCTATCTTGTTTCTTCTCAATTTTATTGTTTCCTTTATTTTTTCTTTGGGGTTTTTCTATTTCGTTTTTTTCCCTCTAACTTCTTGAGTTGGATGCCCAGCTCACTGACTTTTGGTCTTTATTTCTAACACATACATTTAAGGTTAAAAAATTTCCCCTAAGTATTATTATGTATTTTTATAGCCACATCCTACCCGTTTTGTTACATGGTATTTTCATTTCTTTGATCGGTAAAATACTCAGAAGTGTATTTTAAAATTCCAAATGTGCGTGGACTTGCGTATGTTTTCTCTTATTGATTCCTCATTTTATTGTCATCAGAGAAGATGGTATGTATGGTATTAAATTTTTGGTATTAAGGCTTATTTCTTTTTTAAAAAAATTTATTTATTTATTAATTTTTTGGCTGCGCTGGGTCTTCATTGCTGTGTGCGGTCTTTCTCTAGTTGCAGCAAGCGGGCGCTACTCTTCATTGCGGTGTGTGGGCTTCTCATTGTGGTGGCTTCTCTTGTTGCGGAGCACGGGCTCTAGGTGCGCAGGCTTCAGTAGTTGCAGCACGCGGGCTCAGTAGTTGTGGCTCACGGGCTCTAGAGCACAGGCTCAGTAGTTGTGGCACATGGGCTTAGTTGCTCCGCGGCATATGGGATCTTCCCGGACCAGGGCTTGAACCCGTGTCCCCTGCACTGGCAGGTGGATTCTTAACCACTGCGCCACCAGGGAAGTCCCAATTTTTCATCTTTAAAAGTTCTGTTTGATTCTTCTTAAAACCTGCCTCCTCTGTTTCCACCCCCATAATGTCTTATTCTTTAGAGTTCTGATTCCTAATATTTTTCCTTTAATCATTTATTATGTCATTTTATTGAATTATAACATACATCCGAAAAAGTACACAAATCATAGGTATGTACCTCACTAAAATTTTCAAAACTGAACAAACACATGTAACCAGCACTTGGGTCGGGACACAGAACATTCAGTACCCCCAGAAGCCTCTCTCATGCCCACTCCTTCCCCCCAAAGGCAACCACTCATCTTTAACAGACTTATTTTGTGTTCTCTGTCAGACCGTTGTTGTGTATTCTGGAGACTCTGGGCCTCTTATCTTCTATTTGTTGTGTCTTCTGACTTTCAATCCTCATGGATTGTTCCCCCAGGGATTCTGACATTTTTTACTATGAGCTCACCCTTAGGGTGGCGGGTTCTTTTATTTTTTTCCTCCAATAGAGCCTGCTGCAGCCTGGATCTTGGGAGCATGGCTTCAGAGCTTTTCCCTTTTTGCTTATCTCCCAGAAGTATCACCAGACTATGTTCAGTATTTATGTCATTGCTTAAGAGTTGGGAGTTTCTGGACCATTCCTGTCCAGTAAATTGACATCCCAAACCATGCAATGCTGAGTTGGGAGTTTTGGATTCTCACGCTGAAACAGACAGGCATGCTTGTCACCTCCTTGTAGATGGCATTTTTTCTCAAGTTTGCCCTTTTGCTGAGAGTGCGGCTTTTCAAGGGTCCAGCTTTATACAGAGATCTCAGGACTTGCCATGACCTTCAGTGTGCTCCCAAGGCTGTCTTCTGTCCCCACATGTGCTTAAGCACAAGCCCCTGCTTCTCACCCCATGCTCACCCCAGAAGCAGGGTGAGCTCATTAGCTGTCGTCTGTAGGGGTCAGTCCCCTCTTGTTTCTGGCATTTGGGATTTCTCTTTCTTTCCTGGGACCTCAGCTGAGCATTTGAAATAATTTCTGTTCTGTACACCTTGAGAAGGTATTGAGCATTTGAAAGGCAGCTCGTGTGGCTGTGGAACTGATTTTTAAATTTTATTTAATCTTAACCAATTGACATTGAGATTTAAATAGCCAAATGTGGCTGGTGGCTCCCATATTGGACAGTGCAGCCTTAGAAAGGAAGCAGGAGCTCACCACCTCCCCAGGCTCAGGTCAGACTAATCCCAGGACGTGGACAACCTGCATTCCAGCCTTGGTCCAGGTCTCTGAGGACCCTGATGGAGGTCACATGGGAAGCATGTGGGTTGGCCTGGATTCCATTCTGTGGATTTGGACCGATATGTGCTTGATGAAAGAGCCAGTCAGCCTGGAGGACAGGCCCTAGGGGGTGCCTCAGGGGTCTGTATTAGGCCCCATCTATTTATCTATTTGGGGGTGTGACATAAAGTTGAGAAGGATCAGGGACACCTTAGGTGACAGGACCCTGGAAGACCTCTTTTGCCCCTTAAAAGCCTCAGCTTTCCTTCTCCATCCCCTCCCCACTCTTCCATTCTGTCCTCAGCCCTTTCCTGACCCCAGACTCTCCCTGGAGAGCTCTTCCTCCAGGGGCTCCAGCTCCCCTGGGTGCCTCAAGTACAGCCTCACACATCTTGGGATTCCCCAAACTCGTCCCGCTTTCCCAAGCCTGAAGGCCTTTGCCCATGCTAGCCTTTCCCCCTTCCTCGCAGGCCCTCTCTATCACCCCCCACCCGCTTTCCTGACGGGCTCATTCTCTTTAAAAGCCAAAATCTCAAATGTCACCTCCCCTAGAAAGCCCGACGTCTATATTCCCCAAACACTCTAATATACGTATTCTATGTGTATATGTACACACATGTATAACATTTGTTTTTAAGAGTAAGCTTTATACGCATGACACACAAGATTCAAAATTCATCCAGGGCTTTAAGGTGAGAAGTCTGTCTCCCCCGCACTCTGGGCTTCGGGCCACCCAATTCCCCTTCCCAAAGACAACTGCTGTGCCTCAAGGCTATGAACACCCTTCCTCAAGGGCTATGTGGATTTCACAGCGAGTGCCTGGAGGGCAGGATAATCTTGTTCTCCGCAGGCTCCCGTAGGGAACTACGGAAGGGTTTGATGCTTGGGTAAACCACGGCCATCTGAGGACAGGGATAGTAAGAGGAAATATAAAGGAGTTGTAATGAGGGGTCTGGGCCGAAACTCAAACTCATGGACCCCTGGCACAAGAATGAATGACAGTGCAACTGCAAAATGCACCCACCAGCTTCCCCAGGGCACCAAGGGTGGGAGCTGGATTTGTTCCTGGGCAGTGCCTGATCCATAAACAGCACTATTAGGTATAACAAAACCTTGGAACACACCCAGAAGCCCAGCAACAGTAGAATAGATAAATAAATAGTCATGTCATTCAATGGAGCAGCTCACAAATGTGAGAATGAATCAGCTACAACTACACACGGTGTGGATGAATTTCACAGACATAATGTTGAATGAAAGAAGCCAGACACAAAAGAGAACATACTGAGTCTATTTATATAATAAAAGTCCAAAAGCAGGCAAAACTAAACTCCAGTGTTAGAAGTCAGGATAGCGGTTACTTTTGGGGTAGCACATGCTGCCATTGGGAGGCTGGAATCTGCCTCTTCATTCTCTTGGGTGTATGAAAATTCATTGAGCTTTTCCCTTACGTGCACTTTTACATATGTATATTATACTTAAAAAAAGAAGTTACAGAAAAGGAATGAGAAACCTTTCCATGTACTGGAATGAAGTGATCTCTGAGATTCTGAGATGGAAAGAAAAACACAGAGGAGTACACGCCCATTAAAAAGAAGTGTGTGCTGGGAAGAGCAGTAACCTCCATCTGCTGGGGAAGCCACAGTATAATTGTGTGTGCCTTCTGAATTTCCTACCATGTGAATGTATTTCTTGTTCAAGAAAATAAATGAGTTTTCAGATTAAGTTTTAACAAACATTATGGAGCCCCTGTTGTAAGCCAGGCATTGTCTGGGCCACGCTTCCTGCAGTCCTTGTAAGGGCAGGTGGGCGCTGCTGTCCCCTCACCTGAGCCTGAGAGGGCCAGCACTTGCCTGCAGGTACCCACAGCGTGAGTGACGGTGGCCGTGGGGCCTGGAATGGACCACCCCGCTCCTGTGATAGAGAATTGCAGAAGCATCTGGATCTCAGGTCACCCAGCTCTGTGGTTTTCACATGTGTTCTTTGGTGCCTTAGGGTTCTGGAGAAGGGCCACAGCGCAGCCACCCCAGCTTTAAGCACCGTGATCCTATTCTGTATACTCAGTTCCGTGAAGCTATTGTTTGAAAAACAGCTCCATCGCTAAAAGTGGTTCGAAAGCCCCTTTTCTAACCAAGCCCTTGCCCAGGGTTCTCAATAGCATCTTGGGTACACAGCTCTTTTTATGTGACCGTCCCACAAGTTGCAAGGCTCTCAGCGTCCACTGTCTATCAACAACATTTGCAGTCATTGTGACGACCAAAAGCGCCCCTTAAAGTATCCAGCGGGTGAGGGGGGTCTGGCGCTCTAACCAAAGCAGCAGACTCCTCACCAATGTACCTGATGGTCCACCAGCGCCTGCTGGGACGCCCCTGGCGATGAGGAGCTCACCACCTCACAAGGCAGCCCATGCCACATTCAGCAGCTCTGATGTCTGTACACAGCTCCCTTTTTCCCTGTAACGTCTACCAGTTCCAGACATCAGTCTAAACATGGAGACTTGGGACTTCCCTGGCAGTCCAGTGGTTAAGACTCTGTGTTTCCACTGAAGGGGGCATGGGTTTGGTCCCTGGTTGGGGAAGTAAGGTGCCACATGCCGTGCGCCACTGCCACAAAAACAACAACAACAACAGAAAACCATGGAGACTAAATCAAACTCCTTTCCCCTATTTACACCGCATCACCCATGAGATGTTCCTGTCAAAATGTTTAACTAAGGCCAGTCAAGCCTTTATATTTAACCTCCCTCCCCATTTACAGGAAATAAAGGGGACAGAGGAACAAGTTAAATGACACCTCAAGGGAACAGGACAAATCCAGAAGGTGGGATTTATACAAGACGATTGGCCTGGGACAAAAAAATGTCAGGGACAAGAGGATTGGTGGGGGCACAAGAACAAAGAGACACAACAGGCAAAGTTGCCCTAAAGCCTCAATTGAATCCTGATGTGACCAACAAAACAACAACGACAACACAACTGAAAAACGCTTAGCTGAGAAAACAGGAAACTGACTATGGGCTAGATATTAGATAATACTGGGAATTATTGTTAATTTTCTTGAGTCTGATAATGGTTTTGTGGTTTTGAAGAAAATGTGTTTTTAGGAGATGCATGCTTAAGTATTTGATATATTCAGGAAGTGAAATGTAATGATATTTGCAAATTGATTTCAAATAGTTCAGCAAAACCAACCAACCAACCAGCTAACCCTATACATACATCAACAAATGTTAACAATTGTTGAATATAGGTAGTGGGCATAAGGGACTCATTAACTTATTATTTCTTAGCATTTGAAATGTATCATAATGAAAAGTTTGCAAAAAAAAAAAAAAAGCCTTTCCTCCAAGACAGCTCTCATTCACTGAGACAGTGTTTTACACTCAGTGTACTCACTTTTGTGTATATGGTCCAGCACAATCATTCTTATGTAAACTAAATAGGACCAAAAGCCCAATTATAGGCAGAAAGGTTTGGGAAAGCAGGATGTGTATGGGAATTGTGAGACCGGTAAGCTGTGCTTCTCCAGGGGAGAAGGACTGGGGTGAGGCTGGAGGGTTGGCCTGGGTGGAGTGGGGAAGGGACTCGAATGCCAGGTTAAAGAGGCTGATTTCCTCTGCAGGAGGTTGGACAAACTGCTGAATGACAGCGTCAACTTTGAGTTTTAGCTGGGAGCAGTGAGGATGATTACAGATTACAGAGAAAAGCCTTAATCTCAAGTGCCCTGAGGGGCAAGGCAGACTGGTTAGGGGTCTGTGATCATCAGGGAACAGCTGCCACTTGGGGACAGCTAATAGCCCCTCCAAGGGGACAGCATGCATTTGGGCCCTGCAAATTACTCAAGAGCAGCCAGAATTCTTTCCTTGTATGTGAAATCTTCTAGTTTATAGTGTTAGCTCATTGAAAAGCAGAAGCAAAGCAAACCACAGTAGGAGGCAGACAAAGCAAGTCTGAGGCCCTGATCAGGCTCAGGGGCCACCAACCCCGGACTAGAGGCTGCAGGTGAGTTAGGAGGTATGATAATCCAGAGGGCCATGCTGGTGACTGACCTCAGGTGATGGTGCAGAGGGAAGGTGGCAGGCAGAGGCCTGATTGCAGACATACCCAGAAGTGGATTCCATCCAGGAGACTTGGTCTAAACAGATTCGGAAAGAGGAGGGTGGAGTCCAGGGTGACTCCCAGGTGCCTGCATGGGTTGGATGGGTAAGGATGACACTCTGGAGTTGGGATCACAGAAGGAGGGCAGGATGCTGGGGGAAAGGGGAGTCTGTGTCTGTGCACTTGGCCTTTGAAGAGCCTTTGGGTCTTCCTGCAATGGGCTGGTGACCTGGAGAGATGAGCTGGAGGTGCTGGTGTGGGCAGCCCTGCTGGAGGAGGAGTCCTCTGCAGAGAGTCAGAGTCAGGAAAGGGCTGGGGACAGATTGGAAGAGTGGGGAGGGGATGGAGAAGGAAAGCTGAGGCTTTAAGGGGCAAAAGAGGCGATCCAGGGTCCTGACTGTCACCTAAGGTGTCGTGATCCTTCTCAACTCTGTGTCACACCCCAAACACATAAATAAGTAGGGCCTAATACAGACCCCTGAGGCACCCCCTAGGGCCTGTCCTCCAGGCTGATTGGCCCATTCATCAAGCCCATGAGGGTGAAAATCCACAGAATGGAATCCAGGCCAACTCACATGCTTCCCTCGTGACCTCCATCACAGTCCTCAGAGACCTGTACCAAGGCTGGAATACAGGTTATCCACCTTGATAGTAGTCTGACCTGAGCCTGCCATGCCCGTGGGGTGGTGGTAAGCTCCTCCTTCCTGTTTTAGGGGAAGGGAAAATGATCTTTATCGAGCAGTTACTATCTAGTTTAATCACATATTGGACCTGCACGATGGGCATTATGCTGAACACAAGTATCAGTCAGTAATCAGCCATGCATTCATGTATTCAGCATATCTTTACCCGGTATCTCCTGTGGGCCATGAAACTGCATTAGGCACAGAAGTCTAAGACACCAGGAACTGAATCAGAACACTAAGGAAGTGAGTTGTGTTGTTTTTCAAATTATACAGGAATGATCCCCACCGCCACCCCATTTCTGGTCCCAGCTCCACCCAGATTTTGGCAGACTCTCTAGGAGGTGGTATCAGAATTTTGGCAGGGGAAGAAGGACTATGAAACATGTTCTGAAAAATCTCCCCATATGTTTCTGATTTGTCAGCTAAGATAGCCAGAAAACTCTACTAGTAAAATTGTTTGAAATGTTTGATTAAATTAAAAATGATTTTAGATGCACAGCTGAGTTCCCACGGAAGAAAGAGAAACTCAGGAGTCCAGAAACAAAGAGGGGACTAAACAGCACAGATGACAGTTGATGAGTTGATAATGTGTCTTCCCTTAGGTGTCAGTGAGGGTCAACAACCAGGAGTGTCAGGAGATGAGGCCCTGCACTAGGGTTACAAGAAAAAAAATACAGAACAATACAGGATGCCTATATACATGTATATATATACATGTATATAGACATCCTGTATTATGTGTGTGTGTATATATATATATATATATATAAAATATAAAATATATATGTATAAACAAGCATATATATATATATATATTTTTTTTTTGGCTAAGTATGGCAGTTGGACCCACCTACAATGGAAATTGTACCCATTATTACAGTTAAAAAATGTCAAAGCCCTGAAACAGTTTTTCACATATGAGGCTAAAAATTACAATTAGGACAATCAGAGCCCCTAGATCTTGAGATTATACAACAATAGCATGGAAGAGAACATAAAATTCAATGTTAGAAATCCAAACTCTAAGAAAACAAACAACAAAACCCCCAGAATTTGACAAAGAAACAAAGTTTCTAAAAACAGAAAATGCAGTCACTGAAACAAACAGCACAGTAAAGCCCTCAAGGGGTAGATTTAACAGCAAATTGAACACAGTAGAAGAGAGGATTAATGAACTGGAAAAGAGAGTTGAAGAAGCACAGAGAACTGAAATGGTGAAAAAGAAGTTTAGGAGACACAGATAACAGAATCAGAATATTCAACATATGTCTAATAGAGATTCCAGAAAGAGTATGAAAAGAATGAAGTAGAGATATTTGAAGATAAAATG
Organism: Balaenoptera borealis; assembly: GCF_965194805.1. Classification (NCBI taxonomy): domain Eukaryota; kingdom Metazoa; phylum Chordata; class Mammalia; order Artiodactyla; family Balaenopteridae; genus Balaenoptera; species Balaenoptera borealis. The sequence continues at coordinate 78,994,689 of NC_138872.1, forward strand.
ACTAAGAATTTTCCAGAATTGTTGAGACATGATTCTCAAGAATTAAGAAACACTGTGAATACTAAATATAATTTAAAATAGGTCCAAATAGATTCCCATGGTAATAAAAAGCAGATAAAGGTAAAAAAAAAAAAGATTTTATTTCTCACAGATCCTTTCTGAAAGAATTCCTAATGGATATACTTCAGGAAGAAGAAATTTCTACTTAGAGCATTATAAGAAGCAGTGAAGAATGAGGAGGGGAAGTGACAGAGGGAAGTGACCTTGGCAAATCCTCTCCTCAGAAAAAGCAATGATAAAACTGGCAAAATTATCCAATACAACTATTTCAGTACTCTGGAAGGTAACTAAAGGCATACAACAAATTGAAAGGCATTTATTCAAGAAAAATTGAACCTCAGTAATAACAGTGGGTCTGTCGCATTTTATCTCCAGGCTGCTTCCATTTCCCTTCCCCCACCCCCAATGCCAAGACATGGTAGCCATGAAAACTGGCAGCCTCAATTCTGCTGCTGGAGGAGCTGACCTGATTTGCAGCTCTGCAAAAAAGCTCATGGTGAGGGGCGATGTTGAAAATAACATCAATTGGTGGCAAACAATTGGGAAAGGCCACTGTCACAGTTGCCTAAGGCTACAATGCTGCCTGGGGCAAGCAAGAGAGCAGTCAAAATTTTGAAGAGGAGATGTAGGGCACAAGATAGCCACAGGGGGCTTTGAGAAGCTCTGACATATTCCTGGGGATCTAGAGGTGTGCACACAGTTGTGCATACAGTTGAGGACCCCCAGTCCAGATCCCTGGCTGAACATCAGGCCTTGTGCAAGCAGAAAGTAAAAACCAAGGCAGACTTGTAACCTGCCTGAACTTTGTGTGCCCCAGTCCACACACAGACCCACTTGGCAAAGGGCGGAAGGCACTGGCTCAAGGGGTTTAAGAAAAACTTCTGACCAACCACTGGCTGGCCACTAAGCTATGCTGACCCAGGGGTGATACCTAGGAAGTTAAGCTTAAAAGTAAAAACAAGATGAAACAACAACAACAACAACAACAAAACACCAAACCAGAATAAAACTGAACAGAGACTTTGGTGGCTGCACATTGTGGGGAAGACATACTATAAAGAATTAGTCCAGACAAGTCACTAAGTCAACCAACCAGCCAACCAGCAAACAACAACAACAATGACAGGATCAACAACAACAGTCCCTGGGAGATCAGGATCCAGAGTTACAATATATTCTCTAAAATATTCAGTTTTCAGTAAAAAATTATGAGGCAGATCTCATTTAATCCTCCCAACAGAGCTATTTCTAACTCACATTTGTGGAAAATGAGGCTCAGAGTGATAAAGTAGCTTGCTCCAAATCACACGGCTAGGACACGGCTGCACTGACACACTAATTTTGGTCTGACTGACATGCAAAGGAACAGGAAAGTATAGCCCAAACACAGGGGGAAAAAGCAGTAATAAGAAACTGTCTGAAGGGGCCCAGACACTGGACTTAGTAGACAAAGACTTTAAATCAGCTGTTACAAATATGTTCAAAGAACTAAAGAATACATGTTTATTGAATTAAAGGAAAGTATGACAACTATTCGTCAAATAAAGAACATCAATAAAGAAATGGAAATGGCTTAAAAAGAACCAAATAGGAAAGTACAGTAACTGAAATAAAAAATTCACTAGAGAGACTCAACAACAGGTTTGAGTTGACAGAAGAAGGCATTAGTAAATTTGAAGATAGGTCCATACAGATAATCCAGTTTGAAGACTAGACAGAAAATAGAATAAAGAAAAATTGTTGAGTGGAACGCTATCGAGTATATCGACATACATGTAATGGGAGTCCCAGAAGCAGGGCCAGCTATGTAATTTGTGGGTCCCAGTGCAAAATGAAAATGTGAGGACTTTTTCTTTATTCCATGAAAATGTGTTGACTTTTCATGGTGTTTTTTAATTTGCTATTTAATGTTGTGTACTTACAGGCTTGGAGATACTTGTGGGACTTGTTATATGGAAACCTGCTGACACCTTGATTTTGGCCCAGTGACACTGATTTTCAGATTTCCAAAACAGTGAGAGAAAATATTTCTGTTGTTTTAAGCCACCAAGTTTGTGGCAATTTGTTATAGCAGCCATAGGAAACTAATACAAACACTAAATATCTGTAGGGACTTCCCTGGTGGTCCAGTGGTTAAGATGCCACACTCCCAATGCAGGGGGCCCGGTTTCGATCCCTGGTCAGGGAACTAGATCCCACATGCCGCAACTAAAAGATCCCGTGTGCCGCAACTAAGACCCAGCGCAGCCAAATAAATAAATAAATAAATTAATTAATTAATTAATATTAAAAAAAATAAAAACTGTAGGATGTGGCTATAGGAGTTCAATGTACAACCATAAATACCTGTATTTAAAAATAAATTACACATAAAATAAGAAACAGCAAATAATCTCAGAAATGTAGAAAAAGAAAAATGGAGCAAATGCAAAGAAATTAGAAGGAAGGAAGGAACCTAAACCAGAGCAAAAATTAATGAACCATCAAACAAATAAATAATAAAGAAGATCTACATGAAATTTCTAAAAATCTTATATGTTCTGGTATAATGTTGTAAGTCATAATTCTAGGTATTACTTTAAAATGTATATCTCAGAAATAACTAACAAAAATAAAAATAAAAATAAATAAATAAAGAAGATCTATAAAAAGAAACCTGTGGGAAAATTATCAAGAAAAGAGGCACAAATTAACATTTTCAGAAATGATAAAGAGGACAGAGAGATTTAAACTATTTATCATTTTCTAACAATAATTTCAAATCTTAAGTCAAATGGTGAGTTTTCTAGAAAAATGCAAGTTATCAAAACTGACTCAAGATGACATAGAAAATCATCAAAGTGTAAAACAAAAATGTTGCATACCATACAGTTTTACAAGAATCAAGTCATTAGCCACTGCAGTCGCTGACCTACAGTGCACCATGAAAGGAATTCAAGACCAAGAACAGGATGAGGCACTTTGTGCTTTGGGAAAACAGGCAAAACAGGCCCTTAGATAGTTAGCTATATTTCGGGAAACATTTTTATGAACCCAGATTCTTGCATCTTCCCATACTTAGAAAAGCACTAGAATCATTAACTGGGATGTCTGTTCCTTGTGACTAGCAGTAACTTCCTACTGAGATGTATGCCTGATTGCATGTGCTCCTTAGCCAAAATCATATATATACTGGCTTCTCCCCGCCACATCTTCAGAGCAGTTTCTCAGAGCTATCTGAGAGGCTGTCTCCTGGGCTATAGTCCTCAGCAAAACACTGAATAAAACTCAACTCACAGCTCTTAACGTTGTGTGTTTTTCTCTCAGTCAATGAAAGAAATTGAACGGTATGTTAAATCTTTTAAAAATGACAAGATTCACAGCGGCTTTATAGGTGACTTCTGCCAAACATTCAAGGAATTTCACAAGAGTGTAACACATAGTCTTCTAGAGAATAGAAAAAGAAAAACAAAAAGAACAGTACCCAAATATTATATGAAGCTAGTATAAGCTCAATGCCAAAACAAAACAAGGATAACAGGGGAATGGAAACCTAGAGGACCATCTTCCTCTGAATTACAGGTGTAAGTATCATAAAAAAATCTTAGCCAATAAAATCCAACAGTATATACAAAAATGAACACATTATAGCAAAATTGGGTTTGTTCCAAGAACGCAAGGTTTTTAACATTAAAAAAAATTAATGTAGGGACTTCTCTGGCGGTCCAGTGGTTAAGCCTCTGCGCTTCCACTGCAGGGGGCATGGGTTTGATCTCTGGTCGGGGAACTAAGATCCTGCATGCCGCGTGGTGTGGCCAAAATAAAATAAAATAAAATAATCTTAAAAACATTAATGTAAGTTATCACGTTGTCAGTTTTACAAAGAAAAACCATAAGCACCCCAATAGATGAATAGGAAATTTCCATACTTTTCAAAATCTATTCATGCTATAACCTCTTAGCAAATAATGAATAGCAGGGAACTTCTTTAACTGGATACAGAGTATTTACCAAAATCCTATAATAAAAATAATTTTCAAAAGAGAAATATTGAAAGTATCCTTTTAAAATTAGGAACAAGAAAAGCTTGCCCAATATCCACTTCTGTTCAACATTGTATACGTGGTAGTAGTCAGTACATCGAAACCAGAAAAATAATCTAAGGGTATTGGGCTTGAAATAGGTCATGTTGGTTCACAATTTAAAAAAAAAAACTATATATGTGATCATCTATCATTGAGGGTTTTCCTATTTATGGAAGAATTAACAATATTTGCAAAATTAATTTGTTATTGGCATGTTTGAGCTTCTTAAAGTAGAATTTTAAACCTTTTCATGAATGGTTTTGGGCCAACCTCAGAAGGAAACAGAGCCCATTTTACATACATGTGATTGCTTTGCTGTATTAACTCAGCAGCTTACAAGAAGGAATGCACTCTAAAAGAAGGAAAGTATATAATTTTAAAAGCCATATTAATCTGTATAAAACAGCTGGTTCTGCTATAAACTCTGATAAAAAGACTTAGTAATTTGATTTCATACTTAAATAGTATTTTTGTGGTGGGAATTATCGTTAAAGTGATATATGATTCCAACAAATACAACACAGTTTTATTGTATTACAAAGTACTGTATTGATTTGCCAAAATTTTGTAATTTGGAAAAGTAATTACCTTGTTTATATTTGTATTTCCAGAAGTCTTTATGATTTAGAAGGCTGTATTATAGGCTGATTATGTTAACTGAAATCTATTACCTACATTTCGCAGCACTCTAAGCTTAAACAGAACAGTTGTTCACATCTTTTAGCATTTTACATTTGCCTAATTTATAAAATTGCCATGTGTCAAAAATCACACTTCTGTAATTGCTAGAGCATGATATATGAGATTATTTGAAAGTAATCACATTTTGAAGTAATTGTGAACACAGAACATTCTTTTTAAAAGGAGACAGGCATTATTTGACTTATCAACTACAGCATAATTCCTAGGTGCTTAACGCTTTTAATAATGTGGTGCCACAGCTGGGGAAAAACAACTGACTTAATCACTAGATGCACTGCAGTGGTTCTTAATTATGGGAAATCCTTATTTCTGATTCTGTATGTATGTGTGTGTGTGTGTGCATATATATATATATATATATATATATATTTTTTTTTTTTTTTTTTTTTTTTTTTTTTTTGCTGCACCATGTGGCATGTGGAATCTTAGTTCCCCAATCAGGGCTCGAACCCGCCCCCCTGCAGTGGAAGTGCGGAGTCTTAACCACTGGACTGCCAGGCAAGTCCCTATTTCTGATTCTGAAGGCCAGGGGCTATCTGAAAAACAATAGAGTAAGTGAATTTTGTTTCCTATTTCAGGGCATGTAATTGACAACCACTAAACAGTATTTCTGATATTGGCAATTGTTGCATACAGAGTAGTTTGCTAATAGGCAATTAGCTTTGCCTTTATTTATTTACATTTTTTAATAGTTTTTTTAAATTAAAAGTTTTTTAATTTTTAAAAAAATTTATAAATTTATAAATTTATTTATTTTTGGCTGCGTTGGGTCTTAGTTGCTGCATGCAGGCTTTCTCTAGTTGTGGCGAGCAGGGGCTTCTCTTCATTGCTGTGCATGGGCTCTAAGCCCGCGGGCTTCAGTAGTTATGGCACGCAGGCTCAGTAGTTGTGGTGCACGGGCTTAGTTGCTCCGCAGCATGTGGGATCTTCCCGGACCAGGGATCGAACCTGTGTCTCCTGCATTGGCAGGCAGCTTCTTATCCACTGTGCCACCAGGGAAGCCCACTTTGTCTTTATTTTATAATGCTTAATGTAAGTGATCAACTTAAAGTTTCTTATAAAAGAGAAAGTTAATATATGCATGTAAACCACAGAAACAAGATACTAACTTATTTGAAAAATAGAGTTCTTTCTACTTAGAATATTGGTTACAAAACCCACGTGATCATCTCAATAGATGCAGAAGAAGCATTTGACAAAATTCAACACCCTGTCATGATAACACTCAACAAACTAAGAACAGAAGGAAACTTCCTCAGTCTGATAAGGGGCATAAACCCACAGCTTAACATCATATGTAATGGTGAAAGATTGAAAGCTTTCTAAGATCAGGAACAAGACAAGGGTGTCTGCTCTTGCCACTTCTGTTCAACATTGTACTGGAGGTTCTAGGCAGGGCAATTAGGGAAGAAAGGCAGATAAAGGCATTCAGACTGGAAGGGAAAAATAAAAACTATATTTGCAGATGACATGATCTTGTGTATAGAAAATCCTGAGAAATCCACAAAAAATTAGTAGAGCTAATAAAAGAGTTCAGCAAGGAAACAAGATTAATATACAAAAATCAATTGTATTTGCATTCACTAGCAATGAACAACCCAAAAAGAAATGAACAATTTCATTAAAAGAACAAAGTGCTTAGGAATAAATGTAACAAAAGAAGTGCACAATTTATACAATGAAAACTTCAAAACGTCATTGAAAGAAATTTAAGACCCAAATAAATGGAAAGACATGTTCATGGATTAGAAGAGTTAATATTGTTAAGATATCAGTACTCCAATACTCCTCAATTGATCTACAGATTCAAAGCAATCTCTATCAAAAACCCTAGCTAGGGGACTTCTCTGGTGGCGCAGTGGTAAAGAATCCACCTGCCAATGCAGGGGACACGTGTTCAAGCCCTGGTCTGGGAAGATCCCACATGCCATGGAGCAACTAAGCCCTCGAGCTACAACTACTGAGCCTGTGCTCTAGAGCCCAGGAGCCACAATTACTGAGCCCAAGTGCCGCAACTACTGAAGCCCGCGCGCCTAGAGCCCGTGCTCCACAACAAGAGAAGCCACTGCACTGAGAAGCCCGCGCACTGCGACCAAGAGTAGCCCCCACTTGCCGCAACTAGAGAAAGCCCGTGCACAGCAATGAAGACCTAAAGCAGCCAAAAAAAACCAAACAAACAGGAAACCCCCCAAAAATAACAAAAACCCCAAAACAAAAAACAAAACAAAAAAAACCCCAAACAAACAAAAACACCAAAACAAAGAAACCCTAGCTGGGTTTTTTTTTTTTTGCCCCAGAAACGGACAAGCTGTTCCTAAAATTCATATGGAAATTTAATGGACCCCAAATAGCCAAAACAATCTTGAAAAAGAAGAACAAAGTTGGAGGGCTCACATTTCCTGATTCCAAAGGTTACTACAAAGTAACAGAGATCAAGACCATTGATACCGGCATAAAGATAAACATTAATCAATAGAATAGAATGGAAAGTTCAGAAATAAACCCATACAAATATGGTCAATCGATTTTTGACAAGAGTGCCAAGATCATTCAACGGAGGAAGAATAGTCTCTTCAACAAATGGTAGTGGGACAACTCACTGACCACATGCAAAAGAATGAAGCTGGACCCCTACCTCATGTCACATACAAAAATTAACTCAAATCATAAGTCTAAATGTAAGATCTGAAACTATAAAACTCTTGGCACTTTGAAAAACAGTTTGGCAGTTCTTCAAAAAGTTAAACATAGAGTTGCCATATCTGCCAGCAATCCACTCTTAGGTATACGCTGAAGAGAACTGAAAATGCATGTTCATACAAAAACTGGTAACAGATGTCCATAGCAGTATTATAATAGTCAAAAGGTGGAAACAATCCAAATGTCCATCAGCTCATGAATGGATAAACAAAATGCAGTACATGAATACAATGGAACATTATTCAGCCCTAAAGAGGAATGGATGAATCATGCTACAAGATGGATGAACCTTGAAAACATTATTCTAAATGGAAGAAGCCAGACACAAAAGGCCACATACTGTATGATTCTGGAATGTCCAGAATAGGAAAATCCATAGAAACGGAAAGTAAATTCATGGTTTTCAGAGGCTGTGGAGAGGGGGAAAATGGGGAGTGTCTCCTAGTGTGGATGGGATTTCTTTTAGGGGTGATGAAACGTTCTGTGATTTGATTGTGCTGATGGTTGTAAATATAACTTTGTAAATACATTAAAAACCGCTTGAGGGACTTCCCTGGTGGCACAGTGGTTAAGAGTCCGCCTGCCAATGCAGGGGACACGGGTTTGAGCCCTGGTCTGGGAAGATCCCACATGCCGTGGAGCAACTAAGCCCGCGAGCCACAACTACTGAGCCCACATGCCACAACTACTGAAGCCTGTGCACCTAGAGCCTGTGCTCCGCAACAAGAGAAGCCACTGCAATGAGAAGCCCGCACACTGCAACGAAGAGTAGCCCCCACTCGTCGCAACTAGAGAAAGCCCGCGTGCAGCAATGAAGACCCAACGCAGCCAAAAATAAATAAACAAACAAACAAATAAAAATACCGATGGAATTAAAAAAAAACCATGATTCACTTAAAAAAATGCTTGATTATCTGTAGAAGGATGAATTTTATGTGAATTATATCTTAATGAAAAATACATGTATAAAATATTGTTTAGCTTAAGGTTTATTAGTCCATTTGTAAAAGCAGCTCAAATACATTAAGTATTTGATTTTTTTTGGAAACAGAAGATTGGTTTTACAACCAAAACAACTTTTTTTTTTTTTTTTTTTAATTTTTGGTCGCACCTCGCAGCATGCGGGATCTTAGTTCCCCGACCAGGGATGGAACCCGTGCCCCCTGCAACAGAAGCATGGAGTCCTAACCACTGGACCACCAGGGAAGTCCCCGAAACAACATTTTAACTAAACAAACTGTGGGTAACTATTTATATTTGGAAACAAGTTGGTTTGTAGAATATGTGTAAGGTAGATTTGTTCCTTAAAAAGTGTTATGTTCTAATTATCATTTATTTCTTAAAAACAGATAAATAGGTTGAACAACCTGACAAGCCTACAGCCCCTACTTCCTCGGGGAATTTGCTGGGTATAGGGTGATGGGATTGAGGCTACAAAGCAGAGAGAGTTGGCACAGTCTCATGGTGCTTAGATTCTAGGACACTACTAGAGTTAAGTATAAAAGTGAAGCCAAACTAACCAAGGCTACACTGCAACTCCTTCTGAATTCAATTCCTTTTTTTTCCTTTTTTTGGTCTCACCGCATGGCTTGCAGGATCTTTGTTCCCCGACCAGGGACTGAACCCAGCCTCCCTGCAGTGGAAGCGCAGAGTCCTAACTGCTGTATCACCAGGGAATTCCCCAGTTTTTTATTTTAGATATTTTATTTTTAAGTTCTAGAACTTCAATTTGCTTCTTTTTCATAGTTTCCATTTCTCCACTAAGATTTCCTAATTCATCATGAAAAAATTTTCCTTTACTTAATTGGCATAATTATAATAGCTACTTTAAAATAAAATTCCATAGTGCTAATGTTGACGTTTGGATTATTTTGGGATTGGCCTTGGATGATTGATTTTCTTTTCTGTTGAGATTTTCCTATTGGTTTTATATTGAAGATTTTGGATTTTATCCTGAACCTTGTGAATATTATGTTGAAGAGACTCTAGATTCTTATTTATTTATTTATTTATGGCTGCGTTGGGTCTTTGTTGCTGGGCGCGGGCTTTCTCTAGTTGTGGCGAGTGGGGGCTACTCTTCGTTGCGATGCACGGGCTTCTAATTGTGGTGGCTTCTCTTGTTGCGGAGCACGGGCTCTAGGCGCGTGGGCTTCCATAGTTGTGGCTCGCGGGCTCTAGAGCACAGGCTCAGTAATTGTGGCTCACGGGCTTAGTTGCTCCGTGGCATGTGGGATCTTCCCGGACCAGGGCTCGAAACTGTGTCCCCTGCATTGGCAGGCGGATTCTCAACCACTACGCCACCAGGGAAGCCCCGGGAAGCCCCTCTAGATTCTTTTATATAACTCTGTGTTGGTTTTTTAAAGGCAATTAATTGGGTGGACTCAAATTCAAGCTCTGTCTCTTGGGCAGCAGCTTAAATCTTCATTTGGTTCTTTTGGCTGCCTTGAATCTGCCCTTGCATACATGGTGTAGGGATCAGCCAGAGACTTTGGCAACTTATACCAGCATCCGGGACTCCCCTGGCCCTCTTCTTTCCATGAATCCCCTTTAGTTCCATCAGCTGTACTTGTCCCAAATACTGCCCTCTGGTTCTTCAAGCCAGAGAGATTACTTTTAGTTTGGACAGAGCACTTACTATACGACCCTGACTTTGTCTTGACCTCAGGCTAAAAGCTGTAAAAATGGGAAACTCATACTGTGCTAGTCCCTTCTTCCAATTTTCAACTCCCCTTCAGAATCTGCCTCTCTTCACACTCCAGTGCCTCCATGCTATTTACAAATATTTATCTAGTGTTTACAGTTATTATCTGTGGGAGGGTTGGGTTTGTTAGGGGTTTACTTGGCCATGCTGGAAGTGAAACCAAAATTTCCAACTTTGATGAAAAGCATTAACCCATAGATTAATAAAAACTTCATGAAACCCAAACTGGATAAGCAGAAAGGAAATCACACCTAAGCAAACCAGAGTCAAGCTGCTAAAAACCAAAGGTAAAGAGAAAATCTCAGAAAGAGACAAAGAAAAAAGACATAACATACAAGGGAACAGTAAGAAAAATGGCTAACATCTAATCAGAAACACTGGAAACCAGAAGACAATAGAAAGGCATATGTAAAGGCTGAAAATGCAACTTGTCAGCTTAGAATTCTATACTCAGTGAAAACAGCTCTGAAAAATGAAGGTAAAATAAATACCTTTTTTTTGATAAACAAAGTAGAGAGAATTTGTCTCTAGCAGACAGGCACTATGAAAATTGCAATAGGATGTTTGTCCATCAGAGAGGAAATGATACCAGATGGAAACTCAGATCTAAAGGGGGGGAATGAGAAGCACCACAGATTGTAATTACGAAGGTAAAAATAAGGACTATTTTTTTCTTTTCTTAATTTATTCAAGAAAGTTGGTGGTTAAAGCAAAACAACAATAACAAAAATAACAATGCATTGTGAGGTTTATAGCATAGTAGAAGCAAAACATGTTACAATAAACACACAAAGGATGGGAATAGATAAATGGAATTACATGGTTGAGAGGTCCCTATGCTATATGTGAAGTGATAAACATTAATTCAAGGTAAACTGAGTTAAGTGGAGGGTTAGTTTTATAATTTATAGAGCAATCAGTAAGACGTACTACAAAGAGGTATAACTAAAAAGCCAAAGAAGGGACTTCCCTGGTGGTGCAGTGGTTAAGAATCCGCCTGCCAATGCAGAGGACACGGGTTCGATCCCTGGTCTGGGAAGATCCCACATGCCGCGGAGCAACTAAGCCTGCGAGCCACAGCTACTGAGGCCGCACACCACAACTACTGAAACCTGAGTGCCTAGAGCCCACGCTCCACAAGAGAAGCCACTGCAATGAGAAGCCTGCACACCGCAACAAAGAGTAGCCCCCACTCACCGCAACTAGAGAAAGCCCACACACATAACGAAGACCTAATGCAGCCAAAAAATAAACAAAAATTAAAAAAAAAAGCCAAAGAAGGAGATAAACTGGAATTCTAAAAAACAAAGAACTCAGTTCAAAAGAAGCCAGAAAGAGAAAAATATAGGAACAAAGAACAGATGGACAACTAGAAAATAAAAGCAATAATTACCAACGATATTAAATGTAAATGGACGAAACATTATCAAGGCAAAGTTTGAAAGACTGAATAACAAAACACGACCAAGTCATATGCTGTTTTCAAGAGATGCAGCTTAAATATAAATACATAGATAGGTTCAAAACAAAAGGATGCAAAAAGATATACCACGGAACCACTAACCATAAGAAAGGTGAAATGGCTACATTAATGTCAGAGATAAAGAAGAACATTTCATAATGATAAACGGGTCAATTTTTCAAGAAGACATAGCAATCCTAAATGTGTAGGTACCTATTAATACAGCTTCCAAAAACAAGAAGCAGGGAAAGGATAGTTTTTTCAGTAAATGGTGTTACCTAAACTTACTGTGTTAATCATTTCACAATGTATACATATATCAAATCATTATGTTGTACACCTGAAACTAATATAATATTATGTGCCAATTATATCTCAATTTTAAAAGAATTTTTAAATTTAAAAAATCCTAATGGTGCTAGAACAATTAGCTATATATAAATATCAATATATGCCCCGCAAAATGAACCTGATCACTAAGTTCACATTCTTTTTTAAAATAATTAATTAATTAATTAACTAATTAATTTTTGGCTGTGTTGGGTCTTTGTTGCTGCGTGCAGGCTTTCTGAAAAGGACTTTTTTTCCCTTTTCATCTGAAAAAGGACTTGAATGTAGAATATTTAAGAACCCTTAAAACTCAATAATATGAAGAACAAAACCGATAAGAAATGGCAAAAGCTGGGAATTCCCTGGCGGTCCTGTGGTTAGGACTCCGCACTTTCACTGCTGGGGGCATGGGTTCGATCCCTGGTCGGGGAACTAAGATCCCTCATGCTGCACGGCCTGGCCAAAACAAAACAAACAAAAGAAAGAAATGGCAAAAGCTTTGAACAGATACTTGACCAGATAAAGTACATGGATGGCAAATAAGCAAATGAGAAGATGCTCAAAATAACTGATCACTAGAGAAATGCATGTTAAGCTCACAGTGAGATGCCAGTGGATACAATTAAAACGACTGATGGTATCTATTTCTGGCAAGGATACAGAGAAACCAGAACTCTCAGACATTGTTGGTAGAAATGAACAATGGTGTGGCCACTGTGACAGTTTCTTATAAAGCTAAAGATATACTTACCACGTGACCCAGCAATTCCACTCCTGGGAATTTATTCAATGGAAATGAAGACATATGTCCTCACAATGACTGTATATAAATGTATTATATCCGAAACCCAGAAATAACCAAAATGTCCATTAACAGAAGAATATATAAACAAATTACAGTATATTCCTGCAATGGAATACAAAATGAGCAATAAAAAGAATAAAGTTCAACTATACTCAACAATATGGACACACCTGGAAGGAATTAGGTTGAACAAAAGAAGTCAGACATAATAGAGTACATGCTGTATGATTCCAGTTATTTGAAGTTTAAGAACTGGAAAACGTGTCCTAGGTGATAGAAATCATAACAGTGGTTGCCCATGGGGTGGGGGGGGATTGATGGGAAAAGCCCCAAGGGAACTTTCTGGGGATATGAAAATGCTCTATTTCTTGATTGGGGTGGTGGCTACATGGGTGTAAACTTTATTAAAATTCTTCAAATTGAGCACTTAAGATTTGTGCATCTCACTTGTGTGTAGATTTTACCTAAAAATTATCTTGGCAGTTCCTTTTCCCTACTTTATGTTTTAGGTTTATTAGGTCTCTTCTGTTTTTCGGTGCTAATTAATGGAATTCTGGGAAGTAGGTTTGAAAATGCTGCTAGTAAAGAAAATCTAAGAGAAGTATATGTTGTCTTGTCCTACAGCTGCAGAGATGCAGACCATCACTGAGGATCATAAAGCTATTTCTGATAGAGCATTCACCAAAGTATTAGTTCTGCACTCCTATCTGATGTGAGTTTGCAAATGTATAATCTTCTTCTAGAAATGGTATTTGTTCGAATGAGTCTTTTTTATTTTTATTTTTAAAATTTATTTATTTACTATTTTTGCCTGTGTTGGGTCTTCACTGCTGTGCGCGGGCTTTCTCTAGTTGCAGCAAGCGGGGTCTACTCTTCGTTGCAGCACGTGGGCTTCTCATTGCGGTGGCTCCTCTTGTTGTGGAGCGTGGGCTTCAGTAGTTGTGGCACGTGGGCTCAGTAGTTGTGGCTCGTGGGTTCTAGAGCGCAGGCTCAGTAGTTGTGGCGCACGGGCTTAGCTGCTCCATTGAATGTGGCATCTTCCTGGACCAGGGCTCAAACCCGTGCCCCCTGCATTGGCAGGCAGATTCTTAACCACTGCGCCACCAGGGAAGTCCTCTGGTTATCTCATTTAATAATTTGTTGCACTTATAATGGTGTTTAAGTTGATGTATATGCTTTCTGAAATATATACATAATTAATCTTCTTTTTATTAAGTCAAGAAAGGATCATTGGCAATTTTTTCCTTTCCCTACCCACAAAAATTTAATAAGACTCCAAACCTATTGGATTTCTTATTCAAACAGAGGGTTGCAGAGTCTGAGTCTTATTTAAATTTATTGGGCTAACCAGAAATAAACCAACCCACCTGCGGTCAATTAATCTTCAACAAAGGAGCCAAGAATATACTATGGAAAAAAGACAGTCACTTCAGCAAGTGGTGTTGGGAAAGCTGGACAGCCTCATGTAAATCAGTGAAGTTAGAACACTCCCTTACGCCATACACAAAAATAAATTCAAAATGGCTTAACGACTTAAATATAAGACATTACATCATAAAACTCCTAGAAGAGAACATAGGCAAAACATTCTCTGACATAAATCGTACCAATGTTTTTTTAGGTCAGTCTCCCAAAGCAACAGAGATAAAAGCAAAAATAAACAAATGGGACCTAATCAAACTTAAAAGCTCTTGTACAGCAAAGGAAACCATAAATAAAACAAAAAGACAACCTACAGACTGGGAGAAAATATTTGCAAATGATGTGACCAACAAGGGCTTAATTTCCAAAATATACAACAGCTCATACAACTCAACAACAACAAAAAACAGACAACCCAATAAAAAAATGGGCAGAAGACTTAAATAGACATTTCTCCAAAGAAGACATACAGATGGCCAACAGGCACATGAAAAGATGCTCAACATCGCTAACTGTTAGAGAAATGCAAATCAAAAGTACAATGAGGTACCACCTCACACTGGTCAGAATGGCCATCATTTTAAAAATTTAATAATAACAAATGCTGGAGAGGGTGTGGAAAAAAGGGAACCCTCCTACATTGTCGGTGGGAATGTAAATTGATGCAGCCACTATGGAAAACGGTATGGATGTTCCTCAAAAAACTAAAAATGGAGTTGCCGTATGATCCAGCAATCCCATTCCTGGGCATATATATGGACAAAACTACACTTCAAAAAGATAATGCATCTTTATATTCATAGCAGCACTATTCACAATAGCCAAGACATGGAAACAACCTAAATGTCCATCGACAGATGAATGGATAAAGAAGATGTGGTACATATATACAATGGAATACTACTCAGCCATAAAAAAGAATGAAAAAATGCCATTTGCAGCAACATGGATGAACCTAGAGATTATCATACTAAGTGAAGTAAGCCAGACAGAGAAAGACAAATACCATATGATATCACTTATATGTGGAACCTAAAATACGACACAAATGAACATATCTATGAAACAGGAACAGACTCACAGGCATAGAGAACAGACTTGTGGTTGCCAAGGGGGAGGGGGTAGGTGAGGGATGGAGTGGGAGCTTGGGATTAGCAGATGCAAACTATTATATATAGAATGGATTAAACAACAAGGTCCTACTGTATAGCACAGGGAACTATATTCAATATCCTCTGATAAACCACAATGGAAAAGAATATGAAAAAGAATGTATATACATGTATAACTGACTCACTTTGCTCTACAGCAGAAATTAACACAATGCTGTAAATCAACTCTACTTCAGTAAAATAAATTTTGAAAAATAAATTTATCGGGCTAAGAGGTAGAAGCAGAGAGGCGTTGATGGACTGGTTTGATGGAGTGGTAAAGAGGTTAACATAGAAAAAGAGCAGATGTTGAATGATTTAATTACTGAAGGAATAATTTAGTTGCTCTTCCTGAGAGTAAGATGGCAGCTGGGAGTCCTAGATCTTACAAGCTCAATTATTCATTATTCTGTTCATTTATCCAGCAAATATTTCAACTCCACTCCAGTACCAAGTACTGTATCAATCAGGGACTAGTCAGGATAATGGAAACCAAACTTTATAACTTACCAAGACCTAGGAGCTCTACATTGTATCTTCATGTAGCTGGTGTTCAGAACCCTGAGGAAAGGGAGCCCTTGGGTGGTACCCAGACTACTGAGGAGGCTGTGTCATGTGGCTGGTACTCAGACCTGTGAAGAGAGAGCTATGGGCAGCCTGGGCTATGCCTGCTGCAAGTAGTTGGGGGCAGAAGTCAAGTGTTTGCTGTTGCTTGAGAAATACAGACAATCCCTGGAAAGCTGGAAGTCATCCTTTTTCCTCTTTGTCCATCTTCCAAGGTCCCTTTAGTGATTCCCATTGTCAGAAGTTAGAAGGAAGCCAGCTGGCAAGAGAAGTAGACCTTAAAAGGTGGGACCATGAAATTGATTTGGTTACACCCCTGACCTTGAACTCAGTGCTGAGCACCTTGCCAATGTAAATGGGATTCTGATGTCCCCTGGCATAAAGAGACATCTCAGATAAACTGATTACCACTCGTGGTTGCTTGAGAAGTGCCCAGTGCCATGTGAAAACAAATAGCTAAGGAAAACTATAAGAATGGTGAGGTGGGCTGGCTACTTCTGACTGCACTGCAGAGTTACAGGAAGAAAGGGAATAGCTTAGGGCTTTTAATTCTCAGCTTAAGTCATGGTCAAAGAACCAGAGGGCTTTATGGTGGCTTTATTAGGTATCTATTGCTGTGTAACAAATTCGTCTAGAAGTTAGTGTCTTAAAATATTAATAAACACTTATCTCTCAGTTTCTGATGGTCTGGAATTCAGGAGTGACTTATCTGGACAGTTCTGGCTCAGGGTCTCTGATAAGGTTGCAGTCAAGATATTGACTGGGACCACAGTCATCTGAAGGCTTTACTAGGGCTGGTGAATCCACTTCAAAGGTACTACTTCACATGGCTGTAAAGGTGGTACTTCTATAATATCTATTTTTCCTTTCAGTTCTAGGAATTTTTGCTTTATGTATTTCAAAACAATGTTTTTAGATGCATACACATTTCAGATAGTTACGTCTTCTTGGCTAGTTGATTCTTTTATTATTATGTCATTCTCTTTTTAAAAAAATTTATTTATTTATTTATTTATTTTTGGCTGTGTTGGGTCTTCGTTTCTGTGCAAGGGCTTTCTCCAGTTGCGGCGAGCGGGGGCCACTCTTCATCGTGTTGGGCGGGCCTCTTACTGTCGCGGCCTCTCCCGTTGTGGAGCGCAGGCTCAGTAGTTGTGGCTCACGGGCCTAGCCGCTCCACGGCATGTGGGATCTTCCCGGACCGGGGCACGAACCCGTGTCCCCCGCATTGGCAGGCGGATTCCTAACCACTGCGCCACCAGGGAAGCCCTGTAATTCTCTCTTTATCCCTAATCATCTTCCCAGTTCTGAAGTCTACTTTGATTGATATTAATCTAATCTATCTCATCTAATCTAAATATAGCCAGTCCAGCTTTAAAAAAAATTAGTGTTTGTGTGGTGTATCGTTTCATCCTTTTACTTTATCTATATAATTACATTTCAAGTTGGTTTCTTGTAAGCAGCATATAAATTATTTTTTGAATCCAATCCGACGATCTCTTTTTTTTTTTTTGTAGAAACACTTTATATTCAATATATTATAGAATTCTTTGACTATTACATGGTTTGCAAATATTTTCTGTATGTTGCAAATATTTCTTCTGGCTTGCCATCTGCTTTGGTATGATTTTAAAAAAATTATTTAAAAAATTTACACAGAGTAAAATTAACTTCTTTTTCCACTTACAGTTCTAGGTGTTTTAACACATTTATAGATTCATATAACCACCACCACAATCATTGTATTTTACAGAGGAAGTGTTTTAATTTTGATGAAGTCTAATTTATCAACCTTTTTTTTTTTTTGATTGTGCTTTTGGTGTCACATCTAAGAAATCTTTGTTTAACCCAAGTCATGCAGATTTTCTTTGTTTTCATATAAACATTTTATACATTCACATTTTACATTTAGATCTATGGTCCATTTAAAAAATATATTTATTTATTTATTTATTTGGCTGCGCTGGGCCTCAGTTGCAGCACGTGGGATCTTCGTTGCTGCATGCGGGATCTTCATTGCGGCATGCGGGATCTTTACTTGCAGCATGTGAACGCTTAGTCGTGGCACATGGGATCTAGTTCCCTGACCAGGGGTCGAACCCCGGGCCCCTGGCATTGGGAGCGCAGAGTCTTAGCCACTGGACCACCAGGGAAGTCCCTCTATGATCCATTTTGAGTTAATTTTTCTATAGAGTTTGAGGTTTAGGTTGGGATCTTATTTATTTAGGATAGATGGATGCCTAATTTTTCCAACACCATTTGTTAGAAAGACTATCCTTTCTTCATTGAATTGCCTTTGCATCTTTGTCAAAAAGCAACTGGACTTCCCTAGTGGTGCAGTGGTTAAGAATCCGCCTGCCAGCGCAGGGGACACGGGTGCGATCCCTGGTCCGGGAAGATCTCACATGCTGCGGAGCAACTAAGCCCGTGTGCCAGAACTACTGAAGCCCACGTGCCTAGAGCCTGTGCTCTGCAACAAGAGAAGCCACCGCAATGAGAAGCCTGCGCACCACAATGAAGAGTAGCCCCCGCTCGCCAAAACTAGAGAAAGCCTGCGCACAGCAACGAAGACCCAACACAGACAAAAATAAATAATTAATTTTTTTTAAAAAGCAATTGGCTACATACACGTGGGTCTATTTCCGGACTCTCTTCTGTTCCATTGGTGCACACGTCTATCCCTTCACCAATACCTGTCATGGTTACTATAGTTCCTACAGGTCATGAAATTGGGTAGTGTGTGTCTTTCAACTTTTTCTTTTTTCAAAAGTACTTTAACTTTTCTAGTCCTTTTGCCATTGCATATAAATTTTAGACTCAGCTTGTCTATTTCTACAAAAAAATGTTCTTGGGATTTTTATTGGAATTGTGTGAAATCAACAGATCAATTTGGGGAGAATTAACATCTTAACTGTATTGAGTAATCCAGTTCATGAGCACTATGTCTATTTATTTAGGTCCTCTTTGAGTTCTTCAGCATTTTACAGTTTTCAGCATACAGATCTTACACATATTTTGTTAGATCTGTAACTTTTAGATTAGATTTTGTTAGATCTATTTCCTTTCGGGAGTGACTATTGTGAATGGTGCTTTAAAAATATTTTGGAATTCCCTGGCAGCCCAGTGGTTAGGACTCCATGCTTCCATTGCAGAGGGCACGGGTTCGATCCCTGGTTGGGGAACTAAGTTTCCGCAAGCCGCGTGCCATGGCCCAAAATAAATAAAAAAAAATATTTTGTTTTCCAATTGTGCATTGGTAGTATGTAGACTGATTTTTCAGGCTGACTTTGACCTTTTTACTTTCTGACTTCGCTGAATTTAGTTCTTAGGAGGGTGTTTGTTTGTTTTGGTAGATTTGTTAGTATTGTCTACCTAGACAATCCTGTCTTCTGAAATAGTAACAGTTTTATTTCTTCCTTCCCAATCTGTACACATTCAATTTCTTGTCTGTTTCCTTCTCTTCCCACAGTGACCAGGACTTCAGTTCAACGGTGAATAGGAGTGGTGAGGCTAGACCTCCTTGCCTTTTTTTCCTGATCTTAGGAAGAAAGCGTGCATTATTTTACCATTAAGTATAGTGTGAACTGTGCGTGTGTGTGTTTTTTTTTTTTTTTTTGTAGCTGCCTTCACTCAGCTTAAGGAAGTTACCTTCTATTTTTAGTTTGCTGAGATTTTTTTTTTTTAAACCAGGAAATGGATGTTGAATTTTTGTCAGACACCATCAACATCATTTGATATGATCTGGTCATATGATGGATTTCGTTGATTGATGGATTAAAAATTGAGGTAATTCACATACCTTAAAATTCACCATTTTAAAATGTACAATTCAGTGGTTTTTAGCATGCTCACAGAGTTGTGCAACCATCACCACTGTCTAATTCCAGAACATTTTCTTCATCTCCCAAATAAACTCCATACCCATTAGCAATCACTCCCTATGCACCCTTCTTCCCCCAACTAATCTACTTTCTGTCTCTATGAATTTGCTTATTCTGGACATTTCATGTACACAGAATCATCAACATGTGACCTTTTCTGTCTGGCTTCTTTCTCTTAGCATAATGTTTTCAAGGTTCATCCATGTTGTAGCATATATCAGTATTTCATTCCTTTTCATGGCTGAATAATAATCCATTGTATGTATAGACCAGATTTTGTTTATCCATTCAGCAGGTGGTGGACATTTGGGTTATTCCCACTTTTTGGCTGTTATGAATAATGTTGCTATGAACCTTCATGTACAAGTTTCTGTGTGTACGTTTCCACTTCTCCTGTTTATATACCTGACAGTGGAATTGCTGGGTCAGAACTCTGTGTTTAACATTTTGAGGAAATGCCAGACTGTTTTGCACAGCGGCTGCACCATTTTATATTCCCACTAGCAGAGAATGAGGTTTCCAATTTCTCCATGTCCTCACCAACACTTTTTTTCTTTCTTTTTAAAAATTATGGGGACTTCCCTGGTGGCGCAGTGGTTGAGAATCCACCTGCCAATGCAGGAGACACGGGTTCAATCCCTGGTCCGGGAAGAGCCCACATGCCGCGGAGCAACTAAGCCCGTGTGCCACAGCTACTGAGCCTGCACTCTAGAGCCCGCACGCCCATAGCCTGTGCTCCACAATGAGAAGCCACCATAATGAGAAGCCCCTCACACTGCAACAAAGAGTAGCCCCCGCTCTCTGCAACTAGAGAAAGCCCACGCACAGCAACAGAGACCCAAAGCAGCCAAAAATAAATAAATAAATAAATTAAATAAATTAAAAAAAAATTACGGCCATCCTTGTGGGTGTTAAGTGGTATCTCACTGTGGTTTTCCATGGATTTACTTTTGAAATACTGAAACACTATTACATTCCTGGGATAAGCCCTACTTGGTCATAGTATATTATTCTTTTTAGATATTTCTAGAATGATAATGGTGTATAATTTTCCTCTTCTTGTACTATTTCTGATTTTGGTATTAGGAAGAGAATGACACATCTGTGTACAAAGGATACTTGCGTCTTGTTAGGTGGAGGCATGAAGCTGTTAGAGTTGTATGGAAATCAAATATGGTAGAAAGATGTGTATGTGTGATGAGTAGCCAAAGGGATGGGTTGTGCTGCTTGCTTGTGGTACCTCAGCCTCAAGCCCACTCCACTTTGTTCTGTGATACAGTTGCTGGACCACTGAAAACTACATTTCCCAGACTCCCTTGCAACTGGATTCCTGTTGAGGTGGGCCTGCTAATAGGGACCAGCTGAGGGAGACTGGAATGTGAATGAGGAGGAGGGACTTTCTTCTGCCCTCCAGTCCAGCAGGAGCAAATGTTTAGCTCTAGCACTATTTCTGCATCTACCTTCTGAGAAGTTCCAGCATCAACTGGAATCCAACCCTTCCCCCCCAAAAAAAAAAAAATCCAAGCACTGGTCTCCTGGGGCTCCGCCCTCCACGTCTCTAGCCAGTGTCCAAGAAGACCCCAGTGATATCTCCTGGGCCTTATTTGTGGCCTTGTATAGACACTTCCCATGTTGAATCAGGGCTGGTCTGTGTGACCAGTGAAGTACGGTGGAAGTAACCCTGTGTGGCTTCTGAGAGCAGGTCCTAAAAGGCAGTGGAGCCTCTGCTTTGGTCTCTTGGGATACTCACCCTAGGGGATACTCACCCCTAGAGGATGCTGTAGGGACATTCAAGGAGCCCTATGGCGAGGCCCCTGACAGGGACTGAGGCTTCTCATCAACAGCCAGCATCAGTTTGCAGCCATGGGTGTGAGTCACATACAGAGGGCCCCTGGAAGTGGACCCTCTGGTCCCACTCAAGCCCTCAAATGTCTGTAGCCCCAGGCAGTATCCGACCACAAACTTAGGAGAGACCCCAGGCCCAAAACACCAATGCAACCCTAGGAGAGAACCCAGACCAAAACCACCCACCCAAGCTTCTCCCATATCCTTGACAGAGTGGTTGTGAGCCGTGAGTGATCACTGTTATTTCAAGCCACCAAATTTAAGGGGTGAAGTGTTACCCGACACCAGATAACTAAACTAACCTCCTCTTTCCTTAAATGCCCCAGCCAAGGGGTAGCAGCTGCTTCCTGCAGTTCATCAGAAATGGTTATCTCAGTATCCACTTTTCGCCCTTCCACTGTGTTTTCGCCACCTGTATAAACAATTCCCTGGATTAAATGACCTATATTTGAAATAACTAGGGTGGTTTCTGTTTTCCTGATTGGACCCTTTACATTTTAGAAAAAAAGCAAGCATGAAATAAGAGCAATCCATTCCCTAGTCTCTCTCACTCTTCCCGAATCCTCCCCCCACCCCCAAACCCAGCTCTGGAAAAGTCCTCACTTGTCCCAGCTGGGCCACCACCTCCATTCCCGCCCTCTATGCCCTCCGTCCACACCTCCATTCCCACACCTCCATTCCTGTCTTCCCACACGACTTCTAATCCAAAAAGTTCCTCTCTCCTCCTGTGTCCTCAGGGCCCCCAGACACACGTCACAAAGCGGGATCTGGTGGGGAGTACAGAATTTATTTTATTATTCTGAGTCTGGGTTTTGTTCCTTAGACGTCGTGATTCCTGGATGGAGGTGACTGTGTCCCACCTCCCTGAGTCATAGTTCCATGGGCCTGTTTCAATTGCTTTCCAGGTTCAAAGTGCACTGAGAAGGCTTCACAGTCTTAATACTTCCTAGATGCTCAACTGAGGCAAAGTGACAAAATGGCCCCCCCACCCCCGCCCGCCAAAAAAATAAAACCCCGAGCCCCCAGCAGCTGCTGCTGCTGCAGCCGTATGAAAAAATAATACAAACTCTTCTTAAAAAATAGATTACACAGAAAGAACCCAGAGGACAGAGGGGCTTGGGGAGGGGCAGGGGCTGCTCTGGCCACTGGCAGGGAGCCTCGGGGAGAGGCCCGGGAGGGGTGCTGAGATGAACTTCAGGGGGCTGGGATGCCAGTGGACACGGCCTCGTCCACTCTGCCCAGCCTCCTTCTGCCGCTCCTCCCAGCAGCTCTGGCCCTGGGACCACGGCTCCCCTCTCCCTCCAGGGACCCTCCCTTCACCCTGAGGCCTGGTACCTGCTTCTCACTAAAGTGGCTTCAATGAAGAAACAAAAAGACCCAAAGCGAGGGAGGGCTGTTGCCCAGCCACGGAGACTTCCCCCGCATAGGAGACGACCTCTCTCTGCTTTGGGGGTTTGGATAATTATCAATACCTGACGCTACCGAGACACCCCCTGGGGGGGTGATGGGCCCCAGACTCCCTGTTTGGCTCCTGGGAATACACGTGACGAGCCACGGTCTGAGGCTGTCTGTCCTCTGGCCCAGCCTCGGAGGAGCTGCAGACGGGCAGAGTGTGCACAGGACAGCCGGGGCAGTGGGTGTGGGATAGGGTACCGGGTGTGGGAGGGGGTACAGCTCACACGGGTCCTCCAGCTCATGCAAGGAGAAGCGTGAGGGGGCGGCCCCACCAAGACAGAGGTAAGGCAGGGCGAGGTGATGGTGTCTGTGCAGCCAGACCAGCTCTGGGGCGGGGGGCAGAGAAAGGGCAGGGGCCACGGCCCACAGGGTAGAAGGCAAGTTAGGGCCTGGCGCTGGGGAAGGGTCTGGGCGTCCGCTGCCCCACTGAGGGTGCCACACCTGGCCACCGCATACTGAGGAATCTGGTGCAGGGTGGATTCTCCCGAGTCGGGGACAGGGGCAGCTGGGCGGGCCAGTCTCAGTCGGGGACCTCGGGGTGGGCAGGCAGTCCACTCTCGCCGCGCCGGTAGGTCTCCCAGAAGCCCCTGTCTAGCTGCTCCAGCTGTGAGCCCAGTGGCAGGTGGCCGGCCAAGTGCATGTGGAGGGTCTCCAGCCACTGCTCCAGCTTCACGAAAGAGGGCCTGGGGAGACAGGCGGGGGGACGGTGGGTTCGGGCTCTGCTGGGGACCACCCCACCCTAAGCCCCCACCCCACTCACCTCTTCTCAGGGTCCAGATCGCAGCAGCGCACAGTAATGGGGAAGAAGCTTGGGGGGCAGTTTGGGGGGCAGTAGCGGTCCAGGAAGCCTCGCACGTTGAGGCCAAAATCCATGGTGCGCGGCAGGTAGTCTGGGTCAGCTTTCACCCGCCCGATGATCTGTCCAGCACGAAGCCCAGCCATTACCCGGGGCCCCTGGGACTGGGCATCGCCCAGGCGGGTTCGAGGGCAGGTCACACCGGGCCTGGCGCTCCCTGGACCACCACACCCCCCGGGGATGCCGGTTGCTGTGGGCAGCCCCGTTCCCAGAGCCTCCCTGGCCTGGGGCCCCTGCAGACTTCAGCCTGCAGCCTGGGAGCGTGAGCCCACCCGGGACCTACCTCACACAGGACGATTCCAAAGGAAAACACATCCACCTTCTCATCGTAGCTGCGGCCTGGATGAAGAGACCACTGTCAGCAGGTGCACGGGGCCAGGGATGCCAGCTGGTGAGGGTGCCGGGCCAGGGACCCGCCCACTGGGGGGATGCCCTGGCCAGCAGGTCAGGACAGGAGACAGATGCTAGAAACCTCTGTAGGATCAGGCCTTAGGCTCTGACCCTATCCGAGCCCACCCAGTCTGAGCCAACCTGCTGGGGGGGCGGTGGATGGGTAAAGGTGAAAGCCCTGGGCAAGGGGTTCCAGGCCCAGCTCGGTCACTAACCACCTATGTGACTCCGGGCAGGTCATGGACCTTGTGGTGACCCCGAAAGATAACTGTGTCAGACCCCTGGAACCTGTGAATGTTATTTGAAAAAGGGTCTTTGAAGTTACGATTAAGTTAAAGATCCTGAGATGAGACAGTCCTGGATTATCCGGAAAGGCCCTAAATGCCATCACAATTGTCCTTATAAGAGAGACTGAAAAGGAAAAGACACAGAGGAGGAGGCAGTCACATGAAGACAGAAGCAGAGATTGGACCGATGTGGCCACAAGTCCGGGAACGCCAGGATCAGAACCTAGAAGCAGCAAGGAATGGATTCTCCCTTAAAATCCCCAGAGGGAGCATGGCTCTACTGGATTTCAGACTTCTGGCTTCCAGAACTACAAGAGAATAAGTGTCTGTTGTTAAGCCACCCAGTTTGTGGTAATTTGTTACAGCAGCCTCAGGGACTGATACAGACTCTCTGAGCCTCAGTTGCCTCAGCTGTAAAATGGAAACAATACCCTCTCTCTAACGATGTTAAAAATAATTAGGACAGCCACTCTCATTTATTGAATTCTGACTAGCTTACAAACCTTACCTAATTCTCACACTACTCCTTAAAGATAGGGACTATTAACCCCAATTTACAGGTTAAGTTATTGGGGGCTGGGTTATGTTAACTTTGGTCAGAGCTGGCGTTGAGATGACCCTGGCTCTGCGGCCCTGACCCTGTGTTTGCATGTCCCCTGCCTGTGGAGAGGCTTTATAAGCCCCAGTCTGGGCACACATGGGACCACTATGTAACAGGCCTGAAAAAAAAAGAAATGGAGTGGGAGAAAGGGGATCTGTGGGAGGCTGAATAATGGCCCCAGAGATGTCCCCATCCTAATTCCTGGACCCTGTGAACACGTTGCCTTATACGGGACTTTGCAGGTGTGACTCAGTTAGGGATCTCGAGATGAGATTATCTTGGATCATTCAGCTGAGCCCTATGGGATCACAAAGGTCTTTATGAAGGAGGGCGGAGGGTCAGGGTCAGGGTCAGGGTCAGGGTCAGGGAAGGAGATGTGACAATGGACACAGATGTCAGAGAGAAGAGGCTACGTTGCTGGCCTTGCTGGAGGAGGGACCAGGAGCCAGGGAATGAGGCAGCCTCTAGAAACTGGAAAAGGAAAGGAAACAGATCCTCTCCCCTTGAGCCTCCAGAAGGAATGCAGCCCTGCTGACACTAGACTTCAGCTCAGTGAGCCTGATACTGGACTCCTGACCTCCAGAACTACAGGATAATTTGTGGGTTTTTTAAAATAAATTTATTTACTTATTTATTTTATTTTTGGCTGCACTGGGTCTTTTTTTCTTTTTTTTTTAAAGTCATGTTCCTTGCTTTTTTAAAAAATTTTATTTATTTATTTATTTTTGGCTGTGCTGGGTCTTCGTTTCTGTGCGAGGGCTTCCTCCAGCTGCAGCAAGTGGGGTCCACTCTTCATCGCGGTGCGCGGGCCTCTCACTGTCGCGGCCTCTCTTGTTGCGGAGCACAGGCTCCAGACGCGCAGGCTCAGCAATTGTGGCTCACGGGCCTAGTTGCTCCGTGGCATGTGGGATCCTCCCAGACCAGGGCTCGAACTCGTGTCCCCTGCATTGGCAGGCAGACTCTCAACCACTGCGCCACCAGGGAAGCCCTGCACTGGGTCTTTGTTGCTGCGCGCAGGCTTTCTCTAGTTGCGGCGAGCGGGGGCTACTCTTCGTTACAGTGCGCGGGCTTCTCATTTACAGTGGCTTCTCTTGCTGCGGAGCATGGGCTCTATAGGCGCGTGGGGTTCCGTAGCTGTGGCTCACGGGCTCAGTAGTTGTGGCGCACGGGCTTGGCTGCTCCGCGGCATGTGGGATCTTCCTGGACCAAGGCTCGAACCCATGTCCCCTGCATTGGCAGGCGGATTCCCAACCACTACGCCACCAGGGAAGCCCTAATTTGTGTTTTTTTAAGCCAAGTGTGTGACGACTGGTTGCAGCAGCACAAGGAAACCAACGACAGGACTCAAAGAGGGGGAGGGCGGGACCTCCGCCTCCTGCAGCTCCGCCTGGGACCGTGGGGCCCTGGGGGATGTGCCAGGCGGGGCTGCCGACTCACCGTGGATCATCTCGGGCGCCATCCAGTAGGGGTTGCCCACCACCGTGTAACGCTTCTTCCGGTCTGGCTTCTTGAGGCTACGCAGGCCCTCGGGCTGCGTCTTCTCGTCCACCATGAGCCGCGCCAGCCCGAAGTCGGCCACCACCACGTTCTTGTTCTGGGTGACCCGGAAACAGAGCCACACTGAGACACGCCCCTGGCACCACCTGCCCACTCCCTCCTCGGCCTTCTGGGGACAGCCTGTGGTCCCTCCATCACTGCCCCTTAGACGCCGGGCTCCCTGGGCCCACTTGTCCCCCACTGAAGTACACCCCCCCCCCCAAAGCTTCTTTCAGGAAGCCTGCCCTGACCACCCCAGTCCACACACCCGGGCCCTCCTCCGGGCCCGCAGCCCGTGGTGCAGCCTGGTGTAGGCTGCGGCCACCCTGTGGGCCGCTATCTGCGAAGGCCACGCTCACAGCAGACCCCCTGCCCCCGCACGTCTAGCGGGGTGGTGGGCGGGGCTCCCGCTGCCCCCTCCCGGCCCGGCTGCTCACCTCACGAACCAGGCAGTTGTGGGAGTTCAGGTCCCGGTGGATGATGTTCATGGAGTGGAGGTAGGCCTGAGGGTGGGGGGCACGGGGATCAGGGGGCAGCCGTGCTGAGGGCCCCCAGCCCCGCCCTGGTCGCCCCAAGGCTCCCACCTTCCCCCTTCCCACTGGATCCCCTCTGTCCTCTCTCAAAGCTTCCTGTGGCTTCCATTTCTAAACTCCTTGTGAAGTTTAGGTGAGCACTGGAGAATGTGTTTTGTTTTTCGTTTTTTGCCGCACCGCGTGGCCTGTGGGCTCTCACTTCCCCGACCAGGGATGGAACCCGCGCCCCCCGCAGTGGAAGCGCAGAGTCTTAACCACTGGACTGCCAGGGAAGTCCCGAGAATGCTATTATAAGTGGGGCCGGATCACCCAGCCCACACGCTCCCCGGCAGAGCCTACTCACCATCCCCGAAGCGATGTCCTTGGCAAAGCTCACCCTCTGACTCCACGGGTACTGGCTGTCCTGGAGGTGGGGAGAATGACCAGGCTGAGCCAACGGGGCCACAGTTGCAGGACATTGGGTGAGAGAGAGACAGAAAGGGGCACAGGAAGGGGCGAGTGTCCTGTAGGGTCCGATGACGCACCCCCAACTCTCTTCTACACCCACAACTGTCCCTTCTTTTTTTTTTTTGCCACGTGGCTTGTGGGATCTTAGTTCAACCAGGGATTGAACCTGCGGCCCCGGCAGTGAGAGTGCTGAGTCCTAACCACTGGACTGCCAGGGAAGTCCCTCACAACTGTCCCCTCTAAGGGGTGTGGGTGAATAATTCAAAACAATTTTCTAACAGAACAGGTTCCAAACAGTGACGGGGTGGGAGATACTCTTCTATAGTTCCTGACCCACCTCCTCTGAGAACAAAAACTCTCTCTTCTACAAAATCCCAGTTTTTCCAGTTTTTAAAAAACCTGAACCTGCTTTCATGGACCAGCAGAGACGGGCCTGGCGAGGTCGCCTGCAGAGAGCCGCGGTGAGTCACTCCGGAGAGCGGGGCTCTGGGCTCAAATCATTTGGGGAAACACCCCATTCTCTCCCCCCATCTCCTTGGAGATCTCAAGTGGGAGAGCAAGGACATCAGAGCGTATTAAAGATCCAGGTGCAGCCAGGAAGCCTGCACTGGTGCAGCCCAGCATTTCTAAGTTGCACTGGACCACAGAATCCCTCTGAGAAGTTACACCTGTCCGGAGCCCGCAGGGACCACACTCTGGCGACAAAAGGTAATCCAACCTGAGGGACTGAGGACTCAGCGGCGAGGGAAGGGAACAGGGTCTCCGGGTCTGAGGGTGATGCAGGGGTGGGTGAACGTCGGATCCCTGGGCACCGTCAGCATCCCGGGAGAGCTGGAAGCTCCCCTCCAAACGCTTCTTTTTTAGAGGAGGATCGGTAATTTCATCCAAGCTCCTACAGCAAGTTCTGAATTTTATACATCATGGCAAAAAGTGACTTGGTTTTGCTTAGAAGCAAAACAAAGACCCTCTGGGAGAGGTAACCTATGGCAGGTGCGCGGGGTTAACCTGACAGCCTGTGCGTCCCCTCAGCGAAGCTGCCACCCTTCTCTGGGCCCCAGCTTCCCCCCCACCTTAGATGGAGTCAGTTGCTCCCTTATTCGATTCAGAATCAGGGTCTGGAGGGCCTTTGAGACCAGAAGCCGATCCCCAGTGAAGAGCCTGGGAGGAGACTGGGACCCACAGGGGAGCCGCTGGGCCCAGGGTCCTAGGGCAGGAGCGGCTGGGACGGGTCTCAGTCGGGGGCTCTGCCCGGCACTCACCATGCCCTTGATGAGGCCCCGGAGCGTGCCACCCTTGATGTACTCGGTGATGAAATTGAGCCTCTTGTCCTTGTAGAGCACCCCGATGAACTTGAGCACGTTGGGGTGCTCCAGGCATCGCATGACCTTCACCTGGTGGGGTGCAAACAGGCTGGGCCCATGTCTCCTTCTCCCCGTTTCCCACCAGAGGCCACCACGGACAGTTCCAAAGATGGAGAAGCCTTCAAGCCCCCGGGGTCACACCTGCCGGCTGCCGTGCTCTTTGCTTGGGCTGCTCCCTCCCCCAGGGACGTCCTTGCCCCTCTCGCCCTCCTGGCAGATAGTTTCTCTTCTTCCAACGTGGGCTTGAGCGTCACATCCTCCCGGAGCCCTTTGCCACCCACCACCTCTCAATTGCGAAGGGTGGGGCAGGTCCTAGGAGTCTGGTGCAGAGGGCGCAGCAGGCCCCTCACCCACCTCCTTGAGGAACGTCCGCTGGGTCTCCTCATCGAAGCGGATCAGCTCCTTCATCACCATCACCTCGCCTGTCTCCCGGTGTGTCACCTGCGTGGGGACGCCCAGGGGTTGAGACTCAGCACAGGCACATGCTCTGCTCTAGGCCCGCCCTGTAGGAGGCCCATCCCCACCCCAGGCAGATGGACAGACGGCTTCAAGCTCTTCGCAGACTTTTCATGGGATGCTCCCAGCCCCCGAGGGGGTGGGACTTAAGTCCTTTACAGGTGAGGAAACTGAGGCTCAAGAAGGTTTCCTACCAGGGCCCACGGTCACCCAGGTGGCAGGAAGGGGGGTGGCCAGGGCTTGGGTCCAGGACCGCCTGACCCAGAGGCCAGCTCTCTTTCCTCTGCTCTGCTGGGCTGTCTCCTCGAAGTCAGATGGGTAGCTCTACCAGAGATTCTGACTAGGGACAGGGGCTGGGGCCTGTCTGCACACGTGGGCAACCTGGCTGGTGCCTTTTGTGTAACTCTGAACCTTCCAGTCTGGTCATAGCCAGGTGACATCAGAGCCAGGGAAGGGCTCGTGTCTTGCTGGGGGAGAGTGTGAAGGGGGTGAGCAGCCCAGAGGCCAGGAGGGGGCTGGCACTGGGCTCAGTAAGGGGGCCTGGGGGAGGGAGCCTTCAGGGTCAGTCCGGGCTGCCCTCCCATCCCCCACCCCGAGGAGCCACTTTCCGACAACCTCCTCCATGCGGTCTCTCTATAATAAGTCCCCTCCCCCTACCTAGCTCAGGGAGGCCCTGGTGGAGGAGAGCTCTGGCCAGAGAGTCTGGAAGCCAGATACCCTTCCACTGGGGCTTCCTGGGGACACTGGTGGGAGGAGGGTGGAGGACCAATGGGTCACACACAGACTGCCCCCCTGCTCCACCCACAGCCCCATCCCTGCCTGGCGTGCCCTGTACCTTGATGGCCTGGCCGAAGCAGCCCTTGCCCAGCACCTCCCCGTGGATGAGGTCTGAAGGCCGGAAGATGCGGTGCGGCCGGCAGACCACACGGAGGGACTCGGAGCGACCCAGGTCCTTGTGCTGGGAGGCCGGGGAGCCCAGCGAGCCGGCGCCCGGGGACCTGTCGATGCTGCAGCTCCTCCTGGGGGGACACACCCAGTGCCCGCTGCCACCAGGTGGGCACCTGGACGAGGCCCCCTTGGGGGTAGGCCAGGTCTTGGCCCTGCCCCCCTCCCCCTGCCTGCCATGCCCCATCGATGCCTGTCTATGTACAGTCACTTGTACAGCCAGAAAGGGCAGCACAGGACAGCTCTCCTGGGACAGTCATAAGGCTCTTGCCCCATCCTGATGCCAGTACCCAGTGCCCTGTCTGGCTTGGACTTCCTGTTAAGGTAGGAATGTTTGCCCTTGGCCTTCTCTGCCTGGTGACCCTGGATCAGACGCTTTGTCTCCCAGAATTTGAGTCCCAGGCCTTGGAGTGCAGAGGCAGACTACCTGCCCAGGATGCCCACAGGTGGCCTTGCAGGGTGGCCTGAGCTCCAGACAAATGCAGGGGAGAAGGAAACACACGCCTTCAATATCACTGTTTCTTAGCGTAAAGGCTGTCATCCCAGGTGTCCCCCTCAAAGCCTTGACCAGAAGTCCTGAGCAGACCCCCGCAGTGAGTGGCACGAGGACCAGGCTGCCT
This sequence comes from Balaenoptera borealis, assembly GCF_965194805.1. Classification (NCBI taxonomy): domain Eukaryota; kingdom Metazoa; phylum Chordata; class Mammalia; order Artiodactyla; family Balaenopteridae; genus Balaenoptera; species Balaenoptera borealis. The sequence goes on from NC_138872.1 coordinate 79,025,860, forward strand.
CTGGGCTTCTTCCTGGGGCAGCCCCCCCACCTCCCTTTAAGAGGGTACAGGGCACTTGGCCCCTCTGGCCTGGACCACCACAACAGTCCCCCAGCTGTCTCTGGTCCTGGGCACCTCCCCACAAAGGGGACCAGAGTGGTCTCTGTGAAACACATCACTGTGCTGCAACACCCTTCGGTGGTGCCCCGGGATGGGCAAAGCCCACAGACGCCATCCACGAGCTTCTGCCTCAGAGCCCACCACTCCCCAACACATCCGATGCCCCAGCACCCTGAGCTGCTGGCCAGCTGCTCCTCTAAGCCAGGGCGCTGGTCCACCCTGGAAGCGCTCTGTCATCCCCAGCTCGGGGTGCTACTTTCCCCGTTTGCCCCTTCGCATTCTCCTTCCTCTTTCTAGCCCCCTGCACCCCTTGCCGGCCTCCTTCTTTTTGCAGGGCTGACTCCCCCATCAGACTGTGAGCTACCAGAGGGTAGGGACCAGGTCTCATCCCCCCTGAGGCCCAGCGTCAGTGAAAGTACCAAGATACCGTACATCAAGGTGCAGGGCTGACTTACAGGACAGGCTTCTGCCGGCCGGAGCTGCCCGCCTCCCCGCTGGGAGTGTGAACCGGGGAGACCAGGGGGCTGGACTCAGGCCCCAGCCCGTGGCTCAGTGTGTCATGGGGGTCATGCTCAAGAGTCAGCTGGAGCAGGCGGCTGGTTTCCTGGATCAGCAGATCAATCTGGGGAGAGCAGGAGTGTGGACAGGTGAGTCTCCCAGCTCTCAGGGGAGCAGCACCTCCAACCGCAGACCCAGGACCCATACCTCGTCCAAGGGCACATTCCGGATGGGCGTGCCATTGATTTCCAGGATCCGGTCTCCAACGTGGATGGAATTCTTCACATCCGGGCTCATGCAGCCCGGGTCCACTCTGTGGGCACAGAGCGGTGGTCAGACCCCTGCTCACCCCGCTAGGAAACCAAGGCCAAGGGCATCAGATCAGGAGCGTTGGGGGCAAACCATTCTATCTTGTGTGATCGGCAGGTGGCAACTGGCGGGAACACCGAATTCTGGTTTGGTGGGAAGAGTTCTATACTAATTACAATGCTTGCCGTGGGTGTGGAACTGGAGAAAAGTGGCATGCCCCCCAGGTATTTGCCCCCCTGTACTAGATGCTCGGGGGCTCCTGTTCAACAGAGCGTTGTCTCTGCCATGGAGGACAGACCTCTCCTTCTACCTGGCTGGTACGTGTGGGGCAGACAAGTGTCAAAGAGTCCTAAGAGGGTCTGGACCCACTGCTTCCTACCTGACCCCCAAACTTGCCCTGCAAGATGAAGCTAAGGCTCCCACTCCTCTGGGATCGGCGGGAAGGAGCGAGCAGCCTGGGCTGAGCCACAGCTGCAGGGTGGAGATGGGGCTGGTGCCCTGGATCATTTGGCCATAAACTAACTCACAGAATGGCCAACTTGCCAAATTTACTTGCTTCTTTTAACTCCTTGGTGTTAACTATCTGATTGTCATTTTGTCTTCATAAAAGCTTTCCAAGAATGGTCACTTTGTCTCTGCCCTGAGATGGGGAAGGGCTGGGGGAGGGTGGGCAGGACAGAAAGGAGACTGAGAGCTTTAAGAAGAACAGATTGCTAGCAATTTTTCAATTATCGAAAGTATATTCTCACATGGGGGAGAAGTGCTTCCTTACACAGGGAAGTCAGGTAATAAATAAAGCAGGAAGAACACAGTTAGAAAATCACCATTTTGTAGCCATCACAGAATTATCTGTGGATGCTAGAGTCAGTGAAAGGCTGTTGGGAACAGGATATTTACAGACTTATATCTCACAGATGACTCAAACCGGTTACATTGCAAAGGGGAAAAAAAATCCTTTACAGCAGAGACAGTGGACTGCACTTTAACCAAATAATCGAAGTTGACATCCCCAATAAAGGGAGCACTTCACTGACATCCTGTGTCTACCAGTAAGATGCACAGAGAAGGACACAGCATCAGTTACCTGGTTAAAATGCATGACTTAAACCTAAGGAAGAGGAACCCTCCGTCAAACCCAAATGGAGGGGCATGCTCCTTAACTGACTTGCACTCTTCACAAATGTCAAGGTCATAAAGGACAATGAAAAGTTGAGGAACTGGCACAGATTAAAAGAGATTGAAGGGACATGAGGATTCAATGCAATGTGTGATCCTGGATTGGATCTTGGATCAAGGGGGAAACTGCCATAAAGGACAGTGTTGAGACAACTGGCAAAATTTGAATGTGGATTGTATACTGAATAAAAGTATCAATGTTAAATTTCCTAAATATCATAATTACACTACAAGATACAATGGATAATTATGTAAGGGAATGCCCTTGTTTTTAGGAGAAGGTCTGAAGTATGTGGGGGGAGGATGGGTCAATGGTGCCTACAACCTCCACTCAAATGATTTAGTAAAAAACAGCAATATGTACAGGTACGTGTGTGTATATACAAATAAGTATATATATGTATATACACACAAATATATACACAGAGGGAGAGACACACATACCTCAAGTGTGGCAGAAAGTTAAAATTGGTGAACTTAGGTAAAAGGTGTATAGGTATTCAATATACTTATTATTTTAGTAATTTTTCTGTAAATTTGAAATTTTCAGGATTAAAAAAGTTAAAAAATAGTGAATATATTTTCATGCATAAAGACTTCTTATGGATATAGCCTTAAAAATATATTCCTTAGGGAATTCCCTGGTGGTCCAGTGGTTAGGACTTGGTGCTTTCACTGCTGTGGCCCGGGTTCGATCCCTGGTCGGGGAACTAAGATGCCACAAGCTGCACGGCATGGCCAAAGGGGGGAAAAGAAGCAGGAAAGAATGCTCACCCAGTGAGGGAGGCAGGGAGGAGGTGCCATGAACCCTCTACTCCTAAAATTCTGCCTGGCTGTCAGGGGCCAGGTGGTCTGGGAGTTTCCCCATCTCTCTCACCAATCTGTCTGCTCACTTGTGTATGGAAGGCAGCTGCTGGCCTGGCTGATGCTCAAGATGGGGGTGGAGATGCAGAGTCAAACCCAGCCTCCTCCTCCTCCCCCAGTACCATCTTCACTTCTCACCAGTGCTTAGGCATGGGGCCTGGTACCTGGCAGGTATGTGAGAAACGTTCACTGAATCCAAAGAAAGCTGGCACGTGGCTCCCACACCCAGACATGGGGAACGTTTAAAACTATTTCTCAAGGGTCCATGAAGGCCCAGGAGAAATCTTAGAAGGCTCCAAGGTATCTGACTTCCTCGTCGTTCAGACAGAGACCCCAAAGCCCCGAGAGGACAAGGGAACTGCTCAACGTCTCACAGCATGTTATCAACTGCGTCAGCCCCTTAACCTTCATTTCTTCTTACATCTCGGACCTTTTCTACAACCTTTAGAATTTTCTTTAGGGATGATCTGCTAGTATCAAATCCCATTTTGTCTGCCTTAACATATTTTTATTTCACCTTCATACTTGAAGGATATTTTCATCAAGTATAGAATTCTAGGTTTATGGTTCTTGTTTGCTGAGTGCATTGAATATATCACTTCACTATTTCTGGCTTTCATTGTTTCTGTTGAGAAATCAGCTGTCAGCCTGTTCTTTTTTTGCAGGAAATTTTTTTTTTAAAATAAATTTATTTATTTATTTTTGGCTGCATTGGGTCTTCGTTGCTGCTACACGCAGGCTTTCTCTCTACTGCGGCGAGTCGGGGCTACTCTTCGTTGCAGTATGCAGGCTTCTCACTGCAGTGGCTTCTCTTGTTGTGGAGCATGTGCTCTAGGCGCAAGAGCTTCAGTAGTTGTGGCACACGGGCTCAGTAGTTGTGGCTCGTGGGCTCTACAGCACAGGCTCAATAGTTGTGGCACACAGGTTTAGTTGCTCCTCGGCATGTGGGATCTTCCCAGACCGGGGCTCGAACCCATGTCCCCTACATTGGCAGGTGGATTCTTAACCACTGAGCCACCAGGGAAGTCCTCCCTATGGCTACTTTTAAAGTCTTTTCTTTTGCCTTTGGTGTAGTAGTTTCACCAGGTGGGGTAATCCATGGGTGAATTTCTTTTTAGTTTTCCTGTTTGGGATTTACTGGGTTTGAGTCTGTGGATTGGTATCTTTTATCAGCTCTGGGAAGTTCTCAGCCATCGTATCTTCAAATACTGCCTCTCTCTCATTCTCTCTTCTCCTGTGATTCTAGATGGATGATTAGATCTGCTCACTCTGTCCTCCGTACGTCTTAACCTCTCTTTCCCTATTTTCACCTTGTTGTGTTTCTGCTTCTCTCTTCAGCTGTTTAAAACCCTCCTCTACTGCTAAACCCATCTTTCACTTCTAGGGGTTCTATTTGGTTCTTTTCCAAATTCATTTGCTCTTTACTCACTTTTTCCAAGGATCTCTTATTTATTAAAACATATGGAGCATAATTATATTATATTGTTTCTGATAATCCCACTATCTGCAGGTTTTGTAGGTCTGCTTCTGCCACCTGTTGTTTCTGCTGGTTCTTGCTCACAGTGCCTTGTTCTCTGTGATTTTTAACCGAACCGCTCACCTTCCTTGGGACGCTTATCTCGAGAAATTCTGTGAAGCCTGGAGGTGGGTTCCTCCAGAAAGGATCTGCATCTGATTCTGTCAGAGCCTAGGGACATTACCCCTAGTGGAGAAGTACTTTAAACTTTCACAATTTTGCCTGGAGGTTTTCTGAACCACCCAGGCATGTGAACTTGGTTGGCAAATCCAAGTGTATGAATTCTCAGGGGAGATTCCTTCTCCCCTTCCATTTAGGTTCAAATCAGTTTATTTTCTAGTTCTGGGAGTTGGTTGCCCGGGGCGGCGGAGGGGCGCTGGTGGATGGTATGGTTTATTTCTTGTTCTTCCTCACCCTGAGAGCCCTTTGGGGGTTGCAGCTTTATGGGGTGGGGAGGCGTTCTCTTATTAGACTCACTTTCCTCGAGCAAGTCAGGTCTTTGAGAGGCTCAGCCATGAGAAGACTCGAAAACTGAAGCTTAATTCACCCAATTTAGATTTGCCCTTAAGGCATGGCTGCCTTCCGTGCTCTGCTGACACCCCTGGGCTCCTTCCTTCACTTATTCCTGACCTGGTTACTTCTCTTTCTTGTTGGGTCATGCAGGGATTAAAGAAAACATTTAAAATATTTTATCTAACATTTATTATGTTTTTTTTGGAGGAATGATTGGACCAGGCATCTGGTATACCAGGTTGTCAGAGCTGGGTTCCATCTGGGCCCATGTGCTCACCCATTCTCAGGGCCCCCCTGCCCCAGAGTCGGCCACCCACCTAGAGCATCCGTGCCCACAGCTGCACCAGCTGCAGCCTCAGCAGGCCAGCCACTCACCCCTGGACGCGGACGGTGTGGGAGTGCTCTGTGCTGCAGCCTGGCGGGCCGTGAGGGGGGTCGATGGAGACCGAGAGGCCACGTTTGCCATGAGCTGAGGCTGGGATGGATACGAGGGTGACTGTGTGGGGCAGGTGGGAGCTGGGGGAATCAGGCAGGATCTGCTCAATGACGGGGGTCACCACAGTCTGGTAGTAGCAGTGTCCGCTGCAAGAGCCACAGGCGGTGGGGACCCAAAGAGCGGGAAGAAAAGCGCGTCAGGACAGTCACCAGCATCACCCCCACCCCGATCCCTCAGCCCCAGGCTCTCTTCTCCTCCCACCCTCCCCTTACTGCTCCCCAAGGGAAGAGGAGGATCTTGGCTGCCTGATGGGCTGGGAGCAGGAACTGGGCATGCTCAGCCCAGCCTTGCCCCTCTTCGGGGCTCATTCTGGGTTGTCTATGCTCCGTCAGCTGGCCAAGATGAGGCCTGGGGATAAATCCAGTTCAGCAGGAAGTCATTAAGAGTCCATTTGGGATCCTCAAAAGTCATGCTGCCCTCAAATCCAGCTTTATCAGTGTTGCCATAATAAAGAATTTGTCTGGTCTTTGTCCCTGGCTCCTGGGAAAGAGGCTCTAAATCCTTGGAACAGGAGTATCTTCCTTTTTCTTGAGCCCTTCAAGCCACACTTGAGCTAATGTTAATGAGATGACTCAGGCGGCGGGGAGGGTGGTGCTGGTCACCAGAAAGACTGACCACGTGATGAGAGGGCTGCGGCTCTGACCCAGCCTGACCTCGAGGAGACTGAGTTCAATCCCGTGCCCAGTGATTCAATCAATTATGCTACATAATGAAACCCCAATGAAAACTCTGGTGATGCCAGGGAGGACGGGTCACACGTCTTGATTCCACGGGTGGAATGCACGGAAGCTGTGCATTCGAGACCCTCCTGGACCTCGCCCTTTGTGTCTCTTCATCTGGCTGGTCCTGATTTGTAGCCTTTAGTAAAAAACTATAATTGTGAGTATAGTGCTCTCTTGAGCTCTGAGTCATCGAGCGAAGTATCAAAGCTGAGAGAGTTGTGGGAATCTCTGACTTTGCAGCCAATCGGTCAGAAATGCGAGCGGCCTGGGGACCCCCAAACTTGTGGCTGGTGTCTGAAGTCAGGGCGGTCTTGCTGGGGACAGGTCCTGAGCTCACAGGGTTGGTGCTAACTCTGAGGGTTGGTGCCAGAACTGCACAGCAGTGATGTCAGTAAGAAAGCTGATGTCTGTGGGACTTCCCTGGTGGTCCAGTGGTTGAGAATAAGCCTTCCAAGGCAGGGGATGTGGGTTCGATCCCTGGTCGGGGAACTAAGATCCCACATGCCGCAGGGCAACTAAGCCCGTGCACTGCAACTACTGAGCCTGCGCGCCGCAACTAGAGAGCCCATGCACCACAACTAGAGAGAAGCCCGCGCGCCACAACAAAAGATCCCGCGTGCTGCAACTAAGACCTGACGCAGCCAAAATATTAGATAAATATTAAAAAAAAAAAAAAAAAAGAAGAAGAGAAAAGAAAGCTGATGTCTGAGGCTTTCTCCATCTGATTGCTGTGTCTTATTTCCCAGTGGTTTCTACACTGTCACTATGACCGCCCCCCACATGGAAAGGGGAAGGGCCCCGGCGTGGGACACGTGTGACACGGGTGGGCACGCCAGGCGCAGGGAGGGGCGGGGCACACGCCAGGCGCAGGGAGGGGCGGGGCACTCACCAGTACAGCTTGGAGTGCTCCACCAGAGTGTAGGTGTCTCCGTCACCGATGAAGGTCCCACATGTGAGGCAGATGAAGCATTCGGGGTGGTATTTCAGCTCCCCGGCCACCTGGAAGGGGAGTTGGGGGGGGCAAGGACAAGCCACCTCAGCAGCCCCTTCAGCCCCTATAGCTCCTCCCCTCGGCCTCCTCTCAGAAGGGCAGCCCCAAACCAACTTCGGGGCAGACAGAGTTGCCTCCGTAATAGGGGGCTGAGGGATACAGACAGAGAAACAGGCTCAGGAGGCACAGAGGAATCAGAGAACTAGTGAAAAGAAGAACAAGAGAGATGATGGGAGAGAGATCTGGAGCAGGGAAACCTGTGAAAACACACACACACACGTACACACACACACAGGTGAGGTGTGTGAGTGGGGGAGGGGTGCTTACCATGACCAGCCCCTTGGTGATGTGCTCTGAGCACCCGTGGCAAGACTCGCCATAGCGGGCCCAGTAGTCCTTCTTGCAGAAGAGCTGCCCATCCTTCTCGTAGTACTGGTGTGAAAGGGAGGCACTGCATTCGCAACACCTGGGTGGGAGGGGAGCTGGGGCTCAGAGGGGCCCACCCCTCCCGCACACCTGGGCCCTTCCAGTCTACAGGCAGCACTAGAGAAAGGTGTGCCCTCTGGACGGAAGCAGCCTGTGCTGGGGCACAGGGCTTGGCAAGTGGAGCCGGGGATGGATTCAGCGCCCACCCCCACCCCCTCTGCCGTGGTCCCTCAGCCAGGAGCCTTGGTACTATGTGCAGCCTGAACAACCACCCTCAGCAGTTCTGCACCCAGGGTGTCTGGCCCACTTGCTAGACCTGGGCTGAGAGGTGCTCTTCATCTGAGCCCCCTGTCCCTTGTCGTGCAAGGAAGATGGCCAGCGAGGGCAGGCAAGTTACTCTCAGTCACCCACCAGTCAGGCCCAGGGAGGGCTGGAACCTGGGAGCCCAGGACTCAGGTTGGGGGGGGGCGGGGCTGGAACAAACTGTGAGCCCCACTCTTCCAGTCTAGTCTGCTTCCTCTCCCTCCCCCTCCCCCCACTCCCAGCAAAGTGGAGGCAGCTCTGGCCACTGATGTAGACGGTGGTGACCTTTCGGCGCTGTGAAGACCTACTAAGTGCTGGCACCTTCCCCTTTTCTTGCTTAATAAATTTACTAATCCTCACAGGCCACCATGAGACAGGCATGGCTATCCTCATTTTAGAGATGAGGCAGATGAACTTCGGAGGGTCCTCCCTGCCCAAGGTCACAGAGATGGGCACCATAGGCCCCATGAAGATACACCCAGTTCCACCAAGATACAAGGCAGGAGTTCAGCTCAGCATAGACCAGTCAGTCAGTTAAGAGAGGGGATCTCCCGGTTTCCTAGGCTCCAGCCAGCCCCACGGGTGCTGCCAGTCACAAGAACGGGGTTCAGCATAGGTAGCAGGAAGGCCTGGCTGGTGGGGCCCCTGAAGGGCAGATGGGGAGAAATGATGTACAGGCTTCTTTCTAGGTGCCACCCCCCCAGGCCAGGAGCTAGACCTACATGCCTGCCGTCTTTCCCCTCAAGCGTCCTGGTCGGGTGGGGACCAGCAGCTCAGCTAAGCCAGGGTAATAAGCAAATGCAAAAATGTGGGACCCCCCAGTGACCGACATCCCCCTCCGTCCCGGGCACGAGCCCCACTGGGTTCTGCAGAGCCTGACCCAGGGTCCTGGCATGCATAGGTATGTCTGGGCTGGAGTACACACTGCGCAGAGAACGGCTAGGGGACCCGTCCAGCTCTGTTGCTGTTTGGGTGCTCCGGGTGATGTACCAAGGTCACATAGGGATAGGAGGGCCCAGGCCCAGAGCTCATGGCTCAGTAGGGGAACAAACCAGGAGACAGGAGGGCAGGAAAGACTGGGGCTGGGTCAGAGAGCACTATGCTCCAGGCAGCCGGGAAAGCCTCCGCTCTACCGTAGCCTGCACAGGGCAGCACTCACTCACTGCACTCACTGACTGCTCCTGAACTAGGGAACTGGGGAGGGGGAGGGGGGAGGAGGAGGGGGAGGAGGGAGGAGGAGGAGGGAGCGCACAGCAGCAAGAGTGCTGCTGGGACACTGTCCCTTTAAGAGGATCCAGCCAGTTCCCCATTGTCTGGTAGCCTGAGGGGAGGGGCTGGGGACCACAGCTTGGGGCTTTGGGCAGGGGGCGGGCAGAGGAACACAAAATGCCCGGGTTTTGAAGCCAGGAAGGCGGGGTCTGATGAGCTCTCTCAATGGGGTGGAGACTGGGGAGGGAAAGCCTCTGGAGGCAGCGCTGGGATGCGGGAGGCTGCAGCGGAAGCAGCGGCTGGACGGGAGCCATGACGTCATCTGTTGCCCCCTCAGCCCTTCCTGCCCCCACAATCGCTGCGACTGCAGTGGGTGGGCATCTTACCACGGGGCGGGCGACAAGGCAAGGAAGGCACCGAGCCAGGAGGGCGGACACCCGGGGACGGGGAGGTCCCCAGCGCAGCCCCCAGGGGGCTCTAACCTAGCAGGAAGGGGCGCAGGAGAGCAGGCTCCGCAAAGAGGCGGGGCGCAGGCAGCGCATGGTGACCTTGGGGAGATTCCCCACTCCCTGTGCGGATCGGTGATTCACTTCGCCCTTCCGCTGACCAGAGCCACCAGACACGAAGCGCGTCACAGGAGTGTCACCGCAGGAGTCTCCCCCACAGCCCCAGGCTGCAGGAAGCGGCCCCCTTCCCCACCTCTGTGGGCGGGTCAGTCGGGGCTCTGGAGCGGCCGCCTTCCTCCAGGGGAGAGAATGCTCTTCTGCCTGCAAACTCCTAGTCCTTCCCACGCACAAACATTCATCACTGTAGCAGCCCTGGAAGACCCCACGTTGCTTCACTCAAGCTCTGTGAGTGCAGTCAGCTCCCTGATAACCACTTCCCTGAAGCCTGCTCAGATGCGCCCATGGCCCCCCACGCAGCCTGCAACCCCAGTCTCTGCCATTAACCTGCCGGCTCCCTGAGGTCCCAGGCCAGGCACCTACAAACGCTGGTCCCCGAAGAGAACAGAAGTGCTTCCTGCCAGACTGGCTCACTCTGTGCACTCAACCAGGAGCAGTTCCCACCCCCAGCGTCCTCAGAACTGCTCCAGGGTGCCCTGGCTCAGCCTCCATCTCAGATAGGGGATCTAGCCCAGGCTCACATAGTGGTTTGGTGGCTGGCGCCTGGAGCCTCAGTGGACCTTTGCCGATGGAAGGCACGCAGGAGCCCCTGACCCTGTGCATCCCCTCACCCCTCAGGCCCGCATCTGGCCAGGAGCCAGAGGAGGCAGGTGGGGCACGACATGCCTGGCTCTTGGGGTGCCCCCCAATGCCCCTGCCCCTACAAAGGGTGTCAAGAGAGTAATACCAGGTACAGTGTAACCCTCTCCCAGAGCAGGCGAAGGCAGAGCCAGGCTTGGGCAGGAGAGAAGGGCACTGGGGGGCTGGAGGGGGGCATGAACAGGCCGGGCTGGGAAGCAGTGGCAACCCCTACAGCGACAGGTCCTTCCCTCCCAGGGGTGCCCTCTACCCAGAGCCACATCCCTGGACACCAAGGGTGAAAAAGAGCAGCTGGGGGACCAGCCTCAAGGGAGACCTGTACCAGAAGGGCCAGGAGCCTCAGCGGTGGCCTGCTTCCCCTCGACAGGCGGCCAACAGTGACCAAGGAGTTTCAGTTCTCCTGCCCCACTGCCCGGCCTCAGGTGGGTCTGTCCCACCGTGGCCTCCAGCCCCAGCCCTCACACCAGGGGCCCTGCCCGAGGCCTGGGACAGGTGGGGAGGGGGCTTTCCACTTACTTAGCCCGTCGGAGGAAGCGGCATCTTCTCAGGTTCGAGGCCAGCATCCTTTGCTGCTACCTATCGCAGGGGGGCCCCAGAGGCCTACGGGGAGTGCAGGGGTGGGCCGGACAGGCTGCTTCCCCATCCTACTTCAGGCACTCAGGATTGGAGGCTGCAGAGGGAGGGGCCAGCGTGGCCACACGGCAGGGGAGGAGGATGCAGTGATGTGGGTGCAAGAGGACTTGGTCTTAGCTCACAACAGGAAGCAGCTGAAGGGCCTACTGCCTGGGCTCTGGTGCAGGCGGAGAAGCTTGGCCGGCACCGTGTCCTCAGCCCTGCACACCCGAGAAAGGCACCCTCCGTGCCCCCCGGCCTCTGCTGTGACAAAGGCACTGGAGACTCTCTGGGGACAGGGAGCAGCTGCTTCTTCTGGTGCTGCCCCCGAGGGAACAGAGCTTGACTTCCACGGACAGTCCATCCTCCTTGCCTGAAAGTCCCCCAAAGAGGGGGGCGTCCCAGCCCAGGCTCCGGCTCCCAGTGCCAGCTGTGCACTCAGCCCTCCTCATCCAGGGTCAGCCCAACCAGCCTCCAGGGAGATGTTACCCGAGTTACGGCAGCCCCAGGGCTCCTGCGCTGCAGGCTTCTGGGAAGGGACCTCCCAGAGGCAGCAGCTGGGCAAAGGGAAGCCTGGACCCTCCTGGGCCTGGCCACGACCTCCCAGGAGGCTGGAACAGAGAAAGGGGCTGGCTCTGCCGTGACAATGACACCTAGTGCTAATGCCAGAGGCATTCTGTGGGCCCACAGCAACTCTCCCGCTGCGAGGCTCTCGGAGCCCAGGGGCTGGTAGCAGCCCCGCTTCACGGCACTGAGATGCTTCCAGGGGCCCAGCAAGCAGCGACTCCTCTCTGAGCTGCTTTCCTGACTGTCATGGGAGTGAGGACACTGTTGGCCTCAACCAGATTTGGGGGCTGTTGGGAGAACCACACGCCACAGGGCCAGAAACACTGTGTAAGTCGTGGAACCAGGTGGAAGCCACGGCTCTTACTGCCTGTGGGCCCTCCCTCACTGTGGGAGCCTTCCCTGTGTCCCCACCGCACCAGGGCCAAACCCAACGTGCCCCCTCCCTACCGCCCCCTCCTGGGGCCTCAGCCCTCTGCTGGTTAACAGGGCAGGGACCCTCCCAAAGCTAGGCTCCACGCATCCTGTCCCACTGCTGCCCTTCTGTGGCTGCACGCCTGGCCCTCCCCCATGTCTCCCAAGGCTCTACCTCCCTCCCCACCCCATGCACCGGGGCCCCCAGAGTTCTTCCCTGGATTTCTCTCGGCCTCTTCTCAAATCCCATCCCCCAGCACTGAGTGGGCTGTTCTCTCTGGCCGTCCCACCTCTGACCGGTCTCAGATCACCTCGGCCAGCTCTCGCGAGGGCACTGCCACCCTGGCTAGCCTACTGCACCTCCACCTCAACAAGGACAGGGCACAACTCCTCACCAACCTGGCCCCCAGCTCCACCAGAGCCAACAGACCACTGGCCTCCTCTGCACCCGGGGTGAAAAACCAGACCGCTGTAGATTCTGCCCCTGCCACTCACCAGCCCCCTGCTCCACCCTACAGCCCCTGACTTCTTCAGCTCTGCAGTGACTTGGAGTGACACAGACATAGGTTCGAGTCCCAGCTCTGGCTGTTGCAACTTTCAGCAAGTTACTTGATTTCTCCGAGCCTCCATTTCTTACGTGGAAATCGAGCAAATAATGGCACCTCCTACGGTTATGGTGAAGGTTTAATGAAATGACATTACAAGAGTCACCAATGAATAGTGGCTAATATGACTAATCCTTGCCAAATATCGTCCCTTCTAGATCTGAAACTCTCTCCACTCTTAATCAGTGTCCTATGTCAGGTCTTATGAGCACAGAGCCCCGAACTATTGACAGTCCCTTCCCTGCCATGTTACCACCATCTGCCCACTGGGATGGCATTTTTCAATAGCACCTCTGCCCACATCCCTCCCCTGCTTTCTGACACTCTCTGCTGGCTCCCTACTGCCCTCAGAAGCTCCTTATCTTGGCACTCAGGGCCCTTCACTGAATCGATCCTAACTTTGCCTCCTCATCATGTCCCTCGACTCGCTCTGTTCCAACCAGATGAGCTGATCCCGGGCCTTCAACGGTTTGCACTGTCCCACCTCCCTGTCTCTGCCTGTTCAGAGGCCCTTTCCTCTCTGAGGGCCTCCTTCTGAACACCTGATTGGGAACCCCAGGACACGGAGCCCGCCTCTCTTCTGGGCTCCCCAGCCAGTGTGGGTGCTGTGTGTTCATTTCGCTCACTGGCTGTGTATCTTTGGTCAAGAGAATTAACCTCTGTGTTCCAATTCATGGAGACAACAGACATCCAACCATAAAAAGTCCTTAAAACAGTGCCTGGCCCTTCCTAAATTGTAGAAAATGTTAGACATTATTTTTATAAAAGAAAAAAAAATCCTTGTCGGAGCCTCCCACTGCCTAAATTAAACCCCTTCGGCCGGTGGTTGATGCCCTGACCCCAGCTGGGCCTCGCCACTTTACCTTCCCTCCTTTTTGGTGCTTTCCTGCCTGAACTCTGTTGTTCACTGACCGGACCAGGCCCCGTCACCATTCTACCCTTTGCACCTGCTGGGCTCTCTGTCTGGAATTGCTTCCTACCACACTTCTCCATGTGGGAAATCTCACATCCCCAGCTCTGGCCCTACAGAGCTATCTAAGGCTACCCCCTGCCCCTGCTTCTCAGGATGGTGCTCCTGGATTGCTGGGCCACCTCTGGGTCCCCATGTGCTCCACCACAGCTCTGATCCTACTCTCCTACACTTGGGAGTTGGTGTCCGGAGGGAAGGGACTGGTCTTACTGGATATGCATCTTCCAAACTAGCCCGGGGCCCAAAGGAGGCCCAGCTCCTCCCAAGGCCTCTCTCTGGAGCACCAGCACCCAGAAGGCAGGGGCGCACTGCCCTCCACTCCTCCCCCACCAAGGTGCCAACAGGCCTTGGTATTACGAGCATAAACACAAGTCTCGCTTTTTCTCTCCTTTTCTGTCTAGAATGACAAAAAAGAAAGGCCTCCAGGGATCTTCTAGTCCAAATGCTTCATTTTACAGATGGGGAAACTGAAGCCAAGGACTTGCTGGAAGTCACAACCAGAGATGGCACCAGGAGGAATCGCCACGTCTCTGGCAGGCCTTGCTTAGGGCATCCGAGCTCAGGCCAGCCTGCCCTACCTGAAGCAGTCTGAGTGCCAGTCAGCATTCAGGGCCTGGAGGTACTGGCCATCATAGATCCTCTGGCCGCAGCTTGCACACACGGGCAACTCGCTTCCTGCAGGGGTGAAAAGGGTGTTAGGAACCATTCTCAGGAGATGCAGTTTGCTGCAGGCCTGGCCTGGCCTGGCCTGGCCTGGCCTGCCCCAACTCCACATGCACCTCCACAAATCCTCCCGTACACACGCAGCGCCCAGGCTGAGCAGTCACTGTACAGAGCAGGAGAGAGAATGCAGGTCTGAGAGTCTTGCTGAGACCACAGCTGAACTACCAAGCTCCTCTGGGCCTCAGTTTCTCTCTCTGTAAACTGAGGAGGAGGAGCAGATGTCCGCCAACCCCCAGCAATGGCATCCTTCAACTAAGGGTCTGGCACGGTAAATGCGGAGAAAGAAAGCAGCACGATTTAGAAATAAGGCAGTGGCTGACATTCTTGTCACAGCCCCCCTTCCTCTCCTGCCTGCCCAATCCCTTCAAAGGGCAGGGACTGGACAGGGCTAGGTTGGTGCGTCCTGTACTGAAGCCCCCTGGAAGGCTTGGCTATGCCGTGGCCTAACAAGGGGCCAGGGCCGTAGGGCTGGGCTCCCAGACACCTGCTCCAGGGAGGCCTGACACCTCTTCAAGCCGGCCACTAGGCATGCTTAGTCATCCTTGGGGCCTGACACCCTTGGAGCTGGGTGGGCCCTGGAAGATCTCCCAGCCTGCCCCTTCCCATTGTACAGATGGGGAGACTGAGCCCTGGAGAAGGTAAGGCTTGCTGGGTCACCAGCCAGGCTCCAAGGCCACAGTCTGCCCCTCCATGAGGACCCAGGGACCTAGGAGCTACCGTAAGGTGGGCCCCTGCTCCAAGTGGGCCTTCAAGGACCTGGGGGAGGGTTGGCAGTAGCCCCAGGGGAGCGCAGGGCTGGAGAAGCCGGCATAATAGGACTTTTGTTGAACCTGGTGGACCTATGAGATGGCTCAGATGAGGAAACCCAGGAAAGGAGATCCCAGGGAGGGAATCTTGGGGTCTTCATAACTCTAACTGTCCTGCAAACCCAAGCCTTGGGCCCCAGTAGGGGGAAGGGGCAGAAGAGGAGGCTAGGATGAGAGTCATCTTCCCAGCCAAGACTGATGGCAAGCACTGGGTTTGGTGCAGGGAGAGGGGGTGGAGGCCCCAGAATACATCCAAAGGTTCCCCAGAGGCGCATCTCTGCTCTGTCCATCCTGCCCCCAGGCTCCCAACCACCAGCACCACGGGCCAACTATGCGGCCCTCAACTGTACAAACGGGGAAACTGAGGCCCAGCAGGCAGCACCTGGCTCAAGGTCACGGAGCCGGCCAAACGCTGGGCTGCGAGTCAGGGCTGAGGCTTTCCCAGCGACTCTTTCTTCCAAGGCCAGTTAGAGTCGGGATAAGGGGTGGCCTAGGGCGAGCCCCGGGTGGACACAGCACGCGGATGGAGGCCAGGGCTGGAAGGGCTGTGCCTGGGATTCCTCCTGGGTGGTCGTCTGTCGGGGGACGGGAGAAGGCGGGGATGAAAGGGAGGAGGGGCCCTCCGACTGCGGGAGGGCAGCCCACCGGGGCCGAGGAGGGGGAAACAGGGTGGGAGCTTTTCAGGGAGGGGCCTGCGGGCTTCGGAAGGACGAGCTCATCCCGGAGGACACAGGGGCGCGGCCTCGCGGCAGACCCAGCCTCCGCGGCGGCCAGGCCCGGCCCCCACCCGTGCCCCCCGCTTCCCCGTCTCCCCGAGCGCGGCGCCCCCGCCCGCCCGGCCCCTGGGTCGGCGCCCCGCCGACCCGCACCCCGCGCACCTTCCTCTCCCATACGTTCTTCCCTCCAGGTGCAACAAAGTAGCGTCAACCTCATGCACTCGGCGGGGGGCGGGGCCCGGCGGGGCTGGGGCTGGGGGCGGCCCGGGCCCCGCACGCTCGCCCGCAGTCGCCGCCGCCGCCGCCGGCCCGGGAGGCGGGGGCGGAGAGCGCGGGCCGGGCCGGGATGGGCTCGGGGCTCGGGGCTCGCGGCGGCACCGCCGCCGCCTCTCAGACACCGGCTCCGGCACCGGCTCCGCGCCGCGGCGGCCTGGGGAGCAAACGGAGGGGCGGGCCGGGGCGGGGCCTCGGAGCTGCGGCACGGGGGCGGGGCGGGGCGCGGGCGAGCGGCCGAACTGCCCTGCGCGGCCCCGCCCCGCGCCCTCGGCGGCGCCCCGCCCCGCTCAGCTCCTCCTTTCATTCATTCTTCCTGGAGTGACAACACTCTGCTCAGCGCCACTTGGCCAAGACGCATAAACCCAAAGCTGCGGCTTAGGTGGAATGCGTGCTCTGATGCGGCAACCTAGGGGGTGCAGAAGAGCCAATTAGGGACCTCGGTTTCCCTGCGGGGAGCCCCTAGACCCAAGCCTGCTGGATGGGGGCCAAGAACCGAGACCCGACGCGGAGGAGACGTTGTGGACCCTGAGGACCATAGTGGTTGCCTTGGGCAGGGGCGCCGGCCAGGTCCTCTCCCTCTCTGAGCCCTGCGGGGAGGGCAGGCCCCAGCAGGGTCTGGGGGGGAAGGCGATGGCCCACGTCTCAGGCTCTCACCAGCTAGGCAGGGCGCTGAAGGAGCAGCCCCTGGGGGAGACTGTGACAGCCATGCTCAGGGATTTGCTCCTCCCAGTGCTGGAGACCTGGAGCCGGCGCCGCCCTGCCCAGCCTTCCGGAGGAGGCACGGCTGAATGGGGTTTTGGCTGAGGGAAGTGGCCAGAGGAATTGGGTGGTCCCCGACGCACAGGTGCTCAGTCCAGCACTGGAAGCGTGGAGCACCCTGCCGACAAGTGAAGAATCCTATCTCCGCGAGGCCCACCGCCCACTTCGTCGTCCTACAGCCTGGGAGCCTATGCGGGGAGAGGTTGAGCCACATGCTTAAGTTCACCCAGTGAACAAGGGACAGAACTGCCCACACTCCCGCTCCAGCCATCAAGTTTGTATAGATTTTTCTCTAGTCAGGGCTTGGGTCCAGTGGCCTACAAGGTGGGGCATTCACCCCTGGGTGCAAAACAATTACCTGCGGGAGGGAACAAAATATAATTTTTCTTTCTTCCTTCCTCCCTCCATCTCTCCTTCTTTCTTTTCCTCCCTCCCTCCTTCCCTCCTTTCTTAATATTCAGATTGATGCTGGTGCCCTCATTCTGTCTGCTGGTCAGATGACCCTAAAGCACTTATAGTAAATTATCCCAAGGAGGTGTGGAGGTCCTCGGAGGCTGGACAGCAACGTTTTTTGCTTGTTTGTTGCTTTACTATAGGGTATATGTCAGGCAGGGTCCTGGTAGGAAACCAAGAAGCACTCAGCAGGGATTACTGAGGAGAGTTTAATGAAGGGGATTTTACAACGGACTGGGCAGCATTAAGGGAAACCCATGAGGACACTCACGGCCTCAGGAGGTGGCAGCAGTTAGCACCCCTGGGTGAAGGGGCTTGGGAGAGGGCCCCAGTGCAGGGTGCAGGGGGATACTGAGTGGACCTAGAGGGGCCGTGGGCCTGTGCCTGGTTAGCTAGAGGATATCACCCAGTTTTATAACACAACTAACCCTTACAGAGTAGACTTGTGGCTGCAAAAGAGTCTTGAAAAGACAGCAGATTGAAGATGATGCTGATACTGCAAGACGAGCGAAAAGACAGAGCTGGCACTTCCCTCTCTTGTTGGAGCTCCTTGTCAGCCACGTTTCCCGGTGAAACCAAGGACCAACTCATCAGATCTGACACATTTGGTCACATTGCTCATCCAAGTTATTATTAAGTCTTTTTTTAACTGAAAGCAAAAAAGCAATTTTGTACTTTTAATAAATAAAAGCATTCAACTGTTGTTCATTTCATCTTTCGAACATTCTTCTTAAACTCTGCTTTTGCATTGTTATGTGATGAACATTTTTTATTATTTATATAGTCAATTATGTATGTAATTTATAAGTGAATGTGTCTGTGTGTGTGTTGGGGAACAAATATTAATTTGGGTGCAAATTAAGAGCTCTGGCTTGGATGTGTTAAGTTTTAGGTGTCTGTCTGCCATCCAAGTGGCAAATATGTGTGATATTTGCTCAAAAATATTTTACTGATGTGGTTCGTGATACAAGTTTTCTAGATGAGGGGTCCAGAGCCCTTTGGGAAAGACTCACTCCAGGTCAATGGTTAGGATTTGTCCAAATTGCCAAATTGATGCCTGGCTGAACACAGGCTGGTGACAAGAGGCTCCGTGGGGATACTCACTGGATTAGCCCAAGACTGTGACCCAGGGCAGGGGCCAGAGCCTGAACTGTCCTAGCCTAGGGAGGAAAAGAGAGCTGACATCATGGGATCCCTGCTGTCAGATGCAGCCTGCCCCCTTCTTGCCCACTCTGCGTGACATCACCCAGACACGTGGCTCGTTGACTCCCCTGCCCTCTCCTTGAGCTGCGGATGCAAGAACCCAAATATCTACTTGGCATCTCCACTTGGATGACAAACGGGCACCTCAAACTTAATGCATCCGGATCAGAGCTCTTAACTTGTGCCTGGATCTGCTCCTCCCCCAGTGTTTCTCATCTCAGTAAATGACATCCCTGTCCTTTAGTGGCTCAGCCAAAATTTGAAGGCATCCTCGACTTCTCTCTCCCTATTCCTTTTCCTTGCACTTGATTGATCCATCAGCAAATCCTATTGGCAGATCCTATTGGCTCCCTGTACAAAGCAGATCTAGAATTCCACCACTTGTCCCTGCACTCCTCTCTCCTCCCTGGTCTAGCTGGGTGTACAGTATGACGGCCCCTGAGTCATGCACCCCTGTGACCCTCCAGAGCCTCTGAAGGGTCAAAGTGTGACATTTCCTTGCTTTCAAACCCAAAGCCCTTACTGCAAGCTTTATGGGACCTAGTCCCTGGCTACTTCTTTGGCCATATTTCTTCTCTCCTTTGCTCTTTCTAGTTAACTACGGTGCACCTCTCTGCTCTTCTAACTTCCCAAGCTTGTGTTCATCACGGGGCCTTTGACCTGAGGTTAGGTGTCCCCAACCATCCCAGCTAACTTAACATTCTTTCTCACTCTCTGTCTCCTTCCCTGGCTTTTAATCCTCATAGCACTGATTCACCTGACGTTAGAATTAATCATTTATTCACTGTATTCGTTTCCTGTGGCTGTGGTCACAAATTATTTTGCTCACAGTTTTGGAGGCCAGAAGTCCTAACTCAGTGGCTTTGGGCTAAAAACAAGGGCTGCATTCCTTCCGGAGTCTCTAGAGGAGAAATCAGTTCCTTCCCCCTTCCGGCTACTTTTCTTTTTAAAACTGTGTCATCAAAACACATAATATAAACTTATCATCTTAACCATTTTTAAGTGTACGTTTCAATAGTGTTAAGTACAGTTGACCTTTGAATGATTCAGGGGTTAGAGGCACCAACACCCCCCCCCCCCCCCCGCTGCCCTCAACACACACACACACACACACACACACACACACACACACACACAGTGGAAAATCTGAACGCTGCTATCTCTGCCTCAAAAACAAAGGAATTGATAAATGACTCACCCAAGGCCAGGAAGCTGAAACCGTTTGGAGAGAATCAGGACTCAACCCGCTGTTCTTTTGATTCTACATATTATGATCTCTAATCGCACACAAACTTTTCCCCACACTTAGTTAAAGACCTGTAAAATGAAAATACAGGTGTTATATTTATTGAAAAAAAATCCGCATATAAGTGAACTCTCCCGGTTCAAACCAGCATTGTTCAAGGGTAAACTGTATATTCACACTGTTGTGAAACAGATCTCCAAAACTTTTTTTTTTAATCTTTTCTTTCGTTCTTTCTTTATATGGAATATAGTTGATTTACAGTGTTGTATTATTTTCAGGCATACAGCCCAGTGAATCATTTATACATGTACATTATCCACTTTTTTTTAAACATTCATTTCCCATATAGGTCATTACAGAGTCCAAAAATTTTTCATCTTGCAAATCTGAAGCTCTGTACCCATTAAACAAACTCCCTTCTTCCCCTCCCCCAGGCCCTGGTGACCACCATTCTACTTTCTGTTTCCATGAATTTGACTACTTTAGATGCTTCATATAAGTGGGATCACACAGTATTTGTCTGTGACTGGCTTATTTCAGTTAGCATAACGTCCCCTAGGTTCATCCATGTTGTAGCATGTGGCAGGATTTCCTTCCTTCCTTCCTTCCTGTATTTATTTATTTATTTAGGATTTCCTTCCTTTATAAGGCTGAATAATATTCCACTGTAGATATACAACACATTTTCTTTATTCATTCATCTGTTGTTGGATACGTAGGTTGTTTCCACAGCTTGGCTATTGTGGATAATGCTGCAATAAACATGAGAGTGCAAATATCTCTTCAAGATAGTGATTTCATTTCCTTCGGTTATATACCAGAAGTGGAATTGCTGGATCATATGATAGCTCTATTTTAATTTTTTTGAGGAACCTCCACACTGTTTTCCATGACGGTTGTTCCAACTTACATTCCCACTAGCAGTATACAAGGGTTCCCTTTTCTCCCCATCTTCTCCAACGCTTATCTTTTTTTTTTTTTTGATAATAGCCATTTAAACAGGTAGGGGGTGATATCTCATTGTGGTTTTGATTTGTACTTGCATGACCTGGTGATTGGTGATGCTGAGCACCTTTTCATATACTTATTGGCCCTTTATTTTTTTTTATTTTTTATTTTTTGTTTTATGTTGTGTTTGTTTTTTTTTTCCACACACACACACTGTATTTTATTTTTACAAGAGATAAATAGACTGACACCAAGCATTGTACATGGATGACCACAACAGAAGCAACAATGATTGCAATTACCAAACATGAAACACACTCATACTATGTCATAATATTGACATTCAGTCCAGTAATCCTCCACTGTAACAGCTCCTTTACTTTGCAGTGAAAATTGATTTGTATATTCTTTGCCTCTGAGTCCTTGTGGGATTTTTTTTTTTTTTTTAAATTCAGACAGAAAGTCACAAAAATTATACTCATCCTCATCAGTTCATTCAGTCCCATGTAATTAATTTTTTTTTTCATCTTGATCTTTTATTAGCACTTTTATGAGTTCATCAGTTTTTCATTAGAGTTCTGAAAATGCTTATTCATTCAGTTCAGCAGTACAGTCAGTTACCAGAAACCTGTACTTGTCAGAGTCTTTTCCATGAATTTCTTGAAGATGAAACCCTTTTATAGGAACATATTTGCAAAATCATCAGAGTACACCCAGAACTGTCTGTAAATGACAAAAGACTTAAAAATGACCACGGTTAAAGATTTGATGAAAGTTCGTAATAATGCAGTTGACAAGAAAATTAGTTATTTCTGAGATATACATTTTAAAGTAATAACTAGGATTATTACTTATAACATTATACCAGAACATATAAGATTTTTAGAAATTTCATGCAATGTCTGAAACATTTATATTAACATATTTCCATACATATTTCCATACAAATACAAATATAAGATTTTTAGAAATTTCATGCAATGTCTGAAACATTTATATTAACATATTTCCATACAAATACAAATATAAGATTTTTAGAAATTTCATGTAATGTCTGAAACATTTATATTAACATATTTCCATACATATTTCCATACAAATACAAATATAAGATTTTTAGAAATTTCATGTAATGTCTGAAACATTTACATTAACATATTTCCATACAAATAACCCAATGAAAGTTTAGTATTAGTTGTTTTGTTTGTTTTTTTATACTGCAGGTTCTTATTAGGCATCAATTTTATACACATCAGTGTATACATTTCAATCCCAATCGCCCAATTCAGCACACCACCATCCCCACCTCACCGCAGTTTTCCCCCCTTGGTGTCCATATGTCCATTCTCTACATCTGTGTCTCAACTTCTGCCCTGCAAACTGGCTCATCTGTACCATTTTTCTAGGTTCCACATACATGCATTAATATACGATATTTGTTTTTCTCTTTCTGACTTACTTCACTCTGTATGACAGTCTCTAGATCCATCCACGTCTCAACAAATGACTCAATTTCGTTCCTTTTTATGGCTGAGTAATATTCCATTGTATATATGTACCACAACTTCTTTATCCATTCGTCTGTTGATGGGCATTTAGGTTGCTTCCATGACCTGGCTATTGTAAATAGTGCTGCAATGAACATTCGGGTGCATGTGTCTTTTTGAATTACGGTTTTCTCTGGGTATATGCCCAGTAGTGGGATTGCTGGGTCATATGGTAATTCTATTTTTAGTTTTTTAAGGAACCTCCATATTGTTCTCCATAGTGGCTGTATCAATTTACATTCCCACCAACAGTGCAAGAGGGTTCCCTTTTCTCCACACCCTCTCCAGCATTTGTTGTTTGTAGATTTTCTGATGATGCCCATTTATTGGCCCTTTATATGTGCTCTCCTGAGAAAGGTCTGCTCAAGTTCTTTGCTTATTTTCAAATTAGTTCTTTTTCTTTTTTAAATGTTGAGTTTCTGGAGTTCCAGATATGTTTTGGATATTAACCTGTTATCAAATGTATGGTCTGAAAAGATTTTCTCCCATTTCATAGGTGGTCTCTTCATTCTGTTGATGGTTTCCTTTGCTCTGTGGAAACTTTTTAGTTTGATGCTGTCCCATTTGTCCATTTTCACTTTTGTCATCTGTGATCTTGGAGTCATAAGCAAAAAATCATTGCCCAGATCAATGTCAAGAAGCTTTTTCCCTATGCTTTCTTCTAGTAGTTTTACAGTTTCAGGTCTTATGTTTGTCTTTAATCCATTTTGAGTCGATTTTTGTGTTATGGTGTGAGATAAGTGTTCAGTTTCCTTCTTCTGCATCTGGATATTCAGTTTTACCAGCACCATTTATCGAAGAGACTATCCTTACCCCATTGTGTGTTTTTGGTACACTTGTTGAAAATCTGTTGATCGTAAATGCATGGATTTACTTCTGGGCTCTCTATTCTGTTCCATTGGTCTCTCTTTCTCTCTCTTTATTACTGTAGCTTTGTAATATATTTTGAAATCAGGAAGTATGATGCCTCCAGCTTTATTCTTCCTGTTCAAGATTGTTTTTGTTATTTGGGGTCCTACATGAATTTTAGGATTGTTTGTGGGAGGATATGGGCTGAAGACCTCCTATTCTGCCATCTTAATAGTGTCATTTCTCTGTAGTTTTCTCTTTTTGTAGTGTCTTGATTTTTTTTTTCTTTAATTAATTTATTTTATTTTTGGCTGCGTTGGGTCTTCGTTGCCACACACGGGCTTTCTCTAGTTGTGGCAAGCAGGGGCTACCTTCGTTGCAGTGCACAGGCTTCTCACTGCGGTGGCTTCTCTTGTTACGGAGCACAGGCTCTAGGCATGTGGGCTCAGTAGTTGTGGTGCACAGGCTTAGTGCTCCGCGGCATGTGGGATCTTCCTGGACCAGGGCTCGAACCCATGTCCCCTGCATTGGCAGGCGGATTCTTAACCACTGCACCACCAGGGAAGCCCTCTTCTTGTAGTGTCTTTGTCTGGCTTTGGTATCAGGGTAACGCTGGCCTCTTGGAATGAACTTGGAACTGTTTCTCCTCCTCAATCTTTTGGAAGAGTTTCAGGAGAATTGGTATAAATTCATCTTTAAATATTTGGTAGAATTCACCAGTGGAAACCATCTGGTCTTGACTTTTCTTTGTTGGGAGGATTGATTACTGATTCATTCTCCTTTCTTGTCATTGGTCTCTTCAGATTTTCCATTTTTTCACAATTCAGTCTTGGCAGGTTGTGTGTTTTTAGGAATTTATTCATTTCTTTAGGTTATTCAATTTGTTGGCATACAATTCTTCCAGCTTCTTTTAAGGATACTTGTGATAGCATTTAGGGCCCAGCAGGATAATCTCCCCATCTCAAGATCCTTAACTTAATCACATCTGCAAAGACTCTTTCTCCATATAAGGTAACTGTTAGGGGCTAAATTGCATCCCCCCTAAAATTCATATGTAGAAGTCCCAACCCCCAGCAACTTCAGAATGTCACTGTATTTGGAGATAGAATCTTTAAAGAGGCAATTAGGTTAAAACAGGTCATCAGAATGGGCCTTAATCCACTATGACTGACATCCTTATAAGGAGAGGAGAGTAAGAGACTTATATGCACAGAGGGAAGACCATGTGAGGACACAGGGAGAAGACAGCCACCTACATGCCAAGGAGAGAGGCCTCAGGAGAAACCAACCCTGTGGACACCTTGATCTTGGACTTCCAGCGTCCAGAACTGTGAGAAAATAAATTTCTGCCACCCAGCCTGTGGCAATTTGCTATGACAGCCTGAGCAGACTAAT
This sequence comes from Balaenoptera borealis, assembly GCF_965194805.1. Classification (NCBI taxonomy): domain Eukaryota; kingdom Metazoa; phylum Chordata; class Mammalia; order Artiodactyla; family Balaenopteridae; genus Balaenoptera; species Balaenoptera borealis. The sequence continues at coordinate 79,050,330 of NC_138872.1, forward strand.
AACAGTAATATTTACAAGGTTTCAGGGATTAGGACCTGGAGATCTTTGAAGCTATTATCAGCCTAGCACATTTGCTTACCATTACCACCTCTCTACCAGAGTGTGTAACTAATGAAAGCAGGGAGTTTAAACTATTTTGATCTCAAAACAATGTCTATCCTTAGGGAGTTGCATTCTGGTGGGGAGAGTCAGACAATAAACAAAGACGCAAAGTGTATTGTGCTATGTGGTGACATGATGGGTACTGGTGATGGGTGCTCTGGAAAAAGAGGAGGCAGGGCCAAGTCACTGGTCTCCCAAGTGGGGGAGGAAGGTATAGTTTGCAATTTTATTTAATTATCATTATTATTTTTGGCCGCACTGCACGGCTTGCAAGATCCTAATTCCCTGACCAGGGATTGAACCCCCCTCCTTTGCAGTGAAAGCTCGGAATCCTAACCACTGGACCGCCAGGGAACTCCCTATAGTTTGCAGGTTTAGAAAGGGGGTCAGGGAAGGACTTTCTGAGAAGGTGACATTTGAATCAAGACCTGAAAGAGGTGAGGATGCCAAGCGCGCTGATAACGGAGGGAAGAGCTTTCTGGGCAGGAGAGACAGCAGACGTGGAGGCTGCAGAGGGGTGGCCTGTTGCCTGCAGGGAAGGGAAGAGGGCAGTGTAACCACACGGCCTGGCAGGGGGCCGAGTAGCAGGATGCTGGTCAAACAGCTGGTCAGAACACCTGGTCCAACTCAGGTAGGGGCTCCTCGGCCATTGAAAGGCCTCTGGCTTGGGCCCCGAATGAGACGGGAGCCACAGCAGGATTTTGAGCAGATGTGTGACCTGAGCTGACTTATGTTTTAAGAGGATTGTTTTGGCTGCTGTGTGGAGAGAAGGCTGAAGGGGAGCCAGGGCAGAATCAGGGAGCCGAGTCTGGAAGCTGTGTCAGTCACCCGGGCAAGAACTGCTGGTGGACCAGGGCATGGGGTTGGGAGGGGTGGTTGAACTCTGGTTATCTTCTGAAGGCAGTGACCCAGGATTTGCTGGTGAATCTAGTGTGGGCCGTGGGAGGAGAAGAAGTCTCCAAATCTGCTGGCCTGAACCACTGGAGCTGCTGTTTACTGAGATGGAGAAGGTGGGGAGGAGAGCAGGTTTTGGCGGGGGTGGGCGGACCCATGCTACGCAGGATTATGAGACTTCCAGGTGGAGATGTTAAGAACTGACCTTGAACGTGCAAGTCCAGAGTTCAGGGGAGAGGTCTGCACTGGAGGTGTCAGTTTGGGAACTGCCAACGCATACGCGGTATTTAAAGCCATGAATTATGAGAAATCGAAGCAGGGAGTCGCCAGGGCTGAATGCTGGGGCTGGCCAACTTTCAGAGGCTGGAGAGCTGCAGAGGGATGAGCAAGGGATCTTTTGTTTTGTTTTGTTTTTTGATTTATCTTTTCTATTTTCAGGACTTTCTCCCATAGACCTGTATCATCCAATACTGTGGCTATTTACACTTAAAAATTTAAATTAAAAAACAAAATTAAAAATTCAATTCCTTAGTCTCACTAGTCATATTTTTAGAGCTCAAGAGCCCACGTAGCTAGTGGTTACACACTGGACACAGCAGATAGAGGACATTTCCGTCATCACAGAAAGTTCTGTGGACGGTGCTGCTATAGACCAACTCACACTGACATGTAGGAAAGATACGTACACACAAATGTCCAGGACAGCATTGGTCATAATAGCAAAGTGATTAAATAAATACAACAGATATAGTTACTGGTATGTTAACTCCATGAGGAAAGGGATTTTTGCCCATTTTGTTTACTACTGTATATTCAGCTTCTAAAACGGTACCTATTGCATGGTAGGTAACTCCATAAGTATTTGTTAAATGAATATACAGCTGATAAGGAATGATCTTTGAAACATAGTTTTGATTAAAATAACACCAAAATGCTGAGTAATGCAACTAGTATGTGTATATGTTTGTGCATGATGAATAGATGTCTCTGGAAGGGAGGGTGACCAACTATCCCAATTTGCCTGTGGCTGAGGGGTTTCCCAGGATGAGCAAGGGATCTTTTTGCTGAACAAGTGAACGAATGAATGAATCTGGTTTGCCACTACTCTTGGGCAGGCTGTCACTCCTCACTGACTGTCACAGCAGCCCCCCACCCCGTGGTCTCCTTTAACCTACCCCCTACCCGCTTCTGATCCATCCTTCGCCTTTCCTCGGCTCTGCTCCCTCCCACCAGGCAGTCAGAACCATCACAGGGCTGCCCTTCCTGCTTGAAAGGCCTGACCCTCCCTACTCTCTGCTCTATTCTCTGCCTAGTAGATTGCTTCCTGTGCTCTGCTGTCCTCTGGGAAGCTGTCCCTGAGCATCGCCCCACCCCCTTGCTCTTTCCACAGGGTCCTTGTGCGCAGGCGCACGGATACCCATACAGCCGTCTGCTGCCGTCTGCACGGCAGACTGCACCCACACTCCCGACAAACAGCTCCCTCGCCATCCTTCTGGCCTCCACGAGTGCCCACTGGCCATGGGGTTCGCTCTCAGGGGAACGGATGCACACATGAGGCCATGTGGGCCCTGGAAGTGGAGTTGGTGGTCTGCGGAGGAAATTCCAGAATCTGGTACCCAAGAGTGTGCTCTAGAAGGGAGTTGTGGGCTCCAGGGGGGCACATCCCCATGCTCTGTGGATTTGTAGCCCTGAGGGGAGGGGGACGACCCTGGGGAATTGGTGCATCCAAGGGTAGTACTGAGCCTCCTGTTGCCACCTGCAGGGTGTCATTTGTTATGCTTTGTAAGGAAGTAAAGTGGTGCCCTAGTGGCCATGTGTGACAGTGAGTCTTCCTTAGAGGGGATGTTTAGAGGGAAACATCCATCTGTTTTTCTGAGGTCGGGCCATTTCTTCTTTTTTTTTTTTTTTTTTAATTTAATTTATTTATTTATGGCTGTGTTGGGTCTCAGTTTCTGTGCGAGGGCTTTCTCTAGTTGCGGCAAGCGGGGGCCACTCTTCATTGCGGTGCGCGGGCTTCTCACTATCGCGGCCTCTCTTGTTGCGGAGCACAGGCTCCAGATGCGCAGGCTCAGTAATTGTGGCTCACGGGCCTAGTCGCTCCGTGGCATGTGGGATCTTCCCAGACCAGGGCTCGAACCCGTGTCCCCTGCATTGGCAGGCAGATTCTCAACCACTGTGCCACCAGGGAAGCCCTGGGCCATTTCTTTTCTCTCTGCAAGGCTGTTCACCAAGGCCAAGGGTTTGGTCTGGACAGAAGGGTCATTTTTGTTTTCTCCATCTGTACTCTCAGCATCTAGAGGCCAAGGATTTGGACCTAAGGGGTGAGGGCTGGGGAAGGAGTGTCTGGGTGGGTGAACCCACATCCTCAGAGGAATGAGACCCACTGTGGGTGGGCATGTGTAGGGCTGGCTGCTCTGCTTCCCCTACAAAGGGATTATCATTATTAAAGGACACGCTGAACTAGGAGACGGATCAATTCACCAGAAGCCAACGGCAGGCGATTGGCAGCCCCCTAAATACATTTTGAACAGGTTCCCCAAGGCCGAACCCTGTTCCCTACCCGGACCAGGAGCTGAAGGCAGATGAGGGATTACAAAGGAGGCCAAGACATAGTTTCCTTTAAAAGGTTTTCATTTATTGGTCTTTTCTGAAGCAGTTAATTCTCTTTTCTTATTTAAAAAAAAAAAATGTGTGTTTCACTCAGAGTTATACCAAAGTGATTAAAATGAATCTTCTACTGGGGATGTAGCTCCCCAGATCAGAAAAAAAAAAAAAAAAAAAAAAAGTTTTTTTTTCCCCATGAACCACAAAAATAAAACCAAAGGAGAGCATCAACAATCAAAAATAATCCCCAAATATCCAGGACAAAAAATAAAATATTTATTGATCTATCACAGCGAGACACAAAGAGATGGGCGGGGCAGGGGGGGAAATGCTCTGAAGTACAGTGGCTCCAGGGGGGGGACCGGGGATACAGTACTGCGTGGGGGGAGACCCAGTTTTGGGGGGAGATTCCTGCTGCCCCAGTCGGCACAGCCCCTCACAACCTGGGCTCAGGGCCCCTACGTAGGGGTGTGTGTGGTGGGGCAGAGGCAGGGCACAGGCTGCCATGACAGGTTAATCGAGTTGATGGTAGGGGCGCCCAGCCAGCTAGCGGTGCCGGGCAGCCAAATGGGGGCCAGGACGGATGGACGGATGGGCAGACGGGCGGATGAATTCCACAAGAGCAAGAGGGCTATTCCCAATGGGGGGAATCTTCCAACCTGAAGGTGCCCCAGACATGGGGAATAGCGACTGGTAGGGGAGAGTGGGCCAAGGGGGCCAAGAGATCGTGTGACCGAATCCAGCTTGAGGGTTTCGATGCTTGGGTACCAACTGGACCGCAGCCAGAGGGGGGTCCTGGTGGGCAGGGGGAGGTGAGACTGCCCAGGAAGTGTCTGCACCATCTTCAGAGGAGCCCCAGGGAAGGGGTTCCCTAAGGGGCTGCCCTTCCCTCCTCCCTCCCCGCAGGAAGAATGAGAGCACCAGTACGTAGCACCAAGTTCCCTTGGAGATGGAGTGTGTGGAGGGGGAGCTCCTGGGTGGGAAGGGGGTGGGGGTAGGGGCCAAGCCCACCCACCCCTTGCCTCTGAAGCAGGGGGCTTCCAGGGGCCCACTTGGCCACCACTCTCTTGTTTCCTTGCCCTGTGGATTTCCAAGGCCACCCTGCCTGCCCTGTTCCCTCCTGGGGTGGGAACTTAGGAGGGGGCATGGGATGGGGGTGGGGGGTCACAAAGGGTTTACATTCTCCACCAAGCAGTAGCACCAACGTTGATGAGGTCGTGAGTCAGGGGTCCTGGGAAGCTCACTTTCTCTTCCGGCCACAGGCTTTCCCCAGGCAGGCCCCAGCTGGGTGCGGGGAGGCACACGCAAGGGTCAGTCTTGGTTGCTTCTCAAGCCCTTGCCCACTCCCCCCAACCCCAAGCTGTTCTTAGCACCCACATCATCACAGCAGGGAACAGAGGCTCCAAGAAGCCACGGGAAGCCTGGACACGACCCCAGGCCCCTCTCTGAACTCTTCCGCTGTACAGACTCCCACTGGGCAGGTGGGTGGTAGCAGGACTCCTGCCCTCTTGAGCGGAGGGTCTGATTGGTTAACCTTATTTCAAATCATCAAGGCACCGAAGTCTGGTAGTAGGGCCTGGGGTAGCGCCTACCCTTGGGGGAGCTCGATGTGGCTCATTACTGCCACCTGGTGGCAGCGAGCACCATCTTTCTCTCTCTCTGTGAAGCTCATCCAGGGTGTTTGTTGGGAAAGAAAGCCAACAAAAAGAAAGCTTGTGTGACAGGACCACAGGCACCAGCTGGTGCCTGACTGAGAGCTGGGCGCCCTGGACGAGGTCAGGCTGCTCTTGCCTCTGCCTCTCCCTGCCCTGGCCCGGGCTGTCGCATCTGCTCAGCGGGAAGCAGGTGGCGGGGGAAGGGGATCCCAGCCTGAGCTGGGCACAGGGGCGGAGCTGGGGCTTCTCTGGGTCTCTTTTGGGCATCGTTGGGAGATGCCTGGGGGGTGGTGATCAGACCCCCCACGCACACACTGCCAGAGGCACATCTGCATCTTGGAGCAAGGGTGTGGCTCTGGGCCGCCTCTGCCCACCCTGCCGGGTCCACCCCTCTGACCCCCTGACTCCAGGGCTCCCTTTGTTGTCGCCTCCATTCTCTCTCTCCTTCTCTGCCCCTCCCAGCCCCTCCCTCCTCCTCATCCCTTCTCTTTCTCTTGGCTCCTCCCTGCAGGGGCGGGTGTGGGTACCAGGGAGGGAGGGGCTGCCAGGCCTGGCCTGGATGAGCCTGGAGGGTCCTGGGCCCACTCTCAGCTCTGCGTGTCTGTGTCGCAGGTAGAAGAACGGGTGGGTAAGGTGTCCAGCTCTGCCCCAGCTTCCCCACTCCCTGCCAGGCCTCGTCTGAGGTGCTGCCCTCTCTCCCAGGCTGATGGGTCCCATCACTCTGCCTCTGCCCGACACCCACCCTCCCACCCCCCGCCCACTTCCAGGGGCTGAGTCTCTACTCACCTTGGTATCCCAGGGCTCCCAGAGCCCCTCCATAGAGCTTGGGAGGTTTGCCTGTGGAGGGAAAGCCGGGATTGGGGAGGAGGCCAGGCCTTCCCGCCTCTCCCAGACACCCCACCCCAACCCCCCGCCCCTCCACGCGCCTCCATCTTGCAGCAGCGGGTTCCAAAGGCCTCTCTGACCCCGGCCCTACCCTCCTGTCCAACCTCGCTCCTTGCAGATGGCCTGCTGCCTGTGGAGGACTGAGCAGCTCTGCGGCGCCTTCTCCCACCACAGTCAGACCCTGGCCACGCCTCCCAGGGGCAGCCTTACCCCCCACTGACAGGCTCCAGGCTCAGCCTCCCTGACCACCTGCTTGAAGAGGCCTTGTTCTTCCCCTACAGTTTCTTTCCTTTTCTATGGGACCTTGTCAACCTCTCTGGTTAGACCTTAAGACCCGGGCTGACCCAGGTCCCTGTCTCACTCCTGGTGCCCAGTCGAGTGCCCGGCTGGGAGCCCCAGGACCCATATCCCCACATCCCAGGGTTGACTTCAGCTTCTGTGATTCCCCGTGGAGCTCCCTCGGGTCCCCACGCCAGAGGGCCAGCCCAGGGCCGTGGCTGCACTAGCCGCTCCCTCAGCAGGATCGACCCCCGCCCTGCGAAGGAGCTCAGGGCTCTGCTTGAACTGGGGCCCCTTGTTCTTATGATAGACTCACCACCGACTCCCAGGCCCCCAGCTCCGCCACCTACAAGGCAAGGAGAGGGGTCGTGAGTGTGCCCACCTCTGGGGTGCCCGCCAAGCCCTCCCGGGCAGCCTGGGCCTCGTCTGAGAGGGGCCAAGTTCTGGGCTTGGGTGTTGGAAGCCCTTGGCTTTGCCTCTATCAGTGACTGTGTGACCTTGAGCGTGTCCCTGGCACTCTCTGAACCTCAGTTTGCCACATATGAACGTGGTGTGTTGGAAAAGCTGATGCTCCCTGGCCCGGCACGGGAGGGAGAGGAGAAGGGGAAACCCAACTCTGTGCGATCTGAGGGCGTGGGGTACCCTTCGGGTCCTGGCTCAGCCCTTCTGAGCAGGAGATGAACCAGGGAAGGAGGAAGGATGGGGCTCAGGGCGGGGGAGTCTGGTCATACCTGGGAAAATAGGAGACAGTCCGAAGCCAGGCCTTGCTGCGACACCTGCAGGAGGGGTTTGGGGTTGGTGGGGGGCAGGGCCCACCCCATCCTTGCCACCTATTGCCTCTCCGACTAGGACCACCTCCTCCCACCGCCTCCTCCCCACTGCCAAAGCAGCTTTCTTAACAAAGCTGGTGCCCTCCTGGCATCCTGGGGTGCGGCTCCATGGCCTCAGCTCGTCGGCCTGGTGTCGGAGGCACATGTGTCCGCCTGACCCTGAGGCCTGCCCCTCTGCCCAGGATGCCTCCTTTCCCGGACTGTCCCCTCCACCCTCTCGCTGTGTCCCTGTGCCAGATGCAGCTGCAGATCCCGGACTGTCCCCTCCACCCTCTCGCTGTGTCCCTGCGCCAGATGCAGCTTCAGATCCCGGACTGTCCCCTCCACCCTCTCGCTGTGTCCCTGCGCCAGATGCAGCTTCAGATCCCGGACTGTCCCCTCCACCCTCTCGCTGTGTCCCTGCGCCAGATGCAGGTAGGCAGCCAGGCCTCCTCCAGGGCCGGCCGAGCTGAGGATTTCACAGCGGAGGTGGTCCCTACCTCCAAGTGGGAACGGCCTGCCGGCGCCTAGGAAACCTCCAAGGCCAGCGGCACCTGAGAAGAGGGCAGATGGGGGTCAGGACGAGCCACAGTTTAAGGGACCCTGGGCATCCCCTCTGGGGTCTGGGGTCAGGGATCTCCCGGATGTGCCTTCAGGGGTATCGTGAGCAGGACTGAGGCCTGCGCCGGGGCGGGGACAGGGCAGTGGGGGTGGGGCATAAGCAGCCTGCAGGCCTGGGCAGAGGGAGGCATCGGGAGCAACTCACCATATTTGGCTGCTTTAGCAGCTGCAGCTGGGGACACACCTGGGGAGATGGGGAGCATGAGGGCCCAGGAATATCTCCTCCCTCCCCAAGTCATGTCCCCCTCCTGACCTGCTCACCGATCTGCCATCTGCCTACTGACTCATCCTTCCACCATCCCTCCACCCCGCCTTCATCCGTCCATCTTTCCAGAAGTCTTTATTAAGCTCCTACTGTGTGGCCAGCCTTGTGGAGTACACGGGGTAAGAGACTTCAGGTCAGGTCAGGTAGGGAGACACAATGATGACCCAAGAGAGAGAGAAATGTTAACATAAGGTCCACCATGATGGCAGAGACTTTGGGAAGGTAATTTCCCTCCAAGCTTTGCTTTTCTTCTCTGGAAAATGGGCATAACCATCTCTATCCTAATGAACTCCCACTTGAGGTGGTTGGGTGAATTGAAAGAGAGGGAGAGGACTGGGACACCCAGCTGCAAGGGGCAGCCCTCGCTAAGCCTGCTCAGGCCCCTCCAAATGCTGCAGGAGCCCAGAGAAGGGGGCGGTCATGCACTCACTGATTCCAGGGTACCCCTTACCTCCAAGGCCCGCAGCCCCTGGGACAACTCCAAGCCCTCCGACTCCGAGCCCACCGACTCCGAGCCCACCGGGTACCCCCAGCCCTGAGGAGAGAGCTGTGCATTAAGCCCCGCACGTGAGAGCAGCTGGTCTGTCCGCGGTGGGGTGCGGGAGGAGGTGGGGGGGGGTGGGGAGATCATCCCAGGACCCAGGTGGAGCCTGAGCCCCCAGGGCCTTGGAGGGCTAGTGGGGCCAGGAGGTGGGCCGGGCCCCTGGGAGACGATGCCCCTGAGGGCCTCAGGAACAGGTCAGGGAATATGTGCTCCATGGTGCGTGGTCAGAACCCCTCCCCTCCTGTCAAAGCCTAGAAGCCTGGCGGCAGCCCCCGCCTCAAGCCTGTGCTCACCAAACTGGGCGGCTTTGGCGGCAGCTTTGGCGGCAGCAGCCACAGCATCAGGTCCGGCTCCTGGGGACACAGAGGGGGCTCAGGGAGGGACTCTCCATGGGTCAGTCTCCCTCAATGCCCAGCCTGTCCTGGGGTTTCAACTCACCTACCACACCACCTGGGACACCGACTCCGCCAAGACCTCCAACGTCTCCAAGGGCCCCAGGCACTCCTGCTCCTGTGGAGAGAGGACAAAAAGTCAATCCTCCCCTTTCTGAAGGACGGGGTCTCCCGGCCCCAGGGCTACTAGGCAAGTAGACAGGTGGCTGAGGCCATGCGACCTAGTGGAAGGAGCATTGGACAGAAGTCCATAACCAGACACCTGGGTCTGAGGTCCAGCTCTGCCCTGACCCATCGGGCAAGGGCACACCCCCTTGAGCCTCAGCCTGCCTGTCTCCTCTCCTTCCTCCCGGCCTGGTGCTGGGAACTGCAGGTGGTCACAGTGGTGGCTGTGGCCACAGGCTGCCAAGGGTGGAGGACTAGTCTCAGGTCCTGACAGCCCTGGGTTTGAATCTGGTTTCTCCACTCATCATAGCTGTCACCTCTCTGAGCCGCAGAGTTGCATCTCTATAAAGGAGATGATGATCCTTACGCCTGCTCACCTATAGGTGTTTGAAGAGTGAAAGGACCTCTGAGTGTGAACCACTGTCCAGTACAGAGCTGCCAGGAGCGGCAGCAGCAGGAGTTACAGCTAGCGCTTTAGGGGGACACTCATGGTCTGTGTGTCACACTTATCAGACTGCTCCGGGCAGCAGGAAAGGTAGGTACTATTAGCCCCATTTCGCAGATGAGAAAATTGAGGCACAGCAGTGGTTAAGCAATGTGTTCAAGGTTTCATGGGCAGGAAATGACTTCGGAGCCAGAGCCCTTAACTGCTCTGTTTCCCTGGCAATGGCTGCCGAACTCAGGCCAGCAGAGCCGCCAGCGAGGAACAGGAGAGGGGCCTGTGGGTCATCAGTCCCGCCGTGGGCGGGGGCTGAGGAAGCTGGGATTTTCCGAGGTAGAAACTGGCCCCACGTGGACCGGCCAGGCCTGGTTGGCAGTTCCCTGGCGGAGGCCCCGGCCCAGATCCCAGGAGGCCGGGAATGCAAGGGGACATAGACAGTGTGGATCTGGCCAGGCGGGGCTGCCCGAGTGCCAAGTGTGGGGGGAGGGCAGGTCTGCCACGTCCTCGTGGCTCGTGGCGGGCGCAGTCATGCTGACAGGGAGGCAGGGGCCCAGATGAGGAGTCCTGGCTTTGCTGGGAGAGCAGCCCCAGCCCCTCCCTGGCCTTGGGCCCCATGAAACTGTCAGGGTCTGAGGGGTCTTAGGGACCATGGTCCTCACCAAAGTGAAACTGCCCCCAGCGGGGCTGGAAATGTGAAGAGCGGTTTTGGTTGTCCTGGGGCTGGAGGCACTCTAGGCATTTAGTGGGCAGGAGCCAGAGTCTGCTGAACCATCATTAATGCTTCCTAGAAACTGCCTTTTTCCATCCTGACCATCCCAACCCTGCGCTGTAGGCTCCAGGCACTGGGCCCTGGCCCAGGGGGAGGGGAGCTGGGTGACCAGGTGCTGTCAGGGATGGTGTGTGGGGTGCACTCACCGTACTTGGCAGCTTTAGCTGCGGCCAGGGCTCCAGGTACTGGGGAAAAGGGCAAAAGGAAGAGTGGGGTGGTCAGCAGCTGAGCTCTGTGCCTGGGGATTCTGCTTCCTCCAGGGAGTCCTCCTTGACTTCCTCAGCCTTCTTTGCTTCTCTCAAAGCCCTGAAGCTGTGGCTCTGCAGCCAGGAGCTCACCCAGCCAAGTACAGAGCTTCAGTGTCTAACTGTGCCTCTACCAGTCTGGTCTGGGGGTGCTTGAGGGCTGAACTGTGCCTCCTCCTTCCATCTGTCCCCTCCCGTCTCCTCTAGGCCCGGCGTGGTCTGCCTGAGGCTGGACATAGAGCAGGCTCAGTAACTAGTAGATGAAGAGCTAGAGTTCCTAGTGGCCCCCTTGCCACAGCACACTGCTGAAGGGGCGCCAGGCTAGCCCACCCACACCACTGATCCCAGGGACCTCCAGCCTCCTTCCTTGGGTGGTGGGCTTCTTCTCAGTTTGGAGCCCTGGCACCCTTCCACTGAGGAGACAGAAACTCTGAAATCTGGCAGAAGAGGACCCTTCGCCTGGCCTGCCCACATCCTGTTACCCCAGTTGTCTCTAACTGCTCAGGAGAACCTAATGGAGAATTTATTGCACACCTCTGAGTGGAGGGGACGTGCTGGGAGGAGAGGTCTCCCTCCTCTGAGGTCAGGGGCGTTTCTGTTCAGCCCTTAGAAGGCCCCTCACCTGCACCTGCCCCAAATCCAGGAACACCAACACCAACTCCAAGTCCAGGAACTCCAACACCGGGTCCAAATCCGGGAACGCCGGCAGGAAGCCCAGCGGCAGCTCCTGGGGGAGATGGGGAGTGGGGTGGCGGCAGCAGGCAGGGAACAGGCCCTTTTTGGGGTGTACGGCTTAGGGAGCTGAGTCAGGCCCCAAGGGAAGGGGTCCAGACCCCCTTAATCTGCCCTCTACGCTGCCACCAGAATGGTCTTCCTAAAACTCTCATTGACCACCAAGTCCAGCCCTTCCCCAGGCTGGCATTCAGGGACACACACTCTGGACACCACTGCCCTTTTCAGCCTAACCTCCTGTTCCTCCCTTTTGTATGAACTCATTTGATTCTCCTAACAAGCCTCTGTGACAGGTGCCATCGGTACCCACACGAGAGGACAGGAAACTCAGAGGTCACTCAGCTAGTGTGTGGCTCAGGACTCGAACCCGGGTCTCCCTCAGGCCAAATCTGCACTTCCAATCCCTCTGTCTGCCGCCTTGGGGGCCTCATGAGGCTGCAGGGCGGGCCTGAGATACGGCATGTCCTGGGGTCCAGTTTAGGCTTGGGTCACGCTGGGCCAGGCCTGGGCTTGTGGGGTGAGGAGAGAAGGCAGGCAGGGCACTCACGGAACTGGGCTTTGGCGGCCGCCTTAGCAGCGGATTTGGCTGCAGCTGGGGCCCCTACTCCTGGGAGGAGAGAGAGGGGGTTCAAGGATGGCGCCCATGGAGCATTCAGAGGCCCCTCAGGACCACTTGCTCACACTGCTTACCTATGATGCCACCGGGGCCAATGCCAACACCGGGACCCAGACCGACACCGGGGCCCAGACCGACACCTGGGCCTAACCCTGCAAGACAGAGAAGAGCTCATCCTTAACCAAGTCCTGATCAAGGAGGGCAGAAGCTAATGGAAAGAGCAGCGGGCTGGAGGTCAGGAGCCCTGGGTCCTTAGCCAGGCACAGACTTGCTGTGTGACCTTGGACAAGTTACTTTCCCTTGATGGGCCTCAGCTTCTTCATCCCTAATATGAGGTCTGGGCAGGATCAGGAGTTCTTAAGCTTTGGAGTTACAAGGGCCCCTTTGAGACTCCTGAGGGTGATGGAGGCAGACTTATGTAGTAAAGGGAGCTCTGCAAGACAGGCAGGACTGGCTTCCAAGCTCAGCTCGGCCACCATTTAGCTATGTGACTATGGGCAAGTCTCTTAGGCTCTTAGAGCCTCAGTTTCCACATCTGTGAAATGGGCATAAGAGTACCAATTTCATAAGGCTGGTGTAATGATTACCTCAGCAAATGATAGTTTCACAAAAAAGAGTTGTTTGTCATATGTGAGTTTGGGGGTCAGCAGACCTGAAGTTAAGATTTCTCTGGCTCTAAAGTGAGCTGTTGGGCTTCCCTGGTGGCACAGTGGTTAAGAATCCTCCTGCCAATGCAGGGGACACGGGTTTGAGCCCTGGTCCCGGAAGATCCCACATGCCACGGAGCAACTAAGCTCATGTGCCACAACTACTGAGCCTGCGCTCTAGAGTCTGCGAGCCACAACTACTGAGCCTGCGTGCTGCAACTACTGAAGCCCGTGCACCCTAGAGCCCGTGCTCTGCAACAAGAGAAGCCACAGCAATGAGAAGGCCACGCACCGCAAAGAAGAGTAGCCCCCACTCGCCACAACTAGAGAAAGCCCGCGCACAGCAACGAAGACCCAACGCAGCCAAAAATAAGTAAATAAAATAAATAAATTTATTTAAAAAAAATAAAATAAAATAAAGTGAGCTGTTTCGCTATGCCATATTCAGGAAGGTATGGGAACCTGGGGCTGCCAGGGTGGCCCTCAGATGAAGCAGGACATGGAGAACCTTGTCAGGGAGCAAGAACATGGCTGTCCCTTGGGGTAGGTGGGAGCCCAGAGGAGCCCAGCATTTGTTCCAGAAGCAGGGCAAGGCCCCAGCTGGACTGGGAGGCAGCAGTGGCTTTGGGAAGGGTAGGGGGTGTGTTCTGGAGGGTTCGCCAGCACCTGTTCTCACTTTGCCTTCCTAATCAGAAACTTCATCCACACCCCTCAAAGTGGTCAGATGGGCCAAAAGCTGTGAGGAAGGCCCACACCCAGAACATGACAGCCTAAGGAGGGGGGTCTGCCAGACCCCAAAGCAGGGACACAAGAGAGCAGTGCTCTAGGCTGAGGGTCGAAGACAGGACTGGCAGGGGGCTCACTTACCAAACTGGGCAGCTTTGGCGGCTGCTTTGGCGGCTGCAGCTGCCTGGATCCCTGCCCCTGGAGATGTGAAGAGTGTGGAGTGGTCCTCAGCACCACTTCCCCCTCTTACCCACCCTCCACAGTGGAAAGGCTTCTCAGAGACCACCTCTAGGGAACTGTCCCCTCACCCAGGAAACCCAGCGTGAGGCAGGCCCGCTCTCAGATGGCCCACCAGCCACCCTGGGCACGTCCCTTCCCTGAGAAGCAGCTCTGAGACTGTGGCCTTCTAGCTCTGCCCATGGTGGAGGGCAGCCCGAAGCTGTCTCTCCTAAACCTCAGTCTAAAAGATTTCTGGAGCTTTCTGCTGAAGGTGATGTTAGTTTTTAAAAATCCTAATCACGTCCGTATCCAAAACTATTAGAGGAAGCGCCACATTTCTTGGGGGGAAACTCAAAAGGGGAATTTCCTCCCAGAAAGAAGAAGAAATGCAGAAGAGAAATCTTCTGGTGGGAAAAAAACAACCAAGGAAGGCTGTAAATTAATCTCATTGTAATTCTTAATCTCCTCCCCTTGGAGAAAGAGTGCCGGGAAAACAAAGGCTGACACAGGCCCTCCCACCTGATCAGAAACCAGAAAGGCCCCGTGAGGGGTGAATGAGGCCCCCCAACCCTGGTAGAGCAGAGTTCCACTGCCTATTGGGCTGACATCCTGAGCGTCCCCGGGGTAGGTAGGGGACTTGCCGGGTTCGCTCAGCAATCTGGAATCCCATGGGGGCTCTTCCCTCCAAACTAAGGGAAATTGCTTTGTCTCTACCCTGTCTCTGGGCTCAGTCTTGTCATCTGTAAAATGGTACACTTGACATAGGCCACCTCCAGGGCCCCTTCCATGAGATAAGCCAAACCCATGTCTGGGTTGGGGACACAGCTCACCTGGTACCCCTACAGCGCCTGGCACACCTGGTATTTCTCCTCCGGCACCTGGCACCAGCCCTCCCAGGGCTCCTGCAGCACCTGGAGGGGTGAAGAGCATCCAGCTCTGCCCTTGAAGTGCCCCCTTCTTGGGGGAGCAGAGGGTGAAGGTAGGGGTTGCATAATGGCATAATGGTTGTGTATGGACGGGCACCTTTAACTCGCTGGTCTGGGGGAGATAAGCCAGACACCAATGATCCCAATGGTGCGCAATTGAAAAGTGCAGAAAACTTCACTGTGGCTTTGGAAGATGGGCCCAGGGGCTTCCGACCTTGACCCAGGCCATTTCAGCCCTGGAGGCCCTAGTGTGAGGTTGCTCTGCCCTCGTGTTGGAGAATTGCTCTGAGCTTTGAGCCTGGGCCTTGCAGGAGAGCAGGGCTGTGGTGGGGAGGAGGGGAGGGCATGGCCCTGGGCGTGAGGACAGGCAGGGCTGGGGCACTTACCGATCTTGGCTGCCTTGGCAGCGGCTGCCTGGGCGGCGGCTGCTTGGGCTGCTGCTATGAGGAACCGAGAAAGAAAGAGACTCAGAAACCTTGCTGGATCTCAGCCAGGCTGTGCTGACAGAGCTCCTGCCCCAAAGGCACTGGAGACCCTCCCTGCGCTCTACCCCAACTCCTCCCTGAGCTCGGCGAAGCCCAGTCAACCCTCCCCCACCCCCACCCCCATCCACCAAGCCCCCACCCCTTCCCTGTTTCCCCCGCATGGAACTAAGGCTCACGGGAAAGGCCAGCTCCAGGAACACCTCCGACTCCGACACCGAAGCCAGGAAAGCCCCCAGCACCGACGCCGAAAGTGGGAATACCTCCAACTCCCACTCCGCCTCTGGCCCCTGCAGAGAGAAGAGAACCAAGTGGAAAATGATCTCAATGAGAGAGGCTGGGAAGGGCTCTGGGGGACGCTGGACTGGAGAAGAGGATGCGAGCTTCCCCTAAGTCTGGTCCATGAAGGACAGGAAACCATGGGACACCTGGGCCCCCCACCAACTTCCTCCCTACTGACACCCCTCAGTGTGTCTCCAGCCCCTCTCTTCTCTGAACGCTTGGGGAAGAGCCTCTTTGTTGAAGATGGAAAGACTGTACACAGGTCTCCTACCCCAGCCAGTCTTGGGCTCCTCTGAGAGGGTCCTGGCCAGAGCAGGGAGGGTCAGGGACACTGTCTCCACTGGGAATGCTGTACTGGGACTCTCCTATCACCCAGTCCCTTGGCCTCATGGTGGGAGACAACTGGGGGAGACATAGTCCTGGGGCCCAAAAGGGCCAAGTCCCAGCTCTGCCAGTGACTTGCTGTGTGGCCCTGGGCAAGTCACTCCCCTTCTCTGGGCTGTACAACGGGGACTAGAAGATGACGGTCCTTTAGTTCTGGCAAGTAAAGGCCAGAATAGGGTGGGGCGGAGCTATCAGCACAGGACTCACCGAATTTGGCTGCTTTGGCTGCTGCTTTAGCAGCTGCAGCTGGTGACACAGCCCCTGTAGAGACCAAGGGAAACACAAATGCTCAGGAGAGAATGGAGCAGAGATGCGCTATATATATCCTTCTGTCCACCCATCTGTCTTTCAGTCCATCTTCTTTCTATCTGTTGAGCCAACACAGAGTGGTCCATCCATTTACTCACACATATATCTCCATCAGCCCATCTGTCCATCTGTCTATCCAGCCACCCATTCATCCATCTGCTGACCTTCCTGTATGGCTGTCCATTTGTCTATCTTTGGACCTCAATCTACCCACTCAACCACTTATCTCTCTGCCCACCCACACACGCATTTATCCATCCATCTATCTATCTATCCATTCATCTAAATATCTAACCAACCAACCATTTTGATTTTCTTTTTCTTGCGGCGCCCCGCGGCACGTGGGATCTTTGTTCCCCGACCAGGGATCAAACCCTCACCCCCTGCACTGGGAGCGCAGAGTCTTAACCACTGGACTGCCAGGGAAGTCCCCCATCCATTTTGTATTTGCTTTCTACCCACCCATTCATCTGCTCATCTACCCACGTGCTTATCCATCCATCCATCCATCCATCCATCCATCCATCCATCCATCCATCCATCCATCCTTCTAACCACTTATCTTGTCCCCCACCTGCCTATTCATCTCTCTTGTCATTTATCCATTTATCTCACCATCCACCATTTTACCTATATCTATCTATCCATCCATGTAACCACCCATCCTTGTATCTGTCCCTTCATCCACCCACCACCCACTCTCTCATCCATCAATTTGCCTACTCATCCACATGGCCATTCACCTACCTCCCTAGCTGTCCCTCTGCCCATCCACCCCCCCCATCCATCTATCCACCCATCTACCTACCCACCCATCTATCCACCATTTACTGAGCACATATTCAGCTAAGGGTTGGGAACACAGAGATGAAAAAGACATGGTTCCTGCCCCCAGGAGCACACTGACAGCCAAAAGGTGAATTCAAGATGTTGCTGGCCGTAGTTAATTAGGAGGTGGTTATATCCCAAGGAAGAGAAGATGACCAAGGGTGTGGAGAGAAGAGGATAGAGTGGGGAGGTGTCGGGGAGAATACAAAAGTCTTGGCAATAATTTCAACATCTCTCTCTTACACACACACATACATACACACACACACACACACGCACACACACACACACACACAGAGCCAAGCTCACCTGGTCCACCCATGATGCCCGGGCCCCCAATACCTGGGATTCCAACACCTGGGACTCCAACACCTGGGACTCCAACACCAGGGACTCCAACACCTGGGACTCCAACTCCTGGGACTCCAACACCTGGGACTCCAACTCCTGGGACCCCAACACCTGGGACTCCAACTCCTGGGACCCCAACACCTGGGACTCCAACACCTGGGACTCCAACTCCTGGGACTCCAACTCCTGGGACTCCAACTCCTGGGATGCCGACTACTCCTGGGCCAAAGCCTGGCGCACCAGGCACTAAGCCTGCAGCAGCGCCTGTGGAAGGAAAGGATTGTTTCCCTGGCCTGGACCCTGTGGGGACCTCAGAGGGCCTCCAGGGGCATGACTCTGGGGAGCTACAGGAGTGGCAGGTCCTGAGTGCAGGATCCCAGGTGAGCGGGCATTGCATCTGCATGGATCCAAGTCATCCGAGAGAAGGGCAGGGAAATGAGGGAACCCCGACAGAGCTCTAAGGGTGTGCATCTATGGTTGGGAAGAGCACAATCTAGCTCTGAAGCAGAGTCAGAACGCTCCTCTGGGCACCCAGGCAGTTAGGGCAGCAGCTCTGGGTGGCCCTGGGGGAGAGTGGGAGGAGACAGATGCTCTACAGGGTCCCTGCCCTCTGCTGAGTCAGTCAGTGGAGAGCACTGGACAGAGTCTCCCAGGCAGAGTGGCCAGAATGGGCAGAAGCAAGGAGGCATGACAATGACGCTTTAACTCACCATCCACCATTTTACCTATATCTATCTATCCATCCATGTAACCACCCATCCTTGTATCTGTCCCTTCATCCACCCACCACCCACTCTCTCATCCATCAGTTTGCCTACTCCTGGCACTTCGTGCCCCAGATGGACGAAGGCAAAGTCCATCCAGCCTTATAGGACTAGGGTCTCCAAGGCCCATGCAGAGGCCAGGGCTGGCCGGAGCCCCGGTCCTGCCCCCTGTGGGGACACTCACCATATTTGGCCGCCTTAGCGGCAGCGGCAGCGGCAGCAGCAGCATCTGGAGCCCCGGCCCCTGGAGAGAGAGCCGCAGAGGGTGAGGCCCTTCCCCTACAGCATCCTCAAGGAGACCCTCCACCCCCTGCTGGAGTGGACACGACCTGCGATGCCTCCGATGCCAGGAATCACGCCGGGCCCGCCAGGAATGCCAGCACCTCCAACACCAATGCCAGGGAGAACGCCGGCTCCTCCAGCACCTGTTAGGAGGGGGATAGTGCAAATGTGGCTCCCAGGGGCCCCTCCTGAAGCCAGGCAGGAGGCTACTTGGATGCTGGTGTGTTCACAGTGCAATCTCCTCTGGGAATGAGGCCCAGGCATCTCCAGCTGGGCCTGCTTGGGAAGGCCCCCACCCCACTGTTCCTTGACTCACCCCCAAAGTGTCCATTTCAACACCCTCATTAAGGGACTTGTATGTTTTCAGACAAATCCCATTCTAATCACTGCCACATACTGAGAAACCACAAGCGGCCGCTCCCTGGGCCAGAGGGGCCCCTGCAAGAATGTTCAAGACTTCCTCTCCCTGTGTTCCGAAGACGCGGCCAAGTTTGCAATCCAAGCGCCTGGCTGCCTGGCTCTGGCAGCCCCTTGCCGTCCCACTCCCCTGCTCCCACATTCCAGCCACCCCCTCCAGCCTTGGGGGCTTGGAGGGAGGGCTTGTGGGGCCTCCGTGGGGCAGGCCTCCAGCTCAGTGCTACAGGCTACAGGAAGGGCTCCCCTGGGACTGGGGTGGAGGTGAAGACTTCACCCCCCATGATCTGACTCTGAACTGGGGAATCACCCGGGACAGGGGGACAGATGCCCACTTTGCTCCCCACGTGGGCATAGAGAAGGCCATGCCACATCTACTAGCCAAGGGATCATGGGCTTGAGGAGCTAGTTAAAAGTTTTATAGTACATACTAAATTGATACTAAACTATTAAATTGTTTAAATGCTCATATAGGTACCACCTAAAATTATCATTCTAACCACCCTTTTACCCATTCCCTCTGCCTGCTCCCTCCTATTTTAACCACATGGCAAACTCCACCTATATTTTAAGGCCTGAATCAAGTATTATCTCTGAGAACGCTTCCTGATTATCCCCAGGTAGAAACAACGTCTCCCTCTTGACTCTCACAGCAGTGCCAACATTCTCCAGCAGAGCTCTTATCTGTCCCTGGTCTCTGAAATGGATGGGTGGAGGGAGGGAGGGACAGAAGGAGGGAGGGATGGATGAATGGATGGATGGGTAGATGGATGGATGGATGGAGAGACAAGTGAGTGGATAGATGGATGGAAGGATGGATGGATGGAGGGAGGGATGGATTCATGGATGGATGGATGGAAGGAGGGACAGAAGGAGGGAGGGATGGATGAATGGGTGGATGGAGGGATGGGTGGATGGATGGAGAGATGGATGGAGGGATGGAGGAATGGAGGATTGGAGGGTGGAGTGAATGGACAGATGGAAAAAAGAATGAATGAATGGATGGATGGAAGGAGAGAGGAACGGGTGGTGTTGCAAAAGTTGGATAAATGCGGGTGGAGTGGGGAGGGGCCACCTTAGTTAGTTATCTGTGAGGAAGGCTCTCAGTGGTAATAGGGATGGAGAGGTTGGGGGGCTGGCAGCTAGCAGGCAGGGACTCCAGGCGTACTCACCAAGCTTTGCTGCTGCTTTAGCTGCTGCTGCTGCTGCTGCAGCCTGTGTGCCAACCCCTGGGGGAGAGGAAGGAGAGAGACTCTGGAAAATGTGCCCCTGCATCTCCAGAGCCCATCTATTCCAGCCCCAAGAAAACCAACTGGTTCGGGGCTTCCCTGGTGGCGCAGTGGTTAAGAATCCGCCTGCCAATGCAGGAGACACGGGTTCAAGCCCTGGTCCGGGAGGATCCCACATACCGCAGAGCAGCTAAGCCCGTGCACCACAACTGCTGAGCCTACGTGCCACAACTACTGAAGCCCGCACACCTAGAGCCTGTGCTCCACAACAAGAGAAGCCACCGCGATGAGAAGCCCTCGCACCGCAATGAAGAGTAGCCCCCGCTCGCCGCAATTAGAGAAAGCCGCGCACAGCAACAGAGACCCAGTGCAACCAAAAATAAATAAATAAGTAGATTTGTATAAAAAAAAGAAAACCAACTGGTTCACATCTGGGTGTGGATGTGGGGTTTCATAGCATGCAGAGGTTGAGGATCCTTCTCCAGGCTCAGACCGGGGTCTGGATGTAGGGTGGGCTGGCCTGCTTTATGGAGCCTCGGTGATTAGTGCCCCCTTTGGCTGGCAGTGGCGTGAGGCTCTCCTTACCTGTCCCTGTCGGGTACCCGGCCTTGCCCGCGGCACCAGCTACTCCTCCAGGCCCATAGCCTGCAAAACGAGAGCCTCTGGGCATCCACGTGGACCTCACCGTGGCTGCCCCCTCCCCTGCCCTTCAAGGGCCAGGCCACCCAGAGTCTCCACCTGCCCCCCCCCCCAACAGCCAGAGTTAAATACAAATGTGTATGGGATGGTTATTCCCATTTTACAGACAAAGACACTGAGGCTCAGAGAAGAAACTGGTTCTCCCAAGACCTGGTGATAAGTGCGAGGGCCAGGATTGAGAATGAGGCTGTCTGAGTCCAAGTTCCATGTCCCCTCCTTCGGGGACTCCCATTCCGAGACTCCACACCCCCCCTCCCTCCAGCTGATGCTCTCTTAGCCCTGAGCTGGGGCCACAGCTCCCTTGCCAGAACCCTGCAGCTGGAGAGAGCCAGAAGCCCGCCAGTCTAAGAGGGCCTTACCATAGGGCAGTTTCCCAGTGCTGTAGGGCAGTCCGTAGCCACCTGAGGAGACGGAGTGTGGGATCAGGGGCTGCCCCATGGCAGCCCCATGCCTCACTGGGCCCCCACTACCTGGGTAGATAGACCTATTCCCACAGGTACTGAAGCCCGAGACCGCGCCGCCCCCACCAGGGCTGTGAGCTGCTCTCAGAGGCTCTCGGGAGAGCAGAGGCCTTGGTGGAGGAGGGAGAGGACACCCCTGCCCCAGGGCATGATGGGACACCTGTTCTTCTACCAACCCAGGCCCTGCCATGGCCCTAGAGTCTGAGTATCTTCCTTACTCTCCTCCCCATCAGGAAACAGCTCATGATGTGAGCTGATTGCTGGGGTGGAGGCGGGTTGACATCAGAGGGGTCTTTCCAGTGAATGGTGTTTCTTACCATCAACGCAAGTGGTTTCCCATCAGGGCTACGGGTCTCTGTGCATGTGTGTGCATGTGTGTGCACACTTGTGCATGTGTGTGCATGGGAGTGAGACCAACACCTGCAGGATGGCTTCCCCCTGTTTCCCTTTGCTGGCGACCAGAAATGGGCTTTAATACCAGGTTTCCTGACTACCCCCATCCACCCCAAGACACAGGTGGCCAAACAAGTCCCCTCTCAAGCTGGCTTCCCAGTAGGAAGGCCCAGCGAGTGGTGTCTCTTGAATCCCCCTTCTGCCTTACTTGGCAGCTTGGGTGCCTTGATGGGGTACCCCAGAGGGACTCCAGGCTGCTGACCTCCAAAGGGTCCAACTCCTGTGGGAACAAGGAGAGCAAAATCAGGTCCCAGCCACTCGGGCCAGCAACCCCGGCGAAGCCCCCGGCCTCACGCTCCACTTTCTGCTCAGACAGAATGAGCTCCCATGGCATCCGGAATCCAGAAACCATCCTAGTGCCTAGAGGGCCTTCCTGCCTCTTTCTCATCGGCCAGCAGAGCAACCCCCAGTGACGGGCCACTTCCTTCTGGAAGCTACAGGACACTCTCCCTCCTGGGGCTTGGGCCACACTTAGGGTCTGTAGCCCTTGTGGCATTTGGCACAGACTGCTGGGTTTTCTGGGCTCATCTGGGCTCCCAGACAGAGGGTTGGGACGGGGGAAGCAGGCCTGTGATTGATGCCACTTTGTGCTGAAGCCAGTCTGAGGTCTGGAGCAGTAGGCACGCCCAGCCCCTCCCAGGGGAGGATCTCCTGCCCGGCTGCCCGACCCATTGGCCTGCCCACCCTCACTGGCGTGGGGGACCCAGCCTTGCCTTACCTGGGATTCCAGCAAAAGCTCCGCCTCCACCTGCAGTGACAAGGAGCCATCACTGCAGCCCTGCCACCACGGGCACAGGGCACCCACGCACCAATGGCAGCGCTGAGGGGCGGGCTGACCCGAGCCGTGGCCACTTCTGCCCAGACCTCCCAGCTCATGCTGCCTCGCACACACTCGGGGATTTCTGAGAGATGTGCCGCCCACCTCAGCCAGCTGAGCCCAGGGTCCCCGCCCCTCACCCCGGGACGGAGGGGACTGAGGGCGAATGGAGATTCCCACCACGGGTCACCAGCCCAGCTGGCAACATACCTGGGGC
This sequence comes from Balaenoptera borealis, assembly GCF_965194805.1. Classification (NCBI taxonomy): domain Eukaryota; kingdom Metazoa; phylum Chordata; class Mammalia; order Artiodactyla; family Balaenopteridae; genus Balaenoptera; species Balaenoptera borealis. The sequence continues at coordinate 79,072,839 of NC_138872.1, forward strand.
CTTGGCCTTGACTCCTGCTCCAGTGGGAACCCCAGGGAGCACCCCTACACCCGGGAACCGAGCTCCTGAAGGGGCAAAGTGGGGGCTTGCAGTGGGCATGGGAAGGCCGGCCTGGAAGGTCCAGCCCGGCACCACACCCCCGTCAGTGACACAGCTGGCCTCCCTCCTCACTGACTGTCAGCTACTGGCATGGCTCACAGGGTCGGGGGAGGGCCTCTTTGGTGGTGACTTTTCTTCCCCATCTGACCCAAGGTCAGAAGTTTTAATCCTATTTCCTAGCCATGTGCTTCTGTGTTTCTGTTGGCCTGTCTCTAAACTGGAGTTAATTTCCCGCCGCCCTGCCCACCCTCATTAGAGAAGGCAGACAGCAGAAGCCTGCCAGAAGTGGGAAGAGCCTGCAGGTCGGGGAGGCCTGTGACCTTGGGGGGCTCTCACTGGATGTGATTCACAAGCAAACACAAAGCAGTCATCTGCTCTGGCTGGGTGACACTCCACTTGCCAGTGTCCAGGGCTGCCACCTCTCCTGTCTCCCCTGGGGCTGGGCCATCGTGGCAGGGGGGGGCCAAGGGAGGGACACTCTGCCAGCAAATCCCGCAGAGCAGCCCGAGTCTGGGCTTTTGGGGGAATTCAAGAGGTCACACGTTGGGTGGGGTGGCTGGGCCCTGGTGGGGAAAGGAGGTTGAGAGGGCAGCTCCGAGGGTCTCCTGCAGGGCAGATGCACTGGGTGGGCCCCCTGGTGACTTATGGCTTTTGGGAAACAGCTGGCCACAATGGGGACTTGGTCTGTCCTTGGGGGCCCACTGCAGGCTGCAATGATGTCTGGGTCTGGGCCTGGGCTCAGGGCTCTGGGGGGCCAGGGGAAGCTTGTTGATCTTCGTAGGGGAAAGACAACCAGAGATCTTATGTCTGTAGCCTGAGCTTTGATGCTTAGGGAGAAAATGCCGGGCAGGACCCAAGGTCCCTGGTGGCCTTGGCTTCGGGGGAGGTGGGGGGCCACCGGGGAGGCTGCCAGGGTCCGCTCTCCTTGCTATAGGGTCCCCTTTCCCTCCTTGCTCTCACCTGCGCCGGGGAGCACTCCGCCTGGGAATACACCTGGGAGCCCCACACCTGTGGCCAAAGAAGGATCGTGAGCAACAGCCTGGCCTCCAGGGGCCCCTCCTGGCCCGTCCCGCCGTGGCAGCTCCGGGGCTCCCGAGCCAGCCACCTGGGTGCCCGGCGGGAACAGCGAGGGACACACGTGTGCTGGCTGCAGCCCTCCTCCCGAAAGTTCCGGAAGTCATCTGCAAACCCTTCTGTGCGTGGATTTGTCCCATCTCCTGGAGCCTGTTTACATGGCCGGCCCAGCCCACCTCTGGGTTAACAGTTTCCAGATGATGTTCCCTCCCTGCTGTGTGGACTCAGGCAGCCTTTTGTTTAACCTGAAGTCACTTCCTCAAGGGCTTGGTGCAGACGAACAAGCACCGGATGGGGAGTTGGCGCACCTCGGGCTCACCCCAGCTCCACAGTGGCGGGGCGGGCCCTTCTGCACTGACTTCCCATCTGTCGCCTGAATGTGGGTGCCACAGAGTCTGTCTCTGAGGTCTGCTCCAAAGTCCTGGAGGAAGGGCCCGGAAGGTAGACCAGGGCCCCTCGCCCCTATCTGGGACACGGCACCGTGCTCTGGCCCTGGCTATGCCCCCTGCCCTGCTGCAGCCAGGCCCTGTCCTTCCTGCCCCGTGGGCCTTAGAAGCTCTCGCTCCTCCCTGACCTCTGCCCTCCACCCCCAGGGACTCCATCCACGCTGACCTGGCACCTTCCCGGGCTTCCCTCCAACTCCTGCTCCGAGCTGAGGTACCACCGCACCTGGTAGGGAAGGGGCCACGTCAGAGTGGGCTCCACCCCTGACCCTGCGGCCTTCACCGGGGCCACCCAGGTCTTGCCTCCATACCTGCAGGCACTCCTAAGCCACCAACGCCACCAATGCCGCCGACCCCACCAAGCCCCGCAGCACCTACAGAGCCAGGAGTGGGAGAGGAGAGAGGTCACATCGGGAACAGTCAAAGGCAGGAGGGCCCGGGGCTGAGGTCTGGCCCTGCCACCACCTCTGAGACTCGGGCACAGCTGGTTGCCTCCCCACACCCCCAGGAGATGGAGCTGAGGCTCCCGTCTGCCTGCCCCTCAGGAAAGGTTCTTTGCAAAGTGGAGAGCCTGCGGGGGCCAGAGGGCTTATGGCACGTCCCAAAGGGTAACACTCACCGGCCTTGGCAGCGGCTTTATAGGCTGCAGCAGCGCCAACCGGGCCGCCGGGCACCAGAGCTCCTGGGAAGGCCCCTGCAGGAAAGGCCCCGAGCCCTGCGGAGAGGAGGACGGGGTGAGGTCCTGCCCGCAGCCCTTCCCCGGCCCGCCCTGCCCACGAGGTACATTTGAGGCTCTTCTGCTCCACGCAAAGCTGTGACAGCTGCTCCCAGGACTGCGTGCGGCGTCGGCGGGCAGTATGGACCAGGCTGCTCCGCTCAGCCTGACAAACCGCAGGGACCTTTCGGGGTCAAACTTCCACACCTCCCTCCTCCAAAAAGCCTTCCTGAAGCCCCGCCGAGGTGGGCGACTCCTTTGGGCTCCTGGGGCTGCTTCCCTCCAGCTCTCGTTACTAAGTTATAACAGCACCCAGGACCCAGCTGTGATTCCCTTGTGCCCCGGACAGCTGCTCGGGGCAGGTGGTCTCAGCACCACCCCCTACACCAGTGCCCAGGACGGGCCCGGTCTGCATCCTTGTACCCCCAACCGCCCTCCATACCGGGCAGATGCCCTGGGCTTGGCTCTGGCCCCCAGAGGGGCATCTTGCCTGGGTGTCAACACTAACCTGCCCCAAGACCAGCGCCTACGAGCCCTCCAGCACCTGCAGGGAGAAGAAGACAGAGCCGTGTGAGGGGCTGGTGTGGGGCATCGTTCCTGGGCCCAGGGTGGAAAGGGTCTCGTGGAGTAGGGGCAGGAAACTGGCGATGCTGTGGTCGGCGTGTGGCCGCTCAGGGCCCTAAGCCGGACTCAAACCTTTGGCCCTCAGGGGCCAGTCTGATAAAATAGCAGCCGCTGCTTAGCAACCAACTGCTATGTGCCATGTGGACTGACTGTGTTGACGCCCTACAACACGCCCTGACCGGACCTCACTTCCCTTAGAAGGCCCGCCACCTAACGAGGGACCCAGAAGGGCTTTCTGTGAGGGCTGGAGCTGAGCAGGAGCTGCCAGCAAGGCCTCACCGAGGCCAGGCCCTGCTCTGTTCCCACGTTAGCCGCCCCACCCCAGGCCTCTCATCGGCTTCCTTGCAGGGGTCCCCTGCCTCAGGCCACGCCCTTGCCCCTGCATCCGGAGCCCCCTTTGTCCATCCGTCTAGCCTGCCCTGCAGTCCGGGAGCCTCCCTGCCTGCAGACAGATGCTAAAATGTTTATGAAAAGCCAAATGTGTCCCTCTGGCTCTCTCCTTCCCACATCTGGGCTCAATCTCTCCTTTTCCCCCTCCAGGAGACATTCCACGGCTTTGGCCAGGACGGATGGGCAATCAGGTTGGAGTTCACAACCGTGCCGGGTTTGTTTCCAATTATGTGAGAATCTCTCCCACAAGCACCGGTCCTGGCCACCAGGGTTTCAAGCTCAGGGGCGGCCTCTCTGGGGACCGACCTCAAACACGCAGGACTGCTGAGCCCTGGAGAGTCCACCTGGCTTTCACTGGGTGTGGTCCCCCGACCCCATTTCCTACTTTTGTGAGCTGGCCCGTCTGAAACCCCGCCAGCCCCTCTGTAAGATGGGCCTCTGGCTCTGGCCAGTCTCCCTTCCGGGCAGGTGTGGTGTGGTCTAGCTTGGCGTGGGGCGTGCCTGGGTCCACTTCCCAGGACTGCAGGCCCTGCCCCTCCCCAGCTCTGGCAGGGGTTTCTCTCAAGCCAGACCTGTATCCTGAGCTCCAACAGGGCAGCGGACACGCTCGGGCCTTTCCTGACCACAGAGGGGCTGGGAGGAGAGGATGGGGACCGAACAGGAAGTGAGAAGAGGCTGGGTGCGTGGGGTGGGGCACGCAGCCCCTGTGCAGCCATCTACTCTCGTCCCGTGCTCCCCCAGAGTTGTCTGGTCCCAGGGCCACCCCGTAGCATGACCAGCTACATGCCCTCCTTCCTGTGGACTCACCTGGCCCAAAGGCCCCAAGGAGTCCAGCCCCTAGAAAGGAGGAGAGAGGGGTGAGGAGGAGAGAGGGGCGAGGACTTGCCCACGGTTGGTTGCCCAGGGGCCTGGCTTACCCAACCGTCTCTCTGCCCTGGAGTCAGAGAGCCCTGGATTCAAATCCTGCTGTCCCAAGCTACTCCTTGCATGAAAGAGCAAGTCACTTCACCTCTCTGAGACTCAGTTTCCCCACTTACAAAAGGGCCAGTGTATTCCCGACCTTCCTGGGACCAGAGGGCTTGTGGGCAGAGGGCACAGAGTGTCTGCAGCCTGCCAGGGTGACCGGTGGGTGGCCCCCCTGCTCCTTCCCGTCCTCTCGTGTGGGTGACTGGCCTCCAGCCGGTGCTGGGGGTGTCGGTGGGGCTGGCTCCCAGCTGCCTGGTCCCCCACTGAGAGCCCAGGTAGGGCCACCAGCCGAGGCCCACGCGGAGCAGCTGCCAGGCCACCCACGCTCTACTCGCTAACGGATTAGTTGTTCCCAAGCATGACATGCATTGTCTGTGCCCAGTTCCATCCCATCTGGGCAGGCCCAGACGTCCCTGCTGCCCGGATGTGGGGAGCTGCCCTTTGTCGGGGGAGGGGCACTGTGGCCCTGTCCAGGCCTTTGTAGCCCAGAGTCCTAAGGCTGAAAGATGACCTCAGGGAGGTCATGGAGTCCAGCCCCTTTTCATCAGCAGATGCTCTGACTCTCCTCTTGGTCTACGCCTTCACCCCGAGCCAGAAGTTCTTTTGGAAGTCTAAACTAAATCTTTCATTAATAAAAGCTTCACTTTATCAACTGCAGCTGAATGCAGTTTTCGCAGTCTTCTCTTCGGTATTTCATCACAACCTGCCATGTGTCCCCTGCTGCCAATGGGATCAATCAATCCCCGTTCTAGCTCTGCAGTCACGACCTCTATCATTTGGGTCTTCGCAGCTAAGCACGATCCTAATTCCACACCTCTGTTTATCTAGCCTTTCCCTGTTCCCTCTCTACCGTCAAAGACCCTGTTAAGATCACTCACCCCTCCGAGAAGATAGGAAACAGCTTCAGGTGGGATAAGCAGTGAATCCCGAGGGCTCCAGCCTTGCAGACCCCAACAGACCCCAGCAAACCCCTTGCCCAGGCCTCCTGCCCTCCTGCGTCTCTCTCGCCTGGCCCCAGCCCTGTAGTTTCATAACCCAGATGGGCTTGCAGGGAAGAGGAAGCTGGGTCTTGTAGATTCACTTGCACTTGAATCATTGAACATGTGGATTTTGTAAGAGCTGTTGGACATGCAAACTGTCCTGCAGTCCCCGGCTTCAGAGCCAGGGAGACATGGATCAGGGTGGGGGGTGCCAGGGCTGCATGTGAAGCATCTCATGCTGTTAGGGCCATAAATCCAGACAGAGACGCCCCTTCCTCCACCTGCTCCTTACCCACCAGGGCCTCCTGGAGGAGGAACCCGCCCTCCCTCTTTCCTGGGGGTGTGTTCTCTGGAGCTGATGGTGGACCCTAGTGGCAGATCCAAGCCCCATGGGCAAGGCCGGGATAGATCTGGCCACATCTTCATATTGGAGAACTCCTTGGTCTGGACACAGCTGGAAGGGGCCTGGGAAGGAAGCTCATCTGGGGCCAGGGTCAGGGTGCAGCCTAGGGTCAGGTTCAGGGCTTGGTCTGGGGTCAAGATTCAGCCTGGGGTCAGGATAAGGGCTCAGATTGTCATTAAGTTCAGGGATATCTAGGATCTTGGCCTGGAGTAAGAGAGGGCTTGGTTTGTGGTCAGGGACCATTCAGGCAGAGTATGGGGCCCACCATCTGTGTCTGAGCCCACAGGCTTGGTGGCCACTGGAACATCAATTCCTATCTTTGACTCTAGCACCAGGGCTGTTTCTGGGACCCTGTGCACAGGGGACGGTCAGGGAAGCTGGGCACATAGGCACTGGCAGGGTAGGTGCCAGACACCCCTCACACATGGAGGACAGCAAGCTGCCTCCAGCCTCCTGACCCTGGATGCCCTGGAGCTTGGCCCTAGCCAGGTCGTAGGTGGGGTTGACTAGGGGGCAGAGGGGCTGTTGCTGCCCACCACTTCCCTCCCTCCTCCGTCCATAGGCTGGGTTCGCAGCTCTGCGGACCCTTCCCTCCCCTGCCCCGCCGGCACTCACTCAGTGCTCTGCGGCCACGGGTCTTACCTGGCTTGGGTGGTTTGCCTCCAGGGCCCAGTGCTGCAGAGGGAAGAGATGGTGGTAAATGGGGAGTCCCAGCCCACCTGACCTACCACGATCCCCCAGGGCACTGCGGGGTCTCACTGTGGGGTGAGGAATGGTCCTCCCCTCTGCACAGGGAGCTGCTTGGAGCCCAGTGTCCACATGCCTGGGTGGGAAGCCCAGCTCTGGCCCTGATTTGGGGTTACCCTCTCTCACACTGTTTCCCAGCCTCTGAAGGGGATGACGCTTCCCGCATAGTTGGCTTTGCAGGGATATTACTGAGGATCAAAAGAAATATGAAAGAGGGACTTCCCTGGTGGCGCAGCGGTTAAGAATCTGCCTGCCAGTGCAGGGGACACAGGTTAGAGCCCTGATCCGGGAAGATCCCACATGCCGCAGAGCAACTAAGCCTGTGCGCCACAGCTACTGAGCCTGCTCTCTAGACCCCGCGAGCCACAACTACTGAGCCCGTGAGCCTAGAGCCCATGCTCTGCAACAAAAGAAGCCACTGCAATGAGAAGCCCACGCACCGCAATGCAGAGTAGACCCCGCCTGCAGCAACTAGAGAAAGCCCGCACACAGCAACAAAGACCCAACACAGCCAAAAATAAATTAATTAATTAATTTGAAAAAAAAAAAGAAAGAAATATGAAAGAAGGCAGGGCCCCCAGGGAAAGAGGCCATGGGGAGGGGCTTAGGGGGCTCGTGAGCTCTAGTTCTTAGACAAATCCCTCCCCACTGGACGCTCGGTCTGTGAAATGAGGGGTCCCTTAATGTCTGGGCCTTCTGAGGTTCTGAGGTCTGAGCACATAATGTGGACTAGAGTGAGACCCAGACCCCATCGCTGAGGAACCAAGTTTGGTGTCTGAGCTCACCTCCTACTCCCAGGCCTCCGAGACCAGCCCCTGTGTTGAGGGGAGAGAGAGAGAGAGAAAGAGAGAGAGAGAGAGAGGACCATCAGGGCCCCTGCCAGGAAGCCGTCCATCGACCCTGGTCAAATCCACCGCTGCCTAGCCATGTGACCTCGGGCAAGCCTTGACTTCTGTGAGCCTCCGTTTCCTCATCCATCTCATTGGGGAAACAGCTGTGTGCCCGTGTGTACCTGGGAGTGTGCTGGTAGCTGCCCTCATTTCCACGTTGGTTCTGAACACTCAGACACTTTGTAAGTATTGAAAATATTAGTTTTGATGTTTCAATCTACTTTAAAACATTATGCTTTTTTCTAAATTAAAAGAAAAATTGTAAAGCAATTATACTCCAATAAAGATGTTAAAAAAAAAAAAAAAGAAAATACGCACCCCCCCCCATGCCATTGAGTTAATATTCTGCCCATTTTCTTTTTTTGGAGGGGGGCCCAATCTCCATCTGCACCTAGTCCTTGCTTTTATATTGTCTTTACTTGAAAATCACTTTACCATGTTACCCGACAGATAGCATATTCATAATTTTTAGTAGTTGCATCATATAAGTTTACTTAATCACACCCTCCAGTCAGGTGGGTTTCTTGTTTGCATTTTTGCAAGGAACATTCCTATGAACCTTGGGGCGGATGGTTCTTTTTCTCTTCTTTTCAATTATTTCCTTTGAATGGGTTTCCAAGAGTCAGGTGAATGGTTCGAAGACTAAACAGCAGGGATCGGTGAGGCGGCCACTTTCCGACAGTCTCACAAGCATTGCATTTCATCTTTCCGAAAATTTATGCTCTTAATAGTTGTAAAATAGCATCATGTAACTGCTTTTTAAAAGAGGAGTAACTTATGGGTCCTCTGGGGTAGGTGTGCCAATGTTGTTCCCTTCTGCAGTGTCACAATGTGCATCTCTTGCAAATGTAATCACCATCTGTCTTACCTGGGAGTGTGACAATCTCATGTACATTACCTGGGTAGAAGACCCCTCCAGGCACTCCACCAGGAACAGCCCCTGGGACCCCTGGAATGAAGTAGGTAGAGTCCCCCATTAGCCAGAATGAATAAAAGCACGCTAACAATAAAGATAATGATGATGATAATAATACTGCCTGTCTCCAAAGCCATTTAGGTTGACTAAGCAAATAATGTTTACAAAGCATTTTCTCATTCATGCTCCTCAAAATGGCCTGGTGAGGCTGGAAGGGCAGGGATTATTACCTTCATGTTAACAGATGTGAAGTCAGGCTCAGAGAGGTTAAGGGGTGTGCGGGGGGTGGGGGGGTCGCACAGGTGGAAAGAGATGAAGCCTGGATTCAAAGCCAGGCCACTCCTCTGAGCATAACGGTCTGCGCTGCGTTACCTGGGGAGAGCCTGGCATGGGGCTGGGCCTGAGCACCTTTTGCTGGGCGGCCAAGCCTCTCCAGCCCTGAGCGGCACGGGCGGGGGCCAGAGTTGTGTGAGGGCAGGCCAGACTGTGACGGTGAGCGGTGAGGAACTGTGGCTGCTGCCGACAGAAGTGCAGCCATTCCCACGCTGGGAGGACGGCGTGAGGTTCGCGTCCTCAGCCACCGGCCAGCAGTGGTTGGGTGGTGCTCTGGCTGTCTGACACAGAGCTGCCTAAGGAGGCGCCGAGGCCCAGAGGGGGACACCATGAATGAGCAAAGTGAATAGTTTCCTAAGGAAAAGCTAATTCACTGGCCAGTCCAGGGGCTGTCTGCCCAGCCCAGATCACGAGTTCAGTCCCCGCGGACCAGTGAAGCTCTCACCGGGGAATACTGTGATGCAGGCGCCCCAGACCCAGCCTGCGCGTAGTCATGGCAACAGACAATCCTGGTGCAGACCAGGCCCCGACTCCACCGCCACAGAACGGCCCCAGCCTCGACAAGCCGCCTTGCCGTTGCCCCAGCCCGGGCCCCAGCACCACCCTGCTGAATGGGGCGCGGACTGGGTTGGGAGACAGTGTCGGGCAGCTCCGCAGTGTGCCCAGCAGACATCTGGCCTGCTGGCCCCAGGGCCCTGTCAGCCTAAGCCACGGCCCAGCAGGGTGGGGGATGCCAAGCTGTCATGGCCACCCCGTGCCAAAGCCCCGGCGCCACCCCCCTACCTCCCCCCCCAGGCACTGCAATCCAGGCCTGGAGTGTCTAAGCAGTCTGCTCAGAGCCTCGGGGGCTCAGGGCAGTGGCCCCAGGGGGCTGGGCCTGCTGGGAATGAGCGCCTGGGTCCTGTCATCGGTTGCCAAGTGCACACATGGTCCGCCCCAGGCCTTTGATGCCTTCTCTGGCTCCAGCCTCCGGTTCCGAGCTCTGAGCTCTGTCTCTTATGTGCCTTTCCCTGTTGTGCTCCAGACCTTTCTCTGCCTCGGCCTCTCTCCCTCCTCCCCTTCCTCCCTCTCTAACCCTCTGCTCCAGGGCAGACTGCAGGAATGACATGGTGGGTGGAGGGAGCAAGGGGCTCAGGATAGACCCATCTAGCCTCTAGTCTTGGCTGTGCCACTTCTTACCATCTGTGTGACCTTAGGCAAGTCACTTAACCTCTCTGAACCTCAGTTTCCTTTGTAACAACGTGGGGCTGATAACTGCTGCCTTGCCAGGTTGTTGCGAGTTGTCAAAGAGTTCAAGAGACCTGTCCTACCCTGGGCCTGGCACTCGGTAGCGCTTAAAAAAAAAGGTGACACTTTGTTTCTACTTCACTGCACAGTACATGGCCTGAGGCCAGGTATACAGTAGGTGTTCAATAAAGGATGGGTGAGTTAGGTGGGGGGGAGGCAAGGAGGTTGCCTGTGGGTCTGGTCTGACCTGTTCCATCCCCAACCAGCCTAAGGGTCTCCCCACCTCGGGGTCTCCCCACCTCGGGCTGGCCTGGCTGAAGCCCCACTTCCTCTCCTGGGGTTCTGTTCCCCGACCAGGGGCCAGGCTCCTCCTGGGCCTGCCAGCTCCTTCTCTGCTTCTTCTGTCCCCAGCTCTTTCTTCTCCCTACTCTCCACCCCCATGATTCAGATCTCAGCAGTGTTTGCCAGACTCCGTGCCTGAACCATGACGGCCTGGGGAGCCAGAGGTTTTGATCCCCGTTTTGCACTGAGGAAATAGGGAAGGCTTAGTGGGTGTAAAGGATGCCCGCCCGGCCTCTCTTCAAGTGCAGGAGAGGTGAGAATAGAATAAGACAGTAGTTGATCAAAGGCCTTCAAAAGGCAGCAGCCTCCACTCCTGCCCCATCATGGGAAGGGGGCATCCTCCTTCCCACCTCCCCTCCTTGGCCTGAGCAGTTCCTCCTGCCAGGAATGCCCTCTCCTCTATCCAAGTCCTACCCTTCCACCAAGACTGGGCTCAGCTTCTCCCCCCTGCCGTCTCTGAGCCTGTGGTTCTCACTGCTCATCTGGCCCAAAGCAGTTGGCCTGGAGCATACTTGTCTTGTTTTATGTGGGTTTGGCTTGTTTCACCGGCTAGCCCAGGGTGGAACTTGTCTCTTGCATCTTAGAATTGTGATCCTAGACTCTCAGGGATCATGACTGTCTCCTGGCCCGGGCTGAAATTCCTTCTGTAAACATCCTATTGTGTTCCCGCTTGCACGCCTCCAGTGACAGGCAAATTCCCACCTCCCGATGCTGTCCGCTCTACCTGCAGAGAGAGCTTCCTCCTACTGAGATAGAATCTGCCCCTCTGTCTCTCTAGTTCTGCCTCCCAGAGCCCCAAAGACTGAGGCCCATCTCTCATCCACAGAAGCTCCTCGAACATTTACCTTTTTTCAAGGTCTAACTCAAATGTCACTTCTTCCGTGAAGCCTTTCTGGATTTCCTGGGACTCCTCTAGGCCACCCCCTCTCCCAGTCTTGTCAGCTTCCTCCATTACTGCATCTCTGTTTACACACGGGCTGCCTCCCCACTGGACAAAACGTGGCATGAGTAGCAAGAGGGAAAATTAAACCTCACAAACGTGCACGAATTACAAGGGTTGATCAGCCCAAGATAGCAAATTCTGAATAAGAGAATATACAGTTTTTAAAATTTGCATTCCCACAATCCTCTTACTTGATGCATTTTTTTTGCAATGTTACATTGCTGGAGCCTCCCACCGGCCCTAGGCAGTAAGTAGGGCAGGGATGTTTCTCCCCATTTTACAGCCAGGGAAACCAAGAGTCAGAGAAATGAAGTGCCTGGCCCAGGAACCACATCTGACCCCAATCACACGCAGGGCATTCTGCGTTCCAGATTCTTTGATCTAGGTTCAAAGATCTGGGACATGGCTGTTTGGGAGCGAGCAGCAGGCCAGCAGGCCTTGGCAGGGGGCTTTGCCAGTTCCAAGTCCAGGGGGCCGGCCTGGGGTGCAGATAAGACCACGCGAAGCTGTTTGTCGTTTGCATGGAGAAAGGCCGCCAAGGGTTTTTCGAAAACAATCCTCCAGTGACTGACTCTGTCCCCTCCCTCCCTCCCCCGGACACGTCTGTCCTCCTGCCTTGGCCCCAGCAGACTTGGAGCAGGATCAACCCCTAACCCCAAGGTCCAAGGTCCAAGGTCCTGGAGGCTCCTCAGAGTCACCTGGGCAGCTTTTTACAAGACCTACAGGTCTGGGTCCCTCCCCAGACCACCAAATAAAGCAAAAATTCTTGGGTGAGACCCCACATCAGAATTGTTTCAAGTTCCCGGGTAACTCCAATTATGCAGCCAGGGCTGAAAATCCCTGTTGCAAACCGTCTTCAGTTCCGAAATAAGAAAACAAACAAACAAACAAACAAGAAAACACCCACAACCAAAATGATAGAATTTCTGGGGGTTTGGGGCAGCTGGTCCCAATTATAACTGATTTAATTTCTCTCTCTCTTTTTAAATGGCGTGGGAGTTTGGGGCAGCTGATCTTCAAAGCTACTTTTGACCCATCTTAAATGGGTCTAAACAACTTTTACCATCACAGAGTCTTCCCGGGATGCCCCTTCCTTGTCTCCCCTGGCAACACGGTTCTTTGGAACTGGGGAACGCATGAGGGTAATATCTTCTTGGGGTGGGGGGAAGCTGGGTTCGCTCAGGACAGTCAGGCAGGTGTGTGCGTGTGTGCGCACATGCGTTTGGGTGGGGGGCCCCTCCCACGTCCCATCTCTCTAGACTTCCTTTGGGAGGCTCTGGGCACAAACCCCAGAAGACCTCATCAATTCACACACCCCTTATTTGGACCCAGCTACTCTACCACCTGGGACGGAGCTGAGATTTATGTTTGCAAAGAAAGAACAGGACCAGCGGAGCATTTAGCTCAGTCATTGAGGATGCATTCTTCTTAGGGCAGGCCCACCCCAGAGTACTTGGCCCCCAGCCTGCCCCTCCCCAAATGCTGCTCAGAACCTGGATCTTTGGCCACCTCATCTTTGGCCCAGTGCAGAGAGCTGGCTGGTGCTAATCCCCCTGGGGCTGCCTTAGCCTGTCTGAGCCTCAGTCTCCCCACTTGAAAAGCGTAGATAAAAATCCTCTACTCCCAGGGTTCCGGTGGGGACTAACCATCATGCTCTAGGTGGGAGCTCTCTCTGGGAAGGCAGACGTTCGGGGGCCAGACTCCGGGGAGGAGGATCAGACAGGACCAGAGCTGCTGCTCTCGGGCATGGGGGCGGCTGCTCCTCTGGGACTGTCTCGCTGCCGCCCCTGGGCCCCACCTGAGGGTGCACACCATCCCATGGCCTCATCCAGACCCAGGAGTTGACCTCTGCAGGAAGTCCCTGCTCCCAGCGGTCCTGCCCAGCTGGTCAATCTCACTGAAAGAGCTGTTGCTCCAGCCCTCCGGCCGGGCCCTGCTCCAGCCGGTGCACCTCCCCACGCTGGCCGCCACCAAAGGGCCGGTTCTCATGGCGAGGAAGACTCTCCCGGAAACCAGACCCCACCCAGGCTACCCGACCAAAGGCTCGTGGGGCTGCCTGCGCCTCTCTTTTCCCGTGGCCAGGAGCACCGTCAGGGACCCCTGGTAGGCCACTCCCAGGGTCCCACAAGGTGCTAGCAGCCCCCGGGGGGGGGGCGCCCTCGGGACACAAGGCAGGGAACATGCCAGGTGGTCCAGGAGTGCCCCGAGATCCACTCAAGCCCCTGCCCCTCACCACTCTCCCTCCGCCAGGAGACGGACACCTTCCCCGGCTTCCTTGTCCTCGCTTGTGTTCCATACCACACATACACACACACACACTCACATGCACAGTGACAAACCACACCCAGTGACACACCTGGACACCAGATCGCCCACGTATACGTGCCTGTTGGGTGGCAGACTTTTACACATGCTAACAGGCACTTTCACGTACCTACAGCACCCCTCCTCACACACACACACACACACACACACACACACACACACACACCCCTGTCCAAGGATGAACCTGTGAACGTTCATCCCCTCGCAGAAAACTCCTCCTCTATTTGGTGACACGTCTGGGCATATACACAACATGCACACCTGTGCAATAGCGTGTAACACACTCACACACACACACACACTCACACACGTACACACATGCTCCCAGCCCTCCTCACCAGGGACAGACCACAGCAGCAGCTTTCCAACTCGCAACCCTATAATCAACTTAACCCTGACTTTGCTCCGAGCGGGTCCTGACTTCCCAGGGGACGAGGAACCTGTGGAGGTCAGAGAGCTCACTGATGCTAAGCTGGCCCCCAGCCCAGGTCCCCTGCCCCCAGGGCACACGTGCACACCCGGCAGGTCCACAGGTGTGCAAACTGCCGGTGCCCACAGAGCCGGCGGGACCTCGTCGGCCCTTCCCCAGCATGCTGGCGACCCCCATACCGGGAGATCCCCCAGGACAGAGCAGGGCCCATCAGCCCTCTTGGGGCAGCAGAAGCCGGTGCTGGCTTGGGACCACCCTGAGTCGTGGGCCGATCGTGTGACAGGTTTCTGCTCAGCGCGGCTGGCTGCCGGGAGGGGCGGTTCCAAGGATCCAGTGGCTGAGGGGCTCCTGCCTGGGACCCCCTGGAGGAGGCTGGGGGTGAAGAGCGTCCTCTCGTCCGTCCGTCGGTCCAGCCACCTGAGCGGGAGGCCCGAGGGCTGCGGGCACGTCAGGGAGCAGGGTGAGGCCTACCTCCAGGCTGCGAGGGGTGGAGAACGCACAGCAGGAGCAGGAGGGCTCCGGGCCGCAGGGCTGCCGCCGTCCGACCCGCCATCTCGGGGAGAAATGCCCCAGCCCGCTCTCTGCGCCTCGTTTTATCCCCAAAGCGTAATTGCTGCCTTGTCGGGCTGCGAGGGAAAGAGGGAGGGAGAGAGGGCGGGCGGGAGGGCGGGAGAAGGGGGAGGCCTCGGGGAGGGGGCCGCGGGGAGGGGGCAATTACGAAAGGCCGGCTCACAAGCCTCCCAGGCTGGGTCTGACTGGACTGGACTGTGGGCTTTTTTCCTTAAAACACACGCGCGTGCACACACACACACACACACACACGCACACGCACACACACACACACACACACACAGTTTCCCCCATCTCTCTCCTGCTTTCCCTCTGTGGCTGTTCTTTCACTGCTGGCCCCGTTCCCCGCCAGAAAGTGCGAGGGGGGCCCCTGCCAGGACAGCCCTCGGGAGAGGAAGCGGGAGGGAGGGCCCTGCAGGCCGGCCAAAGATCCGGCCCCAGCCAAGGCCTGAGTGGCCAGGCCCCCACCCCTGCGGCTGGGCCACGGGCCCAGTGTGGGGAGACAGGCCAGCTGTCCCGTGCCTCTGCCCTCACCCCAGCCTTCCAGACTCCTTCAGCACTCCCAGACCTGGCAAGAGACAGCCCTGCCCAAAGCTGGGGACGGGGGTGTTGGTGGATCTGGGGTCCAGAGCCCAGGCCAGTATCCGTAGAGGTCGAGGGCCTGTGGGCAGAATGGCTGGGAAGGTGAGATCACGTTGGCGCCGCCCCGTGGGGCACCTGGGGAAAGGAAGGGGGACCCTGAGCCACTGCAGGGCTCCATTCTTTGTGGGCTAAGGTCACAGCCTCCTGCCTGAAGCTGTGGAGGGTGTGATGGGTCAGTCTGGGATCCATGTCTGCAGAGGCCAAGGGGCTGCAGGCAGAATAGCCTGGGAGTTAAGACTCTGTTGGTGTCATTCCCCGGGACATCTGGGGACATGTGGGAGACTCTGACACATCACAGGGGTTCCATCTGTCATGGATCGAGGTGCAGCCCCATGCAGGCCTGTGGAGTGGTGAAGGTCAGGCTGGATCCCCAGGTGCCCTGCAGAGAACCAGGGGGCTGGGGAGCGCATCCAGACTGATAGGTGGCCCAGCCCCCCTTTATCACTTGGCCCCCACCTGTCCCAATGCTGAGCATCCCTAGAACCCAGACCAGACTCAGGAGCCCCCAGACTGCCGGTTCTCTCCCTGCCCCAGAAGAACACCCCGGGCTGACATTCCTTTGGTGGCCAGGAGGGGGCGGCCCTGAGCTAAAACAGCAAGGACCAGCATTTCCAGAAGGACTCGGGCTGTTCCCGCCTGACTGTGCAGTATGGGGACCCTGGGGATTTTGGGGATGGGGTGGGGTGGGAAACAAGGGGGTCACGCCGCCTCACCCAAGTGGGGAAGAAATTTGGGAGCCAGAGGATAGGAGAGGGAAACTGGTACCTGCCCTCATCACAGCCTGTGAGGGGGAAAAGTTGAGGCCACGAGTTCTGAGAGTTTTCCCTGCACCCAGATGGAGAATGAGAGGAGGACACAGCCACAAGTCAGAGGAAAGGGGTTAAAGGACCCCTCCTCCAGCCAGGAGCACTGAGGCAGTCTGCAGGACCTGCAGGGGCAGCCAGGAGTGCAGATGCCAAAGGCCAGGCACTGGACTCGGTAGGACCTAGGACTAAGTTCTGGTTCTAGCACTTTCTAGCAGGTTAACCTCTCCAGAGAATTTCAGCTTCCTCATCTGTCAAATGGTGATAAATATTCCCGCCTAGGAGGTTATTGCAAAGATGGATAAGATGTGGTCATATATTTCTGTACTGTGTCTGCAGATCCAAAATGCTCTGTACACTAGTCCTGGTCCTATAGTGCTACTGTAACTACATTAGTTCTGCAAGAACCACTCGTGTGTAAGTATTAGGCTTGGCTCTATGCTGGGTCACCTTGGGACCCTGGGCCATCCCTTCCTCTCCCTAGTCTCAGGCGGCAGCTGCTCCAAGAGTTTGGAAGGGGGTGGGCATGCACGCTAGCAGAACTGTCTTGAAGCTGTGCATGCACAGCAAGTGTACAGCTCTTACTTCCTATGTGTGTTATTTGGTGGTGATCTGGGGGTAGCTCATGGAGATTACAAGCCCAAGCCAGCCCTTGTTGGTGCGGGGAGCGGTGCTCAGGGTTCGGGTCTGAGGCTCAGGGCCTGACTTGTGCCTGCTGGGGGAAGGGAGGGGAGGCGGAGGGGTGGGGTGCATCTGCGTGCCTCCCGGGGATGGGGGAGGAAGGGGGTGCTGGGGAGAAGCTGGGCCCCATTTCTCCCGGAGCAGTGACGTGGGCAGGAACCGGCTTTCAGACTTTCAAACCGCAGTCTGCTCAGAGTCTTTATTAATTCCAGGACTGGGAGAGAGGCTGATGCCAGCGGGAGAGGGCTTGCTGTGGGGATCCAGGAGAGGTGTGGAGGGGCGCTTGCAGGGATAGACTTGAGGCTGCTGGGCCAGGCCGCTCCCCACAGGGCCAGGGCCCCGTGTCCTGTCCCCCAGCTGTGTTCCCCCTTCTCCTTAGTATCCTGTATTACAGGAGCTCCATGAACTCATATCCGACAAGGCTTCCGTACACCTCAAGAGGGGGCCTCAATTCAGAATCGAACCCAGTAGACTGATTATTCAGTGCAATTTAGCCCAATGCATTCAATGCATAATGTAAGGACTGGAGGTTAGAGTTTAGACCAACATTCATTCATTCAAGAAACGCAACAGTCCTCAGCTGCTCAGTGCTCACCTTCCTGCATAGCTGTACAGATTCAATAAGGTCATAAATGTCGAACTGCCTGGCGCACCAAGTGCTGGAGGAGCTTGGCTTTACTTGTTGTCACTGACAAGCATTACCACCCACTTGTTCCCGGGCGTCCAGGTGAGTCACTGACAGGCCATCCCTGTCCACCAGCATCTCCAGGTGTAGCCGTTTAGAAAAAAAAGAACCCCAGCCTCCACTCGGCTCTCAGCATGTCATTGCGTTGCTCAGAAACCCTCAGTTGCCTCTCAGATAAAGTCCAGACTTCTGAGTACGGCCTTCAAGGCCTTGCCTGACCC
Source organism: Balaenoptera borealis (assembly GCF_965194805.1). Taxonomy (NCBI): domain Eukaryota; kingdom Metazoa; phylum Chordata; class Mammalia; order Artiodactyla; family Balaenopteridae; genus Balaenoptera; species Balaenoptera borealis. The sequence continues at coordinate 79,090,288 of NC_138872.1, forward strand.
AACTCCACTGCTCTGCTGCCCTCCTTCCTTCTGGCTGGTGGAGCTGCTCCCCAGCGGCCTGGACTTGTCCTGGAGGGCTGGGTGCTAGACCTTTGTTGCTGAGGTTCCCTGGTCTCAGCTTCCTCCAGGTCTGTGCCCCTCAGCATCCCTGCCCCTGGAACCTCTCTGAGGGTTCTTGGGTTGAACTTGGTGCTTCATCTTATCCCCCACTGACTGGCCTGGCCATCACTGAAGGCAGTTTGAGGACAGACCCATTTCTGTCTCCCTCGTTGTCCAAGAGTATGGGATGACAAACACAGATGCGCACGCCAGGAGATGTGGGCAGAGTTCTGGTGGTATGGACAGAGCTCCAGAATCCGGGGACATGTGGTTTCTGTTTGCTTCCTTGTCTTCACATGGTCCTTTTATCCGTTGAATGCCAGATGCGCTGGCTGCATGGGACCTTGGACCAGAGAGAGTAAGCGTGCACTGCTGAGCTAGGCTGGGAAGAGCTGGTGTCATCCAGACCTGGGACCCCTACTGGGGTCCCTCCCAGTGAAGGGGCCACTGTTGTCAGTCATTTACACCTCTGTGCGGGTGAGTGTCCCTCCAGGTGGTCCCACAGGAAATAAGGTCCAGGTTATACCAATAGGGGAAACATGAATTTCTCATATGGACCCACGTGAGATTTGGGAAGGAAATGCATGTTGGTTGGGTAGTGTAGGTTCCAGTGTAGATGCTCCAAGAGAGAATTAGCAGGAAGGCAGAGTGAAGGACTTCTGGCCCATCCCCTCTCATCCATGAGACACAGCCGTGGACATTAAGTCCGAGCTTTCCCCTCCTCTGATTTTAAACTTTCTAGTAGCCACATAAAATGAAAGAAAACATAAGCAAAACTAATGTGAATAATAAGCTATATTTAACCCAATATATCTAAAAGATTATCACTTGAACAGATAACAGAAATAAAAAATTATTCATGATGTATTTTGCATTCTTTTTTTCATTAAGTCTTAAAACTGGAGCGTAGGTTACACTCAGAGCACATCTCGATTTGGATTCGTCACATTTCAAGTGTTCAGTAAGCACATGTGGCCCGTGGCTGCAGGGTGGACGGTGCAGGGCGAGACCACAAGGGGTCTGGTGGGGATGAGCCCGACTTGGGACAAGCGAGGAGGGAACATCGAGGGTGGTTCCTGCTACTGAAAGGTTACAGGTGGGATGGGGCATGAGGGTGAGAGACAGAGGGAAGAAGGGAAGTCCTTGAGGGCCCGCAGGGGGAGGCCTGAGGCGCACACACCACAGGGGAGAGGCCATCGTGCGGATGACCGAGCTAGAGGGGGCGGCCTCCTACTGAGGGGTACCAGGCAGCCTCGGCCCAGAGCCAACATTTCAGACAGGAGAGGAGAAAGGTCTTCTGCAGCTCGGCCTCCCCAGAGGCGACTGGGCCCTCCTCAGGGGACCTCACTGGAGGTAAAGTGTCTGTAGCTAAAAGAGATAGGACGCTACAGATCTGGGCTACTCATGGCATCTCGTTTCATCACACGGGATCAGCCCAAGGGAAGTACAGGCTGTGCTCAGAGCGGGGTTTGGAAGTTGGGGAGGCGGGCTAGAATTTCTGCAACCCCCAGGCTGGGGTGCCGGGAGCAGGCTGGGGGTGCAAAGGGGCCAGTGGTCATCATTGTGACATAGATTAACGCTGATTAGTGTGTGAGCTTGGACGGATCACCTAGTAATTAATACCTGATAATGGTGACGTTAATATTAATTAACCCTCTGCAGCCCTCACTTTCTCTTATGGAGACAGGGGTCTTCACAAGCCTTTAAGACAGATGACTCGTGTCCGTAAGAGTCTGGTATACAGCAAGTGCTCAAAAGTGGGACGGGGTCCGTGACACCGTTTCAGGCAACTGAAGCAGATGTTTGAGGCTGGGGGAGCGGGAGGCCCAGGGGGAAGTCCCCTGCCCACAAGCGCCAGCTCCACCGCCGGTCCAGGGTGTCCCAGCTCCCGAGGCACGCATCTCTGATCCAGCCACCTCTGCCCAGGCCTGGGTGTTTGTGTGTCTGAGTCATTCGTCAGTCTGGGTCCTTGGCCCGTGCGAGCTGGGGGGTGGGTGTCCCGGACGGGCCGTTCTGCCCCGTGCTGTTCCCACATTGCCTCACGGGCTGTCTGCTGCGGTCCGGGGAGAACGTTGTGAGCCAGGTGCTTTGTGCACCCGGCCCCAGGGGACCCAGGACAGAGGAGTGCAGAACACGCCTCTCATTGCTTTCACACTTGACAGTTTACAAAGCACATCTCCATTTTCAATCAGAGATATTATTAGCCAAGTTTATAAACACAGGGGTTAGGAGCCCTGTCTACAAATTCGGGCCACCAGAAAGAGCACTCCTATCTCCTTTAGATCTATTTAATTTTAACTCGGAGCCCCTGTCACATGGGCGGGGGCAGTAAATTCCATCCCAGTTACTGGGTCTCTCAGCCTCCACCCTCCATCCCCAACCAAAATCCAGGAGTCACCTCTAAGCCCTGGTCTCAATCACACCCTTGTGGGAGCCTCTATGCCTTTGTGCACCCTGACACTGTGTGGGCCGCCTCTGGGGATGCTTGCAAGGGGTGATTCACTCATGGGACTCCTCGCAGGGGACTGTCCCAATCCCAGAGCAGGACATCTTTCCTCTGGGCCTCCTGCTCCTCTGGGATTCTGACTCAAAGAGAAGATGACTTCAGGCTGCCTTGGCTGGCAGCCTGGTGAGCTGCAGGAGGGGAGGGATACAGGACTGACACACCCAGGTATTCACGACTGAATAAACTATCCTGCTCCCCAGAAGAGGAAACTGAGTCTTGAGGAAGCACACCCCCGGCCCAAGGTCACCCCAAGGCATTGTGGCCTGGGGCTGAGGCCTTCGGGGTATTTCACTCCACCAGCCACACCATTCTCTGATGGGGTGATAGCCGCAGCTTTGGGGTACACTCAGCAACTGGAGAGCAGGGCCTTCTCTTCCCTGGGTTGGGCACAGAGTAGGGCCTGGGGCAGAGCTGCCTGCCCCCAGGGGTTCCCACGGGGCTCTGGGAGCTGGTGCGCCGAGCTGTCCGGGCACCCCCCGCCCTCCTCCGTGCTCCCTCTGCCTGGCTCACAGTGGTGCTCGCTCCTGCACGCACCCTGATCGCCCTTATGGCCTCACCTCCCCCAGCCCGCCATGCCCAGAAGCCCTTCCAAGAGCCTGACCCAGGAACACTGCCGGACAGGGAGTTCTCTTCCTCCTGGGCTCTGCCAGTCTCCATCCCACGTTTGGCCACTCCCTGCCCTAGGCAGACCCCTCCACCCATGCCCGGAACCCTCAGCTGGCCTGATCCCTGTGGCTCCGGGCGGGTCCCACGGGGCGGCCAGGGCAGCTGCCAGGACGCAGGGTAGGAGGCAGGTGAGACCAGGTCAGGGGCTCCTGCTGGGCCTGGGTTATCTACTCCCTCGCTCATTCTGTCCTCCACATTCCTGAGCTGCCTGCTCTGGCTGAGCATCAAGCCTCGGGAGTGGGGGACACACAGGACACCAGCACCAGCAATCCTGGGAAAGAGGAGCGATCAGGAAAACTTCCTGGAGGAGATGACGCCAGAGCTGCATCCTGTACCCTTCTCTCAAAGGGAGATGCGCTCTGGGTGGCACCTGCAAAAGCAGGAAGGCTGAAAGCTCTGACCAAGGCCTGTACCCTTCAGCGCACCCACAGGCCGCCTGCCTGCCTGCTTGCCTGCAATGGGGGCACGGGGAGGAGAGCTTCCGAAAGCACAGATCCCAGCTGGCCCTGCCCTGATTCAAGCCACCAGTAACTGACTCTGCGAGGAAGCTGTCCATTCCTGCTCAGCCTTTCACGCTCTACCAGCACTTTTCAAATTGCAGGCTGTGACCCGTTGGTGGGGTATAAAATTGATTTAGTGGGTCAGGAACAGCATTTTAAAATGAGAGAATAGAATAGATGCAAGTGTAATACATGTGACCAAATCAGCCTTGTGTCTTAAATCTTTTGTCTGAGTTTCACGTGTTTGCATGGGAGTACTAGATGAAGATGAACTTTTTTCCTGCACGTCAGTCAGAAAGTCTGAGAGACACTGTTACCATGAGTGTTTGCAAATTGTCCTCACGCTCTGCGCTGGGGGCCGTCCTCCTGCTCTTGGGAAGGAGGCACCCACGATGTGGCTGAGGGATGTCCGGGTAGACAAGTGAACGGTGGGGAGGAAGACCCCCATTCCTACACACCTCCCTGACCACCTTGTCTGGCCACAGGTTAGGCTCCTGCTAAGCTGACAAGAACTGAGGTCTTGGGACTTCCCTGGTGGCACAGTGGTTAAGAATCCGCTTGCCAATGCAGGGGACACGGGTTCGATCCCTGGTCCGGGAAGATCCCACATGTTGCGGAGCAACTAAGCCCGTGTGCCACAGCTACTGAGACTGCGTGCCACAACTACTGAAGCCCGTGCGCCTAGAGCCCGTGCTCCCCAACAAGAGAAGCCACTGCAATGAAGAAGCCCGCGCACTGCAATGAAGAGCAGCCCCCGCTCGCCGCAACTAGAGAAAGCCCGCGTGCAGCAACGAAAACCCAACGCAGCCAAAAGTTAATTAATTAATTAATTAATTTTTAAAAAAAGAGCTGAGGTCTTGGCCCCCAAGCTTGGGTCACCATTGTTCTCAGGGGGACGCTATGCCTGCTTCTGGCACCAAAGCCCTCCAGACTCCCCAGAGGCCCCCAAGAGGACATCTTGGAGAGCTCAGCGAACTTAGGGTGCACTCTTCAGAGCCCTGAGGACAGAGGTGGGGCTGCTGGGGGTTGGGGGGGGCAGGGCTCCAGGCCCCACCCAGCTGGTACCAACCAAGGCAGACCTAGCTGTGTTTGGTTTATATACTAAGGTTCTGAGTAACATTTCATTTGAAGAAAGGCTTCTGGGGCTTGAAAAATCATGAAAGCCACCGTTCTGGTGGGAAGGCAGGGTCCCCAGGAGACTGGCGTTCCACTCTCTGACTTGCCCCAATCGCTGTGTGATCCTGGGTGACTTCTCCCTGCTCTGGGCCTGAGGGTGCAGGGGGTGCAGAACAATGGGCGTGTAGACTGGAGCAGTGCCTCTCAACCCTGGCCGCGCATTAGAACCCTGGGAGTTTCTAAATTCCACTGCCCAGGCTGTACCCCAGACTGGAATCTCTGGGGGAGGGTGCAGGTGTTGGTATTTTTAAAACCTCTCAGGTGTTTCCAATGCACAGCAGACTTCGAGAAACACTGGGCTAAATGGCCCATCTCGAAAAGTGACCCTCCCACAGGGGACTCTGGCTGTCAGGCCAGGGGTTCTCAGAGTTTAATGAGCGTCATAATCATTGGTTCTCAAAGTGTGGTCCCTGGGACTTCCCTGGTGGTCCAGGGGATAAGACTCTGCGCTCCCAAGGCAGGGACCCGGGTTCAATCCCTGGTCAGGGAACTAGATCCCACATGCTGCAACTAGGAGTTCGCACGCCGCAACTAAAAGATCCCGCATGCTGCAAATAAGACACAGCACAGCTGAATAGATAGGTAGATAGATAGATAGATAGATAAATTAAAAAACAAAAACAAGAACAAAGTGTGGTCCCTGAACCAGCAGCACCACATGAGCACCACATGAGAACAAACTTGTTAGAAATGCAGATTCTCAGGCCCCACCCCAGATCTACCGACTCAGAAACTCTGTGGGTGGGACCAGTGATCTGAGCTTTACCAAGCCCACAAGGTGATGCTGATGCACATTCAAGTGTGAGAACCACTGGCCTAACCTTGACCATGAGAGTCCTCTGCAAAAAGGGTCACCTGCCTCCCAACCACAGCTTCTGCTTCTGGAAAGAAGGCAGAGCCACCAGAGGTTTCTAGAGGGTATATGGGTTTTCTCAGGCTACCCTGACAAAGTACCACAGACCAGATGACTTCAACAAAAGGGATTTATTTTCTCACATTTCTGGAGGCTGGAAGTCCATGATCAAGGTGTGGGCAGAGTTGGTTTTTCCTCTTTCCTTGGTTTGTAGGCCATCTTCTCCCTGTGTCCTCACGTGGTCTTTCCTCTGTGTGTCTGTGTCCTAATCTCCTCTTCATATAAGGACACCAGTCATACTGGATTAGGGCCCACCCTAATGACCTCATTTTAACTTAATTACCTCTTTAAAGACCCTGTCTCCAAATACAGTCACCTTCTGAGGTCCTGGGGATCAGAGCTTCATCATAAGACTTTGGGGTTGGGGACACAAATCAGTCCATAACAAAGGACTTGTGGGAGCTGGCGAGGGGGCCACCTTCTTCCTCCCAGGCCCCAAGTACAGTGAAGGAACATTCTGGAACTAAGCCCTCCAGATGCTCACTGCATCAACATGTTCATTGCACCCTCTCCTGAGAGCAGAACTTCTGGTTCTGATTCTTGCCTGGGTTTGAGGAAGTGTGTGTACCTCTTGACACAACATTCAAAATGTCCCATATAGGAGGGAAGTCCCCTCCCCTGTACTGACTTCTCCAAAGGGTCTTTCCTGGTCACACTGTGTTACCAGATGGTCGAGTATCCAGGCGGGTGTATGATTCTTCTCATCCATTTCTTTTAAAATATCCCTGGATTCAGGCTGAGCTGCCCACTCTTTCCCCATCAACCCAGACTGGTGAGAACCCTGGCCCCCCAGAACCATGTGTGTGTAGAATTCACTGGTATAGAAAAAAAAAAAATCTGATGGCACTAATGGGGAACTGCAGGCCATGAAGCAGAAGAGATGCCAGGTGTGGTCAGCTCGGGAAGGCTTCTCAGAGGAGGAGGAATGTGGCTTTGGATTCCAGCCTGTACTGTGTTCCTGTCACCTGTCAGGCACTATGCTGGGAGCTTCAACAACAGTAACTCGTTTAATCTCCAAATGAATGAGGAGCTGCTGTTATTTCCCTGTATTAATCACATCTTTTTATTCTGTATTTTTGATGCTTTGCCATCTTGGGACCTTGCTGAGTCTGGAGGGACCACCCCTCCCAGGGTTAGCCAATTTCTAGAGGTAATAAACAAGTTGCCTGGGAGAGGGTCTTTCATATATAAACCAACCAATCCAGAGTTCACACCTCAACCACCTCCCTTATGGAGCTTTCATACTCAGGGCTACTACCCACCGACCCTCATCACCCCACGCCAGGTATCAAACAACCAGGGACAGTCCTATGCCCCAGAGCCTGCTGAAATTATTCAAAGTAGCCAACCCTAACCCTGTTCACCCTGCCTCCCCTCTTCCTTCCCACAAAAACCACAACAAAGGCTATTGCTCATGTGTCCCCCTCCCTCTGCCCACTGACCGGCCCTGCTGCTTCCCTGTGTGGCCCTGAATGGCATGTCTTCTTCTCTTGGGATCTCTGAGTATTACAAACAACCTTTTCTTTCTTTTTTTTTTTTTATATCTTCATTGGAGTATAATTGCTTTACAGTGTTGTGTTAGTGTCTGCTGTACAACAAAGTGAATCAGCTATATGTATACATATATCCCCATATCCCCTCCCTCTTGAACCTCCCTCCCACCCTCCCTTTCCCACCCCTCTAGGTCATCACAAAGCATCGAGCTGATCTCCCGGTGCTATGCAGCTGCTTCCCATTAGCAATCCATTTCAAACTACCTCTTCAATGGCAGTGGTCTCCTGATCTGTTGGCCTCACCGTATCTGAATAATAACAAAACTTATATTTTAAAACATTCTCTTCCCATTTTTCAAATGACTAAACTGAAGCCCAGAGAAATTAAGTGACTCACCCAAGGTCCCAAAGCCAATAATAGCACTTGGGCTTTGAACCTTATTTCAAGCCCAGCATCTGTCCCTGGCCCCTGTCCTTAGACGGAGCAGGCCTGGGAGGAAGTGGGGAGGAGGAAGAGTGGAGATGCAGAGGGGGCTGAGACACATCTCTTGGAGCTGGCCCTTTGCAGTGGGGGTCCGTCCCTGCTGAGTCTGTGGCCCTCTCCAAGCTGGCCCATCACTTCCACTGCTCTCTGGGCTCCGTCCCCTCTCTGGACTCTTGAAGAAGGGGTGGAGGGAGGGGGATGGGACACAAACTCCCTTGGGAAAAGAAGGAGGCAGACCTGCCCTAAAGCCTTCCCCACTCCCTTCGGTCAGCTGGAGTCTCTATTTCACAGCCAGGAGCTCCTTGTTGGTAGTGCTATGTCTTGCCCTCTGTGTCCCCAGCACCCATCATGGCCTGGCCCAGAACACGTGCTGGGGGTGGCTGGGTGGGAAAGAAGTGAATGGATGAATGCCCCCTTCTCTCCATCCCGCTCCTTCTGTGTCTCTGTCTCACTCTCTCTGTGTGTCTCCGCCTCTTTCTCCGTGTGTCTCGCTCTTTCTCCTGCTGGTTTCTACATGTTCCTGCCTGCATCTTTCTCTGCCTCTCAGGGGTTTACTCCTACAGGACCTGAGGCTCTCAGGTCCCTGGGTTTGCATTAAGTTGTTTATCCTGAGCAGACCTGGCTGCCTGAACGCACCTTCCAGGCCCCAGAATGATGCCTGGTGGGGTGGTCTCCGTGACCCCCAGAATGGGTTTTGGCTTTCAGCTCTGGGGGAGAAGAATCCCCCTCCGCCTTGGGCTCCACACTCCTGCCAACCCCTGCTGATGACAGACGAGGAGACTGAGGCCTTGGGGGAGGTATCAGTGAGGATGAGTGGGTCTGTATGTGTGTCTCTGTGTCTGCCTGTCTGTGATTGTGTAGCGTTGTGTGTGCATGTGTGTGTGTGTGTGTTGTCATACTAACCTACATAATGACATCCGCTCACTCACCCAACAGTTAATTCAGCTCCACAAAGGCATTTTAAAGTGAGAATAACACATACAGAGTCAAGTGCACAGAGGGTAGGTGGGTAGCTTGGGTACATACCCATGTCACCACCACCCACATCAACATGTAGAACACTTCCAGCCCAGCAGCTTCCTCTGTGTCCCTTCCCAGTCAGTACCCGCTAGAGATAACCACTTGGCTGATGTCTCTCACCACAGATTAGTTTTGCCTGTTCTTGAACTTTGCAGTGGGCTGAAGTGTGTCCCCCAAAAGATATGTTCAAGCCCTAATCCCTGGTACCTGTGAGCATGACCTTATTTGGTAATAGAGTCTTTGCAGATGTAATCAAATTAAGATGAAGTCCTATTGGATTAGAGTGGGTCCTACATCCAATGACCAGTGTCTTCATAAGAAGGTCACGTGAAGATGCAGGGACACAGAGACCCACGGGGAGAAGATGGCCATGTGAAGACGGAGGCAGAGATCGGAATGAATCACCTACAAGCCAAGGAACTCCAAGGATGGCTGTCAACCATCAGAAACTAGAAAGAGGCATGGAAGCATTCTTCCCTAGAGCCTTCAGGAGGAGCATGACCCTTTCAACACCTTGAGTTTGGACTTCTAGCCTCCAGAATTGTGAGAGAATAAATTTCTGTTGTTTTCATACCAAGTGTGTGGTAATTTATTATGGCAGTCTCAGGAAGCTAATACAAACTTCATATAAATGGAATCCCACAGTGTGTACTTTTTTGCATTTGGTTTCTTTTGCTCATATTGTGACTATGAGATTTATCCTTGTTGTTGTGTATAGCTAGCGCTCATTCTTTTTCATTGCTATGTAGTATTCCATTTGAGAAATATACCACAGTGTATTCACCTATTGTAATGTTAATGTACTTTCGGGTTGTTTCCATTTTTTTGGTATTATGAATAATGCTGCTAGGAACATCCCCATCTTTTGTAGAAATATGTGCTCATTTCTCATGAGTATGGAGCCAGGAGTGGAATTGCCGGCTTCTGTGGTAAGTATATGTTTAATTATTTGAAGAACTTCTGGACAATTTTTTAAAGTAGTACCATTTTACATTCCTACCAGCAGTCTAGGAGAATTCCAGTTGCTCCTCAACCTGTCAACACTTAGAATTGTCAGTCTTTAAATTTTAGCCATTCTGGTGGGTGTATAGGGGTATCTCATTATGGTTTTAACTTTCATCTCCCTGATGAGTAATGATGGTGAGCACTTTATCATATGACTCTTGGGCCTTTGAATATCCTTGCTTGTGAAGTGCCTATTCAAGACTTCTGTTCACTTTTTAAAATTGAGTTGTTTGATATTTTCCTATTGATTTGTAGGAATTCTTTATATATGATGATACAGTTCTGGGGTTAGTTATATGTATTAGAAAGATCTTCTCCCACTCTGTGGCTTGCCTTTCTTTTAATGTTGTCTTTTGATGAACAGAAGTCCTTGATTTTAGTGAAAGCACATTTATCAATCTTTTCTCTAGTGGTCAGTGCTTTTGCTGTCCTGTTTAAGAAATCTTTGCCTACTCAAAAGTCTTAAAGATATTCTCCTATGATTTCTTTTAGAAACTTTTACCTTTCACTTTTAGGTCTCTGATCTACTTTGACACAGAGCATTTTAAATCTCAGCAGGGCCAGGCCTCACCCTGCCCACCCAATCCCTCCCCAAGCTTGGTGGCCCCAGCACTTGGGAGAACTCCTTCCCTCCTGAATTGCCGGCTGCACTGCCTTTTTCACTAGTCCCTGCCCTCCCCCCAGGCCCTGGATTTAATAAAAGCTCTGAGCTGCCTGTGGTTTTCAGGCTGAAGGCTGCTTCCAACTTCTGTCAGGATTCAGGCAGCAAGTGGGGTCCCCCATCCCCTCTCCACGTGCATGTCTATTTCTACCTGGTATGTGATAAGCTCACCAGTTTCTACAACTCTGGGAGTCCCCAGACTGGGATAAGGAATCTCCAGGGAGGAGCCTCCTTACCTGATTCTTCCTTCCTCTTCCCTAAACCCACCCCACAGCCTGGGCTTTCCCAGAAGCTTCTCTCCACTTGTTCATAGATTTATGGGCTGGAGGAGCTTGTCCTGTCCCAGGATAGCAAATAGGTTCCATCGCCAACCGCATTTGACAGGCAATGGCTGCCTGAAATGATGTTAAAAAGGATTCTGAGGATATCCAGTTTCAGCAGGTGAGAATCATACATTTGCTTGGTAACATCTGCCTGGGAGCGAGAGAAGGGAGCTGTGCCCTACATGTTGTGTCTTTAATGCCTCTGATCTAGTCTAAGGCTCTAACTAGGATTAGTCAAAAGTAGAGTTCAAATGACTCATTCAGGGGCACTGAACTCTTAATTAATAGAGATGGTTTGGAAGCTCAGGTATTATCCATTCAGCAAAGAGGCCTTTACTCATTTATTTAGCAAATATTGATTGAGCACCTACTATATTTCAGGCCCTGTACTGGGCACTGAGGATATAATGACGAATAAGCCTTAGTCTGGTATATCCCTAGTTCCATGATTTCCTTGATGCCAATATTCAACATACAGAATTAATGAATCAGGGGTCTCATGTGATGGTCATCTGCCATCCAGCGAGCCCACAATTGCTCACTCTTTCACCCTCCAGCCCCAGTCCCCAGGGTGGGATTACAGTACAATTTTTTTTTAAATGGAACTTGGTGGATATCTGGGGTTCCACAGTTGAAGTGCTTCTCTCCAGATAACTTTCAGGAAAGTGAGCCACAGACAAGACCTGTAACAAAACGATGTGAAATTGCTAACAAAATGGACCAGGGGGACTTTGGGGTTTCTAAAATGGTCCTCAGGGACTGCCTGGGCACCATTCTATGACAAATCCCCTAGTCCTTCCCTGCTGGACCACCTTTCTCCCTCTGAGCCAGCCTCAGGGCTCTCCACTCTTCCGCAGATGTACACACACACACCTAGACATGTACGCAGACACACACACAACAAAAGGACACACACACACACAGAGGGACACACAGACACACACGGGGACATATATATAAATGTATGCATAGACACACATTCTCTGCCCCACAAGGTTCTGGGCTCACATATCTCAGGTTCAAGTTCCCATTATCCCACTTTGAACTATTTGACCTTGGGCAGGTTAGCATCCGGAGCCTCAGTGTCCCCATCTATTAGAGAGGGTGGTGGTGAGACGTCAAGGAGCGCATTGCACATGTCAGGCATTGGGTAGCTGTTCAGCAAATGTTCGCTGGAGCTCTGCCCCAAGCCCCGCTCAGATCCCTGGCTCAGGGCTATTCCAAGAAACTGGGGCAGTGAGGAGGGGCGTGGTCCGGCCCTCGGGGCTCTGTAGCAGATTCATCTCTGTGCCCCCCACGCAGAGTTTGGCACTGAGCTGGGAACATGGTAGAGCTGCAATCAAGGCCAGTTACAGGAGGGAGGAAGGAAGGGAAGATCAGGGTTTTGCTCTCCATCTTCTGGTTCTTTCCCTCTGGGGAAGCTCTAATTTGTTTCAGAGGCATGAAGGAACAGGGTCTGTCTGTCTTCTGCACCAGGTAAGCTGGGAAATGACCACTGCAGCCTCCACCGGACGACAGGGGTCCCAGGAGGTGAGACCCAACCCTGCGGCGGGGCTGCTGACCGGAGCCCAGCTGGGCCCCCGCCGCCCGCCCAGGCCCCGTGTTCTGTGCTTCCATCGTGTCCACCGCCCTGGCTGGGCCCCCGCCAAGCGCTCACTCGCTGGTGAGGGCCAAGCCGGGGCTGTGCCAGGCTCAGCGGAGGCCCTTGGCCAAGAACAGCAGAGCTGTTCTCAGGAAAGCTGGGGGATTAAGCTGCAGGCCAGCGGGGACTCAGGTATCCGCCTCTTGTCCCGGCTTGGAGATGAGGGGCAGGGTGACCTCACAGCTGCCACCCTCCCAGGGACATGGGGACAGAATACCCCCTAGACCGGCTTGCTCGGGAACCACCTTCAAAGAGGAGCCAAGGCCAGATGTCTCCTGCCCCTCTGCCCCCAACAGGCCCGGGTCTCACAACCTGGAGCCTCTCTCCTCCAGCCCGGGCTGAGGCCTGACCCCTCGCCAGGCTGGACCCTGGATGACAGCGGCCTAGCTCCTGTCCCCGATCCCAGGCTGGACCCTACCCCAGACTTGGGATCTCACCTCTTCTAAGTCTCCTGGGGTTGGGGCCCAGCTGCAGGAAGGAGTAGGAGGATGTGGGCGGCTCAGGGCAGACAGTCCCTTCTGCTGGGGCCACCTTTGCGCTCGGCCGGGATAGTGTGGGATCGACGGCCCTGCCGCGCCTGCTGGGTCATGGTGTGAGGGGCAGATTCTGGTTAGAGGGTCGGGGCAGGAGTTTTCCTGGGGGGCCTGCGTCTGCCTGCTGAGGGGTGGAGGTACCCCACTTGCTCTGGGATGAGTCCCCCAGTGCCCGGGGCTTCTGATCATTTTACCCCCCTGTCTGCAGTGTGTTTCCCCCCTTCCTGTCCTGTCCAGATCCAACTCATCCCTCAGGGCTTGCTTGCCTCTGGGAGCCTTCTCTGACCCTAGGCTGGGTTGAGGGCTCCCTTCTGTTTCCTCAGCCCCCTACTTCTCCCTCTTCTGGGACCGTGACCACACTGGACTGCCATCCTCTGCAGACGCTCTGTCTCCCTCAGGCAGGAGCCCCAGGGCAGGGCCCCCTCTCCCTTCTACTCCCAGGCCTCTCCCTCCTGACCCTAATGGTCTTGCTGCCCTCTGGGCTGTGCCTGTCACTGGCTGGGTCCCCACTGGAGCAGGTGGCTGCTTGACCTGGCTCAGTCCCCTGTCTGGGCCGCCTCCCTGTGGGCCCAGGTGGGTGGGGGCGTCTGCAGGGACGCTGACTCAGATGTTATTTTGGGCTCCCCTTGGGCCCGGCGGGCTCTGGGGCCTCAGGCCTGTTTAGACGGCTGGGCCGGATGTGACCGAACTCCAGGCGCTTGGGCCTCCCTGGGGCTGGTGAGAGGCACGCCAAGGCAAACGCCAGCTGGGCAGGGGGCAGGCAGGGAGGACAGGCCTGGCAGGTAAAGGGATCCAAAGGTTGACCTAGGCCTGGTTCTCAGTTCCAGGGGTCCCAGCTGAGGCCCTGAGCGGCAGGGTTGATCACTCGGCCTGGAAAGGTCATTTTACACACCCAGAATCCCCCAAATCAGAACGCCAGTCAGAGAGGGCCAGGCCTCCTAGGGCATAGCCTCGACACCCCTCATGTGGACATATACCTGTACCCCCCATGCAAGGGCCTGAGGCCCAGTTCAGATGGAGAGGGCCTTCCAACCTGGGTCTCTGGGTCCCAGAAGACACCCCACTTTAGAGCTGCCACCTCAGAGGCTGTTCAGCCAAAGGCTGAGGGGGCAGATGCCCCGGGCTCCGTGCCTGTGCCCTGCGGGCCTCAGCTTCCTCGTCCATCACCCATGGGACCCCAGTGCCCTGTGAGCCCGTGGGCCAGGACAACACCAGGCCTGCTGTGCTGATGTGGCCTTCCAGGAGGGGACAGGTAGTGCCTATCGTTTCTCCCTGAAGTCTCTGTCCTCAGTCCCTGCCCTGGGCCCCAGCTCAGAAATGTTTAAGGAAACATGAAAATCCTTAAGCTCTGTCCACCACATCCGAATTGAAAGCAGAAGGGGCTGGCGCTCCGCTGTTAACCCCAGCAGAGCCGGTGACGGGCCTGGGGCTGTGGGCTGGGGTCCAGGTGCACATCTCTGCCACAGGCCCCGTCGCTGGCACGTTCAGGACTCACTGGCAGGTGGCTGCTCCGTGCCAGCCAACCTCACGCTCTGGGCCCAGCGACCCGCTGGACCCGCTGCCTCAGTGGGAGGCCTTTCTGAGGGAAGGCGGGGGCGAGGGAGGGAAAGGCTGGCTGCTGGAGGACTTCTGGGTCCCTGACACTTTCTCCTGCCACCTTGCGTTCCCCAGGGTAGTGTACCTACCCCAGAGATGTTTCAGAGCCACCTGAGGGCTGGGCCTGGGTTCTCCATTCGAGAGGGGAGGAAGGCAGACAGCATGCCCCCCGTCACCCCCCCTTTGCTTTGTCACTCGCAGCACAAGGGCAGGGACCAGTGCGAGACTCGAGGACCCTGTGGCTGGCTGGCCTCTGTGCTCAAAGCAGGAAGAGGGAGGGATGCTTCTGCAGGTAGGGTGCCCGCAGGACCAGAGGCTGGTATGTCCCTGCTGTCGTGGGGTGTGGGGGTTCTAGTGACCCCCTTTCTATCCTCTTGGTGTGAGCTGTTCAGGCCAAGACCCAGGTTCTAACTTCAGACCCCTCAGAGTTGAGAGGGCCTTGAGGGAGCCCACTGTCTGGAGGGTAAGAGAAGGGTGTGGCTTGCCCAAAGTCACATGGTTGTGGCAGTAAGGGAACTGGCATCCACGTTTCTGTCTCCCAGACTCAAAGACAGTGCTTGGCCAGCAGGGCCCAGGGCCTGGGTGGGGGGCGATAGACCTCCGTTCCCTGCCAACTCCCCTTCCTCCCCCGGACCCAGATCGCAGCCCCGGGGATATTCCCACCTGGTCTCCAGGCAGGTGCGGGGTAGGGGTGGCCTCTCAGGGGCCCATCCTCTCGGGACTGAGGACAGAGCTGGCCCAGGGCAGCCCAGCTTTCCGGCAGCTGCCCAAGTATGTGGACGGCAGTGTGGACAGCCGTTCTTGCCACGTTCCCAGAGCACACACCAAGGAAAACATGGAATGTTTCTTGGATGACATAGTCTCCATTCAAAGTCACGCATTCCTGTGGGAGGGCTGTGAGGAGGGGTCTCGGCTGGCGGCAGGAGCGGGGCCTCTGCTGAGGCACGCAGTCCTGTCTGCAGACGTGGGTCCCAGGGCCGTGCCCACAGCCAAGGGAGTCTGCGCTGGGTGCACCACCGGCTGGCTGAGCAGTGGGCAGGCAGCTGTGGCCCTGCTCGTGCGGGCAGCCAGAGGACACCAGCCGTGTCACGCAGCTCACGCTCTGCTCTGTGTCCTGCCCCCGGCACTCAGCGGGTACATCTCCCTGCCCCACGTGGGTAACCGATATGACCCTGCCCACGTGAGTCCTCAGCCCCGAGCCGGCAGCCGGGGCAGCCTCTGCCCTTGCACCCACTGGCCTTTCCCCATCTGTGTGGTCCTGCCCGAGTACCAGCTGTGTGTCCCCTGCCCTGTACCTGGAGTGGGTGTGTCTTCAACCTGCTCTGGACACACGGCCATTTCAGTCAACCTGCTTGGGCTGGTTCAAGTGCGGCTTGGATAAGGATGTGCCCCCAGCCCCTAGCCTCAGTTTCCCCCTCTTTAAGGGGATCTCATCATTCCCTTCACATGACCGCTGTGATCAGGTTAAGGGGCAATGGCCAGAACACTCTTGGTCTCTGGCCCAGGACAGGGTTGGGGGGAACAACAGAGAGAGTGTGGGCGTGTATGAGGGGGGATTATGCTGGGGACCTCATCCTTTTGGCCTCTTTACAAAGGGAGGGAGCCTCTAGCCTTGAACTTGGAGATTCTGAGTCCTCAGCAGCCCAAGATGGAGGTCGGGGACCCAGAGAGGGCATGCATGAGGCCTCTGCCTTAGAGAGCCCCATCAAAGGAAGATCAGGTTGGCAAGAGTACTGAGTACTGTGACCAAGAGGACTGGGATGGGGCTGGGGGTTGTGGAAGCTGAGGGCAGCCCCTATCCTACCTTAGGGAGGCAAGAATGACTCTGAAGAAGGAGAACTATGGGATTGGTTTTGAAGGTTGAGTAGGAGTTTGCCAGCAGATCAGCATGGAGGACTTTATAGTCAAGGCATCATGTGTGCAAAGGTGCCGAGGTGGCAAGAAGTGTGAGGCACACTCAGGAAGTGCAGGAAGTCAGGAAGGCTGAGTTTGAAAAGGGCCATGATGAGCCATGAAGGAGGAGAGACTGACCCGACCAGGGGACAGTGATGAAAGAAAGCCTGGAGAAGTCAGGGAAAATTCTGGAGCAGGTTTGCTTTGAGAGAGAATAAAGTGATGTGTGGAACCACGAAGAAAGAGAGGTCCAGGCGGGCTTGTGGGGAAAGGTGGGCCCAGCCCTGGAAGGTCCTGATGCCTCCTTCCATCCAAGATGACCTTGACCTGCCCCAGTCTCCTTGTCTCCGGCTGGTACAGGGGAGCTGGGGTGCCCTCACCCCACTGTCTACCTTGCTGACATACTTCTGGGCTCTTATCTCCAAGGGTCTGTCGTGCATGCCCACCTCGCCAAGTGGTCCCATCGCTGCTTGCCTCATAAATCAGGCCTGCTTCTCCCCAACACCTCCCTGCTCCTGCCACACCCTCCCCTGCTGCCTGCCTTACCCTGAGTCCCACCCAGCGGGGGAGGCAGAGGAGGGCCCAGGTGAGCCTGGGACCTGCCCAGAGCTCCCAGCTCTGCGGAACAGATGTCCTGCTGACCTGGTTCTCAGTAAGCATCCCCAAAGGTCTCCAAAGACTGCTCCAGGGGACCCCCGTTTTCCTGGCTCCTGGAGGGCTGGTCAAGCCGGCTGCTCCCTGCAGGGGACTGATCTGGGGTGGTATGGGGAGCAGGCAGATCCTAGAGGCTGGAAACTGGCCCACACCCTCTTAGAAACTCAGAGGCCGGGACTTCCCTGGTGGTCCAGTGGGTAAGACTCTGTGCTCCCAATGCAGGGGGCCTGGGTTTAATCCCTGGTCGGGGAACTAGCTCCCACATGTCACAACTAAAATATCCCACATGCCTCAACGAAGATCCTGTGTGCCGCAACTAAGACCCAGCGCAGCCTAAATAAATAATAAATTAAATAAATTAAAAAAAAAAAAAAAGAAACTCAGAGGCCTGTGTCTGCATGCTACAATGCATTAGAGCCCCTGTCACTGCTCTACCGGGCTTCAAGCCCCTTGTCTATAAAATGGGTGCATTCACTCCTTCATTCGACAAACATTTACTGTATGCCAGGCCCCAGGCATGGAGATGCACCAAGCAGCGCCTTGGCCCCAAGGCTACAGTCTAGAGGGGACGATAGACAAATGCAGAGGAGTTCCCCAAAGTGCCTCAAGGTCTAGAACAGACGGTATGTGGGGCGCAGGGAGAAAAAGGCAGAGCGGTCAGTCCTCTCTGGAAAGAACAGGATCCATTTATAGAATACCTGGGGCCAGGATGGGGTGTGGAAAGAGTGCTCCGGGCAGAGGCAGTGTGGTGGGCAAAGGCTTGGGGGAAGAGTTTGGGGACCTGCCCATGGTCTAGCTGATGGAGTGAAGTGCTGGGGATGAGGTGTGGGTGACAGACCATGGGAATCAGGCCAAGACTTTCCACTAAGGCACTGGGGAGCCATGGAGGGTTTGAGACATGGAGCCTCATGGTCAGATCTGGATGTGGGCAGGTGTCCTTTGGCTGCCATGTGGAGAACTAGCTGGGGCAGGTGGAGAGTCCTGTTAGGGGACTGTGGGATCCTGGGGGGCCATTGGGGGAGTCACAAGAGGCCTAAATCAGAGGTGCTGTCCAAGACTGGCTTCTGTGACCAAAGGGTCACACCGCCTTCTCTGCTGCCGAGCCAGCTTGGAGGAGAGGCCAGCTCATCCCTGGGGAGATGTTTCTCACTTGGGCTACCTGGCCAGGACCCCCTGACATCTTCCCACGGCCACATGCACCAAGTCATGTGGACTGATAATATTGCATCAGAGGAATGGGATACTCTGAGGGGAGCATGAGGCTGAGGGAGCCCGGAGGAGGCACTGACACTGCCTCAGCAGTCAGAGAGGGCTTCCTGGAGGAGGGGATATTTCAGCCAAGTCTTCCAGGACAAGGAGAAGTTTGCTAGTTTAAAGGGAGACAGGGGCATTGTAATTAGGGCAACCACAATTCAGAAAGCACACAAGCCAGAAATCCAAGGCTGGGTTTTGAGTAGGGTGCTTGGGAGTGGACAGTGGAAAGAAAAAGGTGGGGAGTCCAGTGGGGCTGGATCTCTCCAGGCATGAAATTCCTGATGGAGGAGTTTGAATGCTTTTATAGAGGTAAGTGGGAGCCATAGGATGCTCAAAGCAGAAGGGCCACATGACCAGATTTGCATCCTAGAATGACCCTCAGGGCATCGCATCCTATGTGCAGAATACCACCCATTGGTACCAAGGAAAGCGGTGTGGGGTCCAGGAGGGGCCCCAACAGTGAGTCGTGACTGGAAGGGGGTGTAAGGCGGCTTTTGGGGGACCCAGAGAAGGTCTATATATTGATCTGGTCAATCTGCTGTCAACACAAAGGTGTTCAGTTTGTGAAAATTCACATTTGATTTGATGAGAGTTCACATATGATTTTTGTGCTTTTCTATATAAATAATATAATACTGTGATTAAAGAGTTCAAAGATTAGTCACAGTATTTTAATATACATGTATGTATATATGTGTGTGTACACACAAATCTAATGTCTGTTTATCTATCTACTATTTATCATCTATCTATTTATCTATCTATCATTGTTTAGCTATGTGTATTTGGGAAAACTTGGATAATACTTTTTCTCTATGCACATTGGGTTCCCTGCAGGGGGGTGGGTGGACGGAGGTAAGGACTGTGGACCAGGTCCTCCCTCCCCTGCTCACCCTGGACAGAGACCCCCAGATCTGGCATCCCTCCCCCAGAAGGCGAAGGGGTCCCGGGGGGCCCTCAAGCCGCAGAGACAAACAGCAGTGCTGGCCAGAAGAGACGACTACATGCCCCTTCCAGTCCCTGCAAGCTGGCAGGCGGAGGCAGACCAAGCTGTCAGCCCCTCATGTCTGACCTATACACCCCTGAATAAATATTTGTTGATCCACTGACCGCCCAGCTTGCAGACTGCTGCGCAGTAAAGGTCAGGATGCCCAGAGGCAGGTGGACGACACACCATCTTGTCTCACTTATCAGGGACCTTCTGGGAAAAAGAGTGGTCGACACAGCCGGCATAGACTCACGGACAAAGGAAGGGGGAAAGACGGCTGGACATTTGCACACACATGGTCACAGACACACGTGGACCCGCACACACAGGCTTGGACACGGGCACCCAGATGTATGTTTATCCTGCTGCTGAGAGGGACTCAGCCCACCCTGGACTCAGAGTGCCTTGGGGACAGGGCTGGTGCTGGTGCTGGAAGACCAGAGGGTGAGACACAGATACACAAAGTGCCCCAGGAAGATGCCCAGTTGGAGCACAGACACACATGGAAGGAAGGAGACACACCCTTGCTTGTTCTCAGTCTGGCTGAGTCTTGGCTGGAAGAGCTGGTCCCAGAGAGCCACTGGAGAAACCGGAGAAGATGCTAGGAGGGGAGGGTGGTGGTGCAGAGAGATTCCCAGATTGGGGATCCGAATCTAGGGCCCTCTGCTCCACTAGGCTGCCACATGTGTCCCTGTTCCCCTCACCCCTGCCACCCCCTGATGACATGAGCCTTGCACTGTCCCTAGCCCCAGAGGCTGTTGGGGTCCCTCAGGCCTGCTTTGTTTTCCACTCACACCTTAAAAGGGCAGTGGCAGCTTTGCCAGCGACCCCTGACCTCTCCCTGTCCCCCCGCTGTCTCCTGCCCACCCCCCCACCCCCCCCATCACATCCCCGGCCCTGACCTCATGTCTGCAGGGCCTGGGCGAGGGCGAGATAAGACAGGCATTGCACACTGCTCCCTCCTGGGGACCGACGGGAAGGGCGGGCCAGGCTACCAGCCTCGAGAGAGCCCATGACTCACTAGGTGGGCAGGGCCGAGGCTGGCATCCGGGAGGAAATGCCACTTCCTCTGGATAAGGTGGCAGGCCCGCCGTTTTTGCCTTCTGGTTTGTGCTTTGGGGGTTTTGTTTTAAGTCCTTCCCCACTCCTCTTTTACAAAGCTATTCTCCAACAGTTCATTCTAGCAAATTCAGCCTTGCTTTTTACGTTGAGGTCTTTAATCCATCTGGAGTCACCTTTTTACGAGATATTAAGTAGGGATCCGGTTGTAATTTTTCTCTGTAAAGTGAGCCCATTTCCTCAACCCTATTAAGCGCTCCATCCTTTCCCGGTGGACTTGTGGTGGGTTAACCTCTGTGCTTGAGTTTGCTGATCTGTTCCGTCCCCCATGTGTTTGTCCTTGCACCCACACCATATTGTTTTTCTCCCAATGGCTTTGTTGTATGTGCTAATATCGGGCAGGCAAGTGCCCCCTTTTGTTCTCTTTTTCAAAGTCACCTAGCCATTCATGAATCTGTTTTCTATATAAATTTTAGAGTAAGTTTATCGAGTTCCTCAAAAATATCCAGCTGGAATTAGGGATTTTGGTTCAATGAAGGATCCCATGGACAAAGTGACAGACAGGAGGATGATGACATATTGTGGTTTTTAAGCCACAAGGAACTGTGACCTGGAACATACAAGGAACGCCTACAGAGCAAGGAGAAGAAGACTGCAGCCCCAGTAGAAAAATGGGCTCAGGGTATGAACTGCAATTTGCAGAGGAAACATAAACAACTAGAGAACATAGGAAAAGAGACTCAAACTCACTTATAATCAGAGAAATGCTAATTAAAACAATCATGAGATATTTCTCAACACCCGTCAGACTGCCGGGTGTTAGAGAGCCAGGTAATGCCAAATATTGGCAGAGGGCAGGGATGTGGGCAGGAGCGGCCGCCCTGCTGGAGGGCCATCTAGCAGGGCTTCATTAAATTAAGTGCACATGTGGGTTTCCCTGGTGGCGCAGTGGTTAAGAATAGCCTGCCAATGCAGGGGACACGGGTTCGAGCCCTGGTCCAGGAAGATCCCACATGCCACGGAGCAACTAAGCCCGTGCGCCACAACTACTGAGCCCACGTGCCACAACTAATGAAGCCCGCCTGCCTAGATCCCGTGCTCCGCAACAAGAGAAGCCACCACAATAAACCCGAGCACCACAACGAAGAGTAGTCCCTGCTCGCCGCAACTACAGAAAGCCCACACGCAGCAACGAAGACCCAACGCAGCCAAAAATAAAATAAATAAATTTATTAAAAAAAAAAATTAAGTGCACATGTACCTTCAGACCTCACAATCCTCCCAGCTATATCATCAAGACACTGCCACCCAGGCCCACAAAGGGACATCCATGGCAGTACTGCTCGTGGTGGCAGGGAGAGGGGCCCCCTCGGTGCCCATCACTGGGGTGTGGGTATATAATGTGGTCACCGCCCACCCCCCGGGGGGCACCAGGTAACCCTGCAAAGCGACCAGCCCAATGGCGACAAGACTACGCTATTAGATCTTAAAAACAGAGCCCTGAGTAGAAAAAGTAGGAAAGAAATGTAGCCCGTAGACCAATTCCACTCACGTAAATAAAGATCCCTTCAAATAGTGACACACATTTTAAAAAGATCGAGCTGAAATTCACGTAACATTAACAATTTACCATTTTAAAGTGGGCAATCCAGTGGCATTTTGTCCATTCCCGATGTTGTGCAACGAACCATCCCCTCTATCTAGTTCCGAGACACGTCATCCCCCCGAAAGGAAGCCCCGGACCCATCAAGCAGTCACTAGTAGTCCACGTTTTACAAGAACACACATGAATAAAAGGACATTCATTATAAAGATGACTGTAGGGGTAGGGCCATGGGGCTGAAAGGGACAATGTAAATGAAACTTCTATGCCTGAAGGCCAAAAAGAGATTTAAAAAATAAAATATAAGCTGGAGGTTCAGATTCCCTCTACTCTAGGGACCCGGGGAGCAGAGACCCCAGAAGAGAGAGAGAGACTCTGTGGTCCCAGGTGAGCGTCCACCATCCCTTCCTCACTCCTGGCACACGTGGAGAACAGGCTGAAGGTGGTACCTGGGCTTGGGAAGGAGATGGTGGGGAGGAAGCAGGCCGTGTGAGGCCGGAGCTGAGGGCATGGACGGACCCCTTGGGGGTGCAGGGCTGGTGCTGTTGAGGTGGTGGCCGGTAGGGAGAGCGGGACCCTGAGGGTTGTGTCGGGCCACACGCTCTGCTGGTCCCCGGGGTTCCAGGGCAGCGCAAGGCCTCATTCTCCGAGCAAGAAACCCAGACATGTGGTTTGCCAGAGGTCTGGGTTTGTTTGCTTATTTGTTTTGGATTTAAGAAGGTATTTATATGAAAAGTCTTACCAAGGTATAAACATTCTGGGCCTTTGCACATGCTGCAGACTTAGCTGGAATGTTCCCCCCAAGCCCCCCTCCTGCTCCGTGTCTGCCTGGCGAACTCCAGCCACCTCCTTCAGAAAGCTTTCTCTGACCGATGTCCTTCCCCCCACCCCCCTCCGGCCCCCACCCCCTTGCGGTCACTCTCTCCTGGGAGGCCCACAGCCCCTCACGTGCCGGTCACCCTCTATTTCCCCGTCAGCCTTCCCTCCACCCTCACTTGGAGGCATTTCTCTGGGGCAGGAGGCTGCCCTGTTCTTTCCCAGGTCCTGACCGCCCTCCTCCACGTGGCTCAGTGAGTGCCAAGTGCATGGGTGACTCGTGGATGTTTAGTTATACTTTCAGGGGCTCACGGCCGGGGTGAGGGCAGCACCGAGTCACCGGGTTTGCGTCAAGGTGGTCTCCAGGCCTCTCCTCACCTCCCCTCGGCTACCCCGGGAGGCTGGCATGAGCCTGTTGTCTGCCAGAGGCTCCGGGGTCAGGGCCTGTGACAGGGAGCCCTGGCCCCGGGGAAGGGGGGGGAGTGTCACTGTGGGTAGGCAGTCAAGACCCCAGACCCCAGAAGGCAGAGGGGAGATTGGGCAAATCAGGCTCCCGCCTCAGGGGGCTTTGTGACAGGGCCCAGGGCACCTCTGTCCATCTCAGCGGCCCTTGGTTGGCCAGAAGGAGGGGGCACCATGGGCAGCCAGTCTTCCACCCCCTAGGACCAGATAAGGGCTGCCGTGCTTGGGGCTCAGCGATAGGGCTACTTCCACACCCTCCGTGGGCCCAAGAGACCCCCTGCCCCGCAGCTTTGCAGGCCCTGTCTCTGAGTGGGGCTCATCTGGGCCAGTCTGGGAGACCTTGTTTGAGCCCTCCCTTTGGGAACGTGAGGGAGAGAAGGGAATTTTTTAAATGAATGTACTTTGATTTTCTGGGCTCCCCTCCTTGCTTGGCAGTGCTGCCCGCCTCGTGCTGTTGACCTTGGCTGTGGGTTTGTGGGGGCTGGAGCTCTCACACCATAAATTCCTGTCTTCTAGGAATCCAGCCTGGGAAAGAAAGGAAACACGGAGGAGAATATTTGATCAACATTTTTCCAACGTGACCACATCACAGAGACGTGTGGCCGGAATTCTCACCCTGGCCTGGGCAGGGTGGGACTCGGTTCATGCCCAGCTGTGGGAAGGGTGAGCTGAGTTGGGGGACCCTGGAGGGTGAGCTGGAGTGGGGTCTGGGCTGGCATCGCCCCTCGGGGTGGAGGGTTCTTGGATGGGGGCCAGGCCAGATCAGACAGACACCTGGAGATTGAGCGTCTGGGAGAGGTCACCTTTGACCTCAGTGGCTCCTGGGCTGCACCCTGAGCTTGGGATGAACCCCAGGGGTGCGGGGCTCTGACTGTATTTTAACCATCTGCCTCCCACTCTGGATAGAGTCCTCTCTGCCCCTGGATTGAATCTTGACTCTAACTCCAGACTCCGACCTGGCTTAAGTTCCACCATGACTTCTGACCTCAGCCCCAGGCTGATTCTGGGCTTTCCTCTGTCACTGAGCTCTTACACAGAAATCCTCCATGTCCCCTTCACGGTCCCCCAACTCCGAACCTTTATCCACAGCCTGAGGCTAGTTCTGTGGGACCGTCCGCAACCTGCCGTCTCCAAGCTTCTGGCTGTCTGTCCGCCCTCCTCCTGCCAGTCCAAGCAGAAGAGACGCCATTTCTACCAGCGTGCCCCTACCTGTGCCTGGCTCCCCTCCCCCCCCCCCGCTCAGCATCTCAGCCCATCCACCACCCTTAGGTTTCCAGCACTTCCCTTTTTATCAGTACCTTCTCAATGGCATGTAGAGATTCCATTAGCAAAATAAAAAGAAAACCTTCCTTGAACCCCACATCCACCTCTGGCTGCCCCCTATCTCTCGCCTCCCTGTCACAGCCAAGCTCTCCAAAAAGCTGTCTGCACAGTTGTTTCCACTCCTCAGCCCACTCCTGTCTGGCTCCTGCCCGCACCGCGCCGCCCAGACGGCCCTCACCGGCCCTCACCGAGGTCAGCGGTGACCCCATGAGCCCAGCCCCACGTGCATCAGCGCGGCTTTTTAACTTGCCATCTCGGCAGCATTCAACACTGCGGACTACCTGCTCCCCAAGACCCTCTCTTTCCCGGCTCCTAGGACCCTCCTCTGCCCTCCTTGGTCGAGACAGGCAGTGTCACCTCTGCCGGCTGTCCCTCGGCCCCTCAATCTCAGTCGTCCAAACCTAGACTGCTCGTCTTTCCCCAAACTGCTCCCCCTGCAGTGCTCACGTCCCAGCCGCTCAAACCCAAGTCATTTCCCACACTTGCCGCTTCCTCCCCGCCCCAGGTCCAAACCAGGATGGTGCCCTGGAAACCTGACCTCGTGAGTACTTCTGGTATGTGTCTACTCGTCTGTTTCTACCCTATGCTCACTCCATCACCACCCCAGCACTGTCTTGTTACCCCTGCTCACCCCCACCCCACTACTGCCACCACTCCCACCCCCATCTACACCCCCTCGGCATCCTCACCACATCTCATCACCTTCCCCCAAACCATCCCCATCACCCCACCCCTACCATCTTCCCATCACCACTGCTCCTTCACTGCTACTCCCATCGCCCCACACGCCTTCCTTCCCTCACCTCCCCATCACCACCACCCTCCTCTATCATCATCCCTTCCCTCTCCCAGACCCAGCTGCCGTCACTTTCACCCACCTTACTGGGATAGCTTTCCAATTCCCCTAATGTCATCCACTCCTGCCCCCTTCTAATCCAGCTTGCTCTTTAAAAAATGCCAATCTTATCACGCCACTTGCCTTAAACCCACCAATAACTTCCCACCACCAGTAGGATAACCTAAGAAATTCTTTCCATGCCCACAAGGCCCTGTGTTATCTGGCTCAAGCCTACTGCACCAATCTTGCCCTGGACTCTCTTGTTCCAGCTCTACCCCAGCCATCGTGGATGCACCCGAGTGTACCATGCTCCCCTCTCAGCCAGAACTTGGCGACCCTCTCCCTGGAGCCCTCTGTGCCTTGTCTCCCTCCAGCTATACCTGAATGCCATGCTTACCATCCCTGCTGCCCACCCTGCCCACCCCTAGATTAAGTCTTCCCACCCGAGGGTCATTTATATGTTGATATAGCAACTATTGAAATGGTGGGGGTGGGGCAAGGGTTGGAGAGAGGTGTTTTTTTTTTTTTTTCCTTAAAATACCATCAAGGCATCCTATGTTTCATCTGGAAAAATACATGGGTGACAATTTTTTTAGAAATTCAAGACAAGAGGAAAGGGACTTCCCCAGTGGTCCAGTGGTTAAGACTCCGAGCTTCCACTGCTGGGGGGCACGGATTCAATCCCTGGTCAGGGAAGTTCTACGTGCTGTGTGGTATGGCCAAAAAAAAAAAAAGACAAGAGGAGAAATGAAATGGAACAAGACCCCATGCATATTCATAATACAAGCAGCATTTACTGTGTGTCAGGCACTGTGCTAAGTGCCTCATGGGCATTATCTTACTGCATAATCACTAGGGCCCATGTGAGGTTGTCACTGGGGGAGTCTCCACTGCCACCCCGCCTCACATTTCTATGTGAAGGGAGTTCAGCTAGAGGACATTCCAGTCCTCTCTCCATTCTTGTTTTTCCTCCACCAGGACACTTGTATTTTCTGCTGAGCTCCGTAGTAACTTTATGAGGGAAGGCTCTGCCTGGCAGGGGTGGAAGAAAGATCTAGGGTGTCTGGCACTACCTGTGACTGGGGTTCAAGTCTATCCAAGTCAGGGATGAAGGGTTAGGATGCCCACTGAGCCTTTGTTTGGGGCTTATTTTTCTAATCATCATACCTTTTATTTCTTTTTCTTGCCTTATTGCAGTGGCTAGGCCCTCCTGTATAATGTTGAATGCAAGTGGTGACAATGGACAGCAATCCACAGTAATAAGGCTAATGCTGTCTCTCTGACTGATTCCTGTAGCTCTCAGTTTTTTCAGAACTTGTGAAGGAGATGTTATTTATAGGCCTCCTAATACTCCATTTTACTGAGGAGGAACTGTGAGGTAACTTGCCCAAGGTCACACATCTATTAAGTGGCAAAGTTCCTATATAAATCCCAGTCAGTTTGACTTCAAAGGCCATAATCTTAATTACTATGCTATAAAGCCTTCAATAAAACATGTCCTATAAGAACAATAATTTAACAGTGTGGTACTGGCGTAAGATCAGAAACATGCAACATTGGAATAGAATACAAAGCAGCAATTATATATAAGAACCAATTATATATATATATAATTATATAATATATATATTATAAATATATAAAATATATATAAATATATAAATATATAATATATATTTTATAAATATATAAAAATGCAATGCACGGTAAAGCAAGGACTATCAAATGAATTGAAGGGTCAGCAACTCGGGGTGAGAGGCAATTAGCTAACACTTTCTATTTAACACTAAAATCATCTCCAGGCAGAGGACAGAGTTAAAACTTATATAAATAAGTAATACAATTCTACAGTAGCTAGTAGGAAATATTGAAGGCTTTCTTACCCTCTGGAAAAGCATTTATACATATTCCTTAAATTCTTTAACTTTTCTTAAACTTCCTGAGGGGTTTGTAAGTTTCCAAGCAATAGAAGAAATCACAAGGAAAAAGATGAACCTTTCTGGCTACAGGATGGGTGGTGTAGGGGGAAGGAGCAGAGGGCATTCCCCTGCGAGTGACCATGGGGGACGAAGGCACAGTGACCATCAGTGTAAATCATCTGTGAAGACCGAGAAATAGACCAACATACGGCTGCCATTTTGCCAGTGACTGGAATCGCCTGGCTGCCCTAGGATGTTCACAAAGGCCATACCCTCAGGGCACACTCACACCCGTGGTCGTGTACTACATCCCTGGCTGCACTCTCACACCCTTGGATTTCCACAGATGCATCTTCTCTTGGCTTCATGCGTCGCATTTGTGTCCCACAAAAGTGCTCCCCTGGGGAGTCGCTTTGAGATGTACGGGCACGTGCACACCCACTGGGGAGATGCAGCTGGTGGCTGAGCACAGACCAGGGCCCCATCTACCTGCACAGCCTGGGCCTCCCTGGGTGGCCACCTCACTCCAGAGCGTGGTACCTGAGTGCCCAGCCAGACCCCCACCAGGCAGGGAGGCCTGAGGCCCACCCAGACTGGACCACTGGGAGCCTGGGGCTAGCTCACCCCTCTGCTGTGCTCCAGTTCCTACTGCCCCACCCCCATACTCCCACCTTGGACCCCTCTCCAGCCCAAGAAGTACGGTGCATCTGTGCCTGCTCTAATCCCTGTCTGTAGGCCTTGAAAGACAAGCGCCATGTTCCAGGCAAGGTCACAGGATCCCCTTCACCTGCAGGCTCAGTTCTGTTCTTTAAGCCCTCCTACCTACCCAGGCTAGGAGGAGGCACTACCACCTGCTTGCGGGGGGAGTCGGGGGTCTCCAAGGGAGCAGTGCTGACCTCCACCTTGTCCTTCCCAGGTCTGCTCCTGCCCAGTAAGCCCCACTACCCTTTACCCCCGTCCAGTCGGTCCAGCCCAACCCCCAGTGCCTGCCTGGGCTTGACCCCTAGACTCAGAACTTCCCCTTAGAACTTGAGTTCTGCCCTGAGCTCTGTCTGGAGCTTGGCTGAGCCCTCATCCCATCTCCAAGCCCTTGGGAGCCCCTTCCCTAGAAGGTCAGACCCCCTGCCCACCTCCTTGCCCAGGGATTCCAGCCTGGCACATATTAGGTCCTCAGTAAAGATTTGCCAAATGAGTCAATTCCTCAACGACCCCTCGAAAATTCCAGTGATCTCCTTGACCCCTCCCTTCAGCCCGGACCCTAGGGGTGGGCTGCTTTGGGTCAGGAGACGAGGCCATGCTCGATGCAACTCTGTTCATGCCCCCCACATGCACTCTGATTGCCTCTCCCTTCCCTGGGGAGGGTACGTCCTTCCTGATTCAGAGCGCCTTCCCCTGGGCACACAGAGCAGGGCCCCAGCACCACAGGGTTCCCTGGACATCACCCTTCCGTTGCCTCGAGGTCTTCTGGAGCCCTGGCTCATCCTGGGCTATAGCCACCATTCCATTTGGAGGCCCAGGTCTCTCACTCTGTCCCTCCTGTGTCGGGTGTCCTCAGAGCCCTCTGAGTACAAATATTTCACTCTCAGAGCTTGACCAAGGCTTTCCAGGCTGCCCCAAGCCCTTGGCACTGGCGGCCTCTCTGTGCAGAGTGACGGGTACCAATGCTGCAGGGCACCTGAGTGCCTCCCCTTCTCAGCCAGACCTTCATCCCCCCCTGCCTGTGACCCTGCAACCCTGTGGTTAGAGGCAATGAGGTGAGGAGGCGGAGGGTTCATCTTGGGGGTCAATGCTGCTCTGAGATTTTCAAAAGTGTATGGTGGAGAGGACCCCACCTTCAGAGGCACCACTGAGGGCCTCCCAGCCTCACTCTTCCGTGACCCCAGCGGGCCCCCCGTCTCGCCTTGAACAGCTGTGCCCTCAGCCCCGACATGTGACACCCTGTTCAGCGTGCCCGCAGCTCTGGGGGAGCAGCCCGGTGTTGGGAGATGCCTCTTCTCCCTGGCCGCACCCTTGACACCTAGCTGGCTGTGCGTCCCCAGATTGGATGGTTAATGCATTCCCTCGCCCAGGGCCAAAGCTGCAAGTGGGGTTCAGGATTTTTCTGGGCTTCAAATACATGGATCTTCCCAGAGACTTGTCTTGAAACTTCAATCTCATGAGCCCCTGCTCTGGCCCGACCGGACAAGTGGCCAGCTCTTGGGCACCCAGTCTCGTTGCTGCCCAGTTGAAGTCTTTGCCGATGGAAGAACATGTTTTTAAAACACAAAAAACCCATCATGTCTGAACTGAACATTTTCTCCTGCTTGTTCAACATCACCATTTACATTCTTGGGCCGGCCCTCGGCCAAGATATTTATAGCACTGCCCTGGCACTCCATCTTGCCTAACTGGCGTGGCCTGACGGGGCCCCCATCCGTCATGGTAAGTGGGCCTTTCACCAGCCTCTAGCGGGCTCTCAGCCGGCCTGGACATTCCCAGGCCTGGGGGAGGGAGGTTGCCCCCGGCCCCAGCCCGCTCCCCGTGCCCCTCACTAGTGGATCGGGCCACGGCCAGGGGAGCCCCCAAGCGCGAGCGTCTGTACCGTCCAGCCCAAGGGCGGCTGGAGATCCTTGACAGCGTCTTTCCAGACGTTCCCAGGCCTCCACGCTGCCTTCAAGCCCCCTGTCGCTCCTCACTCCATCCTTCTGGCTTTTAAATTGGCCTTGTCACTCCACTGCCTCGTGACTTCATGGGTTCCCTGCACGGCAGCCTCAATGGCTTCATCAGCCCTGGAAGAAGCATCGCCCTTCACCCCACATCACCTCTAGCCTGTTCTCTCTTTCTGCTCCAGCCCCAGGGAGCTACAAGCCATGTCTCATGAGGGAGGTGCGCTCCAGGCCTCTCTGGGGGCTCTTCCCGCTGCCTGGCACACTTCCCACTCCTTCTCAGCCCCTCTGCTCCTCCTCCGGGATCTGCCTTAGATGCCCCCTCCTCCATGAAGCCTGTTGGTGCCCTTCCCCCTCCCTGCCTCCCCGGCAGGGTTCGTGTCTCCCCGTCGTCGTACTCCCTGGGAGTCCTGGGCATCTTGGTCACTGCACATTCAGCACGTTGGGCTGTCCTCACTTAACCTTGAACTCTCCAGGGCCAAGGGCGGGGCTTCTCCATGCTCTCGGGTAGCTACAGAACAATCCTCAGCCCTGCTAAGAAACCCGTCTATTTTTCCCTTGGGTCCTAAGGATTGAATGGTTTTTGTTCCCAAAATACCATATTTCATCAATTCCCAAAAAACGCTGTTTTCACATTTTCACGTCTTTGAAACTGGGATGGCATGTCCTAGTTTAATTGTTAGGATTTTTAACCTTTCTTAACGGACCAGAAAACAATGGTGCATCCTTGACTCAACGGCTTCTAAGATTTGATGGAATATAGTAATGGCACTGATTACATTACACCACTACAGCATAGTGGTTAGGTCAGACCTCAGATTTGACTGACCTGGGTTCTGAGCCTGGCTCTGCCCTATTTTGGCTGTCAATACTGGTGACTCATCCCAGCTTCTGAGCCTCAGTTTCCACATCTGAGAAACGGGGGCACTAATACTATCTACCTCATTGGGTGGTGGAGATGCTTATATTCCATGTGAGAGAGAAGTTGAAGTGCTCAATTAGGAATAGCTGCTGCTATTATTTCAGTTGCTAATTCATTCAGCAGAGATTTGAGTGCCAACCAGAAGCACAGAGCAAGGGATCTTAATAGTTTGTGGTGGAGACAAAGGGAAATGCATAATTGTAAATGAAGGCAAATTCCTATAAAGGAGACAAACAGGGGACTCTGAAGGAACAGCCTGGAGGAGACCGTGTTGGTAGTGGGAGTGAAGAAAGTGATACACGAGCCAAGACCTGAATGACAAGAAGGGATAAGCTGGGCGTAGAACTGCGGGGAAGAGCTTCCAGGCAAAGGGAACAGCACGTGCAAACACACAGATGCAAAGAGAAGATCGTGCCGGGAGAGTGGAAGGAGGTAAGGTAGCGCCAGGTCACCAGGACCTCAGAGCCATTGAGGGGATGTCAATTTTTCTTCGGAAGCAATAAGAAGCTATTGGGGGGAGGGGCTGTTTAAGCAGAAGGGTGGGATCTGATTTACATTTTAAGCCCATTCCTCTGGCTCTTGTTGGAGAGAGTGGGCTGGAGGGGGCAGAGGGGAGGCAGGCAGGAGGCTGGCGCTGCGGCCCAGGGGAGAGCCGGTGGTGGCTCGGACACAGTGGTGGCAGTGGGGACAGAGGAAAGTGGATTGGGGATTTACTTTGGAAGTAGAATTGACAAGTATTGGCGAAGGATGGGTGTGGGTGGTGAGGCGTGGGAGGATTCAAGGATGCCTCCCAGTTTTCTGGCCTGAGCAACTGGGCGGATGATGGTGCCATTTCCTGAGATGTGGAAGACACAGGGAGGGGCAGGTTGGGGAGGAAATCAAGAGTTTACTTTTGGACCTGTTACATTTGAGCTGTTATTTGTCTTGCCTGGTTAATTGCTGACAGAGCTCCACGGGCCTCAGAGCTGCAGGAAGGCCGGAAAGAGGGGGGGGTTCTGGCCCAGAAGTGGCCCTGGCCATGTGTGGCTCCATTAGGTGTTTCGAAGTGTCGAAATTGTTCAAGTACCCTTTACCCTGCCTTCGAAGTTCCGGAGGCCGAGGAGCCTTCCCAGTCCCTAGCAGGGGAAGGGCTGATTTGCCGCAACCTCTTCATTCTGCAGCGAAGAAGGACCATGGCCTGGTCTACAGGCTCAGTGGGGAGGTGTTGCATATCTGCTGGGACCGCTCACTCATCCACTGTGAGCTCCAGGATCCGGGCCTGTCCCTTCTCTGTCCCCCCTGCCCAGCCCTTGCCTGCACATCCTGGATCCTCTCTGCAGGATTCTCTTGAACCACACAGACTCCAGTTCAAATTCCACCTCTTCCTTCCGCATCTACAAGTTATGAGCTGGGTGGCCTAGGGCAAGTGTTCCGCATCTGTGAAATGGGGGTGATGGCATCAGTGCCCCCCTAGGGGTGCTGTGAGCTTTCATTGAGCTGATGCTTGTAAGAAGTTCACAGCAAGGCTGCTGAAAGGCAAGTGTACACATCACCATCCTTGACCCCTCTCTCAAGCCTACTGTAACGCCCTGAATGTGGGATCCCCAAGCCGGGACTCCCAAACCCTTCCCTTCTTTTCCTGCCTGCCCCTCTGCACACCCCGACAAAGCTTGGAGGGTGGGATTCCAGGCAGTGGCAACCAATGGGAAGGGAGGGGGCACTGAGTCACCTCCTATTGGCACGCGGTGGCCTCTGGGGCCTACAGGCAGGGCTGGCCTTGTCTGGTGACTGGGGCGGGATCTGGCAGGGGTGGGAAGAGGGGACAATGGGCCCTTGTCTTTGCCGAGCTTTCTCCTTCCAAGACACTTCAACCCCTAGACAAATATGACCTCATTCCTCCCCAAGCCTTCAGGACGAAGGGCAGAAACAGGCCTGGAGTTAGGCCCACCCACCCCAATTCACAGACTGGAAAACCAAGTCACAGGGGGAAAGAAGACAAGAGGGCACTGACGCTCTGGCTCTCCTGGCTCTCACGGCCTGAATTCACGCCCTCCTGGGTCGCCCAGCTCAGGAGAGGGGTCAAGGCCCGGATCAGTGGTGGGTAAGCTTCTGGGTCAGACAGGCTGTAGATGGATGGAGGTGTGGTGGAGACCTGGCATATCCCTCTGATCAGTTTCTAAAGGACATTTTCAGGCACCGGCCCTGCTGGGCCCTCACACCCCTGCCCACTGCAGCTCTGACCTCCTATGCTGCTTCCCCTCACCCCGCCCAGAGGGTCTTCCCCAGTCTGGCCTCCACCCGCGCCTCCCCTGGGGATGCCCCAGGTACCCCCGCCCCTCTCTAAAAGTGGGATCACGGTAATCCACGGAGATGTGCGAGGATCGGGTGAGAGCAGGGAGCCCCAGAGCCAGCACAGGGTGGGCACGGGGTCGGCACTTATGAAATAGTAGGCTTATTGTTCACGGCCACAGGCATTCCCAAAGGTCACTTAGGACAACTTCCAACTCACAGACGGAGAAAGCAAGGCCCAGAGACAGTCCGTTCTTGGCCTGGTCACACAGCCCATCCATGGCAGGGCCCAGCCCAGAACCCCGCCTCTGGGCTCCGTGCTAGAGGTTGGCGGTGCCAAGATGGCTGTCCCCAGCCCAGGAACCCAGGTGAAGGAGGCAGGCTACCGGGGCTGGGGCCCTCCTGGAGGTGGCCCAGGCTCTGGCTTTTCCCTTGGCCCCAGCTTCCACCACGGCTGCACTCCCAGTGAGATAAACAAGGGATCAGTGGGAGCGAAATGAATGAAGTAACGGGTTAGATATGAGCTGCCGCGCCCAGCCCCCGGCCCACCCCGCCCGCTGCCCAGCAAGGAGGGCTTTGGAAGAGGCCAGCCCACCCCCACCCCAGCCTCAGCTGATCCCTGGGCTCAGGACACAAGCCCCTCTCAGAGCCCCCGGACCCTCCCTGGGCTCTGTCCCTGAGCCCCACCCTCCTCCCTGGCCTCCTCAGCCCCCAGCCCTCACTGAGCAGGGATTATTTCAAGTCTGGATCCTTGGTGATCTGGGGAACGCCTCACTTCCATGTGCAAACTCACAGAGCCCCCCAGCTGTCTGGGCAGCATGCGGTCTGCCACCCTGGTCCAGCTGGGTTGGGGGTTCGGCCCAGAATGGCCCAGCCAGGTCTCTGGGCACCCGCTGAGCCTCAGCCTGTGCTGGTAGAAAAGCCCAAGGCTTCCCCAACCCTGATGCCAGCATCCTGACCTCTCTCAGTAGAGCCCTGGAGCTCTGGGGGTGTCTCCGGGGCCAGATGGGGGGCTGGCGCTGCTGACCTGGCCTGGACACCAACCCAGGCACCTTCCCCTGCTGGGATGCAGACAAAGCGTGAGTGTCAGCCAGACGGGGCTCCGCCTGCTGGGTATGGGGCCAGGCTTTCTGCTGCAGGGATCCAGGCCTACAGCCCCGGCCAGGGACCCCAGAGGCTCAGCCCCTGCCCCTCCTTGCCTCAGAAGGGAAAGGTGGAGGTAAATGGGCCCTCTCCCTGCTGGGAAACACACGGAGGCCCACCTGTCCCCAGCGCCAGGAGCCTGGCACAGATGGGGCACGGGTGGGACCCCCCAGGGCCTGTCGCCTGGCTCACCCTGGGCCTCAGCCACCCTCTGCGAATGGTCCCCAAACTGCCCCAGGCCTAGACTGGGCTGAGATGGGGCTGTCTCCCTGTTCCTGAGATTTCTCTGCCACTCAGCTGGAGCTGTGGAGCTATAGGCCTGGAATCTGCATTTTAACAGTTCCTCAAGTGATCGGAGGCAGGGGGCCCTGGTCACACCTGGAGAAAGCCTGCGCCTTCACCCGGCCTCTGTCCCCTGGACCCCACTTTTCCAGCTGACTTCCTGCCACCCCACCCCATGCACCCTCTGCTCCGACCATCGAGAACCACATCTGCTTCCCCAACACAATCACCTTCCCTCTTCCACGTGCTGGTGCCTCCATCTGGAAGCCTTGTTCCTCTGCCTCCTTTCTACCCAGAATACCCCTATTTGGCCTCATGGACCAGCTCCAACGCCACTACGAGAAGGCTTTCCTGATCTCCACCTTGTCCATGCTTCCCCTTCTTTCTGACATATCTTCTAGTGGCACTTGTCACCCTGTACTAAACTTGCTTCCCCTCCTGGCTGGGGCCGTGTCTAAACCCCCAGCACAGGGCTGGCCCAGGACTGCTGGGAGAGCAGGGCAGACCAGCCTTGCAGTGACGCACAAGCCCAGATCATGTCTCTGGGTTGCTCAAGCCCTATTATGTACATGGCTCTCTTCTCACTGTTTTTCAAAGAACACTGAGCCCCAAGCAGGGGAAGTGACTTGCCCAGGGTCACTCAGCTTAGGTGATGGCACTGGTCCTGGAATCATGCTGGTCTGACCACTGTGATCATTCCCTGCACTGGTGAGTGGCCACATTGACCAGGACCATAGTCTTGGTTGGTGGCTTGGAGGCAGGTTCACCCAGTTCCCAAGCCCCAGACAGGCCTCGAGGGGAAAATACACTACAAGAAGAAAAACAAAACTTCTGACATCAAAGGCTTGCCCAGAGCCAGGGGCCTGGACACCACCTGCCAGAACAAGGGGATGGAATATAAGCTCCTTGGACACAACCAGCCCTGCACATGTGGCACACCGTGTACACAGGTGGTGCGACTTGCCAGCTCTCGCTTGAACCCAGGGCCCAGGGCCCCTCTGGCCAGCAGTTCATCTGCCCCATGAGGCTGCTGGTTCCCAAAGCTGCTCTTCCCAGAGAGTCACCAGGCAAGGGCTACATCTCAGAGGTGATGCTAAACACACCTGATCCTGGCAGACAGACATGGGAGGCGCCCCGAGGAGGCCAACACTCTTTGAGCAGAGCAGCGATGCGGTGACCTCTGACTCCCAGCCAGCAAGCCACTTAGCGGCAGTCACCGGCACACCGGAGATTCCCGATCTACCAGCACCGGCCACGTGATGGGCCAGCATCCAGACATGGCTGTGAGGGGAGCCATCAGAGGGGGCCCAGACTCGGCTCAGGGCCCTGCCTCAGAGCCAGGAGGGGGCTGAGGTTGCCATCCTGAGGGAGTCCGTTGCTTGGTGACAAGCTCAGGGTCCTCAAAGTCAGCTTTAACCACGGTCCACCTGCCACCCCAGGCTGCCTTCTCCATCTTCCACCCGAAGAGCACCTGGGGAGGCTTGACCGGAGCACCAAGGTCAAGGCCCCGGGCCTGGGTCTCAGCCACTTACCAACTGTGCAGTGGCTGCGGGCAGGCCCCCTCACTACTGACCTTTATGTTCCTTTCCCATAAAATGGACTAAAAATCGTCACTTTGAGGGACGATAACAGAGCAGTGCATCTGAGGTGCCCTTGGGAGGAAGGCAGGAGAAGTTGGGGCGTTTATCCCCAGCCAGCTTCATGACTGGTCCTGGCTTTGCCAGGGTCTCAGCCCCTCTGGCGTGGTCCCAGCTCATGTGCCGCTCCAGGCCTGGAGGCGGGCAGATGACGGCAGCCCACATCTGCCACGTTGGGCCTCTGCAACCCTTCTCTGTTTATGCGTCCCACCCCCATCTCTTTCCTCACACACTCCCTTCCTTAAAGTTGCTTCTGTTAATCCCTCTGGGTGTATCACCGACCCCCTGCCGAGACCCTCTTGATACAGCACCCAACACAGGATCTGGTGCCCCCAGAGCCTTCCTCGCCTCAACAAAGCTGGGACCTGGGTCCTTCCGCCCTGAGACCCCACCACCAATCGGCTGAATTCTCCTAGTGGCCTGGGCTTTGCCCTTTCTCTTCACCTGCTGCACAGCCTGGTCCACAGGTCCAGGCTTCTGCCTCAGTTTCCCCACTGGGACAAGAGTCCATGTCGAACTCCCACTTCCTTGGGCCAGACCCACTCATGCTGACACCTCCTCCCCGGGGAAGTCAGATGTGTCACCAGTGACTGGCCTGGCCTGCTCCCCTGTGCCCTGGCCATGTGCATCACTAGGTGGGGCAGAGGGACCACCCCTGGCAGCAACCCACCTCCACTCCTTACTGCATGCAAGCCTTGTCTGGTCTGTCTCACCCCCGGACAGTGCCGTGGGCCTTCTGGAGCCTTCCCCCAGCATGCCCCAAAGCCTGCCTGGTGAGTGTGTGCTCAGCCCCACACCCCTCCATACCCCGCACAGGTCCCATATCCCCCATCTGGTCTCACGGGCTGGAGAGGCAAATGGGGTGGGCCACAGAGGCCTTGAATGCCACGCCAAGGGGCTCGAGTTTTAGCCTGAAGGCAGTGGCTCCACTGAGGGGCTCCAGCAGCAGCTGGTAAGGTAGCACATGGATCACGAAGGGGGAGAGGTGAGACAGGAGGCTGCGCGAGCAGTGAGGAGGATGCCGGAACCGGCCAGCAGAGAGGAGACGGGCTGGTAGAGAGGGACCCCTGCCATCAGAGGGGGGCTGAGCCTCTGCCGCCCACCCTGTGAGCTGGGACTCATGCTGGCTGCACTGCTGGCCTCAAGGCTTGTTTAGGAGGGCCCAGGGCAGTGCTTTGTAATCTCGGGGTGCCCGGGGCCGGCGGGGTGGGGATGGAGAGAAAGGTCGGGGGCAGGAGAGATGTGAGAGAAATGGGGGCTGTGTGGCTTCAGGCAGCTGTTCCCCAGCTGTGCCCTGTGGGAAAGGGAGGGCACCCAGGCCTAGGAGAGCGGCGTGACATAGCACAGTGACTCCTTGCCGAGCTTGAGTCCCTGCCCCCTGCCTATGGGAAAGCAGGCCACACCCATACCTTCCTGGAAGCCCGGAGCGACCCCGCTGCCCCACTGCTGTCTCTAGCACCAGCTGGCAGCTAGGGCAGGCTTACCTGGCCGCGAGCGCAGAATCTGGCCAGCTCAGATCTCAACTCCTTGCTGCCTGCCAATCTTGTTGCTTCCTAACGCCTCTTCCAAGCCGTTCCTCCAACCGAGCCCAAGGCTCAGGCCCTCTGGGTAAGCCACTCTCTCCCCTGTCTCATCTGCTGACCGCCTGGTCACCCCTGTCCTTCACAGGAGGGGACGGCTTCTAGTTTGCATGCTTCATCTCTGCCCAGCCCCAGTGCCTCCTGCTGTCCAGGGGCAGCACAGACAGCCTGCATGCTTCTTGGCCACCTTCACCTCTAAGCTATTTCTGCCCCCCAACCCCATCCACTCTGAAGAGTGTCATCACCTACGCTGTTCCCCTTCTGTAACTACCACTCTGTGACATCCTGAGCCTCCTGGCTCCCACTCCCACTGTGCCCCCACTGCATCAGGACCTCCAGTCTGTAGGTCCTTCTATTTTCCATCACCTTTGGTCCTCACGACCCTCCCTCTCCAGGCCAGATTCCACCTCTCTCTTGCTGTATCAGTTAGGAAAAGGTTGGAGCATAAGTGATAGAAAATCCAAAATAAAAGTATATTAGGGACTTCCCTGGTGGCACAGTGGTTAAGAGTCCGCCTGCCAGTGCAGAGGACACAGGTTCGATCCCTGGTCCGGGAAGATTCCACATGCTGTGGAGCAACTGGGCCCATGAGCCACAGCTACTGAGCCTGTGCTCTGGAGCCCACGAGCCACAACTACTGAGCCCGCGTGCCACAACTGCTGAAGCCTGTGCGTCTAGAGCCTGTGCTCCGCAACAAAAGAAGTCACTGCAATGAGAGGCCCGTGCACCGCAGCAAAGAGTGGCCCCCACTCGCCGCAACTAGAGAAGGCCTGTGCACAGCAACAAACACCCAACGCAGCCAAAAAAAAAAAAAAAAAGTATATTAAACAAGTATGAGATTTATAGCTCTCTAAAAAGAGTTTAGAGAAAGGCAGTCAAGGGTCAAGCTTCAAGAATCATCAAGATCCCAGGATCTTTCCTTCTTGCCTTCCTGCTATCTTTAGCATCAACACAGAGCATCCATCTCATGGCCCCAAATGGTTGTTCAAGCTCCAGCCATCATATCCTCGTTCCAGTCATCAAGAAGGAGGAGGGGAAGAAGGAAGCACATCCCCTTCCATTTCTATCACCACTTCTGCTTTCGTCTCTTCTTGAACTTCACAAAAGTGGAGTCATACAGTATACATTCCTTTGTGCCCAGTTTATTTTTCTCAGTAACATGTTTCTGAGATTCATCCATGTTTTGTGTGAATCAGTAGTTAGTTCTTTCTTTTACAGCTGTGTAGATTCCATTGTATGGGATATACCACAATTCATTTATCTATTCTCTGCTGATGGATATGTGAGTTGTTTCTAGTTTGGGGCATTATGAATTAAACTGCCTTGAACATTGTTATGCAAGTCTTCTGGTGGACCTGTGAACTCACTTCTCTTGGCTATACACCTAGAAGTGAAATTGTTGGGTCAGAGAGTTGATGTGTGTTTAACCTGATTAGAAATTACAACATAATTTTCCAAAGTGGTCGACCATTTTATGCTTCCTCCAGCATCATGTAAGTATAAAATGCCCTACATCCTGTCAACACTTGGAATTGTCAGTCTTTTTCATTTTGGCCATTCTGGGAGACGTGTGGGAACATCTTGTCATGGTTTTAATTTGTAGTCTCCTGAAGGTTCGGTCCCCGATCCTCTTCTCTCTCACTACCCACACCTTCCTCTGGGGAGCTCATCTTCTCTGAAGACTTCAATTACCGTCCCCAGTGATGGGTATCAACCCTGGCTGCACTTTAGAATCCCCTAGGAGCTTTAGGAAAATTCCAGTGCCAAGCAGAATCCTTCCTCAGAGATGCTATTGGTCTAGGGGTGGGGACCAGGCATCAATATTTTTTAAAAAACTTTCCAGTTTTCATTCTAGTATGAAGCCAATGTTCAGAACCACTGGGAGAGACACTGGTGACTCCCAAATCCTGTCTGTCTCCACTTCATGGTCCCCAGCACCAAAAACTCAGCATCCCCAAGTCTGAATGCACCTTCCTCTCCCCTTCAGATCTGTATCCCAGCAGCATTTACTTGAGCTGGAAACATGGTGGGTTATTTTTGGTTCCTCAACTTCTCTCACCTTAGACATCCTCAGGTCTGGCCAAGTACCTTCTAAATGCCTCTTGAGATGATCCACTTTTCTCTGCCCCAGTGCCTCCTATAACCTGGGCATGGGGGACTTCATTTATCCCTTTATGGGACTTAAAATTTAGCAAAAGATGAGTGAATGAGTGAATGAATGATCATGCATTTAATACTCCACCCGCAGTCCTGACATCACCCCACACCTCTCTGGTCGCCCACTGTAATTTGCATGTTTGTTTGCTTTTTAAAGCTTTATTGAGGTTCGATTGACATATATTGACATCGATAATCTGAAATGTTTAATTTCAATATGTTTTGACACATGTATACACCCATGGAATTATCATCACATTTAAGATAATGAACATACACATCCATCACCCCCCAAAGTTTCCTCCTGCCCCTTCACAATCCCTCCCTCCAGCCTCTCACCACGTCCTCCAACAACTCACTATAGATTTGTTTTCATTTTCTAGGATTTTATGTACTCTTTTTTGGTCTGGCTTCTTTCACTCAGAATGATTATTTTGAGACGCATCCATGTTGCAGCGTGTATCAATAGCTTATTCTTTTTTTATTGCTGAGTCTTATTCTGCTGTATAATTACAATTCAATTTGTTTATTCATTCATTTACTCATTAATGGACATTTGGGTTGTTTTCAGTTTGGGGCTCTTACAAATAAAGCTGCTATGGATCCTCATGTATAATTTTTTGTGTGGATAGAGGCTTTCACTTCTCTCGGGAAATACCTATGAGTGGAATAGCTGGGTCATGAGGTATATGTATGTTTAGCATTTTAAGGAACTGCCACTTTGTTTTCCAGAGTGGTTGTTCCATTTTACAATCCCACCAGCCATGAATAAGAGTTCCGGTTTTGGCCCATTTTTAAATTGGGTGTTTATCTTACAACTTAGTTGTAAAATTTCTCCATATATTCTTTGTTGGATATATATTTTACAAAATTTCCAGTCTGTGCCTTGCCTTTATCATTTTCTTAATAGTGTCTCAGAAGGGCTAACTAAACTTTTGCATTTTAATGAGGTCCAATTTATTGATTTTTTTCTTTTATTGTTTGTGCTTTTTGTATTGCATTTCATAAATGTTTTCCAAGCCCAAGGTAATTAAGATTTTTTCCCTATGTTTTTTTCTAGAAGTTTCATAGTTTTAGCTCTTACAGGTAGGTCTGTGATCCACTTTGAATTAACCTTTGCATATGGTGTGACCTCTATCAGTCTGACTCTTTCTTCCAATCAACTCCCCTCATTGAAAGATGGTTTTGGCAAAATTCAAACTTCACCATACCACTCCCCTGCTTAAACTGTCTCCCACAGGCAAACCTCAGCCTCCCAAGCCCAGCTGTGTAGATGCCTTAGCTCACACCTGGCCCTAGGCAACCTATCCAGCCCTCATCTCCCTGTTTCATCAATACCACAAGCTGTTTCTCAAACACATCAAATGTGTCTCTCTTGCTTCTGGGTTTTGGACATGCTTCTCCTTCTGCCTGGAAGTTCCTACCTCCCACCCCTCCGCCCAATCCCTTCTGTCACCATAAACTTCTAGTTTTTCTGTGGGTCCTTCAGGGATTAACTTGGAGGTTGCCCCTCCCCTAGGAGCCTTGATCAGGGGCAGATGGTGCCTCTGAATGCCCACGTCATGCTGAGCACTGGAATCATCATTATTTAGTTACTTGCCTGTTTCCCCCTCAAGAACGAGCTCCCTCCAGGCAAGGGCACGTGC
The DNA here is from genome assembly GCF_965194805.1 of Balaenoptera borealis. NCBI lineage: Eukaryota > Metazoa > Chordata > Mammalia > Artiodactyla > Balaenopteridae > Balaenoptera > Balaenoptera borealis. The sequence continues at coordinate 79,131,994 of NC_138872.1, forward strand.
CCCTTATTCTGGGCCTGAGTCAAAGTACTTAACCTGTGCCACTTCTCCAGGACATACCGGCTGAAAATCAGCCCGGCCTTTATGTGTGGCGCAGAGAAGGCCTGGCGTGGCTATGGAGTGAATGACCCTAGGCATTACCCCTGCACACCTTTCCCTGCACCTGGACATTTTGCTTTCAGGACACTCTGACCTCAGGTCTGTTCCCTTGGGGGCATTCTTGGGGAAAGGAGGAGCTGGGCTGGGGAGGGAGGGAGGAGAGGGAAGCAGAAGCTGAGGGTTTGGCAATGCAGGTTGGGGAACTTGAGGACAAACGGGCCTCAGGATGGGGTGTGGTGTGGGGCCTGAGTCAGGGCACAGAGGGGCAGCCCTGTCAGGGTTTGCCAGGAGTTCCCAGGTGAGGCCGCAGGGCCCCTGAGCAGCTACATGCCTTTTGCACGGTCCTTCCTGCTCCGGCCAGGCGAGGGGGTGAACCTGAGGTCACCCCAAGTCTCTTGCCGTGCTCTCAAACAGCCGCCTGCTGCAGGAGACCCGGGAAGCCAAGTCAATAACTTGAAACCATAAAATCTCGAAGGCGTTGAGCTCTTGGACAGAGGAGCAGACGCGGCACATGGGGCCTTTTCCCAGGCAGTTCGTGTGGAACCAGCAAAACAGATTTATGAGCGTCTGGTTGAAACCGACTTGTGGGGGAGGGGGCTAGTCTGAGATGTGGACGTTTCAAGTGCACAGGGAAGCTGATAAATGGAAATTAATCGCACGGTCCTCATGGCCGTGATTTAAGGCAAGTGAAACGTTGCCTCTTTTGTGTGCTTTGTTACTGTGTCATTTGGAGGAACATAAGTGCACTTATTGGCGCTTTTATGGGCTCTCCCAAGACCTTCCACCCGCAATGCTCTGTTCTCCGAAAGGCGGGCGATCAGAGGGCTGTTGGCCTCCGCGTGTGTATGCGGCGGGTGGGCCACGAGCCCGTGCTTGGCTAGGACCGCGGGCTCCCAGATGGAGCCACACGGGCTGCCGCGGAGTCACGGGCCGTGTCTAGTCGTCTCTGTAGACTCTGGACAGACCCCCGAGGCTTCGAGTGTACATGGATTCACACATGTGCACAGCGCAGCCTTTCCTGAGCGCCAGGTTTGGCCGCAGAGAGGGACGAGGAGCTTGGCTCTCCAGAACCGTCCCTTCCTCCAGCCTGGCTCTTGGGGAACTGGCCCATTGGTGGGGACAGGGGACCCACTGGGGAGCCTCCCATCCTCCCTGTACCTTCCGGTACCATCCAGGAAGATGCTGTGTCAATTCCTTGGGCACCCCCGGCTGGTGTGGAACAAGTGGAAGCTTCTTAGGGTCTGAGGCAGCTTGGGGTGGGTGAGGGGAGAAGAGATTATCCAGGCCTGGACACCTCAGCCTCTGAGGGTGCTTGGGGGAGCCCCCTGCCCACCCAGGTTAGTGCACAGGGGTCAGCCAGGGTCAGGAGGCCCAGGAGACCCCTGCCCCTTTGGGGGCTCCACATCCTTGGGGTGACCCCTCTCCCTACCGAGGGCACCCCTGAGCCGCCCCTGCCTCAGCCACAACCAGCCCAGCTGTCAGTTCCTCATTCAGCCCCAGAGGGCTTGGGCTGGTCCCCAGTCTCCAGTCTGGTGCCAGAGGGAGCACCAGGGGCCACAGAAATATAGCTGTGGCTCCCAGGAAGGGAGACCCTGGGAATCCAGCCCTATCGGGGGGTAGGCATCCCAGGCAGGTGGCCTTGGGCATTGATGTCTCCAAGGAGTTTACAAACCTCCCGGGCCTGCCCCTGGGAGCCCCAGGTGGTGGTCATCTGACTGCCACCGTTGGCCTCTAGAGCTCCAGCCCCAAGGGACAGGAGTGTGCTTGAGAAGTGTTATGCAGCGCTGCCCGGCTGTCAGCACCCCATAAAGAACCAGCAAGATCCACAAAGCTCTGCCATCTTGCACACCACCCGGCCCCATCCTCCCCTCACGTCCGCTCCCTGGCCCGGAGAGCTACAGGCCCTCAGCCATGGTCTGCCCTGGTCACTCCAGCCAGGGGGCTGGCAGGGGACCTAAGCCCAGGATCACACAGCTAAGTGAGCACTCCAGCACCCCCAACTTCTAGAGATGGGGGCACCAACCTTTGTCATCAAACAATCCAGTGTCAAGGTATGACCTCAGGTTATCTGCCATACCTGGCCTCAGGGTGTCTGAGACCTGCCCCCTTATTTTGTTTCTTGGTGGACAGAGGAGACGGGCCTGGGCGGCTGCCTGGGTCCCTTGTTGACCTCTTGGGACATCACGGTGATTACCACTCTTATTGCATTTGCGATGGAAGACTCTAGGCCTCCTGGGGAGTTTTCTGTCCAGCCTCATAGAGGTTTTTCACCAGAAGATTGATGGAGGTGCTTCAGGGGACTTACCAAATTTTACCTGTATGTGCACATTTGTGTTTTTCTGGGAAGAGCCTCAAACATTAACAACTGCAGCTGAGGGAGCAAGGGACAGAGGGACAGACAGGCCTTAGGGCTACAGCCAGGGGCCAGCACAGCCCTTCTGGTTGCCCAAAGGCACGCTGTGAGGCCGGTATTAACACAGCCTCCTTTTTACCCAAAAGGAAACTGAGACCCAGACAGGTGAGTGACTTAGCCTGTGAAGCAGAGAGCCAGCCTGGAGGTCTGCGAGCATCCACATCCTTAGCTCTCCAGGCTGTGTTGCAACAGCAGAGATGGGGCAACAGTTGACAGGCTCAGGGGGTAAGAGTGCACGTGTGTGCATGCGCGCGCACGTGCCTTCCCCAGCCCCAAACACACGCACACGCACATATACAGGCACACACACGAGCACACACACGCAGGCACACCTCCTGCCCTGCTCACCCACCGAGCTCTCACTCGCTCTCCTGTGGGTGATAAGCCCTCCCAGTGCTGCTGTTGCAGGCGGGTGAGGTTCAATGGAATGAGGGATGAGGGGTCCAGGGGCCCAGGGCCCGGCGATGACAGAAGCCTCAGCAGGATGGCATGCAGGCCCTGTCCAGACTGGGGCGTCACCTGCAATAAAATCACGAGGCCAACACAGCAAGGCTGTAAACATGGACAGACAATAGGGGAGACGGGCCCTGGGGTTCCATAAAGAGCGTCTGGCCCGGCCAGAGCTCAGGGCCTGCTTGGCTCAGGGGCGGCGGAGAGGACGGCAGGCGGGGGGCCGCTCAGGGCTTGGCTGGGACGGCCGTCTCGGGCCATGGCTAGCCGGTCCAGCTCCAAGTTGGCTGGGAGGCCTGGACTCCACATAATAAACAACAGAGAGAGATAAATCGCAAATGTGTCTGGAGCTGGTGGGGAGTGGGGAGAAGTACGTGGGGGTCACCGGGGGGCCTGTCTCCTTCCCTGGCCGCTGCTCGCCTAGGAGGAGGGCCCAGTGTTCCAGGGGAGCCTCGGTCCTGGAGCCCATAGGACTGCTGGGGCTCAGGGGTGGGTGGGGCCAGAGACAAGATGTATTGAGTATGCGGGGCCAGAGGGCCTCTGAGGTGAATTTCCACCTGGAAAACTCCAAGGGAGTGCGAGGGCTCGGTGTTGAGTGGAAGTGGAGGTGAGGGCAGGCGGCCTCACACCAGGAAGGTGGGCCCTTAGGGAGCCCACAGAGCCGTCCCAGCATCGGCTGCCTTGGGCCCTCACCCCAGCCAGGCAGGGCGAGTCCTCCCCTCCTCCGGAAGAGGACGCAGGCGTTGCAGTGGGGGATTTCTCTTCCCCTTCTCCTCCCTGCGTCCCCCAGCCCAGCCGCGAAATCTCTTCCTCTCCCCGGCCTTCTCATGCGCGGGGCGACCCCACCTGCTGCCCGCCTCCCCGGACTCCTCAGACTCAAACCCCTCCCAGGGCTGCGTTCTGGACACCGCCACCTGCACAGCGCCGGGGCACCTCTCAGGTGCAGGCCCCAAATGACCATCTTCATCGCTGCCCTGCTGGAGACCCTGACTCAACTGCCCAAGCCGAACTCAGGGGTCTGGGCCTGACTCCGCCATCCTCCCCCCTCCACCAGCGCCGTCAATCCCTCCTTCCCAAACGGCCCCCTGTGCGCCCCCAGGCCCCCTCCATCGCTCGGCAGCCCAGGCCTCTGTCTCCCGTGGTCCACACAGCAGCCAGAAGGATCTGTGGGACTCGCCCATCTGACCCTCTTGCTTCCCTCTCCGGCTCCCCATAATCTTCAAGACAAAAGCCCAGCCTGAAGGTGCCGTAGGGCCCAGCGCACTTCATCCATTATTTTCCCTCCTCTACCACTTAACACCCATCACCCATGGGACCATTTGTAGGGCCTTGAATTCCCCATGCTTCCCTCACCACCACGTGCTTCTAGGATGCTCTTGCAACCCATCCTCTCTCTTAGTCTGAGCAAGAGTCATGGCTCTGTCCCACAAAGCTGGTTATGAGGGAGGAGGCATGGACCCACCCTAAAAAGTAAGTTAATCTGAGCGGGGAGACACAGCCCTGGCTCAGAAAGTCTAGTCTGAGGAGGGTGGTGGGCAAGGCCCTGCTCTGAAAAGCCCCAGTCAGAGGAGGGAGGTGTCCCCCTGCCCTGGTTGCTGTGACCTGTGCGGGGATGTGGCCCTTCTCTGACAAGCCTCCATTCATCAGGCCTTCCCTGGGAGGGTCAGTGGGTGGGGGCCTGGCCCCAGGCCCCTTCAGCTCTGGGAGGGCCTGCCAGCCCAGGGCACAAGCCTGCATCCGTCTGCAGGAAGCCAGTGCCCGGGCAATGCCAGAGGGATTGGCAATTGGCAATGCCTGATTGCAGGCTTGGCCCTGCCCGCGGCTGTAGGGCCAATGCTGGGCGCACCCAGTACTGGCCCTGCTGGGCTGCCGGGGAGCGCAGAGGACAGGGGCCGTGGCAGCTTGTGGGCAAGAAGGGCAGGCAGGCACCTTTGTGCCCCTGACTCAGGCAGCCCCTTCTCCCAAGGCAGAGAACTCCAGGCCCACTCTGCCGTGCTCCCGCTCCCCCAGGGCCACCTCAGGATGGCTTCTACAGGCTGAGGAGTCCCAATGTCCTGATTCTTTGAGAATAGGCTCCAAGTGTCCCACATTGAACAAGAAGCTCCCCAGAGAAGGAAGGGGTGGAAAGTAGCCATCTATCAAGTACCCACTATGTGCTTTACCTCACTGCTCATGAAACTCTAAGGGAAAATGTCCTTGTAGGCTCAGAGCAGGTAATCAGCTTACCCAGGATACACAGCTAGGAAGTAGGAGAGCTTAAAATTAAACCCAAGCTGTCCCATGCACCAGGCTACTGCAAAACAGGTCTCCCTGGGGCAGGGGCCAGGTCTCCCCCGCAGACACCAATCATCTGTACCTCCCCTTGCTTCTCAGGTCCTGTCAGCTGTCCCCAAACCCTGTGATTTTGAGCACGGCTGCCCACGGCTGTCCTGCTTGAGAATGTTGTCCAGTCTTCCAAGAACACCTCAGTAGTAGGGAATGGATGGATGAATGAACGAACGCACTTCCTGCATAGCCTCTCTCTGGGGCAGACCCCGTGCTGGGCACTGGGGCCGCAAAGACTAGGAAACAGGATTGACTGCTGCCTCTAGGAGCTTTCACCGTAATGGGGAAGGAAGGCTAAGACCCCAGTCAGTGCCCCTGAGCGTAACAGCGCATGTGGGTGCACCACAGCAAGTCCCCCAGGCCAAAGGAATCAGCAGGAACGCTTCACGAAGCGGGCATGTTTTAGCCAAATCTAGGCCTAGGACTGAGGAGGTGCTGTCGAACAGCCCAGACCTTCCAGGGGCCAGAGATATTTTACCTGGAAGGGAGACTGGGGCCTGGAGAGCAAGAATGCCTTGGGATACCAGGGGCCTTGACAACTAGCTAAGGACCTGGAACTTTCTCTGCAGTCAACAGGGAGTCAGGGAAGACATAAGGCTCAGGGTGACATGGCCCCACGTGCCACTTTTACAAGCCCACCCTGACTGTTGATGGGGTTGGACAGGCAGGCAGACAGGCTGGGGGGAGGGGGAAGGGGGAGGGGGAGGGGGAGGGGAGTGGGAGGCGGGAGGTCTCTGGCAGAGGCTGGTGAATGATTGTGTAAGGGATGGAGAGGTCTGTTCTGGAGCAACAATCATGTGGCTGTCATTAGAGAGCTGCCAGGACTCTGGTGGGAAGTGAGGGGCTGGCAGGTTCACCCACTGAGACAGGACCTACAGAGGAGACGCAGGGAGAGCTGGCTGATGGGCAGCGACCGGGGCCATCCAGGGGGAGATGGTTGGGTCCGTGGGCCTCAAATTGGTCCTCTTACCTGGAAATTCCCTCCTGAAATGCCCAGTCACTGCCTGGGCCCCAGCTCCCCATCCCACCTCAGATAGCTTTCTCTAGGTGGGTGGTGGGCGGCAGGGCACTCCTTTGCCTGGGTGGCCTGGAGCCCGACCACGGCCAGAGGCAGGCCCAGAAGCCCTGCGCCTCCTGCTCCGGGGGCTCTGTGTCCACGGGCAGACCCTGTGGCTGGCCACGCTGGGCTGTAGAACTGGAGCTCACTTGTGGATGGCGTTCTGGGCATGCAGACCCACTGGCGTGGGACGCTGTGCCAGGGCCATGAGGAGAGAGGGTGGTAGCCCCAGGAGCTTGGGCATTCTGGCCGCCTGCAGTGCAGCAGGCAACAGGCCCTGGCAGGGAGCAGGCTGGACCGTGGGTGGCAGGGAGCCCTGGCCCTCGGGCAGCTGGCTGTGGCCACAGCTGCTCATCTTGTTTTCCACTCCTCCCCGAATCACCATCCAGCTCATCCCTTTCACCCACAGGCTCTGGTCAAGTACATGGAGTCGGGGGGCTTTAGCATGAGTCTCACGAGGGGGCATCGGACAGCCCTTGCGTCCAGACCCAGCCCTGCTCCAGCAAAGCACCTCGGGCAGATGACTTAACTTCTTTGAGCCTCAGTTTCTCCACGACGAAAGGAGGATCCTAACTTGACACGATGCCCGGTCTCTAGTTGGACTCACTGAAGGGCTTGTCGTCTAGATGACACTTTGCACCTGTCTCGATGACACTTTGCACCTGTCTAGATGACGGTGGGGCAGGCAGTGACCCTCCAGCATGATTGTGGCACAGGAGGGAGAGTCTCCTGACAGATTGGTGGCGAGAAATTCTAACACTGTTGGGTCACTCTCTTGATTGTTCTCTTGAAGTCCTCCTCTGGAGAAAAGCCCCAGGACCATGGTACCAGAACAAGGAGCACAGGACAGAAGTCCAGGACTTCAGCCAGCACTTGACCACCAGACTTCATGACGCTGGACAGTTGTGCTGATGGTCAGAATGACCCCTCCAGCCCGGGGGGGCAGGAAGGAGGGAGGCCGGTGACAGCCCTGGTTCTGCTCTTGCCTGGCCCTTCTCTGGCTTTGTTTCTCCTTTGAGCCAGGTGGATACACTGATGGCCTCCAAGGACCCTTTCAGCACTCAGCTTTCAGGACCCAGGATCCTTTGTACCCACTGTACTTGCTCAGTTTCCCTTAACTGGGATGCCATCTTTCTCCTCTCTGGTGGCCCAAGCCCCCGTGGCTCCCTAACACCCACCCAGCCCAGCCTTTCTGGGGCCCTTGCCCTGAGTTCCCCAAGAACGTCCTGCTGAGCCCCTGCAGGCAGGCCTGGAATAGCACGCTCCCTCTCAGCCCAGCTCTGCTGCCAGGGGCCCAGCCCTCTCCCCTCCCTGGCCCAGGCCACGGGCTCCAGGGCAGGAGCCAGGCCTCAGCGTCCCTGTGCGCCCCTCGCAACTCCCAAGTCAACGGGAACTCAGAAAAGAAACGAGAAGCCTTGCGGCCTGGCTCCCAACACCTGCTCTGTCACTTCTGAGCAGATGACCTCAGCAATTCTCCCCGCCGTCCCCCCCCCCCGCTCCCCGCAACCAGCCAGCTCTGCATCCCCCTCTGCAAAGCGCAGGCTGGAGCACTGGTGAGAATCTGAGCTAAGTGCTGTCCGTGGATGATCTCAGTTAATCCTCATAGCAGTCTTAAGAGGTAGAGTCTAGTGTTTACCCCCTGCTCATAGATGAGGAGACAGAAAATTTGCAGAAAGAATGAGTGACTTCCTCAAGATCTCAGAGCTCGTAAGAGGTAAAAGCCAGAAATGCACCCGGGTGGGCTGACAGGGGGCCCCGCTGGGCAGCACACCCTCAGGGGAGTGGAGGCTCCAGACACACTTTGCACCTGTCAAGAGCTCTCCATGGAGAAAGGGAGGGTTGCTCTCGGAAGACGGGGCACCCAGAAAGAAGTGGTGACTTCTGGAGGCCACGCTGTGTCCATGGCACAGCCAGAGTGCTGACTCCCACTTCAGGCTCTTCCCCTACCCTATCTCCAGTCTTCTTTGAGGTCACACGTGAGGACAAGCCCCTTGGCCCCAGAGCACATGAACCCTGACCATGAGCTGCCCCCGGATTCTCAAACACTGTCTGCGTGAACTCTAAGCCAGTCACCCCACCACGGGGCCACCATCACCGTGCAAGGCAAGAGTCCCAGCTCACGGGTGTACGTGAGCCATGAGGCAGCTGGGACCTGCAATTCTGGCCACACCCCACATCCAGGTCACCTCTCCAACCAGACACAGGCCTGGTTGTTAAGAAATGTCTAGTGACATTAGGGGCCCAACCTGGGAGCTGGGGGCGGGGCAGTGGTGGTGATGGTACAAGTGGTAAGGTTGATGGAGGTGAGGATGGAGGCAAAGATGGAGGTTAGGATAAAGATGAGGATGGAGATGAAGATGGAGGTAAAGACGGAAGTAAGGATGGAGGTGAGGATGGAGGTGAAGATGGCAGTGAGGATGGAGGCGAAGATGGCAGTGAGGATGGAGGAAATTGTAGAGATGATGGAGACACGGGCAATGACCATGGTGGTGATGATGGTAGAGCTGCTGAAGCTGGTGGCGATGGGTTTGGAGTGGTGATGACGGTAGAAGTGGTGGATAGGATGGAGATGACGATGGAGGAAATGATGGAAACCATGGAGATATTGGTGGCAGCGATGGTGGTGGTGATGGGGATGCCACTGTGGCTAGTGAATCTAGACGCAACAGTAACGCTGAGGCTAACAGCCAGGGAACTGCTGCAAGTAGCTCTTGACCCAGAACCCTCCACCAAACATAGAAGTTCCTCCAGCCACGACTTTATTTCAGTCTGAGAAGCCCCTCTGACCAGTGTCACCGATGATCATTTGTCTCCAGATGAGATAATGGGAAGGAAGGGGACCCAGTTGCCTCCCAAGCATTAGCTAATGTGAATGAAGCATCAGGCATGACCCAGCAGCTGACAGGGTAGGGGTTTCCAACTCAGTGAGAGGCTGGTGCCTGGGGTGCCAGATAGTCAGGAGGTCGCCTGGGGATAGGCCCTCCTGTTCTAGGAAGGAAGCAGGGCCCTGGCCATAGTCAAGCAGGAGAGCAAAGGTTCCCCTGGGTGGATGCAGAGCATCCCTGAGCCCCTGGGGCCGTAAAGGTGGGGAGACAGGGCCCAGCAGAGGCTCTGCTGAGAATGACACTGGACAGGTAGAAAAGGGGAACATTGGGTACCAGTGCTACGTAGGCTTCTGTCCTGGAGGGAGCTGCCAGGAGCGGGATGACGAGGTTGATGGAGGTATCTGAGGCAGGGGGGTTTGGGGGTCTTGCTGGCAGCAAGGGTGGAGCAATGATGGCAAGAAGATTCCAGGAGTGGTCCAAGCATGCGCTCTGAGGCGGCCACTGGGAATACCAGCATCTTTGGCAAAAGGTCACAAATTCCTCCCCTTCTGTTGACAGCAACACACGAATACTGCAGGCCCGCCATGACCAATGTTCTAGCTTTTTCCATTACCCACAGGCTGTCTGCTCCCACACACCCACCCCCCGTCCCCCGGCGTGCCCACTTCTGGCCTCTGTCAGGACGCTGGCGAGGTGCTGGCCTGGAAGAGCCTGGCTGGGGTGCCGGCCAGCCTCCCCTGTGTGCTGCCCGGCCAGTGGGCCTTGCCAGGTGTCGGCCTCAATTTCCCGATCCTTCTTGCTCAGAGAACCAAACATCTCGTCCCTCCACCCAAGCTGGGTCCTCCCAGGCCGCGTCCTTGGCAGCAAGAAGACCCCTGGGGCTGCAGTTAGACTCACCAGGAAGGGCAGGGAGGGGGCAGGTGGAAAGGTCATTCATCCAATTTGTTGCCTACCTCTCAGCCAGGTCACTGGCCAAAGGGAAGGGAAGGCAACGCTGTGGCGGATAGAGTGGCCGGGGAGGGGCAGCTGTAGGCAAAGTGGCTGGAGACAGCGGGGAGAGAGCTACACCAGGAAGTCTGGAGACCTGGGTGTAAGCCCTTGACTCACTCCTTCCCTGCACCCCACTGGTAAACAAGGTGGGTGAATAAAATAACCTTTGAGGTCCATCCCACCTTCCATGAGTCAGCAAAGTTCCCTCCCTCAGCCAACCCCATATCCCTTGCACAACTTTGCACTCAGTTTTTAAAAAAAAAAAAAAAAAACAGCTTGATTGCAATATAATTCACATACCATACAATCTACCCATTTAAAGTGTACAACTCAATGGTTTTTAGTATATTCACAAAGTTGTACACTCATCTCCACGGTCAATTTTAGAACATTTCATCACCCCAAAAAGAAACCGTTCAGCTATCACCCCCCAACTCCCAATCCTTCTGGGCCCTACCTCTATCCGCACCAGCCCTACGCAGCTACTCATCTACTTTCTGTCTCAATAGACTTGCCTATTCTGGACATTTCAAGTAATCACTGCTTCTTTAGAGAGGCACTGGGCAAACCGGATCTGCCTGCTTCCCCCAAACCAGCCCCTCCCTATGGCCCCATCCTGCCCCAGGCCCCGGGCTCCAGGTTGCCAGGGCTTTGGGCTACAGACTCTCCCTGCCATCTCCAACCAGCCACAAGTCCTGTCTCTCTCCCTCTCAGTGACTCCTGTCCTTTTCCTCCCCCGACACCCACTCCCTCTCCCACGGTCCACTGTGACATCGTCCACTCCTCACCACCCCTTGGGACTGTTCTAAAGTGAAAATCCAATTAAGTCACCCTGAAAACATAACACCTTCCTACAGGTCTCCGTTACCCTCAGGGTTCAGTCCAGAACTTCTGCCTCAGGCGTTTTAGTCTGGATTCCCGTGAATGCAGTGCCTGAGCAAGAGTGTGCATTTGGGAGAAGATTCCAAGAGACAGGAGGGAGGAGCAGGGAAAGCATGAAGCCCACCTAAGGGTATTCTCTGCCATAGGCAGCAGGGGCTCAATTCCACCAGAACCTCCAGGATTATACAGAATGTCACCCAGATTGGTCTGTCCGAGTGGCAGGAGATGGGCATTTTCTCCTTGGTGGAGGGTTGCTGCCAGGAGACTTAACCTCCATTCCCACATCCCGGACTGCATTTGCTGTCAGGCAGAGAGGGGACCCACTTGGAAGACTCTGAGACAGAGAAAGATGCTGTGGTCAAGGCCGTTGCAGGACTCCACCCAGATGCCCTTTGCCAGCTGTGCACCCACACAATTGTGAGCTGTGAACATGGGCTGCTCATGGCTTACAGCTGCCCCTTCTCCAGAGAACAGCCCTCAGCTGTTGGGAGCTATTAGCCTGGATGTTGGGCAGCCTACAGTCAATGGCCAGCTGAAATGGGGGCCTCCAGGAAAGTTAACACAGTGGTGCAGCTTATGCTCCAGAGCCTTCCCTGTGGATCAGGCCAAGAACACACTTCCCCTGAGGCCACATCCTGCTTCCCTACCTCAGGAAATCATGGCACCTAATTCTAATAACAGACTCAGGCTCTGTTTCTGGGGAACCCAGAAGGAAAATGTGGCCCATAACCAAGAAAAAAAAAAATCAATGAAATAGATAATGACAAAGATAATCAAATTAGCTGACAAGACTTTAAAATAGCTATCATAAATGTGTTCAAGATTTTAAAGGAAAAATAAATGTAATGAGGAGAGAAACAGAAGATATAAAAGAGAACCAATGTAACTTCTAGAGCTGAAAATATAATGTCCGAAATGAAAATTTCATTGGGTGAGTTTAACTGCAGATTGGAGGGGGAAAAAAGATTTAAAAAAAATTTAACAGAGACTTGGAGACCTATAGAACAACATTAATTCATCTATCACATATATAATTGGAGTACCAGAGGGTGAAGAAATAAGGGCTGAAATTTTTACAAATTTCAAATTTGGTGAAAACCATACACCCAAATATCCAAAAAGCTCAAAGAATCCCAAGAAGAATAACTACAAAGAAAGCCACACCAAAGCACATCATAATCATTTTGCTGAAAACCAATGATAAAGAGAAAATCTTAAAAGCAGCCAGAGGGGAAAATGACACATTATGTAGAGGAAATAAAGATAAGAGTAACTGCTGACTTCTGGTCAGAAGCAATGAGAGCTAGAGGACAATGAAATGACATCTTTAGAGTGCCAAAAGACTCAACCTAGAATCCTTTATTTCATGAAAATAGCCTTCCAAAAATGAAGGTGAAAAGTAAAGGTATTGGGACTTCCCTGGTGGTCCAGTGGTTAAGGCTCCGAGAGAGAGAGAAAGAAAGAGAGAGACAGAAAGAAGAAAGAAAGAAACAAAGAAAGAAAGAAACAAAGGAGAAAGAAAAAGATATTTTCTAAATGATATAAATGAACTTATTTACAAAACAGAAATAGACTCGCAGACATAGAAAACAAACTTATGGTTACCAAAGGGGAGAGCAGGGTGAGGTAGGGAGATAAATTAGGAGTCTGGGATTAACAAATACACACTACTATATATAGAATAGATAAATAACAAGGACCTACTGTATAGCACAGGGAACTATATTCAATATCTTGTAATAACCTATAATGGCAAAGAATCTAAAAAAGAATATATATATATATATACACACACATATATATATATAACTGAATCACTTTGCTATGCACCTGAAACTAACACATTGTAAATTAACTATACTTCAATTTTTTTTAATGATTTTTTTAAAAAGAAGAGATTAGAATGCAGAGAGCATACACAGAGACCAAGGGGTGAGAGATTTATCAAATAAAAATACAAGACACCTGGATATAGTGAATTTCAGACAAACAATGAACATTAACACATATATATTTTTTTAAATTAATTTATTTATTATTTTTGGCTGTGTTGGGTCTTCGTTTCTGTGCAAGGGCTTCCTCTAGTTGCGGAGAGCGGGGGCCACTCTTCATCGCAGTGCGCGGGCCTCTCACTATCGCGGCCTCTCCTGTTGCGGAGCACAGGCTCCAGACGCGCAGGCTCAGTAGTTGTGGCTCACGGGCTTAGTTGCTCCACAGCATGTGGGATCTTCCCAAACCAGGGCTCGAACCCGTGTCCCCTGCATTGGCAGGCGGATTCTGAACTGCTGCACCACCAGGGAAGCCCAACACATATATTTTTAATACTTAAATTATATATACATATTTTATGCATATTAATTATACATGTACATCAGTACACACACATGTACAGGCATACCTTGCTTTACTGTGCTTTGCAGATACTGCACTTTTTTCAAATTGAAGATTTATGGCAACCCTGTGTTGTCCACTTATGGTTAGCATTTTTCAGCAGTAAAGTTTTTTAAAAAAATAAAGAAAGAAAAATGAAGGTATTTTCTGACAAACAAAAGGTGAGAAAATTCATTGCCAGTGTACTTTGCACTGTGAAAAAAAAATTTTTTTTAATTAATTTATTTGTTTATCTATTTATTTATGGCTGTGTTGGGTCTTTGTTTCTGTGCGAGGGCTTTCTCTAGTTGTGGCAAGTGGGGGCCACTCTTCATTGCGATGCGCGGGCCTCTCATTATCGTGGCCTCTCTTGTCGCGGAGCGCAGGCTCAGTAATTGTGGCTCACGGGGCCAGTTGCTCTGCTGCATGTGGGATCCTCCCAGACCAGGGCTCGAACCCGTGTCCCCTGCATTGGCAGGCAGATTCTCAACCACTGCGCCACCAGGGAAGCCCCTGAAAAAATTTTTTAAAGAGTGTTTCAGGCTGAAGGAAAAAGATACTATGTGTAAATATGATCTACAAGACAATGAAGAGCATCAGAAGTGGCAAATATGTGGACTAATATGAAATATATTTTCTCTCGTTTTCATTTCCTTAAAAGATAATTGACTTTTCTGTATACCTGAAACTAATACAACATTGTAAATCAACTATATTTCAGGAAAAAGTTGTTTGTTTTGAAAAGAAATTTAAAAAATTTTTTAAAGATAACTGACTTTTAAAGAAAAAATAACACTGTACTGTGGGGTCTATAACCTACATAGAAGTAAAATAAAGGACTATAATGGCACAAAGGATGGAAGTGGAAGTACAGTGCTGCAGGGTCTTAATATTACTCATGAAGTGTTAAATATACTTTAAAGGTAGATTGTGATAAATTAAAAATACGAAGTATAAACTCTAGAGCAATTACACACACACACACACACACACACAGAGGGGGAGAGAGAGAGAGAGAACTGGCTAATAGGCAAAAGTGATCAAAATGGAAGGCAAAAACCAAAAGAAAAAACCTCAGTCCAAAGGAAGGAAGAGGAAGAGGCAAAAATGAACAGAGCTGTGGGAACAGATAGAAAACAAATAGCGGGACTTCCCTGGTGGCGCAGTGGTTAAGAATCCGCCTGCCAATGCAGAGGACACGGGTTCGAGCCCTGGTCCGGGAAGATCCCACATGCCGTGGAGCAACTAAGGCCGTGCACCACAACTACTGAACCCATGCTCTAGAGCCTGTGAGCCACAACTACTGAGCCTGCATGCCACAACTACTGAATCCCGCGCGCCTAGAGCCCACGCTCCACAACAAGAGAAGCCACCGCAGTGAGAAGCCCGCGCACCTCAACGAAGAGTAGCCCCCACTCGCTGCAACTAGAGAAAGCCTGTGTGCAGCAACGAAGACCCAATGCAGCCAAAAAAAAATTTTTTTTTAATATATTAAAAAAGAAAAAAAGAAAGAAAACAAATAGCAAGATGGTAGAGTTAAACCCAAACATATCACCCTGCATCTAGTCACATGGAGTAAGAGGGACTGGATTTGCCCTCCCACCTTAACAAGTAGAAAACCTAATAAAAGATACGACACAGCAGTTGTCTCACACGGACAAGAGGCAGTACTGAAATGTGATCCCTAAGAGAAGGGAAATAAGGTGCATTCTAAAATCTAGAAATTTTCTTAGATATTAGGAAATTAACATACTTCTAAATAACCCATAGGTCAAAGAAAAAAACCACATGGGAAATTAGAAATTATTTTGTACTAAATGGAAATGCAAACACAATATATCAACATGTGTGGGCTGCAGCTCTAAAAGCAGTGCTTAGAGGGAAATTCATAGCTTTAATGAGTATACACAAGATGAAAAGTCGATAATCAATGAGTAAAGGGTCTACCTTAAAAAGCTAGGAAATGAAACAGCAAATTAAACCTGAGATAGAAAAATGTGAATAATAAAGATAAGAGCATAAATCAATGAAATAGAAAGTGAACAAAACAATAAAGAAAATTGCTGATACCAAAAGCAGTTTATTTGAAAAGTCCAAATCATTAAAGTATTTGTAATCTATTGCTGTATAACAATATTACCACAAACATAGTGGCTTTAAACAGCATACATTAATTTTCTCATGGCTTTTGTGGGTCAGGAGTCCAGGCACAGATTAACTGGGTCCTCTGCTTTAGAATCTTACAAAGGTGTAATTAAGGTGTCTCATCTGAGGCTCAGCTGGTGAAGAGACTGCTTCCAACTTATGTGGTTATTGATAGAATTCAGTTCCTTACAGGATGCTGGGCTGAGAGCCTCAGTTTGAATTCATCATCATCATCATCATCAACTTCTCACAAAGGAAAGCCCGAGACCAGATGGCTTTACTGGTGAATTTTGCTAAACGTTTAAAGAAGAATTGATACTGGAGGACTGACATCAGCAAGACAGCAGAATAGGAGTTTTCTATCATCATCCCCCCACAGAACATCAATTCTGACAACCACTGATGGATGACAATACCTTCATGGGAGTCCAGGAGCCCAGCAGAGAAGTTCCACCACTGTTGGAGCAAAAAAAAAAAAAACCCAAAAAACAAGAAAACAGACGCATTGAAGATGGTAATGCACATTGAAGATGGTAATGAACAGTTTCACTTTACCTATGTCACCTCTCTGTCAAGGTGGGATAGCTCAATGCCAAGAAAGACTCCCTTGGCCTGCAATTTCTCCCACAGGGAAAAGTGAGAGTGTAGTGAATCAGCACCTGGCTACCCAGCCAGGGCAGATGGTGCCCAAGAGGCCCACTTCTTTCTCACCCACCCAGAATTCTGGGGTGATCAGCACAGCTGAGGGGTTGAGAGAGGCTAGGAGCACAAAAACCAGGGCTCAAAACTCATTAAAGGGCTGCAGATCCTACAAACCACTTCGTGGACTCCATCAGGAAGCCCACCCACAAGCCCCTTGGGATGCCTCACCTGCAGAACCCCCAACTAGTCCAAGCGTACCCCCAATGCTCTGCACACCTCACCCACCTCCTGTGGCCAGCTCCCTGCACACGCCCCCATGGGCAGTGAGTATGAATCGTTGCAGACCACTTACAAGCACATGCAGAAAGCTGGCCTGACTCTGGGACTGAGAGAAGGCACCCAAACATGAGCACTTTCAGGGCACGACCCTAGGAAAAACAAACAGGAGGTTCTCAGCTTCCAGCCTGGCTTTATAGACTCCATAGAAGGCATATAATCTTAAGAATTTCCCTCCAAGACGGAACAAGAGGTGTGGAGTGGGCACATCCATAGGAAAGGTCTGAGCCTCAGAATTCCTAGCTGGGCTGACTGGTGACAGTATTTCTCTCCCAAAGCCAGTCAGTAAAGACTGGAGAAAATGACTGCTTTTTAAAATGTGAAGACAACAATGCAAGACTTCAAGGAACACAAAAAATCAAGGAAACATGACACCACCAAAAGAACACAGTACTTTTTCAGCAACTGACCCCCTCAAATAGGAAGATTTACAAATTGCCTGACAAATAATTCAAAATCATCATTTTAAGGACGCTCGGTGAGCTACAAGAGAACACGGCTTTCTCAATGTGATATGAGGCATTTATGAAAAGCCCACTGCTAACGTCATACGTAATGGTGAAAACTGAAAGCCTTCCTGCTAAGACCAGGAATAAGACAAAGATATCAGGGCATTTAGGCAAGAAAGAGAAATAAAAGCACCCAGGTTGGAAAGGATGATGTATAACTATCTCTATATGTAGATGACAGGATCTTGTTCACAGAAAATCCTAAGGAATACATACACACACACACATGCACACGCACACACACACACACCTATTAGAACTAATAAACAAATTCAGTAAGGTTGCAGAGTACAAGAGAAATATACAAAAATCAATTGAATTTACATACATTAGAAATGAACAATTCTAAAGTGAAAGTAATAAAACAATTCCTCTCACCATATACAAAAATTAACTCAAAGGATCAAAGACCTAAATGTAAGAGCTAAAGCTATAAAACTCTTAGAAGAAAATATAGTAAATCTTTGTGACCTTGGACAAAGCAATGGTTTCTTAGATAATATGTGAAAAGCACAAGCAACAAGAGAAAAAAATAAGTAAACTGGATTTCATCAAAATTTTAAGCATTTATATTTCTTTTTTCTTTTTTTTTAATAATTAATTATCAAAACTGGTCATATATATATTTTTAACATCTTTATTGGAGTATAATTGCTTTACAATGGTGTGTTAGGTTCTGCTTTATAACAAAGTGAATCAGCTATACATATACATATATCCCCATATCTCCTCCCTTTTGCGTCTCCCTCCCACCCTCCCTATCCCCCCTGCTAGGTGGTCACAAAGCACCGAGCTGATCTCCCTGTGCTATATGGCTGCTTCCCACTAGCTATCTATTTTACATTTGGTAGTATATATAAGTCCATGCCACTCTCTCACTTGGTCTCAGCTTACCCTTCCCTCTCCCCATGTCTTCAAGTCCATTCTCTACGTCTGCGTCTTTATTCCTGTCCTGCTCCTAGGTTCTTCAGAACCTTTTTTTTTTTAGATTCGATACATATGTGTTAGCATACGGTATTTGTTTTTCTCTCTCTGACTTACTTCACTCTGTATGACAGACTCTAGGTCCATCCACCTCCCTACAAATAACTCAATTTCATTTCTTTTTATGGCTGAGTAATATTCCACTGTATATATGTGCCACATCTTCTTTATCCATTCATCTGTCGATGGACACTTAGGTTGCTTGCATGCTGGCTATTGTAAATAGAGCAAGCATTTATATTTCAAAGCACCATCAAGAAAGTGAAAAAACAACCCACAGAATGGAGGAAAATATTTGCAAATCATTTATCTGATAAGGGACTAGTTTCCAGAATATATAAAGAACTCTTATAACAATAAAAAGATTAAGTAACTCATTCTTTAAATGTGAAAAGGATTTTAATAAACATTTCTCAAGAGAAGATATACATGCAAATGGCCAATAAGCACATGAGAAAAAAGTTCAACATCATTAGTCACTAAGAAAATGAAAATCAAAACCCCACTATGATGCATTAAAACCACCATATGGCTATAATAAAAAGAAAGACAATAAAAAGTATTGACAAAAATGTGGAGAAATTAGAACCTTCATAAATCGCTGGCAGAAAAATAAAATGGTGCAGCCACTTTGGAAAACAGTTTGGCAGTATCTCAAAAAGTTAAACAAAGAAGTTGCCAAAGGAGATATTCTACTCTTATGTATATACCCAAGAGAATTGAAAATATATGTTCACATAAAAACATGTACATAAATGTTTATAGCAACATTATCCATAGTAGCCCCAAAGTCGAATCAACCGTCATACCCATCACTGATGAATGGATAAATATAACGTGGTATACCCATACAATGGAATAATATTCAACTATAAAAATGAACGAAGACTTATAAATGCTACAACATAGATGAACTTTGAAAACATTTTGCTAAGTGAAAGAAGCTAGTCACAAAAGGTCACATGTTATATGATTTCATTTATATGAAACGTAATTTGTAAATAAGCAAATGTTAATTTGTAAATAAGCAAATCCATAGAGACAGAAAGTGGTTGCCGGGGGCTGGGAGGAAGGGAGAATAAGTGCCTGCTAACGGATATGGAGTTTTTGGGGGGAGATGAAAATGTTTATGAGATTAGAAGATGATTGCACAACTTGGTGAATATACTAAAAACAACTGAATTGTTTCCTTTAAAAAAAAAGTGAATTTTATGGTATGTGATGTAAAAAAGAAAAAATAGAAAAATCTGAATGAGTCTATATCTACTAAAATTTATGTTTTATAGTTAAAACTTTCCAACAAGGAAAAATTCCAGGCCCAGATGGCTTCACTAGTAAATTCTAGCAAGCAATTAAGAATGAGGTAATACCAATCTCAAAAAAACTTTTACAGAACAGAGAGAAAATACTTCCCAACTAATTTTATGAGGCAATGTTACTCTGATACCAAAACCAGACAAAAACATTACAAGGAAAAAAAAACCCTAACAAATGTAGACGAGGGATCAGCAAACCATGGCCTAGAGGCCAAAACCAGCCTGCAATCTGTTTACGTAAATAATGTTTTATGAAAACACAGCCATGGCCATTCATTTGTGTATTGTCTATTGCTGCTTTCATGCTACAGTGGCAGAGCTGAGGAGTTGTGACGCAGATCACACGGTCTGCAAAGCCGCAAATATTTACTACCTGACTCTTCACAGAAAAAGTTTAGTGATTCCCTGCTGTGGACAAATAGCTCTCATGAATAAAGATGCAAAAATCCATTAGGAAGATTAGTAAATCAACCAAGAAACATACAAAACAGATAAAACATCAAGCCACCTTGAATTTATCCCAGAAATGCAATGTTTACAAAAAAGAAAAGAAAAAAATCAATTCAATACAACATATTAATGAATAAAGGTTAAAAACGACATAGTCTTCTCAATAGTGGCAGAAAAAAAGCATTTGATAAAATTCAACATCCATTCATGATAAAAACACTTTTCAGCAAACTAAAAATAGAAGGGAAAGTTTCCCATCCAGCATGTAAGAAGTTTGGAAGCCATCGCTCTGTCCTAACAGTAAGTAAAAGACCGAAGGAACTAAGTATCCAGAACTTCAGATCCATCAGAGAAGTGAGGTCACAGGGAAAGTTGCTGCCCACCCCCACTCCCCAAATTGCAGAGACTAGCAGATGAATGCAGAGAATCACAACTTACCAGAGCAGAAACCAATACTGGGGTGGGGAAACATCAACTACAATGACAAATTGTTGGAGGCTCAGTGTGGACAAGTCTGATTGATAAAAACTCCAGAGGGATTCAGTCATAGGGTGACTCCCCACACTTGTGTGTTTTACCTCCTGAAGCTCTACCAAGTTCTCATAATGAATATCTGAGAAAACCCCCCTAGTGCTTCTGGCAGGGGGAGAAGGAAACAAACCATTATGAAATATGCCAGAGCATTCTGTTCTTCTTAACAAAGCCTGCACTCAGGAGAAATTACCTAACCAGAGCCTTACTTGCGGAGGTTTTATCAGAGCCTGTCTTGGGGAAGGGGAAATACCCAACTCCAGCCCACTCTAGCCATCCTGTGCCACCCAAGTGGGGGAAAACAACTGATAAGCACTTGTGAAGTTCACAGTCCAGAAGCATAGGTTCACTAAAAGACTGAGATCTAATCATAGGACTATGGAATGCTCCTCCACCGCCCCCCCTTCCCACTACATCCCTAAAGGGCTATTTACAGTCATTCCTTTCACCCAGTACATCATGTCCAGCTATCAAAAAAAAAGTACAAGGCATACTGAAAGGCAAAAAAAATAGTCTGAAGAGACAGAGCAAGCATCAGAACCAGACTCAGATATGACAGGGATGCTGGAATTATCAAAACAGGAATTTAAAGCAACTATGATCACTACGCTGAGGGCTCTAATGGATAAAGTAGACAGCATGCCAGAACAGATGGGCAATGTAAGCAGAGATGGAAATTCTAAGAAAGAACCAAAGAGAAATGCTAGACATCAAAAGCACTGAAACAGAAATGAAGAATGCCTTTGATAGGGTTATTAGTAGACTGGACACAGCTGAGGAAAGAATCTTTGAGCTTGAGGATGTCTCAGTAGAAATCTCCAAAACTGAAAAGCGAAGAGAAAAAAGACTGGAAAAAAAAACCCAGAGTAGAACAGAACTGTGAGACAGCTATAAAAGGTGTTAACATATGCATAACGGGAATACCAGAAGGAGAAGAAAGAGAGACAGGAA
Organism: Balaenoptera borealis; assembly: GCF_965194805.1. NCBI lineage: Eukaryota > Metazoa > Chordata > Mammalia > Artiodactyla > Balaenopteridae > Balaenoptera > Balaenoptera borealis. Next base: position 79,153,266 of record NC_138872.1, read on the forward strand.
CAGAGAGAATTTCTGAAACAATAATGACTGATAATTTCCCCAGTTAATGTCAGACACCAAACACAGATCCAGGAAGCTTAGAGAACATCAATCAGGATGAACGCTGAAAACTACACCCAGGCATATTATATTCAAACTACAGAAAGTCAAAGATAAAGAAAAATTCCTGAAAGAAGCCAGGGGAAAAAGACACCTTACCTACAGAAGAAAAAAGATGAAAATTACATCCAACTTCTCAGAAACTATGCAAAAAGGAAGAGAGTGGAGTGAAATACTTAAAAGTATTAAGAGAAAAAACCCCCACCAATCTAGGATTCTAGGTGGAAATTATCCTTCAAAAGTGAATGAGAAATAAAGCCTTTCTCAAACAAAAATTGAGAGAATTTGTTTCCAGTAGACCTGCCTTGCAAAAAATGTTTTTAAAAATTGCTTAGAGAGAAGGAAAATGATAAAGATCAGAAACGCACTTCTACATAAAGAAAAGAAGTGCATTGGAGAAAGAGTAAGTGAAGGTTATATAAAAACTTATTTTTCTTATTCTTAATTGATCTAAGATAATAGCTTGTTTAAACTAATAACACCAACAATGTATTCAATTATGTATATATATACACATATATGTGTACACTTATGTTTAAGTGAAATGAAGGATGACAACAATACAAGGGACAGGAGGGAGGAATTAGGATTATTTTGTTGAGGTACTTGCACTACCTGTGAAGTGGTATAGTCTTATTTGAAAGTGAACTTGAATTGGTTGTAAATATATATTGCAAATTCTAGGGCAACCACTAAAAAAAGAAGTATTAACTGATATGCTAAGAAAGGAGAGAATATGGAATAATAAAAAGGCTCAATTAAAGCCACAAAAGGCAGAAATGATGAAAGGGTAAATCCTCCAAGAAGACATAACAATCCTTAATGTGTACATGGCTAACAACAGAGCATCGAAATATGTGAGGCAGGGCTTCCCTGGTGGCACAGTGGTTGAGAATCCGCCTGCTAATGCAGGGGACACGGGTTTGAGCCCTGGTCTGGGAAGATCCCACATGCCGCGGAGCAACTAGGCCTGTGAGCCACAACTACTGAGCCTGTGCATCTGGAGCCTGTGCTCTGCAACAAGAGAGGCCACGATAGTGAGAGGCCAGCGCACCGCGATGAAGAGTGGCCCCTGCTTGCCGCAACTAGAGGAAGCCCTCACACAGAAACGAAGACCCAACACAGCCAAAAAAATAAATAAATAAATAAATAAATAAATAAATAAATAATAATTGAAGGTGCTAATAATTAAAAAAAATATATGTGAGGCAAAAACTGACAGAACTGCGAGGAGAAATAGATGAATCTACTATCAGATTTGGAGATTTCAATACCCCTCTATCAGAAATGGACAGATTCAGAAGGCAGAAAATCAGTAAGGACATAGTTGAACTCAACAACATCATCAATCAACTGGATATAAGCAACATCTATAGACTACCTCACCCAACAATGGCAGAATACACATTCTTCTCAAGTTCACATGGAACATTGACCAAGATAGGCTACATTTGGGGGCATAAAACACACCTTAATGAACTTAATAGAGAGTGTACAATGTCTGCTATCAAGCCACAATGGAATTAAACTGGAAATCAATATTAGAAAGATAGCTGGAAAATCCTGAAATACTTGGAGATTAAACAATACACTTTACACTTCTAAATAACACATAGATCAAAGAAGAAATATCAAGAGAAATTTTTAAATACTTTGAATGAAATGAAAATTAAAACACAACTTAAAAAAAAAAAGATCAAAAATCAATCAACTAAGCTTCCACCTTAGGAAACTAGGAAAAGAAGAGCAATTTAAACCCAAAGTAAGCAGAAGAAAAGATATAATAAAAATAAGAGTAGAAATCAATGGAATTGAAAACAGAAAATCAATGAAACCAAAAACTGGTTCTTTGAAAAGATCAATAAAATTCATAAGCTTCTAACTAGGCTCAGAAAAGAAGAGAAAGAGAACTCAGATTACTAATATCAGAAATTAAATAGGAGGCAGCCCTAAAGCTCACCTGGACATTAAAAGGATAACAGAGAAATATGATGAACAACTCTATGCCCACAAATTTGATAACCTAGATGAAATGGATCAATTCCTTGAAAGACACAATCTGCAAAACTCACACAAGAAGAAATAGACAATTTGAATAGGCCTATATCTATTAAAGAAATTGAGTCAATAATTAATAACCTTCCAAAATAGACAGCACCAGACCCACCCAGATGGGTTCACTGGTCAATTCTAGCTATGAATTCTGTTTCTTCAATAAACATGGAACTATTTGGGTTAACTATTTAATCATTTCAGAAGTTTGTTGTTATTGAGGAATTGAACCTGTGGGCTCCATTGGGATGTCTCACATCACTACCATAGAGTTGCTTGGGGCAGTGGCATGAGAGACTGGAGGAAAAAAAGAAAAATTCTCTCCTCTCTCTGAGCATTAGGAGGTCTCTTTCCTGCTCCTCCAGCGGGAACTAGAAGGTTTCTCCTGGACTTCTCACTGTTCATGCCAACACCAGTTCTTGGTTTCAGGCTATATTGTGCTCAGGCTGGAGGATACTATAGGAAAAAAATGGGTAGACTCACCACTGATTCAGTGGTGCTCCAACTTGCCTTTTTTTCCAATGTTCCTACTAATATGGACTTTTCAGAGTCCTCAGATAGCTGTTCCATGTATTCTGTCCAGATTTTACAGCTGTATTCAGTAGGAGACACAGGGTGGAGTGCACTTACTCCATTTTACCCAGAACCAGAGCCTAAAGATTTCTTCAGACATACAAAACTGAAAGAATTAATTATCATCAGATCTTCACTTCAAAAAAATGTTAAAGGAAGTCTTTCAGACAGGAGAAAAATGATACCAGATGAAAATATGGATGGACACAAAGGAACTGAGAGCATCAGAAATGGTGTTTGGATAAACATAAAAATGTCTTTTTCTTATTTTTTAAATATTTTCAAAAGGGAATTGACTACTTAAAGCAAAAATAACAGTGTATTGTAGCGTCATAACATGTAGAAGCAAAATATATGACAACAAAAGCACAAGGGAGGGGCTTCCCTGGTGGTGTAGTGGTTAAGAATCCACCTGCCAACGCAGGGGACACGGGTTCAAGCCCTGGTCCGGGAAGATCCCACATGCCACGGAGCAGCTAAGCCAGTGCACCACAACTACTGAGCCTGTGCTCTAGAGCCTGCGAGCCACAACTACTGAGCCCATGAGCCACAACTACTGAAGCCCGCGTGCCTACAGCCCATGCTCCGCAACAAGAGAAGCCATGACAATGAGAAGCCCATGCACTGCAAGGAAGAGTAGCCCCCGCTCGGGTCAACTAGAGAAAGCCCACGCGCAGCAATGAAGACCCAATGCAGCCAAAAATAAATAAATAAAATAAATAAATTTTAAAAAAAAAAGCACAAGGGAAAGGGGAAAAATGGAAGTACAATGTTGTAACGTTTTTATACTATATTTTAAGTGTATAATGTTACTTGACGGTAGACTAATAAGTTAAAGATGTACACGATGTCATAAAACAATCACTAAATAATAAGAAACTAAGATTTATACCTAATAAACAAATAAAATCAAATGCAATCATAAAAAAAATATTCAATTAATTCAAAAGAAGCCCAAAAAAGAGGGAACAGGGAACAAAGAAAAGATGGGTCAAATAGAAAACAAATATCAGGATGGCAGATTTAAGTCCCACCATATCAATAATTATACAAAATATAAATGGTTTATAGGACAGGTGGCAAACTATGGCTTGCAGGCCAAACCCTGCCTGCAGCATGTTCTTACATGGGCCTCAAGCTAAGAATGGTTTGTCCGTTTATAAAGTATTGGTAAAAAGGAAGCGAAGGAGTATGTAGCAAAGGCCATATGTGGCCCACAAACCCTAAGTTATTTATTAATTGTCCTTTACAGAAAATGTTCTTCAACTGCTGGTCAAAATGCCCCAGTTAAAAAGTTAAAAGGCAGAGACTGTCAGATTGGATTAAAAAGTAAGACCTAACTATGATGCCTACATAAACCAGTATAGTAAAAGAATGAAAACATATATATATATATGAGATAATGGGGGAATATGTATATATATATATTGGTCTCTGCCTTCAGTACCTGGCATGGAGCTCCTAAAACCCGTGTAATTTCTTAAGTGATAAGAGCACTAGAAGCATCTTTTAAAAAATATTTGGTCTTTGGCCCTGGTTCCTGACACAGGGCTCCTGAAAACCTTGGGATTTCCTGGGTGATAGCAGTGTCTTTTGTTCTTTTTTTTTTTTTTTTTTTAAACTTGAATTTGCCACACTGGCAACTATTTACACATCATTTACATTATATTTACAACTATTTACATATCATTTACATCATATTAGGTATTATAAGTAATCTAAAGATGACTTAAAGTATACAGGAGGATGTACATAGGTTATATGCAATAGTTTGCCATCTTTTTTTTTTTTTTTCCACACACACACACTGTATTTTATTTTACAAGAGATAAATAGACTGACACCAAGCATTGTACATGGATGACCACAACAAAAGCAACAATGATTGCAATTACCAAACATGAAACACACTCATACTATGTCATAATATTGACATTCAGTCCAGTAATCCTCCACTGTAACAGCTCCTTTACTTTGCAGTGAAAATTGATTTGTATATTCTTTGCCTCTGAGTCCTTGTGGGATTTTTTTTTTTTTTTTTTAATTCAGACAGAAAGTCACAGAAATTATACTCATCCTCATCAGTTCACTCAGTCCCATGTAATTAATTTTTTTTTTCATCTTGATCTTTTGTTAGCACTTTTATGAGTTCATCAGTTTTTCATTAGAGTTCTGAAAATGCTTATTCATTCAGTTCAGCAGTACAGTCAGTTACCAGAAACCTGTACTTGTCAGAGTCTTTTCCATGAATTTCTTGAAGATGAAACCCTTTTATAGGAACATATTTGCAAAAGCATCAGAGTACACCCAGAACTGTCTGTAAATGACAAAAGACTTAAAAATGACCACAGTTAAAGATTTGAGTGTCTTTTGTTCTAATGAGGTAACTCTTGTTGGGCTTCTGGATGGGGCCTGATCATGAGAAAGATCAAGCCATAATTAGAAATTTGAAATTTTCAGCCCCACCTTCCCCCCACCTCACATTCTCCAGAGGGGAGAGGGCCTAGAAATGGAGTTAATAATTGATCATGCCTACATACTGAAGCCTCCGTAAAAATCCCAGTAGTATCATATGATATGATCATATCAATGTATGTATTTGACAAGATTCAGCATCCATCCTGGATAAAAACTCTCATTAAAGTAGGAATAGAAGGGAACTTCCTCAACCTGATAAAGAGCATCTACAAATTACTCAGAACTAAAATCATATGATCATGATCTAACAAATAGCAAAATGGCAGAAGCAAGTCCTTCCTTATCAGTATATACATTAAACTAAATGGATTAAACTCTCCTATTAAGAGACATAAGATTGGCAGAATGGATTTAAAAATAAATAAAGATATTCCATGTAAACAGTAACCAAAAGAGAGATGGAGTCTATGCACTAATTTCAGACAAAACAGACTTTAAGAAAAAAAAAAATGTTGCTAAAGACAAAGAAGGACATTACAAAGTGATAAAAGGGTCAATCCATCAGGAAGATATAACAATTGTAAGCATATATGACCTGAAAACAGAGCCCCACGGAATGCAAAGCAAAAACTGAAAGAATTGAAGGGAAAAATAAGCAATCCAACTATAATATTTAGATTTTTTTTTTTTGAAATCCTATAGTATGTAACCTTTTTTTTTTTTAAATTTATTTATTTTTGGCTGTGTTGCGTCTTCGCTGCTGTGCGCGGGCTTTCTCTAGCTGCCGTGAGCGGGGGCTACTCTTCATTGCGGTGCACGGGCTTATCATCGTGGTGGCTTCTCCTGTTGTGGTTGTGGAGCACAGGCTCTAGGCATGTGGGCTTTAGTAGTTGTGGCTCGCGGGCTCAGTAGTTGTGGTGCATGGGCTTAGTTGCTCCACAGCATGTGGGATCTTCCTGGACCAGGGCTTGAACCCGTGTTCCCTGCGTTGGCAGGTGGATTCTTAACCACTGCACCACCAGGGAAGTCCTGATATTTCTTTTTCTTTTCTTTTTTTTTTTTTTTTCATTTTGTGCCACACAGCTTGCGGGATCTTAGTTCCCCGACCAGTGGTAGATTGTATGCTCTGTGTATTTTATCACAATAAAATGTTACCAATAAGAAAAGAAATAGATAAGCCACAAACTTGAAAAAAAAATTTGTAAGACATATATCTGACAAACGACTTGTATCAGAATATATACATAACTCCTACAAATCAATAATAAAAAAATTAAAACCCAATTTAAGAAACAGGCAAAACACCTAAACATTAGACACTTCTCAAATGAAGTTTTATAAATGATAACAAGTTCAACATAATTGTCTGCAGGAAAATGCAAGTTAAAATCACAATGAGATACACTACATATCTATTAGAATGGCCAGACTGAAAAAGTATATGTATAATGTATGTTTCCACTCTAAAGGATGAAATTTAAAAAGATTGACAGTACCATTCTCCTTTATTGTCAGGGAGAAGGTAAAAAATATGAACACTGTGAGGAAAGTTTTGACCATTTCTTGTTTGATTAAACATACACTTTCCTCATCACCCAGCCATTCTGCTCCTAGTTATCCTAGAGGACGTTCTGAAACGATGGAAATGTTCTGTACCTTGACTGATGTTATGTACTGAATGTTTGTGTCCCTCCGAAGTTCCTATGTTGAAGCCCTAACCCCCAAGGCGATGGCATTTAGAGATGGGGCTTTGGGGACGTAATTAGGTTTAGATGAGGTCATGATGGTGGGGCCCCCATAATGGGATTAGCAACCTTAGAAGAAGAACAAGGCCAGAGCTCTCCCTCTCTGTCTGCCTCATGAGGGCACAGCTAGAAGATGGCCATCTGCATACCAGGAAAATAGCCCTCCTCAAGAACTGAAGCCACTGGCACCCTCATCTTGGACTTCTAGCCTCCAGACCATGAGAAATAAATGTCTAATGTTTAAGCCACCCAGGCTATGGTATGGCTTACCAAGACAATTGGGCTGTGGGTAATATAAATGTATGTATTTGTTAAAACTCATCAAATCACACACTTAAGATTTGTGAATTTTCTATATTAAATTTTATCTTAAGGAAATGTAAAGAAATATTGAACACCAGGGACTTCCCTGGTGGTGCAGTGGTTAAGAATCCGCCTGCCACCTGATCCCAGGAGACCTGGGTGGGCAGTGACCCCTCCACCCACTCAAGCCTTCAATCACGTCCCTCAGTCGGTCTCTTCCCCGCACTAATTATAACTTAACCAATCCCCACAAAGCATTTACTATTTACACAGCTTCAGACATGCTGAAGATTCCTATAATCTTTAAGAAAAATTTTGATCTGGTTATTATCATAAAAGAGAAAACTGCAAAAAAAAAGAATCCGCCTGCCAATGCAGGGGACACGGGTTCGAGCCCTGGTCCAGGAAGATCCCACATGCTGCGGAGCAACTAAGCCTGTGCGCCACAACTACTGAGCCTGTGCTCTAGAGCCTGCGTGCCACAACTACGGAGCCCGCGCACCACAACTACTGAAGCCCACGTGCAACAACTACTGAAGTCTGCACGCCTAGAGCCCATACTCCGCAACAAGAGAAGCCCGTGCACCGCAACGAAGAGTAGCCCCCGCTCGCCGCAACTAGAGAAAGCCTGTGCACAGCAACGAAGACCCAACACAGCCAAAAGTAAATAAATAAAAATAAATAAGTTTATTAAAAAAAAAAGGAAATATTGAACACCAGTTAATAGGTTTTCCTGTTATGGTGGTATGGGTTACCAACTCTGAAACAATTTTCTTGTATTCTAGCCTTGAGCAAATAAATACAAAGTGGGAGCTACTTTTCTCATTGTTGGAGGGAAGCACACATACATGAAAAGGAGAAGTCTAGAAGTATCCTAGGTTGTTGGATAGGAATGGGGTATATCAGTATGAACTCACAGTTTTGGGAGGTTTTGGGCCTTGCCTCTCAGCATGCGGGATCTTAGTTCCCTGACCAGGGATCAAACCCGTGCCCCATGCAGTGCTGGGAGCCCTAACCACTGGACTGCCAGGGAATTCCCAAACTAACAGCTTTTAATGTGTGTGTCTATGTGTCTGTGTTTGTGTACCTGTCTCTGTGTGTGTATGTCTGTGTGGACGGAGATTAAATGATAAAGCAAATGGGGCAAAATGTAAACAAGCGATGACTCCAGGATAAAACAATTGCAAGGGAGTTCCTTGTAATATTCTCTCAGCTTTTCTGTAAGTTATAAATTATTTCTAAATAAAAAGTCTCAAAAACCAATAAAGTGAATGGGCAAAGGTAGCCTACAGGGACGCAGAGAGTGGAGATGCTTTTGAGAACCACCCCACCCAAGGATGCTTAGGGAGGGAAGTCTACCTTACACGAGAAGGTCTGTGAGCGTCCACACGTTCACTACAATATCCCTTCCAGAATCAAGGAGAAATGCCACGTGGATTTTCCCATTTGGAAGAGGCAGTGGCAGCGGCGGCCTGACAGAAAGAAAAGAGGCCAGGCCAAGAGCCAGGGTACCTGGGCCCACGCTCCAGCTTGCCCCAGCCTCAGAGGATGGCCCCGGTCCTCTGGATCTCACCGTTCTGTCCACACTGTGAAGTGGCTAGAATCTCCAGCCACCCTGTTTTCACCACTCTGGTTGGTCCTGAAGCCAGAATGGTGCTCGCCAGCAGCTCAAAGACCCGCTGTAGCCCCCATGGGGGTTTCCACTTTCCAAGAATCAATCTCTCCTCTTGCACAGGCCGCCTCTTGGAACGCCAGCCCCTTAGCAATTTCCCTGCCTTGTCCTGAGGCCAGCCTCGAGCTCGTGATGTGATTTTCCAGGCCAAAGCATCTCCTTACCCTCAGAGCCTCCAGCTCCAACTCATCCCCGCCGCCGTCTCGGGACTGCCCTGCCCCAAGTCTGCAAATGTGCAGCAGCCGGACGTTCTGACCTGCAGGGTGCTGGCCACAGAGAGACGCGTGACCTCAGGGCCCAGAACTCACTGGGCTACGACTCCGCAGATCGGGATTCACCTGCTGGCCCCATCTGCTCACACCCAGCTGTCTACCCGGGAGTCCTGGAGATTCCCTCCGCAGGCTCCAGCCTTCCCAGGCCAGAGAGAACATTCTTTCGTTCACTGAACACATTTTTATTGGGTGTTCTGGGTAGGGTGAGCACACACAGACCCAGAGAGCTTACATTACAAACGGACAGGAATGTATACTTGCTCCCAGGGAGAGGTGGTCCATAGGAGAGGAAGTAGGAGCTACTCGTGTTTCCTAGGCCAAAAGAGAAGGGAGTTTTGGTCCCTAAGAACAGGAAATGCAAAGGCCCTGAGGCCATGTTGCGTTCAAAGGTTGGAAAGAGGTCCGTGTTACTGGTTAGCAGGGGCCAGATGTGCAGGAAGGTCAGATATGCTTGTCACTCATGGGATGACACGAGTACGTTTGCATTTGCAAAGATGCCCTGACTACAGAGTGGAGGGGGTACAGAGGAGAGTGGGCTCCCCACTTAGGAGCTATTACAGACAAGTAGGTGATGGAACTGGGGGCTCAGACAGCTGAGTCCTCCCCATAGTCCCAACAGAAGGTGGCATCTGAAGTTGGTTCCACCAGGCTCCCACCCGCCTGGGGACACGCCAGGGGCCATCTGAGCCATAGCTGCCTCTACCCCTCTATGGGGACCCAGCCAGCCCACAGGAGAGCCTTATGCCTCAGTCTCCCTGCCAGGCACTCCTGTTTGTGACCTGTCCCAAATATCACTCTTTTAAAAACAACAACAAAATGGCTCTATTAAGATATAATTCACACACCAGACGACTCACCCATTCAGTGGTTTGTAGTATACTGACAGATATGTGTAACTAACCATCAGCGTAGTGCATTTTAGAACACTTTCGTCACCTCTAACAGAAACCCCGTATCCTTTAGCTCTCACCCCCTGCCTCCCTCCCAGCCCCCCACCAGCCCCAAGCAACCACTAATCAACTTTCTGTCCCTGCAGGAAGGGCATGCTCTTTGCCTCCCCGCATCTGGGGGCTGACTCCCACCCCAGTGCCCCGGGGGCTGACTCCCACCCCAGTGCCCCGGGGGCTGACTTCCACCCCAGTGTCCCGGGGGCTGACCAAGTCTATTACATCGACCAGCAGGGTTAGAGCTCCAGGGCCACCACTGAGCCTGCCCTGCCCTTGGATGCCAGCTAGGTCCCCCTGCCTGACTCCTGGGACAGCCCCTGCAGCTGGCAGCTCCTCCTGACAGCTCTGCCCAGCCCCTCCTCTTCAGCTGGACATGGGGAGTGTCTGTCCCACCTGCCCCATAAGCCAGTGTCTTAGGAGCAGCATCTCCAAACCCCAAGGCTAGACCCCTGGGGCTTCAATTTAGGGCCTGCTTCTGCCCCTTCCCCTGTCCCAGGGCCAGATCCCAGACACACTCCAGCCAGCTAGCCAAAGCCTGTTCCTCATCTCTCCGTCTCTCTAGGGTAGGCCCTCCATTTTCCCCATTCCCCCTTCCTAGGATCCACACTGACCTTCCTAGAGGCCTTTGGCGGGGGCATCCCCATCTCAGAAACACAAGGGGAGGCCAGGTGGCCACCCAGCAGGTGGAAAGGATGTCCATGGTCGTCAGCCCTCCCTTTCTTTCAGTAGCTAACACTTTTTCCCATGCAAAAGCCATTTCATCTGGTTTGGAGGGGCTGATCCTTCCCTTTCCCCCTTCCGAGAGGTAGTCTTGTGACTCAAGCCTGAGTGAAATACAAAGAGAAAGGGAAAGAGAGAGAGAGACCTGGGAAGTGGATGACGCTGGGCTGGATAATGGTGTCGACAGTGGGTGCTTTCAGGACAGGATGCCCCAGAGTGATTGGTGCAGCAGGACAATTAGTCTTCTCTGAGATTTGATGTTTGGCAGCCGAAAGGAAGACTGTCTTTCTTCCTTTTGGACTGAAAATTTTAATGATGGTGCTCGGAGCTGCCAGACACCAGCCTTCCCAGCTCATGGAGACAGCTTGTCTGAGAGGGACACCAGCACACATGGCAAGGCACAGTCGAAAGCAGGAGAGAGAGAAACCCGGTCATGTAATTTCCACTCCAGCACCTGGCCACACCCTTGAACTTCCCAGCTACCCAGGTCAATAACTTCTTTTTCTGCTTAAGTCATTTGAGTAGAGTTGCAGTCGCTCGTCACCAACGCTTGGTGGCATCCGTGGGAAGTTGGGTTAGGTGGACTTTAAGGCCCCTTCCAGCCAGGAGCTTGGACTGTCAGTGTTGCCCAGGGCCCACCCTCAGTGCTCTCTTCTGGCTCTGCCCTTTCCAGGGCCAACCCAGCCACACCAGCTTTGATGACTGTCAACGTGCTGTGGCCTTGGGGAGCAGACAATGTGATACATCCTCTCCACTGAAGAACCCGGTGACCACCCTGTGTCCCAGGCCTTGGTAGGCTCTCCTGTCCAACAACTGGCTCATGCCCCTTTTTGGAGGACTGCCCTTGGGCTGCTGGAGGCTTCCCTGCACTTGCAGGGAATTAGATGCCAGGAATTTTCCCACCCCTTGCTGCCACAATCCCCAACCACTGGCTGACACTGGCAGAAACAATCACTCTCAGGAAACTGCAACCCCCCTGCCTCAGGCCAGGAAGCATAAGTACAGTCCAGAGTCCCCACAGGGTCAGGCTGCTGGGGCTTGTGCCTGAGATCACACTTTTTTGCTTGACTTCCTTCCCTGTGCTGCCCTATGCCCCCCACCATCCCTTCCCAGGCTCCCCTGGGAGCACTTCCTTAATAAATCATTCACACAAAACTTTGCATCTCAGGGTCTGCTTCTAAGAAACCCAACCTCAGACAACTCCCAAGTCTAGGTTTTTATCACAAACCCCAACCTGCTTAACCAAACTCCTCTGGACATGTCCAGCTGGCCAGCCCTCCAAACTCCATAAGCCCAACACTGAGATCATCCTTTTCTATCCCAAGCCTACTCTTCCTGTTCCCTGCCCACTCTGTCTCCCAGTCCCAAAGTGAGAGGGTCATCCTCAAGCATCATCACCACCCTCCATCTACAATATCCAGCCAGTTCCCCTAGATTCTGTCTCTTTATTATCTCATGGTTTTCTCTTTCCTTACCTACTTCACTTCCTTTAAGGACTATCCCACCCAATCTTCTTCACCATGGCCCAAGTCCAAATATCTGGACTTGATATTTGTAACCACCCTCCATGGCTCCCCATCGTCTTAAAGATAACAGCTTCCTGGCTGCATGTTTGAGATCCTCCAGGCTCTCGCTGATGCCTGCTCTGGACCCCCCTTCTGGCTGGGCACAGGGAACACAGAGGGGACACGGCCAAATCCAGCCCGGCTGTGGCCCTCAGGAAGACATCCTCCCCCGGCCCAGCCCTCTCTCTCCCCCTCCCCACCACACCAGGCAGCCTCTCTCCTTCATGTACAAAAAAGAATTTTCATAATTCAATTATTCAGAATTTTCTGGCACTCCATTTCACAATCTGATTGCTGTGGCTCTGTTTACCACCGGGTGTTTGTATTTTGACGGTTTCTAGCTGGGCTTTGGGCAATCCAACATTTCAATGATCAGATGTGTCCTCTTGTGTCCTCTGGTTGTGTCTCCTTGGACCTCTTCTCAGAGCCCCCATGTCTGGCAACCAGCTTCCTGGGTAACATCATCAAGCAACCATCTGGATGTCTTTAGACGGGGACCAGGGCAGGAAATCACTCCACAGGGCTGCCACCTCCCCCAGCCAGCACTCTTATGGACCATCTGAGTCACGGCAGGCCAGCGTTCCTGGCCTGACGCCACCCAGACACATGGGCCTCCACATGCGGGCTCCAGCAGGACCACTCCCTGGGCACCTGCCTGGTACCACGCCCTCCTGGCTCCACCACCTTGGCTCAAGTCTTTCTCATAGGAAACCTACATCAAACTGGAAACAAAAAGAAGCAACAGGACCAAGTGCTTTTTATAGTTTACAAAGTGCTTTCGTATGCATGCATCCGATCGTGCCCCATAAGAAGTCTGGGAGGTGGGCATGATTATAACCATCTCCACTCAGAAATGAGGAACTTGGGGACTTGGAAAGAGGAGGCAGGCTGCCTCCCTATCTCAGCCAGACAGCGGTGGTAGAGCAGGAACTCCAAACCAGATCTTTGGCCTCCAATGCTGTGCTTTTTTATGAATAAACAGATATATAAGCATAAGCAGGTGTGCACAGTAAAGTGTCAAATTATGCAGAGCGTAATACCGACATGGCATCCGCGGGGGGTTACAGTGGTCCAGGGAGGTTTCCTAGGGGGTGGCCCAGAGTTGGACCACAAATTGCAAGGAACTGGAGGAGCAGAGGTGAGGCTCAGGCCTGGAGACAGGCAAGCGTGACGGCAGTAACTCACATATGTGCCTTCCCTCCCCCTCACACAGGCAGTCACTCTCACTCTCTCCATTTTACCCACCGGGAAACCGAGGCCCAGAGATGCAAGGACTTGGGTAAGGTCACCCAGGCAGTGGAGGGGAGGAGCCAGGGCATGAATCCAGTGAGTCGGGGGAAGCTGGGCCCTCTCAGCCTGTCCTGGGTGACAATCAGACCACTAGGGAGAGGACAGGGCACAAGAAGGAGCAGTGTGGACCAGGGCCAGGGCGGAAGTCTGCAGAGCACAAACCTTACAGATGAGGGGCAGCGGGCAGGTGTCAGCGCTGCCGAGTGGGCGTGTGGCTTTGGCGCAATTCCAGCATCGGCTTTGCCAGGCCCTGTCTGTAGCCTTCCTGGCGAGCAGGCAGGGTGGACAGATGGATGGGGAGTGCAGCTTTGGAGAGATAGTCTGAGCTGGCTCCCACCCGTCCAAGAGGAAGTGGCTGCTCTGCTCAGTGCAGAGAGCGGTGTCCGGAGCCCCTCGGCCATTCTGTTCTGCTTCATTCAGCCTTGTTCTGCTTTTTTTTGGTCTCCAAAAATGTTGCGGGAGGGGCAGGGAGGGAAGGTTGGTTTCAGAAAGCTGGAGCGAGACCTCTGTTTTTCCGAAGCGCAGTGGAGACGGTCTGCATTAGGGCAGCGGGCGTAAAATCCACTCTGAGAAGTTCCGTGTGTCACCGGATGGGGGCTGGTCCTCAGCACAACCATCTCACATTCAGGCCTTTTCCCTGGACCAGAGTGGGGACCTTCACTCTGCCAAGCTCCCCCAGCCCCAAAGTGGCAGCAGAATGGCCGAGGACAGACCATGGGGGCACCAGCTGCCAATCCCGCAGTGCTTGACATTTTTGGAGCCAGTTGGAGCCAGCTTGGGCTTGTCACTTTTGCCCCTCCTCCTCCATCCAGGAAGCCCGCCCTGACTGCTGCCACCCACAGGATCTCACAACATGGCAGCCCACCAGCCTTGGCTCCAGGAAGCATCATTGCCATTTATGCCTGGTCAGACACTACACTGTACCTGACACATTGTAGGATTTTATATCTGTCTTCCATTATGTTTTCTTATCATGTGTCATTAATTCTTTCAATTACTTATCCCATACACAGTCATCAGATGGTTATTTGGGGCTAGCCCTGGGGGGATGGGGGTGTTAGGAACAAGGAAACGGTTTAGACACAGGCTTGCCCTCAAGTTGCTCACCAGCTGATGAGAAAGTCAGACAGGTAAAGAGATGTTTAAAATTAAAATGGGCAAGTGTTGATGCAACAGAGAAAAGGATCTGAGGGTTGGGGGAGGTTTCCCAGAAGAGGTGATTTTTGAGCTGGGTCTGAAGGAGTAAGAGTTCCTCAGCATAGACAGAGAGGACCAAAAGTACCACTGAGGGGCTGGAGTAGCAAAAGCATGGAGGGAGGGTGTGGAGAGGTAGGCTGGAATAAGTATAGTAATAACAATGTGAATATTTGTTGAGTATCTACTAGGTGTCAGGTATTGTCCTAAATGCTTCACTTGTATTAATGCAGTTTCATAATGCAGATTATGAATATCAGATAAAGTAGGTAGATGGGTGCTAATTATTATTACCGTCATGTTATAGAAGAGGAGATACAAGAACAGAGAAGTTAAGTAACTTGCCTAAGGTCACACAGCTAGCAAGTCGTGGAGCTAGATGTTGGCCTCAGGTAGTTTGGCTCCAGAGACCTGCTCTTAACTCTCTCTCTGAGATGTATCACTGCATCTCTTCCAGAGCGTTGTGGACACATTACACTGCAGCACAAATAAATTAGCTTTCCAATCTTAAATGATCGACACCATCTCCCCCCCACAAAAAAAAAGTCCCGCCAATCTTGTTCTCTCATTGTTTCCTTATGAATCTCCTTTCCCCAACAAGGGCACAAGCCCCTCCTAGTAGGATCTGCCTCTCAGGGTACCTCCCCTGCACCCTTTTGTGACCCATCTATAGGTGGACCCAGCCCCTGCAGTACTTGTTGGATGAAAGCGTTGACTGAGGCCTCACCACAAGTCACCCAGAGGCCGGCCAAGTGGCAAGTCTGAGTGTGAAATTTTCCAAACCGCTGCCTCAGCCGGCTTAGCCCTGAGTCCGGCCGCCCCAGGAAAGATAAGCTCACGGCAGGGTCTACCCAGCGCCTCACGGGCTCTGAACTGTGACCAGTGCTGGGGTCCCTTCCAAATCCCTAACTCGAAAAACCTGTCTGTGAGCCCCGACCACGGAGCGTGTCCGCCACGCACGATCAGTGCTAAGGAATGGCGCCCGAAGCTGGCTCGGCTGTAGCCCAGGCCCCAAAGCAGGGCCCGGAGCTGAGGGAGACACAGCCAGAGCCGTCTATGGGGACTACGGATGGAGCCGCAGGCCAGACTGATTAGCAAAGGCAAGGCTGGGGGATGGAAGCCCAGCAATGATACTGAAAGGAGATGCTCAGGTTCAGGCCCATTGGGCTAGAGAGGAGTGGAGGCCCCCACCCCCCAAGACATTGGAAAGGTGCTGTGGACAGTGCTTGGGTTCTCCGGATTGGTTGCTGGGGGAAAGGAAATGGACAGAGGGAAGGAAGTGGGGACCCAGACTTGTGTGGCTGGAGGAAAAGTGGAGCAGTTCTTGAGGTGGGCACTGCAGAGGGGAGAGAGTGAGCTGAGGGACAATGGAAAGGGCAACTGGGAAAGTGTGGATTGTGAGGGGTCTGGGGCCACCCAAGCAGAGATGTCCAACAAGCAGTTGCCCACTGGCCCACTTTTAGAAGGGAAGGCAGGGCTGAAGGTCAAGCCTTGGATTCCATATTCACTGGGTTGTGAGTCAAGGCTTTGGAAGGGAATGAGATGGCCAAGGTGAACAGCTAAATCCAGTGGAGAAGGGGTCCAGAAGGGTCTTGGAAGGAGAGGGCTCCAGCTGGTGATTAAGAAGAGTTAAAGGACAAACAAATGAAAGTTAAGTGGGGTGGAGAGAAGCCAGCAGAGAAAACTCACAGAATTCTTGGGAGTTGTGTAGTTCAAGAAGCAGAAGGCCAAACCAGAGTTCAGGCCGGATGCACACAGAGAAAAGGCCACTGGGTATAGAGAGCAGGGCACCCACCCAAGAGTCAAGTGACCTAGAGAATCTTCTCCCAAGCATATGCCAAAGAGAAAAAAGTCCATGCATCATATCAACCAAAACATGCGTACAAGAATGTTCATAGCAGCTCTATTCATAACAGCTCCAAGCTGGAAACAACCCAAATGCCCTTCAATTGATGAATGGATAAACAAATCATGATATAGGCATACAGTGGAATTGTTTCAGTAATAAGAAAGGAATGAACTTCAGCTACATGCAATAACATGGATGAGTCCCAAAAACATTAGACTGAACAAAAGTAGCCAGACTCAGAGGAATACCCACCGTTTGACTCCATTTATATTAATAAGAAGTTCTACAACAGGCAAAACTAACTTACAGTGATAAAGGTCATAATAACTGAGAGAATGGGTAACTCTCCTGGAAGGAATATGAAAGGACCCCCTACGGAACTGAAAATATTTTAGGTCTTCATCTGAGTGGCAGCTGCATGAGTGTATACATATGCAAAATTCATCAAGCTGTATACAGCTGTTTGTAAATTTTGTCCGAATAAAAATGTAAAGTTAAGAAAAAGCAGAGACCATGTGAAATCATAGAAAATGATGGAATGGGACAGTTAAAGAATCAGTCCTTCCACTGAAACAACCATAAGTTGGCAAAGATTGACTTAATCAGCTTTTTTGGGACTCTGGAATCTAATCAGCTACCAGGAAGATGCTTAATGAAGAGAAAGGAAAACAATTTCAGCAAGAGAACACTGAGACATTTTCACCCACCTGACCCTCGTTTCTCATTCTCCAGCATGGTAGCAGCTATGGGGATGACAGCCTGCATTCCTGGTGTAACTTGCTGATGAAAAGGGGCTAATACAGACCTTGTTCTTAAAAACTGTAATTGTGTGTTTTGACCTGACTGGTGGATCCCTGAGGAATGGCTCAGAAGCTGACTCTTTTTATGCGCTCCCTCCTCAACACAAACACACACACACATACACACCTGGAGTGACTTTCCAGGCAGCAGCAGCATCTGTGGAAGGATTTAAAGTCATATATACTTCATGCCCTCCTGGGGCAAAGAATGGCAGATGGGACAAGTGGCTGACAGAACCCAAAAAGCCCAGGAAGGAGAAGAGAGAGAAGGATGGTTATTGGGGGAATAAGAGCTCAGAAGGGCCACTGCACATACTGGGAAAACAGAGCGCAACGTGCATGCCCAGGATGTAATGAATACTCAGAAAAGACCTGAGATGTCCTAGGTTCCACTTCTGATGACTCTGTGGGCTCTGCACCAGCAGAAGGTGAAGTCTAAGGTAGAGTTGTAGGCAGCATGGCTTAGTACTGAAAGAATGCCCCAGCTCAGAGCCAAGCTACAAAGACCAAGAGAATACTATTGTTTTTTCTTTTTGGCCCAGGCATTTAAGGAAATCTCAGGCAGGTCACCTGCTGACCACTGAGACAGTAAAATAGAGATTTTAGAGACCACACACAGCAAGGAATACAATATTTGCAAAAATAGTTTAAGTCACTAAACAAATGGGCATCAAAACCAACCAAAGCAAACCCTGGGGAAGAGAGAAAATCTGATTTGCAGAGTTACTACATTATAATATTCAAAATGCCCAATTTTCGACAAAAATTATTAGGTATACAAAGAATCAGGAAAGTATAGCTCATTCATAGGAAAAAATATTAATCAACAGAAACCATACCTGAGGAAGTCCAGTCATTAGACTACTAGATAAAGACTTTAAATATACTCAAAGAGCTAAGGGAGGGACTTCCCTGGTGGCACAGTGGTTAGGGATCCACCTGCCAATGCAGGGGACACAGGTTCGAGCCCTGGTCCAGGAAGATCCCACATGCCATGGAGCAACTAAGCCCGTGTGCCACAACTACTGAGCCCACGTGCCACAACTACTGAAGCCCGCACGCCTAGAGCCCATGCTCCGCAACAAGAGAAGCCACCGCAATGAAGAGTAACCCCTGCTCACCGCAACTAGAGAAAGTCCGCGCATAGCAACAAAGACCCAACGCAGCCAAAAATAAATAAATAAATAATTTAAAAAAAAAAAAGAGCTAAGGGAAACTATAAACAAATAACTGAAGATATTGGGAAAACAATAGATTAACAAGATAAGAACATAACAAAGAGATAGAAATTACTTTTAAAAAGGAACGAAATAGGAATTCTAGAGCTGACATGTATGATATACATATATTTGAAGTGCTGAAAGAAAAAAACTGCCAACCAAGAATTTTATACCCAGCAAAACTATCCTTCAAAAATTAAGGTAGGGCTTCCCCAGTGGCACAGTGGTTAAGAATACACCTGCCAATGCAGGGGGCACGGGTTCGAGCCCTGGTCCAGGAAGATTCCACATGCCGCGGAGCAAATAAGCCCGTGTGCCACAACTACTGAGCCTGTGCTCTAGAGTTCACGAGCCACAACTACTGAAGCCCACGTGCCACAACTACTGAAGGCTGCATGCCTAGAGCCCGTGCTCTGCAACAAGAGAAGCCACCGCAATGAGTAGCCCGCGCACCGCAATGAAGAGTAGCCACCACTCGCTGCAACTAGAGAAAGCCCGTGCACAGCAATGAAGACCCAACACAGCCAAAAATAAATAAACAAATAAATAAATTTATTTTTTTAAAAATTAAGGTAAAATTAAGACATTCCCAGATAAAACCTGAAGAAGTTCATTGCTAGCAGCCCTGCTCTATGAGAAATGTTAAAGGGAGTCCTTCTGGTTGAAACGAAAGGACATGAGACAGTAATTTGTGGCCATATGAAGAAATAAAAAACTCCAGTAAAGGTAACTACGTGGGTAATTATAAAAGTCAATACATTTATAATTCAATATTTTTAGACTCAAGGACACAAGGAAAAGGAAGGAAAGAAATGAAAAAGATTTTCCAGGCAAACTTTAAAAGACCAGGGATGGTTATACTAATATGAAATAAAACAAATTTTAAGTCAAAAACTGTTACAACAGACAAATAAGGACATTATATATTAATGAAAGGGTCAATTCATCAAGAGGATATAACTATTATAAACATTTATTCACAAAACAGAAGAGTCTCAAAATATATAAATCAAATACTGATAGAATTGAAGGGAAAAATAGACAATTCTACAATAAAGTCGGAGACTTCAATATGCCACTTTCAATAATGGATCTAGACAGAGGATCAATAAGGAAAAAGAAGACATGAACATTATAACACAATCGGGCCTAACAGACCTACATAGAACACCCCAGTAAACAACAGCAGAATACACATTCTTCTCTAGGGCACAGGGAACATTCTCCAAGATAGACCATATGTTGGGCCACAAAATGAGTTTCAGTAAATTTTAAAAGACTGAAATCCTATCTTCTCTCACCACCATAGAATGAAGCTAGAAATCAACAACAGAAGGAAAACTGAAAAATTCAAATATGCGGAAATTAACACAATCTTAAATAACCATTAGGTCAAAGAAGAAATCAAAAGGCAAATTAGAAAATACTTACAATCCATGTGGTGATGGCCCGCTCTCCCGGGCCGGGCCTAGGCCACTGGCGAACGGGGCCGCTCTTCTCGCTCGTTCTGCCCGCGGGCCCTCGCCTCTCCTCCCCGCCCGTTGGTGGTGTGTGGAGGGCAGGGGAGCGGCACCCCGCTCCAAGCTCAGCCCCTGCCGCACGGCTTCGGCGGGCCAGTCCTCTGACGCCTCAGGCACTCTCGCTTAGCTTTCTCAGCGAGTGTCTGGCGAGAGGCGCTCCCTGCGGAGGCTGAGGACACGCCCAGCCGCAGCGCTGCGGCTCCCGTCAGCACGTGCGCGTGTCCCGCCTGGGCCTCCGTGGTGCCCCTGGAGCGGTCCAGGTCGTAGTGCCAGCGGCGGAGAGTTGGCGTCGTTTCCCTTTCCCAGCGAGCCCCTGGCGTCCCCACTGCAGTGGTGCATCCTGTGAGCAGCTCTCTTGCGGGGTGGAGACGGTAAGGGAGACACTCCTGTCTCCCTTATTGCGGCCAGGTGCCGCCTCCTCACACGGTCCTGTGTTCTCCCTTCGCCCAGGTTGCACGTGGGCGTGGGAGTGATCGTGGTGGTCTGGGTGATGAGAAGGGGGGCAGTCACACTTTTCAGATGAGACCCCTCCCCCGTGAGGCAAAGGGAAGAGCCTGAAGGCAGCACAGGCTTTGCCACACCGCAGACCCTCCCTCCTTGCCAGGGCGAGAACCGGCGGCTCTGGGAGCACCTCTCGGTGCTACCACCCCGCAAAGCGCCCAGTAGCCACCATGGTGACTGCCGCAGCGTGTGGGCAGAACCCACCCCCCGACAAAAAAACAAAAAGAAAAAGAAAGAAAGAAGGAAAATAGAGACAAACAAAATGAGAACATAGCATACCGAAACATATGGGACATAGCAAAAGCAGGGCTCAGAGGGAAATTTATAGCAGTAAATGCCTATATTAAAAAAGAAGAAAAATCTGAAGGATAATCTAGTTCCTTAAGGAACTAGAAAAAGAAGAGATAACTAAACCCAAAACTAGCAGAAAGAAGGAAATATAGGAATTAGAGATAAATGAAATATAGAAAAATAATAGAATCAACAAACCCAAAAGTTGGTTCTTTGAAAACAACAATGAAATTAACAAATCTTTAGCTAGCTTGACTAAGAAAAAGTAGGGGGCTTCTCTGGTGGCAGTGGTTAGGAATCCACCTGCCAATGCAGGGGACACGGGTTCGAGCCCTGGTCCAGGAAGATCCCACATGCCACGGAGCAACTAAGCTCGTGCACCACAACTACTGAGCCTGCGTTCTAGAAGCCATAGACACTAGAAGAAAACTACAGACTAATATCCCTTATGGATTTAGATGCAAAAAAACTCAATAAAATACTAGCAAACTGAATTCAGCAGCATATTAAAAAATTATACATCATGACCAAATGTGATTTCTCCCTAGAATGCAAGAGTGGTTCAACATATGATAATCAAGCCAAGTAAAATACCACATTAATAGAATGAATTTCTAAAACATGATTATTTCAACTGATGCAGAAAGAGCATTTGACAAAATCCAACACCCTTTTATGATTAAAAAAAAAAACACTCAATAAACCAGAAATAGAAGTGAACTTCCTTAACAAGATAAAGGCCATGTATGTAACTCAGAGCTCAAGGCTGAAAGGCTGAAAGTTTTTCCCTAAGATTGGGAACAAGACAAGGATGCCCACTTTTGCCACTTCATAGCATAGTACTAGAAGTTCAAGCCAGAACAATTAGGCAGGAAAATGAAATAACAGGCATTCAAACTGGGAAGGAAGGGGAAAAACTATCTCTAGTCACAGATGATATGGTCTTATATGTTAAAAATCCTAAAGAATTCATACACACATGCACACACACAACTATAAAAGCTAATAAATTTGGCAAAGTTGCAGGATATAAAATCAACTCACGAAAATCAGTTGTCTTTCTATACACTAACAATGAACAATGCAAAAAGACATTTAAAGAACAATTCCATTTACAGTAACATCAAAAAAACCCCAAAGACCTCTTAGGGATAAATTTAGTCAAGGAAGTGCAATTCCTATACACAAAAAACTACAAAACATTGATGAAAGAAATCTTAAAAGACCAAAATAAGTGGAAAGATATTCCATGTTCATGAACTGGAAGACTTGATATTATTAAGATGACAATACTACCCAAAACAGAATCAATGCAATCTCTATCAAAGGCCCAATTACGTGGTTTGCAGAAATGGAAAAATGCATCCTAAAACTCATATGGAATTTCAAGGGACCACAAATAGCCAAAACAATCTTGAAAAAGGAAAACAAGGTTGGAGGCCACACACTTCCCAATTTCAATTACAAAACATATTACAAAGCTACAATAATCCAAAAAAAAAAAAGAATGATATACTTAGGATTGGATCATGTCACTGTAGGTAAATTATACCACAATGAAAATAAATTTTTTAAAAGACTTGCCAATACCAAGTGTCAGTGAGTATTTGGAGCTTTCATACATTGCAGATGAGCATGTAAAATGGTGCAGTTGCTTTGGAAAACAATTTGGCACATTCTTATAAAGTTGAACATACCCTTACCATATGACCCAGTGATCCCACTTCTAAGTAGATTTCCAAGAGAAATGGAAACATATGTCCACACAAAGGATTTTTTTTTTTTTTTTTTTTTAATGGCTGTGTTGGGTCTTCGTTTCTGCATGAGGGCTCTCTCCAGTTGTGGCAAGCAGGGGCCACTCTTCATCACGGTGCGCTGGCCTCTCACTGCTGCGGCCCCTCCTGTCGCGGAGCACATGCTCCAGACGCGCAGGCTCAGTAATTGCGGCTCACGGGCCCAGCCGCTCTGCGGCATGTGGGATCTTCCCAGACCAGGGCTCGAACCTGTGTCCCCTGCACTGGCAGGCAGACTCTCAACCACTGCGCCACCAGGGAAGCCCCACACAAAGGATTTTATACCTATGTTCATGACAGCTTTATTCAGAACAGTCAAAAACTGGGACTTTCCCTAATGTCCATCAACAAGTGAGTGGATAAACAAATGGTGTCTCCAATGGAATACTAGTCGGCAAGGAAAAGGAATTAGTTACTGATATACTCGGCAACATGGATGAATCTCAAAGCATGCTGAGTGAAGAAAGCCATAGAGAAAGGAGTACGTGCTATATATAAAACTCTTACAAAGGCAAAAGTGGCCAATAGTGACAAAAAGCAGGTCAGTGTTTGTCTGGGGTCAGATCATAAAGGGGCAGGAGGGAACTTTCTAGGGTGGTAGAAATGCTCTACAATCTTGATTGTAGTGGTGGTCATGTGAGTCTATACAACTTGTCGAAACTTATGCAACTTGAAATGGAGGCAGTTTATTGTGTGTCAATTAAACCTGAGTAAAGGTGAGGGGTTCTTTTAAATTAAAAAATTTTAATAAATTAGTTTAAAAAGAGAGACAGAGAGAAAGTTGGCTGACGGGCTGGAGTACAGGTTGGCGTCCAGGCCACATGTGAAGTCCATGAGTGAAATCCACATGTGGAGTTTGGGCCACATGTGAAGACTTTCCTGACACACATCTCCTCAGATCCTCCTCTAAGGCTCCTACAGATGCCTGGGACCCTGGACCCCATCTCCCACCTCCAAATGCCCACTGGGTGTGAGGGCCTTGGCAGTAAAAAGTGACATTTCCCGTACATTCATTCATGTGTTCGTTCAACACACATTTGTTGTCTACTGGGTGCTAAGTCCCTCCTGGCACTTAGGTTCTCTATTCAGTAAACAGAAACAGATCCTTCTTCCTGAAAAAGGATATTCATAAAATAATTTTAAAATGTGATTTGAAGGTGTTGAAACAGAATACTGTAAAAAAGGGGTGGGACAATTGGTTTTCAGAAGGTCCAAGGGCTCCTCTGAAGAGGTGACAATTTACACCAAAGCCCACAGAGGAGAAGTGCCAGCAGGGGGCCTCCCCACTGCTGGTTCTGCAGGGCCCATCACTGGTTCTGGCCCAGAGCAGGTGCTTGATAAATGGTTAGGAATACAAAGATGCCTTGCTTAATAAATGAACTTTTAAACATCTTTATTGAAGTATAATTGCCTTACAATAGTGTGTTAGCTTCTGCTTTATAACAGCTTTATTAAAAAATAAAAAAATTAAAAAAAAAATAAATGAACTTTTAGGCAATGTATCAGTCAGATTTCTCCGGAGGAACAAAACCAGAGAGAGACAGAGAGAGGCAGAAACAGAGAGAGATCGATTTTAAGGAATTGGCTCGCAGGACACATGGCTCCTGGGTCATCCTGGGGAGAATACAGCCATGGCAGGAGCAAAAAGCCGCCTTACTAGACTCAGCCACAGCCTTGGGCCCTGGCAGCCCTGCTGAGGGCCCCTCAGATGGAGCAGGTCCCAGAGGAAAAGGAACTACCCGCTCCCCCTGCCCAACAGACTACCCAGCCTGAGAGGAAGCGGGCAGGTCAGAGGCTGCAACGATTGCCCTCGCAACCTGGGTTGTCAGCAATCAGCCAATGAGACGTGTCCATGGACGCCCTACCTAGACCCCTCTGCCCACCTGAGTTCGTCTGCTGCTGGCGAGCTCCTGGCCTGAGGATGTCTTCAAGCTCTTGCCTCTTTCTTCTTCTCTGCCTGCTGGCTCTCTGACACCAGAAAACTTGCTGGGTGCCACCCAGAAATGCAGGGGGCTTGATGCCCCCAGAGAGCAGATAAGTGCCCCAGCCTCCCTAGAAGTGCTCTACAGTTAATTAAAAGTAAATAAAAGTAGAAATACATTTCTTCAGTCGCACTAGCCACATTTCTAGTACCCAGTAGCCTGCATGCGGCCACTGGCTATCATATTGCTCAGAGTAGACTTAGACTATCCCCAACATGACGGAACGTTCTATTGGGCAACAGTGTCTCAGAGGGTCCGCAGGGGGATGGAGCCCCAGCTGCCTGCTCGTGTTGGCTTTTCTCTCTTCCCTGTCTCCCCTCCTGCAACCTTACCTGTGCTTCCTGGAAGCTTCTCCCAAATAAAAGACCTGCACCCAACACATTGTCTCAAGGTCCGCTTTCTGGAGAACCTACATCAATGCACCTGTGACATCGGTATGAGGGCAGTGAGGGTGACTCAGCCGCCACCACCTGAGAGCCCTAGAAGGATCTGAGGGACCCTGTTCCTAACCTCTGTCCTTCCCCCACCCCCATGTCTCCGAAGGTGACACGTGGAGGGACACACAGAAACCAACGTGCAGGGAGATCAATAGCCCTGAGATCTGGGGGTGAGCATCCCAGCCCCTTGTGCTCTAAGTGGTGGCAGTGGGGGTCGGAGCCCCTGGTAGTCCCTTCACCCGAGTCCCACCCAAAGGTCCCCTGCGCTGCCTCTAGCTGGACACTTAGGCACCGGCTCTGCAACCCAGCGGCTCAGGGGTGAGCATCCCCCTCGAGGGGAACCTGCACATTCCTAATGAGGACCCAGAGGCTCAGAGAGGGGAGGTGATTCTGAGAAGGCCACACAGCTGCTGAAGAGCTGAGCTGGCTCCCAAAGCCAGGTCTCCTGAGACCCTGGCCCTCACTGTACCCCAACGCCACCCCCGGGGCTCTGGGGCAGACACGGGGATCATAGTTTGGGTGATGCAGGCTCAAGGCAGAAGAGGCTGGCACTTCCCAGCTGGGGGTCTCTTTCAGAGCCCCAGGCCCTCCTCTGGGAGGCACATGCAGTGAGCAGATGGTCTCCCCTTCCCTGGTGAGCCGCCTTCATTCGGCTTGAAGGCACACAGCTCTCAAAGCCCTAAGCAGGCTGCTCCATGGAGCGGGGAGTGACCGGGAGCAGGGGGACATCCTGGGACAGGGAGTCCCGACTACCTCACCCTTCACCCCTCACATCCCCTCCCTGGAGTCTCCGGAGCAAGGCTGGACAGTGTGGCAGTCGGAGAGCTCTGAGCCATGAATGTTGTCCCCAGGGCACTGTCAAAATTAAATTAACATTTTTTTCCATTTCCCCATTGTTGCAAACATATTGAATGCTGTTGCACAAACTCCATTTCTCCACCGGCTCCTCCACCCCCTGGTCCTTCAGCCTGGGTTTCCAGGGCAGGCCTGGAACAGGGTGGGGGACGGGTCTCATGCCCCCTCCCCAGCCAAATCCTCAAAGACCCTGGTCCTCCAGAGTCAGAGCCAAGTGCCAGCCCAGGCATGAGCCCGTGATCCCCTGACCACCTACTCCTGCCTTCCACCGCTGCCAGCCCTCCTGGTTCCCAGGCACTCACCCCGCTCTGCCCCTCTCCCATGGGGTTAGAAATCCCAGAGGAGAATAAGTTTCCACACACCAGCCATCAGCCCATGGCAAAAATGCTCAGAACTCAGACCTACCAGGGCCCAGAGCCGCAAATGCTGCTGGGGCCTCAGATTGCAACATCTCAGCAGGGTCCCCAAGGAGAATGCCCTCCTGGGCTCATTCATTCATTTGTTCAGTAAGTTCGTGGTGAGCACACCCTCGGTTCCAGGCCGTGGAGAGACCAGAAGGGTGGGGTAGAGCCCTGCTCTCAGAGTTCACACTTGAGCGGGGAACACAGGCAGGCAGTGATGGCATACAGTGTGGTAAGTGCAGGTGCTGCAGGAGCACGGAAACCACCAGGAGGGGACTTTCAACTTGGACAGAGAGTCTGTCAAGAAAGGGAAGGAATGGGAGGTAAAAGATTAGAAGCAAGAATCAGTAGGGCCTGGTTGGGGGTGATGGGCGCTTGGAGGTGGATGGAATACAAAGCAGGGGTGTTGGGTCAGGCTGGAGGGATGGTCAAGGACCTGGCCACAGAGGGTCCCACGGGGCCTGTGGGCAGTGGGAAGCCAGTGAAGGGCGTTGCACTGGGGAGTGGCAGGGTCAAGCTTGCTTGTGCAGAAGCTCCCTCTGTCTCCCCGTGGAGGGCCAGCTGGAGGGGCAGAGACCAGTGATGCAGGTGTTGCAATAGTCCGGGCCAGATAAGATGAGCTCAGAATGAAGGCGATGGCAGAGGGGGGAGAACAAAGTCATGGGGTTGCATGGATTGGCCTTGGTCGATAAATGGGAACACGGGTGGGGGTGAGGGAGAGGGAGGCGTCTCGGGTGATGCCCGCATCTCTGCCTGAGAATCAGGGAGGTGGTGGTAGGGGTGGCTTCACTGAAAGGGGGAGCCTTGGGGAGCAGCAGGGCTGGGGGAGCCCAGACAGCTGAGTGCGAGGGCCTGTGGGTCACCCTGGTGGGTGCATCAGCTTGGTTCTGGACGTCCTGCCCTGGAGCCCTGGGGAGAGCTGAGCTGGCCATCCGATCCGGTCATCAGCCCCACTCTTTGATAATCAGGCTGCTGGACCCAGGGAAGAGGACGGTGAGACGAGAAGGGGGTCTGCTCTGACCACCAGCACAGGAGGAGCTCAGAGGGAGGGTCTGGGGAGGCAGGAAGAGACCAGGGTTGGCAGGGGTTTATGACAGGTGGGGCTGGGGTGCAGCGGGGTTGGGGAGCAGTGGCACTTAACCACAAGAGCTCCAGCATCCATCCTTCCATCCGTGGAGGACTGGGGACAGAGACCAGACTGGAGAGGGTTCTGGAGAGGGAGGACAGTGAGGAAGTGGGGAATGGGAAGTGTAGACAACCCTTTGAAGAAACTTGACTGTGGATGGATTGATGGAGAAAGTTCGGGGGCGAAGGTGAGGGAGGGTGGTACCCAGAGGGACTTTTTTCATTTGAAGATGAGGGAGAACTGAGAGGGGTGATGTGTAGGGCTAGGAAGCATTTGCAGACACGGGAGCGCAGGGAGATTTCTGAGGTCAGGAGGGCTCTGTGGCCAGCGGACACCCAGCACTCAGTGGGCAGTTTTTGGACAAGTGCGTGAGCAGGTACAGATGGCAGGAGCAGGCTTGGGCATCAGGCAGGCTCCCTTCGTGTTGGGAACAGAAGGGAAGGGAAGGCTGGGCAGGGGGATTTTGCAGACAGGGAAGCAGGAGTCTCCATGCGGTGGCTTCTGTGCTTGGAGTAAGGCCAGGGCAGGAGGAGAAGGAGGTCCTCCAGCACCCGTGCCCCCAATGCTCCGCTCCCCGCTCTCCATTGGCCGGGAGCACACAGACATGTTGGGAGGGGGGCTGGAACCGACACTGCCTGCCGTTGCCGCGTGGGACTGGAAGGGGCTCAGACCGAAGGCAGGGGGCCAGGGTTCAGCCCAGCCCAGCTCTGACTCCACACGTGACCTGGAGCAGAGCCCTCTGCCCCCTTGGAGCCTCCGCTTCCCCACCTGCAGAATGGGGCCTTGGCATCAACATGCTGTCGGAGGAGTGCAGTGTGACATTCCTTGAATCTCGCATTTCAGACCTGTGGAATTCCAAGAAGTCAATACTGCATAATTCCAGGCTTCTAAAATTCTATAACATAATTTCTGTGTTGCCACCAGGGATGGGTCCAGCAGACATCTCTCCCCTCAAAATTGCTCTGTCTGCCCATCCCAGCTGCCAGCTCTCCTTCCCTCCCTTTTCCCCATGAACTCTGGGCACGGCCAGCCTCCAACACGTCCCAAGCGAGCACTTGGCAGGCGGGGGCCGTGATTCATGCCCCTCCAGCAGGCTTCGTGGCTAGCCCGCCCGCCAGAGTATGCAAGACATTCTTGGCCCCGCTGTTTGCTCGGGATTAGCAGGGCGGGCGCAGCCTGGGGAGGCAGACTGTGTTCTCTGTCCTCGGCGAGGCGGGGTAGGGGGGCATCAAGGCACAAGCGTGTCTGAAGTGGCCGCCAAGCTGGCCAGGGAGGGAACATGGCCCCGTCAACCGAGGCCACGTCTGGGACCCAGACGGCAGGGCTGGGGTGGGGACATTCAAGGAAGGCTGCCTGCCACCTGCTCCGTGTCCAGGGAATGAAGAAGGGCCAGGAGTCGGGGGCAGGCAAGGCTGCTCACCCCCACCCCCAGCCCCTGTATCCGTCCATGAGCCCCTTCCAACCCCCAGAAACGGCCTGCCCTGCAGCGGCCTGGTCCACCCCACCCTGCTGCCCGGACCCCACGCTTGGCTAAGAACCCGAAGCTTGCTCCTGGATGGTCAAGGAGCTGACACTCAGCTGCCTCCCGTCTCTCTCCTCGCATCAACTTCAGGTCTCCCTCCCCACTGCCTCCTTCTAGGACCGTGCCTCCATCCTCAGACTATCATTACAGAACAAGACTATGTCTCCCTAAAAGTAAGCCTCCCGAGTCAGGGCTATGTACACACACACACACACACACACACACACACACACGTTGAGACAGTGTCCTAGGACAGGGCCTTGCCCCCATCAGACCATCATCCCAGACCAGGGTTGTAGCTCCCCCATCAGATCAGAATCCCCAAGTCTCATCCCTCCCTCAGTGGTGACAGTAGAGGGTGGGATCGGGGACCACGGGCTGCCCAGAGAAGAGAGGTGAAGGAGGTTGCTAGGTCCCCGAACACCCTCGGGCTCACCTGGTCCCCTGAGGAATCTCTGTGCCAAGGACAGGTATAAATAGTTCCCGACTTGGGGCAGGAGGCCTGGGCTGGACCGGTTAGGGAGGGGAGGCGTCCTGGGGAGGTGACTCCGGAGAAGGGTCTGTGGGCAGGGAAGGCTGAGCGGGGGCAGCTGGCAGCTGTTTTACATCTGATGAGGGGAAGCCCCCTCCCTTGCAGGCTGGGGTGAAAACGCCTCCTCCTCCTTCTCCAGGGCTCAGCGGGGCTGTCCCGAGCAGTCTTCATCCCTGACCTGGGGCTCTGAGACGCCCTGGGGGCAGAGGAGAGGGCTCAAGCTTTGGGTCAGACCCACCTGAATCTAACTCCTGGACCCACCCTTTCACGATTCGACCTTTCTGAGGCCAGCTTCGCTCATCTGGAAAACAGAGAGAGTAACCCGTACCCTGGGGGTCCTTGAGGTCAGCAGGCAACATTTGTGAAACTCCTGGCAAACACACAGCTGGCCCGGAATCCACCGTGGTTTTTCCCTCGGTTGGCCACAGGTAACTCCAAGTGACAATGGGGCCAAGACACAGCAAACGATGGATGCGAGTCCGGCCTGTGCCTCATCCCATGTCCAGCTGCAGGTTCTCCAGGAAGTGGCTGAGACAAAGCAGAGTGGCGGGGCGGGGAGAGAGCTGGCTGGCCTTGGGAGGGACGGCCTCGGTGGCCGAGGGAGAGGACGGGCCCCCTCCAGCAGGAATTGGAATCCCTGGCACCTCGGGGCTTTCTCATGAGTCCGTTCTCTCCCCAGACTCTGGCCAAACGCCTGGTCAAGGCCTCCCTACACAGGGCAACGCCAGCGTTGACCCAGACATGGTCGTCCCTCCTGGAGCCCTGGGACCCAAGGAGAAGTCAAAGCCCACAGTGCAGCGGGGCAGAACTGGGCAGTGGAGTGTCTGAAAGTCACGCCTGGGAACGAGGGACCCAATACCAGCCCAGGACGGATGAGGGCAGGGCAGGCCATTCCCAGCCTCTGGGAAGAGCCTGGGCCTGTCGGGGATGGGAGACCCAAAGTTTGGGTGCAAGGCCCCGAGTAGCATATCATGTTGGCCAGAGCCTCTGGGCCTAGGGGACACAGCATGGGGCTCAGGAGTCGTGTGCACAGATGGGCAAGGAGTTACCTGACAATCGGAGGGTGGCTGGAATTACCCAAAACTGCAGTGAAAAAGGAAAGATCACAGGGGACACAGAAAGGGAGGTGTTACTCTTGCTCTGCCTCATCTTCTGTCCCCCGAGACTGGGAGACAAAGGACTGGGTCTAAATCCTGACTGTGCCATAGACCAGCCGTAACGCATTGGACAAGATAATGTGTCTGAGCCTCAGTTTTCTCATCTATAAAATGGGAGTGATGATAAAACTAAGGGCCATTCGCTGAGTCAGGAAAGCACCCGGCACTGGGAAATGGTAGCTGTGGTCCCCGGCACTGTAACATTCATCATTTCCAGGCCCCTCTGAGAAGAACCCAGAGGCCCCAGCTCAGGGTGGGCGGTCCAAACCAGAGGCCATAAGTTCCAGGCCCGGAGCCCCTGCTAGACAGGAGCAGGGGTCCTCAGCCCTCAGCACCACCCGAGTGGGGACAAAGAAGGGACAGAGGCCCAGCTAGAGCCGGCATGATTCCAGCCCTGGTCCATTCCTGATCCAAGCGCTGAGACCTCTCCCCACCGGGGCACCCGGCCAAGCCCCTCCAAGATGGGATCAGATCCGAGGACAGCTCAGCCAGGCCAGGGACAGAGCTCGCTCCCTGTTTAGTCCTTAAAAGTCCACCGGACTGAGCTCCTCTCCAGCAGCGGCGGGGGCCGGCATGGGCAGGGGCTGCATTCCCCGCATGCCATGGAGGGGGAGGCAGCCGGAGGTCTCCCCAGAAAGCGCCTAGCTCCAGGCCAGATCCTGGGAAGAGGCCACAGCACCAGGACCTAGAGCAGCCCGGCTGCTTGCTGCCCGGCAGCTTGGGGCTCCACTGAACATGCCTGGCAAAGCCAGCCCCAGCGTGGGGGGAGGGGGGGAAATGGGGGGAGAGGGTGCAGTTAGGATAGGACTTAATAAGAAGGAGGGGGACGGGGGGGGAGAGGGTGCAGTTAGGATAGGACTTAATAAGAGGGAGGGGGACGGGGGGGAGAGGGTGCAGTTAGGATAGGACTTAATAAGAAGGAGGGGGACGGGGGGGGAGAGGGTGCAGTTAGGATAGGACTTAATAAGAAGGAGGGGGACGGGGGGGGGAGAGGGTGCAGTTAGGATAGGACTTAATAAGAGGGAGGGGGACGGGGGGGAGAGGGTGTAGTTAGGATAGGACTTAATAAGAGGGAGGGGGACGGGGGGAGGGGGACAGGGAGGGGGAGGGGGTCAGACAGAGGAGAAGGGACTTAGTGATGGGGGAGGAGGTTCACGTGGGGTGTGCTCAGCAAGAGACCCAGGCCCTCCCTCCCTCCCTCCCTCCCTCCGCATCACCCTAGTCTTGTCTGGCTCTGCCACGCAGCTGTCACTGGGCCACCCACTCTAGGCCGTACCTCTGTCCTCCTGCCTGCCTGGCCCTGACCACCCTGCCATGTCCCTCTCCATCTGGGGCCTCAACGAAGTCCAGGACAGAACAGCCCAAGGTCTGGGCCCTCTCAAGACATCTCTGCAAAGGCCTGGGCAGTCCAGGCAGGGAAGAATTCAGGCTCCAGGCCCTGCTCAAGCTCTGAGGCCATAGTGCAGAGGCACAGGGACCCCTCCCTGGCATTGCTCTGTGGTTGGAGGGGACATGGGCTGAGAACCAGGTCACCACACACACGGAGACCCGAGCTACTGTGGGTCAGCTCCAGGTGTGAGCTAACCCATGGAGCAGCGGTCAGCTCTCTCTGGCAGCCCAAGGAAGCCTGCCTGGAGGAGGAGGCATGACCCTCAAGCTGGGCTTGAAGGAGGAGGAAGCCAGGGAAAGAGGCCTGGCTGTGGGGAGTGGAGGGGCCGTGCAGGGGCAGGTATGTGGCAGGCATGGCAGGGAGAAGGGCAAGTTGGAGCTGCAGAAGTGGACGGGCGCTGCCACGCACAGCCTGGCAAGTGTTGCCATGTGGGTAGGATTTCATCTTAGAAGTCGGGGGGCCATACAGAGGTGTGTAGTCAGGGACTTCCTGGGAGAGGGTCCTCTGAGGAGCAGAAGAAGGAAGAGGGGGTCCCTGGGAGCTATTCACCATAGGGTTACCCCTCTGCCTCCTTAGGCTGAGGGAACTGGACTCTGCCCCCCTTCCCACAGTTCGTCCATGGAGGGTGCCCTATAAAAGGGAGGATGGCTGGTTCGCACAGTCATCCTCAGGCTCTGTCCAAGATCAAGGGTGAGACGGGCTCCCAGGGCCCAAGTCCTATAAACCCCGAGGGGCTATGGGTCACGGGGGGTGAGGGTGTCATAGCTGAACCCGTTCCTCCCCTACCCTTCTCACCACACACACACACACGCCAGGAAGGCAAGTTGCCCTGGAAATACTCTTTAGATACAAACACTTCTTCAGGAGCTACCCTGGGGGGGAAAGGGGGAAGGAGCAGGCCATCTGGGAAGAGGCCAGGGGGTGGGGGACATGGAGAGACCCCCTCCTGGTCACCAAGTAGCCCTGGTCCCTGGGGCAGGTGGGGCTAGGGCTGAAGCTGCCTTTCCCACAGCCCAGGGGGAAAGCTAGAGGTGGCAGGAAGAGTGACAACAGAGGGAAGAGAGCCCTGGACCAGGGTCCCAAGGCCTGCATTCTACACCCGGCTCTGCTGCTGGCTCTGGACCTCGGTTTCCCTTATTTGTAAAATGGAAGCGTTGTCCTGATGGCTCCTTTGACCCTGGTTTTCCAGCTCCCATATTCTCGGCTGCTGTCAGGGCCTTCCCCAGGGGGAGAGGGGACCAGAGGCCCTTCCTGTCCAGCCCCTTGCAGAAGCCCCCCTCTGCCACCCGCTGCCCTACCAGGTGTGGCATGAGGAAGAGCAGCTTGTTGGGTACATGGGGGTGCCACCAGGGGGCCAGCGCTGGAGAAAAAGCGTGGAAGGACAGGGTGGGGAGGAATTTGGAAATTTTTAGAACCTTGACAGCTGGAGCCCCGTGAGTCAGTGGGGCAGATGGAAGTGATTAGGCGCTGGCGGGAGGTGTAGTGGGGCGGAGACGGGAACCAAGCGTGAGGGCTCAGAGCGCAGACCCCAGCGGGCAGCTTCCTCCCAGCTACACAGTCGCCACGGGCCTGGGGCTGCTGTGAGTGTCTGGAGGCAAGGCTGTGTAGCAGGTTCATGTGCTGGGGACCAGGAGGCCAGAGGCAGGACTCCCAGGAAAGAGAGAGGACCCCAGGACAGGAGAGAGGCATGGGACACAGGGTTGGGGGGCCTTCTGCTATTAGCTCCATAATACTTGCTGTCCAGAGGAGGGAAGTTTCTTGGTACCTGCCCCTTACAGCCTCTCCCCCCTCCCAGAAGGTCCTAGGACCTCCCCCAGTGGTAATGCAAACCCCCGCCCCAAATCCAATCATATACTCCCCCCCTCGGAAGGCTACTCTTGTGTCCCTCAAATCATATCTCATCTCTGGGCAAGGGGAAAGCAGAGAATAAGACATTTTCCAAAGAATTCCATTTTAAACCATTGATCGAGCCCCTCCTGAGCCAGACCTGTGCTGGGTTCTGGGGATTCTGAGAAAACTCACAGAGTCCCCGCCCTTACGAAGTGTCCGGTCAAGCAGGGGAGACCCACGGCCGTGGAGAAGCAGCAGAGTGCCTGCGAACAGTCCAGCAGAGCTTGCGTGGCAGCGCGCAGGGCAGGGAGGCTGTGAGGTGGGGGCCGCGGAGAGCCGGGCCTGGTCCTGGAGAGAAGCTGAGGATGAGGGAAGCCAGGAGGAGCCGGGGGCGGGGGGGACTCCAGCCCACCGGTTCAGGCCCTGAGATTAATGAGCAAAGAGGCCCCTGGTCTCCATGGAGCAGCAGGGTGGGGGCCAAATTGGAGCAGACAGAGGGGTCAGGACAAGGAGAGGAAGTGGAGGTGACGAGAGCCCAGCTGCGGGGGTGGGAGAGGGACGTGACTGGCAGAGGGGAGGCCTGAGCGGGAGGTGCTGGGAAGGTGGGGAACACCAGGCAAAGGCCCTCCAGGACGCAGGGCTCAGAGCCCTCCTGGCGCAGCTAGAGCCACGTTGGGACTGTCCCTTCCCCCTCTCCAGGCCTCAGTGGTCTCATGAATCCAAAGGGGACAAAGAATGCTGGCTCCTGCAGGCCGCTGCCTCCTGGAGACCCACCAGCGACTCCTCAAATCATCACAGCACTCAAACCTGAGCACGAGGGCTTCCCTGGTGGTGCAGTGGTTAGGAATCCGCCTGCCAGTTCAGGGGACACGGGTTCGAGCCCTGGGCCGGGAAGATCCCACATGCCGCGGAGCAACTAAGCCCGTGCGCCACAACTACTGAGCCTGTACGCCGCAACTACTGAAGCCCACGCTCCTAGAGCCCCTGTTCCCCAACAAGAGAAGCCACCGTGATGAGAAGCCCGCGCACCGCAACGAAGAGTAGCCCCCGCTCATTGCAACTAGAGAAAGTCCGCACGCAGCAATGAAGACCCAACACAGCCAAAAATAAATAAATAAATAATTTTATTTATTTAAAAAAAAAAAAACTGAGCATGATTGTGGCTCAGTGAACTCAGCCTTTCCCAAAGTGTCTCGTGGCTTCATTGTTCAGCAAACATTGGCCAATGGCCGCTCTCTTCCAGGCCCATGCCAGGCTCTGTGGTATGGAAGAAAACCAAGCTTGGTCCTGGCTGAGGGAGAGGGACAGACGGAGTGTCCTGGTTGCCATGGTTGCCATCTGGGAGGAGGGATTCCCTCCACCTGGGAGGTGGGGATGCCGTGTTAAAGAGGCAAGTCTGGCATAAGGGGCAGGAGTTTGCCAGGCAGGCCTGGGTAAAGAACTGTCAAGGGCATGGAGCTGGGGAGCGGGGGGCGGTTGGGGGGTCCACAGAGGGCCCCACAGAGGGCGTGAGGCAGGCCTGAGGAGAGGGCAGAGGTGGGCAAGGTCAGAACCTCAGCACCCAGGCTTTGTCCCTGGAGGTCATGGGGGGTTATCAAAGGTTTGAAGGAGGGACGATCAATGTTGTAGAAAGATCATTCTGATGGTCTATGTGCAGGCCAGGATAAAGGCCAAATTTGGTGGCCATGAATAAGAGGGACACAAGGGGAGCTTAGTAGGTGATATCTATAGGATTTGGTAACAGCATGTAGGGAATCTAGGTGGGAGAGGAAGATGTGTCTAGGAAGTCAGGAGGATGGACCTGCCTCAGGTGGAGATGGGGACAGCAGAGGAACAGCTGATCTGATAGCGTCGCTGAGCCTCTCTTGAATCTGACAGCTTTGCAGCATCTGGGACAACTCAGCAGAGAAGACCCACAAGGGCTCTCAGCACAGAGCTGGCAATGAAGGGTGAAGGGTCTTAAATAGAAGGCCAAAGAGCTAAAATTCTCTCACGGATCAGATGGGGGGCCACCAGATGTTTTAAGCAGGGAAGTGACAGCATCAGATTTAGAAGAATCATTTGAGCAGTGGGGAGGAGGCTGGCATGGGCAAAGAGAGATCAGAGGCAGGGAGACCTAGGATGAGGATGAAATGTCCCCCTAGAGGCCAGGGCCCCAGCAGTGGGTCCTAGAGCAGGCACTGGGAAGCCACTGACCTAGGCTTATGGGTCACAGGTTGATCTCACTGTTTACATAAGTTCTTTTTTTTTTTTTAATATTTATTTATTTATTTGGCTGTGCCGGGTCTTAGTTGCAGCATGTGGGATCTTCATGGCCGCGTGCAGGATCTTCGCTGTGGCACGAGGGATCTTTAGTTGCAGCATGCGAACTCTTAGTTGCGGCATGTGGGATCTAGTTCCCTGATCAGAGATCGAACCCAGGCCCCCTGCATTGGGAGCACAGAGTCTTAGCCACTGGACCACCAGGGAAGTCCCCATAAGTTCTTGACAAGTTGGGTGGTGGTAAATGATGCTTAAGCTGATGCTATAAGTCAAATCCTATTTTAAACGACTCAATTCAAAAATGAAATTAGAAAAACAATTTCATTTACAATAGCACGAAAGAGAATAAAATGCTTAAATATATTTAACAAAAGCAGCACAAGCCTTGCACACCCAAAACTACACAACATCATGGAAAGAAATTAAATATCTAAATAAATGAGCAGATATCCCATGTCTATGGATTGGAAGACTTAATATTGTTAAGATGACAATGTTTCCAAAAATAGATTCAGTGCAGTCCCTATCAAAATCCCAATGGTGTTTTTTGCAGAAATGGAAAAACTCATCTTAAATTCAAATGGAAATGCAATGAATCTCAAATAGTCAAAACAATCTTGAAAAAGAAGAACAAAGTCAGAGGACTCGCAATTCCTGATTTCAAAACTGACTACAAAGCTATAGTAATCGAGACCTTGTAGTACTGCCATAAAGATAGACATAGAGACCAGTAGAATAGAATTGAGAAATAAACCATTATGTTTACAGTTAATTGACTTTTTAAATTATTTATTTATTTATTTATTTGGCTGCGCCGGGTCTTAGTTGCAGCACATGGGATCTTCGTTGCCTCGTGCAAGATCATTGTTGCGGCATGCGGGGTCTTTAGTTGCGGCATGCATGTGGGATCTAGTTGCCTGCCCAGGGATCAAACCCGACCCCCTGCACTGGGAGTGTGGAGTCTTAGCCACTGGACCACCAGGGAAGTCCCTACAGTTAATTGATTTTTGACATGGGTGCCAAGACCATTCAATGAGGAAAGAATAGTCTTTTCAACAAATGGTGCTGGAACAACTGGATAGCCACAGCAAAAGAATAAAGTTGGACCCCCTACCTCACACCGTATACAAAAATTAACTCAAAATAGATTGAAGACCTAAATGTAAAAGCTAAAACTATCAAACCCTTAGAAGAAAACATAGAAATAAATCTTCATGACCTTGAATTTGGCAATGGTTTCTTGGATATGAAACGAAAAGCACAAGGAAAAAATAGATAAATTGGACTTCATCATAATTAATAACTTTTGTGCTTCAAAGAATACTATCAAGAAAGTGAAAAGACAACTCATAGAATGGGAGAAAATATTTGCAAATCATATTTCCAATGACAAGAGAATATGTTGTATAAAAGACTCCTCCCTGGTGGGGGTGTGGAGGGGGAAACCCCTTCTCCAAAGGTGAGAAGTGCAGGCAACCTGCCCCGCCCTTCAGGGAGTGAGTTTGCCCAGTGGGGATCTGCCCACATAGACAATTAGAGAAATGAGAATTAGGGGAGGGTGGGAAGAAGCAGGGACCCTTGCCCTCAAGGCAGCCACAGTTCTCTGGGGACTTGCTCACAAATTCCCCGAATTCCCCCATATTAATTTTAGAACAGTCCTCGAAGAAACCCGAGGAGGCCGGGGGACGGCCCGGCGCCAGTGTGGGCAGCTTTCAGAAAAGGGACAGCGTGAGGGAGAGGCTGTCTGGCGTGGCCTCCTCCCCCAGCCAGGCCTCGTCCATGGGAAGGTCACGAGAGGCACTAACCGAGGCCAAGCCCTGTGCAGGGCGCGGGCCCAGGCAACAGGCCAGAAGGTCCCGGGGGCCCGAGGCCTCGGTTCCCACTGACATCAGTGCAAGGTGTCAGGGGGCCTGAATCATTGGCGCCGGGGCCAGCGCCGGCCCCCCGCCCCCCGGGGAGGTAGAGCATAGCAGAGGTATGAGGCAGCCCGGCTAGGCAAGCGGCCCCTGGCTGGGCTGGACACGGTGACTGTTTTATAGAATTAGTGAGTGGGACCCGCCGCAGGAGGAGGTGGAGATGTCATCGTCCTGGATTCCAACAGGCTGCCTCTCCACCCCCGCCCCTTCTGATTCACAAAATTCATTCCAACAGCGAAGAGAGAGAGGAGCCTATCGACAGGGCCAGGGGGATCATAAACACGGGGAATATTAATAGCTCCAGCCAGGCTGCCGGGGGGCTAGGGGGCCTGCCAGAGGCGCTGACTTATTTAGTCTCCTCATTAACGATGTGGAAAGAAGAGCGCTTACCCGAGCCTGGGGCGGGTGCTGACCTACATCAGGGCAGGGATTGCCCAAGCTGAGGACAGACCACAGGGTCCCTCCAGGGATCTGTGCCCCCAGAGAGGATTCCCTTTTGTACTGCCAGGATGTCCAGGCCCCACGACCCAGCCAGGTGTGAGCTACGTACACCAGGAGTGTCCCGTAGCTACGCGAGGATGACTCAGTCTCCTTCCTGACCTGGGGGCTCAGGAATGACTCGTGTGTGTGCGTGTGCGTGTGTGTGCACACGCACACACACACATTTGCACATTTCTGACAACAGGATCGGCCACACCGTACCTCTCTCCAGCCAGGTGGGCCCAAGTCGGGGTACGGAGCGTCCAGCCACCCAGAGGCAAGTGCTGTCCAGGAGAGGATGGACTCTTTCCTGAACTAGACCCCTGACCTCCCTAGCCCTT
The DNA here is from genome assembly GCF_965194805.1 of Balaenoptera borealis. Classification (NCBI taxonomy): domain Eukaryota; kingdom Metazoa; phylum Chordata; class Mammalia; order Artiodactyla; family Balaenopteridae; genus Balaenoptera; species Balaenoptera borealis. The sequence continues at coordinate 79,192,321 of NC_138872.1, forward strand.
CCCCCCCAACCTCTTCCTGCAATGAATCAAGTCTAGGGATACTAAAAACTAGGAACTCAAAAAGACTCCATGCACGTGCAAACACACGCACGCACACACACACAAACACACACACATATACACGTGTCTTTTCACTCTGTGCACAGACTGTCCCTCTAAGGAGACCAGAAGTCCGAGCAGTGAGCTCACTCTGCCCCTCCCAAGTCCCTTAGGTCCTGAGAGCATCATTTCAAACAGACCCCCAGTATCAGGGGGTCACGGGCAAAGGAGTTTGTGAATAAGAGCAGCTGGAAAGGGTTTGTAGAGAGCCTGTTCACGGCATGCCCAGGGCCCACGGCAGATGGCCTGGGAGAACCGCCCCCGCCCACCTTCCAGGAAGCCCCCCAGCTCCCAGCTGCACGGCTGCTGGCTGCCAGTGCTGGGACAGACACAGACGGAGTGGGAATGGCAGCAGCTGGGGCTGGGAGCCTGCCGAGTCCCAAGCTGCAACGAGGGAGAAACCTGTCCAGCAATGAGATCAAGGAGATGGCACCAATGTCTCCCCAGGGAGCCTGGCTCCGCGTCCCAGGACATTCCAAACTCTGCGAACAAAACATGGGGTGGGAGGCCAGCCAGGCTGGGCCAGTGCCAGGTGGCCCCCCCATTCCCTCCCATCGCGGGGGGGGGGGGGCGCTGCCCAGCAGTGGGACCAGCTGGGAACAGAGTATGCACTGCCGGGAATGCTGCCCGCACAAGTCGCCTGGGGACACGGCGTCCGGTCACCTGCCACGTTCCCTCGGCAGGGTGCCACATGGGGATCGTCCGTCCAGCCTCTCTGAGCCGAGCGCTGGGAGGAGCCCTGTGGGCCACGGAGCCGGTGCATCCACCTGCACGGTGCTGTTCAACTCAGCAAACACCTTCAAAGCCGCGGTCGCGCTTAATTACCCTTGAAGGAAGCCAAGCCTGGCAGGTTTCCCCGTTTCTTCGGAAATGAAGGCCCAGAGTGGAATTTGCTTGAGACCACACAGTTATTGAGAGGTTGATGCAGATTCTCACCCAGGACTGCTGCCTCCCACTCCGAGTTCTTCCGGCCACACTTTGTCCTGACGGCAGGAAGCCACCAAGACCCTGGGCTCTGCGTGCCTGACCGACCCCCAGTTCCAAAGCAGAGCCTCAGAAATCAGCAAGTTCAATGCCTTCGTTCTATAAAAAAGGTAAATTGGGGTTTAAAAAAAAAAGACAAGGGCTTGCCCATGGTCAGAGGGCAACAGAGGTGAAGGTGAGATTCTGATGAGGATGCTCTCGGGTACCACGCCAGGCAGCTGATGCCAAGGCATCTGGTCAGCAGCCTGTGTCCATGGCTTGGAAGGTTGGGGAGTTGGGGGAAGGCCTCCTGGAAGAGGTGTTTTCCCCAACAGTCCAGTCCTCTGTGAGCCCATTCAGGGGAGCCCAGGTAGAGACAACAATAGATCGACAAAAGGAAAATTGCAAAGATGAATCAGAGGGTGAGCTATACCGCCCGTGTGACCTTGGGATGGTCACTTCTCCTCTCCAGGCCTCAGTGGTCTCATGAATACAAGGGGGCCAAGGATGCTGGCTCCTGCCAGATCACACAGTGACTCAGCAGCTCAGATACTCATGGCACAGCGCTCTGAGGACAAGCCCAGGGCTCCCAGATACCGACCACACTTAGGGGCCCTCAAGTTCTAGTGGGGCACCTGGGGAGGCAGAGGTGCAGGTTTTCCCTGCCTTAGCTGAGACGTGAGGCCTGAGGAGGGACCAGATAAAGCCTCAGAGATATGAACAGTCCTGGCAGGAGCCAGAGGAGCGATGAATGGACAGGGAATAGAAAGTATGGGTGTGGGTGGCTGACGTCAGCAGCTTGGACCATATTCCATAAATGACAGGAAACCAAGGGGATTAAGTAAGGCAAGGTCATGGTCAGGTTGACCATGGTGTGGGGGACCCTGGCCCACAGGAGTCATCGTACAGCCTGGCAGTGGCCATGAGGCTGCAGCAGAAATCGAGAAGGCTTGGAGCAAGAATCAGAGATTGAGGATTTTTCCTCTCCACACGCATCCTGGACTGTGGGCCCCTTGATGCCAAGAGAGGGGCTCTAGTGCCCAGGGCAGGCATCAGGAAGCAGGACTGGCCTGATGACCGTGTGCTGACCCTGAAAGAGCCTGGCCATCACAGCCCGCTGCCTGGAGGGGCCACCCCTGGGCTGGACTAGGTCACGCTGACCGAGGGTACAATGGCCATCTGGCTCCCTGGGCTCCTCCCAGCAGCCCCTGCTCGCAGCACAGAATGGTTCCCAGAAATCGGTGGTTCAAATGTCCACATCGAAGCGGGGCAAAGCATGAGCAAAGGCAGATTCGAGGAGGAATTTATCCATCCTGAGCCAGCAAAGGCTCACTGAGCACCTTCTGTGTCCAGGCTCAGGGCTGGTGTGGCGGAGGTCTCAGCGGGGAGGGGCACCCAGAGATCCATGAACAAGGTAGCCCCCAGGGGGACTGGGCAATGGGCCTCAGCATGGGAAGTTTCCAGAAGATCAGGGCCTTAGCCATGGAGAGGAGCTGGGAGGAAGGAGAAGGGGCAGGAGGGTCGGGGGCAGGAGCTGCTAGGGACAGCGGGAGAGCACGGGGTGCTGGGGTCTGCAAGTGAGCTGGAACAAGGGAGAGGGGTCGGGGGGAACCTCAGAGAGGGGAAGGGGCTCACCAGTCCAGCCCAACTCTGGTCTAGGACCAGGACCCTGGAGCCCATCTTCCCCCAAACTACGCATCTTGCCAGGTTTTGGTGGAGACACAGAAGCAGGGTTATGGGCCATTTTCACCTTTTAAAAACCACAGACATCCACACTGGGCACCGGAGTCAAATTTCTGGGAGAGAGAGAGGCCCTGTGGACGCTTCGCCTGACGTCAGTTAGGGCTTCTCTTTGTGTCTGCGGCTTTGACAGGAGGAGGCCAGATTAGGGGGCCGCGCTAAGAGAGCGAGAGAAGGAGCAGAGGCCAAGGGCAGCCTCGGTCTTCTGACCTGCCCTCCTGCGTGCAGAGGGCTTGTTGGGGTGTTCTGGAGCCCTGCTGATGAGCAGGGCAGGTGTCACTTTCTGGGCAGGTGTCAGGGCATCTGGAGTCCAGTGCCAGGATTGGGACCTCTTACTGACCCCAGTCCTGAGCCCTAACATTTAAGCCACGTTTGTCATGTGGGAGGCTCCACGCCACAGAAAGAGGCCCTTTGCTTACGGAGGTGGCACCATCGGCCACTAAGGGACAATAGATGCCTCCTTGGCTGCAGACCTTCCCCCAGTGGGCTCCCAGGAAGGTTTGTCCTGCCTGCCCCTCCTCCCTCCCCTGCCCAGGGCAGCCCCTCCCTCCAGGCCAGAGCTCTAGAAGTGGCCCCCACCCGCCATCCCCCCTCCAATCCTCTTGCAGATCCACGTTTCTGCAGGCTGTGTCCCTGGGCCCAGCCCAGGCATCAGGACACATTTTGCTGAAGAAAGAGCTGAAGCGGACACCCTCTCCAGCCGCCAAGCCCAGCCGCAGGCCTCATTCTGCCTCTGGCCCTGTTATGAGGCTTCAGGAGTCAGGGAACAGCTTGAGGGGTTCGGGGGGGGGGGTCACTGGGGGCAGGGAGACAGTGGGGAGGGGCCAGGGATCACCTTTAACACACACGTGCCTCAGTCAGCTCCACACACTGAGGACCTCGTCTGATGAGAGTCCGAGCCTTGACCCCAAACCCGGAGTGCCCAACACCCGCCCTAGGTGAAGCCCCACCATGACCCCAGACTGAGCCTGACACCAAATTGAACCCCAACTCCACTCTCAGACTGAACTCCAACCTGAAATATAGGCTGACACCTGAGCCCAGCCCAGGCTGAACTCTGACGTTAATCCCAATCCCAAATTAAACCTTGATCCTGACCCCGACCCCAAATTGAACCTTGAACCTGACCCCAAGGCAGAGACCTGGCCCGGCATAAACAGCTCAAGAAAGACTCCAGGGAGACCAGGACATGAGCCCCCAACCTCTCTGCTGCCAGGCTGGACAGCAGGTCCCTCTGAATGTCGGGGCCATGCAGGTATGGGGAAGAGAGAGGCAGTACAGGACTTTCAGGAATGGTGGCCTGACCCAGGGGGAGGTCCTGTTCCAGAAGGGACCATTCCCCTATGGCATTGAGCCTTCCTCCAAGGGGGACAGATCATGCCCAGCGCCAACTGGACCAGGGCCACACTCTACAGAGGGGGCTGTGCATGGGGCCCGCAATGTCTGGTCCTCACCTAACAGCAGGAAACACAAGGTTGGGGAGGAAGCGGTCCAAGTTCCCAGGGCTGGCTGGGTACTAGGGAACCTCTTCCTCCTCCCGGATGCCCTCTGGTCTCTGAATGAGGGGCCAGGACCCCAGGGAGGCCTGCCTGAGCCCCCGTCCGCATCGCCACAGTCCCTGGCCTCTCTTCTAGCCTCACTGTGAGAACGTGTGCTTGCAGCCGCCGGGAAAAGATCAGCACGAAGGAATGTGCTGTCCAGGGTCCAGCGGACAGGATGGGCCTGCCAGAGAGAGAGTGAGCGAGGAGAGGTCGGGGAGATGGGAGCCGGGAAGGAAAACAAAGATGTGCCAGGCGGCAGGCCAGGCAGCACTGGCCCAGCCATTGTTCCCAGACATACGGGTCAGGTGCATTGGGCCTGAGGCCGAATCCCAGCCTCCGCTCTGCGTGGCCCCAGACTTCCTAGGCCTGCCTGCCTCCCTCCTGCCCCAGACCTTGACCTCCAGGGCTGGTCCAGCCAAGGAAACGGACAGACTTGTCCTCTGCGTCCCCAACCAGCCTCCTGGGTCTCTGTCTGTCTTTCGATTCGTCTCCCCTCTCCCCGTTCAGGTCGAGGTCCTTCCACAGCCTCACTCCATCCAGACCTCTCTTGTGGAAGCTTCTGGTTTCAATGGCCTGGTAAGATAGTCCATAGGTGGGCTTTTATTACTGATAATAGCTTTGACCTCTCCCCTCTTTGTGGTCCCCAGACTCGTAGCATCAACATCACCTGGAAACTTGTTAGAAATACAAATGATCGGCCCCACCACAGACCTACTAAATCAATGGTCTGTGTTTTAATAAGCCCTGCAGGGCCCTGTGCTGCCCATTCAAGTTTGAGCACCACTGACTTAGAGTGTGATCTTGCCTGAGTCCACAAACGCTGATAGAAATAATAAGTAATTGAATGAATGAACAAGTGAGTGAATGAGTTTCAAGAGGCCTGGTCTTATCCCCAGGCTTGAGTTGAATGGTTCCTTCTTGCCTGGCTGGCGTCCAAGAAAGCTGCAGACGGGAAGAGTTCTGGGCTGAGCAGCTGCACTCCCTCTGAGGTGGCGTGAACTCTCAGACAACATCACCTGCAAAAAGCCCATCCAGTGGGCCTGGGGCCCAGGCAGATGGGAAAAGGAGCCAGAGTTGATGGGAGGAAGGGGGTCCAGCAGGTCAGTGGGATTTAGTGTCAGGAATCTGGGACCTGGGAACCAAGCAGGAGGGCACAGTTGGGGACATCCAGTAGCAGGCAAGAAGGTCCCCAGCACACAGCTGGGGTTCAGGACTCTTATGCTGGGGAAGAATTGATGAGAGAGGCCCTGGGAGCAAAGTTGAGCCTCCGTTATTAGAACCAGGACATAAAATTGGACATTGAACTTGGCTCCTTCAGAAATGTCCTAGCTGAGGTCAGGCCCGGCCCCAGAGTTTGGGGCAGAACTGAGCCTGCCAGTGGGGTCCAGGGACTCCAGCTGTCAGGAGGGGACAGGGAGCTACATGGTAAGAACCCAGCATGTCCTGAGTCCTGGTAACTCATCCCAAAATCTGCTCTTGGAATCAGATCTCTCCCGAAGCTGGGATCGCCCTTTCCAGAACTTCACACCAACTTGATGAGTGAAATGCAACTTCACAACTGCCTGAGTCTTGCCCAATCTTGGTCACAGATGACTGAATCATGACTCATATTTTCAAAATAAATTAGAGAAACGAACAAGGTCTGTCCTTACCTCCTTGTTCTGTCCACCTGCCAGCTCTTCTCCATTCAATGCCAAGGAAAAGAAGGCAAATCCTGTGGCCAGATCTCCACACTTGCTTGACACCAGGGAACCTCCATTGGCCAACTTCCTCCCATGTCAAAAGGATAATTTCCCACTCGACATGATAAAAGAAGCATCTTTACCCACAGCCACCATCTCTGCTGGGTGACTTGACATTTCTAGTCCAAGAATTCCTGAGGTGTCCTCAAAACCTGCATGGCCCAAAGTATGTCCCACTTTTCCTAGGAAAGATTTCAGGAGGAAAAATGGCACCAGTATCAAATAAGTATGGGAAACACTGCACACTGGGGCTCCTTCTTAGTAGAGCAAAGTAGACACTTAAAGGCTCTGAGAAGTCCCGCAAGAGAGAAGCCTGTCTGACTTTGTCAGATCCAGTGTTTCCCCAGCTTACTGGGTCCAGAATCTTCTTTTCTCTCCCAAAAGAACATTCCACGAAGCATCACTGGGGAAACACACTCAAAATGCAAAGCGGCATTGCCCACAGCCATCCTGACACAGAGGAGCTTCTTTCTGGAATTCCAGGGAGGAAAAGCAGAAGTCAGGGGAGCATCTTGTTAAAAGGCCCCAAGACAGAGAGAGCAGGGACCTTGGAGATCCACAGGGGCGGGTGGTCTGGGCTTTGGGACCTTACGGCAGCAGAGGGCTCTGGGCTCTCCCCGTCCCAGCTACTTGCCGAGCCACAGCTTCCCCATCCGTAACTCAGGCATTTTTTGAGACCTAAATAACATACTGCATGGACATCCCTCTCTCAACCTCCTGGAGGCCCCATCTTCATAGCCACCTACCCTGGAAAAGGTGTCAAAGAGCAGAAGCCTCAGAGGAGGGGCACGCTTAGCCGAGAGGGGAGGTCAGCTATCTGCTGCATCCGAAGAGAAAACCATGGCTGGTCTGGAAAACCCAGCCTGCAAGGAAATGACAGCATCTCCAGGCATCCCCTGGGGCAGGTGCAGCCTCATCCTTTGGCTGGACTTGAATCAAAGATCAATCCACCTGCCTCCCCAGCCCTGCCCAGCTGAGCCCCCTATTCTGTCTCCTCCTCGTTCCTCTGCATCCCCCTGGGCCTGACATGACCTCCCAAGCCCCACATGTGTGCTTTGAGGCTCCTGTCTTCTTAGGGATGGAGGGGAGAAAAATCCTGTTGCCGCTCCCTCCCTCCTGCCTAGACTTTTGGCTGCCTTCTGAAGCCGGACAATACAGGGAAATGTTTGCACCCAAACAACTCCGCTGCTTCGGGAACTGCCTGACCCTGCCCAGGAAAGCAAAATCCTGCAGCTCCACCCTGCTGCCCCCCCCCTCCCTCTGGGGACCAGAAACCAAAGTTAATGGGGTGGCCCAGCAGAGAGGTCACGAGAGCATAGGGGGTCACAGGCATCCCCGATGTGGCGAGAGGAGAGTTCAGGGGTCATCTGTCTCTAGGGACTGGAGCTTTCCTTCTTGCCTAAATCAGAAAGGGAGCTTTGTCCCTGACTGCAGAATATACAAAAGCCAGATTGTCAATATTTATCTGGAGAGCCGCCGCTCTGGATAAATCTGGCCTGAAGATAATGCAAATAGCACTTTGAGGTCACTTGAGAAATGTATTAATTCATTCAACAAGCATTTGCCGCACTTGGGTTCTAGGCCAAACCCCGTACCAGGCATTGAGGATCCAGGGTGGGTCACCCCCCGCCCTGCACCTCACAGTCTAGGGGGAGAGAGAGGCACCCAAAATGGGATAAGATGGCAGTTGGGGGCCTGCTCTGTCCCAGTTGAAGCTCCTGAGAAAAGCCATTCTGGTGTCGGCTAAAATAAGGGCTTGAGGGATCAGTGCACATGTGGGTGGGGCAGGCTGGGGGATCCCATCACCAAATGCACCCTCGGCCGTGGCCACCCGGCTCAGTAAGCCACAGGGGGGTCAGTGCAGTTTGTAAAAGCAGAGGTCTCCGTCCCCACATCTGATAAAGACTAAATGCCCTGGCGGAAACGCTTCCCATCCGGTCTGATTCTCCCCTCACCAACCCCAGCACAGCCCCCAGGTGCAGAACACCAGGTACAAGCCGACAAACGTGAAAAGCAACAAGGAGATAAAGCAGATGGAAATCGCCTGTGTTGTTGGCGCGGACACATCCGCGTGTGACACTGCCACGGGGTGACCTCCAGGCGTTCCTGCGCACAGACTTCGGGGCTCGTCCGGTTCCTGTTTCCAGCGCTGGCTGGGGGTGTGGGGAGGATGTCGGTGACCCCAGGCTCCCAACCTGACCTTAGTGGGGCTTGCACAGCAGCCTGCCTTTGAGGAAGCCCGGGCTGGATGGAAGGAGGCGGGAAGACGGAGGGGCGAGCCGCCTGCCGGGGGCAGCTCAGGTCAAGACAGCCAGCCTGCCTGTCACAGCCCCTTACGCCCACCTCCCCCTTGTGCCAGAGACTGTGTGTTTTTGTCTTTCTCCGGAGGGGGGAGGGGTGCGGCTCAGAGCCTTGAGTGATGAGTTAAGTGACAATGAATTTGCACCACATGGAGCCCAAGCTGAAGGGGTAAGTGCTTTGGTGAAACACAGCTGGGATTTCATCAGCCCCCATCCCCCAGACAGTACAAAAATAGTCTGGGCCAGGCCAGCTCTGACCCACAGGCCTGGCCCAATTTCACTGCCCCCTGTCCTGGAGAGAGGCTTGGAGTGGCCTCTTTCCCTGAATCTGGATTTCATAATCTTTCCTTGTTGTTTTGGTCGTCTGTTTGTTGACTGACCTGGTTTGTCTGGGAGGATTCACTCCCTCACAAGCTCCCTGCTGCTTGGCCCTGAAGAAGGGGAGAGGGGGAGGCAGGAAGACCTCCACCCCCCCAGCCCCACCCTCTCACTGTTGGTGACAAGGCCCACCAGCCTGGAGACTGGAAAGACTGCCACGGTCACAGCTCGGGAACTGGTCAGGGCGCCTTGTGGCCTGGACACAAGGGCGAGAGGTGAGCTTCACCCCAGCAATAGCTGGAAGGCCACGTCAACATCTCAAGTCCAACCCCACTCCTCGGAGGGGAAAACTGAGGCCAGAAGCAGGAAGTAAGTGATCCAAGGCACCAGAACCTGTTAACAGCACAACCAGGGTTCACCCCAAGCACCTGGCACCAAGGAGGTCTCCACAGTGTTGGTGGACTGAGAGCATGGTCAAAGCCCTTCATCCCAATCCTCAGCTCAGAGGGAGGAAACAGAGGGGAAGCTGGGCCCCCGGGCCGACGGAGAAGGAGGACAGGCCCCCACCACCCTGAACGCCTGTTCACCATAATCTCCTTCCCCCCAGATGTGAGTGGTGAGAGCTGCCCCTGACGGCCCCTCCCAGGGCTGGGAAGGAGCAGGGTCCAGAGGACAGCAGCCCCTAGAGGGAGAGAGATGCACCTGAGGTGAGGCCAGGGGCTGTTGGGATGGGGAACAAGGCAGGGACACCCCCAGGTGAGGGGCTGGAGACAGAGCCCTCAGCCATGGCGTCCCTCAGGCCAACTGACCAGAGCTGCTGACCTGACAGTCCAGAGTCACAGATGGAAACCTGGGCTCAGCCCGGATGCCTAGACCAGGGCTGGACCCTGCCATCCTGGGGGTCAAGGTGATGGCCCTGAGTGAGCGAGGCTGCAGGTCACGGCATTCAAAGGCCACTCTGAGGACCAGTCTCCTATCCTGAGCACTCAGGTCAGGTGACCAGAGCACCGAGACTAAGAGAGACCTGGTCCTGGGGACCAGGATGGGCACAGAGCAGGTGGCCCAGGCACTGGGACCTTGGCAAACAGCAGCAGAAGGGCCCTGGGTTCAGAGTGACCTGTGCTCTCCCCCAAGTTAATAACATAATGGATGTCAAAGGACAGCACCCCAGGGTTTGGGGAAGGGACGAGGGGCCAGGAGGGGCCACTGGAAGCCCACCTGGTGAGCCTGTGGGGAAAGCTGGGCCAGCTGGGGGGTCAAGCGAGGGCCTTCTGTGCAGCCCGAGTCAGGGGCCCTGAGCCCACCTCCCCTTCTCCCAACATTCTCAGCCTGCCCAGGGGCAGAGGAGTTGCTGTCAAGGCTGAACCAGCAGCTTCCTCCTCTTGCCAAGCTCAGCCGTGCAGAGGCAAGTTAATCTGGGTCTTTCCAGGGATCTCCTCCACTTTCTCCTCGGGCTAGGGGTCCCCCAGAGAAAGCCAAGACCCCTAAGACCACAGGATGGGACACATGTGGGTCCTTGTTGCCTTGGTCTCCCCATTCAGGGTTGGACCAGAGCACCTCAGACGCACACAGGAAGCATGGTCTGGGCACCCTGACCCCCACCGCTGCCCCCGGCCCCATGGACTCAGGGACCCAGCCTGTCCAGAACCCCCTGGCAGCCTGGCTTCCCTCCCCGCTCACTTCCAGAGGGTTTCCGCTCCCTTTCTCTCCCATTGTTTTCCTCCTTGGCCCCCGGCCAGCTCCTAAAGGCCAGGCTGAGTCTGGTTGAAGCCAGCCCAGCTAGGGAACGGGGGGCATCGGGCTGGGGCTCTGGAAAGCCTGGCCCAGCCCCAGGAGTCTGGGGAATGGGGGTAGGTTTCTTCCCGGCCCTCTTGGCAGGGGTGGGAATTAGGGGCTCAGTGAAGGGTGGGGGGGTCAGACAGCCCTGGATTTGAATCACTTAGCTGTGTGGAGAAGTGATTTACCTTCTCTGAGCCTCAGTTTCTTCATCTGTAAAATGGGGGTGATAATAACACCTTCCTACCACAGCTGTGGGGATTAAGTGAGATATTCCATTATGGCCAAGTCCTCATGGTGGTGACTGGAACAAAGGAAGTACCCAGTGAGGATGGCTGCTATGTTCGTGCCTAAGACAGACAGGAGCTCTGGGTGAGAGACGTTACTAGAAGGTACCAGTGGGGACTTCCCTGGCGGTCCAGTGATTAAGACTCTGAGCTTTCACTGCCGGGCCCGGGTTCAATCCCTGGTCAGGGAACCAAGACCCGGCAAGCTGCGCAGTGCAGCCAAAAGAAAAGAAGAAGAAGAAGAAGAAGGTACCAGTGGAACAAGGAAGGTCCGTCTGAGCTGTCCACAGATGACGCCCATGGCCCCAGAATGCCCTCTCTTCCTTCTGTCTGCTTAGTTCCTCCGGCAGGTCAGATGGCAGCAGAGGTGGACAGAGGGAAGCCCCCTACACACGTTCACATCCATGGAGACCGCCAGCCCCAGCCCTGGAAGCTCTGAGTGACCCTCCAGATACTGCCCCCACCTCAGGAGCAGGTGTCCCCCCAGGACACTGGCCACAGAGCAGGTAGGCTCAGGGCTGACCCTCACAGCCCTAGCAGCCCCAGGTTCTTGCCTTGCAGGAGAGCCAGGGGAACTGGCTCCAACCCTGGCAAAGCCTGCCTCTGACTTTGGAAAGCTTGACAAGGCAGGGCTGGATGCACCCTTGGATTCCCGACACGTCATCTGAAGGCCTGGGGGACAGGACAGGATGACCCCTGTAACTGAGCTGGTCTGCTTCCCCTCCTGGGCTGGGCATGGCAGCATCCCTTCTCAGGGCCTCAGAGCCCTCAGGGCCCCACGCCCCAACCCCATCCATCTCTACATCTGCTCTCTGTCTTCCCCCCCACCCCACTTGCTGAGTGGCAGTGAGGAGCAGTGGTTAAGGACACAGACTTTGGAGGCAGACCACCGGGTTTGAATCCCAGCTCTGCCACCCAATGGCTGAGTGGACCTTAAGCCTCAGGCTCCCGTCTATAGAATGGATTAATGATAACAACGGTACCCCGTTCCAGGGAGGCTGGAATGAGTTAATACAAGTAAAGGCCTCAGAACTGTATCTGGCCCCTGGTGAATACTCAGTAAATGTTTGCCCTCGTTATTTTTTATTTGTGTCTCCGTCTTGCATGTTTGTTGACTCAGATTTTCCATGAGTAAGGAGGTGCAGAAGGAGGCATGGATCTCTGTGGTCTAAACTGCGTGTTGCTCCCAGGCCCTCCAGGCTGGAGGCTACGACAGTAAAGGATTCCTTTCAGTTGGGGCCTGTGATGCTCCAATGAAGCTTGACCACAGGACGCAGAACCGGCCGGCTATGTGCTCGCATCCCAGGCCTCGGAGGCTGGGCCAGCACCAGAGCGGAGGCCATTCTGGGCGGGGAGGCAGCAAAGCCCTCAGCCCGAGGCCACAGGCTGGCAACACTTCTCTGCATTCCCAGTGCCTCTCTCCTCTGCTTCCCCCCACCACCCTCCATGCCAAATATCTGGCCTCCACCCCATGGCAGTTTGTGCCTCCTGTCACAGAAGGCTCAGAGTCTCAGAATTCTAGATACTTGGAATTATAGGGTTGGAGTATAGTGATAGAAAGCTATCTAACACAGCTTTGGGCTCTTTGTGAGAATAGCCTCTGCCATTTTCCTGACGGTAAGCAGCCCTGCCAGCTTGGATCCTCCTGTGACGGGGAGCTCACTACCACAATCACTTGAGAATCCCACATTCTTTCACTCCTTAGGGTCCCATGTCCCCAGTGGGGTCAGAAGGGTCGTGTCCCCCATTGAGGAAGAACCAGTCCAGGCCACCGCTGGGCAGTGCCCATGGCACGAAAGTTTCCTCCAACCCAGACCTGCCTTCTTCCCCCCGAGGCCCCATGCTGTGTCTCTGCCCCAGGAGCCCCTTGCCCCGAAGTGGTCTGTCCCACATACCAGCCCCAGTACCCTCAGGCCACCTGCCTTTCCAGGCTCTCTTCTCTGAGTCTGGGGCCTCTGGAAACATCTAACCCCATCCTGCCAAGCACATGTATTGGCAGAGAAGGGGGTACAAAGGAGGTGACAGGTGGGCACATCATGTGATGTGTGCTCTGTGACAGGGACCCAGTGAAGTCCCACTGTCAGCCCATGGGTGGTTCACCCTGCAGCACCCTAGGCACCCCAGGAGGGGGTGGGCAGGCAGGCCATCCTGGAGGCCCTACAGGCTCTTTCAAGCAATGCCACGTGGCTGCCGGTTGAGTTGGTGCAGAGTGGCAGCTGTCACCACTCCCATCAGGGGACATGTGTCTACATTATGTCAAAACTCAGCTATTCCTAAGGCAGCCCCCAGGAGAAGCCCTATGAGCTGTGACATCAGAAGGGAAGAGGGAATCCTCTACACACCGGAACCCCACCTCAGGGCGGGGCACTCCAGGCAACACCAACTCCACTCCCTCTGGGCGTGGGGTGAGGCGGGATGGCCACAGGGCTCCAGCCTCCAGACGTGCAGCCAGCATTCCGCCGTGGAGACAGAGCAGAGCAGCAGCCGGGGGCCAGATGGGCTGCGTTAACCTGGGAGCAGGCTCTCGGGGCCCAGACGCTCCATGTTTAGCCGCTAGCCGGCTTTGGGCTCCAGATGTGGGCCTGGGGTGGGGGCGGGACGCAGCTCCAGATGTGTGCGGTCGGAGCAGGAGGGCTCTGGGGTTCAGCGGCAGCACCCAGGCCCCCGGGCCCTGGGGCTTTGAGGTCTGGGCCAAAGGGCCTCCCTCCTCACACCCTCTCCAGCACCCCGAACACTAGCCCTCAGGCCTAGGGGCCAAGAGGGATTCAGGATTCACAAAAACTTTGACCCAGGAGCCACCGCGCCCAGAGGCCCCTGCCTCATTTCATGAGCAGGGACGGAGCCCAGGGACCTGCCCAGGGTCATGCAAGTCAGGGACAGGCAGGACCCCAATGGGAACGAAGGGTCTGAAGTCCCTCAGACTACAGGCAGCTTGTTGGGGGGTGCAGTTTCCAGGGCTGGATGCCTGCCTCTCCCCACCCCTACCCAGACGCTCTCAGCCGCAGACTTAGGTGACCTAGGATTTAGCCGGGGCAGCAGTGGGAGGAGACGCTGCCCTGACCGTCGAGTCAGCGTCCCTGGGGTGCGGGGACACAGTCCAGCCCCGGGAGAACCTCAGAGGATGCAGCCTTGCTCTGGAGGCCCCGCCCCTCGGCCTCCTCCTCCTCCAAACAGTGCTGCTCCAATGGGGAGTGGAAGAGCAGGAGCCCAGCTAGGCAACAGACCCCAGACCACTGCCGCCCACCGCCCCCGACCCCAGGCACTCAGCCACCAAGCTGAAAAGAGGTGCTTCTGGGGACTTCCCTAGCGGTCCAGTGGTTAAGACTCCCTGCTTCCGACCGGTGTCAGAATGGCCATCATCAAAAAATCTAGAAACAATAAATGCTGGAGAGGGTGTGGAGAAAAGGGAACCCTCTTGCATTGTTGGTGGGAATGTAAATTGGTACAGCCACTATGGAGAACAGTATGGAGGTTCCTTAAAAAACTAAAAATAGAACTACCATATAACCCAGCAATCCCACTACTGGGCATATACCCTGAGAAAACCATAATTCAAAAAGAGTCATGTACCAAAATGTTCATTGCAGCTCTATTTACAATAGCCAGGACATGGAAGCAACCTAAGTGTCCATCATCAGATGAATGGATAAAGAAGATGTGGCACATATATACAATGGAATATTACTCAGCCATAAAAAGAAACGAAATTGAGTTATTTGTAGTGAGCTGGATGGACCTAGAGTCTGTCATACAGAGTGAAGTAAGTCAGGAAGAGAAAAACAAATACCATATGCTAACACATATATATGGAATCTAAGAAAAAAAAAAAAAGGTCATGAAGAACCTAGGGGTAAGATGGGAATAAAGACACAGACCTACTAGAGAATGGACTTGAGGATGTGGGGAGAGGGAAGGGTAAGCTGTGACAAAGTGAGAGAGTGGCATGGACATATATACACTACCAAATGTAAAATAGATAGCTGGTGGGAAGCAGCCGCATAGCACAGGGAGATTAGCTCGGTGTTTTGTGACCACCTAGAGGGGTGGGACAGGGAGGGTGGGAGGGAGGGAGACACAAGAGGGAAGAGATATGGGAACATATGTATATGTATAGCTGATTCACTTTGTTATAAAGCAGAAACTAACACACCATTGTAAAGCAATTATACTCCAATAAAGATGTTAAAAAAAAAAAAAAGACTCCCTGCTTCCACTGCAGGGGGTATGGGTTCGATCTCTGGTCCAGGAACTAAGGATCCTGCAGGCCACGTGGCAGCGGCCGAAAAAAAAAAAAAGAGGTGCTTCTGCTCACTGAGCACCAGGGTACGCAAGCCGTGCGTGAACTCCTTACCTGCCATGTAGGTTCCCCACGGCTCCTGTGTGGGTGCGGTGCCATCTCAGAGATGGGAGCTCCCAGAGGAGCCCGGGCTGGGCCGGGCAGGGCTGGAGGAGCACCAGGGACCAGCCCCTGGCCCGGGCTTGGGGCTCTGCAGGCTGGGGGAGCAACACAGTGTCTGAGGAAAGCCTTCCTAAGGGAGCCCCGAGGGGGTACCGTCCCTGGGCCTGACCCGCCTCTCCCCACATAGCGCATCTGTCCTTATGATGGGACAGCCTAGAGGAGCCCAGAGGCCCCTGCGGCAGCCCCTCCTCCATGTCCGGAGCCGCCCTCCACCACGCCTTCCAGCAGACCCTAGCAGTGTGGCTGAGAGGGCAAGGCTGGAGGCCAAGGGCAGGCCCCCAGGAAGCCCCTCATCCTCTTCAAGCTTCAGTCCCCACGTCTGCACAGTGGCCCCAGCTCTGGACTCTGAACCAGGAGGGCATGGCGGCCACAGTGGGCAGAGGTTGGAGGTCAGGCCCACCTGACCACAGCAACTGCTGGGAATCCCAGCCTAGAGGAGGCCGCTGGGCCCGACCGAGGAGAGGGGTGGGCAGGCCCGGCTGCCCCGTGGGGCGCTGGGCCTCCCGCAGATGCCTTCTAACCCTGCCCTGGTGAAGCAGCCCAGAGGGGGTCAGCAGGACCAGCACAGTCTGGCCTGGGCGGGCTGGGGGGTGGCCGAGGCAAGATGTGCTAATAGGTTATGTCAGGCGAGTGCTCTGGAGAGGGGGCCGCGCCTCTCAGCTCTGGCAGCCCCACCTGGGGCCGGCGCCCGAGAGCTGGGGCCTGGAGAGAGACGCTGGCTTGATTCCGCGAGCAGTGTGAGAGCCGAGGAGGGGGCTGCCGGGCCCTGAGTGGAGAAGCCTCATTTAGCCATGGCAGCCCAGAAGGCAAGACACGGATGAGCCCCACCCCCTGTCAGACCCCTGTTGGGTGGTAAACACAGACACACCC
Source organism: Balaenoptera borealis (assembly GCF_965194805.1). Lineage (NCBI taxonomy): Eukaryota > Metazoa > Chordata > Mammalia > Artiodactyla > Balaenopteridae > Balaenoptera > Balaenoptera borealis. The sequence continues at coordinate 79,208,416 of NC_138872.1, forward strand.
TCCGTGGGCTGCAGGGTCTGTCCAAGCCTACATGGAGCTCTGCTTGGTGGGGAGCAGAGCCCTGGGATGACCCCCAAGCTTCAAGAGGGTCCTCTCACATCCCCTCACTTCCTGCTCTGCCCAGACCCACACCCCGGGACTCCAGGATCCCATCCCCTGACTTCTCATCCCATACTCTCGCTGTTCTGCCTGGGGTCTAGCCCAGTACTCCCCCATCCTCCGAGATGCACCTTGACACCACTGGCCCTCCTGGGGTTCGGATGGGCTCAGGAGCTGGAGGACAGGGACAGACCTGAAATGAGCCCCGCTCCGAGGGCTGTGGGCTCAGGGGGTGACTAGGATCCCAAGGAAGTAGATGGGTGCTCAATGCAGAGGGGGGGTGGGGGGTCAATGAAAGGCCAGGGACTTAGGCCTGGGGCTGAGGAGGAGACCCCTCACAATTGTGGCTGGGCGTCCCGGGCCCTGTGTGTCTTGGCCGAGCGGGACCCCTGGGCCGCCAGGTATGTAACAATTCCAGCCATTTCCTGCCCTATTAATGAGACAGGGGTTGATATAAATACACGCTCAGCATAAATAAATACAGGCCAGGCCTGGGACTGCATAGCAGACAGATTGCGTGGAGCTGCTGGCCAGCCCTGCAGCCAGCCCGCCCCCCCTGCTGCCCGCACCTCCCCCCCACCGTCCCCCACTTGTTTTCCTCCATCAGGCCAGGGCCCCTCCACACTCTCAGGCCTGAGACAGATGGACTGATCACCCGCCCTCTCGACCTCAGAACAAGGTCCCCGTGGCCCCTGGGAAGGCCGCATGCCCAGGAGAGGGAGCTGCGGTTCCTAGCGTCTCCCACACCAGACCTGGCACAGTTCATGCTCAGGCCCAGCACAGCCCAGTGAGGCCCAAGGCTATGGTTGTACCTGTTCCCAGGTGGGGAAACTGAGGCTTACGTGGTTAAGGACTTGCCCAAGGTCACACAGACAGGAGGTGGTGGGTCCGGGATTCAAGCCTGAGGCTGCCTGACCCCAAGAGGCCTCTGATCTTCCCACTGCCTGTGAGGAAAAGCCAAGCGCAGATTCGCATCTTCCTCCCTTCTTCCCAAGCCCTGGCCCGGTGATGCCAGGGCCCCGGGAAGGCCCGGGAGGACTTATGTTCAGGGCCTGGAAGTGTAAGCTTCATGCAGCCAGATCTCAGCTTGTGTAAGAGCCCAATGGAGCTGCACAGGCCGATCCCTGCTGTACAGCTGGCGACCAACTAACTCCCAGCTGGGGCGTCCAGGATATTGAGGTCCCCTGAACGCTGGCTGTCTCATCGGGGATCACCAGGTCACCGACATTGCACAGACATGGAAACTGAGGCCCAGAGGGGAGGCCTAACGATATGTATAGTGTGATTGGATCCCTATTAGTGCAATCTATGGGTGCATTGTGGGCATGCACGCAGGTTTGCATCTATATTGTGACTGGAAAGATATTCCACACACAGGTGACCCTGTTTCTCAGAAGTTTAGAACCAGAGAAAAGGAGACAGTTTTACCTTAACATCTCTGTACTTCAGGTAATTAAAACAACAACAACAGCTTTTTTTAGTAGAAGGAAAAAATACCCCCCCTCCCCTCACCTCCCATGACCCTCCACCCCCGTCCACTGCCAAGGGCTGCCCGAGCCTCAACACTGGTCCCCAGCTCCATCCTGGAGCTTGTCCTCTCTCCCCAGGTGGCACAGGTACTTGCCACCTCCCTCCATTCTTGGCCTTTGAGGCCCCTCTCCACCTGCTCCCTGCCTCCCAGCTCCCCAGCCCCCCACCCCACCCCCAGGCCACAGCCCTGTCAAGCACCATCTTGGTCCCTGGCAGCTCCAAGGCCATTCAGCTCCACAGGCCTGCTCTGCGGCCTCCTTCCCATCCCCCCATCCCCACCTTCAGCCATGGGCCAATGTCACACGCTTCTGCCCTCAGCTTCCCTGCGTGCTGTGTGTGGGTTCTGGAATCCCAGTTGTGTTGACCCCTTCACCAGGACCCTGTAGGGCCTTCCCCAGCAGGTGTTCTGCCTGGTCGGCCAGCTGGGAGCCCTTCAGAGTCTCCCCACGGGGGCAGGCCGGGCCTGCCCCCTCAGACTCAGAAGAAGGGCCTGGAAGTTCACTCCACACCCACCCTGGGCCATCTGCAGGTTTACATGAGAGGCGGGGCAGGAATCCAGCCCTAACTTCCCTGGGAACCAGAATGGAGAAGGAGAAAGCAGGGCAGAGCTCTCTAGAATGTCTTCCCACACTCACACCGCCCTCAGGCTTGGGGATGAGTAAGCGGTGATCACTAACTCCCAAGAAACCGTCCCTCCCCTCCTCTCACAGAATCACTCACCTAAGAGTGCCGTCAGGGGGTTCTGACCCACTGCAGCCTGAGCTTGCATTGGTTACATCAGCACCCCTTCAGTGGGACCTGAGCAGCTAGGGCTGAGTGCTGAGATATCGGGTGTTTCCCCCTCCCTGGAGGAGACGATCTGTGGATGGATTTGTGGGTGAGTGGGTGGATGGATGGGTAGGTGTGTGGGTGGGTGGGTGGGTGGATGGATGGATGGATGGATGGATGAGTGGGAAAATGAGAGGCCAAGTATGTGAGTGGATGCATGGGCTAGTTGCAGACTGGCCCAGGAGTAACTGCTCCTCAAAGGAATTTTCTAAATCTCTGAAATGTGAGGCCCTGGCACCCCCCAGAGGCCAGAGTCTCTAACTACCCATCATCCCTAAAGCCTTGGGCACCCAGTCTTGAGAAGCAGGGACATGGACCTCGATAAAGTTAGGGGTTCTAGGAAATGAAAAAACCTAGGGTCCAGTGCTGGCTCTTCCCCTGACTTACTCGGGGACCTTGGGAAGGTTCAACCTTCTGAGGCTCAATTTTCTCATCTGGATGCCTGTGCTGGTAAGTGGTTTAAACAAAATTATGTGTGGAAAGTGTCTGCAAGGGTTACCTGGCACATATCAGGTGCTCACAGGAGGTAATTTCCTTCCCAGAAGTGGCCCTAGGACGCGCGTGCACCCACACACATGCCCGAGCGCACACGCACACACATACACACACACCCCCAGCCCAGGACAGAAGAGGGACAGAGAGTGAGACCCTAGGCCAGATCAGACAGGAGAGGCAGATGGGGACACATTTATTCTACAGGAGTTCCAGGCTCTGGCAGAACCGGCCCAGCCTCGGGGGCCGGGGGCTCAGGGAGCGGGGACTCAGACAAGAGCCCCGAGGCCTTCTGGGCCTGGGCCAGCTGGGCTGTGTGCTCAAAGGCAGCCTGCAGCAGGTGGGAGGCGAGGCAGGTGGTCCAGGTGACAAGGTAGGCCAGGTGCCAGGAGGTGAGTGCTGCCGTGCTCTCCACCCCCCAGTGCAGACGCTTCAGCAGCGCCAGTGTCCCCAGCACCATGCGGTTCTCCAGCAGAGCCTGGGGGGCGGGGGGGGGGGGGCAGGTGGATGGGCAGGTGACGGCCAGCAGCTCACACGCTGTACTACCTGCTGCCAGGCTCCGCCCCCCCCCAAGCCCAGGCCCAGTGCCCCAGGCCTGCCCTCCCCAGCCTGTCCCACACCCACCCCACCCACCTTCCTGGGCAGCCGGCCCAGGCTGCAGCAGTGGGCTCCCTGGCACAGTCTCCAGGTCAGCAGTAGCGGCAGTCCGGCAGCCAGCATCAGGCTGTGCAGACATGACAAGAGCAGGTCTGTCCAGGTGGCCGCAGACAGGCCCAGCTGCTCCCAGGCACCCAGCCGCTTCGGGGCCGGGCCCGAGGCCTGGGCACAGCCCAGCACACCTGCCCACACCAGCCTGGGCGCCCGCTGCACCAGCCATACTGGGACTTCTATCAGTGTCAGCCCAGCCTGTAGAACCCGGCCCACGGGGCAGGCTGAGATCTTGGCGGGTGGGTGGGACCCCTGGGCCTCCTGCGTCAGCCCTGACAGCCAGCGGTTAAAGCGGGTGATCTTGAGGAGCAGGAAATTGTAGAGGGGGGTCCGATCCTGGGCCAGCTGCAGGAGGAGGAGGAGACAATCTTCATCCGTTGCCACTCACTTGGGGCAGGAGCCCTACCTGTCCCAAGTTTTATTGTGGGGGGTGGAGATGCCAGGCCGCCCTGGGCCGGGCCCTCCCCCCTCAATTTCCCACCCCCCCAGGAATGATCTTTATCTGTCACTTGGAAGGACTCCATTCTCAGGAGGGAGCTTTAGAGGTGCTTCATATTATATTTGATTTTCCTTCCTTTGGGTTGTTTTTGTTTGTTTGTTTTGTGTTTTGTGTTTTCTTTTTGTAGCACTAGGCGGCTTGCGGGATCTTAGTTCCCTGATCAGGGATCGAACCCAGGCTGATGACAGTGAAAGCGCTGAGTCCTAACAACTGGACCACCGAGGAATTCCCTTTTCTTTGGGTTTAAATGGTTATTTACAAACCTCCAGACTGAAGGAGGTTGATTTATTATCATCATCATCATCATCATCATCATTATTATATAAGGAATGGCGATCCCCCTCAGCCCTCTAATCCTGCAGGATTTGAACCCAGGGCATTTCCTTCTCCCAAGCACCTGGGATTCCTTCCTATCAGTTACCTCTTGGTGTCACGAGGGCAGCTGGGGGCAAAGGCAGTGCCATTAGGGGCAGACAGATGCGAGGCACAGGGACAGTGACAGAATGAATGACTGACCTACTGTGAGGGGTGGGGGGGGGGGAACCCAAGAAGATGTCCAGATTCCTGTCCTGGGTGACAAGGTAGATGAGATGCCTCCCATCCACTGGGAGAAAGAGTGGGCCTGGATGGGGAAAGAGTGGGCCTGGATGGAGAAAGAGTGGGCCTGGATGGGGAAAGAGTGGGCCTGGATGGAGAAAGAGTGGGTCTGGATGGGGAAAGAGTGGGCCTGGATGGGGAAAGGGTGGGCCTGGATGGGGAAAGAGTGGGCCTGGATGGAGAAAGAGTGGGTCTGGATGGGGAAAGAGTGGGCCTGGATGGAGAAAGAGTGGGCCTGGATGGAGAAAGAGTGGGTCTGGATGGGGAAAGAGTGGGCCTGGATGGGGAAAGGGTGGGCCTGGATGGGGAAAGAGTGGGCCTGGATGGGGAAAGGGTGGGCCTGGATGGGGAAAGGGTGGGCCTGGATGGGGAAAGGGTGGGCCTGGATGGGGAAAGAGTGGGCCTGGATGGGGAAAGAGTGGGCCTGGATGGGGAAAGAGTGGGCCTGGATGGGGAAAGAGAGTGGGCCTGGATGGGGAATCAGGCTGGAAATGAGACTCACTTGAGTCCTGGAGCTGAACAGCCCCTCATCAGAGCCCTCAAGCCTCTAGCCCCAAAGCATCGCCAGCCCACCAACCCGGACCCCACGTGCCCCGGTCCAGAGGACCACCTGGAGCCCTAGGGGACAGTGTGGAAGGCAGTCACCCGGGGTTGGCTGTGTGCCCCACTGTGGGCGGGCTCAGCAGAGCCAAGGGGGTGGAGCAATGCTGAGAAAGGAAGGAGGTCCAGGGATCCAGCTAGGAGAGGAATTAAGATGGAAACAGGAAACAGGAGCTGCACCTCCACCACTCAGCTCGTGATGTAGAAACCAGGAAGGAGAGAAACCTGTTATATCCCACATGATCCTGTAAGATAGGCTACAGGAGAGAAAACAGAGGCTCAAAGAGTGGAGCAATTTGCTCCAAGTCACACAGCTGAAGAGTAGAGGAGCTGAGATTCCAATCCAACCATGTCTGTCTCTCTGCTGCCCTGTGTAATCCTCCCTTTCTCTGCCACAGGAGCAGACCCAGGGGACCCTTTTCTGATAACTCAGCCCACTGAGGAGTTGTGATTTGGAGACATGACCCCACTGGTCAGCATTTGCATGTTTGAAAAAGACAGATGGGAAGGGCAATGCTTAACCCACAGGAGTGACCCTCTATAGAGAAGATTCCAGCACTGTGGCTTGCGGGTGGGGCTTCTGAGAACTGTCGGGTTACTCCAGGAGGGAGGCAGTCACCTTGTTTCACCTGCGGAGTCCAGCAGCTCTGAGGCGGCCCCCGCCCCCTGCCCCCCAAACCCCACCCACCAGTGCGGAGAGCTTCACCACCAGCAGCAGAGTCCCCAAGAGGCTGGATCTGACCGGAGGGACGGCTTCCATGTCTGTCCCTCCTACCCCTCCTCCAGGTGGGAGAGGCAGGGTGACCTCACAGATACTGCAGGGTGGGGGCCAAGTTACCATGGGGACCCAGCTGCCGCAAAAGGCTCTCCTTTACCTGCCCCCGTCCCATTGCTGAACGGAAACTGGGGTATTTGTCTTCCGCATCCTGCTGACTTCCTAATTGGAGACTGCTCACGGGGACATCAACTTCACGAACCTCCCGTCCACCCAGCACGGGAGGCCAAGGCAGCGTAAGGGCGCTGTGCCTTCCCACGTCCTTCCAAATCCCGAAGGAGCAAAGGCCTGGGATATAGAAATCTTCACCCCCAGGGCCTCAGGTGACAAAATGTTTGGAGGCAGATGGAAGCCTCAGCCACCCAAATCTGAAATCTCCTACCTAACCCTCCCCCCATCCATCCTTCTTGCATTCTGCTAAAGGTTGGTCCCCAGTCACAGAAGCAGAGAAATGAGGCTGTGACCTTTATTCTACGATGTTAGTGATGTGTCAGTGGGTTCTGAGATTCAGTTAGAGGAGGCCAGGAGAGAGAAAATGTGCCCACAAAAGGCCTCAGAGGGTCCTGGAGAGAGGCATTCTCAGAGGGAAAGGGGGCACTTGGCTGAGTGAAACCCCTCAGGGCCACAGGCGGCCTGGAGCATCTCAGAGACGTTTCTGGAGCCATGGATCAGAGTCAAAGGCTTAGAAATCTGGGAGAATCCAGAACCTTGATCACAGTGTTTCCTGCATTGTTTTCCTGTCTGGGTCCCAGCAGATGCCCCATGATGCTGCAAGATGAGGCTCTCACACCTTTTAGAAATTTTTTCAAGACGCCCTCTGGTGGCAGGGTCCTGTGAGTGCAGGGCACACCCCTCTGCCCTGGCGCACAGCGTGATTTCAGTCTCACTACCCTCCTCGGCGAGGACCCTCGTGCAGGATACGACCCGTCCAGCTGTACATGGCAACCTGCCATAATGATCCCCTGGAAGGTCAAAGACAGCCTTTGCCCAGGGCAAGTCCTGTTCACCCATTTGTTTCCTCCCCACGGGGCAATAGCAGGGGTCCAGAGGGTAGAGCGTGCAAAGTCCCTCCACTCTGTCCTCTGCCTTTGCCCCTCCCCTACTCACCCTCTATGTCTCCAACACTGTGTCCCTGAGGGGTCGCTGAGGCTTCAGAAAGGCCACCTTGAGCTAAGTTTTGAAGGATGGGTAGGAGTTTTCCAGAGAAGAAAGTATGAAGGATGGTCCGGGCAGAGGGAACAGCATGATTCCAACAATTCAGTATTACTAGAGCATAAAGTAGGAGGTGGGGAGGAGCATGAGGTAAATGGTGAGGTCAGCAAGGACCACATGGGTCATAGAATATTCTATCAGATGATAGGAGCCATCGAAGAGCCAAGGCAGCAAGGCACTGGACATCAATGGGGGCTTTACAACGGTCCCTCCAGCTGCATGAGGAGTCTAGACTAGGGCAGAGAAGGGCTCTTGGGGGGAAAGGGGGAGATCTGATAGGAACCCACAACAATAAGCCCTCCAGGCACGAGATGATGGCAGCCAGGACGGGGGCTGAAGTGGACAGATGCCAGAAACGTGTGGAAGGTGGAACTGACAGAGTTAGAAGCTGTCAAGAATGGTGAAAGGTCCAAGATGGTACCCTACTTGCAAGCTACCAGTCAGCCTGCTGGGGTTTCTTGGATGCTAGTAGAAGGCACAAGACTCATGGGTCAGAAGGGTGGATAGTGTATTACAGCACTAGCAGTAAACTGGAGTATAAGTATTTTGCTTTGGCTCTTTGAGTCCCAAATCCCACAGGGTGACATGAAAAGGGGCAGATGGTACCTGTACACTGAGTGGGTGAATTACAGAAGAGAAACCCTGAGCTTAGGGAACCCCAATCTTTTCTGATGGGCAGTAAGCAAGCCTGCCCTTTGCTCCTGAGAGAGACATTATCTTTATCATGCTGGACCATGCCTGTGCTTTGAGAAGAAGTTACATATTCCAAGGCATTCTGGAAAAGATCACCCAGAACAAAAAGCAACCAATTCCTCTGCAGAAACACAGGAAACCTGTGGGGAATTGTTTCCCAACAGAAGTTTGAGGAAAGAGAGGTAAAGCAAGGCAGGGGTCAGGGGTTCCTCCTCAGAAGGCTTGGGCAAAGGGTAGATGGAGGTACTGCCCACTAAGGTGGGGGTTGGAGGAGGAGTGGGTTTTGGGAAGACCCTGATTGCAATTTGTTTTCCATCCTGTCTCTCCTCCCCTCTTTGGCTTGCCCCCCACCATGACCCCTGTTAAAAAGAAACAACAGGCCCCAAATGGAGTCACTTGTGCTAAGCCCCTCCAGGACTTAATATTTAACCTAATTGCAATTTCAGCCCCCAGGAGTGGAATTTTAACCAAGCCATCTGGAATTTCCTGGTCAGCACTAATGAGGTAATCTGCCTAAGACCCCCTGCCTTCCTCTATGGGAAGGTGACCTGGCTTGAAATAATCCACCTTCTTAATTTCCTTGTCCCGCCCTCCTTCTGCCTATAAAAGCCTTCCATTTTGTATAGCTCCTCAGAGCACTTTTCTACTTGCTAGATGGGATGCTGACTGTTCATGAATTATTGACTAAAGCCAATTAGATCTTCAAATGTACTCAGTTGAATTTTGGCTTTTAACAGATTTGGTGGCAGTGGTGGGATCCGAAGTGAACTTCTCATGGCTTTCGGGGACAATGAGAAAGACAAGTGTGGTACCCGCACACCCCTTTTTGAGTTCACTGTCTTTCTCACCATTTCTGAAGCCAGGGGGAGTTCCTCATGACTGTGAGCTCTGCTCTCTTTGCATCAAGCTCCTGGTCTAATTGGCTTTCCAGTTAGTTCCCCATTTGTTTGGAAACCCCAGCCCTTGATTCTGTCCCCACATTCCATGTTGAGAACTGCTGGTGATTTAGTCTGCAGTTTCCCATTTGTTTGGAATCTTTCCCCAAATTCCACATTGGGAACTGCCATGGCTACAGTAGTTCCCCATTTGTTTGGAATCAGGTTGCTGTCTTCATTTGCTGAGGTCTGCTGGTTCAGTGCTTTCCCCCAGTCCAAAGTTCCCCAGGAATTGTTGGTGGCTACCAGCTGGAGTCGGACTGGGTCCAACTTGAGCTGGACTGGGTCCAGTAAAGACTATTGCTAACAGGAATCTCAGAAGCCAAAAAGTTGCAAAAATTGGTGGGTCCTGTGCAAACACTGGAGACATCCAAATCAAATTGGCTAGGAAGAGAAGTAGCTAACATCAAAGTAGACTGTTTCCACTCAGGACACTGAATCAAGATTTTATACTTTAACTAAACATGAAACTCTCTCTTCTTCCTCTCCTTTACCCTGGCATTGGCCTGGAAAGATAATGTCATCACCCATATCTCCCAGGCCATTGCTAGGGGGGCAAGCTCTGGAATTTAGAACATTTTTTTATTTCAGCCTAGAAGATTCTCACCCCATATGCACTAAAAACCTGAATGACCCCTGGCTTAGGAGTAAATACAATGGGAGCATGATCAGAAACCTCTCCTTAACTCTTGAAACATTACCGATTCCGTTGCTAAGACACAAGCTACCCAGCAAAAATCCTTAGACTCTCTGGCCAAAGTCGTTCTTTATAACAGGATTATCTTTTAGCTAAGCCATTCTGTGGCCAACACCACCTGCTGTACCTAGAATGAACACTTCTGGGGAAGCTGAAACTCAATTACATAAGATCACTGAGCAAACCATTTGGCTTAAAAAGGTGACTCCTTCAATGGGGTCTTTCTTTGATTAATTTGATTTTGATTGGTTTGGGTCTTGGAGACCCATGGCTCCCAAATGCACTCTTAACATTGGGAATTATCCCGCTTAGAGTTATAATAATATCCCTGGTGCATTTCATTCTCTCTAAAGCTTTAAATGCATATTTACAGCTGCTAATCACCAAGCAAATCTCCCCAAGACTGGACCTCAAAAAAGGAACGAAGAGAATGATTGACTAAAAAATTGTGAGTCTGGAGTTGTGCAACCTGTGAATACTACACAGATTCAGCAACAAAGCAGCATCAACAAAAACTGAGAACTACAGAGCAGTAGGTGAGTGGTACTAACGCTTAAAATTTTGATCACATCTCTCAGTTAGGTTGAGAGTTTGATCAAAGGGGGGGAGTTGTTAGAAAGAAACAACAGGCCCAAAATGGAGTCACTTGTGCTAAGTCCCACCAAGACTTAATACCTAACCTAATTGCAATTTCAGGCTCTCTCAGGAGTGGTGTTTTAAACCAATTAGTCTGGAATTACCTGGTCCGCACCAGTGAGGTAATCTGCGTAAGACCCCCTGCCTTCCCCTAAGGGAAGATGACCCTGCCTAAATTAATCCACTGTCTTTACTTTCTTGCCCCACCCTCCTTCTGCCTGTAAAAGCCTTCCATTTTGTACAGCTCCTCAGAGCACCTTTCTGCTTGCTAGATGAGATGCTGCCCTACTCATGAATTTTTGAATAAAGCCAATTAGATCTTCAAATTTACTTAGTTGACTTTTGGTTTTTTAACACTTGGCATCACCATACCCAGAATTCCACTGTCACTAAGGCTGAGTTGATCATCCTTTACATCATCTTGACCAAACTCCCTGGACCATGTGGTCCAGGCAGGAGCTGGAGACCTCATTCTGCCCCACTGCCCCCAGGGCTGCCCCTCGAGGTACCTCTCAAGCTCCTTTAGGATGCCAGGCCCGGGTCTCAGTCTCAGCTCCAATCAACGGTCCCCCACCCTCACCAGGGCCCTCATCTTGGTCCCCAAGCTAGATTATAGCAAGGCTTCTCTGCAGCTCTCAGACCACAGGAGGGAGGAATACAGAGGGCTGGAAATCTAGTAACAGAGGTCAGAGATCGCCCCTGGAATGTGAAACCAGCACAGGACCTCCTCCTAACCTAGCTCAGGGGAGGGCAGTCCCAGCCATGCCGTCCCACGGGCCAGAAACCCCAGAGTCAGAGTCACCCCATCACCTTCCCTCCTGACCTTCATGTCAAGCCACCTCTGAAGGCCGGGACCATGAATCTTGTTCACTACTGTGCCCTATGCCTAGAACAGCGCCGGGTGCATAGCAGGAACTCCATAAATATTTGTTGAATTAATAAATGAATGAATGAGTAATGACCTCGGAGATCCCCACCTGCCAGACTGGAATGAGAGCAGCAGGAGCTGCTGCAGAAAAAGCGCCCCGCCCCCCCGACTTGGATCCTTCAATAGGGAGCCCTCCACTCCTGTCTCTTTCCTACTCAACACTTAGGTTCAAGGCCATCCATGTACTATTGTGCTATGTGGTGTCGGGTAATACCTCCACTCCCTAATGGGATGGACCAGGTGGGATAACCGAATTATCAGTGGCCGCTGCCTTGCCTAACGCCAGGGGCGCCATTCCTCAGCCCCTGCCCGTCTCCGCGGAGATTTTCCTCCCCGGCCCAGGACCGGCGCCGAGAGAGGCAGGAAGCCCGCCTTCGACTTCCTCGCAGTCCCAGGGGCTCTCAGGAGCGCTCCCTGCAGGTGCAGGACGGTGGCGCGACCGCACGGGGGCAGCAAACACCAGGGGCGCCGGGGCCGCCGAACCCGAGGGCGCTGCGCAAATTGATGCAAAGTTTTCCGTCGCTGATTTTGTCCCTTCTCAGCCTGCGACAATAACCTTGAGTCATTCCGAGGAGCTCGCCCGGTGCAGGTCCCGTCCTGCCTGGGTTGCTGGAGGCGAAACCACCGAGAAATGTTCAGGACATTCTCCTTTCTTTCTCGTTCCAATATTACAACTTCACTTTATTTCAAATCTTCATTTTTTTTTCCCCAGAAGTATGCAAAAATGATAAAATATGCCTTCAAACTTATTGGAACTTGTTTTTTTTTTTTTCTTTCTAAAGATGGCTTGATTGAAACCACTTAAATGCAAAAAAATGATCATTAAAAACGGATGAAAGCTGGAGGACTTATCCTGATTTAAGGGAAAAGGTTTCGGAGTCGGACAGACTTGGAATTGAACTGACCTCTGCCGCTTAATCACAAGTCTATGCTCCCGCCCCAAATTTCTTTATCTGTAAAACTGGGATATAGTTTACATATAGAATCTGCCAGGTGAGGTCATGGGGAGGAGTCGATGAAATAGTGTCTGTAAAGTGCTTTGTGCAGTACCTGACCGCACACCAGTGCTTGGGGGTTGGTGGGTGAGTGAAGTCAGCGTCAGCAGATGAGAAGGAACGCAAGAATTTTTAAAAAACAAAATACGCTCCAAATTAGACAAAATTGCTTTCAAATACGTGCAAATTTCTAAAAAGAAATCACCCCCAGGAGCATGCATTTTGTTAATTCATAAACCAATATGTGGAAATATTCATTGCAACCAAACCACTTTCAAGCAATTCACCTGGAGCCCAAGACTAGATCGTGAAATTCCAAAAAAAATCCCGACCATAGAAAAAAGGGTCATTGTTACCTTAAAAGTAATTCAAAAATTTTTTTCACACAAAAATGAATGAAAATGCTTTAAAGAGTGTTCTTTAAAAGGATACAAAGTTGCCAAACCATCCCAGTGTTCAAAAACATTCACCCCTCCCCCCAAAAAAAAGTTTGGATAAATGGGAAAAAAAAATGTCAACATCTGCAACAGATTGCAAAGTCACACCTGCATGGTACAAAAATCAACATGTGAAAAACAACCATGGCAAATAATTTTCACCAATTCATTTATTGATCAGTTTGTTCAGAACCAATGTGTTTCATGCATTTGTTTTCTGCGAGCTCACTTAGACCTCCCTCTGGGATCTTCCACACACCCACACCCATCCTCAACTACTCCTCTCCCTGCTTGTGCCTTGTGTCCTAAAGAAAATGTTCCTCCATCCATCAAAGGGCATTTAGGGTGTTTCATATCTTGGCTACTGTGAATAATGCTGCAGTGAACATGGGAGTGCCAATATCTCTTCAAGATACTGATTTCAATTCCTTTGAATATATACCCAGAAGTGGGCTTGCTGGATCCTAAGGTAGTTCTATTTGTAATTTTTTGAGGAACTTCCACCCTGTTTTCCATAATGGCTGTACTAATTTACATTCCCACATGTGAGATGTAACAACATGGATGGAGCTGGAGGACATTAGGCTCAGTGGAATAAGCAAAACACAGAAAGAGAAATACTACATGACCTCAGTTATATGTGGAATCTAAAAAACAGCTGAACTCTTAGAAACAGAAAGTGGTACGGTGGTGGCCAGAGGCTCAGGAAATGGGGTGATATTGATCAAAGGGTACAAAGTTTCAGTTATACAGGATGAATAAGGTGTAAAGATCTAATGTACAGCATGGTGATGACAGCTGACAGCGCTGTATTGTATACTTGGAATATGCTAAGAGGATAGGTTTTATTAAATCTTCTCAACACACACACACACACACACACACACACACACACACGGTAACTATGTAGAGGTGACAGAAATGTTGTTTAACTGGTTTGTGGCGATCATTTCACAATGTATATGTGTATCAAAACATCAAGTTGTACGCTTTAAATGTATACAACTTGGGGAGTTCCCTGGTGGTCTAGTGGTTAGGATTTGGCACTTTCACTGCCGTGGCTGGGGTTCAATCCCTGGTTGGGGAACTGAGATCCCCCAAGCCGCAAGGTACAGCCCAAAAAAATGTATACAATTTTTATTAAAAGAAAAAAAAATATTCCTCAATGCCCCCTCACTTGACCATTTAAACGATATTGTTGAAAGAAGTTGTGCAGTCACCATGCACTGACCATACAGCTTCAGCCCCTGCCTCCCCACTTCCATGGCCACTGCCCTGGCCCAAGTCACCGGTAAACTCCTTGTTGCTGAATCTGGTGTAGAGACAGCAGGAGAAGCCAAAAGGTAGTGACAGCCTGGAAAAAAATGTATGCAACCCGTGAAACGGTCCAAGGACCAGTAGCCAGAATACACAGAGTATCTAAGCAACACCTACAAATCAATAAGGTAAAATCAAATGACTCAGTACAACACATAGGCAAAGGCACTTCACAGAAGAGAAAAACCAAAGAGCCAATGAACGTAGGAAAGGATGTTCAACTTCGTTAGTAAGCAAGGGAAATGCAAATTAAAACCACAATGAGATACTATCTCATACTCATTTGCAAAAACAAAAGAAGTCTAACGCTTCACCGTAAGTGGATGACTTCATGGGCGACCAGAGCATCAGACACTGCCCATCCCCTGACCCAGCACTTCTTACCGTGGGTGGCTCTCAGAGTTGGTTTTCAGACTCTGAGAGCCACCCACGGTAAGGAGTGTGCTGTACAAAGCCGCCCACTACTCAGACATGTGAAACTGAAACACGAAGTTAACAAAACAGTAATTACCCTTATTACGTGCAATGTGCGCCTTTATTTTCTATCCATTTTATTTCACAACTGATTGAATTGTTTTCACTACCCCCTAATGGGTTGCAAACCCCAGTCTGAAAAGCACTCCTTCCAGAGGCATCCACCTGTGAACGAAAAAACATGTGCAAGACTACGTGTGGTAGCATTTTTCCATCAATTGGGAAATGAATAAATAAACTGGGTGTATCTGTCTCAGGGATGACTAAGCAGTGGTTAAAATGAATGCGATCTGTGTGCATCAATGTGGACAGATCTCAAAAACACGGTGTTACGTGACAAGGGAAAGTTACAGAGTAATAGCTGTGAAATGATAGCATTTGTATAATTTTTTCAAGCCCATTTAGCAATATTATATGTTGTTCTGAACACATATATAGTGAAAATCTTTTTTAAAATACAAGACCTAGAAGGTCCCTGCCCATTTGTGATGGTAGCTGGTTCCCTGGAGGAGCAGATGGAGGAGGGAGAAAGTCAGAGAGAATGTCAGCTTCATCTGTCATGCTTTTTCCTTTTTTCTACGTTCAAAGATTCAGAAGCCATCATGGCAAAATGCTAACATTTGTTCATTCTAAATGGTGGATACCTCAAGGTTGAGAACAAGCCAGTCAAGCAAAGATCTGAAAGAAGTGATCCAGGCCATTAAAAAACAGCAGTGCAAAGGCCCTGAGATCACCGTGGCATATTCCAGGATCAGCAGAGGCCAGGATGCCAGAGTGAGGAGGAGAGAGGTTAAGGATGAGGTCGGTAAGGAATTGGATTTTATGTTTTAAGCAGGAGGGTAAACTCACCAAACTTATACTGTAAAGACATCATTCTGGTTGGGCATGTTTTATTAACAACTAAAATTGAGTGATAAACAAACACTAAGGTTATTGTACTAATCTCTTCTTTTGTGTGTGTTTGAAATTTCCCATAAGAAGTTTAAAAAAAAAAAATATGATCTCTGGCTTCTGTGAGGGAAACGGACTGGGTGTGGGGACAATGGGGGAGGCAGGGAGGCCAGTTTGGGGGCCTCCACAGGGGTCTGGGCGAGAGGGGAAGGTGAGAGGAACCAGAGTGGCAGGGGTGGAGTGGAGCAGCCACGGCATTTGCCCATGGACAGAACGAGGGACGGGAGAAAATTAGTTTGGGCTGAGTCTCTGGATGCCTAATGGTTCAGAGGACGGTGGAGACGGGAAAGGGTTTGGGAGTGGCCTCCGAGGGGAGATGTCAGGCGAACAAGTCCAGCGCTCAGGGAAGAATCAGGGCTAGTCACCCATTTGGGAATCACTGGCATATAAATAGCATTTAAAACCACGGGACTGGATGAGATCACCTAGGAGGTGGGTGTTGATGGAGAAGAAAGAGGATCCAGGACTGAGCCCGGCGGCCCGCCTTTGGGTACAGGTGGAGGAGAGGAGAGGAGAAGGAGGCAGCAAAGGAGATCAGAAGGAACAGCTCCTGGGGCAGCAGGAAGCTCAGCAGAAGGGAAGTTGCTCTCTCCTCATCCCCCAAAACGCCACAGCCTATTAACCCCATGGCAGCCCCTGACACTGCTCAGGACTCCAGCTCTTGCCTAAATAACTGCAACAGGCTCTGCCCTTGCAGTCCACCGGGTCCACTCTCACCATCTTTGTAAAATGCAGATCTGACGCTGTAACTCCCCGTAGCTCATTCAGGGTAAGAAGCCAAGTCCAGAGCCTGGTGACCGCACTCCCTGTGGCCCGGGTCCTGCCCAAGGCAGCAGCTCCCACCCCTCTGTACACGTCTGCACTGCACACGTCTGCACCCACCAAGGAGCAGGTGCTGCAGCTTGTACCAACAGCCATTCGCCTCTCCCTCCTTCCTGGAGACCATGCTCACCTCCCACACCTGAGCCTGGAAGTACCAGACCTCGCTTTCCCAGTCTCTGGGGCTTCCGGGAAAATATCCTCCATCCCCAAAGGAAAAGAGAGAGACCAGGAGACAAGGCCAACCCTAGCGTGCCTTGGGGCTTTGTCTGTGAGGACACATGATTGCCTGAGCTGCTGTCACCATCTTCTGACCAGAAGGGGCCAACAGAGCAAACGTACAGCATGGCAAACCAGAGAATAGAGTTTGGGTCCTTAGTGAAATCAGTAGGCTCAGCCTTGGTTCTGGTGACCGCCGGACTTCCTGTAAGAGGAAATAGCAAACCCCTACTGTTAACACCGCTTCCGGTGGGTTTGGGTTTCTGACACTTGCATTCAGAAAACATCCCAACCGACCCCCATATACTCACACATGCGCACACCCCACCCTCGCACGCCTGATGCCCTGAAAGTCGTGCCTCCCGCCAGAAATCATGCCCGTTGGCGTTGCCAGGTCTTGCCCCCGTCATGCCCTCGCCGTTGTCCACTCCTTCTGGCCACAGGATGACTCCGGCCTCTCCTTCACCACCGGCAACCCTTGGCCTTTGTACATCTGAGATCCGACAATAGCTTTGAAACATGAACAGCTGCTATGACTGAGGCAGGAGATAGACGGGCCCCAGGCTGAGCTGCTGGAGTTTCTCCCCTGTGGACAGATCCTCCAAAATAGCAGGAGCGAGAGGAGAGCTGGGCCCCGCCCAGATAAAAGACAGAGACCACATACTTCTCATTCTCGAGGTCAAGGAGACCTTCCCGACTACATGTGCACAGAAAGGCTCCTCAGAGGTCAAAAGGGAGGGGGCATCGCCTCATAATAAGTGATGTCAACCTACCCATAAGCCTCTCCGCTGGAATCCATCTTGGCTAAGAGATGTGTGTGGACACAGGGGAGGACCCTGAGATATACCAAATATGGACTCAGAACCAGGCAAAGCAAGATGATTGGCCAAAGGAAACCCAGAAAAAATGCCCTGTAAGAGTGATTCAAACTGCCACGAGTGTGTGACTCGCTCTCTGAGCCCACCCGTGTGTCTATCCACATGTACCCTATTTCCTCCTAATAAACACTTTACTTGTTTCACTACTTTCCATCTCTATGTGGAAATTCATCTCTACAGCTGACGGGCCAGGGCCTTGTCACTGGTCCCTGGTCCCTGGTGGTCTAGTGGCTTGGATTCAGCTTTCTCACTGCTGTGGCCAGACCTCAATCTCTGGCCAGGAACCGAAACCCTGCTTCAAGCCGCTGCAGGCCGAGGCCACCCGAGATCACTACGACCCCTTCCTCACCCCAAAACTATTTTCTGTTACCTGACCCTTTCCCCCATTTTGACAGCTGCGGGACCCAGTGTTATCCACTGCCCGGGGGGAAGATGGTTTTTTGCAAAAGTTACAGAAACTTGAGAAGACTGACTTAGAGGAGACAGAAATGTGATAGGTCAGAGAAAGGCCTCTCACCCCGAGGCTGGAACAGCTTCCTGGGCTCCGGAGGGGAAGGAATGTAGTGGGTTGTGGAGAGAGAAGTCTGTGGGGCCTGGGGTCCACGCCTGGGGGGAGCAAAGCGGTGTCCAGAGGCCACCAGCACCCCTACCAGTGTCTTACATGGCAAGTCTCATCCTCCAGCAGGAGCCTTAGCTACAGGTGCCCACACACCTTGCAGGCCCTGGTCGGTGAGCAGGACACCACTGAGGGCCTATGAGGACAGATCGGATAGGCAGGTCCCCCCGGGACCCTCCCCCCAACCAGGGCCTCTCCTGGGACAACCCAAGCCACCCTCAGATGGTCCAACAGGACTGCCTTTACTGGGGCATCCACCTTACTTGAAGGGTCACTCCCCACAGTGACATGCCTCAACATCATAGCACCCGTCCACCCCCACCCCAGACAAAGCAGTGGTCCTGGATGTGGAGGGTGTGGGTGACCAGAGCCTGGACAGGAGAAGACACCCTAGCCTCACATCCTCCACTAGAACAGGGTGGAGTGGGGGCTACTTCTGATTCATCTCTATGACTGCCTCCAGTGCCCTGCACAGGACCTGGCAAACAGAAGGTGCACAATAAATATTTATTGACCTAAATGGAACATGAGGCTGCAGAGATGGGGCCCAGACATCAGCTGGTTGAGATAGCCCCCATCTCCAGCCCTCCTTCCCACTCACCTTCCAGCCATGATTCAGGGGTGGCCATGTGACCCAGTCTGGCCAATAAGATGATGCAGAAGTCATGGGGCGGGGCTTCCAATAAAGCTTTCGTTTATTGGAATAAACAGAGTAAGCTCAGCTGGCCTAGCTTTTGGCCCTTTCTCCTTTGTCCTACTGGGAGGTGTAGCAGCTGTGACAAGGTGACAGACATGAGGACAAAGGTCTCCATGCAAAAGGTGGCAGAAGAGGAAAGAGGATAAGAGCCTGGGTCCCTGATGGCATAACTGAGCCCCAGACCATGCTGCCCAGTCTCAGCTTCCTGTCTGAGACCTGTAAATCCCTCTCTGTTTAAGCCACAGCTATATAGGTGTTCTGTTATTTGCAGCTGAACACAACGGGTTCACAGCGTGTTCTTGGTACAGCTTTAGACTAAGATAGACTGGGGTTTGGATCTTGGCTGGTGTCAGGGTGTTATCGAACCAACCTTGGGTTTGCTCTCCCATGTGAAGCAAAGCCAATTTACTGACAAGGGGTTGTGGTCAAGGAAAGTACAGCGTGTATTGCAGAGCCCAGCAAGGAGAATGGGTGGCTTGTGCTCAAAAGACCTGAACTTCCCAACGGTCCTCAGGGAAGGGTTTTTAAAGGCAACACTTGGGGTGAGGGCTGCAGAGTGCATGATTTTCTTCTGGCTGGTTGGTAGTGAGGTAACAGGATGGTGTTCCAGGAACATCATCAACCTTCTGGTTCTGACCAACTGGTTTGGGATCTACTGATTATACTCAGCATGTAGTCACCATCCTCCACCTTGGTGAGGGCCTTAGGTCCTGCAGAACAATGCCAAGTGATGTGTCAGACGGTTGTGTCAATATATCCCTTGAAGAGGAACTAGGACTCTGTTTTATCACGGAATTATTGTCATTACCTCACTTAACTGCTTTTTCTTTGTTTCAGCATTCCCTCACTTCCCTAATAAGTAATGCTTGTGCTTGCTCTTTGGAACTCAGGGAAGGCCTAAGAGACAAAAGCCATTTTCTATAAACAGGAAATGGGCAACACAGAGAGGCTTTTGTACTCGGGAGGGCTTCATTGCCCCCTTTTCTTTGATACTCCTCAATCCTGAGGGGAACAGGTGCAGGACAAGAAAGAGAATAACGTTTTGGATAGAGGTTAATCATAAACTTGGCGGGGGAGCTCGGTTTCAGGGGGATTCGGTTTCAGGGGAGGAAGAAATTTTCCTCTACCCTTCTAGGTTCTCCTGGCTGACCTAAGAATTAAATTGACATGAGACAGATTAACAGGAGAAAACCAAACAAAATGTAATAACATGTATGCATGGAAGAGACCCAGGAAAACTGATTAACTTGCTAAAATGGCAGAAACACTCACCTTAAATATCACCTTCAGCTAAAGACAAAGGAGGATGTTAGGGTGGGGGGTTGGAATTTCAGAAAGGCAGTTGACACAGATAGAAAAGTAAATGTTTGGTAAACAAATGTTCCGCTGAACCAAGCAGAGACAATGGGATACAGAGCGGACTTTGATCTCTAGACCTCTCCTAGAATTTCCTCCCACCACACCTAGCCCACATTCTTTGCAGATACCTCTGGTGATAGCTCTATTCCAGGAACAGTCCCTCTATCTAAATGACAGGCAGTTAGGGGGAAGGTCAAAGTTTCTTTCTGAGTCAATGAAACTGTGCATCTCGGATTGGGACTTGAACCCACGTGCCGGGACTCAAAACCCAGCCTAAACCCAGATTGGAACTTGAACCCATGGGCTGGGAGTCTAACCCAGCCAGAACCCACTGTCTTTTAACTGAGATCACACACCTGGTTTCAGGACTTAATGAAGCTCAGGTTCTTGATGTCTCATCGCAGAAAGAATTCAGTGAGAGACAAAGTGATAGGTAAGAAGTAGGTTTATTTAGAGAGAAACACACTCCATAGACAGAGTGCGGGCCCTCTCAGAAGGCTAGAGCCCCGAAATACGGGGTGCTTAGTTTTTATGGGATGGGCAATTTCACAGGCTAATGAGTGGGAGGATTAGTCCAACTATTTTGGAGAAGGGGCGGAGATTTCCAGGAATTGGGCCCCACTCACTTTTGGCCTTTTATGGTTGGCCTCAGAACTGTCATGGTGCCTGTGGATGTGTCATTTAGCATATGCTAATGAATTACAATGAGTATATAGTGAGGCTCAAGTTCTACTGGTAGTCAAATCTTCTGCCATCTTGAACCTAGTTGGTTCTAACCAGTTTGTGTCATATCCTCAATGGCTATGTCATTCTTTTAAAGGTTGTGCCCTGCCCCCTTCCCTCCTGCTTCATTAAGGGAAAGACAAATACCATATGACATCACTTATATGTGGAATCTAAAATATGACACAAATGAACTTATCTACAAAACAGAAACAGACTCACAGACATAGAGAACAGACTTGTGGTTGCCAAGGCGGAGGGGGGGAGGGGAGGAATGGGTTGGGAGTTTGGGATTTGCAGATGTAAACTATTATATATAGAATGGATAAACAACAAGATCCTTGGAGCCCACTCCATAGAGGATCTTATAGAAGGTGTTTATGGTCCAGGTCTGTAAATGGAGCACTTCACCACCACCCACAGTCTATTGGCCTGAATTCGGCCACTCGGCCACACCTACAGGTAAGGGAAGCTGGGATGTGTAGTCTAACTCAGGGAGAAGAGGCAAACTTGGCAACTAGTGTGCACTATCAGGGTCTACCTCAGCCACCAAAGGTCTCCATGTCCCTACATCCAGTGCTCAATTCTTCAGCCTCATTTTACACCACCTACCAGCACATTGGGCAATGTTGGCCATCCCCCATCTTTTTGTTTTGCAGATTTTTTTTTTTTTTTTTGACAACACCATGTGGCATGTGGGATCTTAGTTCGTTGACCAGGGATCGAACCTGTGCTCCCTGCATTGGGAGCGCCGAGTCTTAACCACTGGACCACCAGGAAAGTCCTTTTTCTTTTTTTTTTTTCCCCCATCTTTTTGAAACACTCTGTTCTTGGTATCCTTACCTTCTCGGGGTTTTCTTCAACACTGCTAGACGCTCCTCTTGTTACCTGAAAACTGGGTTCGCCTCTTGGTGGGTGTTGAGACAAAAGACACAACCAAGCCAAAGATAGGAAGAAGGAAGGATTCATTACCTGCAGCAAGTAAGGAGGACACCTGGGATCTTTCCCAAAGCAGCATCTCCCTGAACGGCAAAATTGGGGAAGTTTTAAGCTAACGGTATATGCATATTCATGAAGGGGCCTGAGCAGAGGAGAATTCAGCATAGAATTGGAGCAAAGGCCCACAGAGTCCAAGCTTTAGTTGATTGAAGTCAGGAGGATCAACATCATCCTGTCCTCCACTTGGGTGGGGGCCTTAGTTCCCACAGAACTCTAAGATATATTATTATGTATATCCTTTGAGGATGAACTAGGACTCGGCTTTATCACTGCACTATTGTCTGACTGCCTTTTCTCTGTTCCTGCATTCCTTTGTTCCTTTAAGATCACTGGTTACTGAGACCTGTTCAAGGGCAAGCATTGCGGCCAGGCTTAGATCACAAAATGGCTTAGGCCAAAATGGCTTCTCTTCTGTCAAGAAAACCATTCCTGGCTCTCGTTCTCTGGGGACCCCCTAACCGATCTGCTTACACTCTGCCACACTGAAGCGTTGGAGGTCCTCAAGCTGGATCCTGAGGCCTCTCCCCTCCCCTTTCTCTTCTCTGAGCAATCTCACCTGTGCCAGATGCTTCAATCACCACAGGTTGTCCTCATGACCTTGAATCTGTCTCCAGCCTGGCTTCTCTCCTGAGCTCAAGACTCTGGCATCAAGTAGACATCTTCAAGTCCACATCTCAAACTCAACATTCCCAAACTGTTAGTATCCTCTTCACCCCAAACCTACTCCTCTTCCTGGGTTCCCCCACTATGAATGGCACCATCAACCCTGGACATCAACCTCCTGCCTGGCTAACTGCAACAGTCTCCCAAACTGCCTACCCACACTTCGATCCCCTACAAGGGTTCTCTAGGCTAGTGCTTCTGAAAATTCAGCTGCATAGAAATCACCCGGAGAGTTTGTTAAAAAGCAGATCCCTGGGCCCTACTACCACCCCATCCCCCCACAATCAGATTCAGATTCGATAGGCCTGGGATAAGACTCAAGAATTTGCATTTCTAACAATTGCATTTCCCCTAAGGTCCTCCCCTGGAGCAACCCAAGCTAATGATGCTGACGCAGGTGCTGCAAGTCTGTGGACCATACTTTGAGTAGCAAGGCTCCCTGCGCTGTCTAACTCAGAGGCCACTAGCCACAGTGGCCTCTGTTTAACTTATTTAAATAAAGTTTAAAATTCATTCCTCAGTGCTGAGACAGGAAGGAAGGGGGCAGGGCACAACCATTAAATCCCCACCCCTTCTCCAAGATAGTTAGACTATTCCCCCCCACTCATTAGCATATGAAATTATCCAGCCCATAAAAACTAACCTCCCCATATTTCAGGGCAACCTGTCACTTTCTGAGATGGCCCACACTCTGTCTATGGAGTATCACTCAGTAAATCTACTTTTTACCTATCACTTTGCCTCTTGCTGAATTCCTTCCGCAACAACACATAAAGAACCTGAGCTTCATTAAGTCCTGAGACCAGGTATGCGATTTCACCAGGGAGATGGTGGGTTCAAGTCCCCTCCTAAGCCAGAGATTGTGGGTTCAAGTCCCATCTGAAGTGCGACTGGCTTCAAGTCCCAACCTATAGTGTTTGTTTTCAGCAGCACTAGACACATTTCAAGTGCTCAACAGCCATTTGAACAGCGTGTATCTATAAAACATTTCCATCACCAAAGACACTTCTACTGGACAGCCTTGCATGGATCTTGGTGACTGTTCTAAAAATGAAGGCTGATCCTAGGTCCCTCTTTGGCCTGCAAGAATTCTGAGGCTCCTACTGCCTAAAAGCTCATGCTTTGGAGAAGCATAAAGGACGTCAGGAGTCGGGAGGGCACAGAGAACATTACTCAACCGAGATACCTTCCAAACTTCTCACAAGATTCTGGGATCTTCCCGGACTGAAGGCGGGCCAAGAACTTTGAGCTCACTGGCTGGTGGTGGAGGGGGCGAGTTGCCAGCGCTTTCCTCTGATTGGGCATTTTCTCTTAGCAGAAAACCAATCATCGAGGGAGGTGGGGTCGCGGCCAGGCTCGCCTACAGGAACTTCCCCGAGTTCCAGCGCCCACCCACGCCCCTGAAGGGTCAGATTTGTGGTGAGTTCTGAACCCCTACCGCCTAAGGGGCCCTTCCGCCCTGGAATCCCGCTCGCTGTGGCCGACAAGGAGGTGGGGGCAGGTCCTCCCTCCCGCCGCGGGGAACACCCCTTCCAGCAGCCCTGAGCCCCCAGGTGTCCAGCCTCGCTCTCCCTGCGCTCAGTGTTCCCACCCCCACCCCCAGTGAAATGGGATTGCGTTGTGCCGGTGGCCGGGAGAGGCCCCCTCCTGACAGCCTCCTCTGCTGGGCATGATGGGTGGGAGGGAGGTGAGACTGAGGTGGGCCTCAGGACATGGAAGCCGTGTCCCACAGGAGGATGGCTCTGGAAGAGGGCCGGAGCCTGCCCGAGGTGCGGGCGCGAGTGGCGGCTTCGCATGGCATCACCGACCTGGCCCACAAGCTTCACTTCTATGACCAATGGGCTCCGGACTATGACCAGGTAGACCGGTCGGGTCCTCACCTCTGCTTCCATCTGCTCGCCCGGCCTCAGTTTTCGTGTCTGAAAAGCCGGAATAGTGAGCCTTGCATCATCCCAGGGCAACGAATGTGAGAGGGAAGGAAGACCTGGGTGCAGCCCTGAAGTCCTGTCTCTTCTGGGACTGGCTCCTCTTCAGCGCATCCACAGTGGCCCTGCCCTCTCACCAGCCCCATCTTCCAGATTGGCAGACCCTAGAGATCAGGGGCCAAGACGTCCCCACCCTGGGACTGCAGTCCAGGCAGAGGTGCCACTGAGGGGTCACTCTGAACTAAGCAGAGAGCCATGCCAAGGCCCACAGAAAAGACCCCAGCAGTGGGCTGAGGGCTACTCTCCAGTCCCCGCCCCTTGACAGAGGAAAAGCACCTTATACCTGGTTCTCCCCTCACTGTAGTCCCAGCAGGCCCTGGGCCCCCAACACACACAGCTTGGCCGGGCTGACTCCTAGACCACCCAAAAGGAGGTCCCCCAAACACTGGGGCACGGGGTGGCAGTTGGTGCAGCACTCTGTCCCCAGGACGTGGCCGCCCTGCTGTACCGCGCTCACCGGCTCGCAGTGGACTGCCTCACCCAAGCCCTTCCAGGTCCACCCCACGCCGCCCTGATCCTGGACGTGGCCTGTGGTACTGGCCTAGTGGCTGCAGAGGTGAGACCACCCTAGATCCCCTGCCCTCCCTTCAGCCCCCACTTGCTCAAAATTCCTACTACCCCAGGCCCCAGATCCCCGCCTCCCTGCTCAGACTCACTGGTTCCAAACACTTGGGCTACATCCACTGCGGGGACCACTGTCCTCCCCGAGGTGCAGGGACCTAACTGGGAGGTGGCAGGTATGAACTGTGACTGGGTCCCCCCACCCCAGCTGCAGGCTCGGGGCTTCCTCCAGCTGCATGGGGTGGATGGGAGCCCAGGAATGCTGGAACAGGCCCGGGCCCGTGGCCTCTACCAGCACCTCAGCCTCTGCACCCTGGGTCAGGAGCCTCTACCCAGCTCTGAAGGTACTCCCCCTCCCCCTTCAGCACCCCAAGGCACACCCTCTGACCAAGCCCACTTGATGGAGCCCCTTTCTTTTGCCAAGACTCCATCCCCCTTTCCTAGCCCTCCACAAGCCCCCTCCCACACTGAGTCCTATTCTCTTTTCGAGCCCCCCAATCCCTCACTGAGACGCTTCCTCTGAAACTTCCGTCCCATGATCTGACCTCAGTCCAGGACTGGGCCACATCTGCCATATCCCCCACGGGATCTGGGTCCCACAGACACCAGTGGCAGGCCTGGTCCCTCCCCAGGCCCCATCATGCACACCATCCTCCAGGGCGGTCTGAGGCCACACTGAAGACAAACCACCACACCACATCCGCACCTCCACACAGGGACCTACGACGCGGTGCTGACGGTGGGCGCCCTCAGTGATGGCCATGTGCCCTGCAGTGCCGTACCCGAGCTCCTGCGAGTTACCAAGCCAGGTGAGAAGCAGCCCATCCAACCACACACAGGCACCTTCCCTTCTCCACACCCACAGACACAAGCCTCAGAAAGCCTCAGGCCAAGCGAGAGTAGGGTTATGCCCAGGGTCACACAGCCTAGCATCGCAGGCACAGCTGCCGGCACAGGCTCGGCCTCAGCTGCCACCATCAACAGGCCCAGGCAAACAGGCAGGGCAGGCAGGTTGCCAACCTGCCTCTTATCCACTGGGAAACCGGAAACAACTCCACTCTCCTCTCCAACCTCTATTTCCTCATCAATAAGCAGAGTGGCACAGTCCCTTCCCCATAGGATTGCAGTGAGAATTGGGTCAAGTAGTGTCTGTAAGGGCTGTGTTTCAGTCCTGGCGCATAGTAGGGGCTCCGTTTAGTTCCCTCATCTTCCAGCTTCCCCACTAACTTAGGGGGAGTCTCTTTCGTGACCTCAGTTTCCTCATCTGTGAAATGGGGCTGCTCAGGTGAGATGATAGATGTGAGTGCTTTTCTATAAACTCCACAAGTGGGGCTGATGTGCAGGTGAGGGTTGTGTTTACTGTGCTGCTACTGTGTGCCTTGCCCCGTGCTTGCTTCTGCCCTGGGGAGAAGGTACACACTCAACCCACATGCCCTGGGAAGGGGCCAGGGGAAAAAGACCAAGCCCGAGGTGGGCCCACAGGGCTGTGGGTGCTCAATGCCCTGCGAATTCAGAGAAGAGAGGCATTTGGGACAGCTGGGACGGGGAGTGAGGGGCAGTCCACGCAGGAACACAGCCTAAGCGAAGTCCCAGGCAGAAAGGAGAGTGGTAGAGTGGGCGGATCACGAGGCTCAGACCTGGCTGCAGGACAGGATCTGGAAGCCCCGAAGGTGCCCCATCACAGCAAGATTGCATCTGCTCCCTGCCCCTTCACCCCTGCTGGGCTCAGCAGGGGCCTTGGCTAAGTCAAGGCAGGTCTAGGCAGGCCTCATCCTCAGGGAACCACAGAGGCTGACAGATGCAGGGACATTGGTGGCATCAGAGAGAGAGGTAGTGATCAGGCTCAGGAGGACAGGAAACTCCCATCACCTGAACCAGTAAGGACCAGACCTCCTCGCCCAGCCTGTGCTTGCCAGTCCCCTCAGCCGGCCAGACTGCCTGCCCACATGTCACAGCCTCCCTTGCTTCAGAGCCTTTCCTCTCACGAAGCCCCTCTCCGCCAGTAGCACCCTGCTTCTCCTCACCTCCTCCTCCAGGAGGCCTTCCAGACTCCTGTCTCTCCTGAGTATATCTGAGCCCGCACTGGGCATACGGTAGGTGCCTGGAGAAGACCTGGAGTGACAAGGTCATTCATTCATTCTTTCAGCCAGTGCTTGCTGACTGTGCTGGCCTTCCTGTGAGACAGGGTAACATCCCAGCAAGCTGGGAAACCGAGGCTCCAAGAGGTGAAGGGAGTTGCCCAAGGTCCAAAGCCCATAAGCATTCAGACACAGCCGTATCCTCAAGCAGAGGGGCTGGGTGAACAGTGAGAAGGGAGCCCCCTCTGTCAAGGGGATTCAGCCAAAAATTCCCAGCATAAAGGACACTGGGGCCTTGAAAGGTGTGTAGGAGGCCGTTAAGCTGAGGAAGCAGAGGGTATTCCTGGGGGAGGGATCAGTGAGCACCAGGGGCTTGGAGATGGGAAAGGCTGGCCCGGGGACAAAGCTGGGAGAACTTCCTCCCTTGAGGATGTGAGAAGGAAGGGGACAACCTTCCTGTCCCTGGCTCCTTCCCCACCCCTCCCCAGGTGGGCTGCTGTGTCTGACCACCAGGACCAACCCATCCAACCTGCGTTACAAAGAGGCGCTGGAGGCCACCCTGGCCAGGCTGGAGCAGGCCAGGGCTTGGGAATGCCTGGTGGCCTGGCCTGTGGACCAGTGGGAACTGGCCACCTCCGAGCTCGAGCTGGGGCCTGACGCCTCTGACAGCGACGGCTTCATCTCCGGCATCGTCTACCTGTACCGAAAGCAGGAGGCAGCCCAGGCCGAGGGAGTGAGGCCCGGTGCCTAGCCCCCAGCTGGCCTCCGACCCTCCACGAGGCCTCGGCCAGGCTCATCGCTGGGCCTCCTCTGCTTTGCCTGTAAAACGAGGCCGCTGCACCAACCCTGCCCCTCAGGAGAGCTATGCCTATTAAATGAGTCCCAGAAGCGGCAGCAGAACTCTGGCTCGGTGGTTTTCTCACCCCTGCAAAGAGTGACATCTGTCCCTATGGAGGACAGAAGAGAAGAAACAGGACAGAGAGGGACCCCATCCCTGGCTGTCCCTGTGCCAGGCACGATAGGGCCACAGATATGACTCTGACCCCTCCCGGGGTGGAGGGCCCTTTCCCTCTAACTCACAGACCAGGAACCCGTGCTCACGCATCTGGGCCTTGGCCAAACACTTTCACGTGTCCAGGATTTGGTTTCCTCATCTCTAAAGGGATCGGAATGCGGAGCTGAGGAGCTCAGGGCGTAGCTTGGAGGCTGCCCCAGAGCTGGGCAGGTGAAAAGGCCTCGGTGACTGTCAGCACCAGCACCAGGTGGGGATGTGAACAGGGCTGATGATAACGCCTGCAAACAGGAGCCAGGGGAGGGCTTCATGGAGGAGGAGGCGCAGAGCTGAGCCTTCGGGACTAGAATTCAGAAGGGTGGAGAAAGGGAAAAGGACATTCCAGGCTGAGGGCAGAGACAGCCTGAGCAAAGGCTGGGAGAAGGGACCCGGGGGGTGAGCAGACCAGCCTGGAGGCCCAGACAAAGCTGGAACAAAAGGAGGGGAGGGCAGGTGGCCCATGCCCCAGGCCTGGCTGTTCTCATCTGTCCTCCCTCCTAGAGTCCCCAGCACTTCCCTAAGGTCCTGGGCTTTACGCTCTGACAAATGGAGGGCTTGAGCAAGGTGACTCCAAAGGTCGGGGCCAGTTTCGATGTCTCACAATTCCCCAAAACCAGTTTTGTAAGTCTTCTGGTCCTGGCCACCACACGGCGGTCCTGCCCCTCACCACCCCCCTGCCCAGGCTTCCAACCCTGCCCTCCCCTTCACCTCCACAGCTGAAATCAGAAACGATACAGTCTTCCTGTGCACAGGTCCCGTTTATTGTAGAAAATAATAGCAATTACTGTGACAAATAGTTTAAATTACAAAACAGAAACCTCGTAGCAGGCAGGGGAAAGCCCCAGGACTTCCTGGGGTTAGGGCCAGTGAAAGAGCATTCCCCCTGCCTCTCCAGCCTCTCCAATGACCTTGGCAGGGGTGAGGATCCAGAGGTAGCCAGTCTCAAGGGGCCCGGGGGTCCTTCTTCGGAGGCCGCAGGGCAGGGGCGGGAAGGGGTGTGGGCAGCCTGGGCCGCCTCCATAGCCCCCTCCCCCGCCACTACCCAAACCAGTTCGTAGCACCTCCGCCCCTCCCCTCTAAACCTGTCCGTCCACTCTTTGCTCGGCAACTATGCTCCAAGGGCAGGTGGGTGAGCAAGGCAGCCGTTCTCGTGGCCACAGGTTTGCATGGGCAAGGCACAGCCCCAGTGCTCGCTGACCCACCCAGCGGATGCTGGCAGAGGGAGTGGGGAGGATCAAAGAAGGGGACAGCGGTCAGCACGGACGTGGTCCCATGGTCCGCTGAGCACCCACTCAGAGGCAGAGCCCAAGCAAAGTCAGGGCTGAGCCGTCCGGGCCAGCAGGAGCCAGCCCCCTGTATCCTCAGCCATTCCGAGGAGGGTGGTACAGGAGTCTCTTTCCATCCATCCTTGCTAGTGCTGGAGGTGACCTTGAGAAAATGTCCGAGAGGGCCAGAAGGGGCTGAGGGCTGCTGGCCAACGGCCTGGCTCAGTCCCTGCTTGGCAGGGCCATCCTGGGGTCACAGTAAGCTCAGTCCAGGGAGAAACAAAGCCGAAAGGAAAAGAGTCAACGGTAGCGCCTTACACGTAGTTGCTGGCTGGGGCGGAGCGGGCGGCAGAGTACCTGGCCGAGTAGGGCTTGTCGGTACGGGGCGGGCAGTTGCAGCAAAGCAAGGCCCCACCGAGCATCAGCAGGCCAGAAGCGGCCCAGCCAATGTAGAGCGAGGCACCCATCTCCCGCTTCTGGCCCGAGGCCACCAGTGGGTTATAAAAGTCGCGGATGATATTGTGGGCCGTCCAGGACACGGGCACCATCACCAGCAAGCCGGCCAGCAGGAACACCACGCCGGCCACGATCATGGTCTTGGCCTTGGCGCTCTCATCCTCCACGCAGTTGGTGCACTTGCCGCCCACCACCGAGAGCAGCACACCGAGCACGGCCAAGATGATGCAGACGACGATGAGGGCGCGGGCCGCCTGCAGGTCCTGCGGCAGCGCCAGCAGCGAGTCGTACACCTTGCACTGCATCTGGCCCGTGCTCTGCACCACGCAGTTCATCCACAGGCCCTCCCAGATGGTCTGGGACGTGACGATGTTGCTGCCGATGAAGGCCGTCACGCGCCACATGGGCAGCGCGCAGCTCAGTATGGCGCCCAGCCAGCCCAGCACGGCCAGAGCGATACCCATCACCTGCAGCCCCATGGAAGCCATAGCTTAGCGTCTGCTGGGGTCTAGGACCTGGAAGCCTGTGGGGATCCGGCCCTGGATGCTGTAGGAGTCCAAGTGCCGAGGATGAACACTCAGCGTTCGCAGGGAGGTCTTTCACAGCAAGTCCAGAGGCAAAGCCAGTTGGAGCAGCTCTGGGTGTCTCTCCTGAGAGTCAGCGGCACAAACCCAGCGAGCGTAAGAGTGTAACAGAACCAGTTCCTTCCTGCCAACAGCTGCCGCAAGCTCTCAGGCTAATGACTGGAGCAGTTATATGGCTCCGCGGGAGGGGCGGGGGCCGAGGGAGGGGTTTCGGTCCCTGGAGCCGCCCCCTGACCAGTTTCTCTAGATTCCTGAGCCTGCCAACAAAGGAACTTTCAGGCCCCAGCCCTTGGCCCCTGAGTCACCACCCTGGAGAGCCAGCCAGTCTCAGAGGAAACTTCTCTTTCCCCCTGCCCCCAGACCCATGCTGAGGTCATCCGGGAGATAGACACTGAGTCACAGCCTATAAACACCTGGACCTACCTGGGGGGCCGGAGGGGGGAGCCAGGCCCAGCCAGGTTTGGGGCCTGAAGACCAGGGTCCCCACACCCCAGGGCTCCCTCATTCCAGGCTTGGGTGGTTGGATGGAAGGTGGCGACCTTCAGGGAGAGGGTCTGAGGATAGAGTCCTGGGAACGTCACAGAGCAGCCCCACCATGATTACAGTCGGCAGCGTCCTCAGCAGCTGCATCACTGGCCTGATAATCACAATTAAGAGTCTCGCCATCCGTGCATCCACTGCGTCTGGACATTGGCCTGATGTAGTCCAGTTTTAAGGACCAAGGAGCTGGGGGGCCCGGACTCCTGGGTCCATCACGTGCCCTCCCCATCTCTCACCACCATCACCTGGCTTCCCAGCCCTGCCGGAGGAGGGGTCTTGGAGGTGATGCCCTTTTGGCCAAAGAGAGAAGGAAGCCTGCCCCCCACCTCAGAAGTTTCAGCCAGTTTCTGCTGGGGCTAAGCCGGCTTGGCCAGAATTAGGTCGGGGAGGTCACCAAGAGAAAACCATGGGCCAGATCCTGGGGACATCAGTCCAGCAAACAGGTGTTTACTTAGTGAAGATACACAGAACGGTCCTCCGGTAAAGCCAGAATGGGAGCAAAGTCCCATGAGACTTGGAAGGGGAGGTAAAACTCAGCCGGGGTGTAGGGGGTGGTGCCTGGGAGGGGGCCTGACAGGGAGGAGGAGTTGCCTGGCATAACTCCAGCAGGCACTGAATTCTTGGGTTGTGCTGCAGAGGGCACTGATGACAGAAAT
This sequence comes from Balaenoptera borealis, assembly GCF_965194805.1. Taxonomy (NCBI): domain Eukaryota; kingdom Metazoa; phylum Chordata; class Mammalia; order Artiodactyla; family Balaenopteridae; genus Balaenoptera; species Balaenoptera borealis. Next base: position 79,239,968 of record NC_138872.1, read on the forward strand.
CACCATGGACGGGGCCCTCTGGAGTTGGGCAAGGCAGCAGGACTAGGTGAAGGAGAACTTCAGGGAGAGGGAACAGCGAGGGCCAAGGTGCCCAAGGTGGGGAAATGCAGCTAGTTCTGGGAACCAGAACAGATTCAGAGGAATCCAGTCTGACCAGAGACGGGGTAGTGGGGGAGGGGCCAGAGGAAAAGAGCCAGAAATCTCTGCCTCAGGCATCACGGAGCCCTGGGCTGTGCACAGAGGCTGTGAGACCAGCAAGGGCATTGGATGCCAGGCTGAGAAAGGGGTCTCTGGAAACAGGATGGAGGTGAAAGCCAGGCAGAGGGCGAGGATCAGGAAGGGCCTGATTCAGGGCAGGGGGCTTTGGGAACCTAAAGGAAGGAGTCACTGTGGCGGGGAGAGAGAATGGCCAGGCTCATCCTGGCTGGATCAAGGGAACCCCACCCCCTTTCTTCCCCACGTGCTGGGGAGCTCATCCCAGGCGCCAGGGCTCCAATGAGTCCCTGAGCCCCCAGCATTGTCCAGCCCTGTGCCTGGTGCCCTGGGGCAGCTGGGTGTCTAACCTGACCCTTTCAGTGGTCCCTGAGCTTCCCGAGAAAGAGAGCTATCCTGCGTGCGTGATTTGGGTAGAAGCCTTCTGTGAGCTATTTAAAGCGTGCTGACAGCCTGTGGAACCATAGGGCTGGCAGGGATAATCTAGCGCGATGGGGAAACTGAGGTCTTTGTACCGTGGCTGACTGTAAACACTTCGGTCTCCCCTACGAGGCTGGGGGCTCCTGAAGGATAGGTGTTCAGCCTCAGAGCTCAGCGCAGGGGTTGACACGGACTAGGTGCTCAATAAGGCAGGAGGCACCATCCCGGGTCCCAGCTGCCCTCCCCCACTCCCCCTCACCCCCAGGCACGCACACCAACACAAACAGGGATAGTTTCTGCCAGGACCACGCCTCCCTGGCGTTCTCCTTACGAGGCTTTGAAGAACAGCACGCAAACAGGCCTGTGGACTGAGCAACGGAGATACTATCCTTCCAGAGGAACGATAAGCGATTCCCTGCAGTGACCCCATCACATCCTGCCTATCAGTACGCAGGGCAAGCACTCTTACTGCCTTTGCACAGATGGGTAAACTGAGGCCCAGGGAGGGCCGGGGGGCTTGCCCAGAATGGGGTGTGCTGGTCATTCCAGCCCTTCAGTAAGGTTTCTGCCTACAGAAGTGAATTGGCTGGACGGCCAGACCCTCACTCACCCCCTACACGCCCCCACCCCCACCCCCCGCAACTTCCTGCTCTTGTTCTGGGACACAGCCGACTGGCACTTGGAGATGCAGGAGCGGGGGAGGGGGAGCACACAGGCCCTAGAACTTTCCACCTGTGGCCCAACAGAAGTGACTAAGAAGCTGTCCTTCCCTGCCCAGCTCAGCCAAGCACTTCAGAGGCAGGGGAGGGGCTGAAAGCTAGGGTGAGGACAGGTGCAGGAGGGCCCAAGGCAAAGGGCAGGCCCAGGGCAGGGGAGGTCTGCAGGGAGCTCAGGCGGAGCTCGAGGTGCTCAGGTGTGAAAGAGAAACAGGAGCCAGTCCTGGGGGAGCCGTGAGCCCTCTGCACATGAGTGGAGCTGGAGAAATATTTGTTGAGGCTTCATTTACGCCAGGAGACAGTGGCTGGGTCCCACACACCTGCTGCAGGAAAAACACCGGCAAAGCTGGAACAATTTTCCTACACCCACTCTGGCTCCCTGGGCCTGGTCCTCCCAACAGCTTAGACAACCTTTCACTGTGACACTTTACTAATGTGTCTGCCATTCATTACTTTTGCTTTTGGGGCTGAGAGGGCAGGGTTAGCACTTATTTCTTTTTCCTTCTCCCAACATACACTGTCTAATTTTACGCCAATAGAATTGTATCTTACACGCTGGTTTTTATCAAGGACAGCGCTCTCACCAACCAGATCAGCTCACCCATCTCTGCCCATAACCCTCTCGCCAGCCCTGTGACCTCGTGGAAGCCAGCTCCATCTCTGGGCCTCGACTTCTCTCTGTAAATTGAAGACATTAGCACTTTTCCCCGATCTAAGACAGATGTGAAATGAGGGTGTGAAAATGCTTTGCAAGCTGAAAAGCTTGGGACCGTGAGGAGGAAAGAGCCAAGTTCATGTCACAAAGCATCAGGCCCTCAGCTCTGGTTCTACTCGCACCGAAGGGGAGCTAGGACTTCTCAGACCCTGGTCCCCAGGGCCCCAGGGGCTCAGCCAAGTCTTTGATCACAACACACACATACACACACACACAGCCTTGTGCCCAGCTCCCTGCATGTCCCTGGGAAAGTGGCAGATAAAGTCTTCCATCCAACTCTGAGGCACCTTGCTGCCATCTGAGCCTTCTTTGTCCTTCTCTGGTCTGTGCGGGTCCACCAGACCCCTGCCGAGGTGGCCAGAGGAATCTCTGAGGGCTGGGCGGACCTGGGTCCCGGGACCCTTCACTCGTCTCCGCTGGGACCGGGAACTCTAAGGCCAGGTGTCAACTTAAAATTATTCTTCCCCACCAAACATACGTTTTGATCTGTATAAAACCAAATGGCTTTTCTGAAGGAAAAAAAAAGAAGAAGAAGCCTCACTCTCAGCTCAGAAATCAGTCTAGCCGGAAGTTGGTTCAAAACGATTTATTTTTGCAGGAGTTCACTAACTTCTCTGCCCGCAGACACAAGTTAAGATCCTGTTCTTTTTTAACCAGAGACAATGTCATTACGTTAAAAATTTGTTTAAATTTTAGTAAATAATCTGCAATGGGGTGTCATAATTCTCTGTGAGTGTAAAGATTGTGTCTCTGAGTGACTTCAGAGCCATCGCCCTGGATGGTCCCAGAAGGAGGATCTCCTGGATGCTTCCAGCAAACAGGCGGTCACTTCCAGACCCCGGGCCGGTATGCGCTGGCCGCCTCCTGATGGCTCTGGCAACACTGGGGATTTCACTAGGGCAGGCCCAGCCCTGGCTGGGAGGGCTGGGCCCCAGGCTGGGACTTGCAGAATCTGGGGCAGAATGTGGTGGCCCTTTTATGGCTCTCATCTGAGATGACCCCAGCCCTCCCTGGGTTGAGTCCCAGCTCTGTCACTACCAATTCTGTGACACTGGGCAATAGAATTAAACTCTCTCAACCAATTTCCTCATCCGGGGAAGGAGGACAACAACATCTCCCTCTGAGGCGCTGGGAGGCTCCGTGAAAACACCGAATCAAGGCCCACTCAGTCCACTGAGATTCTTCTCGCCGCCTTGACGCGGGTCCGGCGGGCCCAGCCCAGGCCCTAGAAAGCCACGGGCCCTGGGCTCAGAAGTGGAGGCCCTGGGCTGAGTGGGTAGCCCCCCGCCTGTAGCCTGACAGCCCACGCCGGTGGCCACCCTCCCCACTTGGCCCAGGACGGGGTAATGACAGGCCTGGTTGCACAGGAGGCCTGGCTACCCATCCTGGCTGAGCCGGCGCTGCCCCCAGGCTGGACCCCACATACACGGGGGGAGAAGGTGGGGTGGGGTGGCATCTCCAAGGAAAAGCAAGGCCACGCTGCTGGCTGCAGCCCCACGGCCCAGGCACTTTTGGGAACGGGATGGAGGGATGGCGGGGATGGAGATGGGTTCAGAGAGAGGGAGGAGCTGAGTGGGGGGATGTGGGTGCTCTGAATGGGCTTGGTTAGAGAGAGGGGCTCAGAGCGGGGAAGGGCTCTGTGAAGGGGGGGAAACTTAAAGACAGGATGGGACTGAGTGAGTTTTTAATTACTTTCCATAAAATTAGTGCTTCTGAGTCCAGCTTCTGCCTGGCAGTTTCAAAGAGCCCATATTTATGCAAGACTGGAGCCACCCTCACCATCCCACCCTGCTGTCCACCATTCACAAGCCACTCCCCTGCTTCTCAGAGGGGTCCATCCCAGAGACAGGAGAACTCCTTCCCAGCCCCCCAGCCCTCCCTCCTGCTCCCCCTACCTCACTTCAGAGCAGCCCCTGTCTCTTGATTGTAAGATACATCCATTTTCCAGAGGCAGAGGAAGAAGAGGAGTTAAAGGCCAGGGGATCCCCGAGGACCTTCTAATCTTTTGGAGGGATCAGTCCTGCCCAGCCCACACCCCCCAGTCAGGGAAGTCTCCTTCCACCAGCCCTTTCCTCCCACTGGTCAGCAGGAGCTGGGCCAGACAGCAGGCTAGGTGCCTTAGTATTATGAGAAATCATTTTTTCTCACTACAAAACCATGCAGGGCACCATCGTCCCATCCTAGAGATGAGAAAACTAAGCCTCGGAGAACTGATGTGACATTCCAGGGCCATGAGAATCATGAGAACAGTGGGAATTGGGCCAGTGCCTGCCCTCGAGACCCCCTGATCTAAACAGACAACTCCCTAGACCAGAGAAGGCAGCTCTGTGTGGGCTCTGGAGGAAAGGGTCAGCAGCATCCTGGGCCCAAGGCGGGCTTCCTGGAGGAGGGAGAGGGAAGGAGAACTGTGAAAGGTGAGTAAAAGCTTAGAAGCCTATGGAAAGGAGAGAGTTCTCTAAAAAGGGGAGCGGCAAGGGGCAGAGACTAGGGGCCTTTCGGGGGCCTTGCGGGGTCTGGAGCTGGGCAGGTGGTGGAGCTGGGCTGGAAGGCAAGTTGGGCACATCAGGAAAAGCCTCAAGTACCCAGCTCAAGAACTGGGGTACCCAGGGGAGCCATGGACAGGCTTTGAGCAAGGGTAGGCCCAGCCAGCTGTTACTTGGGCCATCGTGGTAGGTTAATTGGATGGGGAGAGCCAGGAGGGCTGCCCTGCTCTGGGGTGGATGGAGCCTTGGAATATTAGGGGGACATCTTGACCCAGGACCAGCTAGACCCCCAGACCAGCCTGCTTCCCCCGGGCCAAGACAGACCTTGTCTCCAGCGGGTAGAGCCAGGGGCTGGCATCATCCCTACTTGCTTCCTGCCTGCCCCCCCAGTGCGGACCCCAGGGGATCCTGGAACCCAGCACCTTTTCCCTCCCAGCAGCCTGGGCAGGTTACACCTGATGACGACAGCTTACAGAGAAGCTGTCTCTACTTCCATGACATACCAAGAGGGAGAGAGAAACTAACAGGCCAACCAGGGGACTCCCAGGTAGGCAGCCAGTGAGTCAGCAGTGACAGACCAGGGGCAAAACCAAAAGTCTAGGGATCATAAGTGGCATCTCACCCCAGCCCCAGGTGACTCAGAGATCATATTACCCTTGCCTCCGGGCCTGGCCGTCAGCCGCCTCCAGCCTTTCTCCTATGGGAGTGCCTCCAGGCATGGATGGGGTAGACGCCACCCACAGATCCTGACCCCTGGCCTTCTTGGGGCCCAGTTCAACTGCCAGGTCTTTGTCCTACCGCCCGCCCGCTTCACCCACTGACCCAGCCCTCATTCTCTGCTGGCTCCCAGCTCTGGATCAGTCTAGCCCTGAGGGAGGGTACAGCCGGCCCTGACCTGCCCCCCACGGGCTGGGGAGCAGGAGGTGGGGACCAGCTGGGAGCAGCCACACCTGTGGTTAGTGTGAACTTTTTTTTCTTTTTCAATGTTCTTTTTATAGCAGGGCTTAACCTACATGATTTGAACTTTTTTTTTTTAATTATTTATTTATTTATTTATTTATTTATTTATTTATTTATTTATGGCTGTGGTGGGTCTTCGTTTCTGTGCGAGGGCTTTCTCTAGTTGCGGCAACTGAGGGCCACTCTTCATCGTGGTGCGCGGGCCTCTCATTATCGTGGCCTCTCTTGTTGCGGAGCACAGACTCCAGACGCTCAGGCTCAGTAGTTGTGGCTCACGGGCCCAGTTGCTCCGCGGCATGTGGGATCTTCCCAGATCAGGGCTCGAACCCGTGTCCCCTGCATTGGCAGGCAGATTCTCAACCACTGCGCCACCAGGGAAGCCCTGATTTGAACTTTTGACCAGGGCCTGAGAGCTCACCCACAGCCCTCGGTCACACCCTCCCTTCCCCCTCCATACACTCCCTGCTTCTCTCCAGTGAGGCTGGGGGACTGCAGGTGCCCAGGGGGCTGGCCAGGCGCCAATGGCTTGGTGTCACTGCCCCTCAGCATCACTCCACAGCTGTTCAGCCCCACATCAGCATGAAGCTGCCACCACACACCTGGGCATGCACCAAGGGTCCCGCGTGTATCTTTATTTTCTTTTATTCCACATCATTCCAGTTCTTTGCCACCTCAGCGGGCTGGCAGGGCTCTCAGCCTCAGAACTTCCTGCAGCTCCGTCTCTGACCAGGGATATTCGACATCCCAGGACATCGGGAAATCCTTCCTTGAACCATCAGCCATTGCCAAGCCCTGGGTGCCGTGGAAACCTCCAGGCTCCAGTCTGCGTGGCCCCCTCAGGGTCTGGGGCTCAGTGGCCTCCCAGCAACACCGAGGAATCAGAAATCACTGGCCTCGGGACTTCCCTGGTGGTCCAGTGGTTAAGACTCCGCGCTTCCACTGCAGGGGGGCACGGGTTCGATCTCTGGTCGGGGAACTAAGATCCCGCAGGCCACGTGGCGCGGCCAAAAAAAGAAAAGAAAGAAATCACTGTCCAGGAACCATATAATCATCAACTAAAAGGTATCACCTTTCATTCCTGTGAATAGTGCCTGGCGCATAGTAGGAGCACATAGTAGGAACCTTCCCACATGCCACACACTCTCAAGTCACCCACCCCCGCACATCATTGCTTTCCAATAGAGGAATCTCTCTGCTATCCCTTCCTCCTGTCCCCACTCCAGAACACCAAACCCCAGCTCTTCTTGACCTTGGCCTTTACCTCAAAGTCAAGCCCAGGGAGAGCTTCTGCCTCAGCCTTGGCTCTCTTTCCACCCCACCCCAGTCCCAAGCCTGACCAGTTGCTGCTGGGAACGGGGAAGGGGAGAGAGCAGAGGCAAACTGATATGGCAATAACCAGCCCCCCCACCCCCACACACACACCAGCCATGGTTTCCTCAGCCTCCTTGCTGGCCTCCCACCGGCCTCACCCTCCACACCCACTCACCCCCAAGCCCAACTCACCCACAGAAGTCTTCCCCAGGCGCCACCACCCCTACCCACCCCCTACTAAAGTCGGCCGTAACCTGGCCCAGTCTTCCTCTCCTGCTTCATATCCTGAATCATATCCGTACACACTGGGCTTCCCTGCTGATGGGGAGATGGATCCCCCATCCCATGTAACTCTGTGACCCGGGCCTCCCTTTGGGATGAACCTGGTACAAAACAGCCCTCCCGGCTTTTTCCCTTCTTTGTGCTCTGGACAGTCTGGGGCACTCAGGCCTAGTTATCTTGGAAGACAAGGGCAGTGACATTAATAATAATAGCTACCTGAATGTTCATAGCAGCACAATTCCAACAGTCAAAAGGGAAACAACACAAGTGGCCATCAGAGGATGAACTGATCAACTATGTGGGCTATATTCATACACCGGAATTATTTTTCAGCCATAAAAAGGAATGAAGTGCTGATCTGTGCTACAACACAGGTGAACCTTGAAAACATGCTAAATGCAAGTGTCAGACAAAAAGGTCACATATCGTGTGATTCTGTTTACATGAAATGTCTAGAACAGGCAAATCTATAGAGACAGAAAGTAGATGAGTGGCTTAGGGCTGGAGGGGACATGGCATAGGGTGGTAGAGGGTATAGGGTTTCTCTTTGGTGTGATGAAAATGTTCTAAAATTGGCTGTGATGATGGATGCATACTCTGAATAGACTAAAAAACACTTTGTTATACAATTTAAATGGGTGAATTGCATGGTATGTGAATTATAGCTCAACAGAGCTGCTTTGAAAAGAATAATAATTAGCACTTGTCAAATGCCTATCAGGTGCTAGGCAGGCCCCACACAGCCTCTGTTACCCCTCAGGACCTTGTGATGGATAATAGGAGTGGATTTCTGCCCCCAAAGAAACTGCATTCATGTGAGGTTTTTTTTTTTTAATTAATTAATTAATTTTTAAAATTAGAGTATAATTGCTTTACAATGTTGTGTTAGTTTCTGCTGTAGAACAAAGTGAATCAGCTCTATGTATACATATTTCCCCTCCCTCTTGAGCCTCCCTCCCATCCTCCCTTTCCCACCCCTCTGGGTCATCACAGAGCACCAAGCTGAGCTCCCTGTGCTATGCAGCAGGTTCCCACTAGCTATCTATTTTATACATGGTCGTGCGAGTTTTTTTTTTAAATTCAACTTAATTGGCTATTCCAAAGATTTTTCTTTTCTATTTTTGACAATTGGAGCCCTTAAGATGCACAATGGAATTGCACTTTGCATTTTTATTTTTATTTATTTATTTGGTAAAAGGAGCAAAGCAAGGACCTGGAGATATATACTGGAACAATCTCCTTAGAAGAATTCAGCAAAGTAGAAGATAAATATTTAAAGAGGAAAGGTGTGTGTTGGGGGGAGGTTAAAATAGTGAATCAGTAAGTCACTTCTAAATTAAACAAAACTGGAGTTGAAGAATAAATAGGTTTCCAACTGGCTGTTGCCGTTTTCCTTTGAAAAAAATAAACATTAAAAAAAAAGGGCTGTGACATTGAGATTTACTGAAATAGCCAATTAGCCTGTTGTTTCAACTATTGTGCAGTAAGCCTAAAAGTTAGTAGAGATTAGCTTCCTGCTAGCAGGAAATCTTCATTTTGAGGACCTTACCCAGGCTCAAGGTGTCCTCTGAGGGTAACCAGGATTGAAGTTTTTTATTTCTCAGGAAGAGCTCTTCTGCGTGGCAAGGGCTCAGTTGTACGAAGTAAAATGACAGTTCCTTTAGTGCTACAGAATATTCACTATAACTTATTGAGAGACCACCACAGTTCTTTCTGTTTTGTTTTCTTGGTTTCTTTTGCCTTTGTAGGAATCAGACACCTTGTGTAGAAAAAATGGTTTATGCCAGGTAGAGGTGACTTTAGGCGGCAGCTCCCAGGCAATTTTGAAACCCATGCCGAAGTCCCTCCCCTTGTTACAGATGGCATAGAAGTCACAAGTCTGTTAACTGGACTGTTTCTTCTCCTGCCTGTTGTTCCTGCTTTCTCTACTTCTGTCTGGATAGTCAGGAAAAGATTTAATGTTTAATATTTAAACAAAATATTTAATGTCTACACAGTAAAATTATTCAAACTTCAAACCAGTATTGAAACCAGTTGGAAACCAGCTGATAGTTTCTTAATTTCAGATTTAGAGATGAATGTAAACTGTATTCTGTTGAAACTTGCAAGTGTTTGATTCACGCCGTTTAAAAAACTTCTGCCTCTAGGTCATTGTTAATGGGACCAACTTGTAAAGTTTGTAGCCTTAAAGAAATCTCCATGCATTTGTTCTGCTATAGCTCAAAAACATGAAGTGACTGCCTGGAATTTGGGGTTAGTCCCAGTGTTCAGGTGAAAGAGAGGTGACAGCTTTCCAAAGAAGGACCCAAACACACTAACACTGTCTTCTATAGGGATTGTTGGGCAGGCCTGGGATCCAGGTCTGTACAGTGAACAGGAGGAAGGAAGAGCTCTGAAACAAGGCTCTGATACCATGGGTATATGTAGGAGAGAACTAATAAGATTCTGTTAATTAAGATCCAAAAAAAAAAAAGGGCTATCATCCCAGTCTACTAATGTAGATAGCAAAGCTCAGAGCATTTAAGTGACTTCCCTGAGGTCACACAGCTTGTGGAGTCAGGATTTGAACCCAGAACTGTCTGAAACCACAGCCAGTGTGTAACCACCACACCAAACATCAAGTCTACTCAAGTCTGTTTTCAAGACAGCCGGGAGCTTGCTCAAGCTGGGGAGAAACTCAGAAACCCTCAGGCCCTGTCTTCAAGGGTTGCTGGTCGGGCTGTGGACACGCAGGAGCGGTCAGACCTGCCCGAGATGGTGTGGGGCTGGGATAAAGGGCGCGGGGACCTAGCAGTGTGGTGGAAATTCAGGGTGCCTGTCCTAGGCAACGCCCCCTCTCCCCCGCTACAACCCCCTGTCCAGAATGAGCTGGGACGCCCAGCAAGGAGACAGAGGCCCCGGCAGTGACGCTGCATCCCGGGGTACAATGGCTGCGTGTCCGTCTCCCCTCCAAGGCTGGGCCCGCCCGGCCCTCTCAGGTGTCGCCCCCGTGTGTTTGCTTATGGTCACTGCAGCCTCCGCCGTGTACTCCAGCCCGTGGATGGGAATTTCGAAAATCGCTCCTGCTAAAGGCGGATGGAGGAGTGAACAGGGAGTGTTGTTGACGGTCAGAAAAATGATGGGGCCGCCCAAGGTACCCCTAAGGTGGGGTTCAGCGAAGGGAGGGGGTTCAGGGTAAATGGTGAACCATAGGGTGTACAGATTTTTTTCATCATGATGAAAAATAAAGGCTGACCAGTGCTGTGTGCATGGCAGATGCCGTCCTCCCCAGGGTGGGTTCAGCGGGGCAGGCCTGAGGTGGGCGCCCTTGGATGTCTGCGGAGGGCACAGCCAGTGTGGCCGAGGCCCTGATGCACAGGCGGAGGATGTGGGCATCCGGGCAGGACTGTGAGGTCCACGGGAAGGGAGTAACCCATGGGGTTGGGGTGGCTGTGGTCCCAGCCGTAGAGGAGCGCCCCCCAGTGGAGGCGAGCGTCACTGCAGCCCTCCTCTAAGTCCCCCCGAGGAAAGCCCTGACACCCCATCTTGGGTTTGTCGGGTCGGATGGGGTGAGGGCGCCTAGACCAAGGGCTCCGACCTGAGAACCAAGAGCCTAGGAATGAGGAGGGGGACTTCTCCTGGGCCCTCACGGAGGTGGGTGGTGAGGAGGGTAGGCAGATGAGTGTGCGCCTGTGTGAGGAGAGAGAAAGAAGGGGAGCAGAGGTAGGGGCTGTCCAGGAGCCCCTGGGGTGACTCAATTCCAGAGTCACAGCCCCCTACTCCTCCCTCCTCCACATCATGCCCCTGGGCCTGGGAAGATGGCAGGAACCCTGGCCCCCATGTTCCGGATGAAATGGAAAGCCAGCCAGGCCAAAGGCAGGCTGGCTCAGACGCAACCCGACCCTGCCCTGGGCCTCCTCCCCTCTGCATCAGCCCGCTCACCCGGTCGCGCTTCCGACCTCATGCCCTCCTGTGCCCCCGCCCCCAGAAAAGCTTAATGAAGAGACTCAGAGAGCGGAAGGGGACTCAAAGAGGGGTCCTCAGTGAGGGGAGGGGGGATCAGTGAGGGGAGGGGGACTCAGTGAGGAGAAGGGGGCTCAGTGAGGGGAGGGGGGCTCAGTGAGGGGAGGGGGCTCAGTGAGGGGAGGGGGGATCAGTGAGGGGAGGGGGGCTCAGTGAGGGGAGGGGGCTCAGTGAGGGGAGGGGGGATCAGTGAGGGGAGGGGGGCTCAGTGAGGGGAGGGGGCTCAGTGAGGGGAGGGGGGATCAGTGAGGGGAGGGGGGATCAGTGAGGGAGGGGGCTCAGTGAGGGGAGGGGGCTCAGTGAGGGGAGGGGGGCTCAGTGAGGGGAGGGGGCTCAGTGAGGGGAGAGGGCTCAGTGAGGGAGGGGGCTCAGTGAGGGAGGGGCTCAGCAATGGGAGGGGCCATGGGAGGAACGGCTCTGAGCTGACAGAATAGACCAGGGAAAGCCCTGAGGGGTGGGTCCAGGCCGCCTGGTGCCATCTGGGCAGCGCTTGGCTCCGAGGCAGCCCCCGGGCTGGGTTTCGCCCGCCTGAAAGCGGAAGAGGCTTGGGCAGGGCCTCTTTATGGCTCCTGGCGAAACCTGGCCCCCGGGACAGGGAATAAGTTTCTGGTTGGGGGGGAGGGAGTGACTCATTCCCCCTCCCAGGCTCATGACACCCCAGAGCCTGGGAATTACTCCCAAACAGCCAACCAGGCCAGGCCGAGAGAAAACAGCTCCACCCCACGCAGGCTACTCTCACCTCAGGCCTCCCACCGTCACCCACAGGGAGGGACAGACCATGCCCGGAACAGTGGACACCCTGGAGGAGAAACACACCCTCTCACACAAACACAAACTCACGCAGACACACACCCACAGGCTAAACCCAATCCCAAACCTCCCCACCCAGAAACGAACACCTGCCATCCGCCGACAGCCCCCAGAGCCCCCAGAGGACAGCCCACCGAGAAGCCCACCGTCACTCACTCACAGCAAAGCATAGCACCCAGTGAGCCCAAAGACCAGCTCACAGACTCAGCCAGACCCAGGTGTGGGCCCTCCCTGCTGGCCCAGAACCAATCTGGCTTCTCAGTCAGCCAGTTTAAGAGGCTCATGAGGGAAAGAGAGGGAAGGAGATGGGGCAGCAGAGGTGGAGGGAATCCCAGATCGGGGTGGAGGGGACCCCAGCCTCCTGCTGAGGAGAGACAGCACACACTGGGTTTTAACCACCCCAGGGCCAAGCACTGTCTTATCGCAAGAATCTGAGGTGCCCCCCCGCCCCGCCTTCACTGCCTCCTGTCCCCCACCGTAGGCTCCATCTCAGAGAACACACATAATCTTGATGTCTCGGCACAGGTGTCCCTGTAACAAGAGCCGGCTGCAAAATCACCTCTCCAAGGAGTCCCTGGGATCCCCAGCACCGGAGCACATTGGCCATTTCTGTCCCCAGCTGCGGCATCTGCTCCCGGTATATGCGATTACCCACCTCAGACTGAGACTTCCCAGGGCAGGGCCTGTCTCTTCTCGGCAATGTCTCCCCAAAGGCAAGGCCATGTCTCTCCAATCAGACCAGGGCCTCAGTGTTAGAGACAGCAGGTGTGCCAGACATGATTATTTTTATTGATAGTTACAAAAACTGCCAGTGTTTACTGTAAGTCCCCCAAAAAAAAGGTATGGGGATTGGAGGGAATAGTTACAGGGTGAATACCGAGGTTTCTCTCCAGAGCAAAATGAGTCACCAAATTCCAGAAAAGGCACAAGGTGGAACAGCATGGGGATCAGCATATAAATATATAAATTCTGAGACTTCCCTGGTGGTCCAGTGGTTAAGAATCTGCCTTCCAATGCTAGGGACACAGGTTCAATCCCTGGTTGGGAAACTAAGATCCCACATGCCGCAGGGCAACTAAGCCCGTGTGCCACAACTACTGAGCCTGTGCTCTAGAGCCCGTGAGCCACAACTACTGAGCCCACGTGCCACAACTACTGAGCCCATGTGACACAACTACTGAAGCCTGCATGCCTAGAGCCCGTGCTCTGCAACAAGAAAACCCACCGCAATGAGAAGCCCATGCACCACAATGAAGAACAGCCCCTGCTCGCCGCAACTATAGAAAGCCCGTGCGCGGCAACAAAGACCCAATGCAGCCAAAAATTAATTAATTAATTAATTAATTAATTATTTTAAAAAAGAAACTCCAACATGCTGGAAGAAGTGTTGGTTAGTACAACAATTTTAGAGAATCATTTTGCAATATCTGGTAAGGTGGTTGACGTATATACCTTATGACCCAGCATTTCCACTTCTAGAGAAACTCTCAGGTATGTGTACCTGGAGGACGAGGACGTGTGTCACATCTTGTTTGTAATAGAAAAACAATTGGAAGCCATTCAAATGCTCACAAGAGAAGAATGGATAGGAATTGTGACATAGTCACACAATGGAATGCTCTACAACAATGAAAAAAGAATAAACTACTGACATGCACAACAACATGAGTGGACCTCAAACACATTGTATTGAGTGAAACCAGGTACAGATGAGTATACACTGTGATTCCACTTATACAAACGTCAAAAATAAGCAAAAGTAATCAATGGTGACAGGAGTTAGAAAGTGGCCACCTCTGGGGAGGATGGGGGCGGGACACCAGGAAACCTTCTGGGGTTATAGAAATGCTCTGTATCTTGATTTGGGTGGTGGGTGCATGATGTGTTCAAATGTAAAAATTTCAAGCTGTACCTTTAAGATTTGTGCATTTCAAGGACCTCACTGAATGTATTTTATGCCTCAAAAAAAGAAACTGTGGACTTCCTTGGTGTCCAGTGGTTAAGAATCTGCCCTCCAATGCAGGGGACGTGGGTTCGATCCCTGGTCGGGGAACTAAGATCCCACGTGCCGCGGGGCAACTAAGCCTGCATACCGCAACTACTGAGCCCTCATGCCGCAACTAGAGACAAGCCTGTGCACGGCAACACAGAGCCTGCGTGCTGCAGCTGAGACCTGACGCAGCCACAACTAAATAGATAAATATTTTTTAAAAATAAGCAGGATTATAATTTAAAAAAAAAATAATGAGATGCAACTTGACACCCACGGAATGACAAAAAGTCTGATGCTACCAAGTGTTGGCAGAGATGTGTAGCAATAGGAACTCTCTAATGTGCTGGAAGGAGCGTATAATACTAACAGGCAACAATTTTCGGGAATCATTTGGCAAGATCTGGTAAGGTGGAAGGTGCATATACTCTATGATTCAGCAATTCCACTTCCAGAGAAACTCTCACACATATGCATCTGGAGGCATTTACAAGGATGTATGTCACATCTTTGTAATAGCAAAACAGATGGAAATAATCCAAATGCTCATCAAGAGGAGAATGGATATAAACTGTGACATACTCACACCATGGAATATACACAGCAGTTACAATGAATGGACTAAACCTTCCTGTATACGTTTCAAAGACATAACACCATTGAATAAAGCAAATTGCAGAATGATGTGTACAATATAAGACCATCCATGTAAAAATGTTTAATATGCAAGAAGTTCTATGTATTGTGGATGGGTATATACTTAAGTAGCAAAACTATACAAATCTGAACAGGAAGATGCCATGTCAACTTCCGTTACCCAGAAGAAGAGAAGTGAGTGGGATAGGGAAGGGGTACAAAGGGTCTCCGGCAGAATGTAACAACTTGCGAACTCTGAGTGGTGGGGTCTCATGGGTATTTTTTATATTATTCTTTGTACTTTCCAGGTTTTTTTTGTTTTTTGGGGGGGGGTTTTGGCCACACTGCACAGCTTGTGGGACAGTTCCCCAGGCAGGGGTTGAACCTGGGCCATGGCAGTAAAAGCGTCAAATCCTAACCACTAGACCACCAGGGAATTCCCCTTGTAATTTTAAAAAATATATTCAAAGGGAAGAGGGCAATTTTACAGTCTGGCTGCAAGCTGGTGGGCTGCCATCTTGGTTTCTGCAGCTGATCCCGGACTGTGCCATCCCTCCTTCACTCCACATTTCAGCTTTGGCAGCCCCAGCTGGGCCAGCATTCTTCTCCCACAGAGATGACCAGCCCTTGGCGGTCCTGCCTGGGGTGGTGGTGGTCTTCTGTGAACATTTATCACTGGTGATAGCAGAATGCAGACACCCAGGAGGGTCCCTGAGCTCTACACAAATTGCCCATGCTCCCCTCCAGTAACTGTGAGTTGATTTACCCTCCGTGGTCAGAGTCAATCATCTCAGCCATTGTAGTGATTCCCTTTTGCCTGTTCTTGTAGGGGCACAAGGAACACAAAACGGTCAGGGGGCTTCCTCCCTTCCAGCGCAGCGGGCCTGTTATCATGCAACACCCCAGGGGAGCATCCCTCCTTCCACAGAGTTCAGGAAACAAAACTCTTGACAGTGGGTCATTGGGTGTACTTCAGGGTGATGCCTCCCCCATTTTCGCCCCTCAGTTCCTGGATCCTCAAATAACACTGAGATCCTGGAGATTTAATGCCACCCAGGCTTGGCGTCACATTTACAAAGCATGATCTAGAAGTACATAGGAACCCCCTAACCCCCACCCCACTGTTGACTTTTTTAAAACATATTTTAAATTTTTTATTTATTTATCAATTTATTTATTTTTGGCTGCATTGGGTCTTTGTTGCTGCGCGCGGGCTTTTCTCTAGTTGCAGCGAGCGGGGGCTACTCTTCGTTGCGGTGCGCGGGCTTCTCATTGCGGTGGCTTCTCTTGTTGTGGAGCATGGGCTCTAAGCGCGCAGGCTTCAGTAGTTGTGGCACGTGGTCTTAGTAGTTGTGGCACACGGGCTTAGTTGCTCTGCGGCATGTGGGATCTTCCCGGACCAGGGCTCGAACCCGTGTCCCCTGCATTGGCAGGTGGATTCTTAACCACTGCACCACCAGGGAAATCCCCACCATTGACTTTTGAAAGATGTCAAAGTTATCAAAATATGTGGTCTACCACAACTCAGGTGAAAACCACCTTCCTTCTCCTCTCCCCACACCCCACAATTGGTCCTAAGCAAATCTTCTAGAAGCTGCACCCCCCAAACCACTCTTTCACTCCCAGTCTAAGGAGCTCCATTCCTCCCCTGCCCATCGCAACACTTTATTATATGTATCTGCATTGCCTTTCCTCCAGCAAGCAACTCTTCCTCCTTATGTTCAATAAGGTGGGAGAGGGTGGGGCAAACTTGGTGCAATTACTGAATCCTCTTTAGCAGGCCAGGGGAGGAGGAAGTCTGAATACACACGTGTTCTGTCGGCAGGAGAAACAGCACGAGGTGTAAGAGCATTTGCAAGATGGCCGTCCGAGCTGCCACGCTGTTGTCTCCCAGGTGGAACCACAGCTGTCTTCAAAGGGCCATTTCATCCCCCCTGCAAGGCCAGATGCTTCTAGATCGTGGGGTTCATGATAAGAGCAGGACCCCCAGGACATCACCCCATACTTCTTTTACTGTAAGGCAGCTTCTAGATCAGAAACAATATTGCAAGATTCACTAGAACAGCAAATGAGGCATGAGTAAGTTCATGAATAGTAGTACTGGCAGAAGCACGATGCTCAAGTAAAACAAATCCAGATCCCAAATGGGCATCTATCGATGTATGGACACACTGCTGATATCCTCACAACAGGAGTCTGGAGTGATGGCAGTCGCGTTAGGTTGGCTGGCCCCTAAGGAAGGACAGTGCCATATTGGATTCAGGATTGGTGCTACTTTGCGGCCAGAGGCCACTGGGGTCGGCCTTGGTGAGAGAAAGCCCTGCGTGGACTCCCTCCCTGCCACAGTGGCCGCCGTAGTCGCAAGGCCATTGAGCAGGGACTGGGCTGTCTGGGGAAGAGGCTGACCGGTACCCACAGGGCTGCTCATCAGCCAGCAAAGATATTTGAGCTCCTTCAGCAGCAAGAGTCTCCTTTCGGTTGGAGCTCAGAGTCGGGGCACAGAGTGCCACGGGACTGCCCTGGCTGGGGAACGTGGCCTCTGTCAGTGATAACACGGGAGGCACTAAGGGTTGAGTAACCTCTGATAGAGCCCTATCTTAAATCAACTACGCTCTCCTTGGGCCTCAACAGCTGCTTTGTTTAACTTTGTGCTGTTTGCATGAAGATATGATAAGGTTCCCCAAGGTTTAAATAAACTTAGAAGTCAACAGAGTCCATTACCCTCCGTTCCTGGGAAGGGAGGCTTAGTGAGGTGAAGATACAGCACAGTGCAGGGGCTGGGGGCTGGGGTCTCACATGCCTCTCTCCTGCAGTGCCCCCAGCCCCAGCCTATCCCAACTGAGCTTCCCTGGAGTTTCTTCCTTTTCCTTTTTTTCTCATTCTGGTTGCCAGTAGGAGACCCAGGATCAAAACACTAAACTACAAAGGCTAAGCCAGGGGTCTCAAACTCAAGTGGTTACAGGGGCCGAGCAGGTAATGAATATGTGTACAGAGAACCAGGTGAAAGAAAACAGGTGTGTGTGGGGGGGAATTCCCTGGTGGTCCAGTGGCTAGGACTCCACGCTTCCACTGCAGGAGGCACGGGTTCGATCCCTGGTCCGGGAACTAAGATCCTGCATGGCGTGGCCAAAAGAAAAAGAAAGAAAGGAAGGAAGGAAGAAGGAAAGAAAGACAACAGTTGGGGGACTGACTCCTGAGAAGGTGAAATAGACATACGTGTTCCTATTCCTTCTGCCAAGTACAGCTGAAACCCCTGGACTTTATAGATAAAACAGCATGAGAAGATTGAAAGGTGGAGGGAAGGCGGACCAACTCGGGACCTCTGGACCCAAGGACACATGATGCCCTCATCGTTGTCACCATCCTGCTGCCCGCCCTCAGACTCCTCGTAGTTCATGATGAGTGCCACAGCTTTTCTTTTTCTTTTTTCTCCCAGTTTTATTGAGTTATCATTGATATAGGCACTGTACAAGTTTAAGGTGTACAGCATAATGATCTGACTCACATACATCGTGAAATGATTATCACAGTAAGTTTAGTGACCGTCCATCATCTCATATAGACACAAAATTAAAGAGATAGAAAAGAAATATATTTTTGCTTGTGATGAGAACTCTTAAGATTTATTCTCTTAACAACTTTCATATATAACATACAGCAGTGTTCATTATATTTATCATGTACCTTACATCCCTAGTACTTATTTATCTTATAACTGGAGGTCTGTACTTTTGACTGCCTTCTTCCAATTCCCCCTCCCCCAATCCTGCTCTGATAACCACAAATCTGATCTCTTTTTCAGTGAGTTTGTTTTTGAAATCTAATTGACCTACAACACTGTATTGCTTCCTGTTACGCAACATAGCGATTCAATATTTCTGTACATTGGGAAATGACTACCATAATAAGTATAGTTAGAATATATCACCATATAAAGATATTACAAAGTTATTGACTATATTCCCCACACTGTACATTTCATACCCATGACTAATCTATTTTGCAACTGGAAGTTTGTACCTCATAATCTTCCTCACCTATTTCTTTCCTCCCCCCAACCCCTTCCCCTCTGGCAACCACCTGTTTGTTCTCTGTATCTATAACTGTTTCTGTTCTGTAACGTTTGTTCATCTTTCATTTTTTAGATTCCACATATACATGAAATCATACAGTATTTGTCTTTCTCTGCCTGACTTATTTCACTTAGCATAATACCCTCTAGGTCTATCCGTGTTGTCTCAAATGGCAAGATTTCATTCTTTTTAATGGCTAACGTTCCATTGTATGTATACACCATATCTTTTTTATCCATTCATCTATCGATGGGCATTTAGGTTGCTTCCACATCTTGGCTATTGTAAATAATGCTGCAATGAATGTAGGGGTACATCTATCTTTTCTAATTAGTGTTTTTGTTTTCTTCAGATAAATATCCAGGAGTGGAATTGCTGGATCATATGGCAGTTCTATTTTAAAATTTTGAGGAATCTCAAAAAATTTTTGAGGAATCTCCATACTGTTTTCCATAGTGGCTGCACCAATCTACATTCTCACCAACAGTGTGTGAGGGTTCCCTTTTTCCACATCCTCACCAAAACTTGGCATTTGTTATCTTTTTAATAATATCTATTCTGACAGGTGTGAGGTGCTATCTCACTATGGGTTTTGTTTTGTTTTGTTTTTGTTTGTTTGTTTTTAAGATTTTTTTGATGTGGACCATTTTTAAAGTCTTTATTGAATTTGTTACAATATTGCTTCTGTTTTATGTTTTGGTTTTTTGGTCCCAAGGCATGTGGGATCTTAGTTCCCCGACCGGGGATCGAACCCACACCCCCTGCATTGGAAGGCAAAGTCTTAACCACTGGACTGCCAGGGAAGTCCCCTCACTATGGTTTTGATTTGTATTTCCCTGATGATTAGTGATGCTGAGCATCTTTTCATGTGCCTGTTGCCCATCTGTATGTCTTCTTTGGAAAAATGTCTACTCAGATACTCTGACCATTATTCAGTCAGGTTTTGTTTGTTTGTTTTTTATGTTGAGTTGTATGAGTTCTTAGT
Source organism: Balaenoptera borealis (assembly GCF_965194805.1). Classification (NCBI taxonomy): domain Eukaryota; kingdom Metazoa; phylum Chordata; class Mammalia; order Artiodactyla; family Balaenopteridae; genus Balaenoptera; species Balaenoptera borealis. The sequence goes on from NC_138872.1 coordinate 79,259,564, forward strand.
ACATTTTGGATATTAACCTCTTATCAGATATATTGTTTGCAAATATCTTCTCCCATTAATTGGCAGCCTTTTCGTTTCCCTTTAGTTTCCCTCACTGTGTAAACTTTTTAGTTTGATGTAGTCCCATTTGTTTATTTTTGCTTTTGTTTCCCATGCCTGAGGAGACATATCCAAAAAGATATTACTAAGACCTATGTCAAAGAGCTTACTGCCTATGTTTTCTCTAGAAGTTTTTTTTTAATTTATTTATTTTATTTATTTATTTTTGGCTGTGGTGGGTCTTCGTTGCTGCGCGCAGTCTTCCTCTAGTTGCGGTGAGCGGGGGCTACTCTTCGTTGCGGTGTGCAGGCTTCTCATTGCAGTGGCTTCTCTTGTTGCGGAGCACGGGCTCTAGGCGCACGGGCTTCCGTAGTTGTGGCTCGCGGGCTCTAGAGCGCAGGCTCAGTAGTTGTGGCGCATGGGCTTTGTTGCTCCGCGGCATGTGGGAACTTCCTGGGCCAGGGCTCGAACCCATGTCCCCTGCATTGGCAGGCGATTCTTAACCACTGCGCCACCAGGGAAGCCCTCTCTAGAAGTTTTATGGTTTCAGGTCCTACATTTAAGTCTTTAATCCATTTCGAATTTATTTTTGTGTATGGTGTGAGAAAGTATTCCAGTTTGATTCTTTTGCATATAGCTGTCCAGTTTTCCCAACACCATTTATTGAAGAGGCTGTCTTTTCCCCGCTGTATATTCTTGCCTCCTTTGTCACAGATTCATTGCCCATATAAGTGTGCATTCATTTCTGGGCTCTCTATTCTTTTCTATTGATCTAGGTGTCTGTTTTTGTGCCAGTGCCCTGGGTTTTCTTTTTCCCTCATGTATCCCAAACATGGAACTGAAGATGTAGGTAAGTGGGAGATACCACTGGACAAAGACCAAAAAAGCCCCAGTAAAATTCTGCTTTCTCCAGTCAAAAGACCAGGAAAGAGGCAGCCTAAAAGGACAGAAAGCTTTTGGACAATTACCATTCTAGGGGAATTTCCTGGCAGTCCCTCCAAAAGACAGTAACACTTCAAATCAGCTTTATTATGGGGTGACAGATTTGGGTTTCTTAAAGATAGTGGTAGCTAGAAGAGTGATACGTCATCCCTGCAGTGGTTTGTTTGGGGGCGGGATGAGGTGGGGAGAACGCAAGGAGTCATCAGCTGGAATGATCCTTGGCCCTGCCTTCAGCGCCTACACAGTACCTGGCACACAGTAGGTGCTCAATAAATATTTGTCAGCCGTTTGTGGGTAGTGGGGGTTAAGGACTCCACACTTCCACTGCAGGGGGTGCGGGTTCGATCCCTGGTCAGGGAACTAAGGTCCTGCAAGCCATGCGGCACAGCCAAAAAATTTTTAAATAAAATTTTAAAATAACCATTCTATATTAGGACAAACACCAGAGAAGAAACTGTGGCCCCACCCATACCCACACCACAAAGGCCAATGGGGAGCCTAGATATGAAATATGAAATATGAAAACTTTTTTCAATTAAAACAATTTAATTACAGTATATTATAACACAGTAGTACAACAGGACTCACTCACATATTCATTTGACAAGTATTTACTGAGTGCCTGCTCTCTGCTAGGCACTATTCTACTGCTAAAAATGAAGTGGTGAAGCATACAGACAAGGTCCCTACAGTCATCAAGTTTACATTCTAGTGGACACCACTTTTGAACAGAAATGACTAGAAAAGCGTCTTGAAACATATACAGCCAGATGTCAGTAATGGTATCTTTAAATGGATGGGATTATAATTTTTCTAATATCCTTTTCCATTTTGACTTTCCTGTGTAAGTAGGCATTGCTTTTAAACTTTAATAAGTAATAGCCAAACTTGGGAATTCCCTGGTGGTCCAGTGGTTAGGACTCCGCACTTCCAATGCAGGGGGCACGGGTTCGATCCCTGGTTGGGGAACTAAGATCACGCATGGCGCGGCACCCTCCCACAAAAAATAATAATAATAATAGCCAAACTCAGCCAATCAAAAAATATATATTCATATGCATTTATTTATTTACTTATATAAATAAATAAAATACAAAAGGTTTTCCTCTCCTCTTGAGTTTTCTAATTATGTTTGACAGTTGAAGCAAAAATCACAACACTGTCTGATGTGGTTCTAAATATATAGAGAGGAAGTGTTTGAGACATATCAATGTGATAAATCGGAGAGGGTAAAGGGACATAAAGGGAGGTAAGTTTTCTGTACTTCTCTTGAGCAGGTAAAATGATGAGACCAAATAGATTGTGGTAAGTAATATACATATAATGTAATATCCAGAAAAATCACCCAAAAATGCTATATAAAGTGGTACACTCAAAAACATTATAGAGGGACTTCCCTGGTGGTCCAGTGGTTAAGACTCCATGCTCCCAATGCAGGGGGTCCGGGTTCAATCCCTGGTTGGGGAACTAGATCCTGCATGCAGCAACTAAGACATAAATAAATATTTAAAAAAGAACAAACACTATAGATAAAATGGATTTCAAAACTGTTCAAGTAACCCACAGGAAAGCAGAAAAAAGAAAACAGAAAAAAAAAAAAAAACGGAGAGAACAAACAGAAAACAAAAAATAAAATGTCAGACTAAGCTTTAACATATCAATAATTACATTAAATGTAAATAGTCTAAATACAGGCATCCCTCACAGATATTGCAGTTTTGGTTCCAGACCACCACAATAAAGCAAATACAGCAGTAAAGTGACTCACCCATATTTTTTGGTTTCCCTATGCATATAAAAGTTATGTTTACACTATACAGTATTCATTAATTGTGCAATAGCATTATATCTAAAAAACAATTTACGTACCTTAATTTAAAAATACTTCATTGCTAAAAAAGGTTAACCATCATTAGCCTCATGAGTCATAATCTTTTTGCAATAGTAACTTCAAAGATCACTGATCACAGATCACTGTAACATAATAATAATGAAAAAGTTTGAAATATTTCAAGAATTACCAAAATGTGACACAGAGACACCAGGTGAGCAAATGCTGTTGAAAAAAGGCACCGATAGACTTGCTCAGTACAGGGTTGCCACAGACTTTCAACGTAAAAAAACACAATATCTGCGAAGTGCAATAAAACAAGGTATGCCTCTGTATCAATTAAAAGAAATTATCAGAGTGCTTAAAAGCATGACTCAAATATATGTTGTGTACAAGAAACTCACTTCAAATATAATGACATAGGCAAGGTAAATGGAAAAGGATATAGCATGAAAACAATCAAAGGAAAGTAAAAGTGGCTATATTTATAAGAGATAAACTAGACCTCAGAGCAAAGTAAATTACCAGAGACCGAGAGGGACATTATGTAATGAAAAAAGGGTCAATCTACCAAGAAGACATAGTAATCCTAAATGTGTATGCATTATCAAACAACAAAACTGCAAATTATGAAGCAAAAGCTGACATAACTAAAATGACAAATAGACAAAACCACAATTATAGTTGGAGACTTTAACACTTCTCTTTCAACAATTGATGGAACAACTAGATGAAATATAGCAAAGTTATAGAACTCAGTGACACCATCAACAAACAGGATCTAATCAACATTTATAGAATACTCCACTCAACAACAGCAGAACACACATTTGTTTTAAAAACCTAGATAGGGACTTCCCTGGAGGTCCAGTGGTTAAGACTTCGCCTGCCAATGCAGGGGACAGAGGTTCGATCCCTGGTCTGGGAGCTAAGATCCCACATGCCTCGGGGCCAAAAAAACAAAACAAAAAACAGAAGCAATATCGTAACAAATTCAATAAAGACTTTAAAAATAGTCCACATCAAAAAATCTTAAAAAAAAATTTTTTTAATTAAAAATTAAAAACCTAGATAGACCATATCCTGGGCCAAAACCAAATCTCCATGGATTTTTTTTTTTGGCCGTGCTGCTTGGATTGCAGGATCTTAATTCCCCAACCAGGGATTGAACCCAGGTTCTGGCAGTGAAAGCATTGAGTCTTAACCACTGGATGGGCAGGGAATTCCCTCAACAAATTTAAATTAATTGAAATCATATAGTATGCTCTCTGACCACAATGGAATCAAACTAGAAATCAATAACAGAATGACAACAGGAAAATCTCCAAACACTTGGAAACTAAACAGCACACTTCTTGTTCCATAACTCGAAAGGCAGCCATAGGTCAAGGGAAATTTTTTTTTAAATGCATTGAAATAAGTGAATATGAAAGTAGAACATATCAAAATTGTAGAACACAGATAAAGCAGTGCTAAGAGAGAAATTTATAGCACTAAATGCATATATTAGAAAAGCGGAAAAGTTTCAAATCAAAAATCTACACTCCCACATCAAGAATTTAGAAAAAGAGGAGAAAATAAACCCAAAACAAGTAGAAATAAGAAAATAATAAAGAAGAGCAAAAATCAAGGACATTGAAAATTGAGAAGATCAATGAAACAAAGGGCTGGTTCTTTGAGGGAAAAAAAAAAAAAAAACTGGTAAAAATGACAAACCTCTAGCTGACAAAGACTGACCTCTAGCTGACAGAGAGAGAGAGGGAGAAGATACAACTTGCCAATAGAAATGAAACAGGAGCTATCATACAGACCCTACAGATATCAGAAGGATAATAAGAAATATTATGAACACACATAAATTCAACCACTTAGATGAAATGGTCCAATTTCTCAAAAAACACAGCTACAACAATTCACTCAATATGAAATAGATAATTTAAATAGACCTGTAAGTATTAAGTATTTGTAATTTTAAAACTCCCAGAAAGTAATCTACGGGCCCAGTTTTCACTGGAGAATTCTACCACATTAGTCAAGGTTCTCAAGAAAAACAGAACTAATAGACTATATACAGATACGCATAATAGAAGATTTATCATAGGAATTGGCTCATGCAGTTATAGGGGCCAAGAAGTCCCACAATCTGCCATTTGCAAACTGGAGAACCAAGAAAGCCAATGGTATAATTCAGTACAGACTGCCCACTGGGGAGAGGTGGGGGCCAGGTTGAGAGTGCTGGGATGGGAGAAAGGGGAGGATGTCACCACTGCAGTAGGGGAAAGGCAGGCCTTGGGGACCTGATGGCTACTCCTGGGGGGCTGAACACTGGGTGGGAGATGGGGAACAGGCTAATCTCCTAGCTGGGGGCACCCTTCTTTCAGTTCCTCTTTTTCTACCCCCTTGCTTCTTGGAGTTACACACACACAATTCACCTCAAACACACCTAGTCACCTCCCCCAGCCAAATCCTTCTCTACCAGCTCCTGCCCAACTTCCTCCTACGGGAAGCTCTCCTGGACCAAGACAGCATCAGAACTCCCCTTCCTATGGTCACTCAGCACTAACTGGAGGGATTTTGGAGCATCGGTCCCACCTTGGCTCATGCTGCTGTTTCGGGATAGGAGGCTCAGGAATGGAGGAGGGGGAGACAAGCATTGTGCTTGGAGCCCCCAAACCTCACCCTCCTCTCACCAACCCCCACAGTACTCTCCATTAAAAGACAGCTTCATCCCACCCTCATTCCCACTCTCTGGGGACACACATACCACACAAACACACACTGCAGCCCCCCCACCCAGCACCATTGTGGTTTTTAACAGCTTTATTGATACAATTTACATACCATACAACTCACAATTTAAATTGTACTATTCAATGGTTTTTTAGTATCGTCACAGAGCTACGCAACCATCAACACAATCAATTGTATCAATAGAACATTTTCATCACCCCAAAAAGAAACCCTGTCCCCATTAGTAGTTAGTCCCCATTTCCTCCCAACACCACCACCCCAGCACCACCACCGATCTACTTTCTATCTTTATAGATTTTCCTACTCTGGATCTTTTTTTTTTTTTTTTTGGCTGCGTTGGGTCTTCGTTGCTGTGCGCGGGCTTTCTCTAGTTGCGGTGAGCGGGGGCTACTCTTCATTGCTGCGCTGAGGCCTCTCATTACAGTGGCTTCTCTTGTTGCAGAGCACGGGCTCTAGGCACTCGGGCTTCAGTAGTTGTGGCACGCGGGCTCTAGAGCGCAGGCTCAGTAGTTGTGGCGCTCGGGCTTAGTTGCTCCGCAGCATGTGGGATCTTCCCGGACCAGGGCTCGAACCCGTGTCCCCTGCATTGGCAGGCGGGTTCTTAACCACTGCGCCACCAGGGAAGTCCTGGATCATTTTTATAAATGAAATCATATAATACGCCATCCTTTGCAACTGGTATCTCTCACTTATCATAACGTCGTCAAGGTTCATCCACATTGTAACACATATCAGAACTCTATTCCTTTCTATGGCTGAATGACATTGCATGTATAGATACACTCCTTTTTGTTTATTCATTCATCAACTGACATTTAGGACATTTCCACTTTCGGGCTATTAGGAATAATGCTGCTATGAACATTCGTGCACAAGTTTTTCGTGTGAATGTACATTTTCATTTCTCTTGGGTAAATACCTAATAATGGAATTGCTGGGTCATATGGTAATTCTACCTTTTGAGGAACTGTCAGACTGTTTTCAAAAGCAGCTGCAGCATTTTACAATGCCACCAGCATTGTCGGAGGGTTCCAATTTTTCCACATCCTCTGCAACACTTGTTATCATCTTTTTGATTCTAGCCATCCTCATAGGTATGAAGTTTTATCTCTTTGTAGTTTTTTTTTTTTTAAGATTTTTTTGATGTGGACCATTTTTAAAGTCTTTATTAAATTTGTTACAATATTGCTTCTGTTTTATGTTTTGGTTTTTTGGCTGTGGGGCATGTGGGCTCTCAGCTCCCCAACCAGGGTTCAAACCCACACCCCCTGCATTGGAAGGAAAAGTCTTAACCACTGGACCGCCGGGGAAGTCCCTCTTTGTAGTTTTGATTTGCATTTCCCTAATGACTAATGGTGTCAGACAACTTTTCATGTGCACCTTGGCCATTTGTATGTCTTCCTTGTCTATTCCAAATGTCTACTCAGATCCTTTGACCATTTTTTTAATTGGGTTGTCTTTTTATTATTGAGTTGTAAGGACCATGGACGATATTAAGCAAAACGCTGATTGAAGCTATTTGCCCAGCGTCCCTGAAGTTTGGCCCCTGGGCAAGACGCTTTCTGTCTTGCCGGCCTCTTCTCCTCACAGCCCTGCCCAGCAAGTCCACCTCATTCAGGCTCAGGAACGAGGCGCCTCTTCCTGCCCACCCACCCCCCCGAACCCAAGCAGCTCAGAACAAACCCCTCTTCACAGATGAAGAAACCGAGTCCAGGTGGGAAAGGACTTGCTCAAGGCCACAGGACTGAGAAGAGTGGAGCTGGACTCCACCTCAGGTCTGTCCAACTAAACCCTCCACCTTCTCCACACTGTTTCTCTGCCCACCGGTTTGTCTGGCCCTGGCTGTTTTCTGGTTTGCAGTACACATACGTTTCCTCCGTTCTCATCAGTGCCCTGTGAGGTAGGTCATGTAGGCATCAGTCTCCTCATTTGGCAGAGGAGGAAATGGAGGTTAGGAGAGGGGACGTGACTTTCCTCAGCCTCGCAGGTAGCAAGAGACAGAGCTCAGGGCAAAACCAGCAGGAAGCCCACTCTCAGGACAAAAGCATGTGATTTCAGGCACCCACCCTATACTCAGCCACGCTGCCCGAGTGTTCTGCCTCTCCTCCGACCCAAAGCCACACCGCTAACCAGGAAACTGCAGCAGCCAGCAGTCCACTGGATGGACCTGGGCTTCAAGAATTTGCTCCAGGGCAGCCCCCGCCCAGCATCAGCGGGGCCCTCTGGCCGGGCACTCCCAGCCCTGCCCAACCCAGCCCCAACAGGCCCAGCCCAAGACCTTTGCCCCTGCGAGAAGTAGGACCCTGGTTTCCATGGGCCTCTGGCCCTGTTTACCTCACCCCAGGGCTTGGACCCTTACGGAGGGAGACATAGGCTGCATGCCTGTATTTGAGAGATGTGGGGCAAACCAGAAAAACCCCTAGGCCCGGTTTGATGAGGTTTCTCTTCTCGCCTGGAAGTGCCCTAGGTTCCGACTAGATTCCAAAGACACGGGACAGAGTAGTGTCCCATTATCAGTCATTTATGCCAGGAGGAGGGCCCCCGGGCAGACAAGGTTGCAGGAATGAAAGAAAATGATGTTTTTGCATCAACTTTCTAAATCAACTTTCTCTTGAGGACCCAGCACCGTTCTGGGCACTGGAGATACGGCAGTTAATAAAACCAGCAGAAACCCTTGCCTGTTTGGGGACCTTCTGGATGTCCCAGTGGAGCTGACATACTAGAGCAGAGAGAGAGAGAATAAAAAATAAGTAAGAAAAATATAGAGTATGATGGACGGTGTTAAATGCTAAAAAAGAATGTAAAGTATAAAAAGGGGACAGGACATAGTGGGGTGAATAGCTGCGATTTTATTTATTTATTTATTTGGCCGCACCACGTGGCTTGCAGGATCTTAGTTCCCCCACCAGGGATTGAACCTGGGCCGCTGCAGTGAAAGCCGGGAGTCCTAACCACTGGACCGACGGGGAATTTCCAGCTGTGATCTTCTTTTATTTTTTAATTTTTTAAAAATAAATTTATTTTATGTATTTACTTTTGGCTGTGTTGGGTCTTCGTTGCTGCGCGCGGGCTTTCTCTAGTTGTGGCGAGCGGGGGCTACTCTTCGTTGTGGTGCGCGGGCTTCTCATTGCAGTGGCTTCTCTTGTTGCAGAGCACGGGCTCTAGGCACGCGGGCTTCAGTAGTTGTGGCACGTGGGCTCAGTAGTTGTGGCTCGCGGGCTCTAGAGCGCAGTCTCTGTAGCTGTGGCACAAAGGCTTAGTTGCTCCGCGGGATGTGGGGTCCTCCCGGACCAGGGATGGAACCCGTGTCCCCTGCATTGGCAGGCAGATTCTTAACCACTGCGCCACCAGGGAAGTCCCAGCTGTGATTTTAAATAGTGTGGTTAGGGAAGGCCTGGCTGGGAACAAAAACATGAAAGGTGAAAGGAGTGAGCCATGTGGTCTCTGCAATATCCCAGGCAGAGGACACGGCAAGAATGGGGGCGCTGAGGTGAGGGGAAGCGAGGAAGATGGGGGACAGGGCCTCCAAGGCCAACTCTGTAGGGCTCTAAGCAGGGCGAGGGATAGCCCAGGTGTGGGAGCAAGGCCATTGCAGGTAATGTCTGACTTCCCACTTTTGCCTGGATCAAACCTCTTTCACCACCGTTTCATTAAGGTGGATCCCGGTTCTGACTCCCCGCCGGCGCAGCGGGAGAGAGGACCAGGGCTCTGTGAAGGGAGGGGACTCAATGGGGGCGGCTGTGGGAGGAGAGAGCAGCTCAGCTAAAGGGCTCCAGGGTCACTGCGAGTGTTAAGAGCTGAGAGCTGGAGAGGGGCTAGAGATCTGAGTTCAGCACTGGCTCAGGGGTGTCTTCTGGGCGCCTTTGCGGGTTGTCCCTGGCTTCTGAGTCCAGACGTCCAGGGATGGCAACACCATGGGCCTGGATCAGGCCGAGATCCTGCGCTGGTAGCGCTGCCTCAGAGGCCAGAGGGACCGAGGAGCAGGTGCGCAGCTCCCGGGGCAGCGGCCCACTCTGGGAAAACAGCCGCGGCCACGCCCACAGTGGGCCCTCCCTGTCCCCGCAGATCCCTGGCAGCTGGCAGCGCCCCCTTCCCCACGCCTCCCGTGCCAACGGCGCTGAAAATGCGCGGGGGAGGAGGAGTGTCCAGCACTTTGTGCTTTTCGCCCCACACCCCGTAGAATTCGTTTCCGAGCAGTGGGGAACCAGGAGCGAGGGGCGGGGGCGCAGGTCTCGGCCCCGCCCTCTCTTGGCACCCCCCACCCCCGCGCCGTGAGCCACTCCTGGCCAAGTCCTTCCTCCCAGGGCGCTTAGTGAAGGTGGGAAGAGGGGCCACGTCACTGTCCCCAGGCCCGGGAGAGGGCGGCTCCGCCCCTCCCTCCCCCGCCGGAGCGCTGGGCCGGGATCGAAGACTAACCTGCCCCAGCCCAGGGCCAGCCCAGTCGCTGCCGCCCGCCTACAAAGCCACAGGCAGGTGCAGGCGCAGCCGCTGCGCGAACGGGCAGAGCGGAGCCTTTAGGGCGCGCGCCATCCGTGTGTCTGTCCGTTGCTCCATCAATCCGGGCGTCAGCCCGTCGGCGCACCGCCGTTCCCGCCCAGGCCCCAGCGGCCCCGGCCCCTCGTCGTCCCGCACCCGGAGCCGCCCTCCAGTGACGGCTTTGGCGCGGCAGCCATGTCCATGGGCCTGGAGATCGCGGGCACCTCGCTGGCCGTGCTGGGCTGGCTGGGCACCATCGTGTGCTGCGCGCTGCCCATGTGGCGCGTGACGGCCTTCATCGGCAGCAGCATCATCACGGCGCAGATCACCTGGGAGGGCCTGTGGATGAACTGCGTGGTGCAGAGCACGGGCCAGATGCAGTGCAAGGTGTACGACTCGCTGCTGGCGCTGCCGCAGGACCTGCAGGCGGCCCGCGCCCTCATCGTCATCGCCATCCTGCTGGCCGCCTTCGGGCTCCTTGTGGCGCTCGTGGGTGCCCAGTGCACCAACTGTGTGCAGGACGACACGGCCAAGGCCAAGATCACCATCGTGGCGGGCGTGCTCTTCCTGCTGGCCGCCTTGCTCACCCTCGTGCCGGTGTCCTGGTCGGCCAACACCATCATCCGGGACTTCTACAACCCCTTGGTGCCAGATGCACAGAAGCGCGAGATGGGCTCTGCCCTGTACGCGGGCTGGGCGGCCGCGGCGCTGCAGCTGCTGGGGGGCGCTCTGCTCTGCTGCTCGTGCCCGCCGCGCGAGAAGAAACACACGCCTGCCAAGATCCTCTACTCGGCGCCGCGCTCCACCGGCCCGGGCGCCGGCACTGGCACAGCCTACGACCGCAAGGACTACGTCTGAGTGAGCAGCCGCGGGGAGCCTCCACCACCCCCACGAGCTGGCGCGCCCACCAGGCCTGCGTGCGGCCTTGCATCGGAGACCAGCCCACCCAGATGCCAGGCAACTCTCTCGCTGGACTGGGAGGGGACCTCCCGGCGCCCCCTTCCCCAGCTGCCACCCCTCCTCGGGCCCGGGAGCGGGATTGCGGAGCCCAGGGGCCAGCCAGCATGGACCATGAAACCTTGCCCCTCTGGAGCGCGGAGCTGGGGTGACCGCCTCTACTTGTTCGCCCCGTCGGGCTGCGGCCTGACAGCCCTCGTTGAGCAGGGACCCGCAGTCTTGAAAAGGGCCACTTGATATTTTTCAATAAAAACCTTTCGTTTTGCAGTTGCCTGCGTGCGCCTCCTTGTCCTGAGCGCGGACAGGCCTCCACCTCCCTGCAGAGCTCCCCCACCCCCACCCCCACCCCCAGAAGGGTTGGCCTTGGCTGGATTCTGCTCTCCCACTGCCCGGGATGAAGCTTAGAGAGGCACCGAGTTTCGGTAGCCGAGAAAGTGGGGTTGTAAACTTAGCTGGGTGCTCACTAGCTAGTTGGTCCTTTGGCCTCTTCACTGGGGATTCAGACGATGACGCCCCAATCTGGAGGGGCAGGCATGAGCACTTCCGGGCATGGGGGAGGTGGGAGGAGGATGTCAGGGACCCCCTTCTCTAGGGTTTGTGCCTGGAGCACCGGCCCTCCACAGTGCTCCTGCACACCTGAATCTCCCCTGTGGCGTGTGAAAGAGCACATTCAATGCTATGATTTCATATTTGGGAAAGGAGAACAAAAAGATCTATTGTTTTGGTAAAACACACTACCAAAGAAAGCTGAGTGGAATCTTCTCACCAGGAGAAGAGGTGAGAGAGGGGCCTCATTTTCTTCCTGAAACCCTTGAGGGAGGGAAAGGGGGGGGACTCAGAACTCTCTGGTGACATTCTAATGCTAAGGTAAACAAGGTTTGGAAACACTTGTGTCTTGGAGAAGGTGTAAGAGGTTCAGGCAGTGGGAAAGAGGGATGGTGTCCAGAACCAGGAAAGTGGGATTCCAGTGGCTGGGTAGATAACAAGGTGAGGGAGGAAGTGGCAATGGGGCCCTGGGTCCAGAAGAGGCCAAGTCATGGAGAATCTCGTGTGCAGAATTACAGATTTGGGACCCTAATCTAATGTTATGGGAATCGTGGAAGGGACGTATCTGGTCAAATTTACACTCTAAAATAACCTCTCCAGCTGCCCCTGCAGAACTGGGACTCAAGGAGGGGGATGAAGGCAGGAGACCATCTTAGAGGCTGTGCAGCTATCCCTGTGTGAGATAATGCAGCCCAGAAATAAAGCAGGGACAGTGGGATGGGGGACCAGGCCTGATGGGGAGGGGGCGTTATAAAAGAAGCAAGGCGTGCAGGGCTGGAGAACCATTTGGATATGCAGGGTGAGGGAGTGGAAAGAGCTAGGATAACCCCAATTTTCTGCCTTAGGTCACTGACTGGCTGGTGGTGCCATTTACCAAAATAGGACCAGGTTGCTGGGGAAAGATGATGGTTTCAGTTGTGAGTGAACAGAGTTTGGCAAGCCTGTGGGACCTCCAGGCAGAGACGTCCAGGAAGTGACAGGGCATACGTAGAGATCTGGAACTCAGGAACAGTAAACCTGGCTGTTGTTAGCATACATATGGCAACCGAAACCACGGAAGTGGATGAGGTCAGTTTAGAAACCAAAGAGAAAAAAAGAGTTTCAAGAAGGCGGGCGTTGGCAATGGCATCCGAGGCTGCAGAAGTCGTTAGGCAAGAAGAAGCCTGAAGATTAAAAGCAGCAAGGTGGTCACTGGAGACCTTAACTAGAGGCGCGGGGGCAGATGCAGTGGACAGAAAAGTGAGTGGGAGATGAGAAGCAGAAACAGAACATGTAGACCATGCGTCCTAGAGGTTTGGGGAATCCAGGCCAGGAGAGCCACTTGCAGGGGAGCAAGGGTCACAGGACAGGTATTTGGGATTGTGGAGGCCTGCAACTATTTCGAAGTTATTGTATCTCGAACTTCTTGGCCTGCAGCATAGCGAAAGCAAAAGGCCCCAGGGGCAGGCAGATTTTTTCAGTAGAATGCTTCACATAACTCCCAAAAAATTCTCCTCTAGTTAAGGAACAACAGACATGTTTTTACCCTTTATGACCCGAGGAAGAGGAAGTAGGTTACCATGAACAGTAAGAGTACCCGGGCTTTAGATCCTTCATTCTCTGTGGGATTCCAGGAAAGGACTTGGGGTTGCCATTACTCTCTCTCCAACCCAGTCCCCTTTGGGAACCAGTCTTCTAGCCTGGGGGGAAGGAAACAGAGTGACATGGAATATGAAGATGAGGGGGGCTGCTAGTGATGGATCCTAGGGAGAGCTAGAGGGAGGGGATGTGGGCTCGGGGCGGGGGGTGGGAGGGCTCCAGGCGGAGGCCTCAGGGGAAGGGGGCTTAGCCACGGGGAAGTGAGGGGAGGGAGCCCAGTAAGAGGGAAGGGACTCAGAGAAGGGGGTCAGCGAAGGGGAGGGGACTCCGTGGGGGGAAGTGTCAGAGAGGGAAGAGGCTTAACAGTAGAGGGGGAGGGAACGAGATGGGATTTGGGGGTGTAGGCAGAGGACCAAGGGATTGCATCTGCCTTCACCCAGCCCCACGGTCTCTTTGCCAGTGGAACCAGGGAGTCAGGTTGGCCCAAGCCAAAACTGAGGGGCACCAGGTGGCTTCTTTGTCCCAGAGGGCCCTGCAGGCAGGAGCGAGTTTATTCATTTACCACCGGCTTCATGAGGGCAGCCGGGATGCAACACCTCCCAGCCACACTGTGGCAGAGCTGCAGCCTGAGGCTCTGAGCCAGCCAGCCCCCTGTGGTCCATCCCCAGCACCCCCGAGCCACAGGGATGTGGCAGACAAGGTAGACAGACCCAATCAGATCCTCAGGTGGGGTGGGAAGGGCTCCCGGGCCTCAGACCCTCCCCTGGCTCACTAGTCTCTCCCCAAGCCTGGGCTCTCCTGGGCTCCCCTGGCGGGTAGTGGTGAGGTATCCTACCCCATCCTACACCCTCCCACCCCAACTCGCACACACATCCTTGCCTGGCTTCAGGATCTGTCCTAACTCAAACTCTTCTTATTCTTTCTGGAGTTTAGGGTCTAAACAGAGGGGGTAGAGTCTGCAGCCTAGAGACCACAAACTGAGGAGGGTCCCACGTGAGGGGTCCCAGGAAATCTTGAGACTGCTAGAGAAGAGAAAGGCGTTTGGTGTGACTGGACTCGGAGTCAGCTGGGATCCGCTTCTTTCCCTGTGTGACTCTGAGCAATTCCCTTCCCTTCTGGGTCTCAGTTTCCCCATCATTTCAACATAGGGCTTGGACCAGATGATCCATGAGGGCCCCTGTAACTTGTCTTTTCCATCCCCATTTTTATCCTTATCACCCCCTGCAGAAGAAAATTAGTCAGAACCAAACTGACCAGGTAAACAGGGCAGTTCACTCTCTGAGTCTCAGTTTCCTCATCTACAAAATGGGTATGATAATAGCACTGAGCTGTGTTGAGGATTAGCTGAGCCATCCTCTGGATTCCCATGCAGTCTAGTTTCACCCCATCACAGCACATACTACACTATGTTGTTGTTCCGTTTCTTGGGAGATGTCCCCTGCAGAAGGTCATCTCCCAAGGTCAGGGGCACTATCCTGAGCGTCTCTCTGTCTGCAGCACCCAGTACAGGCCAGCGCCCATTTGTGTTCCTGTCTATGTGCAGGAGTAGCACCTGGCACAATGCTAGGCACACAGTAGAACGTCAGTTAACTTGAGTTGGTATCGTTAATATTTTGGTGTATTCAGCCAGGCAGGAGTCTGGGAACATGAGGGAGATGGCTGGGTCGTGAGAAAGTCCTTGGATTTCTTCAGAATCCACAGCCCCTGGAGCCCCCTGCCAGGCCCTGGGGCTCTGTCCCACCCCACCTCCCACTGTTGTGCTGCAGGCTGCCCTGGTCTTGCCACACCTGTTCTAGCTCTTCCTCCTACCAAAACCAAAAGCCAAGTGTTTTATCAAACAAATACAGCATTTACTGTGGCTCCCTCAAGGTCTGCGGCAGGCCTGGAGGGACAGACAGTACCTTCCTTCTCCCTCCCCTGCCAGGGCTCCATTCAAGGTCATCCTTGCCAAGACAAGTATGCACTGCAGAGGAGGTGAAGAGAGAGAGAGCGCATTGGCCCTGGTGAGGGACCTTGGACAAGTCACTGGCCAGCTCCCACTCTCCTCTGTAAGAGAGGTGATGTTGTCCCTGCTCTATTTGATCTCCGTAAGAACCCTGCAAGGTAGGCATTACACGATGAGACCACCGGAGCTCACAAGCTGATGAGGCTGGGCTCCAGGCTCTGCCACCTCCTGTAAATTACCAGCCTGTTATTATTTCTAGATACGTCCACCTCTCTTCTTCCCCACTTGTACCACCGATTCCAACCAGGCTAGCACCATCTTTCTGTAACAGCCTCAAGAGGGTCTCCCATCTCCAGACTGCCTCTCCCTACCCTCAACCCTGCTCAGTCCATTTCCAAGCCATTTGGAATAGCCGAGTGACACAGTCCTGCATCTGGCCATGTCACTCCCCTATTTAAAATCCTTCCAGTCCCCCAAGCCGACATGGCCCTTAGGAGCCCACCCAGACACCATGGCATGCCTAAAGAGCCCCTACAAGGGCAGAGCCGTGCTTGTCTCTCAGCGTCTGCCTGCACTCCCTGCATTAGCCCCACTCTGCCTCCCCACCCCGGCCTGCAAGGCCCAACCCCACCAGACAGCCTTCCCTTCCTCAAAGATCGTGCTCTCTGGACCCTCAACACAAGTCATTCTCTCTTCTTGGCACAGTTTCCCCATCTTCACCTCACCCGTCTTGGGAAGCTTAGAGGTCACTTTATATCCCAGCTGAGGGATGCTTCCCTGACACCCAGCCTATTCCTACAGAGTCCTGGACATCCCGGGCAACACCAGAGCATTTGTCCCTCTGTGTCAGAATCACCTCTTTTTTTCTTTTTCTTTCTTTTTTTTTTGGCTGCGTTGGGTCTTCGTTGCTGCGCGCAAGCTTTTTCTAGTTGCGGTGAGTGGGGGTTACTCTTCATTGCGGTGCGCGGGCTTCTCATTGCAGTGGCTTCTTTTGTTGCAGAGCACGGGCTCTAGCCACGTGGATTTCAGTAGTTGCAGCATACTGGCTCAGTAGTTGTGGCACATGGGCTTAGTTGCTCCGCAGCATGTGGGATCTTCCCTGACCAGGGATCGAACCCATGTCCCCTGCATTGGCAGGTGGACAGAATCACCTCTTAACTTGTCTTTCTCCTGCCCTAGACCATCAGCTCTGTCGGGGAAGGACCTAAGCATCCTGTTCACCTTTGTATGCCCCAAGCCTAACAGAATGCCCAGCACAAAGCTGATACTCAATAAAGGAGAGACAAGGTTAATGTCCATGGTGCCTTTTGGAGACAAAAATGACTGTGTCTTATGTGCAATCAGGGAACAGCAGCAGATTGGTTCTAGAACAGTTCAGAGGTCATGAAGAGCTGTAACAGTCTAGGAAGGCTTTGTGGGTGGAGGGGCAGGGGGTCCCTGAAGAGGTCTTGAATAAGTAGGTTTTAGATGGGCAGAGCTAAGAGGAAAAGGCTTTCCAGGCAGGAGTCACTGATTGGGCAAAGGCAAGGTGTCAGACCAGAAGTCAGGAGCTGACCGAAAGGTCAACCTGGTTGAAGTACAAAATTTGTATACAAGCCAGTAAGAGAAAGGTTGAAAAACTTGAGTAGGGACACGGAGTTACATTTCAACCCAAATTTCTCTGCCTGGTATTCCAGACCCTTCAGTGCCTCCTTCCCAGACCCAACAATGCAGCCACCTAGAGCTGTTCCAGCCTCCACAGTTTTTCTTTTATTGAAGTATAGTTGATGTGCAGTAATGCTACATAAGTTACAGGTGTACAATATAGTGATCCACAATTTTTAAAGGTTATACTCCATTTATAGTTATTATATAATATTGACTATATTCCCCATGTTGTACAACATATCCCTGTAGCTTATTTCATACCTAGTAGTTTGTACCTCTTAATCCCCTGCCCCTATATTGCCCCTCCTCCTTTCCCTCTCCCCACCCAGTCTCCACACTTTTTTTTTCTTTGGCCATGTCGCACAGCAGCATTGGGGATCTTACTTCCCTGACCAGGGATTGAACCCGTGCCCCCTGCAGTGGAAAAGAGGAGTCTTAACCACTGGACCGCCAGGGAAGTCCCAACACTTTGTACTATCCCTATCCTTCCACCTTGCCTTCTGTCCACATGCTAATCATTGGCAATTCATTGGGAATCCAGATGCATTAAAGGTCTAATACAACAAAACAAACAAGCAAACTAGAAAGAACTAGAAGACAATGCAGAAAACATTTTTATGCTATCAAAATGAGGAAAGCCTCCCTAAGCAAGACACAAACCCCAGAAGAAGTCAAACAAAAGACGATCAGGGGCTTCCCTGGTGGCGCAGTGGTTGAGAGTCCGCCTGCCAATGCAGGGGACGCGGGTTCGAGCCCTGGTCTGGGAGGATCCCACATGCCACGGAGCGACTGGGCCCGTGAGCCACAATTGCTGAGCCTGCGCGTCTGGAGCCTGTGCTCCGCAGCATGAGAGGCCGCGATGGCGAGAGGCCCGCGCGCCGCGATGGAGAGTGGCCCCCGCTTGCCGCGGCTGGAGAGGGCCCTCGCACAGAAGCGAAGACCCAACACAGCCATAAATAAAATAAATTAAAAAAAAAAAAAAAAAGATGGCTAGCAGGACATCAGAGCCGTTTAAAAAAAAAAAAAAAAAGACGATCAAATTTGAGTGCATAACAAATATAAAATAAATAAACAATCTGAAAAGGAAAATAAGAAAACAATTCCACTTACAATAACATCAAAATGAATAAAATTCTTAGAAATAAAACCTAACCAAGGAGGTGAAAGACTTGTACACTGAAAAGTACAAAACATTACTGAAAGAAATTAAAGAAAACACAAATAGATGGAAAGACACCCCATGTTTATGGATTGAAAGACTTAAAATTGTTCAGACATCCATACCACCCAAAGTGATCTGCAGATTCAATGCAACCCCTGTCAAAATCCCAATGGCATTTTTGTTTTTGTTGTTGCAGAAATAGAAAAATTCATTCTGAAATTCATATGGAATCTCAAGGGAACTGAATAGCCAAAAAGAAGAACAAAGTTGGAGAATCCACACATCTGGATTTCAAAATATTACAAAACTATAGTAATCAAATCAGTGTGGTACTAGCAGAAAGACAGACATACAGACCAATGAAATGGAATAGAGAATCCAGAAATACACTCTCACAAAAATGGTCAAATGAGTTTCAACAAGGATGCCAAGAACACTCAATGAGGAAAGAACAGTTTTTTCAACTGGATATCCACATGCCAAAGAACAAAGCTGGACTCTTGCCTGACAGCATAGACAAAAACTAAAACTGGATCAAAGACCTAAACATAAGAGGTGAAACAACAAAACTTTTAGAAGAATGTGGGGGAAAAAGCTTCACAACATTGGACTTGGCAACAATTTCTTGGATATGACATCAAAGGCACAAGCAACAAAAGAAAAGAATAGACAAATTGGACTTGATGAAAATTTAAAATTTTGTGCATCAAAAGATACTATGGACAGAATGAAAAGGCAATCCACGGGATGGTTTTGGAATATATTTGCAAATCATGTATCTGATATATGATTAATATCCAGGATCTATAGAGAATTCCTAAAACTCAAAAAGAAAAAAAAAAAAACAGGAAATAACAACTGTTGGCAAGGATATAGAGAAATTGGAACCTTTGTGGACTGTTGGTGGGAATGTAAAATGGTACCGATGCTGTGGAAAACAGTATGGGGGTAAAAAACTTGAACTACCATATGATCCAACAATGCCACTTTTGGGTATATATACCTGAAAGAGTTGAAAGCAGGGTCTCAAAGAAATATTTGCACACCCGTGTTCATAGTACTATTCACAATAGCCAAGAGGTGGAACGCAAATGTCCATCTATGGATAAAGAGATAAGTAAAATGTGGTCTATACATACAATGAAATATTCTTCAGCCTTAAAAAGGAAGAAGGGGCTTCCCTGGTGGTGCGGTGGTTGAGAATCTGCCTGCCAATGCAGGGGACGCGGGTTCGAGCCCTGGTCTGGGAAGATCCCACATGCCGCGGAGCAACTGGGCCCGTGAGCCACAACTACTGAGCCTGCGCGTCTGGAGCCTGTGCTCCGCAACAAGAGAGGCCGCGATAGTGAGAGGCCCGCGCACTGCGATGAAGAGTGGCCCCCGCTTGCCACAACTAGAGAAAGCCCTCGCACAGAAACGAAGACCCAGCACAGCCATACATACATACATACATACATAAATAAAAAGAATGTAAGCAGACAAGAATAGCATTAAAAAAGTAAAAAATAAAAAATAAATTTAAAAAAAAAAAAAAGAAGAAGATTTTGACATATGCCATAACATGGATGAGCCTTAAAGATAAATACTAATTGAAATAATCCAGCCACAAAAAGACAGATACTGTATGATTCTACTTATATGAGGTACATAGAGGAGTCGAATTCATAAAGACAGAAAGCAGAATGATAGCTACCAAGGAGAGGAGAGGAGGAAAAAGGGAGTTGTCCTTTAATGGGTATAGTTTCAGATTTACAAGATGAAAAAGTTCTGGGGACTTCCCTGGCAGCCCAATAGTTAAGACTCTGCACTTTCACAGCAGGGGGTGCCGGTTCGATCCCTGGTCGGGGAACTAAGATCCCAAATAAAGAAAAAGAAAAAGTTCTGAATATATGTTTCACAACAATATGAATTTATTTAAAATTACTGAACTATACTCCATAGTTAAGATGGTAAATTTTATGTTATATGTTTTTTGCCACAATAAAAAAATTTACATAGAAGGGAAAAATGAACAAATGTCAAAGATAAGCAAGAAACAGGGAGAAAATGTTTGCATCATATGTAACAGAAAAATGGTTAAAACACCTACTATAAAGAGTTCCTGCAAATCAACAAGAGAAAGTATAGCAGTCCAAAAGAATAATCGGCAAAGGAGAAGAAGCAATTATAAAAATAACTATTTATGCTAATAAACATATAAAAAGATGTATAACTTTCCTATTAAGTGGTATTTCTCTAAATTCTCTAAGTGAAACAAATTTTTCCTCCTTTTAGATTGGCAAACTTTAAAGACTGATTGTGTCACTGGGGGCCTGGCAGAAAGCAGACAGCATGCTGGATTTTATTCTATTTCTTTATTTTTTATTTTTTTGGCCGTGTGGCCAGCGGAACTTCCCCAACCAGGGATTGAACCTGTGCCCCTTGCATTGGAAGGGCAGAGTCTTAACCACTGGACCACCAGGAAAGTCCAACATGCTTGATTTTAAAGAGACTTTATTGGAGGGACTATGTACAGAGAGGTATGGGTAGAGCTAGGGAATTCAGTAAAGGATATTGAGGTACCAAGAAACTAACAATTAAAAAAAAAAAAAGGGAAAGACGGCTTCCCTGGTGGCGCAGTGGTTAGGAATCCACCTGCCAATGCAGGGGACACGGGTTCGAGCCCTGGTCCGGGAAGATCCCACATGCCGTGGAGCAACTAAGCCCATGCACCACAACTACTGAGCCTGCGCTCTAGAGCCCACAAGCCACAACGACTGAGCCCACATGCCACAGCTACTGAAGCCCACGCGCCTAGAGCCCATGCTCCGCAACAAGAGAAGCCACTGCAATGAGAAGCCCATGCACGGCAAGAAAGAGTAGCCCCCGCTTGCTGCAACTAGAGAAAACCCGCGCACAGCAACGAAGACCCAACGCAGCCAAAAATAGATAAATAAATAAATAAAAAGAGCTGCATCTCCAGCAGCATTAAAAAAAAAAAGAAACTAACAATAGTGGGGAGCCATTACCACCCCCCAAGGCTAAAGAAGCAATGGGAGGAACCCGAGTTACAGGGTTGAAAGATGGAGCCATGGGAAACAGGGTTGCTGGACAGTAGCCACAGCTGTAGAAGGACACACCCTCTGCTGGAACCACAGCAAACCTGGGAGCAGCAGGAGAAACAAATAGGCCAGCATTTCTCTCTTCTATTAGCTTTGCAGGCTAATACAGCCTGCAAAGCTGAGCCTCCCAGAGGCCCAGTCAAGAGCGGAGAATGGATCTGCGACACTAACCAGCACTTTGATGATATCCCAATGAGAGAAAATAATAGCTAATAATTTCTAAGTGCAAGTGTTGACTGAATAGTGGTATTATCATCATTATCCCCATTTTATAGATAGGAAAACTGAGGCACAGAGAAGTTATACTAGTTGCCCAAAGTTCACACAGACATTACACAGAGACGCTGGGCTTTGAACTCAGACATCTGGTCTTCTAGAGCCCAAGATGTTAAGGACTGCACTCCTCTGCCTCTTGTTTTCCTTTTCCCTTGTTGGTGAAGTATATATTGATACAATAACCAATTTTTTGGAGGGCAATTTGACCACTTCTACAAAAAATAAGGTCCTTTATAAGTATAAAAAAATCTGAGATCCAGTAACTCCACTTCTAGGTAACATTGTTCAGAAATACTCAGTGTGCAAAGATATGGGATATTCATTTTATGCATCTATAGATAACTAGAGCAGACCCCCACCCCCAGCTCCAGTGATAACTCCTGATTAGACTAAGCCAATCATGGTGGTTGGTCTCTTTCCCTCCATGGTGATTGGCTCAGAGTGGGCATGTGACATTTTTGCAGCCAGTGAGATAGGAGGGAAGGTCTGTTGCCGGGCCGCAGGACTAGGCTTCCACTTGCCTAGGAAAGAAATTAGAAAAGTGAACACTGAGTGTATAATTGATAACATTAAGAAATATTAAGTGGTCCAGTGGTTAAGACTCTGTGCTTCCACTGCAGGGGTACAGGTTCAATCCCTGGTCAGGGAAGTTCCACATGCCAGTGGTGCGGAGGGGAAGAAAGAAAAAAAGTATGTAAATGATATGGTGGTTTATGTTTAAAAAACAAATAGGTCCTTAGCTTTTAGAGAAACATACTGAAATATTTACAGATGAAATAGTATGATGTCTGAGGTTTATTTCAAAATAATGCAGAGATGGGAGAGGAGATACATGGAGTACAGATGAAACAAGATTGGCCTTGAGTTGATAATTGTTGAAGCTGGGTGATGGGTGATGGTGATTCTATCTCCCTTCATATATGTTTAAAATTTTTCATAATAAAAAGTTTTTTTTTTTAAAGGTAGATCCAGGGAATTCCCTGGCGGTCCAGTGGTGAGAACTCTGCACTTTCACTGTCGTGGGCCCGGGTTCAATCCCTGGCCAGGAAACTAAAATCCTGCAAGCTGCACAGCACAGCCAAAAAATAAAAGAAAATAAAAGTGAAAATTTAAATTTAAATTATAAAGAAAGGTAGATCCAATAAACTAAATTAAATAATAAAAATAAATTAAAATTTAAAATTTTTTTAAATTTTAAAAATAAAAACTAAAAAAGGTAGATAGAAAAAACGATCTCCCTCAGAAATACCTTACTTCTCTTGCATTAGCAAATACCACCCACTCTCTACTATATCCTTCACATCAACATATAAACGTTTATCTCCCATCTTAAAAAAAAAAAAGTTCCTTGACTTCACACCTCCAAAGAGATGCCACCCCATTTCTCTGTTCACCTCAAGAGTTATCTCACCCCTGATTTTGCTTCCTCCCTGCCCACATGCCAATCAGCCCCTCCTGTCTGCTCCTACTCCCACCCCTTCGCCACTCCAAGCTGCTCCTGGCAAGGTCCCTGGGGCCTCCAGTTTGCCATGGCCAATAGTCACCTTTCCATCCGGAGTTTACTCATGCTCTCAGCAACTGTTGACAGAGGTGACCGCTCTCTCTCCTCCTCAGAACTCTCACTTGTCCTGCTCGTTGTGACACCACCATCGCCTGGCCTTCCTCCTCCTTCTGTGCACTTCCTCCATCTCCCTTCCTGCCATCCTCCAAAGGTCCTCTGTCTTAGGCCCTCTTCTCTTCCTCCAATGCACTTTTATCCCCTGTGAGCGTCTCTCCCATTTCCATGGCTTTAACATCCTCCAGCTCCCAGACCTCTCCTCCGAGCTCCCCACTCATGCATCCACCTGCCTCCTTGAATGCCATGAAGACAGTAGAGGACACTGGTTAACAGCATGGCCCCTGGAGCCCAACCACTTGGGATTGGATCCCGGCCCTGCAGCTTCCAAGCAGAGTGATCGTGGGCAATTAATTAACCTCTCTGTTGCTCAATTCTCTCAGCTATTAAAGGAGGGATTAAATAATACATGTACCCTCTCACAGTCATTATGAGGAGTAAATGAGTTAATGGATATAAAGCATTTAGAACAGCGCTTGGCATGTTAAACTCAATAAATGTTAACTATTATGCTATCTCATGGGCATCTCAAACTTAACATGCCTCAAGTGGAACTCTAGATTCTCCCTTACCACTTGTACCCTATAGAGGGGGGAAAATAAATTCCTCTCCAGCCTTCCCCATCTCTGTAAATGGCACAACTACCCATCCAGAAACCTGGGAGTTGTCCTTGATTTCTTCCTTTTCCTAAGCAGCATCTTCCTCTCTATCCATCTAATTCTTCATCCAGGGAATTCCCTGGTGGTCCAGTGGTTAGGACTCTGTGCTTTCACTGCTGAGGGTGCAGGTTCGATCCCTGGTCGGGGAACTAAGATCCCACAAGCCACGCCCTGCAGCCAAAAATAAAAAATAAAAAAAATTGTTCATCCAATCCTATTAATTCTAACTCAAAATATATCTCAAGTCTATCTACCTCTCTCTATCTCCACAGCCACCTCACAGTCAAAAGTTACCATCTTGTCTCAACTAGATAATACAATAGCTTCCTGGCTGATTTTCCTTCCTCTCCTCCACCTCCCCTCTAATCTGTCTCTCCAGCCTTCTCCTGCATAGCCAAATAGTCTTTGTAAAATGGAAATCATGTCTCTCCCCGCTTAAACCCTTACTGGCTCTCATTTCTCTTTAATAAAGACCAAATCCCTTACCAGGCCCCTACATGGACCCACCCCAGCCCATCTCTTATATGCCTTTTTCCCCTTGCTTTCTCTGCTCCAGCTTCCTCTGCCTTCCTCTCTGTTCTTCTAACAAGGGAAGGTCTTGTGTACTTCAGGGCCTTTGCACATACTATTCCCTCTGCCTAAAACACTTTTCCCCCTGGTGTTTATATGACTGCCTCCTTCTTATCCTCCAAATTTCACCTTACCTGAGACCTTTCCTTACCACCCTACTTAATATCTCCCACCCCAATTACTGAACACAGCACCCTGCCCACTTGAAAGCAGAAATGCTGGGGGGTTTTTTGGTTTTGGTTTTTTGTGTTCCTTGAGGAAGAGGGCCGTGTCACTGCCATATCCCTAACTCTAAAATTCATATTTAGCATCCGCGGGTGCCCAGCAAATATTTGCCGAATGAATTATTGGATTGTTGATTTATAAAGAAAGTCCGTGCATATGGCATAGTGGCAATTATGAAAGTCAGTTCATAAACTGAGCCATGCAATAACATTATTTCCTTGATGCTCCATTCTGCTGAGGCAGTGGCTGGGCCACAATTCCAGGACATTCAGCAGGGCCAGATTTGCTGGGGGTGTGTTGGAGGGGGGAGATGAGGGAGGAGGCTGGGGGGAGGGTGAAGTTGGACAGTATCCAGCCCTCAGGCAACAGTGATCACTGCTGAGGCATCACCATCTTGTCTCCATGGTCCCTTTGGTCCTGTGGTTTGTACTGTGTCTGCTTTGGGCTCAGAGCTAGGAACAATTTTGCAAGCTGCCTATGATCCTGCCTGCCTAGTAAGCCCATGAGCCATTCCTTTCTGGGGACCCTGCTAAGAAGTAAGTGGCAGACCCCTCCCATTCTTGGCCCAAACACTTATCTCTACTGAGGCTTCCTCTTCCCCTCTGGGCTTCAGCTTTTGAAACACAAAAACCAGCTTTTCTACTCTGGTCTGCCACATGCATCCCCAGGGGCACTGAACACAGAACCCAGAGCACAGAAAAATAGGAAAATGTAAAAAGGAACAAACTAGATTAACATAGAAATATATTGTATGTTTGGAAAAGACCAAGCTGCCTACTATGTAGGGAAAATACTAGAAGGGCCAAAATGGACAGGTCCAGTGAGAAGGTGGTGATGGAGTGGCGAGATGGGGCCGTGGAGATGGACAGAAGTCGATGGATATCAGAGCTATTTGGAAGATAAAAATCAACAGAACTAGGTGAGGGATTGGTTGGGGGTGGAGGAGGTAAGGAAGGAGGCATCAGAAATGACCCCTGATTCTGCCTTGAGAAATGGGATGGCTTTGTCATTGAACATGGTGTGCCAACTTCTGGAACACCGTCCTCCACTGTAACCCCTTCACCTGGCCGACTCCTACTCATCCTTCAGATCTCCATTCAAGCATCACTTCTGCAGGGCCAGTCGGATTCCTCGGTTTTATGCTCTCACTTTCCTTTGCGTATTTACTGGGTGTGTGATCACACATCCATTCGAATCTTCCCCACCAGACTGTCAGGTCTGTGAATTGATCCGGGCTCACCCCTGCATCCCCAGTGCCTGGCACATAGCGCTCAGTAAATGAAGGCTCCAAAATGCAGGCAGAGGGGGCTGGTGTGCAAACTGCAGGCTGCTGTTTCTCAAGGGGAGTGAAGGCTGCTGGGTTTCAAAATACACAGACTCCCTCCACCCCAAAAGAGGAGGTGTCCTCACCCCACCTACTTTAAGAACGTGTGCCTGTGATGAGGCTGTGACTGGGGGTACAGTGACTGTGCACGTGAGTCTGGAGGTAGGAAAAATGTTGACAAGAGTTAGCAGGGCCGGGACTTCCCTGGTGGTGCAGTGGTTAAGAATCTGCCTGCCAACGCAGGGGACAGGGGTTCGAGCCCTGGTCCGGGAGGATGCCACATGCCACGGAGCAACTAAGCCCGTGTGCCACAACTACGAAGCCTGGGCTCTAGAGCCCACGAGCCACAACTACTGAGCCCGTGTGCCACAACTACTGAAGCCCGTGCACCTAGAGCCCGTGCTCTGCAACAAGAGAAGCCACTGCAATGAGAAGCCCATGCACGGCAAGAAAGAGTAGCCCCCGCTCACCGCAACTAGAGAAAGCCCGCGCACAGCAACGAAGACCCAATGCGGCCAAAGATAAACAAATAAATTTTTAAAAAGAGTTAGCAGGGCCTGTCGTGGGTTCTGGAGCAGAGGAGCAAGTAGGTGAAAGCAGGAGACGGAGGATCTGTGGGTCTGGTGGGGAGCTTGGAGGGGAGGAGGTACAGGTAAGGCCTTGAGGTGGCAGAAAGGGTCCCCAGAGGTGTTCTGGACACCAGGGCTAGAGGATGATCACGCGCAGTCTCTGTCTTCTGCACGGGGTCCCCAGGAGCCTCTCCAACCTGCTCCGAAGAAAATAAATACTCCACACCATCCACTGTTGTGTGGTTCATTAGTCTGTTGTTTTGTTCACTGGCTGTCTCTAGAAAGGCGCCTGTGTCTAGAAAGGCATGAGGCCCCAAGAATATCTGTTGATTGTTGAATGAAAGAAGGCAGGAGCAAATGTTCTCAAAGTGTTCCCTGAGTCGGGGGGAGGCACAGGGGATTACCACCACTTCCACGCAGAACAGGCTGCTGTGCTGATTACACAAGATAATGCATACAAAAGTCTTGGCAGTTTAATAAACTCAGGTTCAAAATCTGGGAAGAGAGAAGTTGGGTTGGGGGTGGGGTGCTATGGGAGGATGCTGGATGGGAGTCACCTGAGGGGGGCCACGGGGACAGCCCCAGGGGAAACCTCGAGGGGTCTTCGAGGAACCCCGGTGACACCCGCCTGACCGACACCCCTGCCCCACCTGGCGGCGGGGAGGAATTTGCCCTGTTGACCTCCCCAGGCGCCCTCCTGTCACCATGGTGACCAGTCCCGGAAACAAGCAGCCTGATTGTCCCTGCTCAGCGGGGCAGGTGAAACCCTGGCCACGTGACCGATACTGAGCCAGGTGCGGTTAAGGGACACCCGCCACCTCCCTGTCTTAACCCATTCAACGCCGCCGCCACCAGGGTGCAGTGTTCCTGTGGCCACAGGCCGCACCCCCTTGGCTCTCAGTCCCCAGCCAGAAGGGTGGCGAGGAAATACTCGGAGCACTGTACTAGGAGTCACACAGCTGGGGAAGGACTTCGGGTTGCGCCACACGGGGGCTGCATGATTGGAGCTGGGTGACTTCACCTCCCAAGTCTCCATTTTCTCAGCAGTAAAATAAGGATGCTAACACCTTCCCAGGTTGGACGGCTGGGAACAGAGATGCGGAAGTGGAGAGTCGATCACCCAGGTGGAGCGTCCTCATTCTGCACCCCGTTTCTCCACCTACATCAACCTCAGCATATCACGGGCTTGACACCCCCCAAGAAGGAGACCCTCACCAACCACCAGCGAGGCCACTGGCCTGTTCCTGACAAGATGGGAGGGGTGGACGGCCCTAAGGTTGACCCCTGCCCAACACCCCATCACCAGAGTCCTTCCAAGGTAGCAACAACCCCTCTCCTGGCCCCACTGCTTCTTCTGGAACGTTCAAGTGAAAACCTCAAGCCAACTGGTTTTTCTGCTTGCCAGCCAGCCAGGTCCTCACCGGCCACGTGACACAGCTGGGGCCCAGGACGCAGAAACGTCTCAAGACTGCTTCTGCCCCTAGACCCAGGACTCTGGCTGGGGGCAGATGGTCAAGGGTTGTGGGCCAGGCTCAGGTTACCCAGTTAGACAGTAGGCTGGGGTGGGGATGGAGGCCCACCTGAAACCACCTTTGAAATGCTACTCTTCTGAATCACCACCATGACGTCAACCCCCTTCTCCTTTATTCACCAGTTCTAGAAAAACTTCCTACCTGATCTCCTCCAAAGACCCCTCCCAGGCCTTGGACCAACCCCCCTCCAGGGCTCAGATGTTCTCATCATGCCCCTATTGACTATGCTGGCAGCAAATGATCACACCACCTGGTGTGTTTAGAGTCCCCAGCGACCTCAAAGCCCTCCTCAGATTAGAGCAAAACACCTGCCCATCACCAGGCTGGCTCAAGATGGGGGCCACTTCGTTAGGCAAGGCATTTATGAGGCCATGGAGTTAGGATGCATCCTACTGTACTGACTCCATCAGGCTTGTCCTAAGGAGGTGGGGGAGAAGCCAGTGGAACCCTGGCTAGCCCAGGTGCCATGTCCTGGAGGGGGCACTGACCCAGCTACCAGCTGAACCTACACCTAAGCCTCAGCTAGTGCTTGAATCTCTCCATAATCATTCAGTAAAATTACTGTTGCACTTTGCGCCAGATGAACAAACACGACCCAGGTCCTTCAGGAGCCCCCAGCCTATGGTGGACACATAGAAGTCCAGACTCTGACAAATGTTTTGAGAACATGTGGTGGAAGAGATTAGTTTCAACTGGGAAAAGCTGGGAAGGCTTGAGGAAGAGGTGGCAGTTATCCTGGACCTTAAAAGACGTGGAGGACTTTTAAGGTGGTGGGGGAAAGGACCTGAAGGGAGGTGTGCAGTATAGTCCTTGGGGGTGCCTGGCACTGCGCAGTTTGTGGGATCTTAGTTCCCCGACCAGGGATTGAACTCGGGCCCTCAGCAGTGAGAGCACGGAGTCCTAACCACTGGACCACCAGGAAATTCCCCCTGACCGTTTCTGAGCAGAAGAATGCTGTAGAAAGAGCAGCTATTCTTGCAACTGCTGAAGGCTGGACTGCTGTGGAAGCCAGCTGAGACCTGAGACAATGTCGCCACTGCCACCACTACCCCAGACTGGTCAGAGAAGATGGCAGGCAGTCAGTGTTCCAAAAGGAGGCGACTTCCCTGCACGATGTGCTGAGCGGGGTGGGAAGATTATTTATTTCTCTGCTGGTAAATGGGGGGCGGGGGTGAGCAGATCTGAACCATTTCAGCTCAGTGCAGCAAATGCCCCCTTTAGTACAAACACCTGGCCTTCCACCTTGACTCACAGACCAGAGGTTACAGTTATACCGCTTGTAAAAGTTATTTGCCTCAGTTTCCTCATCGGTAAAGGGCGGGAGCGGGGGTCGAGGGGCGGGTTGGAAATGACCTCTAGAGTCTCTCCTAGCTCTTTCTAGAGTAGACTTCAGGATTGGTAAGAGGTGCTCCGTCCAGCCTGCATGGGCCCCCGGCTGTGGAGCACGGCGCCTCCAAGCTGGCGCCTCGACGACGGGAGCCACTCATGGCGCCTCTCGCCTGCGACCGCCAGCGGCACAGAAAATACAGCATCCGGAGCGGGCCAGGTGCGGGGTCCGCAGCGGGCCCAGGCAGCGCCTCCTCGGCTTGCCAAGGATCTGCCCCGCGGCCAGAGTTCAAGCCCCAAACCCAGCACGTCACGAGCTGCGGGAATGTGATTCCAAAACTCAGGCTCCGACTCCCCGCAAGAATTCTGCGCGGGGAGGGGCCGGGCGGAGCTTAGCAGGGCGGGGCCAGGGTATTGGTTGGCTCCGCCCAGGGCGTGGCCAGGTGCGGTGCTCTCGCCTGTGGGCGTGGTGCCCACAGGGTTACGTAGTGACGCAAGGGGCGGAGCCGGGGGGGAGACAGTTTTCCGGGATTACGTAAGGAAACGTGAGCGAAGGAGGAGCGCTCCGCGATAGGGGGCGGGGAGAAGGCGGAGCTCCAGTCGGAATTGGGCGGGGCTGTGAGCGAGGCGGAGCCGGGGGACACCACGAGGTGCGCGCCGGGTAGGAGATCCAGGAGATGCTCCGCTGGGCCCGCGCCTGGAGGCTCCCCCGTAGGGGCCTGGGCCCCTCCAGTCCCAGCTTCTCCAGAGTGCCTGTCGCACCCAGCAGCAGCCAAGGCGGCACCGAGCCAAGGTCAGTCAAGGGTGTCAGGTGCAAGTTCGTCCTTCGCCCCTCCCCCTCCAGTCCGACCCAGATGGCTCCACTTCCTCCGCTTGGGCCCGCCCTCTCCCAGGCCGCTTCGCCACCCGGCTCAGACCCTTCCCCTACCCTTGCTCCTCCCGCCAGGCCGGTGCCGCTTTCCTACAGACTTCTGGACGGGGAGGCAACCCGCCCGCCCCTCGTCTTTCTGCATGGGCTTTTCGGCTGCAAAACCAACTTCAACTCCATCGCCAAGGCCCTGGCCCAGCAGACAGGCCGGAGGGTGAGCTTCCGGGGGAGGCGGGGACCCGAGGGAGACGGGGCCTGGGTGGGCGGGGCCCTAGAGGAGGCCGAGGTGTGGCCAGCTTCTCTGTCCTCAACGCTGGGAGTGGCAGGTCCTTCTAGGCAGAAATGAAAGAAGGGATTGACCTTCTAAGGTTGGAGGCCCCAGGGCAGACCCAGGCCCTAGATGAACCCCATTCATTCCCTCGTGCTTTCACCCATCCAGTCCTTCATTCCTGTTACAGGTCTGCGTGCTGCACCCTACCTAACCTAGGCTCTGCTGTCAGATGCCTAAGCACCAATACCCTACCCTCTAAGGGGGCCAGACCCTGCTTGTTCACCAGGGATGACACGGGGCTTTCCACCTCATACAGCAGCCCGTCCTGCTGTGCTCCAGCTGTTGCCAATTCTTGGTGTCTGTTTTCTCTGGAGTTGCCACCCAGCTAGGCCAAACCTACAGAGACATGGTCACATTCCTTGGGCCTTCTGGCACAGTGGCTCCAGGTTCGTCATCTGGGCCTCCAAGGTCTGAGAACTGGGCCTTCTCACCTTTCGGGCCCTTCTTCCCCTTCTGGATCTCCCCCCCACCCCAGGCTCTCCACCTCCCTCAGCCTGCAGATCTGCCAGGCTTTTGGCTATGCCCTGAATGTGGATGCGAGAGCTGCCCGCCTCACCCACTCCCCAGGTGCTGACAGTGGATGCTCGGAACCATGGTGACAGCCCTCACAGCCCAGACATGAGCTACGAGGCCATGAGCCAGGATCTGCAGGACCTCCTGCCCCAGCTGGGCCTAGTGCCCTGCGTCCTCATTGGCCACAGCATGGGAGGCAGGACAGCCATGCTGCTGGCACTTCAGAGGGTGAGCCGTCTCTATCCAGGGCTTCTTCACATCCGCTGTAGACCCTGAGTGCCCAGCAGGCAACCTGGAACTCCAGTGAGCCTTGGATGGCCAAGTTCAGGATCCGGGAACTAGGCCTGAGACCTGCTATGCCTGCCCTAAGGTCCCCAGTCTGATTCTCTCCCACAGCCAGAGCTGGTGGAGCGCTTGATTGCCGTGGACATCAGCCCAGTGGAGAGCCCGTCCAGCTTGAACTTTCCAAACTACATAGCAGCCATAAGGGCCATAGACATCCCAGATGAGGCGTCCCTCTCTAGTGCCCGAAAACGGGTGGATGAGAAGCTTAGCTGTGTTATCCAGGTAATGCACCCAAGCCCCTGTATGGTGTTGTGGGCAAAGGAAGAGTGGCGGCCCTGGGCCTCACAAGGAGTCCCTCCCACCTGCAACTGCTGGACCCCCACAGAGCATAAGCATGCGGCAGTTCCTGCTCACCAACCTGGTGGAGGTGGACGGGCGCTTCACGTGGAGGGTGAACTTGGATGCCTTGGCCCAGCACTTGGACAAGATCTTGAACTTCCCACCACGACCAGAAACCTACTCTGGGCCAGCCCTCTTCCTCCTGGGTGGAAACTCTCAATTCGTGCTGTAAGCCAGGCTGGGTGGTGGGAGGCGCATACCTGACTTACCCAGCCCCCAGCCTGGGGAGGGCTGGGGTGTGGGCAGGGGGCGCCTGAAAACCCAGAAACACCACTGGGCAGGTGGACTCACATGGCTCTCCATCCCTCCCCACTTGGCCTCCACTTGTCTCCTTCTCTCTCCATCTTCCTACTTTCACCCCCTCTCGGTGGCCTTCTCTCCGGCGGACAGTCCCAGCCACCACCCTGAGATTAGGCGGCTCTTCCCTCGGGCCCAGATGCAGACCGTGCCTAATGCTAGCCACTGGGTCCACAGCGACTGCCCGCAGGACTTCATGGCTGCCGTCCGAGACTTCCTGGCCTAAGGGTTGCTGGCCAGAGGGGACACGAAACCCCAGGCTTCAAGGCCCTGCGGGCTGCTCCTTGTTTCTGCACAGAAGGACTCAGGTGGGCACTGAGAGGGCACGAGGATGCGTGGGGGGTGCGTCAGACCTTAAACTTTAATGAATAAAGTTACTCCTCCCAAGGTCTTGGGCTGAGCTCTCTCACCGCCAGCGTCCCCACCGACTCAGGGTGAATCGGACCCAGGGGGTCCTGGCAGTTCCAGGGTCCATGGGGGCTCCCAGAGCGCCCCTGGACTCTCTCTGCAGCTGACTCTCGACCTGCTGCCTCACCAGCCGCTGCATGTCATCCTGGGGGCGGGAGAGCAGGTTCAGGGGCCAGGCTTGTGCCCGGGGTCCTGCCCCCTGAGCCCGGCCGGCAGGTCCACCCTACCTCCCAGGCCTCCACCTCCTGCCTCAGTCTCAGCTTCTCCTCCAGAACTTCCAGCAGCTGGGCCTCCACAGCTCGCAACTTGGCTTTGAATATGTCCAGCTCAGCCTCCACTGCCCGCTTCCTGAGGGGGCAGAGAGAGCAGCCTGGGCGTCAGGCCCTGCAGAGCTGGTTCTGGGCCCTGGGGGTGGACAAGTATGGCCACAGCCCCCGCCTTGTGACAGAGTGGGTATTTGTGTGGCTTTTCTTCCAGGAATGCCTGACGTCCCCCCTTCCCCTCCTGGCAGGACAGAGCCTGAGGGTGAGCCAGCCACCACCCTCCCGTCCCCCACAAGCAGCTTCCTCTCACTTGGCAATGGCTTCATCCCGCTCCCGGAGGACCTGGTCCAACGAGGGCTCTGTCTGGGTATCCCCCAGTGCTCCAGCCACTTGGGATTCTGGGCTCTGTGGTAGGGTGACAGAGGAGGGAGTAGTGGTTTGGGCCTTGCCTGGATGAGGTGTCCCACTTGGCCCTTCCGCCCTGGCCTTGGCCCTGATGTTGATGTCAGGAGGGGAAGGGTCTGAGACGTTCCGTACCTGCCCCCCAGTGCCCTGGTCTCGTGGGCAGGGGACTGCATCATGCTGAGGGGATAGTAGGTGTGGCCCCTTCCCACCCAAAGGAAAGCAGAGGGGGCAGGGTGTTTGGACCCCCCCGCCCCCAAGGAGGAAAGGAATTCTCACCTGATCCCCAGGAAAGAGACAAGGTGGGTTCAGAGGGACACTTACCCCTCGAGGGCCCCAGACTGAGAGGGTGGCCTGGTGACTGGGACTCTTGTCGGCGGGGTGGGGCAGGCGGAGGACGTGGCCCTTTGCCCTCCCTTCCTGCCAAGGCACTCCCTGTCAGGCCCTGCCCCGGGTAGGCTGACCACGCCCCTGCCTCCACTCCTGGATCCTGGAACCCTCCAGCCAGGCCCAGAGTTTCCTCACCCGTTCCTTGCCCAGTCGTGCGTGCCCCTCACCTCAAGGGGGCGCTCTACTCACATCAGGAGATAAGAAAGGAGTGACAGCCGGATGGCGCCAACGCTAAGAGACAGGTGCCCCAGTCCCCCATGGTGAAGAGTTGGCATCTTGGAAGCTTGAGTGGCATCACCACACATACAACCATAACCTTAGCTCAGCAGAAAACAGAAGGGCAAAAGCTTAACCGTTCCTGGCAAATGCCTCCTAACATCTTGAACGGTCTGTCCTCCCTAGCAGTATCCTCCAGTATTCCCACAATAGTGCTCATTATTCCTCCAGTATTCCCAACATTCTGATCCTGGAGTGTGGGTGGAGGTGCTGTGCTCTGAGGGGGGGCAGGGGTAGTCTCAGAATCTCAGTATCCCACACCCCCCTCGATGTGACCGTTGAGAGCACAAGTGACCTCAAACGTGTAAAAGGGCCTCCCCATTGAGAGGCCTTTGCAGCAAGGTTCCATCTTGGGGATTAGACCCTCAACCCCACTCTAAATAGGACATACTTCCTCCAAGACCCCCCAGGAAGCTCCCTGCAGACATGACTCCTGACTGTCCAGGTCCCACTCAGCCAGGTGCACCTCTAACAGCCGGACTCCAGTTTCTTTGGTTGAACCCAGGTGAAGAGGTGGAACTGAGCTGAACCCCCAAAAACCCCTTTTGTGGAGGAGATTCATTCAGTGTGTTTCTGGAGGCTGCTCTATGTCATGATCCAGACAGGACCTCTGCTCTCGGATCTCTGGGGCTAGCAGGGATGAAGCACAGATAGAATCAGAAAAGGGTGTCAGGGAGTCCAGGGACAGTGGGAGCACAAAGGCCCCTCACATCCAGTCACGGGGGTTCCACAGGAGCTTGTCCAGTAATGAATCCTGCAGGTCAGCAGGAGTCAGCCAGAAAGGTCTAACACTCATGCCAGGCATTTCTTTTATTTAACTTTTTACTTTGAAACAATTTCAAACTGCTCTTCAATGTCAAAAAAAAAAAATATATATATATATATATATATATATCCTTTTAGGGTTAAAAAAACTAATATGGTATCAAACATTGCACCCAGTTGTCACATCTCTCTGGTCTCCCTCAATCTAGAACAATTTGCAGCCTTTCTTTGAATTTTGACCTTGACATGTTTGAAGATTACAGGGAACTTATTTTGTAGACTGTCCTTCAATTTGGGTTTGTCCATTTCTTTCTCACAATTAGACCATTGTTATACATTTTGGGCAGAAATATCACAAAAACGATGCTGTGCTTTTTTTTTGGCCACGCCACACAGCTTGCGGGATCTTAGTTCCCCGACCAGGGATTGAACCCAGGCCATGGCAGTGAAAGCGCTGAGTCCTAATCACTGGACCACCAAGGAACTCCTGATGCTGTGTTCTTGTATTCAGTATCATCTGGAACCATGACTGGTGCTGGTAATGTTGATTGCTTGATCATAGTTAGTAGGTATTGGGGAAGGGAGGTACTTTAAGACTATGAAACATCCTTTTCTTCATCCCACTTTCACCCATAGGTTTCAGCATCCATTGATGTTTCTTGCCTGAATTAATTATTAATACAATGGTTTGCAAATGGTGATTTTCCAATTTTATCATTTCTTCTACATTTATTAGTTGGCCTTCTATTATAAAAAACTTTTTCTTCACCCCCATTTATTTATTCATTTACTTATTTATCAGATGAACTTGTGATTTCCTATTTTATTCAGTAGGTTATAATCCATTCCTATCATTTATTTTGATGCTTAAATTGTCCCAGGATTGGTCAACGGGTGCCCCTTGCTGACCTCTTGTCATTTTGGTGTGTCGCATCATTCTTTGGACACGTCCATTCTTTCTGGCTCAATAAGATATTCCAGGTTCATCTTGTTTTTCCCTGCCCCAGCCCTGGAATTAGCCATTTCAGCAAGAATACCTGTTTCTTTTTGGTGGAGAATAATATTTAGAAACCAAGATCTGGGTGTTAGTTGTGCTCAATGCAATTAGGGTAACCTCTACTGCCAGGCCCACTCAGTAGACACATGTTTATATACACACATAAACATACACATTTATACCTATGTTTATTCCTTTATCTGTGTGATGGTTAATTTTATATGTCAACCTTACTGAGCCACTGAATGCCCAGATAGCTTGTTAAACATTACCTCTGGGCGTGTCTGTGAGAGTGTTTCCAAAAGAAGTTAGCATTTGACTTGGTGGCCTGAGTAAAGCAGGTGGCCCTCCCCGATGTGGGCAGGCATCATCCAATTCATTGAGGGCCTGAATAAAACAAAAAGGCAGAGCAAGGTTGAATTCTGTCTTCCGGACT
This sequence comes from Balaenoptera borealis, assembly GCF_965194805.1. Taxonomy (NCBI): domain Eukaryota; kingdom Metazoa; phylum Chordata; class Mammalia; order Artiodactyla; family Balaenopteridae; genus Balaenoptera; species Balaenoptera borealis. The sequence goes on from NC_138872.1 coordinate 79,295,265, forward strand.
GTTGAGCTGGAATTGGTCTTCTCCTGCCCTTGGACTGGTACTTGCACCATTAGATCTCCCTGGTTCTCAGGCCTTCTGTCTGAGTCTGGAACTCCACCACCCTGCTTTCCAAGTCTCCAGCTTGCAGACAGCAGATTGTGAGACTTCCCAGCCTCCATAATTGCATGAGTCAATCCCTCATAATAAGTCTCTTTGTCTATATTTATCCTATTGGTTCTGGTTCTCCGAAAACCCGAACTAATACAATTTCCATATATTGAAAAATAGTTTCCATTCAGACCTTAAATTCCAATGGCACAGGGTTCATCCTAGCTTTCCCCCTTTCCAGATTTTTACTTCCTTTTCCCCAGTTGTCTTCAATATATTTTATAATTTGTTCAATCTCCCTGTAGGTAGCTAATCCTCTGAGACAACAGGCTGCCCCCGACTTAGATGCCCTCCTTACATGGGGTTGGGTCCGGCAGGGCTGCCTTCCCATCCCACTCCAGTGCCATCTGCATGCATGGTCCTGGCTGCCACTGGGCTATCAAACATTTCTAAGACTTTTGTATTCATTCATTCTACAGATATTTATTGAGCACCTACTATGCTTCAGGCATGCTTCCAAGTGACGGACATAAAACCGGAAGATAGACAAAGTTCCCTGACCACCGGAGCTCACGTTCTAGGGAAGGGAGATAGATAGACAATAAACAATAAACAAATAAATGAGTATACCAGGTGGTAAGAAATGCTGTGAAGAAAAAGAAAGGGCAAGAGAATGATAAAAGACTAGGAGATTGCTATTTTATATAATTCTGTACTACCCTAGGGAGATCACAAATATTAACCTACCACTGAGATGAGAAATAACCATTCTCATGACTTGGAATAATTTTTCCAGCAACAGCATCATTCATGGATTCAAAAAGCTCTGGGTTCCCCTGATGGTTCAGTGGTTAAGATTCTGCGCTGCCACTGCAGGGGGCACGGGTTCAATCCCTGGTCGGGGAAGTTCCGCAAGCCATGCAGTGCAGCCAAAAAAAAAAAAAAAAAGGTTCTGTATTTCCAAGCACAAGTGCAGATGACGCATTCGAGAAAGCTGTATTAGGGAACTCAAAGGAGATGCTAGGGATGACACGTGACATGACAATGAGAAGCAGAAATGCAAGTGAAGGGTTTGAATAAACCTTCACAAACCGTGAGCGTGGAAAAGAATTGTTTTGAAATAAAGTTATTTGTAAAAATATGTGATTTAAAGTATTTCCATTTTAAATGTTTTCACTAAATATCATTACTAGGGAGCCACTTATTTCATTTGCATCCCTAAATGTTTTAATTAGACTATGGGCCAAATTTCTTTTTTAAAAATCTCATTGGGAAAAGGAGGGCAATGTATTCAGGCATATAGTCAATTCCATCACAAATACCTTAAATATCACACGCTGAGCAGTGAGACTCATTCCCCAGCTGCCTACTGCCCGTATCTCCGTCCTCTGCTGCGCCCCCAGGATGGCTGAGCCCAGGCCTCAAGAGTGAGCTAGAAGATAGCGGGCTGGGGTTGGGGAGTCTGGAAGGGGGAAGGAGAGCTGCCTGCCGGGCAGGGCTGGACTTTGTGGTCAAAACAGCTTGGATTTGCAGGGCTCGGTGGCTTACAAACCATGTCACCCAACCCTCAGTACCTGGTTTGTGTTTACCTCTCTGAGCCTCATCGTCCTCATCTGTGAAATGGAACTAAAGGAGGGCCTTCCTGATAGGGTCACAGTAAGAGTGACCCTTACACAATGGCCAGCACTTTGTACAATAATGGGCCAGGGCCAGACTTCCCAGGGGAGGAGAAAGAGGGAGTAAATCTTTCTGCTGCCAGAAAGCAGCAGAAAAGCCACAACAGGAGAACATCAACAACATACACACACGCACACGCACACACACGCACACACACTCTCCCCAGCCTCAGAGCCTGGGTTGGCTGGCCCTTCCTTCTCTGCGCCCCTCACAACTCTGCCCCAGGGACAGAATTCCTGAATTCTACACAAGCTGCCTCCCCTTCCTTCTCCAGACCCCGAAAGCCCATATAATTCCACATCATTGCCTTGTCACTGTCAGGGTGTCTCTCCCACCAGCCCGAGAGCTTCTGGAGGACAAGTAGTGACTGTCATCATCCCAACCTGGGCACACAGGTGCTCAGCGGTGAGGGCGTGGGCAAGGCAACACCGGCCTTGCCCAGCAGGTGGCAGCAGTTCCCAATATTAGGGATCCCCACTCCCACCCTCCCAGCTGTTGGGATGGAAACCCCAAACCGTGCTGGGGCGAGGGAGCTCCCAGACGCCCAGCCTTTCCTTCAGTGCTCCTTTATAGGAACACGCCTCATTCAAGCATGCAAGTGTTTACAGCTCAGTCTGCAAACACACTTTCTGTGCCAGCCCTGGGGAATCAACAAGAACATGACCCCGTTCCTTCCCTTTATGTGTCCCGATCTAATGAGGGGACAGACACTTAACACACACTATATGCACACAGGACAATAGTGCTATAGTCGGGATAAATACAGGCCTTTGTGGGACCACGCAGAAGGAGTCCAAAGCTCATTCTTGGGTGGTCAGGGACGAACTCTTGGAGGAGGTGATGTCTAGGAGGGAAGGACTAGAAGTCATTGGCCAGCTGCATGGAGAGGAGGAAAAAAGAGGGAGGAGAGGGCCCCAGGCATGTGCAAAGGCCTGAGAGGAGGGTGCAGGTCAGGCATTACGGCTGCTCACAGGGTGGGAGGGAAGGCGGCCTCCAAGAAGCGAGGCAGGGCCAGACCACAAAGGACCTGGAAAGCTACATTGTGGTACCAGCATTTCCCCCGCTCCTCAAGGAAAAAAGGAAACCTGAACAAGTAGAGGGGTGCAGAATGCCAATGTTGGGGCACAGTGATGCCCCTTTAATGAGAGTGGGGACAGGGCTCTACAGAACATTGGTCTGGACTGAATCTCCATCAATTAACCACATTAAAGAATGGAAGTGACGTGTGTTGTGGGGACTGTCTGGTTCCCACAGGGACTGAGCCCTGCTCTCTCACTGTCCATGTCCTTGTTCACAGCTTTGCCCCATTCTCCCTTCCCCCATTCTCCACCTGGCCACCTCCTACTCATCCTTTAAACCCCAAGTCAAATGCCCCACCTCTGCGAAGTGGTCCCTGATCCCACGGAGGTGGCTGCTCAGGTACTCATGGCATCTTGTGCAGCAGCTTCTACTTTAGCTCCTGCCGTGGTTCTGGCTCCTCCGTCTCTGGCCATCCCTCACCTGTCAGTTTCATCTTCAGCCCTTCACCTTCTTCCATAGACACAGACACACACACACACATATGCACACACTTCCCTGGACTGTGGCCCACAACTTCCATTTCCACCCCAAGCCAGACTCCTCCTGCCTTCCAAGTCTCCAGCCTGTGTGCCACACTAACTCCTCATTGACTGTCTGCCTGTCTCCTCTGGATGTCAGGGCAGACACCTTAAATGCTACACATCCTGGTCGAACCCCTCCCCCAGGTGCCAGTTCTGTGCTTATCTGCACATGGTCAGTCACAGGGCCTGTGGCTTCTAGTTCATAATATCTGTCACTGTTTTGTTTTGTTTTAAATAAATTTATTTATTTATTTGTTTGGGTTTTTTTGGCTGCGTTGGATCTTCGTTGCTGCGCGTGGGCTTTCTTTTTAGTTGCAACGAGCGGGGGCTACTCTTCGTTGCGGCGCGCAGGCCTCTCATTGCGGTGGTTTCTCTTGTTGCGGAGCATGGGCTCTAGGCACACGGGCTTCAGTAGTTGTGGCACATGGGCTCAGTAGTTGTGGCTCGCGGGCTCTAGAGCGCAGGCTCAGTAGCTGTGGCACACGGGCTTAGTTGCTCCGCGGGATGTGGGATCTTCCCGGACCAGGGCTCGAACCCGCGTCCCCTGCATTGGCAGGCAGATTCTTAACCACTGCCACCAGGGAAGCCTCTGTCACTGTTTTAATGTTTTACAACAAACATATTCTTTTCATAATTGAAATAAAGTGCAGTCGTATTAAATAAATCTCTCTCTCTCTCTCTTTTTTTTTTTTTTTTCTTGGCCACATGGCTTGTGGGATCTGAGTTCCCTGACCAGGGATCGAACCCATGTCCCCTGCAGTGGAAGCGCGGAGTCCTAACTGTAGCTACTGGACCGCCAGGGAATTCCCTTAAATAAATCTCTTGAATGCCTTTGACCCTTCTCTCCAGCCAATGGGTCCTGCTCTTGTTCACACAGTCCCCGTCTCTCTCCTGGACAACACAGCAGCCTTCCAGCTGGTCTCCATGCTGCTACAGATGAGCCTCTTCCCTTGCTTTAAGACCATCTATGCTGGCCGCTTCCAGCCTGGACCTCTCGCGCGAATTCCAGATTCCTATGGGCAGTGGCCTACTTGCCCTTCCTGGTGGGATGTCTAATGGGCCACTCAAACTTAAGGGTCCAAACCCCAAATCCTATCACCACCTGCCACCCACCTGCTACCTGATCCTTCTCTAGTTTTTCCTCCATCTTTGCAAATGGCAACACCATCTTTCCAGGTGTTCAGGGCAAAAAACTTGACTCCAGGCATCCTTGATGCCTCTCTTTCTCTCAGTTGGCTCTGCCTTTAAAATGTGTCCAGGGGAGTTCCCTGGTGGTCCAGTGGTTAGGACTCGGTGCTTTCACTGCTGTGGCCCAGGTTCAATCCCTGGTTGGGGAACTAAGATCCCGCAAGCCACACGGCGCAGCCAAGAAATAAAATAAAATAAAATAAATAAAAATAAAATGTATCCAGGATGTGACCACTTCTCATCACCACCATTGCCATCACCTTTGGCCCAGCTGCCTGCATGATCACAACAACTTCCTAAATACGTCCCTGCTTCCTCCCGTGTCCCCTTCCGTCTGTTCTCCACCCAGCAATCAGAGTAATCCTGCTGAAGCCCAAGATGGATCAGGTCCCTTCTCTGTTCAAAACCCTCTGGGGGCTCCCATCACCCTCAGAATCAAAGCCAAGGGACACACAGTCAATTCCAACGCTCCTCCCTCGACTCCTCTGACGTCACCTCCTTGGAGCTCTTCCTCACCCACCGCACTCCAGGCATCCTCACGTCCTTGCTGTCTCTCCAATATGCTAGGCACACTCCCTGCTCCTGGTCATTGCACTTGATGTTTCCTCTGCCCAGAATGCTCCTCCCCCAGAGACCTACATGCCACACTCCCTCACCTCCTTTATTGATTTATTTATTTTTTTTAGAAAATCTTTTTTTTTTAATTTATTTTATTTTTGGCTGCGTTGGGTCTTCATTGCTGTGCGCGGGCTTTCTCTAGTCGCGGCGAGTGGGGGTTACTCTTCGTTGCCACGCGCAGGCTTCTCATTGCGGTGGCTTCTCTTGTTGCGGAGCATGGGCTCTACGCGCACGGGCTTCAGTAGTTGTGGCATGCAGGCTCTAGAGCGCAGGCTCAGTAGTTGTGGTGCACGGGCTTAGTTGCTCCGTGGCATGTGGGATCTTCCCGGACCAGGGCTCGAACCCATGTCCCCTGCATTGGCAGGTGGATTCTTAACCACTGCGCCACCAGGGAAGCCCCCCTCACCTCCTTTAGATATTTACTCAAGTGACACCTTCTCAGCAAGGCCCTCCTTGACCACCTGATTTAAAACGAATCCTGCCTCAAACCCGGCACCCTACTCCTTCTGTCCTGCTTTAACTTCTTCATAATATATTATCACCGTTATGTATGTTATTTGCTTGTTTATCATCTCTCTCCTCTACTAGAACCCCATGAGGGCAAGGACTTTGTCTGGTTTTCTGCCATGTCCCCAACATCTAGAATAGTCAGCACATAGTAGGTGCTTTTTGATTAAGGGAATGGAAGTCGGACCCTTGATTGCCTCCCCCCTTGTCTGCACAATGAAGTTTAACGTTCAAGGCCTCCCTCACTGGACTCATCTCCCACCCATGCTCATCCCCACACCTGAGCACCGCAGCAGGCTCCTGAGGTTCTCCAGTTGCTCTCCACCCTCACCCCAGCATCTGGGCACACTCCTTCTGTCTAGAATGCCTGCACCACTACCTGCTGCAATGCCACTCCTTCAATATCCAGCTTGAACGTCACCGGCTCTGGGAAGCCACCCTGAATCCTTCACATATTGAAACCATGTCTGTCTCTCCCACCACTCTAGGAGCACCTTAAGTGCAGAACAGTGTCCCCAGAACATGCATTCCCAGGTAATGTTTGATGAATGAATGAATGAATGAGAGTAAGACCTGTATCAGAAAGGCAGTTTACATTGAAGGGCACACATTCATTCTCTATTCATTTTTCATGCTACCATTTAATATTCATCTCCATAAGTGATGCTTGGCATGACACCAGGATTCTCTGAGGGCAGCAACTGTGTCTCCCCTTCCTGCCCTCTCCCCACAGGGCCAGACACTGGGCTCTGGGGCTGCACCCGACTCACCCCACTGAGTCACCCTGCACAGAGGAAAGTACTCTGAACCAGGAATCAGCAGCTTCCCTGCCACCTGTTCCCTGTAACCCTGGGCAAGTCCCTCTAGCAGGTGAGTCCTGGTCTCGCATCTGTCAAATGGGGCACCACCAACACTTGCTCTGTGGGACACTCAAGGTTGAGGTCTGGACAAGTGAAAGGGCTGTGGCTGCCTCTCATGCCAGGCCACATCTGAGCTAGGCTTGGACCAGACTTTCCAGGGAAGGAGGGATGGCTGGAACAGTGTCTCCAGCCTGTCTGGCAGCCAGCTAACCTGTGCCCACAGTCTGGGAGAAGTGCCGGGCCTGGACACACTGGTCAGCAGGGGGCTGGCCCAGCTCCAGAGCAACACCTTGGCAGCCCTGGGGAAGGGAAGGGGGAGTGCTTGGCTTGAGGTCAGAGCATCTGGGCCAGGGCACAGAGGGGGCAGCTGGGGGTGTGTGTGTGGCTGCCGCTCAACAAGATGCTGGCAGGAACCAGAAAAGAAGCATCTGCCACTGACTAGCCCCCACCCACCACCCCTCCACAGTACTGAGAAGACCTTCCCATTAGTCCAGAGGAGCTTGGCCCCTGCTTAGCTACTCCCAGCTTCTAGCTAGGAAGTAGGATCTCAGGCCCGGGGCTGGGATGCAGGGCTGGGAATACAGGGAAAGGGGAAGGAGGTGGGACTATAACTTAGATCACCTTCCCCCAAAACAGAGGGGTGCCTGCATCTTGTTGGGAGTGGAAACTAAAGGAAAAGTGGTGGTCACTCAGCATCAGACTGTGAACTGAGGAATCCTGGGGAAAGAAGGGGCCAGAGCCTGAGTCTGGATGAGACGCTGGGAGAAGGCAGGAGGGGTAGGGGCTCAAAGGCTGGAACTCTAGAGGGTTTTGGCTGGAGGAGGCTTTTGGAGGGGGATGCTGGAGGTCCCAAGGCAATAAAACTAAGGAGTGAGGTGGGGTCTAACCTCTAGCAAATCCCCGGGGATATGAGGGGCTCTGGGGGTGAAGAGCCAGGGTCCAGAAGGAGGGATGCTGAGCGGCTGAGTCGAGGGATGGGACGGAGGGAGGACGGAGTTGGGACGGGAGGGAGCAGAGACTCTGGGAACCGACCCCAGGCAGGGATCAGGCGGGCGTTGAGAACGCAGGGGGATGAGGTCCTAGGGCTGTGACCCTTCGGAGGACCTGATTGGGTGGGGGGGAGGGTGGGCAGTGGGAGCGGGGAGCCAGCGTCCCAGAACTGGGTTCTAGGCTGGGACCCGCCAGGGCGGGGCGGGCGCGGGGCGGGGCCGGGCTGGGGGCTGGGCCGGGGTCCCGGGGGCCGGGGCGGGGCCGGGCTGGCGCTGCGCAGCCGCGGGGCGGCCGCCGCGCATGCGGGGCTCACAGGGCTGCAGCCGGTGCCGCTGCCACTCCCGGGAGCATGAAGGACCGAACACAGGAGCTCCGCACGGTGAGTCCGGCCCCTGCGCGGCGCCCCTCGCCGCCCGCGCCCAGCGCCCGGGCTGCTCCCCGACCAGCTCTGGCGACCGCTGGGGCGGTAGTCCCTGCGTCCCTGGCCAGGGTGGGAGGGAGCAGTGCCGAGCCGGGGACCCCCATCCGGGTCCCGCCCCTTGGACCCACTGGGGTCACGGGCTCGCGTGAGCTCGGCTCCGATGGTTCGCGGACTGGCGGCTGGAGCCCGGGGTCCTGGATAAACTTTTCGGCGCCCCCTTCTTTTCGGGGATCGGAGGGGTATTCTGGAATATCGGTGGCGGGACCGAAGCCTGGCCTCTCCCTCGCCCCGCGGAGCAGGTCCCGACTCTCTCTCCCCACGGTGCCTCATCTCTGACCCTCCTGCCCTCCCTCTGGTTTAGACAGACGGCGGGACCGGTGGGAAGGGGCCGCGGGCGGTCCGCTGTCCAGAGCCCCGCTGCAGGGCGCGCTGCGGAAACGGGGCGGTCGGGTGGGGCCGGGCTCCTCCGTTGGGCGCGGTCTCGCGGGGCGACCGCCGCCCCCATCACCTTCCATCACCTGTAGCTCCCATCACCTGTGGCTCCCCACCCGGTGGCGATCGGCATCTGCTGCCCGCCCTGGTCCGGGAGGGGTCAGACCCGCTCCCGGTCCACCTTCCTGGCTTCCGGGCAGCCCGGGCCGGCGTTTCCAGACCCTTCCGGGGTTCCCTGGTCTGATTCCGACCTGAACCTATTTTTCCACCTGTGTTTCGGAGGCCCCTGGGGTGTGGCTTCTGGGGCGGGGCTCCGGTGGGGGAAGTAGAAGGATGCGCAAAGGTTCTGAGTCAGAGCCCGCCCTCTCCCAGCCCTGACAGAGACCCCTGCCGCCTGCTCCTCATCATCAAGGCCCCCCCTCCCCTGGCGTCTGCTATTAACCAGGGTGTTCTCACCTCTCCCTTTAAAGATGGCAATCCTGGGGTGGGGGGGCTGGGGGGGACAGAGAAGGAAGGGAAGCCTGCCTGTGGGGAGAGGGGCATCAGGGCTCTAGACCCAGTTGAGGCTCCTCTGATGCCCTGGCTGACCCCCCTGCTGGAAGGCCCCCACCTACTGATCTCTGTGGCGGGGGCGGGGCTAGCTCAGTGTCTCCCCAGAACACTTCCCCTGCTACCCACCTTAGAGCCAGAGACCTGGGTCCCCTTCTATGGAAAGTTCCAAGGGTCCTTTGGACTTTTGATCCCATCACTCGTCCTCTCTGCCCATAGGTTCCCTGCATTTGTGACTGGGTCTCCTGCCCGTTGTACCAGTCTTGTCTCCTGGGCAGCGTGGGGCTGGGACCTGTGCTCTCCTGCCTCCGTGTCCCCCTTGCTCTATCTGCCAGCCCCCACTCTCCCGTCAGACCTGTGTTATTCCTGGCTGAGTGCCCAGCCCCCGGAGTAAACCCCACGAGGTTTCAAAGGAAGAAGATGGTCTCTCATGTCGTGTATGGTGTCTAAACACTTCCCCCGCCAGCCCTTGTGGTTGCCCTCAAGTTTCCTGTGCTTGGTTGAGTCAGAAGGAGTGTGGTTATCTTGGTGATGAATGGCCGTGTGGTGCATTTGCTGGTGTTTGGGTGCCTGGTGGGTCAGGCGAGGGTGTATGTGGGAACCAGGTGATCAGGGAGAACACAGTCCTTTACATCTGACATCCTCTGACTCATCAGCTTCATCCCCTCTGCTGAAGGGAAAACTGAGGCACAAAAGAGATGTGGCTGGCCTGGAAGATGAAGTGGGATGGTAGAAAGGGGCTTCACCTAGTCCTAAAAATAGTCACACTCAGACCTGGCTGAGACCTAAGGCCTAAGAGATCTTGGGCTGTAGGAAGCTTGAAGCCAGCTCTTTGCTCTGGTGTGTCTGTCATTCCCCCCTTCCCCCCAGGCAGCACACATACACGCACACACGCTAGCCAGAGTGGCCTTTAGGTGTTGAGGCCTGGCTTGTCTGAAAATAAACTGAGTCTTCCTCTCCAGACAGTCCCCCAGTCCAGGCATTCAGCGCCCATGCAGGCTGCTGTACTCATGGCCGGGTGGCTCTGCCCCTTGGGGGTTTCTAGCAGCCTTGAGGGTCCGCTGGCAGGAGCCCACACTGGGTGGGGTGGAACCATTAGTCTAGGGGGGCTGCCATTCCCACAGGTCTCCTTCTGGGCTGCATAGATTCCTATCTATGAAGTGGAGGCAGGAAAACCTAGAACCCAGTTTCTCAGGGCAAGAGGGGTGGTCACAGGTCTCCTGACTCTGACTCCATATTTGGGGGAGACCTTGAACCCCAGGAGCCAGAATCCCCAGGAACTGAGACTCCAGTGCTAGCTGGGCTGGACAGAGGGTGGTGCTTGGGACAGCCACTTGCACCACACCCAGCCTCCCTCCCTCCTCCTCCCCCCTCCTCCTCCTTCCCCACCACATTTGGAAGGAAGGCGAAGGGAGCTTATTTATAAAAGTCACACTTGGGGAAGGAGCTAGCACGTTTCCTCAGCGCTGCAGGCCAGGCCCAGCCCTCAAGGCTTCTCCAGCCCTCATCTCTCCTGGAGCTGATCCTCTCATGCAGAGGGAGAATGAAGGGGTCCTCGCGGGCTGGTGTGGGGACCTGAATGCTCTCCACAGCCCTCAGAGATCAAAAGGGCAGCCTGGAGGCCAGGACGGGTGAAGACCTGGGTCACCAGAGTATACAACCGGGGAGACTTTGGGGACAAGGTGTCCCCAGGCAGCCCCGCCTGGCCTGCAGCTGCCTCCTTCCCCCAGTTCAGAGGCCTCCCTGGTTTTCTTTCCGAGAACTCCTCGGAGCTGACCCACCCCTCCCTGGGCCCAGAATGGTGTTTATCTACATTCTGGGCCATGTGAGACACAGAGGGGCCTGTGACAGGAAAGAGGAGGGAGAATGGGGTAGCCAGACCCAGGGAGAACCTTCCTGGAAGGAGAGGACTTGGGATGGCCCAGAAGGAGGAGTTGGATTTGAATGGGAGGAGGGAGGGTGGTCCAAAAGAAGGGACCAGTGTGAGTAAAGGCAGAGGGGCTAGGATGCCCAACCGAGAGAGAATGGCGGGTGGGCCTGACATCTGGTCTAGAGCAGGGCCCAGCTCACCAGGGCAGCACTCTGCTGACCGGTTCCCTTTTTCTCTCTTACCGCTGGGAAGAGACTGGGGATCCCGGGGCAACAGCAGGCAGGTTGGTGCCTTAACCTCTCCATGCTCATTTGTCTGTACAGTGGAGCCAGCCGGCTTTGCCCTGCAGAGCAGAAGAAACGGGGGGTGTAAGAATAGACCCAGGCTAGGGGTCCCCTCCTTCCTTCGTTCCTTCTCATCACCTCCTTGGAGTTTCCCCCCCAAAAAAAACCAGTGGATTTGGGCACGTGTTCATCTGAGGTACAGATGGCCTCCAGGAACTATCTAGTCCAACCTGCTATTTTACAGATGGAAAACTGAGGTCAGAAAGGGCCAGGAGTTTATCCAAGGTCACACAGCACCTGGAGGGAGGCAGAGCTCAGCCCCTCCCCACAGTCCGAAGCTGCCTCCCTGAGCTGCTCTAGGGCCCTGCTAAGGGGTAGACCCGGCTGAGGGCAGGGATCTGGGGGAGGGGGAGGTTTGCAGGATGGGGAAAGGAGGGAGGGGTCAGAAAGGAGAGCCCTCTCTTTCTGGAGACCCAGCTCGGCCTCTCGCACACCCCTGACTCAGCTCTGGGCCTCTCTGCTTTAGTAACATCGGCTTTGATTAGTCATTAAAAAGAACAAGGGGAAAAAAAAATAGCCCTCGAGACAGACAACAGCAACTCCTGCTTCAGCAGGAATGAATCAAGCCTGCCTGCCCGCCTGCCGCCATCCCCCAGGACGGGCCTGGAGGCTGCCTGGCCTCCGCACCCCTTGGAGGATTCACACTCTTACTTCCAGGAGGGTATTCTGGAATCCTGGAGCCTCTGCCTGGAGAGACCACCAGGGCTGCATGCGTGGTGGTTCTAGTGGGATATCCTCTCCCCTGTTGCAGCAGGTCCCTGTGGTGGGGCAGTGCTTGCTCACTTCCGCCCCGATTGTCTTTTCTGATTGCTCAGGCCGGAGGTGATAAGGCTGGAGCTGACATAGCCAGCCGGCCAGAGAGGAGTGAGACCAGACCAGTGATTCTCAATCCTGGGGGTGCTTAAAAAGAACTTAACCTCACCAGCCCCATCCCCATAGATTCTCATTTGGTCTGGAAGCTGTTTTGTTTTGTTTTTTAATCCCCCACCGAGAGACTCAGGTCCTGGGCCAGGGTTGAGAACCCATGAACACTAGAACCAAAAAACAAACACTAAGACAAATTGGATGTTGGTTGGATGTGAGAGGAGGAGGAAGAGTGTGGATGCTCCCCCCAGTTTCTGACTTGGGGGACTCTTGAGAACGGGGGTTCTGAGCAGGGGGGTTCAGAGAAGGGGGCTCAGGAGAAAGAAGTGGAACTTAGTTTTGGCCAGGTGGCAGGCAGGGTGCCCATATGATGTCTGGGTGGGTTTGTCCAGAAGATGTTTGTACCTTTGAGCTTATAACTGCCTCACGACTCCAGCTGCTGCCAACACGCTGCAGCCTCTCAAGTCCCCAACTCTAGTCCAGCCCTCTTTCCGGAGCTGTGACTGCCACTTAGAGAGGGCTGGCGGATTCCCAAGGGAGCTGGTGCCCTGATCATTCAGGGCTTTGGCCTAGATGTGGATGAAGTTGCAGGGGGCAACAAAGGCATAAACCGTCAGATTCTCACAAACTGAAGCAAGGATCAGAACAAATGAAGATCCTTCCCTTGAGCCCAAAATCCAACCAAGTAAACAGGGTGGGGAAGGGCTTGGGGGCTTTCCTTGGCAGGAAGAACTATATGATCACTTCTGTGATCCCTGGCTGCATTAACAGAGGTAGACTATGTAGAAAGAGGGAGGTGATGGGTCAGCTCTTTGGCACTGCTCAGACCACAATCAGCAGCAGATTCAGTTTATATCTTGTACTGCTGGAGAAGACAGAGGCTGAGTGGAACAAGTCTGGGGCAGGGGCTGCAACTTAAGGCCTCTGGGAAGGATCTGAAGGGGAGGGAATGGTCAACTTGAGAAGAAAAACCCGGGAAGGATGTGGATGCTACCTTCACGTCTCTGGCAGGGCCAGCCCAGGGAGAGGGCACCAACAGGTTCTTTACGGCCTGGGGCCACACCGCAGGAAAGGGAAGGACTTTCTAAAAATTGGGGCTGCCCCAGATAGGCAGAAGTGCCTGGGAGAGCTGGTGGGCTCTCCATCCCCGGAGGTGTGAAAGCTGTGGCTAGATGCTGCGGCCAAGGTGACTTTTCAGGTCCCTTAGGGCTTGAGAGTGTGTGCCTGTGGCTCCAGTAGGGATGCAAATAGGGTGTGGGGAACCAGAGGAGCAAGATACCCACCCCAGGGAGCTGAGGAAGGCTTCCGAAGGAGGTGGCATCTAAGGACGAGGGGAATGTCAGCTTCATGGAATTGGCACTGCCGGCAGAGGGAGCCACATGGGGACAGCAGGGAGGATAGTGGGTAGATTATAGGGGCAGGGAGAGGGTTATAGGTTATAGGTCGAGTGTGGTGGGATCAGATTTCAGGCTGGGGCAGTGAGATGAAAAGGGGGGTGACAGTGAAAAGGTCCTGAGGAGGAAGAAGTAGTAGCACTTGGTAAGGAAGGGTGCCCTTGGAGCATCCCCTCCATGTTTTGCTCAGAGCCACAGCTGTTTGACCCAGGCTGTGAGGTCAGGCCCTAAACCCTCCAATTGATAGAGAGCATGGAGGAGGGTGTGGCATCTCTCCCGCCACCCTTCTGTTGGAGAAACTACTCAAGTCCAGCCTCTATGCAGGGAGGCTGTGCAGGTAGCAGGTCAGAACTGGCTGGATGCCTGGAGAAGATAAGTCCGTTTCACAGATGGGCAAGCTGAGGCCCAAAGGGAGGCATCAGCCCCGGGGTCCCTGGCAGTGACTCTCATCTCCAGTGACTCCGGCGCCCTTGTCTTTGGCTCTAGCTGGTCATCACTCCGGAAGGGAAGGGAGCTGGAAAATTCTCCTTCTGCCTCTTCCCATCCACCCCTATCCTCCTCTGGGCACCAGAAGGACAGAGAAGCCAGGATGCTGAATGGCAGGAACTCCTGGGGCCACTTCCCAGCCTGGCAGGCTGCCGGGGAGGGGGCCCTGGGGTTCTCCAGGCTGCACCCTGCCTCGGTGTCCCTAGGGAGTGCTCCTCTGGCTTGGTTCCCGGGCCTTAAAGTATGGAAATGGCTCCTAGATTCTCTGTGGCTAAGGGTGGGCTTAGTGGGGGATGGGGGCCACCTGGCGGCAGCCACAGGCACTTGTGGGAGCGAGGATTTATTTTAGCTGCTGGGGGAGGAGGTGTGATCTCTTGAGGAGGGGGGCCGCCTCCATAAAGCTCCCAACCAACCCCCTCCCTTGGTTGGTCCCACTTTGGTGGGGTAGTGGGACCCCGAGAGCCCCAGGGTCACAGCCCTTACAGAACATGCTGGGCTTCCCCATCCGTTCTCAGCCCGCCTCCCCCAGCATGGCATCACTGTCCCCATTTCACAGAGGAGCAAACAGACGCAGAGGGGAAGTCCCTCAGCCAGTCAGTGTCTGTGCTGGGCCCAGAACTCGGCCCCTTCCCCAGCCGGCGGGGCCCCAGCCTCCCTGGCCCCTCAGCCTCCCGGTCCCCTCAGCCTCTGCCTGCCTCCATCCTCGCAAGAGAGCATCAAGGTGAGGGCTAGTGCCTCCTCCCTGTGGGACGCTGAGAAAGGAGGAGGCATGACCCAGCCCGAGAACCCAGGTGACCATCCTGCCCTGAGCATCTGGGCCTTGGCTGTGGAGAGGGACCTTGGCCTTGCCAGCAGAGTGGGCCGACCATGGCTGATTCCAGGTGTGGGGCGGACAGTAGCGAGCGTGGCCGGCCTGCTGGGAGGTCAGAGGTGTAATCACCCCCACCTCCTGATGGGCTGGCTTTTGTACGGCTGCCCCTGGGGCCGCGGGGTGAGGCTTGCACCTGCAGCTGAGGCAGGCCCTGAGCCAAGTGGCAACGTGACTGGCCTCTTGTGCCTGCTGGACCCAACTCTGGGCCTGGAAGGAAAGAGGATCAAGGTCAATGTCAAGACTAACAAGGAGGGAGAGTTCCCCGAGCCGTCTGAGGGAGCAAGCCTGGCGGATCACAGAGGCCCCTCACAGGCAGTAGCTCTCAAGCCGGCCTGGGTGCTGTGGGGATGGCCCATATCTGAGCCATTCCACCTTTTGGCAGGGAGGTGGTCGTGGTGCCCAGGCCTCCCCCTGCAAGGCCCTCTCCTGAGAGGGAGCTTGGAACTCAGGGCCAGCTTGGGAACTCCAGGCAACCTGTCTCAGACGAGGTGTGAGCTGGGGCCAGTGGCCGGGGGACTAAGCCCTGAGGTTTGCTTGCCTAGCCTGTGGCTGGGCCTCCCCAGCAGCACCCTAGGGTGAGGGGTGTGCTGGGAGGACCCCAGTCCTGTGGGGGAGGGGAGGCAGCTGAGCAGGGGAAGGAGTGCCTGGCACGGAGGGGGATACTTGGCCCTGTCCCCAACTTGACAGGCAAGGCCTCTCTCCATGATCATGCTGGGTCCCCAGGGATCCTCCAGGTCTCACTGTGGCTGGAGCTGAGGGCACAGCCAGGCCTTGTCCCTGCCAAGGGCCCTGGAGCTGCAGCCTGCGGGCCTGCTGTATGTGGATGCTGGGCAGTTTGGGTGTCCCAGGTCCAGCGGGACCCAGTGGTCCTAGCACAGGTCCGCTCATGTGTGCACACCCCTGTGCAGGCCAAGGACAGCGATGATGATGATGATGTCACTGTCACCGTGGACCGAGACCGCTTCATGGATGAGTTCTTCGAGCAGGTGGGAGCAGCACACCTGCCTCTCCCCAAACACTGGCAGACCCGGGGTGGCCACGTCTCACCTCTGAGGCAGGCCAGGGCTCTTACACACCTGCGCCTGGCTCAGCAGCCCACAGGCGCCAGTTAATGAGCCCATTTTGAGAGTGAATAGACTGAGGCTCAGAGGGGAG
The DNA here is from genome assembly GCF_965194805.1 of Balaenoptera borealis. Lineage (NCBI taxonomy): Eukaryota > Metazoa > Chordata > Mammalia > Artiodactyla > Balaenopteridae > Balaenoptera > Balaenoptera borealis. Next base: position 79,311,179 of record NC_138872.1, read on the forward strand.
CAAAGTTTGGGATGGCCCATTCCTCCCCACTCCTACCCCGGTCTAGAAGGATCCTTGGAGCAGCCCCCCCTCCCCTCACCTACCCCCTGAAGCCTGGCCCAGTCTGGCCCTGAGCCCTGACCTTTAGCCCTACTCTGGGCAAGCCCTGGGCCCAAGAAGCCCCCTCCCTGGAGTTTTGCCTCCAGACCACCTGGCCTTGGTCCACAGGTGGAGGAGATCCGCGGCTTCATTGACAAGATCTCAGAGAACGTGGAGGAGGTGAAGCGGAAGCACAGCGCCATCCTGGCCTCCCCCAACCCTGATGAGAGTGAGTGTGTAGGTGTGAGGGGCCCCACAGGCCTCCAGGAAGGCGCTGCTGCGGAGGGACGCCCTTCATTGCTGGTCGGCTGAGGGCTGCCTGCGCCTGGCCAGGCTGGGGAGGGCTCCATGGGAAGCCTCAGGAAACACAGCTGTCCCAGGCTCGGGGTGCGGGTGGTCAGTGCCCAGTACCACCTGCCGGATGCCTGGTGAGAAGGGCGGGGTCAGGCGCCAGAGCCGCCCTCCCCAGGTGAGCTGGCTGTTTTCTAAGGCAGCACGGCTGGCCGGCTGTAGCCCTGGGATTCTGGGAGGGAGCAAGGAGGGAGGCAGCAGCCTCTGATCAATAGCAGGCCTCTCAGCGCAGCCTCTCCCTTTCCCTCGCCTCCCCAGGGGAGCAGATGGCAGCTCTGAGGCACCAGCGCTGTGGGAGGGCAAGCCGGCCAAGCAGGCAGAGTTTCCGGAAAAGGCTGGCAGCCCTGGCACTTGGCCATTGGTACCCCGGAGCCGGGCGTTCTCAGGGCTCCAGGAAGTCACCTCTCTCCCTCTGCATAGGGAGGCTTTTGCGTTTGTGTGGGTCTGCGTTTCACTCTGTCCCCAGACGGGTCCCACTGACCTGGCTGTCACGATTCCCGTGGAGGTGTTGATTACTACTACACTAACACGGGCCAGGCTGACAGCATGCAGGCCCGTGACCCCCTCCCACAGAGGGGGCTCACCCTCAGCCCTGGGGAGGCAGTGACGGGCTGGGGCCCAGGCCAGCCACCTGGACTCATGAGATTGGGTGTGTGCACTGCCTGCCTGTTCTCGCGGCTTGCTCACCTCCTCGCTCCCTTCTCCAGCTCCTTTGGAAGGCGCCAGCCTATGGGGCCCCGGGACAGAGCACGGGGGAGGGTCCAGCTGCTGCCCAGGTGTTCATGGGAAAGGACCTACGGCCCATAGCCCACCACCCAGGCACCCAAAGCTTGATTTTGTTCTCAACCCCAGCAATGCCTCTCTATCCATGACCTCTCAGCCCCAGGCTCACAGGCATCCTCAAGCACCCAGAATAAATCTCCCCACGGCCCCAAAGTGTGCTTGAACCTGAGGCCAGTGCCAGGCCCTCTGAAGGCAGAGTGAGTCAGCTGGGAGCCGGGGAGACTGTCCCAGGAAGAGGTGGAAAGGAAAGAGGGACACCCCAGAGCGGGGCATATATCCAGTGCAGTCGCTGTGTCCTTCTGCTTTGCCCCTCTCCCTAGAGGTTTGTCTGGGACGGCAGTATGTGACGTGGTTTGTCTGTGGGCTCATGTGTATCTGGGTCAGCGCGTGTCCCTGGTGGGTCACTCCTGGTGAGGCGCAGGAGGGGGCTGACTGTGGGGCGAGACTATAAAGAGCTGGGAGTTGGCCCCTCACCTGCTGGAAGGTGGGGCAGGCGGGGGGCGACGGAACTGCCCAACTCCCCCAGCCTTGGCTGCCTTGTGCCAGCTTCATCAGACATCACTAGTGACCAGTTTAGAATCGCCACCCATGAGCTGGGCAGTCAGGACCCGGCTGACGGTCACTGATGCGGGCTAACAGGCGCTCCCCAAGGGGAGGGGCTCCCCATTAAGGGTTCTAGGGCAGAGGCGGAGCAGAGTTGAGGGGGCATCACAAAGAAAGTTGGCGGTGAGTGGGGGCTTTCCTGGGCCAAGGCTTGCTCTGCCTCCTCTGGGGGCTGCCATCCAGGCTGGGCTATTCTGGGTCTGAGCAAAAGAGGCTGCGACGTCAGAGCAGCTGGTAACCGAGTTTTCCTTTGTTTCTACAAACAAGGCCTCTTCCCCCGCTCCTGGAAGCCCCCAACTCCACCTCATTCACATTCCACTTGGGAAGTGGCCCTCCCACTTGATCAGCCACTGTAAATGCCCCTCCCGAGTCCCCTATGGGAGAAGCCCCAACCCCAGAAGCAAGCACAGAGTGGATGAGAAAGGTTCCAGCCAGGAGCTCAGTCCTGGTTTCTCCAGGGGGTGGAGCCATGGGGGGCTGCCCTGAGGCTGGGCTCCACCCAGCACCCCAGAGGGAAGCAGCCATCTTGCCCCACTTTGCCAGCCAACCCCCCGCAGGGAGCAGGGCTAGCTGGGCACCTCCATGGCCTCTGCCAGCTTTACGGAGATGGTTCCAGTTGGAACAAGGGCCAGAAACTACGCCACAGCCCTCCCCCAGCTTCGCCCCCTCATAGGCCCCGCTGCACGCTACCTCTAGAGCTGACTGTACCCCAGGGGCCCACCTCTTTGAAGCTCTTCTCCCATCTCCCACCCAGCCGGGTGCCTCCAGCCCCCATCCACCTACCGGGCACTCAGCAGTTGGCCTTCACTGAGCTCAGCACCTGGGGAGGGGGGCTTTGTGAAGAGAACAGGGTCTGCCCTGCCCAGGGTGCTTGATGGAGGCTGGCTTCTGCCTCCTTGGCCCCTGGCCCGCATCAGCCCATCAGCTGGATGTTCACCCCCAGAGCCACCAGGTAGTGCTAGGTGAGCCCCTACCTCCACCTTCGACTCAGGCAAGTATCAAGTAAACGTTCCCCAGTGCAACCTCCAGCATCACCAGCTGCTCCACAATTACTTCTGCCTTAAATTTAGCCCCATCTGTTGTCTGCAGGGGGTTGGGGGGAGCCAGCGAAGGCGGAAGGGAGGCTCCTTGGAAGGCACACGAGAAGGGGTGAGGCTGCAGCTGGTGTGGCCCCAGCCCGGGATTGGAGGGGCAGGCAGACTCTTAGCCAGGGGACGAGGGGAGACCCAGGGTCTGCCCAGAGTCCCCCTCGGGCCTGAGCCTGAAGATCAGGCATGGGGGAGCCCAGGGTGTCTACCGGCCACCCCTTCTACCTCCCCAGAAACCAAGGAAGAGCTGGAGGAACTCATGTCTGACATAAAGAAGACAGCAAACAAAGTTCGCTCCAAATTGAAGAGTGAGTCTGGGCTCCAGGCCTTGTCTGGGATATGGGGGGCACTCCAGGCCTGCTTCCCCCACACAGCCCATGGAATTTCACTGACTCTGAGGGGTACATTGGGTCTTGCTTTCCTTTGTGCGCCATTTACTCAGCAGCTACCTGGCAAGGCCTGTTTGTGCCAGGCTCTGGGCTGGGCCTTGGGACACATGCCTGAGGCTCCGTCCAGCGAGTGTTCCACTCTGGGCACTGTCAGCTAAAGAGAGTTAAAGGAGTGGCCAGCAGTGCCTGGTCCCACACAGGAGCCCCCATGCGCTCACGTGAGCACAGGCAGGCATGCCCCGGAATGCACAAGCCTAGGGGTCCCGTGCCCTGTGCTTGTGGCCGCCTAGCCCTGCCCACCCCCCGACCCCCTCCACGGCGTGCCCCGCTCCTCGCTCCATGCACAGCCTTCCTGAGCAGGAGAGAGACAGCGTGGGCCTGAGCCACCAGGCCTAGCGCATAGTAGGTGCACACACACACACACACACACACACAGATACACAGCTTGGTGTGTGCCCGAGGCCTCACAGGTGTGTCTGTGTGTGTGTGTGTATGCACGCAGCCACACACACATCGTGCCTGGAAGAGCCCTTGTCGGTCCCTCCTCCATCAGTGCCTGGAGCTCCCTCTTGCTCTGCTTCCTGTGTGACCCCACTCAACAGACAACACAAGTCCCCCCAGGGGAGGTCCTGAGCCAGATCCTGGGTGTGTGGGTGGCGAGGCAGCGGTGAATGGGGCAGGTTATCAGCAGCCGGCTGTTCCCCAGGCATCGAGCAGAGCATCGAGCAGGAGGAAGGCCTGAGCCGCTCATCTGCTGACCTGAGGATCCGAAAGACACAGGTGTGGGCGGGACCTCTGGGGCGGGCAGCCGGGCACCTGAAGCTCTGGGGCCCGGTGGGGCTGGGCCTAACACCTGCACCCCCATCTCGGGCCCCCAGCACTCCACACTGTCCCGGAAGTTTGTGGAGGTGATGTCCGAGTACAACGCCACGCAGACTGACTACCGCGAGCGCTGCAAGGGCCGCATCCAGAGGCAGCTGGAGATCAGTAAGCTGAGGGGGTGGGGCCGAGGGGCGGGGCCGGGCTGCCGCCGACCACCCTGAGGAAGGCCGGGCTCAGAGTGACCCCTGCTCCCAGCCGGCCGGACCACGACCAGCGAGGAGCTGGAGGACATGCTGGAGAGTGGGAACCCCGCCATCTTTGCCTCCGGGGTGAGTGTGGACCCCTCCCCCTGGGGACCCTGGTGTGCGTGCAGAGCGCTGGATCTGGGCAGTCTTTGGACACAGCCACCTGTGAGGCAGGTTTTAGAGAAGAGAAGGCCGAGTCCCAGAGAGGGTTAGGGACCAGACAGAGGTCACACAAATGTTAGGGGCAAAGGTGGAATTAAGACCCCGTCTCCCGGTTCCTCCCAGTCGGGTCCGCTTCCTAGCTACCCCTGCACATTTGCCACTGGCTAGGGGCTCCTTCCACCAGCCTCAGGACCTTTTACCCCTCTTGGAGGACACAGTGCCCTTGGCCTCTCTACATTCAAGTGAAGCTCCATGTTCTACCCGGCAGGGGGGCTTCCTGAAGGAGGTGGCACACAGGTAGGGGAGGCTGCTTGGGCGTGTGGTTCTACGAGGGGGTGTCAGCTACATTCAGTGTGGGAGGAAGAACAGGAGGAGAGGGGATGGGAGAAAGGCCGAAAGGCCGTTCAAGGCCTGGGCCCCTCGGGGCAGTCGTCTCGGGCTCCTACAGCACTGGTGGTTAGAACTACCACTCAGCTGTTACTATGCACGGGCACAGGTGGGGAGCGTTAGCCCCGTGTTACAGGTAGGAAATCTACAGGTAGGAAATCAGGTCTCAGAGAAAGTAGGTAACAGCTAGTAAGAGCCGAGCAGAAAGTTGGGGGAGAGCTGCGGCTAAGGAAGAAGCCTCAGGCTCTGCTCCCAGAACATTCTGCTCAGGCCACTGCCCATCCCAGTGGCCTGCTTCCACCCTTGGCCTCTTGCTGTCCCGGTCCCCACCCCGGCTCCCTTCAGCCGGTCCCTGGGTCCCAGCCCACTGCTCCCACCCTCTAGATCATCATGGACTCCAGCATCTCAAAGCAGGCCCTGAGCGAGATTGAGACGCGCCACAGTGAGATCATCAAGCTGGAGAACAGCATCCGGGAGCTGCACGACATGTTCATGGACATGGCCATGCTTGTGGAGAGCCAGGTGAGTGCCCGGGGCCCCACTGTCCCTCGCCCAGCCCCCAGCAGCACCCAGGGCTGCACTAACCCTACCCTCTCTGCTTGCCATGCTGCCCTGCCCGGGAGGGACCGAGTCTTCAGGTAACTAACCACATGCTGTTGAAAGTGCCCCCAGGGTCCTGTCCACCTGAAGGATCCTCTCTGCATGGCTCTGCTTGGCCCTCCAGGACCCCAGGCCCTGCATGGCCCTACCCACCTTCACCCAGCCTTGTCCTGTCTTGTTCACCAGCTGTGTGTCATGTGGGCACTGTGGATGGGCACTTTTCTAGAAGCCGGAGGTATAGCCGTGACCAGGACAGCCGAGGGCCTGCTCCCTGAGAGCTAATGTATGTTGGGCAAAAGGGCAGCATAAGTAAACGATGAATGGCATATTCTCCAGTTGTGCCAGACGTTAGAAGGAGGCGATGTGACACAGCAGCGGTTCTCTAACTTTAAAGGGCTCAAGAGCCACCTGGAGGGCTTGTTATACGTTTCCCTATTCTGGTCCCCGTTCCCAGAGATTGGTAGGCGGGGTGGGGGTTCATGAACTTGCACGTCTCACAAGCTCAAGGGTGATACCGACGCTACTAGCCCAAGGGCCACACTTGGGGTGACACAGTCACTGCAGTGGCCACTTTGGACAGGGTGGTCAGGGAAGGCCTCTCTGAGGAGGCGGCATTTGAGCTCCGAAGACTACTGCCCAGGGGAAGAGTGAAGAGTTGGCCCAGGCAGAGGGACCAGCAGCACCACAGTCCTGAGACCAGCAAGAGCCTGACTTAATGTGAGGAGCAGAAAGGAGGTCCGGGCGGCTAGAGCACGGGGAGAGCTGGAGATGACAGGGATGGGGTCTCGGCAAGCGGTGCTGGGCTGCTGGAGTCTCTTCTAGATTGGAGGGTCTTAAGTGTGGGAGTGGCACGGCCCGAGTTAGGAAGCAGGGAGGCCTTGAGGAGGCTGCTGCTTCCACTGGGCCGAGAGGCCACGGCGCTGTGGACGCCAGCGGGAGCAGTGGGCGTGGAGGGAGCGGCCAGCCATCAGCACGCTGCTGCTGGGAGTCCTGGGCATTGTCATAGTCGAGTGGCCTCTGGGGGCTGCCTGGGACCAGACTGCAGGGCCCACGAGGCCTGTGGGACTGGGCAGGGGGCTCTCAAAGGTTGAAGACCAAAGCCTGTCAGGGCTGGACGGAACCATCATGCTTGGGGAGGATGGAGTGGGGCGCTCACTGTCGTCACTATGGCCAGACTCCAGCCCACCCACTCCCGCCCCTGCCTTCCTCTGCCCGGTGCTGTCCTCTGTCCAGCCCCGGGGTCAGGGCCCCTTCTGAGCGTCCTCTGCATGGTCCCCGCCCCCTTGGCTGAGGCTGCATGGCCAGTTCCCGCCCCAGGATGGCTGCATTTCAGGGAGCTGCGCGGGGCGCCTGGCAGAGGCGAAGGGCACAGGTGAGACGCTCTACCCCATCCTCCTCACACTCCCCTTCTCTCTGACCTCAGGCTGCTTTCCTGAAATCCGGCCCTGGGCCCCATCGTAACCCTGAGGGGGCCCTCTGGAGCTCGGGTGCCCCTGGCCCTGCAGGGAGAGATGATTGACAGGATTGAGTACAACGTGGAACATTCGGTGGACTACGTGGAGAGGGCTGTGTCCGACACCAAGAAGGCCGTCAAGTACCAGAGCAAGGCTCGCCGGGTCAGTAGCCCCAACCCTGCCTGAGCCCCCGTCCTCACACATGCACAGAGCCCCCGGACCATCACAAACCCCTCCGCATCCTGCCTGCACCCTCCCTCAGCTCTGACCAGAGCCTCCAGCGCCCAGTTAAAACCCCACCCAGACACGTTCCAAGCCATCACTTTCTCCCTCATTCAATCCCCCAGACTCTCCAACCCTTATCCCTCACCAGAGCCCCTCCCCAGCCACCCCACAGCCTCAAAGCTCTGCCCAGAGGCTCAGCCTCCCTCCTGGCCCCACTTCTGCGCTCTCTGAGGCCCCTCCTTGCCTCCCTGTGCAGAAGAAGATCATGATCATCATCTGCTGTGTGGTCCTGGGCATCGTCATTGCCTCCACCTTCGGAGGCATCTTCGGGTAGAAACCACCCCACCCGCCACTCCGCTCTGGATGGCCCACCCCCAGGAGGCCCCCTGGCTGCTGCCACCTTCTGGCTCGAGTCCTCTCCTCCCCACCCCATACTGCTCCTTTCTCTGCACAGGGCCCCCCATTCCCACCCTGCCCTGAGCCGTCGTGTGCATGATCTTTGTGACAGTGTGCGTCTGTACAGAGGAGGCAGAGGGGAGCCAGGCTGGGAAACAGCCAGCCGGGTGGGGATGGGCCAGCAAGGGAGAGACTCAGGCCCTGGCCCAGGCCACTCCCCTTCTAGGCAGGGCCGCCTGGGGTAGTTAGCCATGCTCCCCTCCCCCGGCCTTCAGTAATTCCACTCCAGCCTGGGGTCTGCCCTCTCCTGGGATCAAGGCTCTCTGGACCCCAACCTTGCCTCCTACTGACCAGCCCATCTGCCCCATCCTGTGTCCTCTCCAGCTGTCCCCATAAGCCAAGCCCCCTGAGGGCTGGGGACCAGCTGGCCACATGGTGCTGCTTTTCAGGTTAGGGGAAGGGTGGCCTTGAGAGACAGCCCAGCTCTAAGCCTCTAACAGCCACTCACTGCCAGGGAGGCTCAGGGTACCGTGGCGGGTATGGCTTCTGGCCGTGTCAAGACCAGGCTTCCTCCCCTGCCTCGGGGCAGAGTCCAACAGGTCTTCAGCTGCCTCAGCCTCCCTTCCCACATTCCTACAGCCCCAGGAGCAACCCCTTTGGGCTACGCCTGACCCCAGGTAACATTCTGGAAGAGGCTGACTGGTGCCTGGTCTCCAGCCGCCCTCGGAGCTAGGGAGGCAGAGCAGGCCCCGGTCAGGCCTCTGCACTGGTGAAGCCCACGGCCCGGGCCAGCCACTCTCCCCGGCAGGCCCTAGTCGGGTCCTCAAGCCATTGTGTGTTGCATGTTTGGGACAGTGGTCCCTGCTCTCTTGTGCTCGGGAAGTCAGCGTCCCTTCAGGCGCCCGCAATCTCGTCCTGCCCTTGCTGCCCACCACTGACATGCCACGTGGGTGTCAGGTATCTAGGATGCAGTATTCAGCAGCCAGCCAGGGAGGGGCACCTCCCTCCTCCCCACTGCCTCGGGACTTCTCAAGTCTGAGATGTGCCCCCACCCAAAACCCGTCGCCCGTTGACAGGCAAGGAGCGTGCATGCGAGCGCATGCAGCAGGGGCCGGGGCCAGGTCTGGGCCCCGCCTTCCCTCGGCTTTGCTCCTGCCCAGTGACTGTGACCGCTGTCGTGTTGCCTTCTTGAACAGCGACTCCCCTCCCCCTCCTCCACCCCTTCACCAAAGGTCTTGGTACAACCAGCTGCCCATTTTGTGAAATTTTTATGTAGAATAAACATTTGTACCTGTACCATGCCTCTGCTGTAGACTTCTTAGTGTCATGGCCTTCGGACTGGAGCTGATCATATGTGGCACCATGGGGCTCAGAGACCAAGGATCCCAGCCGCCTCCCTTGGCCTTCAACTTCCAGACCCTCTGGCGCCTCCACCCCAGCTTGAACATCTCTCAGCTCCTGCTTAACACCTGATGCCTATTCTGTACTGTGGGCCCAGATCTACCCCCTCTTCCCACTTTTCCAGGAGTCACAAGCCACCACTGGATCCCCTCTCATCACCCTGCTAGACAGTCCCCCCCACCAACCCGGGGCAGAAGCTGCCCTTCTGACCACTAGTGATTGGAGAGAAGACAGGCCCCAGAGGCAACCAAGTGCTGGACTGGTCAGCTGATGCGGCGGCTCGGGGTTAACGTCAGCCCAGGCTGCTGGGCTGGATAGTGCCTTCAGACCAAAGGGAAACCAGAGACTGGGCAGAGGCCTCAGGCCAATGGGTACCACGGACACCTTTCATTTCATCCTGCCCATGCTTCCCAACTTTGCCTGGTGTTCTAATACATAATATAGTCTCATCTAAGTCACATATAAGCAGCCCTAAATTAATCTACCTTGTTCCTTGCAGGTTAAAAGAATGCTTTCATACATTTAAGTTCTTTAAACCTAACTCATAACCTGGGAATCAAGCCCCCACCAATAGAGGAACTTCAGAAATCTGTTTAGGATCACAGAGCTGGAAAATGCCAGAGCCGGAGTTCCACAGAAAGTGCTTTATTGCTTTTAGAACAAAATAAGATGCTCTCAGAACTTTTTTTAGTGAAGAAAATACTTTTAGAACTTTAAACCTTTTTAGAACTTCTCTAAAACACTTTTTGTCAGCTGATAAAGTAGGCACTTCAATATAGAAAACCCTCCAGAAGCAAGTGCCTGGGCTGGATGGCACAGCTCACAACTGTGTGGTCCCGAGCTGCCCCACTGGACGCGGCCGCCTGCTCAGAAGCGGGGCTTGCGCTTGCGGCCGGTGTACTGAGTGTCAGGTCGGACCTCCCTGTGCGAAGTAACAGGGGCGGGAAGAACAGAACCGTCTCAGGAAAAACAACAAGAACCCCTGGGACCCCTGAGGTAGGTGAGCCCCGGGCCCTGGGTGGCCAGACCCCCGCCCCCCCCCCCCCGCCCCACCTGCACTCACTTGCCCTGCCGCCGGCGGCGCTCCTTCTTCTCCAGCACCCACTCTCGGCTCTTCCTCACCACCCCCCGCCTCGCCATCCTGTACGGGACCCTGTGCAGGAGACACAGCTGTGAGCAGGCGGACAGAGTGGCCTGGCTGGCACCCAGGTTAATCCCAGCAGGTAAGCATGGTGAGCTTCCCCCGAGTCAGGTGGCCTCAGATGCCCCCTCCACAACAGAAGTCCCCATTCTGGACACCCCCTTCCGAGTGACATCTGCTGGCGCCAGAGCGGTTGTTTAGGAGGAGGCAGGAGAGGTGGGGTCCCCCCCTCGCTCGCAGGCATCCACGCGGTTGACCACGTGGTTAGGCATACATACATACCTGCCTGTGGGGCAGGCAGGGGCCGAGCTACTTTTGGGGCTCACAAGAGCCGATCCAAGGAAAGCAGGCCCTAGTCTGGCTGAGGCCAGCACGCTTGGTATAGACCAAGTTGGGGCTCCCAGCAACTACAGGTGTCTGAGGCAGGAAAACAAGGCTGCCCCACTTGTGGCAGCCCTGACAATGATCCTCAGGGGGTGATCTTGGCCTCCAGTCCTGGCTGAGGAGAAAAGGGACCTCCCACAGCTCTATGGGAGAGAGGCCCTGAGAACAGGGCAGCCTGGGCCCTCAAACCACATCCCCACCTGGCAGTTGGAATCCAACTGTTTTCAGCGTCGAACACACCACGGAGGCTGCTTGCCCTCTGAGTAACCATTCCCTGAGTACCTGCGTGCACGGCCCATGGATGTTCTACAGTGGCTGTGAACCAGCCCTGCCCCTAAAGAGTCCACGGCTGGGCTGTGGTAGCAACCACCCGCACGAGGCAAAGTAAGTGCAGAGAGACCAGGAGCTGCTAAGGCAGTGATGGGGAAAAGGAGAGGGCCACAGAGATAAGCTACTTCATGCAGAAGGTGGGCCAGTATTCCAGACAAGAAGCAATACATGAAAATGAGGCACAGGGAAAGGACTGAAGAGGAAGGTTAGGGAGCAGAAGAGCCCTGTTGCCTGGAGTCATTGAGTGTAAGGAGAGGAAGGGTCCAAGTGAGACTCTGAGGGTCAGCTGAGGATTGAGTCATCCTCATAAGTTTCCTCCTTGCCTGAGGACCAGTGGAAGCCGGACTGCATGACACACCCTTCCGGCTGCTACTTCTCATCTGTTCTAACCTAATAATAAAAGTCAGATTAAAAAAAAAACACCAACTCAGAATCCCACTTGGCTGGTCCAGTTCATGGAGGCGTGAACACCAACCAGCAAGGAGCGTGCTCTCCCTCCAGGAAGCAGCGAGGCTTTCTACCAAAGGAGGAACACAACATGTCCTAGACTTTGGGGTGTGCAGAGATAGCAGTTCACGAAAGAAAGTTAAGAGGCCCTACAATGAGGGGGCAGGAGTCCGACGTGCCAGGTGCAAAGCAGGCTGCTGGAGATGCAGGACTAATCCCAGGAGTCTCTAAGGAAGGACAAGCTCTGGGGTAGCACAGTCTGGGGTAGCACAGGGGGCAAGATGTGAGCTGTGGGAGGGACGATGGGAAAGAGTCATCAGGGGAGACAAAGGGAGCAGTGAAGACGGTGAGCGACCCCCGACCACAGGTGCCAAGAGGGAAGTGGAGTCCACAGTGCAAATGCTGGAAGGGACAGAGCCTTTGGAGAGAGCAGCTGACGAGTGGTAGGGTAGAGGCTGGGTGGCGAGGATTAAGGAATACATAGGTCAAGCAAAGTTGTTCGGGGGTGGGGGGAAGAAATTAGAGATAAGTTAGGTAAAGGTTTAAAATACTTTTCCTTGATTTACCTATTTATTTACAGTAAGTGGCCTGAATGTGATCAGACAGAAGTGACAGCACCGGGAGAAGCCCGATCAGCCTTACAGTAGACAAAGGCCTCCTCCCCGCCCTCCTCAAATCCGAGGACTTCAAGGGGAAGAGCCTGTAGGGAAATGAGGTCCGCGCCAGGCACTGTGCCGAGTCCTATACAGACATGCCCTCGACTCAACACACTGCCCGAGAGGGTGGCACATCCCCCCCAATTTTAAACAGACGAGAAATGGATGATCAGGTCCCACAACTTACCTAAGTTTACAGTTAGGACACGTCGTCTGTAGACACCGGTGTGAGGACAAGAGGGAGCCTAAGATGGACGGAGGGGAAGCAGGAGATGGGACCACTCCCTGAGAGCAAGCGATGGGCACCTTAGAGCAGAAACGGCTAGGAGAGCCCCCAAGTCCCCACGGGGAATGGGCTGAGGAAGCTACGGGAGATGACCGCGGAGGGCCAATGGGTCAGAGGGCATCAATCCATGGTGGACACGAGGACCGCACTCATGATTTTCACCACCGGTGGGCCTTCCTAACTCATCCATTCTCGGCTCATTTTTCCTCTTAAATGTCTTAAGAGTCTGAAAACCTTTCACCCCTACCAATCAGAACTAAGAAATCACCTCCTTCTTTACTACCTTATCATCAATTGTTCCTTCAACAAATATTGAACACTTTTTGCTAACAAGACACTATTCTGGTGTCAGGGATACAGTGCAAGTCCCCACCAAGTTTTCATTCTAGTTGGGGACAGAAGTAATACCAAGTAAACGAATACTTAGGATTTAGAGCAGTGAAAGGTGGTAGGGAAAATAAAGGTAACGAGAACTCAACTGAAGATACTGAACAGAGAAATGGCAAGATATGATTTACATTTTTAAAAAATAAAAGATAAAGGGAAGTCTCCGTCTTGCTGCACAGCAAATGAATTCAAAGAGGCAAAGTCAGAAGGAGACAAGTGAGGTAGCTTTCAGTAATCTAGGCAGCAAACACAGACCAGGTAGGAGTGGGGAAAAGGGATGGAGTGACTAGATGTGAAATGTAAGGAAAACAGGAAGGGCTGAGAATGGAAAGAATGGAGGGAAGAAGTTCGGGGATGAAGACCAAGAGCTCTGTTTTGTTCCAGTGACCTGTGGGAAGTCCAGGTATGGATATTTAGGAGGGGAGGTGGTTTGGAAAGCAGAGGTGGGACTGAGACCAAGGATAGAAACCTGGAGGTTCTGAACCTGTAGCTGGTGTCTAAGGCAGCAGCACAGAGAGAAAAGGGGTCCAGGGTGGGCCCCAGAGTGGACCGAGAAGGAACAGCCAGTGAGGTTAACAGAAAACCGGGACCGTGGGTGGGAGGCCAAGTGAGGAAAGCGTTAGGGGCGCGATCGGCTGCATCAGCTCCTAATGAGCGGGCAAGTTACAATGAAGATGGAGAAAGAAAGAAGACTGGGAAGTGACCATGGGTTTGGCGAGACAGCCTGGCGGTGGCCTTGATCAAGAGAGCAATTTGTGATGAGACAAGCGTGAGCCAGCGGAGAGGACGGAGAACGGCAGGGGAGGCAGTGTGAGGAGTTCGGTCACAAAGGGAAGCCGATGAACAGGGTGGCCGCCAGGAGCTGTTACAGGGTTAAGGGAGGACCCTTTTTGAAGACAGGAGAAATTGCACAGGATGTTTGTGTGCTGATGGGGATGACTCAGGAGGGTAAACATGAGGATGCGGGAGAGGAAAGGGAGCCACAGGGGCCAAGTGGGGATGGGGTCCGGGATGCAGGTGAAGGAGGCAGCCTTGGGAGGAGGGGACAGCCTGCTGGGTGTGGCAAGAGGGCAGGCAGAGAGGAAGGCTGCCCACAGACATCCGGAAGGGCTCCACTAGCTCAGCCAGAGGCAGGTGCAGGCACAGGTCCGAAGGGTTCCCAGGTCCTATTTCCGCCTTGGTGTCTCTGCCACACCGGACCCTGACAGACTTGGTGAAAGCAGAGAGAAACGGAGGACTCTTGCTGCTGTGCCTAATGAACCTGGTGGCAGCAACCGCCTGCACCTTAGGCAGGGCTGAACAACAGCCTTACCTCTCAACCGTGAACGTGGACTCCCTGGCCTCCTCTTCCTCATTCTCTTCGCTCTGGGCCTGCAGGAACCAAAGTGCTCTCAGATCACCCTGGAGATCTCTCAACCCACCTGCCCCACCCCAGAAGGCCTGGCACCCAGGCCTGAGCCCTTCTAACAGGCAGACGGCCCGGCCCCACAAGAAGGGAGGCCAGAAGGGATGGGCCTACAAACTCAAGGTCCCTCACCATTGGTATAAAGGTCGAAGGTCCAGAAAACAAACAGAGGTAGAACCTGAAACAAGAAAGTGGAGAGTGAGGGCTGGGCTCAGAAAGCCTCACAGAGCAAGACAAGTCCTCCCCCTCCCTGCCACAAACAGGTACAGACACAGCCAGGCCTCTTGCCTGCCTGGGGCCCCAGTGACCCAACCCAGCACTGCTCTGGTCCACGCATCAGTGGCCTGTGAGGGCCACACCGCCACCGTCCCTCCTGCGGCACGGCAGCACCCTGGCCCCCGGCACTCACTTCTTGGCTCTGGCGCTGTTGGGATAGTCCACCACCACACCACCAGTGAAGCCGGCCTTGGTGGCCTGGGTCGTGATCAGCTCCAACTGGGGAGAGAACAGCACGCAGTCAGGCGGGGCGGCTGGGGGAGCAGCAGCTTCCCGCCCCCTCCCCTGGCCCCCGTCCGGTCCCAGAATGGACCTTGTCTGGGAGAAGTGAGGGTCTTTATCAGACTATTCCCAATTCCGAGTCCCCGAAAGCCAGGCAGAGAAGGTGCAGCCTAGAAGCAGCCATGGCAGATACCTCCCTCGGGGGTTACAGGACGACCAAGTCCCCCTGATTCTCACTTTCTAGCCTAGGGACCCACCTCCCCACTCAAATCTCAGGAAATGAATGGCCACCAACTGCGAGGCAGACTCATTCACGGTTTCAGTGAGGGACAGCTCGCCACCTGTCCGTCAGAGTCGGTACCTCCTGCCCCTCGCTGCTCAGGCATCACACTCCACAGAACAGACAGCTGCTGATGTCCTCCCCCACCCCCAGCTATTTCTTCGCTTATGGAAATCAGTAATATCAGATGGTTTATCTGTCAAGAGAAGACAGACATCCTACCCCCACCTGCCACCGCCCCAGGTACCCCTCTTCCTTAGGACATTAGGTCATAAAATGTGCCAGCAGGGGCCACGGCGACCACTCTCAGGAGCTCAGCCCCTCCCTTCCCACCAAGCAGCCTAAGGTTGCTGGTTCTGTCACTTCCCAACAGCAGGAGGGCAGGTGGGTGAGGAGCAGGACAGTTTACCTATTCCGGGTCCCTCCCCGTTCCCTGCACCTCCACCAGCCCAGGGGTTCACCTGCTCTGAGTTCTCAGGGTACAGCTGCAGGACAGCCCGGGCTCCATGGACCTGCAACAGACACATGGCTATCTTTCAAATATCCCATGGGGTCAGGACCCAGGCACTCCTCCCTTCCTTATTCACGAGATATTTATTGAGTTCCCATTATGTGCAAGGTATACTGTTCTCAGGGCTGGGAAACAGCCATGGACAAAAGAGACAGCCTCCGCACTTCTGCAGCTCACGTTTTAGTGGGCGAGGTAGCTAATTTACAGTAGTGATTAAGCGCCAAAAAGAAAAATAACATAGGACAAGGGATGGTACACGACAGAAACTACCAAGTTTACTTTTGGCTCAAGGAAGGCCTCTCTCTGAGGGACGATGGAGCAGAGACCGGAATGTAGTAGAGGGCTGGCTATTTAAATGTCTGAGGGAAGAGCATTTCAGCAGAGAGAAAACCAAACACAAAGGCCCCCAGAACTTCAGGGTTAACCCCAGGACCTGAGAGAAAGAGAAACCACATAACGAACAAGACCCAGCTATCTGCCAGAACAACCCACTCTAAGAAAGCCAGCGGTGAGGTGAGGGGACTAAGGGGACCAAGAAACACCTGGATCCAAAAAAAAAAAAAAAAAGTGAAAGAACTCACTTTTAGGACTTAGAATCGCAGACTATCATCTAATCCTAGTAAACAGTGGAAATCAACACCATCATTCTAAAGACAAGATAGGGAATTCCCTGGCAGTCCAGTGCTTAGGACTCGGCGCTTTCATTGCAGGAGCCTGAAGCCGAGGGGTGTGGCTCAAATAAATAAGTAAATAAACAAATAAATAAAGACAAGAAAAAAGCTAATAAAGGCTCTCTCAGTGGTAAATAACCACCCTGCTCCCCATCTGAGCATTGGCAGTAGGTGGAAGGCAAGGTGGGAGTCGGAGGATGTGAGCACTCTGGAAGGTGTCCTCTGTGTGGCCTCGAAATGCTGCCCCTGTCCTCACTCTGTGGAGTCCAGGTCCCCAAGCCAACTTCTGACTGATATTCAGCAGAGTGGACAGAGGAGTTGTGATCAGTCTCAGCTTCTGACATCAGTGTCTTCGCATTTCACTACAGTGTCAGCCCCCTGAGCTTTCCTTTTTTGGTGGCTGAAGACTTGGACCGAAGGAGCCAACAGTGAGGTCCTGCCATCCCGTGTGGTCCCATCTAAATGGCATTCCCATGGGGCACCTCCACTTCATCATGCTATCTGCAGGGCAAGGGAGGGACAGGCAGCCAACCCGGTAAGGAGATCTCATACTCACCAGAACAGAGTAAAGAGAAGAAAAGAAGCAGTACAGGCGCTTGGCAGGAATGTCGGACTTCTTGTTAGCATTACAGAGCCACTGCACCGCAGAAATGCTGAAAGAGGAAGGGACCTAGTCAGCAAAGGGAGCGATACGCAGGTTCGATCTCCAGGCGAAACCCTCCTGCCCACGACTCTTTGTTGGCACGTGCAGGTCTACTCCAGGTCACTATTCTAAAACGCTGGACCAGGGCTTCCCTGGTGGCACAGTAGTTGAGAATCTGCCTGCTAATGCAGGGGACACGGGTTCGGGCCCTGGGCTGGGAAGATCCCACATGCCACGGAGCAACTAGGCCCGTGAGCCACAACTACTGAGCCTGCGCGTCTGGAGCCTGTGCTCCGCAACGAGAGGCCGTGATAGTGAGAGGCCCGCGCACCGCGATGAAGAGTGGCCCCCGCTTGCCACAACAATCAATCAATCAATCAATAAAACGCTGGACCAAACAGGGTCTACAGAAGGTGAATGTGAACTTCTCGAGGCCAGTCCAAGAAAACATTTCCTCAACCTTGCTTCTGCACACATCTCAAGTTTAGCATTACTCAGCAGGTCAAGGCTCTTCCTGCCACCTACCCCTTCATTCCCTTCCTCCAATCAAGGGAAATATGCTTTGGACTTACACAAAGCCATTCGCTCTCCTCCTAAATCACTTCCTTCAACTGTACCTGCTAACTGTTTCCACAATCCCCACATTTAAAGCCTCAAGCAGCTAGTATGTCCTCCTTTCCAACATTCCCCTCCTCACTGCTGTGCACATACATCTACAGAACCCCAAACCCCGCTGGTGTGTCCGACCGCCTCTCCCAGCTTTTACGTTCCTCCACTACTCTCCTGGGTCGGCACTCATTACCGCCTCCATTACTTCGACAACCTAACTTCTCTCTCCTCTCGCGTCTTCTCTCTTCTTTTAAATAATCCTCCTACAACACAGACCCGATCTCGTCACTCCCCAGCTCCCCATCAACTACTGAATAAAACCCAAACTTCTCAGGATGGAGTTAAAAGCCTCTAGGAACCGACCCCACACGATCTCATCTTCCGTAGAATTTCTCATTCCTCCCTACATCTATGAGACTCCTTTCCCCACCCACTTCTGTGCCTTTGCTCACACTGTTCCTTCACTCTGAAACCCTCTCCTTGACCATCCAAATTCCTCCCAACCTCAGGGCCCAGCCCCGGCCTCTACTGCTTTCCTGTGCTCTTACTTCTCTTCCTAACTCTGGTGGGTCCCATGATTCCCTAGTGCACACCCCACACTGGGGCTCACGTTTAGTAACTTGGTCCACATCTTATAGCACCTAAAAAACCATGGAGAGTCTTAAAAACACGGACCTTTATTTCCACAAACAGCACAGCACCTCGGACAATTTCTTGCGGTAACAAATGTTGAAAAGAAAAAGCCTGCCATACCACCCCTCCTCTTAAAAACAAACTAAAAATGACTATTTACTCCTGAAACATACAGTACCAAATTGCTGGCCTTTGGTTTTCTGCAGCTTAGAACATCTCACCTGATCATTACTAAAAAGCAATTGCTATCTTTGAAATGTTTTTTTCCCCTCCTATTTGTTCCCACATGTAAGCTAATCCCATACCCTAAAAGAAAATCTTCAAATCCAGATTTGTACTCCTCACCCAGATTCCTACTGTGTATCGCTACAGCTCAGTCTGTTATCACAGAAGGTCTTCCCCCAGCTAATGATTAAACTATGACTTCCTACCCTAGCCCCTACCTCCACCCCACCAACAAAACACTAAACCAAATACTAAACAGAACTTTCTACAGAAGACAAAGAACAACTTCACGTTTCGAATTGTAATTTCAGTGTTCTAAGATCTGTTATCAAAGTACTACATACACATTCAAAACTTGAACCTGACGCCACAGAAAGGACTCCTAAGCCACCGAAGAGACTGGAGCAATTGGGGCCACTCTCCACTACAAAGTCCTTTGAAAAGAAGTCAACAAAATGGCTGCTGGGGCCAACAAGATGGCTCCTAGAGGCTCAGAAGACCACCCCCCCCACACACCCCCCCCACACAAAGCAGAGAAACCTATACCATGGTGCCTGAACCTGGCAGTGCAAGATAATCACAGGAGTCGTTTTGAAATACAAAAAAATACATATTTTGGGGCCTTGCTCTGACCTTATACATCTGAAAATCCCGGGGATGTGTATTTTTAAGTATTCTGTGTGATTCTGCTGCACAGCGAGGTTTGGGAGGCACTGGCCTGCAGAGGACTAAAAGCAGGACCTGAAGACTCTCACCTGATACAACCATCAAAGGAGCCCGGTTTGAAGGGGATGCCCTGACCCATGTCCCCCAGAAGCAGGTCTCCCTCCGTGTCTCGGTCCAAGGCCGCATCTACATTGGAGAAGAGTAGGTGAGGAATCAGTCTGCATCACTGTTCCACACTCACGCAGGGGAGTCCACTCCCGTGCTAAATAGGACATACTTACCCAGCATGGCAGGGCTGATGTCAAGGCCCACCCAGTAGTGCCCCTCATCTGAGAGGTAATCTCCACTCAGCCCAGAACCACAGCTGGAAGACACAGTCAAATGGGGACTCAATAGTGTGAGTAGCAAAGACATCCCACCACCTACCTGGACTATCTGAACTGAGCCCCAGGATCTCACCCAATATCCAACAGGTAACAAGGCTGATCCTCAGGCAGACAAAGGAGCTCCAACGCTCGCCCAGCCATCTTGGTTTGGACATCAATCATCCGTGAGCTAAAAAGGCAGAAACACAAGCAAGTGGTAAAGGAGTTCTGGGCTAAAACCTCACCCAGACCAAGAAAAGCCGAAGAAAGAGAAAAAGGAACAATCATCCTGAGGTACCCTTTCCCGGTCAACAAACTCAACTACAACTATTTAAAAGTGACCCCAAAAGTCCACGTAATACAACGTTGTTATTTTGTTCTGACAAAATTAAAACTGTACTAGCTGCAGAGCTAATGTGAAGTTAACAAATCATTTATCTACTGACCAACCATTGGGTATTTTCAACTCTACCAGGCTTTGACACTGTATTACTTAAATACATGTTTTCTAGAAGAATTATCCACTGTAGCTACTCCCATAAAGAAGGGTGAAGAAGACACAATAAAAATTATAGCAGTGCTGTCCATGAGAAACATAACGGAAGCCACTTGGGGCATTCTAGAAGCTACATTTAAAAAAAAATTAAATATGTAAAGTTAACTGTAGTAATAGTTAACCCAACATACTCAATATTACACTTTATTTAACCCAGTATACTCAAAACATCATTTCAATACATAACATAAAAAACAATAAAGCATTTTACATTTTCTTCATACCAAGTATATCAGATTAAATATGTTTCAATAGATGGCTGATGGCTACTGGTTACCATATTGAACAGAAGAGGTCTAGAGTGTATCTGGCTTTCCCAAGATCCAGGGAGAGTCACACGTACCAGTTTTCAAAATGCCTGAAACAGGGCTCTGCAACTGGAAAAAAGTTTCTATTTGCTACATAATGACAACTGACCAAAGAGTTTTTGCTGACTCTGTCTGATGCTCCAATTTGAACAAAAAAGAGAAAAAAGGTTATCTGCAGAACTTTCTTACAGAGTACTGTATCGGAAAAAATAGGTTTGGAAGTCCTTGCTCTAACCCTCATCTGTTAACTGACTTCATAATTATACAAAAAACTCTCCTCTACAAAATTCAGATACTCTACCAACAGCTGTCCTAAAGATTTACTGAGATAATGTAAACTGCGGCGTACAGTAAGCATTCCATGAATATTATTTCCTTCCCCCCAACAGCACTGATCCCTTACACATCTCCACTGCGTCCTACCTGTTTTATCACATGCTTAAAATAAGCTGTCGTATGAGAGAAAGTAGGCGTGATCCCTCCCATTCTGATGCTAAGGTTACTGAGACCCATCCGAAGGTTTAAAATTGACTCTTCCAGTGTCAAAAATGGGATTAACTCAGGTCTCTTCCTTCTCCCACCCCCAAATTCTGCGTGCTTTCCAAGCAACCTCCGCAATCAGGGCAACTTGCCGGTTCCCGACCCCCGACGCCTCGCAACATCCAGGCTCCCCTTACTTGCGCACGTATTTCCGGGCTTCATTCTTGTCGTAGAACTGCAGGGACGAGAAAAAAAAAAGGCGGGGGAGTCGGGGAAGAAATCAAGACGCGGAGACCCTAGGAGAGGAGAGAGAGGTGTCCGCGGAACACAGGCCTCACCAGCTCCGGAGGCCCGCTGTGCTCGGGTCGCTGCCCACGAGACGCCATCCCCACGCCTCAGCAACTGGTCTCGTGCGATTTGCTCCGGGAGTCCGGCTTTTATGTCCTCGGCCTGGCGCCCGCCCCGTAATACGCATGCTCCACCCCTCTCCCCGCCTTCTCTTTTACTCGATTGGCTACAAGGGCCGACCGGATGCGAAAAACGCACGCCTCCCATTGGCCAGTTCATCTTGCACCGCCCGCCTGACTCATTCAAGATGGCAGCCCAGCGTGAGGTGAGGTGGTCGCGGCTATTACTGTGGAGGTTGTGGCAAGCCCGGGGGGTTCCACAAAACTTGGGATCGGGTCTGGGCGTAGAAGCGAGAACTTATTCCCGGAGCGACGGCCCGTACTCGCGCACGGCGCTCTATGAGCTGCTTGGCGTCGCCTCCACGGCCACGCAGGCGCAGATCAAGGCGGCTTACTACCGGCAGAGCTTCCTCTACCACCCGGACCGCAACGCCGGGAGCGCCGAGGCTGCCGAGCGCTTCACGCGCATCTCCCAGGCCTACGTGGTGCTGGGCAGTACCACCCTGCGTCGCAAGTATGACCGCGGCCTGCTCAGCGACGAGGACCTGCGCGGCCCCGGGGTCCGGCCCTCCAAGACGCCCGCCGCCGACCCCGACTCGCCCCGCACCCAGCCTCCCGCCTCTCGGACCCAGGGCCGCGGTCAGGCCTCATCGGGAGCCAACCGCACCATGTTCGACTTTGACGCCTTCTACCAGGCGCACTACGGCGAGCAGCTGGAGCGCGAGCGGCGCCTGAGGGCCCGGCGGGAGGCCCTTCGCAAGCAGCAGGAGGACCGGGCCAAGAAGGGCTTAGGCTGGGACGAGACCCGAGACACGGCTTTATTCTTGTTTCTGCTCACAGTCTTCATCATCATGGGCTTTCGTTTTTAATCGGAGAGCGGAGGGAAGGGGAGCAGCCGCGCCCCCACCCCCCCAAGAAAATGGCCTTTCCTGTCTTCTTGAACCCGTTGCCTCCATTGTCTACTGTTGTCTACCTCTACTGGGGTCCGAAGGAACTGCTCTCCCCTTTCCTTTCCCCACCCGGCCAGCTTAGCCATTGACCTGCACATCCCTACCCCTCTGGTCCAGAAAAGGAGGCTTTTTTGATGCCCAAGAAAAAGGCCCCCAATGAGGAGTCCCGAAAGCCCGAGAGTGAGGGGTTTCCTGGAGGCCCTGGGGTGCCTGCTTCCAGATGTTGTCAATTTCTGGAACACTTGCTGTGGCTTTCCTGTAAAGCTCCGAGCAAGACTTGTCTGCTCCTGCCCCACGTGTGTAGCGTGGGGCTCCTCTGTAACCTTGAAACGTGCAATGTGACCAATTGTGACTGCCAAAAGAAAAATTCTGGGGTTATAAGAAACTTGTCTTTCTGTGAGCTCCCCAGGCCACAAGGTGAGACCCAGTGTAGGGTAAGGATGTGATCTGTGGGAACCTGGCCATTCTTTGGTGGTCAGACCCCACTCCGCCTTCTGTTGGTGATGAGTGTGAGTGGGAAAGAAAGCAAGGTCATGAGCCTAAGGAATGAGCCTTCCTGTGCCCATGCTTATCTAATGTATGACCTCGGAGAAGTTACTCTGTGGGCGTGATGGCAGAGGAGCAAATCGTTTGCTCTCTTTCGGTCTGTCACACTTGATTATCCACGTTCTAATAGGCTCAGTGATTAAAGTATGGTGCCAGGGACTTCCCTGGCGGTCCAGTGGCTAAGACTCCGCGCTTCCACTGCAGGGGGCGCAGATTCGATCCCTGGTTGGAGAACTAAGATCCCGCATGCTGCAGCAGCAGGGGGGGAAAAAAAACATATATATATATATATATACACATATATATATATATAGTGCCAGTAGAGTCAAGTTTGTCCTTGGGACCCTGTGCCTGGCACCTGGTCATCCCTTGACCAGCCAGCCCCATTGCTAACTGTGCAGCTCCTCCCTTCCCAAAAATAGAGCAACAAACTGGGAGTTTGAGTCGCCTGAGTGTGGCCCAGCCTCCTGTTTCGCTGGCAGTGCTTATCGCAGGCCCTACAAGCCAAGTCCTTGAAACAGGGCTACTTGAAGCTGTGGGAATTGGGGGAGTTTGAGTAGACCGGATGCTGAGTGACAGGAGGCACAGGATGGAAGCGCGCTTCCTTATTCAGAGCTGGCTGAGGGTTTTTTGGTTTTTGTTTGTTTCCTCTTTTCCTAATTGGTGCAGTGGGTTGTCACTTGGCTAGAGCTGTGGTAATCCAGTTCTCTTAACCATGAATCACTGCACGTGGGGTGTGGCTTAGCTGTGAGATGGTAGGTACTCAGGTATGTACTGTGGAGCGTAAAGCTGTGGGGTAGGAAAACCTTTGCAGGAGATCTTCTACAAGGGTAAGGGCCTAAGTAGGTTCTAAACAAAGCCAGAGGTGCTTTGCTATATTAACACCAATTCCTGCACTCCATCTTTTGTGGCGGTCCTTGGATAAATTGGGAGAAACCCATAGCTGGTGCTATTTGGTCTCTTGGGAACCATTCTGTTTTCTCCAGCCTTGGAGGTTGGGGGCAAACTCTTAGTCATGGCTTTGCAGTGACCATATGATTCAGTAGGAAAGATTTAAGCCTACTCTGGTTCAGACATGCTGGGCTCATGGAGCTTGGTTTGGGGGCAAGGGCATATGTACTTTAAAAAAGAACATTTAATGTTATTATGTTTCATATCTGGAAAACAAGAGGGAAAGTCTTTTCAAAACACAAACTACAGGAAGTGAAGCTTAGTAAAAGGTACAGAGGCTGGTGATTCTCAACCAAGGAGTTGGGGCATAACGGAGTGTCCTTGGGGCAAGATTCTATCAAAGTTTCAATCAAATTGAGGTTGGGGTTCTTTTGGGTCTTGTTTGTAAAAGCACTAGTGGTCTGTGATAATCTGGGATCTTTCTCATGGGCTCTTTGACATAGATCTCTCAAGTTTGTTTTCTCTCAGTGAAGATCACAGCGAAGAACATTCCCTCAGGCCCCAAAACGTGGAGGTAGACCCAGAAGGTTCGGAGTGGTGGGGTCCAGACTCTGTGAAACTTCTGGAACATTCCATGCAACTCCAAACAGGGTAGTCAATAAAATTTATTAATCATCCAACTCTAAGCCTCTCCTTAGGCCTAGAACTAGGCCCACTCTATTCTGTAGTGCCATCCTGCCTGCCTCTGGTTTTTTTAGGCCAGAGCTAAACTCTGAGAGACCCCACGCCCTACCATCCCTGAAACTCAATCTGGGCTCTTCATGGGAGGGGAGATGTGTGGGAGGCTTTTTGAAGGACCCTCCCCAGCTGGTTCCTGTTACATCATTTCTCCCTTTCTGGCCCCCCTGCAGTTGTCCTTTCTCAGCTTCTTACCTGCCCTGGGGAGGAGAGGCTAAACCAGGCCGTGGACATTAACCCCACCTTCTAGGGGCTGCTCCCCAGTTCCTGATAGAGGAGGAAGGCTGAGACATGGTCAGCTTCAGTCCCTTTTCTCCCTTTGGTCACAAACTGAAACAACTGTAAGTTTGGACCTAGGAAGAGGGGCCCAGCTTGCTCCATGCTGTGCTCATTGGGTAGGGGGTGAAGAAGAGTACCAGGCTGAGTGAGCAGCACACACAGATCCTAAATGGGGAGACACGGACAAGAAGATAGGAATCAAAGGTGTACATGTCTAGGCAATTGTGATATTATCTTTGGGCTTGATCAGGACTTCATTTTATTCCTCCTGAGCCGAACTGTTTTCCCCTCCATTGTCCTTTATTTATTGCTGGGTGAAAAGATCCTTTACACATCCCAGTGCTGAAGGAGTAAGATTTCTTGCTTCCTTCTGAGGTTCTGGCATTTCATTCGCTGGGTGCACCTTGCCCTCTGTAATGGTCCCAGCATGAGCCAAGATGAATAAGAATAGCCTACCTTAGGCCAGTGAGTTGTCCGTTGGTCATTACTGACCATGTATATATATCTCCATCCCTTATAGCCACAGCCTGAAGCTGAGACACCAAGGGTGGAGCCCAAGTGAGTGGCCACCACACCTGCTTATGGAAAATGGCGAGGAGTAGGGGTCTTGTCTCGGGCCTTTGGGCTTCCAGGAAGGTCACCAGATCCCATGAAGGGAGGCTGAGAGAAGGGACAGCTGGTAAGTAGCGGTGTTACTTCAGTCCACTCTCTGGAATTCAGTGCTCTCTCCTGGCCTTTGCCCTCTCAGTTCCTCAGCCCTGTGATGAGGTCACACACTGTCTCCTGCCTCTGAGCAGGACTGTAGGAGGCGCGCCTTGCCTGCCCTCAGCGGCTTGGCTCTCAGGCCAGGCTTGGAGCCCTGGGGGCCATCGGGTTTGTGCAAAGCAGCTGGGGTCCCTCTGTTAGTGTTTTAGGGTGATAGCAAGACCTGAGTCTGGACCTCATGAACTTGCATATGCTGGGGATTGCTAGGTGCTCTCATCCCCCAGAAGCAGAGAGCTCACCTTCACCATCTGTTGTAAGGTCATAGCGTCACTATGGATCTAGCCATCTCGCCACTGTCTCTTATGGCTATACAAACCCGGGGCCCCGTCGCTAGTCTTGAGGTGGGTTGGCCCTCCCATCCTGCCTCTGCCCTGTCAGTGTTCACATCCTCGGTCCTGGGAGGGGACTGCTGCTAGACAAAAGAAGGCCTGTTTCCGGAGGACGAAGAACTGACCGAGATTCGTGGTTCACAGGCCACAGCTGACCTGCACACAGCGTTTGGCTGCGGCTAGCACAGTGTCTTAACTTGAGGCAATATTCAAAACTTGGAAGACTTTGCTTAAAAATCTAGATTTCTGACTTCTCTCAAAAAAATGAGAAAATGTGCCACCATTGAGCTTCCTCCCATACTTTCATGACCACTTGGGAGAAGCTGTAAGGTCTGCCTTTCAGATAGGACCTTGCTCCCCAGTCCGCTGCACTCTCACCAGCAGAGGGGATGTGTCAGAGGCCGTGATGCACACACTTGCACCATTTTGCTCTTAGTAGAGAATCTGTCTCTCTATCCATGTCTATTAAGAGGAAAAACAAAATAAGGGTGGGGGGGAGATCATGCATTTCCAGGAAAATGGGGGAGGGTGTACTTTGTGGAAACAGAGCTGCTTTGCACTGTGACCTTCTGGCCCCTACAGGCATTTGAGTTTGCAGATCCCTAGGTTACCTCCTATGTTAAAAGAGCTCACACTTTATGCAGGGAGGCAGAGTGTAAGTCTTATTTTCATTGTGGGACAAGAAGAATCTTTTGAGAGGTCTACAGCAGTGGCAAGGTCCCAAACAAAGCCAGAGGTCCCTTCGTACCATAACACCGATTCCTGCACTCAATCTTTTGTGTAAAATCCTTGTATAAATTGGGATAAACCCTCAGCTAGTCCAACTTGGTCTCTTGGAAACCATGAGATTCTCTCTAGCCTGGGAGGTCAGGGGCAAGTTCTTAGCCATGGCTTCGCAGTGACCACAGGATTCAGTGGTAAAGACTGAGCTCAGTAAGCCTTGATTAGCACGCACACACAAAAGTACATTTAATGTTATGATGTTTCAAATTTGGAAAACAAGGTGGGAGGCTTAGGAAAATACACAGAAGCTAGTGATTTCCAAACAAGGAGGTGCACATAGACATTCTTGAGGGGGAGGAACACCTTGTTTTTATCAGAAAGGAGTGAGAGTTTTGTTACTTGGGCAATTTTTTTTTTTTTTGGCTGCGTTGGGTCTTCGTTGCTGTGCGTGGGCTTTCTCTAGTTGCGGTGAGTGGGGGCTACTCTTCGTTGCGGTGCGCAGGCTTCTCAGTGCAGTGGCTTCTCTTGTTGCAGAGCACAGGCTCTAGGCACGTGGGCTTCAGTAGTTGTGGTTCGCGGGCTCTAGAGCACAGGCTCAGCAGTTGTGGCGCACGGGCTTAGTTGCTTCCTGGCATGTGGGATATTCCCAGACCAGGGCTCGAACCTGTGTCCCCTGCATTGGCAGGTGGATTCTTAACCACTGAGCCGCGAGAGAAGCCCTTTGGGCAATTTTTTGGTTTTGGTTTGTAAAAGCACTGGTGGCCTGCAATAGGTAGGACCTTTCTCATGGGCCCCTTGAGGGTCTACCTCAAGTTTATTCTCTCTCACAGAGGATTATAGCCAGGAGCATTCCCTGGGACCCCAGACCTGGAAATAGAAAGTTCCAGAAGTGATCTGGCAGGAGAGCCCAGACTGCCTGGAACTTTCCAGAATATTTCATGTACCTTCAAGCAGAGGGGTTAATCAAGTTTATTAACCGTCCACCTCTAAGCCTTTCCCATGGCCCAGAACTAGGCCCATTCCACTCTGGTGGTATCTATACCCACCTGCCTCAGGTCTTTGGTGTTTTTCATGCTGGAGCTGAATACAGAGGGGCCTTACTCCCTGCGTGCTCTAAAACTGAGTCTGAGCTCTTAAGGAAGGTGAGGGGCATGGAAGGCCTTTTGAAGGACCCCATCTGGTTCTCATGGTAATACTTGTCTCCCTTCCCAGTCCCTCCCTTGCCTGGGTCATTCCTTCCTCTTCTTACCTGCCCTGGGGAGGGGAGGCTGAACCAGACTGTGGACATTAGCCTCTGCCTTGTAGAGGCCGCTCCCCAATTCACAATAGTGGAGGGAGGCTCAGGCATGACCACCATTAGCCCTTCTTCCTTTTGGTTACAAACGAAAAACTCCCTAGAAGCATGGACCAGAAGTGGGAGGCCAGGCCGAGAGGGGCCCGGCTTGCCCCAGGCTGTGTGGAGAATGTGGGAGGCCTTCTGGGGCTGTTCAGTCTTCTGTCATCCCAGGCAGGCACCCGGTATCATCTCCAGCGTCCCTTGTCTCCAGCACTTCAAGTGCCAGCAGTGAGGAGCAGGAGAACCAAGGCCACTGTGGGATGAAGCTTCTCAAGTGGGCACCATCAGTGCTTTGCCCCTGCTGGGGGTGAATCTGACTGGACTTGAGGGGCTTTCAAAAGCTCGGATGGGCCAGTCCCTCTAACTATTGCCTGTATTTCTTAAGAGCTCATCAAGCAGTCACTCAGGTGCTGCTCACTCATCTTTAGGGATGGGGACCAACCTACCAGCAGTAGCAACCGTGAATCAAGAGCCTCATACTGAGCCAAAATCTGGCTCCCAGTGGTTTCCACCCATTGGTCTTGACTCTAACGTCTCACTCTATGTGAAGCAGTCCTTTAGAGACTCAAAGGCTAGCCATCACATACTTGTATGTCAAACAGATCCCTCAACTGTTCTGTAGGGGACTTAGCCCCCATCCTCTTTCTCATTATACTCCAAAGGTGCTGTTTTGGGGTTCCCTTAGAGTTTAAAACTTCAGTAAAAAGTAAAGCCAAACCAGCACTTGCCTCATTCTAGATGGTTTTAGCCCCACTAACATGGACCAAGATCACATTAGCTTCTACAGCACTCTGACTGTCCCCTGTTACTTGCAGGACCTTCTGTGACTTCCTGCCAAACTTCATCTCATTAGACTTGACCTAAGCTGATCCAAGACATAGTCCCACTCTCCCATCTTCTTGTCCCACAGTCATCAGCCAAGCTGGCCACCTAATGTTTACCCGAGCTGAAGACAGGTAGCTTCAGCCCTATAGAACCCTCTCCATCACTCAGTGGGGGTGGTCATTTGGCAGGCCAGAGAAGGAGCAGGTACCATCCTGGTTGGGCTTACAGGCCACCCAGGAAAAGAAGGTGCATACAGGTGAGGCAACTGTGACGGAGCAGAGTGTGCTTCTGGCCAGAAGTGCTGGGAAGTTTAAGACTTAGGGAAGACTCCCATGGGTTGGTAATCAGAGAAGGCTTCATGGAAGAGGCAGAAGCAGTGCTGGACCTGAAGGACAGCCGGGCTTTGGATGGGCAGAGAGGAAAGGAGGGCATCTCAAGAGTAGGAAGCACAGGAGCTGAGATGTGGAAGCTGCAACAGCAGAGTGGCTGGATGAGGGAGCAGAGAGGAGTCAGGCAGCATCGTCATCCTCATCATCACATTTATTGACGGCCCCTGGGAGGCGGGGCTGGGGACAGAACATACAAAGACAAGGACCTGCCCTCAAAAAGTTTCCATTCTAAGGAGACGGGGACAGAAAAATACAGAATGGTCTTTCCGGGGGAGGGCCCACTCTCACCTGGTGCAGGTCAGAAGCCCCTGGCCTACCTTGCCCCAGGGTCTGGAGCATGAGCAGGGCAGGTAGTAGCCCCATGGCCCTGCCCCCACAGCTGGGGCCTGACCACCTGGCTCCTAGGTGGTGGACCCCAGAACTGGGGGAAAGGTAGGCTCAGGACATGATGGAAAACACTCCTGTCAGCCTTGGCATTGTGCGAGCCTAGTGGAGTGGCAGGGGGCGATAGACCCCCTAGGCAGGGCCCCTTGAAGGAAGTGGGCATCTTCCCAGGCCCCCATGAGTAAAGTTCTTTCACTGGGGCTGGCCCATCACCCGGGAGGCCCCAGCCGGGGAGAAAAAAAGGCAGAGTTTCCTCAGCGGCAGAGGCATAATACCCTGCCCACCCCACTCCCGGCCCTCTCTCTGGGCATCCTCCAGGTGACCCTCCTCCCCAGTTCAGCCTCCAGGGCCAGGGCCTGCCTAGGGCCAGGGGGAGGGGCCTGCCCCTCCCCCCACCCCGGCAGTGGGGGAGGAGGAGGAGCCACGCATCAAGTTTGTCTGGGCCCCCCAGTGGGGAGCCATACCCTGGATCCTACCGGTGGGGGGGCTCTGGCTGCGAGGGCCGAGGGCTCAGCAGAGGGGCTGGGCCTAGAGGGCACCCGGGGGAGCCCTTCAGCGGGGGCACTGGGCGGGAGTCCAAGGGGGGCAGGCTCCGGGGCACTGCTGGTGGCCCCCGGGCGGCCCCAGTGGGCAGGACAGCGGCAGCGGGGAAGGATTTGGGGGGGTCCGCAGCAGCAGTGGGGGCGGGCTGGCCAGACCGCTCCCGGCGCCGCAGCAGCTCCTGCAGCTTCTCCGCCTGGGTCCTCCTCAGGTGGGCCAGGGCACGGCCTCGTTGGAAGGCGGGCAGGAAAGCCTCCAGGCTCTGCTCGCCCAGCAGCAGCTGCTCCATCTGCTCCTGGGACAGGAGGAAAGGACAGTTTGGGAGGAACGTGACCAAAGAC
This sequence comes from Balaenoptera borealis, assembly GCF_965194805.1. NCBI lineage: Eukaryota > Metazoa > Chordata > Mammalia > Artiodactyla > Balaenopteridae > Balaenoptera > Balaenoptera borealis. Next base: position 79,341,087 of record NC_138872.1, read on the forward strand.
TGAGGGCTCTCCTCCCACCCTGAATCCCTCCCGATGGCGACCACGCCACAGCTTGGGGACGGGGCACCTGAGTTCCAGCCTGGGCTTGCCCCTTGCTGAGTGACTGCGGATGAACGTCCTCTACCCTCAAGCCTTGATTTCCTTACTATCGCCAGACCTGCCGGGCCAGGGATGAGGCGGGATCAGAGATGGAGACACACTTGAAGTAGACAGGTGTCTCTCATCAGGGCCAGGGCCCTCCTCCTCCACCTCTTCAGCTCACTGAGCACTGTGCTCCCAGCCCAGCACTGAGACGTCTGTCCCAGCTCCTCTGTAGACCCAGCCTAAGCTGCCCTGAGATGTTCACAGGAAGTTGGGGGAAAGTCACGGGTGGGGATGGTGGGCCTTGTGTCCAGTGCGGACAGCAATGCAGCGGGCACTCCTGGGAGCCAGGCACTCAGGGCAGGCTTCCTGGAAGGGGGGCTCTCAAGCCTGCAATGTAAGACTTGAGGGGAGGGGGATGATAATAGGATGGGGCCCCCCTCCCAGTCCCCAGGCCCAGCTGCCCCTTCTCTCACCTCAGCCTCCTGCTCAGCTTCTTCCAGCTCAGCCTGCAGCCAGCCCAGCGCGCAGTGGGGGCTCCAGCGGTGCATGCTCTCCTCTGAGGGCCACAGAGGGACAGAGTGAATTAGCCCCTGCACTCAGGGCCTGTCACCCAGGACAGACAGACCAGAGCCCCAGGGCCCAGACCTGACTCTCACTGACCCTGTGTGTGATTCTACGCTTCCCCTCCCCTCTCTGGAGCCTCAGTTTCCTCATCTGCACAACGCCCACCGGATCCATTTATGCGCCTCCCCGCAGTCCTAGTGCGAAAGAGGGGGCAGGGGCTTTGTCTCCTAGAGCACCCCAGGCCCTTGGGTTTTGGGCCCCACTTTAGCCTCTCGAACCCAGCTCTACCCATCAACTGCTCACTTTCCCAACTCGGTAATTTTCCAGCAGTAGCACCCCTCAAACTTGCCCGGGGAATAGGTCTGCCCAAGTCCCAACCTTCAGAGCCTGGCACTTCCCAAGGCCACCCAGCCAGATGGCCAGCTGCCCCCCACCCCAGGCATTTCTCCCGGCCGTCCCTCACCCAGTCGCTGCAGCTTGTCTGCACAGCTCTCGGCCACCTCCCGAAGCTCCTGGTACTTGATGGCCAGGGCAGCGCGGCCCATCTCCAGGCGGGGCCGCAGTGCCAGGTTCTCCTTGGCTAGCGCATAGTTGGAGGCCAGGCATGCCTCGCGCTCCAGCTGCAGGCCCTGGAACTGCCGGCAGGGAAGAGCCCAGAGGCCCATTCAGGGAGTCTGCCCATGGCCACCTACTGCCACCCTGGGCGACAGTGCCCACGGGCCAAGCTGAAAGCACCCCAATCTCAGGATGGCGAGCCAACAGGTGGAGGGACGATAAGAGCCCAGACCCCGCTTTGCCTCAGTTTCCTCTTCCACAAAGTGAGCTAGAAACATCTACCTTATAGGGTTGTTGGGAGACTTAGGTGAGGAAAACTACGAAGGCCTCTACAAATGTTAGTTAATTTTTAATTTTTCAATTAATATGTCTGCTCAGGTCCCCGAGGAGTCCCCCTCCCTCCTCTGTCCCATTTTCCATGCATGGGCAGCTTCCCTCTCATTCCAGGCCTTTGTCTGTTTCCTCCTCAGGTGTTTGTGCCGAAAACACTCCCACCCCCTGCTCTTACTCTCCAGTGATGTCTTCACCCTGTCCCTGCACAGCACCCCCTCAAACCCCCCTCTCTTCCCTCGCACCCCGTCCTCTGCCCTCCAGTGGAATCCCCACACCCCAAGGAATACACACCCCCTTTTCCTCCCTGATCCCCTAGCACCTGCTCCCAGCTTTCCTTCTCTTGCAGAAAGCAGACCCCTTTCTTTCCTGGCCCTGGAGAACGCTATTTCCTTCTGTTACTAGGCGGGCCGAGCCTCCACTCCCTGCCCCTGGAGAACGCACTACCCTCCATCTGTCCCCTATAGGATGCACACGCCCCTCCTGCCTGCCTCCCTCCAATGTACACTTTCCCTTTCTGCCCCCCCGCAGACAACCAGCCCGGGCCTATCTCCTGTGAAATATACAACTTTCTCTTATGGTGGCCTATGGAATACACGCCTCAGCTTTCAGTACCCCTCCCCACCGGAAGACACAAAGCCCCCTCTTACACCCCCAGACTACGGACGCCCTCCCAACGGCCCCCCCAGGTGTCACACAGGCCCCTAGTTCTCTCCATGGAAGGCGCCTCCCCTTTCTGGCCCTACAGAACGTGGGTGTGCGAGCCAGGGCCCCCACAAACAGCCGCCCCCCCGCCCCCCGGAACACACCTCCCTGGAGCAGCCGCTGTAGGACACGCCTCGCGGCCATCCCGGGGGTGCACGGGCGCCTCCCTGGGTCTCCGGCGCCCCACCCGCCCCAGGCCAGCTCAGGGCGCCCCCTCCCCCGGGGGCGGCTCCGCCGGGCCCACTCGTACGTGCCAGGTTCCGGCGGCCCCTCGGCCCGGCCGGCGCGGCCCTTCGGTCGGTCGGCAGGTCCGGCAGGCCGCGGCCCGTCCCCCGCGCCCCCCGCCCGCGCCCCCCGCGCTACCTTCCTGCTGAGCCGCACGATCCGGTCCAGCTTGGGCTCATCCTGAAGCAGGTCCCGGAGCTGCCCGGTGCTGAGGATCCCAAAGCGCCCCGGGCTGCCGGGCTCCGGCCCCGCCCGCGCCGCCCGGGCCCGGTACATGCCGCCCGCCCGCGCCCCCAGCTCGGCTGCTGGCTCGGCCCGCTCGGCCCGCTCCGCCCCGGCTCCGCTCCGCTCCGGCTCCGGGATCCGGCTGGGGCTCTGGCTCCGGCAGCGCGCGCCGCTCCGCCGCCAGAGGGCGCCCCGCCCGCTCTTAAAGGGGCCGCGGCGTGGAGGCTGGGGGTGGGGCGGGGAGGGGGCGGGCCGCGCCTCTTCCCACCCCGGCCGAGCCGCGCCTCGCCGCGCCTCCCGCATCCGCAGATCGCCTGGCAACCCATCCTCCTTCCGCCGTCCGGATATCTAAGGCGCCTCTCCTTTCCTCTCCTCCCGGCCATCATTCACCACGCCCCCAGGCACGGACTCTCCCACCCCAGGCCTTTACAGTTCGCAAGGCTATTTCACATTTACCCCGTGAATTCGCACAATTTTCTGAATTTGGCCGGGTGCCAGGAGCTCCTGCCCGCTGCTAACTTGGACAAGTCATTCACCTCCCCCAGCCTCAGTTTTCCCTTCTATAAAATAGGATGATGATAACACAATGTGAGAATTAGAGGTAGTGAATGTTGAGTCACTTACCTGTAGTTAAATGAATACCTAATACGAGTTATTGTTATTTTAAAGATGAAGGAACAGATTCTCAGAGATGATGTCACCTCCCCAAAGTCACATTACAAGTAAACGACAGGCAATCTCAATTCTTCCTTTATGTGCAGTGTCCACGGAGCACATGATGCCTCCATGCTAGGCACTGGGCTGGGCCCTGTCGGGGCATGGTCTCTACCCTCTAAGAGCTCATGGATTAAGGCAGAGTCACATTCTCACTCAGCTTACTTTAGTACAAGACACAATGGTGGGTGTCATGGCTCGATGTCTTCCTTTGTGAGTCCCAGGTGATGCCTGAGGATGTCATGTACCTTATCTTCACAACTAGGCTTGGCCAGTACCATTGTCAGGAAACAGACACTCAGAGATTGTCACCTGTCTAAAATCAAACAGTAGTGTGAGCTTTTTCCACTTCACCACACTACTAAGAAAGCACCAAGGTGGCACCAGGGCAATCAGAAAGGCTCACCAGCAGAGGTGACATTTGAGCTGGGTTTTCAGGGATGAATAGGAGTTCTGAAGTTGAAGGAGAAAATAGTGAAACCAAAGAGAAGTCCATAAGCCAAGGCATAGAAGCTGAAAGTGCCCAGCAAGGACTCTCCCAATCCAGCCAGAGCACAAGGGGCGTGGTGGAGATGTCTGAGAAAGAGACAAAACTGATGGAGTGGGGCAGGACAGACTTGCAGATAGACTGTGAAGACAACACTTCTTCCACATTTTTATGGCAACTGAAATTTGGTTTTCCTTTTCAAGACTCAGCTGGAACTTCACCACCTCCAGGAAGCCCTCTCTACCTCCCCAGGCTGCACTGTGTGCCCCACAGTCCCTGATGTCCCTCCACCACGGTCCTGGGTATTATCAAGAGCTCTTCCACCTTTCCCAATTTCCTGGCTATGATCTCCCTGGTTCTGGTCTGCGTCCTCCAGACCCACTGTTTCCACTAAGCTTCCAGGGGTCTCCTAGACACTCCCCCTGTCCAGCCCTCCTTTGGCCGGGCAACAGGCATTCTTCACTCTAAGAGGCCCTGGTGAGATCTGATGGGAGCTCCTGCCTTGGCTTGTCCCCTCTTTGTCACCAATCCCCCTTTGTTCAGCCCAGTGGGTCCCCTGTGGAATCCCACAACAACGGCCCCTGTGAACCTTCCCCACACTCCTCAGACCTCCTACACCCACTCCTGCCCCCTCAGTAGGTGACTCCACTGCCCATCACATGGGAGAACTTCTGCCACTTCCTGCCCCACCTCTTTGGATCTTCTCTGCACCTGCCCCAGTGCCCTTTCTTCTCTCCTTCCTCCAGGAGGAGGAGCCTCCCCTCATTCCAAAGCAAGCCCAGGTACCCTTGTGCTATGGGTCTCACCTTCACCTGCCCCCTCCAGGATGCCTCCCCCACTGTGGTAGTTATGTCTCTTTCTTTCTCTGTCTCTTTCACCTTTAATTTCTGCCTTTAGACTGATACCTCCCTTTCACCACCCCCACCCAATATTTTGAAAGTACCCTGTTATGAACTGAGTACTTCCCCCCAAAATTGATATGTCAAAGCCCTAACCCCCAATGTAATGATATTTGGACGTGGGGCCTTTGGGAGGTAATTAGGTTTAGATGAGGTCATGAGGATGGGGCCTGATGATGGGATTAGTGCCCTTATAAGAAGAGGAAAAGAGACCAAAGTTCTTTCTCTCTCCACCAGTGTGAGGTCACAGCTAGAAGGCCACTGTCTGCAAACCAGGAAGAGAGCGCTCACCAGAAGCCAAATCTGCTGGCACCTTGATCTTGGGCTTTCCAGCCTCCAGAATTATGAGAAATAGGTATCTTTTGTTTCAGCCACCCAGTGTGTGGTATTTTGCTATGGCAGTCCAAGCCTACTAACATACCATCTAGACTCTGTACTCCCTGCACCCATTTCCTCATACCCGCCCCCCCCCCCTTATTCCTTGACTCAGTCTGACTTCATCCCCCCACCACCACCACTTCAAGGGCACTGCACTAGCCAAGGTCATGGACTGCTTCTTACTGTCAGGGCCCTTCTTTTTCACATTCAACGCCATTGACCATCATGTCTTTCTTGACCGCATAGCAGTCAGAGTCCAGACATTTCACAGGCGTCAAATTGGCAAAAATTAAAAAGTCAGATAATATCAAGTGTTGGTGAGGATGGGAAGTGACAGGAATGCTTTTGTACTGCTAGTGGGGAGAGAGAATCAATTCACTTTGGAGGGCAGTTTGACAAACTCGTAATTCGAGTTTGTACGAAAAGGTGTTCGTATCACACTACCCAGCTGTTCCCCTCTGCAGTGGACAGAATAATAGACCCCAAAGGTGTCCACATCCTAATCCCTGGAACCTGTGAACATGTTACCATCCATGGTGAAAGGAACTTTGCAGATGTGATTAAATCAAGGATCTCGAGATGGAGAGATTATCCTGGATCATCCAGGTGGGGCCAGTGTAAGCACAAGGGTCCTTATAAGGGGGAGGCAGGAGGGTCAGAATCAGAGAAGGAGGTGTGACAGTAAAATCGGAGGGTCAGAGTGAGAGAGAAATTTGAAGACACTACGTTGCTGGCTTTGAAGATGGAGGAAGAAGCCACGAGCAGGCAGCCTCTAGAAACCGGAAAAGGCAAGGAAATTGATTCTCCTTTGGAGACTCCAGAGAGAGTGCGCCCCTGCCAATACCTTAATTTCAGCCCAGTGAAACCCATTTCAGACTCCTGACATCCAGAAATGTAAGATAATAAATCTGTGTTGTTTTAAGGCACTAATTTGGTAATTTGTTACAGCAGCGATAGGAAACTAACACAGACTCCTAGGAATTTTCGCTGTCTTGGACTGGGAGACAAGAATGGGAATGTTTGCAGTGGCTCTACTTGTAATGACGAAAAACTGGAAACAACCCAAATGTCCAATACAGTGGAACACTTCATACTACACAGCAACAGAAATGGGCAAATTACAGCTACACATGTCAACTTGGCTGAATCTCACAAACCATACAGTGAAAAAAAGGCAGCCTCAGATGACTACATTCAGTATAATACTGTTTATATAAAGTTTAGAAACATGCAGAACCGTACTTTATATTATTGCTTGGAGATACGTACAAAGTAAAAGTACAGGAACAATAAATACCAAATTCAGCAGTGTGGCTGTCTGGCAGAAGAGGGATGGAATCGGGGAGGAGACAGAGGGGACTTCAATGGCATTAAGAGATAGTTCAGTTTCTTAGGCTGAGTGAGAGTACACAGGTGTGCACTGTATTATTCTTTATATTAATACTTTGGAGTAAGCCTGAAAACTTCTATATAAAATTAATAATTTTTAGGGTCTATTTTTAGACCTTAGCTTTGAAGTCAGACAGACCTGGGTCCCATTCTGACCTCTGCCACTTCCTATGTGACCAAGAGCAAAGTCCTTAATTCCCTGAATCTCAATGATATCATCTGTAAAACGGGTAGTTGAAGGGTTATGTGACTTGATATGTGTCTACCACAATGCCTGGCACTTAGTCGGTTCTCCGAAAACAGCAACTGCAATGGGTTCCTCTTTCTAGAAATGATCCATTGGATTTAATTTATGGGGTACCTACTATCTTCCAGGGGCTGACTGGAGAAAGGGAACACTTCATCTTCATGGTTCTGCTCCCTGATTCAGTCTTTTTTTTTTTTTTTTTAATAAATTTATTTATTTATTTATTTTTGGCTGCGTTGGGTCTTCGTTGCTGTGTGCGGGCTTTCTCTAGTTGCGGAGAGTGGGGGCTACTCTTCCTTGCGGTGCGTGGGCTTCTCATTGCGGTGGCTTCTCTTGTCGCAGAGCGTGGGCTCTAGGCTTGCGGGCTTCAGTAGTTGTGGCACGAGGGCTCAGTCGTTGTGGCTCGTGGGCTCTAGAGCGCAGTCTCAGTAGTTGTGGTGCACAGGCTTAGTTGCTCCACGGCATGTGGGATCTTCCAAGATCAGAGCTTGAACCCGTGTCCCCTGCATTGGCAGGCGGATTCTTAACCACTGCGCCACCATGGAAGCCCGATTCAATCTTTAAATTCATTATTCTCCAAGGATTCAATCACCACCCCTTCAAAAAAAAAAAAAAAAGCAGCTTTATTGAGATACATGCCATACAATTCAACAATTTAAATTGTACAATTCAATGGTTTTTGGTATATTCACAGAGCTGTGGATCCATTGGCACAATTTTAGAACATTTTCGTCGCCCCCAAAAAGCAGCTCTGTGCCCATTAGCGGTGACTCCCCATTTCCCCCAGATCCCACCCCGACCACCAGCCCCAGGCAACTAACCTACTTTCTATCTCTATAGATTTGCCTGTTCTGGACATTTCCTACTAATGGAATCCTATAATATGTGGTCTTTTGTGACTGGCTTCTTTCATTTAATATAATTTTTTTTAATAAATTTACTTATGTATTTATTTGTTTATTTATTTTTGGCTGCGTTGGGTATTCGTTGCTGTGCGTGGGCTTTCTCTAGTTGCGTTGAGCGGGGGCTACTCTTCGTTGCAGTGCGTGGGCTTCTCACTGCAGTGGCTTCTCTTCTTGTGGAGCACAGGCTCTAGGCGCGCGGGCTTCAGCAGTTGTAGCACGCAGGCTCAGTAGTTGTGGCGTGTGGGCTCAGTAGTTGCGGCTCATGGGCTCTAGAGCGCAGGCTCAGTAGTTGTGGCGCACGGGCTTTGTTGCTCCGTGGCATGTGGGATCTTCCTGGACCAGGGCTCGAACCAGTGTCCCCTGCATTGGCAGGCGGATTCTTAACCACTGCGCCACCAGGGAAGTCCTAATATAATGTTTTTAAGATTCATTCATGTTGTAGAATTTATTAGTAATGATTCCTTTTGATATTTTTTTTTTGTGGTACATATGTGACATAAAATTTCCCATTTTAATCATTTTAAAGTATACAGTTCTGTGACATTAAGTCCATTCCCCTTGTTCTGCAACCATCACCACGATCCATCTCCAGAACTTTTTTATTTTCCCAAACTGAAACTCTATGTCCATTAAATACTCCCTCCCCATTCCCCCCTCGCCCCAGCCCCTGACACCCACCATTCTACTTTCTGTTTCTATGAATTTGACTACTCTAGGTGCCTCATATAAGTGGAATCATACAGTATTTGTCCTTTTGCAACTGGTTTGTTTCACTTAGCATAATGTCTTCGCAGTTCTTCCATGTTGTATAGCATGTCAATATTTCCTTCCTTTTTAAGGCCAAATCATATTCCATTGTATATCTATTGATTCCTTTTTATGATCAAATAATATTCCATTGTATGTATATACCACAATTTGTTTATCCATTCATCACTTGGTGAACATTGGGGTTGTTTCACCTTTTTGGCTATTATGAATAATGCTGTTATAAACATTGGCATACAAGTTTTTATGTGACGTGTTTTTTCCTCTTGCTTATATACCAATGAGTGGGTATATGATAATTCCATGTTTAATCTTTCTGAGGAAAGGCCAGACTGTTTTCCAAAGCAGTTGCACCATCTTACACTTGCATTAGCAATGTATGAAATTCCAGTTTCTTCACCAACACTTGTTATTGTCTACCTTTTTTTATTATAACTCTCCTAGTGGGTGTGAAGTGTTATCTCATGATTTCAATTTGCATATCTCTGGTGACTAATGATGTTCACCATCTTTTCATGTGCTATTGGTCATTTTTATATCTACTTTTGGGAAAAGCCTATTCAGACAGTTTGCTCATTTTTCAGTTGGTTATTGGTTTCTTTATTTATTTTTTTATTAATTTATTTAATTTAATTTATTTTTGGCTGCGTTGGGTCTTCTTGCTGCACACGGGCTTTCTCTAGTTGCGGCGAGCCGGGGCTACTCTTCATTGAGGTGCGCGGCCTTCTCATTGCGGTGGCTTCTCTTGTTGCGGAGCACGGGCTCTAGGTGCACGGGCTTCAGTAGTTGTGGCACACGGGCTCAGTAGTTGTGGCTCGCAGGCTCTAGAGCAGAGGCTCAGTAGTTGTGGCGCACGGGCTTAGTTGCTCCGCGGCATGTGGGATCTTTCCGGACAAGGGCTCGAACCCGTGTCCCTTGTATTGGCAGGCAGATTCTTAATCACTGCACCACCAGGGAAGTCCCATGTCTCTTTATTTTTGAGTTGTAAGAGTTCTTTATATATTCTGGAAACTAGTCCTTTATCAGATATATGGTTTATAATTTTCTCCCATTCTGTAGGTTGTCTTTTCACTTTCTTGATGGCGTCCTTTGATGCACAAAAAAGTTTTTATGAAAAGTCTGATGAAGTACAATTTATCTATTTTTTTCTTTTGTTGCTTGTACTTTGGCATCATATCTTAGAAACCATTTTCTAATTCAAGATCATAAAGATTTATTATACCTTTATGTTTTCTTCTAAGGGTTTTATAGTTTTAGCTCTTCCATTTAGGTCATTGATCCATTTAGAGTTAATCTTTGTATATGGTGTGAGGTACGGATATGACTTCATACTTTTGCTTGTGGCTATCCCGTTATCCCAGCACACACACACACACACACACACACACACACATATCCCTTTTAAAATCTGGACCTCAGGACTTCCCTGGTGGTGCAGTGGTTAAGAATCCACCTGCCAATGCAGGGGACACGGGGTTCGAGCCCTGGTCTGGGAAGATCCCACATGCCACGAAGCAACTAAGCCCGTGTGCCACAACTACTGAGGCTGTGCTCTGGAGCCCGTGAGCTACAGCTACTGAGCCCACGCACTGCAACTACTGAAGCCCACGCACCTACAGCCCGTGCTCCGTGACAAGAGAGGCCACTGCAATGAGAAGCCTGTGCACCACAATGAAAAGTAGCCCCCGCTCACCATAACTAGAGAAAGCCCACGTGCAGCAACGAAGACCCAACGCAGCCAAAAATAAAAATAAATTAAAAAAAAAAAAAAGGTTCCTTTATGTTCTTTTGTAATAACTCCCTCCAGTCTCTCCCACACCCCTCAACTCCATCCCCAGATAACCCTGATCTGCTTCCTGTCACTGCAGGTTAGACTGCATTTTCGAGAATTTTACATAAATGGAATCATACAGTGTATACTATTTTTCTTATTTGTCTTCTTTCACTCAGAATAATTCTTTTGTTATTCATCCAGACTGTTGCATTTATCAGTTTGTTCCTTTTTATCTCAGTATAATATTTCATTGTATGGATATACCACAATTTGTTTATCCATTCGCCTGTTTCTGGACCTTTCAATTGTTTCCAGTTTAAGGCTTTTTTTTTTTTTTTTTCAGTTTAAAGCTTTTACAAACAAAACTGCTATTAACATTGCTTATGTCTTATTATGGACATAGCCTTTCATTTCTCTTGACTAAATACCTAGGAATGAAATGACTGGGTCAGGTGGTAGGTGTCTGTTTAACATTTTAAGAACCGCCAAACAGTTTTCCAAACTGTTTTAACATACCCACCAGCAGTATATGAGTTCCAGTTACTCCATATTCTTACCAACACTTTATATGCTTAGTCTTTTTCTTTTTAGCCATTCTAACGGGTGTGGAATTCCTTTGTTTTGTTAAAAATAGTTTTGGTATATAGACACAGGAGTCTAAACAATAGAACATTTGTAGCTGTTTTGAACCTCATAAAAAGTGAAGGCTCTGACTTCAGCCGTCTTATCTTTCTGCTGAAGGGGACACTCTCCTACCACATTATGAACATGTTCCCACAAGCACGGGGCTAGGTACACGGGAGGCGTCAATCCAGGCTGAAGAAATAAGCAGCCTGACACCCTCAGCAGCCTCAGAGCTCCACCACCTTCCTTGTGAGAGGCTCAGACATTACCTGCCATCCTGAGGACAGCAGCCTCCTGGACGTCACCCCACAGCAACCTTCGATGCAGTATCTCCCACCTCTGCCCACAGTCAGTTTCCCCCATACCCCCTTATTTGATTTAGACGGTCAGCATCCTGCCAGGCACTTAGGCTCAAATCAGGAAAGCCTTTCTCACCCCTAAACCTTCGACCTGTCGACAAATCCTCTGCACCCAATTCTGCCGACATTTACAAGTGTGTTATTTTGTTAACAAAGGTCCTGTTCTGGGGCTGGATCTAGAGTTGAATGAGACCCAAGACCTTTGGCAAAGTGACAGTCAGTCCCTTCAGCTGGGCAAGTCCTCCCTCCACCTCCCCAAGGCAGTTGTGCAGTCCTGGCCCAGCTGAGGCAGACATGCCACTCCTCGGCTGAGTGCCCCCTGCCCTCTTTTATGGCTCCCTGTCCTCTCCCGGATGGGGTCTACATTTCTTTTTCTAATGTCTGTGTTCCTCTATGATTTTCTTCCTTTTTCCTTTTCCCCCATCTCATATTTGCCTATAGACCCCCTTCCAGTCAAGCCAGACTCTTGACTATTCCCCAATCTCACACTGCATCTCTACACCTCTCCTGCCTTTGCCCAAGATGTCCCTCTACCTAGAATGCCCTTCATGGGAATTCCCTAGCAGTCCAGTGGTTAGGACTCCGTGCTTTCACTGCCGAGGGCCCGGGTTCAATCCCTGGTCGGGGAACTAAGATCATGCAAGCTGCATGATGTGGCCAAAATAAAAATAAAAAGAATGCCCTTCCTCCCAATGCCTTGTCCTAAAACTATTGAAGAACTGACCCATCCTTTTGGCCTAGCACACACCTCCTCCTCCACAGGCAGAATCAATCCTACCTTCCCAGCACACTCTGTCCCAGCCCTGATCCCAGCCTGACCTGTACCAGAGTCATTAAAGACTCACTCCTTGCTAGACTCGAGGTCCCCTGTGAGACAGAATTTGTGTCATTTTTCCAATCCCAGCCCCCAGCACAGGCTCTATTACATGGCAGGTGCAGGGCCAGGACACCTGGGCTCAAATTTCACTGTATGAACCTCAGACAAATTACTCAGTCTCTCTGTGCCTCTGTTTCCTCATCTGTAAAATAAGGAAAAACACCCACCCCATTTGGTTGTTGAAGGAATTCAATGAATTAACCCACATAAAGGGCTTAGGAAATATAGGCAGGACCCTGGCAAGTGGTCAGTGCTTGACAAATCTTAGCTAGAAATGGTAGTAATTTGTTGCTGAAATGAGACCCTGTCCTCACTCTAAAGAATCTTCATGTAAAGGGGGAGATACCTTCTACTTATCTTCAGGAGACTTCCTTAAATGAGGAGACCCCCAACCCTCCCCAGTTTCCATTAAGGGAGGGGGAGCCATCCACCAGAGTCATTTAACTCACCTGCCTTCTTTCTCAGCGTCAAAGTAACCATGAACGTCCTGCTCCTTCAGGAGACCTTCCAGGATTGGACTGTCTCAAGGAACTTCTGCTTCCCTCTGTCTTTCTCTGATGTGAAGGCCATCCCCTCCACCCTGCTTCCCATCTTCACCTTGCTGTCCTCTTACTCTGCAAGGGACGTAACATCCTCCAGATCACTTCCACATCAACCTGAGGTTTTTCTATAAGTGTAGCTGGAGCTAAGAGGGGCCCTGGAGAGAGAAGATCCTGTCGGAACTCCCCTACCTCCCCTGTTTTACATATGGGTAGGCTAAATCCAGGATGCTCAGTTAAATCTGAATTTCAGATAAACAGTATGAATAATCTTTTAGTATAAGTATGCCCCAAATATTGCATGAGACATACTTAGACTTAGTGGTGGGGTTCAGGGAGAGGGCAGAGGCATAGGAGGAGACAGGGACCCAGGGGAGAGAAAGGAGGTCAGAAAGAGGTTCCAGGAGGAACCGGGAGCTCAGGGAGGGTAAAGGGTGTGGAGGGGGAGGGCTCCGTAAGGGGTGGGGGTGTGTGAGAATGGGAGGGCTGCTCAAGGAATGGGAGTGGGGATCGGTGAGGACGATGGGAAATCAGGGAGAGAGAGCAGGTCTCAGAGGCAGGAGGGGGCTCAGGACGGGGCACGAGTGGAGCTGGCGCTCAGGGAATGAACGGGGCTCGGTGAGCAGGATGGGAACTCAAGAGAGAAGAGGGGCTGCGGCTCAGGGCGTAACCGAGGCTGTCCCAGGCTCTGCCTCTGCCCACCCGGGCCTGGCTCCACACCTATGGCTCCTCCCGTCTCCAACCCAGCCCGCGGGTTGGGAGCCGGGCACTAAGCCCCGCGGAGAGGGAGGTTAAAGGTGAGCGGGCACGAGCCGGTCGCAGACGGGGATTGGCAGGCGCCTGGGCCCATGGCCCGGGCCAGGGCTGCCCCACAGGCCGGCGGCTGGGTGAGCGGTTGCCACCCACGTGCTAAGGAGAGAAGGAGGCACCGGATCAAGGGGCAAAGGACACCCTGAGGGGGCGGGAGGGCGGGGGCCGGGCAGTGCCAGCGTCCACACCCGCTGCGTAGACAGCGCAGAGCCCTCTGCCGCCGGTGCAGAGAAGGCACCGAGAGCGAGTAGCCTCTGCCCGGAGCATCCCGCGTGCGCCCCGGACGCCGCACGGACGCAGCACGGGAGACCTCGTGGCCCTGGCTGGGAGCCACCACGCCCTCCGCAGATCGCGCAGAATCCAGGTAAGGGGCGTGGAGGGGGTCAGGTGGGGGCAGGTGCTTAGCCCGAGGAGAGTCGGAGCCTCCATTGTGCTGGACCTCAGTCTCCCCACCTGTCAAATGGGGAGGAGCGCTTCTATGGCTCTGCTGAGCTGAAGGGGTTAATACTCTCGTGTAACTGCCCCCCTCACTCAAGCCGGGGCGGGAAGCGATGAGGCAAGCTCATACCCCAGCGAGGGCTCAGGATCAAGAATCCAAGAAGAGTTCATCCTGCCTGCCCTTCCAGGAGGCCCACAGGCTCCCACTGCTTCCTCGGTCCCACTGGCTGGGCTGGGATTGAGTCTTGGTCCAGGGGGCTCTCCATGGAGCCGAGTGTGGGTCCAGGAAGCCAAGAGGGAGGGCCTTCCTCCCTGTCATTCCCCCCTGCCCTGGGCAGTTGTGGGTGCCAGTAGAGAAGCTGGTTCCAAGTGGGCCCTGGATCAGGGGCAAGGACCCAGGCTCCTGGCTGATCAGGAAGAAGCCAGCTGTCTCCGTGGGGCAGGGAAGCCATGTGGATTCCCAGTCACCAGGCTTCTAGTCAAGAGGTAGGGACTAGGGAAGTGGTGAAAGGCATCCCCACTGGTCTGGCTCAGGGAGGCCAGGGCTCCCTGCCGGCTCCCAGCCAGCCTTCTCCCAGCCACCCTGCCCCCAACCCCAGGTCTCCTGAGTCCACCCGGGGGGCCAGGAAGCCAGAGTCAGGCCTGGACTGGGTTTAGGAGCTTCGGGCTCTTGTCTGTGTCTGGCTGTGTGACCACGGGCATGTTACTTCCTTTCTCTGGGCCTGGCTCTCCCTCTGTGACATGGGGAGGCTTGTTCCTGGGCCACTGGTATGGAGACAGGGACAGAACAAACAGGGACACCAGGATGCTTTGGGGTACAGGGCAGCCCCCTCCAAACAAGGTCTCTCTGGTCCTTCACAAGGAGGAGGATGCGGCAGGGTCAGTTGGATCAGGTGGCAGGTGAGGCCAGGTATCTAGCCCTGGCCTCCATCTTGCCCAGGTTCCTCAGCATCTGGCCAGATCCTCAGAAGAGGGGCCTGGGGCGCTCAGGCCTGGGAAGCTAAGCAGTGGGCTCAGGCCCGCCCCAGGGAGGCTCAGCGCCTCAGCCTCAGGGCAGGGACAGCTTCTGGGGGAGGAGGGAGAGTCCAGCGGAGGAGCTCTGAGCTGTGACAAGCAGGATTCTCCGTCTCTTGAGAGGCTGATTCTTCTGACTGTGCCCCTCCACCCCTACCCCCTTACCCCGCTAAGGACACAATCTACCCTAGACCTGGGCTCAGTTTGGAATCGTGCTCAAGGCTCAGGCTGGGATCAGGACTCAACCTGGACTCAGGTGAGAGGGCCGCTGAGAGCTGGGGTCAGGGCCCCACGTGGGGTCTTGGAACGCTGTGAGTGAAATCCTCTGACACTGGTGCGGGTGACTTTGTAAGCTGAGGTGGATGGTAATGAGCTTTGACAAACTGCAGAGTGGAATGGAAGTGGAAGGGGCCGAGCTTTGGAGGCTCCCACGACCTCACCTGTCCAGACACTCAGACTCCCCTCCTAGGGTCTTCCCTCTGAGGCTGCCCTTGACCCCGCTGCTGGCCCTGTGGTGGACAAAGGCAGGTTGAGACCTATGTTGGCGCTATCGGGCTAGGAGGGGCCCTCTTTAGGCCAATTCTCGCTGCCTGGTCAGGGCTGAAGAAGAGGTTTGGGCTCGGAAGCAGAGGAAGGAGAAGAGAGGGTTAGCTGGGAGTGGGGGGAGGAACAGAAATTTGCTGCGCACCTACTGTGTGCCAGGCACTGTGTGGGGGCTTTTCTGTCTCTGTTTCCTGCTTCCTGATAACCTGAGATGGAAGAGGATAGTCTCTCCACTTTACGGATGAGGAAGCAGAGGCCTAGAAAAGTCAAGGCACTGGCTCAAGGTCACACAGCCTGGAAATGGCAGGGCTGGGTTCAAACCCAGGCAGCCTGATTCCAAAGCTCTGGTTTCTGTTCCCACTGCTGCCTCTGACTCTCCTCCAGGTGACCCTGTCCTCTTCTGCGCCTCACTCTGCTCATCTGTAACCTGGGCCTAAGCATTCTTACCCAGACTGTTGGGCAGCAGCTGTGGGCGAGTGTGTGCTCTGCATTCAAGGAGCAGCACACAACAGGGGCTGTATTCATGGGTGCTCATGGGTGTCCTCATGGCCTGTGCCCGCCTCATCCATTTCTCCATCTGTCTTTCCTGCTCCTGAGATACAGGGGCAAGGCAGCTCATGTTTGTCTCTCCTTTGTGAGGTGGGCTAAGCTGACCTTGTGTAGGGGACCCTGACAGACCCCAGCAGGAAGGAACAGAACATTCCCAGGGCAGGGCCTGGCACCAATAAATAGGTGACGCCTCCTCCTGGCTGGCCCTGAGTTATGGAGGTCAGCAGGCAGGTGGGTGAGCAGGTGACAGTCAGCTGCTGGGGGCCCCCAGTAGCCGCATGACTCTGGGTGAGAGAGATGTGCCTCCCTGGGACCCCCTTTCCATGTCAGTCCAGGAGTCTGAAGCCCTGATGAGGCTGGTGTGGGACCACAGTTGGTATGACTCCCAGAGCTCCCAGCACTGAGGAGGCCTGGGGATTCTGGGCAGGGCGGAGCTGACTGTCGCCCGCCCACAGCTGGTTTGAGAAGGCTTTTTCCATCCCTGAGTCCCCTGGTGGAGGTTGTCCCCTCATTGTCTGTATCCTGTAGCACCTGGTTCTTTCTCTAACACCATACCCAGAGCTGTTGGCTAGGAAGGAAGGAAAAAAAGAAAGGGCAGGGGTGGGAGAGGCAGAGAGAGAAGGAAGAAGGAAACCCACACTTACCATGTGCCGACCACTGGCCATCATTCACGTATTTCATTTAATCTTCACAACAACCCCCTAAAGTAAATATTACATCATATCACCACACCCATTTTAAAGATGAGAAACCACGGGCTTCCCTGGTGGCACAGTGGTTAAGAATCCACCTGCCAATGCAGGGGACACGGGTTCGAGCCCTGGTCCAGGAAAAGCCTGTGCGCCACAACTACTGAGCCTGCACTCTAGAGCCCGCGAGCCACAACTACTGAGCCCTCATGCCACAACTACTGAAGCCTGTGCGCCTAGAGCCCACGCTCCGCAACAAGAGAAGCTACCACAGTGAGAAGCCCATGCACCGCAATGAAGAGTAGCCCCCGCTTGCTGCAACTAGAGAAAGCCCACGCACAGCAACAAAGACCCAACGCAGCCAAAAAATAAATAAATAAAATAAATCTGTTAAAAAAAAAAAAAAGATGAGAAACCAGTGCTCAAAGCCCATTATACCATTGCCTCCTTGTATAGGAGTCGCACTCAGAGAGGACCCCAAAGTCACAGAACAGGGGCAGGTTTGAGCACTACAGTACACACCTCTGTGCCAGGGAGCCCTGGACGGCCTGGGCATCGTCTGACCCTGACGTTTCTCAGGCAGGCAGGGGTCTGAGCAGCCAGGGAGGTCCTGGCCTTGACAATCATTCCACTCCTCCAAGGCACCCCCATTCTACTCTCTGGGAACTGACTCTGGCAAACCACACCCACACCCCACCTCGACACACAGAGGTGGCCAGAAATGCACAAAGAAGGAGGCTGCACCGCCAGGCGCACCTGCTTTCCGACCCTCTGTTTCCTCCTCTGTAGAATGGGTCGACTAACACAGTGGGCCCTGTTCTACCTCTCCTGGCCCGCTCTCATGGGACTCCGATGGTGCAGCTTGGAGGGCCCAGAGCTGGGAGGCACGAGGCCTGGCGTGGTCACTGACATGACATGCTGGTGGTCTGAGACAGCCCCTGAGCCAAATCAAGCCCCACTTTCCCTCTGCGTAACATGTGGTCTGCGGACACGTGGTCTGCAGCCCTCTCCAACTTACAAACTTCTAGGTCGTGGATATGAGTCTTGAGCAGCTGATGAGACCCTAATCCTCACACCCCCTCCTGGAGAGCGTAGGGAGAAGGACTTGCCAGTCCTTTGTTGACTCAGCAAGTATTCACAAAGCACCTACTATGTGCCAGCTGCCCCTTCCACCCTGGCGCCTGCGCTTCAGCTCCGTTTTGGGTGGGCTTATCTGATACTTGATATTTAGGGGCGGTCAGGTCATCCTTTAGTGCCTCTGAGCAGCCCAGTGGAAGGACACACTTGGGCTCTGCCATCGGACACACCTGGGTTCAAATCCAGGCTACACTATTCATTAACTGTATGACCTGGAATGACTGTCCTACTCTCTCTAACACATGTAAACAAACAACTCCCTGAGCTGGGTGTGCTCTGTAAACTGGGGACCATCAGCCCTATGTGACAGGTGTTTGGGTGGGTTGATTAGACACGACAACCAATGTTCAGGGCCTGGCAGGCGACTGGCAGGCCCGGTTGTGGTACAATGGGAAACATACATATCTAGTTTTTGTCTCTGTTTCCTGGCACACAGCTCCTAAAACCCATGGAATCTTCAGAGTGATAAGTGTCTTTTGTATGCTAATGAGATGACTGGTGGCCCCCTAGATAGTTTTGAGCTGGTCACTAGGAAGATCAAGGCATGATTAGAGGGTTGGAACTTTCAGCCCCACTCCCCATCTCTGGGGAGGGGAGATGGCTGGAGATTGAGTGCAGTCACCAAGGGCTAATGATTTAATCGATCGTGCATATGTAATGAAACCTCCATAAAAACCCCTAAATGAAGGCGTTCAGAGAGCTTCTGGGTTGGTGAACACAGGGAGGTGCTGGGAGCGTGCGCACCAGGAGAGGCAGGGGGCTCCGTGCGCTCCCTGCTCCCGTGCCTTGCCCTGTGCATCTCTGCCATTCGGCTTTCCTGAGTTGTCTCCTTTATGCTAAACCGGAGAGTGTAAGTAAAGAGATTTCCTGAGTTCTGTGAGCCTTTCTAGCAAATTATGGAACCTCAGCCAGGGATCACAGGATCTCCTGATCTATAGCTGGTTGGTCAAAAGTACAGGTGAAAACCTGGACTTGTGATTGGTGTCTGAAGTGGAGGCCGGCTTGTGGGACCGAGCCCTTAGTTTATGGGATCTGATGCTAACTCCAGGTAGACAGTGTCAGAACTGAATTGAATTGGAGGACACCCAGCTGGTACTGGCGAATTGGAGAAGTGGTGTTGGAAAAGACATCACGCATTTGGTATCAGCAGTGTTGTGAGTAAAAACTGCCCGCTGGCAAATGGCAGCCATCGGCATTTTTACAGACCACAGACTCTTGGTGAAACACCAACTCCAGGCTGGCCCCCATCCTTTGCTCTGCTGTGATGCCAGTGGCACATTCTGCTCCCCTAGCTGTTCACAGCACACAAGAGGCTGGGCTGCTTCTGCCCATGTTACAGGGAGGGCAGCTGAGGCCCAGAGAAGGCAAATGGCTTGCCTGAGATGACCCAGCCTCCCTGATGAGCCAGCCTCCTGGGCCTTATGCCCTGAAGAGAAGGTGTCCCCATGGGGTCCTTGGGCCCTGAAGAATGAGAATAAAGTGTCAGACAGGCTGGGGTGGGAAGCTGTGCCCCGACCTTCCCCAGTGTCTGATCAGCCAAACAGGGAGTCTTTCCTGTTGTTTAGGCAGCTTTGATCTCTGGACTTCGGGGTCCTCAAAAAGAGGGGAGGGGTTCCCATACCATCTTCTACTCCTCTTGTTTTCTTTACTTTTTTGGAGGATTTTCTCCCCTGGTTTCAAAAGCAATACACAGGTATTACCCAACTATAAAATTTATAGAAATTTATAAAGTAAATGTCTCTGTTACCCACCCCCCAAAGACTACCAGTGTCATAGTTTGGTGCCTGTATGTCCAGACTTTTCTTCTTTTTTCATATGTGTGTTTACTATTATTAATTTACTCACATAGGATCACACTTCACCTATTGTTTTATAAGTTTCTTTTTTAATCAGCTTTGCGTCTTAGTGATTTTTTCCTATTTCTACAGCTGTAACAATGATGACAGCTAGCATTACTATGGAAGCACTTTGCAGGTATTAATTCACTTAATCCCCGTTAAAAACTATGAGAGACAAATCCTATTATCACTATTTTACAGATGAGCTTGTTAACAGCTACACAGTATTCCACTGTAGGGACTTATCAAAATTTATTCAACCATTCTCCTGTTTCTCAGTATTATAAACAGTGCTGCAAGGAGCATCCTGGTACATCTTTGCACGCTTATGAAGATATTTTTATAGGACAGATTCCTGCAGTTGAATTTGGTGGGTCAAAGAGTACCAACATTTTTGGTGTAATAGATTTTGCCAAATGGTCCTGCAAAAATATAGTCCCATGTTACTGGTCCACCAACAGAATAGGAAAAAAGCCTGACCTGGCCCATGTTATTCCTGCCTCTTCCTGGCCTGGGATAGGGGTTCTCAGGCTGCCCAGGAAGCAGCCACAGTGCTGGATAAGAAGTTTCTGGGCAGGGAGTTCCCTGGCGCTCTCACTGCCAAAGGCTCAGGTTCAGTCCCTGGTCGGGGAACTAAGATTCCACAAGCTTCGAGCCGAGGCCGAAAAAAAAAAAAAGTTTCTGGGCAGATAACCCCTCCAGTTATGCCACAGGCCGCTGTTTTCTTCCTCCCCAGCTGGCACTACACACCAGCCACCCACTCCCTGCCCCACTATGGGCTTCACCCCAGGGCCCTAAGGGAATGGCTTCCCTCTCCTCTCTACTATTCAACCATACTAGTCAAAAAGTACAGGGTCAGGAATTAAAGCCTTGTGACCTCAAGCTCATAAGTGAGGAGTAATCATAATCCCTGTTTTTCTAGTCTCCCCCAGGACAAGAGGAGAGGATGTGTCTGAAAGTGCAGTGGCTCCTGCCAAGGGCCAGGCAGAGACCCGTTTTGTTGGCTGAACTTTGGGCTTTGGGCACAAGAGGGATGGGCAGAAGCCCTAGCCTCAGGGATCCCACAGGGTGGCTGATGGGGGGGTGGATGCAGAAGGAGAAGAGGAGGGAAGGAGCTGGAGAGGGATTGAAGTGGGCCGGGCCTGGCACTAGCCCCTCCGCACGTTCCCAGAGATGCTGGGGCCTGGCCTGGTTCTTCTGGGACCACATGGGGAAGCCCAGGCTGACGCTCGGGCCACTCTCCTCGGGAAGTCTTCCTGTCCTCCCCCTCAGTGCCCTGAGCACCCACTGACACCCTGGGACAGGCTCTGGACTGTTCTTTCTCCAGGTGCTTCCCCTTCCTCTCCTGGGCCCATCCCCCAGCTCAGCCTACCCTGGAGCAAGAGCTCATGGGAAGCTGCCTGATGTCGTGTCAGCCCTGGGTTCAAATCTCAGCCCTGCCACCTACTCTGTGAGAACCTGGGCCAGTCATGCTATAAAATGGGGCCGATAGTCCTCGCCTTGCCCCGCTCTCAGGGAAATGTGATAATGACCTTGAGGTCACTTCGGCAAAGGGTACATGGGTGTAGGCTGTGCCATCTACCAGAGCTTCTCTAAGTGCCTGCAGTCCATACAGACGGGCAAAGGGCTCATTTTTATTTTCAATCTGCCATGGATGCATAAGTATGCAAAAAAGAATAGAAAACGAATTACTATAAAAATTAAATTGAAAAAAATAGACAAATTATAAGCTCAGCTTCTTCTTATAACATTCAACTATCAGATTACTCCATTAAATCAATATAAATGTTTCTAAACACTTGCTCGCAATTTATGTATTTTTCTTATCACGAACTGGGAAGGGAGTCCACGAGCTGGCAGTGGCCCATGGGGCACGCTTTGGTGTAGATGCCTCAGTGCACACTGGAGCCAGATGAGGGGCAGGACCGGGAGGTGGCTGCGAGGAGCACAGCAGCTGTGTGGGCTGCTGGCTCCCTGCTCTCCCCAGGCCTGCCAATCTGTGGCTCCCCAGCCCTGCCTTTGCCCCTGCTGTTCCCTCCCATAACACCTGCTCCCTTCTCTGTGTGTCTGCTTCCCACTTTGTCTTTTGAGGGAGGCCCACCTCAAGCACAACTTCATCTAGACAGCCTTCCCTGACTCACAGCCTGGGGGACAGGGAAGGCTCTCTAGAAGAGGATGTGCTTGAGGTAAGCCTCGAAATAGTCCCAGGCACTATTTCTGCCCCTCTCTGAGTTGCTGGTGGGCATGCCTCACTCTCCATGCTGAGTTGCTTGGAGGCAGGATGCAGGTTATAAGTATCTGAGCATCCCCCCACCCCCCTACCCCTGGCTTAACTGAGGGCCTGATACCCGCAGCCAGTTCATATGTGTGCTGGATGGGCAGGTGAGTGGGTATTTGGGTAGGGGGATGGATGAAGAGATAGAAACTTAGGTAGATGTATAGATGGAAGGACGGATGGGCAGATAGATTGACCGGTAGGAGCTGGATGGATGGATAAAGAGATGGATGGATGGATTGACAGATTAGGAATGGATAGACAGATAGATGAATGGGTGGATAGGTGGACAGTCTGACTATCAGGGGATGGATAGACGGATAGGTAAATGACCAGATGCATAGATACATGCCCAGGTAGATGAATGGATGGGTGGGCAGATAGCTGGATACTCACGTGATATATACTCTGATGTGTTTCCTCCTCTGCCCCTCCTCCTCCTTTCCCTCCTCCTCCACTCTCACAGTCTCAGAGCACAAAGACAAGTGGTTCTCGATCCAGATCAGAGGTAGTCTACTTAGGATGATTTTTTCACTTGGTATTTTCATAATTTAAAAATGTATGGGGCTTCCCTGGTGGTGCAGTGGTTAAGAATCCGCCTGCCAATGCAGGGGATATGTGTTCGAGCCCTGGTCCGGGAAGATCCCGTATGCCGCGGAGCAACTAAGCCCATGTGCCACAGCTACTGAGCCCACGTGCCGCAACTACTGAAGCCTGCGCACCTAGAGCCCGTGCTCCGCAACAAGAGAAGCCACCACTGTGAGAAACCTGCGCACCACAACGAAGAGTAGCCCCCTCTCACCGCAACTAGAGAAAGCCTGCGCGCAGCAAGGAAGACCCAATGTCACCGAAAAAAAAAATGTATGAACAATATGACACTACTTGTAATATCACTATACGTAAATATAGAAGCAGAAGGTCTATAAGCATGAAGTGTACTTTTTGCAAAGAGAAGTGACTTTTTTCTTTCCTCATAGGATGAGACCCGTATTTTTTGATAGAACTGGGTGCTTCTGATATGAAAACTCATCCGGTCCAACTTCCTCTTTGATGTAGTCATATTTATCAATTTTCTCTTCATGATTTGTTCATCCATTTTTCAGATACAGAAACTGAGACCCAGACTGGGGAAATGACTTCCCAACTTGCCGCCGGTTAGACACACAGCTAAGACTCCTCTTTCTCACTCTCATCTACCTCTCCATCCTCTATTCCCTCAACTCACTCAACCATCTCTCCCCCTGCCAAATCCTCCTCTGGGCCTGATGCACCGTCGCTCTCCCCACCTCCTAGATGCCCGATGCACCCCCAGCCAAGGCAGGCTTCTGTGAGGCTGCATGTGCACGTGCAAACTGAGTCTCTCTTTTAAAAAACTTGTAAGTCTACGTCCATATAGAAAGTGTACACATCATAAGTATCCAGCTCAGTGAATACTCACAGTGAACACACCTGTTACCTGAACCCAGATAAAGAGACAAAATGTTAGCAGCCCCTTCTTGATCCCTTCTAGTCATCCCAAGGCTAAAACACAGCCTAACACCAGAGATTAGCCCGTTTTGGAGCTCTATACAAATGAAGCCTTACAGCATCCACACTTCCTTGTCAGGCTGCTTTTGCTCAACAGACTGTCAGTGAAATTCATCCATATGGTTGCATCTGGTGGTAGAGTGTTCGTCTCATTGCTGTGTTAAGATTCTGTAGTGCGTCTGTGCTGTGATATATTTATCCGTTCGCCTGTTGATAAACATTTGAGTTGTTTCCAATATTGAGCTAATAAGAATAATGCTGCTCTGAATACTCTTGTACGTGTCTTTTGGTGCACATACGTGCACGTTTCTGTGGAACTGCTGGGTCATAAGGTACATGGATGTTCAGCTCTGGTAGATAGTGACAGATAGTTTTCCAAAATGATTGTGCCAAGTCACACAGCGGTGGTGGCAGTGGATGGGGTTCTGTGCACACCACATCCTCACAAACAATTGCTAGTCCTTTTAATTTGAGAAAGTAGGTATTTGTAAGGCAGGCTTCCATCAGATTGCCTGGGTTTGAATCCCATTCTCTTTTTTTAAATTTTTATTTTATTTATTTATGTTTTTTGGCCGTACCACGTGGCATGTGAGATCTTAGTTCCCTGACCAGGGATCGAACCCAAGTTCCCCTGCAGTGGAAGTGCGGCGTCTTAACCACTAAACCATCAGGGAAGTCCCTCCCATTCTCTTTTTACCTTGTGACCTTCAGCAAAGCCTGTTTCCTTGTCTACAAAATGGGTTGAAAGTCATGGGGCTGTTAGGAAGATTACCTAGACTGAGCAGGTTAGACTCCATAAACATTAACTATTTATAGTTAATTCTCACAACAACCCTCTGAATCACTTCCCTTCCTCAGTTTCCCCTTCCGTAAAATGGCAATAAAAATACGAACACACCCGCACACACACACGGGGAGGATTATCAGTGAAATATAAGTGAAATAATATATTAAATGCCTAATTTTTTTTACTGAGATATAATACACTTATTATCAAATTTACCCCTTTTCACTGGCTTTTAGTATTTCACAAAGTTGTGCAAACATCACCACTATGTAATTCTAGAACATTTTCATCACCCCAAAAAGAAACCCCATACCCCTTGTAATCATTACTCATTTTCCCACACCCAGCTAGTCTCAACCCCTGTCAGCTGCTAATCTACTTTCCATCTCTATGGATATTAAAAGTACCAAATCTTTGCTTTTCTATATGTTTCAACTTTCGCAAAAGTGAAATACCTAGCACTGGGACAGGCACATAATGTGCACTTAATAAATGTTATCTATGTGTGTGTATGTGGATGGATGGATGGATAGATGGATAGATAGATAGATAGACAGACAGATAGACAGATGGATAGGTAGAGCACACTTAGTAGATATAATATAAACTCATTCATTCAACAAATACCCATTTGCACTTGAGAGGAGGATGGTCCATTGAGAGAAGTAAGATGTGATTCTTGCTTTCAGGGAATTTGCCATCTAGTGGGAAGAGAGGTAAGTGCATGTGAACGCAGGGCAGAATGAAATTACAGTTGTATCTGAACAAGATGCCAGAGGAGGAAGTGGCATCTAGGGTCCATCTAGGATGGGTAAGCTTTCCTGACGTCGAAGGGCAGTCTGGGGGAGCAATCCTGAGAACTAAGGCTGGGAGACAGGGAGGGTTTGGTGTCAGGCAGGACCTCTGGGACGGCCACGTCTTTACACCCCAGTCAAGACCCCATCCTACATCTCCACAGCTGTGAAAAAGACTTGTCTGTAGCGAGAGGTTATAAACACTGGGTGATACAGGCCAAATGGGAAAGGAGCGAAGGGGTGACCTGGGCTAGCGCAAGCAAGTCTGCACTGTCATCTGGGCAAGGACACTCTGAACTGGCTATGCCCTCGGTCCGTGGAGAGTGGCAGCCTCATAGGTGTAGGAACCAGGACTTCCAAGTCAGATCTGGCTCTGCCTTTTCTCAGCTGGGGACCTTGAGCAACTGCTTCCCCTCTCTGAGCCTGTCTCTTCAACTGTAATATGAAACTAACAACACTTACTTCAGTAGCATACAGAGATGATGGTTCAAAAGTGTTGGACACAGTGCCTGGAATGAGGAATACATACTCCCTTAAATGGCCATACAGATAGGTTGGGGGATGCTAGACAAAGCGAATGAAGCACACATTCAAGGCCTCAGGAAGGTTGAGGCATTTAGAACACTTATTTATTTATTTATTTATTTATTTATTTATTTATTTATTGGCTGCGTTGGATCTTCGTTGCTGTGCACAGGCTTTCTCTAGTTGCGGTGAGCAGGAGCTACTCTTCATTGCGGTGCGCAGCCTTCTCATTGCGGTGGCTTCTTTTGTTGTGGAGCACGGGCTCTAGGCGCGCGGGCTTCACTAGTTGTGGCGCGTGGGCTCAGTAGCTGTGGCTCGTGGGCTCTAGAGTGCAGGCTCAGTAGTTGTGACACACGGGCTTAGTTGCTCCGCCACATGTGGGATCTTCCCGGAGCAGGGATTGAACCCATGTCCCCTGCATTGGCAGGCGGATTCTTAACCACTGCACCACCAGGGAAGTCCCAGAACACTTTTTAAAATTTAGTAATTGATATACGTATTTTTAAAATTGAAGATGTCATCATGGGAGAAATTAGAATTTGTGGACTTCCTTTTTTTATTCAGATAAGTGAGTTTATTTTTTTTCAAAATTCATTTGGGTAACTGTTTTGTATTTTTTGTGTCATTTTTTTTTAATTGAAGTATAGTTGATTTACAGTGTTGTGTTAGTTTGTTAGGTGTACAGCTAAGTGATTCCATTTTTTATATATATATTCTTTATATATATATATATTTTCATATATATATAATATATATTCTTTTCGGATCCTTTTCTATTATAGGTCATTACAAGATACTGAATATAGTTCCCCGTGCTATATGATAGGTCCTTGTTTATCTTGGACTTCCTTTTATTTATTGTAGTGTTGTTTTGTTTTGAATTATGTGCAGAGGGATTGTCTTTTCAGTGCTTAGGCCTCCAAAGGTATTATCAGGCCCTCAGGAGGGCAGAAATGGGGTGCAGATGCCTGTGGAGGGTTAGGGCAAGGGGTGAGGGAGATAATCCACCCTACTGAGAACCAGCTCAAGGGAAAGTCTTCTGAACCGCAGAACACAACTCTGAGATTTCCTCCTGGGCACACGAGGCCTGAGGAGCATGGGAGGTGAGCTGGAATGCTGATAGCAGGGACTTAGAACCAAGGGTGGTTCAAGTTGCAGGACCCTAAGAAATCACTGAATTCAGCTTCCCCATTTTTTTTTTAAATTTATTTATTTATGGCTGTGTTGGGTCTTTGTTTCTGTGCGAGGGCTTTCTCTAGTTGTGGCAAGCGGGGGCCACTCTTAATCGCGGTGCGCGGGCCTCTCACTATCGCGGCCTCTCTTGTTGCGGAGCACAGGCTCCAGACGCGCAGGCTCAGTAATTGTGGCTCACGGGCCTAGTCGCTCCGTGGCATGTGGGATCTTCCCAGACCAGGGCTCGAACCCGTGTCCCCTGCATTGGCAGGCAGATTCTCAACCACTGCGCCACCAGGGAAGCCCCAAATTCCCCATTTTACAGAGAGACAGATCCCCAGTAAGACAGAGACTTGCCCAGGGTCATTCATGGAATTAGTGGCAGAGCAGGATCAATTCAGGTGTCTGCTTAAGCCAGGGCCCCTGAAGCTAGGAGGCGCCAAGGGAGAGGAGGCCCTGCTTCCTACTCTTACCTCCACAGTGCGTTCCCCAAGTCCCTGGGTGCCCAGCATGGGGGCTCAGATACTCTAGGACACAGTTCTGCCTCAGGGCCTGGAGGCCAGGGGAGAAGTCAGACGGGCACATAAGGGAAATCCACTGTGACAAGGATCCCAAAAGGGCCACTTAAGGAGGGCCCTCTCCCTAAGGAAAGACGGGAGGGGAGATAGGGACCTCCTCCTCTTCCAAACTCTAGACCCGCGGGAGCTCCAGGCCAGCGTTCTCACACCTGGAGCATTGATTATGCTAATTTAAGCCAGCCCCGTCCACTCCCGCACGCCACGAGGCTCCGCCCCCTCGAGCGACCTATCGGGGTTGGAGGGCGGGGCTATGCTAATAAGCCGGCCTGGCCCCAAGGGCTGCGCGGGCAGCTGCACCTAGCCCCAGGCGAGGCGGCGGCGGCTATGGCCACGGCCGGAGCGCTGGCGGGTCTGGTCGCGGGCTTGCAGGGCCCGCGGGTCGTCCCCAGCCCGGATTCGGACTCAGACACAGACTCGGAGGACCCAAGTACCCGGCGCAGCGCAGGCGGGCTACTCCGCTCGCAGGTCATCCACAGCGGTCACTTCATGGTGTCATCGCCGCACAGCGACTCGCTGACCCGGCGGCGCGACCAGGAGGGACCCCTGGGGCTCGCCGACTTCGGGCCGCGCAGCATCGACCCCACACTCACCCGCCTCTTCGAGTGCATGAGCCTGGCCTACAGGTGAGGGGGCTTCGGGGCCGACGGCCTCGGCCCTCCATGGCGGGACCGCGCGCTGGGGCCCCGGACACCCCACCCGGCCCCCAGCCTTGGTCCCGGCTGCTCTCAGAGACTCCAGCCACATCCTGGATACCCTCCTCTCCCCAGCCCGGAGCGTCCTCTGACCCTGGCCCAGCCCACTGGCCTCGACATGCTTGCGCGCCTCCTGGTTCCCATTCCTCACCACCAAGACCCCTTCCCTAAGGCTGGGATCTCCTGCTCTCCACCTCGACCTCCATAGGCCCACCGCGGGCCTCTCTCCCCCGTCCCGACCCCTCTGCCCCCAAAGAATGCCCTCAGGGCATCCCTTGCGCTCCCAGGACTCTAGGCCATCCTAACATCCCCACCCTCCACTCCGGGGGCCACTCCACCGGACAACCTGCAGCCTTCCGCTCCCAACGCGGCAGCCCCCGTCCAGGCCCGCTCTATTCTTGCACCCTCGCGATACACCTCGCGCCCATGGTTGTCCCAATTCATAGCCAACGTCGACTGAAACCCAGTCTCTCGTCCACCCTGCACCCCTCAATTGCCGGGACACCTGTTCTTGACCTGCTAGGTCGAGGGTGGCGGGAGGAGGGTGCCCCGGCCGGCCCAGAGGGGCGCAGCTCTTAGTTCCCCAGCCGTGGTCCGGCAGGGGATGTTGCAGGCCGCGCAGGGCTGGTCCCCGGGAGGCCTGGCCTCGCCCACCCGGGTCGCCACGCGAGGCTGAGCGCCTCATGTTGCCTGGGACCCCTGCTTGGCGCGTCGCAGAGCAGGCCGGCCGCGCCCGGCCCCAGCTCCACGCCTGTGTCCCAGGGGAGGGCGCGAACCGGGGTCCTGGCTCAGTGCCCCGGAGAGCAAAGTTCCCCGGAGCGGAGGGACCAGGATAAATTATCAACCGAGAACCGTAGGGGAGAAAGGGGGATCGGCCAGCCTTGATCTTTTCTCTGTGTAAATATTCCTCTTCCTCTGCGGCGCCTCCTCCTCTTCTGAGAACCGCTGGCCGCAGACCTGCACTTGCTCTGACTGGGATCGAGAGCTGGGGTGGGGATTGCTGGAGAGTGTTGCCCACCCCCCACTGTGGCGCCCAGCCTCGACTCCATTGGCTGGATGCTTTGTAACCTTGGCCCACAGGCTCTGGCCCCGGGCCCAGGTCGTGTTGCAATCTGATCATCCAGAGCACCAGACCTGTGTGGAAAGTTCAAATTCCCGTCCCTTTCCTCCCTCCCCTCCTCGGACATCAGGGGACCTCCTGGGACAGGGCGTCTAAGGTCATGGTACACCAGATTCGGGCACCCCTGCTCCCCAGGCTCCCCCAGGGTCCCCCTTTTCCCATCCATTCCCAACTTAAGCTTTCTGCTTTACATTACACACTGCTCTGCCTGGACTGGCTCACGCCCCTGTCCCAGACCACAGTGACCAAAAGGGGAGGAGGTTCAGGGGAAATGGCAAGGCAGGGGGCAGAGCACACTCCAAGAACCGCCCACACTAGGAGGCTGACTGGAAGCTGATGTGACCCCATTCAGGGGCAGCTGGGGTAGACAGCGCTGGGCTTCCTCCCTAAACACCCAGAATATTCAACCTCTGTGGCCCGCCCCGGTGGGGTCCTAAGTGCCAGGGATGGTAGTGGCTCGGTATCAGAGGAGTCTTTGAGTTCCCCCATAGAGGAAAAAACTGAGGCTCAGACTGGGACAGTGTTTTAGCCCTTAAAGACCCTTAATTGTGGGGGTTCCTTGGAGGGGAAAGGATTGTGGAAGCCGGGGTATCCCAAGAGAGTAAGGAGATGGGCAGGGACAGCAAGGCAAGGAGTCCAGAGGTGCCAGGAAGAACTGGCCAGCTTGACCCGGAGGACAGCCTGCAGACGTCTGGCCAGCTTTCACCCTCAGCGGGGCTGCATGGGCAGAGAGACGACTGCTCCACTGGGAGGGGGTCCGTGTCCCATGGTTCTGCGGGTGGAACCCTCAGGGAGGCAGGTTCTGGAAGTTCCAAGAAAACACTTGTTCATGGTCAGAGCTGGCTAGCTATGGAAAGAATGGCCTCAGGAGTGAGGGGGAGCAAGCAGGACTCTAAGGAAATTTCCAGGGAAATTTCCACAAGGTAGATATGTGTGTGTGGGCGGGGGAGGGGGGGTGTTCTGAGTTTTCCCCATTCCATCCCCAAGATTCCCAGAATTTCTGTTGGTCAATAAGAATCCCTTGAACCCTGGTCACAGGCTTTTGGCTCCAGGCTGGGCCCCTCTCCTCCCCTCCCAGCCAACAGGCCCAGCACAGACCAAATTCTTTCCTTCTGGGCGTGGATGTCACTGTCTCACCTCCCCCAGCCCTGCCTGGCCACAAACGCTGTAGCCTCAGCAGGGAAATGGAGGAGGGAGGGCAGGCAGGCTGGGGGTAGGGTGCTGGGTGATCAGAGTGGGCTGGGAGGTTGCTGGGATACAGGCTGGGGCAACAAACTCAGGAGTCCCCCCAGGTGCCACAGAAGAAGCTGGCCCAGGAGGTATCAGAGTGCCCCTACTCCATGTCTCCCTACTAGACAGATGGTGTTTATCTGACTTAGGAGGGAAAGGGGCCAGCCAGCGGGCCTGGGTGCTTGGGCCATGTACTCTATTTGGGTAATGAGGCCTGTTGTGCCCGGGGGTAGCAGTCCCCCCCAACCCCAAAGCAAACACAGGAGCTTGGAGACCAGAGAGTAGAGGAGACCCAGTGACCCATGCACTCAAGGGGCTGCAGGAGCCAGACTGCCACCCACCTGCCCCTCACCCCCAGGAACTGGGAGAGGGCCCCGGAGAGAGCAGGCCTGGCGTTCTGAAAGACTAAGCCTTGGGGCCTCAGCCTTCCATGTGAGCAAGGGTTGGAGAAGCCGGGCCAGAGGGGACTCATGCATAACCCCAGCTTGTGAACCATGAGGAGCGAGGGGGGAGGGAAGAGGGAGGGACCAGCAGGGGTCTAAGACCCTGAACATCTTGGCCTCCTAGGTCAGCTCCCCGGGGGTGGCAGACTTGGCCTGTGCCCAACAGGACCCTGAGAGTCAAGCCCCTCACCTGGTAGAGCCCTTCCGTCTCATGGATTTGATTGACTACTAGGGTTAGAGTCAGGGGTCAGGGTTAGGGTCAAGGTGCCCCCTGCCCATCACTCCACCATCCTAGCTGCCTTCCTTTGGGCGGGCCCTGGTGGCTATTGTCTTGCGCACACCCCTGGGAAGGGGCGCACCTTCCAGGTGAGTCCAGATTGCCATCCTGGGATTCTGGGCTGGGCAGACACCAGAAGGGCAGTGAAAAGGCAGTGGCTGGCTGCTTGGAGGCTGCCTCTGGTGAAGAGGCTCCGTCTCTACTCAGACAAACCTTACCCATCCCCTAGGCCTAAGGGGGCCAGTGAGACTGGTGGAGAAAAAGCCACAGGTCCTGAATGAGTCTCCATCATGTCACGTGACCTTGGGCATGTCCCCTTCGTTTCTTGACCCTCAGTTTCCTTAAGTAAGAAACAGGCGAAAACCCTCCTTAGCCAGCCTATGACATAAATGCCTGTGAGGCCAATGGGCATTGTCTTTCTGACACCTGAGCTGATAAACAGATTTCAGCAGGTCTCACCAAAGAACACAGAGGCCCCAAGTGGGGACCTGGAGAGTATTTTAAAGGTCTGCCTCTCAGGGTAGGCATTTCAGGCAGATTAGAGTGAGGGGCAGGATTTGGGAGGGGTGTCCCTCAAGTTGCCCACCATAGATGAGTGCCTCGTGCACGGGAAGAAAATGGAGACAGCCCCCTCCAACCATCCCCTTTCTCCACGCCCCCCCTGACCCAGCCCTCTCCCTCTGACAGTGGCAAGCTGGTTTCTCCCAAGTGGAAGAATTTCAAAGGCCTCAAGCTGCTGTGCCGGGACAAGATCCGCCTCAACAACGCCATCTGGAGGGCCTGGTATATCCAGTGTGAGTGGGCACCACAGGCCCCAGCAGGAGGGCTGACGAAGGGGCTGCCCCGGAAACCCTCAGGGCCAGCAGCCACAGAGAGCTTTGGGGGAGGCCAGGTCCCCAGCATCAGGACCCCTCAACAGCTTCTAAACCCAGAGGGTCTTGGGGGATGTGCCCCAAAGGGCGCTCTCCACTGTGAAGTTGGACACAGCAGGGGTCACCCTTCGGAAGTCCTAAAGTGAGCTGAGATTTGGGGAACAGTTCAAGGCCCATTCTGCATCCCATTAGTGTAGTCAGGTGCCTCAAGTGCCAGGGTAGAAAGAGGCGTTCAATACTATCCGGGCCAATCGCACCACTTTGCAAAGGGGAAACTCAGATCCTGGTGGGTCTCCACCAGCCTTCCATTGACGTCCTTAGGTTCCCCACCATGGAGATTGGGGGGGAGGGGGCCCAGAGAGGCCATGTGGAAGGGACTCTGGCCTTGGAGTCACCTAGAGCTGGTTTCCCACCCTGTCTCTGCCCCTTGCTGGCTGTGTGACTGCAGGCAAGTTGTCTAACCTCTCTGAACCCATTTTTTCATCTATAAAATGAGGCCAAGAGTCCTAACTTTGATGGCTGGCATGGGGATAATGGGTATGAACAGGGCTGGCACAAAGTTGGTGCTTAATAAACGATGGTTGAATCCGCTGTACCCTTGAGGAGGTCACAGTCATTCATTTGGGGATACAAAACCCACCTATGCCCCATGGCAGGGTAGCAGAGGCTGAGAGACCTGTGCTGTACCTTGCCCTGTGCTGGACCTTGTCCAGCTCAGTAAGGTCCTCCTGTAGGATCAAAGGCTGCGCTGAGTTGGGAACACACAGCGTAGGAGGGACCACACGTGGTATTCTCTGTAGTGGCCCCACTGGATTCCATTCAAGCAGAGAAAAGAAGTGGTTTCTTTTGTTTTGTTTGTTTTTGGTTTCTATTCATCTATGTGCCCGGCACTTTCCTAAATCATCTTATTTAAGGCTTCCTAGCAACCCTGGGAGATAGGTTTTATTATCCCCATTTTATGGACGAGCAAGTGAGACCCAGAAGGCGAGTGACTTACTCAGGGTCACTGAGCATAAAAGGAGCAGAGCTATGACTGGCTGTGAGTTCAGGGCTCTCCAACTCAGCCCAGCGCTTCTTCCACTGCTCCCGGCTGGCTGGCTTCCAGCCCTCGCCTGAGAATGTTAAGGACGGGCCCTGCCTAAACCAGGAAGCTGATAGGCCAGGGGGAGAAGGTGTCTCTAACTCTCCCACCCCGAGTTTTCACCCTCTACCCTTTCCCCTCAAAGCTGGATGGGGTGCAGACCCTTCTCTCTGCAGAAGAAATTTCTGATGCCACCCAGGCGTCCTCAGCCAGCTTGTGGCACAAGTTGATGGAAGGACCCCAAGTTCTAAGTCAGAGGGAGGTTGAGTCAAGTTCTAGCACACCCTAGCTGTGTGACCTTGGGAAAGTCCCTAGCCTCCCCCAGTTGGTGCTTGCTCATCTGTAAAGTGGGAATCATAATAGATCCTATTGCTGAGGTTTGCTGTGAGTTTTCAGCGAGGTAGATGGTCCGTATCTCAGCACAGGGCCTGAAACACACAAGGGCTCCCTGAAGGTGAGCTGCTGGGATTTATTACTATTATTGTGATAATAGCAACAGCAGGCCTCTAACAAATGTCAGGACTCCTCCTCCCTGAACACGGAAGGTTTGAAGGGGGGTGTCAGGAAAGGGGGAGGAGTGGGATTGCTGGAGGGCTGCCTGGCCCCCCCCCCACACACCCCCGCCCTTTCGGCAGGCTCCTGGCCTCCAAGAGCCCTTCCTTTTCCACACCCGCAAGTCATCTTGATTTCCTCTGATATCCCAGAGCACCTCTCATGAGCTGACTCTCCACCTTGCTTTAGCTCATGTGATGTGTGTGCTTTCCTTGTCTCTCCCACTAAGCTGGGCGATTCATCCCCGATTCATTCATGGATCCCCTGTCCCAGCATCTGTCCCAGCATAGGTGCAAGGGCCTAGGAGGCTGCATGAATGGATGAACTTATCATTGTTAAATAAAGCATGTCCCAGCCCTAGGAAGCCACGTGATCCCTGCCCTTCTGTCCAGAGCACAGGGTTGCCAAGTGGGGGAGGGCAGAGCCTGACCAGGCCTGCTCAGCGCTGACTCTCTGGGGGCCCTGGGCAAGCCCAGTCTTTCCTGGTGCTCATATCCTCAACTAGGAAGCCAGGAACAGATACTCCGAGATCCTCCTTGCTCTAACCCCCAGGAGTCCACGCAGCCAAGGGCCCATCCCTTTGTTTTCTGTCCAAGCTATGTTCACAACCAGGATAACCCCTACCCCCAATCCCATAGGAATAGTCTTGGAGAACGTCCTTTAGGACAGAACTTTGTAAGTGATGCTGAAGGTCCCAATAAATTTCATGTTCAGGTGGTCCCCCCTCCTCTGTGTCAATTGTCCCAGAGGAACTTTGCTGTGGGCTGAGGCAGGATGAGCCCCACGGACACCCCTAAATTCCTCTTTGTCAGGACTGCCAGGAAAAGTCACTGCGTGGGGAGCCCCAGGGTCTTGAAGGACTGCTTTGTGCCAAGCTCTGTGCCAGATGTAAGGATTTGGGGCTAAAGGGCACAGCTTCTGCCTTCACTCCCAACGGAGAGGCCAGCATGTAGAGAAATGGTCAAGGCAGGGTGGAAAGTGAGGCACATGGGACCATGGGGTTTCAGAAAAGGGAAGGCTTCCTAGAACAGGGGCAGCCCTAGGCTATCCTGATGGGAGGGCAGACGTGATGAGGCAGAGGGAAGGGAAGGGGATTCCACGTAGAATAAAACCAGAGGGCTGTTGAGCAGGGGGTGGGGGGTTAGGGTCTGGCTTCAAGGTGGGGCATATGAAGGCGATGGAAAGGCAGGAGAAGCAGTGGGGCCAGTCCCGGAGGGCTTGGAAGCCAAGCTAAGGGGTGTGGGCGTTATCCTGGAGGTTCAGGGAGCCATGGAGGGGTTTAGGCCTGTACTGCCCTTTAGGAAGAATTGACTTGGCCGCAGCAAGAAGATGGGCTGGAGGGCGTGAGGCTGGAGTCAGGGAGGTCTAGGCGAGAAATGACACCAGACCGGGGGGAACAGTGAGAATATGGAGGGGAGGGGACGGTGGAGGAAATGCCACCCACCCTTGGGATTGAGAGGGTTAGTCCATGGATTAGATGGGGACACTGGGAGACGGTGGGGAGCTGGGAGACTGGGAGGCATTGTTGGCAGTCCAGAGGAGGCTTGGGCTT
The DNA here is from genome assembly GCF_965194805.1 of Balaenoptera borealis. NCBI lineage: Eukaryota > Metazoa > Chordata > Mammalia > Artiodactyla > Balaenopteridae > Balaenoptera > Balaenoptera borealis. The sequence continues at coordinate 79,376,231 of NC_138872.1, forward strand.
GGGAGGGAAGTTTCCAAACATCTGAGAGTGGTGTTTTGAGACATCCTAGTAGAGGTTCCCCAGGCAGCTGGAAGATGGGTCTGAAACTGGAAAGGAGCAGGATGAGAGAGGTTAGGGGGAGTGGGCCTGGCAGAAGGGCCAGTGAAAAGTGGTCAGGGAGGTAGGAGAACAGAGGGGGGGTTCCCGGGGCTTAGGGAGGAGGAGGGTGTCCTGCAGCCAAGGTCTCGGAGGACGGAACTGGGGAGGGCCAGAGCCTTGAGCTCAGGAGCTGGGCCAGCGGGGTGGGTGTGCGGGCAGATGCTGAGGTACCAGAGGTGACGATGCAGCTGGGAGGGCAGAGGTGGATGTGGTGAGTGACAGGTCTGCCAGAGTCTGGGAGGAAAGCAAAGGGGTGATGGGAAGAAATTTAGCTTGTTGGGAAGCAAAGGAAGGGGAAGGTTTGAGAGGTAAAGGAGAGCCTGGAATTTGTTTATAGGCCAAAAAGGAGCCTGGAGAGAGATCAGGGTTGAAGACAGGGATGGGAGTGGAGGAAGCAGAGAAAGGGCTCAGGCAGGTGGCCTGAAGTGGGCCAGCGGTGGTTCTCTGAGATGGAATTGGGCATCCTGAAGCAGGGGACCAGGGCTCTGGACCTCTAGCCCGCCAGCCTGACCAGGACCTTCTTGGGGCAATTAACTTTGTGTGGCCCAACAATCCCATTCAGCAAGCATTGCCTGCACACCTACTAGGCTCCCAAGGGGGCAGATGGGGTGTGGGAGGTTTGTTTTACAGGGTCGCATAGAAGAAGGAGATCTGGGAGAGCTAGAGCAGGCAGCAAGGCTTCCTGGAGGAGGTGGCACTTAATCAGAGCATGGAAGGCCAGGCAGGATTTCATAGTGTGGCACTTGAGTCCCAGTCCCCTTGGAGTGGGAGATGAGGGAGCTGGGCACCCCTGACCTGGCACCCTTCTCTCAGATGTGGAGCGGAGGAAAAGCCCCGTGTGTGGCTTCGTGACCCCCCTGCAGGGGCCTGAGGCTGATGAGCACCGGAAACCGGAGGTAGCTGAGACCACGGGACCAACCACCTGCCGCCTCACCAAGCCAGGCCCCTCCTGCCCATCACTCCTCATGCTGAGCGGGAGGGGCTGGCCCAGAGGGAGACTGGGTGAGGGGTGGGGTCAGTGCCACCCCTCGCACTGAGTCCCCTATCCGGCCCTCCTCAGGCCGTCGTCTTGGAGGGGAATTATTGGAAGCGGCGCATCGAGGTGGTGATGCGCGAGTACCATAAGTGGCGCATCTACTACAAGAAGCGGGTCAGTGGGGGGCCCTTTCCCCTGCGACCTCTGGCCACGGCCTCTGTTGCAAGAGCCCCGGAGGGCTTTCCCCCAACCCAACCCCGACCCTGTCCTCCATTAAGACCCAGGCCGACAGCGCCACCCAGTGGCCACAGGGCCTCCTCGCAACCTCCTTACCTCCCAGGGCCAAAGAGCTTCCGAGGGGAAGTGAGGGATCCGGTTGATCTGGGGGAGCTAGTGAGTACGGGAGGCCTTGGCGGGGAGCGATGGAGGAGCGGAAAGGGATCCAGTGTCCACCTTTGTGTGTTCCTGCAGCTCCGTAAGTCCAGCAGGGAAGGGGATCTCCTGGCCCCAAAGCAGGTGGGTGCTCCCTGGACCCAGAGAATGGACGCTTCCCTCTGGGTGGGCGAGGCAGTGGCGGTGGGGTGAGGGTGGGACGTGAGTGGAGTGGGTGTGGCCGCTGTCCTCTGGTTGATTAATTGAGCTTTTCTCCTCTTGGGAAGGGCAGCACTGGAGCGCAGTGGTGGGAAGACCCCAAGCCTTCTGGTTCACTAAGCAAGTGGTGGGGAAGCATGGGGGAACAGAGGGCTCTAAGAACTGGGGACCCAGGTAGGGAAAAGTGTAGGGGCAGGAAGGGACCCTCATCTCTTCAGCAGGCCATCCCTGCTGGGATGCCTCTCTCCTGGGAGGAGCTGTTGGAGGCCAGTGGGGTAACCCTAGCCTTTCAGGCAGCAGACTGAAAGGCCCTCTGCAGAGAGGCCCTCTGGATGGCTGACCACTTCATCCCCCAGGCAGGGGGCAGTGGGAGACCCCTGTGCCTCCAGACTGGGAAGGAGTCGGGCAGTGGAGCCCTCCCGGGGCTGCTGACAGCTCTGTCTCCTCAGGTGGAAGGGGGGTGGCAGCCACCGGAGCGATGGTGCGAGCAGCTTTTCACCAGCGTGGTGCCCGTCCTGCTGGCGGGCCCAGAGGAGGAGACCGGCGGGCGGCAGCTTCTGGATCTCGATTGCTTTCTGTCCGACATCTCCGACACACTCTTCACCATGACTCAGCCCGGCCCTACACCCCTGCAGCTGCCCCCCGAGGACGGTGAGGGGCTGCGCCAGGAAAGGGAGGCCTGAGGGGATCCAGGCAGCCAAGGGAGGATGGCCAGGCATGGGTGCCCCCACTCCGCCCTGCCCGATGCTGCTGACCCCACCACTGCCCCCTCCAGCCTATGTCGGCAACGCTGACATGATCCAGCCGGACCTGACGCCTCTGCAGCCCAGCCTGGATGACTTCATGGAGATCTCAGGTGGGGCAGGCCCCTCCCCCTGGGTGAGTGGATGGTCAGGGTCAGTGGGAGGAAAGCCCCAGTACGCTTGAGACCTCAGGCCAGTCCCAGGCCCTTCTGGGAGGGCGGATGATCTGGGTGATTTCTGAGGGATCTTCCTGGTCTCCCTTTGTCTGGCCTAGGGATGCAGGTGGTGTGGCCTCAGGTGAGAGCAAGCCAGACAGGGTACCTAGCAGGGGACAGGGGACCAGGAGCATTGAAGCTGCAGGCTCTGGGGAGTTCCCAGGAGAGCAGTAGATGCTGGGACTCTCTCAGGGGAGAGAGGGACTTTGATGGCTCTCCTTTGTTTGGGTCTATTTATTAGTATTTATATAATTCATTAAAAAAAACTATTTATTAAAGAACATTTCAAGCATACACACAGGTAGGGAGAGAGAGTAGTTCACTGACCCTCATGGAATCCTCACCAGTGTCAACATTTATCAACTCCTGGCCATTCTTATTTCACCTAGACCTCACCCAGTTCTCCCCTCCTATGTTATTTTTAAGAAAATCCCAGGAATCATATCTTATAAAGCATTCTTTAAAGTAATCCTTTGCCCTGGCTCCCTCTCCTGAACCCCAGGGCCACCAGTCGCTGGTTTCTCGTGTCCCGCCAGAGATACCATGTCTATATAGCACATGCGGACAAATGTCTCTTTTTTGTCTCTCTAGCAGCCTGTTTCCCGCATTGCTTTCTTCACTTAGCTGTAGACCTTGGAGACTGCTCCTGATAGGCACACACTTAGGGGACTCCGGAGCCGTGCTGGGGGTCAGACATGGAGGCTCAGCCTGTCTCAGCTGAGGCCTCGGGCGCAGAAAGGGGGTTCCTGGGATAAAGGCTTGGATTGGGTGACCCCTCCACTCCTTCCTGACTGGCAGGGTCCTGGGCCTGTCAGTTAAGAGGTGGAGGCCTATGGGGCGGGGACGAGGGAATGAGGAACCACCCCCATCCCTGCCTGGGTGGGGGCTGGGGGCTGCGGGGACAGCAGCGTTGATGGCAGTGCCCTGGGAGCAGACCAGCCTGGGAGGGCAGCAGCCCCGTCTGGGCACACAGACCCCTGCCGCAGGTAGGAGCCCAGCCGCTCCCCCCAAAACCCGGGCTCTGGGCAAAACCTGACCGACCGGGGCTGGGAAGCGACTTCTCTCAGCACAGGGTGGCTGCCAGAGTGGGGGCCAGAGAGGGCAACCTACGGTAGGGGGTGCGGGTCACACAGGGGAGGGGGCTAGTGTGGCCGCCTTAAGCGCCCCGTGAACTGGGAGGGCAGGGAGCACCAGGGCTGCCGCTTGGTCCCCAAGAGCTCCTCACTTGAGAGGAAACCTAGTGGGGGGGCCATAGCCCTCTGGAGGGAGGGGGCTTGGTGGAGGGGGCTCAGGGAGCAGGGAGAGGCTGGGTGAGGGCCACTCAGGGAAGCATGGGGCGGGAGAGGGGCTCAGCCAGGGGATGGCAGGTCAGTGGGGGGGACAGGTTGGGAGGGCTCCGTGGGTGGCTGGGACTAGGAAGTGCCTTCTGCCAACGTGGGGTGGGGACACGCCGTGGTAAGGGGACATGGTGACTCAGGCTGTGCTGGGCTTGCTGCTCTGTGGCCCTGAGCATCCTGGGGCTACGTGATGAGGCCCATGGTCCCTGGGGGCCTGGGGTGGAGGATAGGCGGCCACTCACCCTCTACCACCCAGTCCTTCTGTTGAAGGGAGGCAGGAGGACAGCAAGAAGATCCCTTCTGACCTTGTGGCCGAGAAAGACACACAGACACACACAGAGGTGGGCACAGGGCAGACATGTACACACTGAGCACCTCACACCAGGGCAGGTGCACACGGACTCAGACAGAGCTCCAGACAGCGGGACCGACACACAGGGAGGCAGACAGACTGGTGCTAGTGAGACTGACACATGCAGAGCCGGCCACCCAGCAACACACGGGCCCCCAGTCACATGAGATGCACAAATAAGACCCAGTCAGGCTCGAGGTTTGATGCAGGCTTATCCCACTCCTGAGTTTCCTTCAAGGGGGCCCCCGGGGGGAAAGGCCTGACCACCTGTCTTGGCCAGGGGGCTGGGGTCCATCCAAGGCCAGTGGGGTCGCGTCTGACCAGACCAGGAGGCCTTGGGAGCTGGTGCAGACAGGAGGCTGCTCAGGGTCAGAGAAAGGTGCCCGGAAGGGAGCGGGCGGGCGGGCGGCGCCCAGGCCCGGGATGTGGTTAGGCCGCAGGCAGCTGCTTCCCAAAACCAGAATAGCCTGGGGCTTACACAACCCGCACCTCAAACAATCTGGCTGCCCCACTCCCCGCCAGCTCTTCCAGGCCTTCCAGCACCCCCTCACTCCTGCTCCCTCTCTGAGCCCACCCTCTGACCCCTGTTCTGAGACCCCCCCTTAGCCCCTTCACCCACACTCCTGAGCTCTGTCCTTGTAGCCCTATCCATTGACCTTCCAACAAACCCAAATTGTCCCAGACCCACTGACCTTCTGACACCTCTCACCCCTAACTCACTCCGTGAACTCCTGACACCACGATGCCCTTCCCCATCCTAGACCTCCTCCCCTTGGACCCCACCCTTTCCCTCTCTGGTAGTCTCTAGTACCACCCCACCCCGCCATGTCCCCACCAGAGCTGGTAACAGGAGCAGACAAGGCCTGGGATTCCCAGGCCGGGGGTGGGGAAGGGGGGCCTCAGGAGCCAGTTTTGGGGCTCAGTGGGAGGGCTGCTTCCTGGGGTGTCCCACTGACATCCCCACACATCCCCCTGCTGTCTCCCACTCAGGCCCGTCCCACCAGAGCCTCTGCTGTGGCTTCCCCTAAGTGAGACAGAAACTCTCCCAGTTTCACAATCTTCTGTGGAAGGCCCCCCCCTCCCTCGCTGGCCCCCACCCCACTGCCAGCCCAGCCTGGGGACAGGGCCAGCCCGCTGCTTCCAGCCGCGGCCTTAGCCCTGACAGCTGCCACCTGTGTGTCTGAATTACAGATTTCTTCACCAACTACCGCCCCCCACAGACGCCTACAACTTCAAGCTTCCTGGATCCCCCCAGCTTCGGCCCCATGGCTGACCCTGTCCTCAGCAGTGGGATCCTGGGCTCGGAGGTGCCCTCTGCCTGCTCGGGCATGACCCACCTCTCGGGACATAACCGCCTGCAGGTGAGCTCACCCTGCCCAGCTCACCTGCCCACACCCCGGAGGTATTCAGGGTACTTCCTGAGTATGCTCAGTCCATCGAGAGAGACTGGAGGGGGAGAAAGACCCCATCTGTGCCCTCCAGGAGGGCACCGTTCAGCTGGGGAGGAAAGACCCTCGTGAAGCAGAACTGACAAGATGGTTGCGGGGGGGAGCCTGAGGACAGAGGAGCGTGGAGCTGGGCTGCTTGTGGAAGACTTCCTGGAAGAAGGGGGGAGTTCTGGGCCTTAGTGAATGACTTGGGTTTGGGCAGAAGAAGAGACCAGTAGAGGGGAGGAGAAGCAGGAACGGAAGCATGGAGGCCGAAGCTGAGCATGTGCATTTAGGAAGCAGTGACTCTATCATTTTGGTTCAGGAACTCCCAGGCCCACTTCAGATGTTGTCCCCACGATGCTAGGATAGTTAGTTACCTTTTCCCTCCGTTATCAGACTTCTCAGGCACTAGCATAGTTCATTGTTTAAGAGGTCTCTCTCCTTGACTAGACTGTGAGCTCCTTGCTGGAAGGGCTATGCTTTACTCACCACTGCATCTTCTCATACTTAGCACAGTTCAAGCACATTAACAGCACTGGGTAAATGGTTGCCCGATGATTGAGCAAGTGAGTGAACGGATGAGTGTGTGGATGGATGGGTGTGTTGGAGAATAGATCGCTGGGTTGTAGATGGGGGTAGATGCTTACATGGTTGGTATATATATAGGTAGGTGAGTGGTTGGTTGGATGGATGGGCTGGTGGATGAATTTGTAAATGAGTAAGTAGTTTGGTGGATCAGTAAATGGGCTGGTGGATGGATGTGTGGCTGGTGAATATACAGATGGTGGATAGAAGGACGGACTATGGATGGGTTGGTGGGTGAGTGAAGGAAGTATAGGTGGTTGGATGGATTGGTGAATGGGTTAATACCTGGTAGGCTGGTAGAAATATAGGTAGATGAGCTAGCTCATAGATGAGAGAATACATAGGTAGGTGAATGGATGGAGGATGGATGGATGGATATGGATGGATGGATGGATGGATGGATGGATGGATGGATGGATGGATGGATGGATGGATGGGTTGGTAAGTTATTTGGTGAATGAATGGGCAGGCAGGAAGATTGACGCTCTTTCTCATGCCTAATTTGTGCATAAATGGGTTCCCCTCTTTCCCCTCATTAGATTATAATTTTCCTGGGGTGTGTGTCTGAGGCCAGGGACCATTTCTCCCAACTCTCCCAGTGCCCAGTCCAGAGCTCAGCCAGGGCAAGAGGCTGCCTGGGAGGCCTCAAAAAGGCTAGCTCTCTCCCCTGCTCTCTGTCCCCCAACCAGGCTCGGAGCAGCTGCCCTGGCCCTCTGGACTCCAGTGCCTTCCTGAGCTCTGATCTCCTCCTTCCTGAAGACCCCAAGCCCAAGCTCCCACCCACTCCCGCACGCCCACCCCTCCTCCAATACCCCAGCCCTGCCGAGGGGCTCGGCCTGGGGCCCTGCGCCCCACCCCCTTTCCCTCCCGTGGCTCCGCTGCCTGCTGTGCTGCAGGAAGAGCCTCTCTTCTCTCCCAGATTCTCTTTCCCTCCTGTCCCTCCTGCCCCGGGAGTGTCCCCACCGTCTGCTCCCACGGCCTTCGCACCCACCGCCCCGCTGGGTCCAGGCCCTGCCCCCGCCCCCTTCCCCATAGACCTTCTACCCTCGGGGTATTCGGAGCCCCCGTTCGGGCCTCACTTCACCGTGCCCCAAGGCACGCGGCCCAGAGGCAAGCCCCCTACCCAGTCCCCCAGGGGGCGGAGGCCCAGCCCCCCCACCTTGGCCCCTGCCACTGCTGGGGGCAACAATCCCTGCCTCGCACAGCTGCTCACAGCAGGTGAGCTGGGAAGGGGACATGGAGACCAGATGCGGGAGCGGGGAGCCTGTGGGATTAGAGGGTGAAGGCTAAGGGGCAGGCTCAGCCGGAGGGCAGGGTGGCAAGGAATGAGGGACCTGGGCCCTGATCCCAAAAGCGGTGTGGGCTGTGAGGAGCGGAGGGACGGGGTCTTGGGAGATGATGGGATGGGGGCCCCAGCAGCCCTCACAGTTCTGTCTGTGCACAGCCAAGCCTGAGCAAGCCCTGGAACCAGCGCTTGTGTCCAGCGCCCTCCTCCGGTCCCCAGGGTCCCCGGTAAGATGACGGGCACTGGGAGGTGGCGGTGAACCCCGGGGCTTCACCCCGACTCTCTGCCCTTCTCCACCCCAGCAGGAGATAGTCCCCGAGTTCCCCTGCACCTTCTTTCCCCCGACCCCGGCCCCTACACCGCCCCGACCACCTCCGGGTCCAGCCACATTGGCCCCTCCCAGGCCCCTGATTGTCCCCAAAGCGGAGCGGCTCTCGCCCCCAGCACCCAGCGGTAAAAAGGGGTTGCAGGGATTGGGGAACTCTGCGGGAGGGAGGGAGGGGAAGGAAGAAGGGGGGACTACATCTGGGTCCAGGATGAGAGGGACAGGGCAATGGGACCCTCTCCCCTGTGTTGGTCTGTCTGTGGGTCTGTCTGTCTCTGACACAGGTGGTGAGCGGCGGCTGTCCGGGGAGCTCAACTCCCTGCCGGGCCCGGGGACTCTGAGCGTGTGCATCTCTTCCCCTCAACGCGTCCTAAGCCGGGGCCATCCGGACAACAAGGTGGCACCATTTCTCACCCTAAGGTCTGTTTGCTCCCCCCAGGCCCTCCCACGCCCCCTCCTAGGCTCACCCCACTTTCTGCCCCCTCAGACCGAAACCCGGCGCATCACACACATCTCTGCGGAGCAGAAGCGGCGCTTCAACATCAAGCTGGGGTTTGACACTCTGCACGGGTTGGTGAGCACGCTCAGCACCCAGCCCAACCTCAAGGTGAGCCTCCAGCCCAGGCTGGCACCCCCGAGCCGCAGGGCCCCACTGTGGAACACCCCAGGGCCCTCCACACACCCGGTTGCCTCCTCCCATCCCAGTGCCTCAGTGGGGCCCAGGGTGGGGGACCCCCAGTCCCTGAGCCCAGCCCTACGGTGCTGCTGTAGATGAGCAAAGCCACCACGCTGCAGAAGACGGCCGAGTACATCACCATGCTGCAGCAGGAGCGAGCCGCCAAGCAGGAGGAAGCCCAGCAGCTCCGGGACCAGATCGAGGAGCTCAATGCCGCCATCAAGTGGGTGGGGGGGACCTGCAGGCGCTGGGCCAGGGGGCCTGCGGCCTGACTCCCCGCCCTGACCTGCCCCGTGCCCCCAGCCTGTGCCAGCAGCAGCTGCCTGCTACGGGAGTGCCCATCACACACCAGCGGTTCGACCAAATGCGAGACATGTTCGATGACTATGTCCGGACCCGCACGCTGCATAACTGGAAGTTCTGGGTAGTATCCTCACTTGGCCAGTGGCGGGGTGAGCGCTGCAGCCGGACCAGGCTGGGCCCGATGCAGGCTCCGCTCCCCGGGCCAGGCAGGGTCTCAGAGCTGCTCCCAGAGGAAAGGGCTCCGATTCTACCCCCTCCTTCAAGGCCCCTGGCATCTTGGCCAGCAGCATTACCCAGTGGTGGGCTGGGAGCAGAGGGAAACTGAGGGGGAGCCCCCTGTCCCAGGGGCAGTTTGGGAGAACCTGTACTTGGAGTAACATGACCGGGGTGGGCCCGTGGGAAGACATAGAATCTCTCACTCCCTTACCTGGTCAAGCCCTTGACTGAGCCAGGGCAGGAAGCCCAGGGATGGGGGATAGTCCAGCCCAGAAGGAAGGTCCTGGAGGAGCTGGGGAAAGGGCCTGAGAGCCAGAGAGCTGGGAGGGCCTTAGTGTATGGGAGGGCGGCTACAGTAGGAGTCCTCAGGGTTCAAGGCTGGACAGTGGCCAGCTGTCAGGGCTACATGTGAAATGGGTGGGGGTACCAGCTGGATGACAGAACTGCTCCTTGACCCGGGTCCAGTTCAGCATCCTCATCCGGCCTCTGTTCGAGTCCTTCAATGGGATGGTGTCTACGGCAAGCCTGCAGAGCCTCCGCCAGACCTCACTGGCCTGGCTGGACCAGTACTGCTCCCTGCCTGCTCTCCGACCAAGTACGTGAGCCACCTGCCTGCTCAGCAGAGTGTCCAAGCCTCAGGGCAGGGGGTTCCACCCTACTCAGACCCCAGGTCCAGCCTGTCTTCACTGTAGCCTAGGGTTTTGTCCATCCCCACCATGCCCCCAGATGGGCCACCAGGACACCTGCAGACAGAGATCCTAGGAGGGGCTGACTGACAGTCTTGCTAACTAGTACCTCCCCCGATCCCTTTGTCTTCAGCATCCAAGGGTAGGGCCCTGACCCCAGAAAGTGTCTCTCCCTCTCTCTCTCTCTTTTCCCAGCTGTTCTGAACTCCCTACGCCAGCTGAGTACATCTACCAGTATCCTGACGGACCCGGACTGTATACCCGAGCAAGCCACACGGGCAGTCACAGAGGGCACCCTTGGCAAATCTTTATAGTGCTGGCCGGACCATGCTGCTCACTCAGCTGCCCTGGGGCTGCTCTCCCTGGGCACGCCCCTCCTGCTCTGGGTCCGGCTGTCAAGCAGGGTTTCTTCTGATCTCCTGGGAGCCAGGAAGAACTGAGTTCCAGTCCCTGCTCTACTATAGCGACAACGCTGTGACCTGGGGAGCTCATCCTCCCTCTTTGGACCTCCATTTTCCAGTCTGCAAAATGGGGACGGGGAAGCTTCAAGTAGAAGAGGATCCCAAGGCCTTAGCAGCTGTGGCGCTTGGGGGCCTAAGCTGGCAACTCAGGGAGTTTGAAAGAGGGAAGGGGACGATGCTTCCTTGTCACTCCCACCTGGTCCCCCCACAGGTCAGGCACAGGCCTCTGTTTCTAAGCCGGGAAGGAGAAAAGGAGGTTCCTTCTCTCTGCTCCTCCACTGGTAGCCTGGAGGGGCTGCAGGATGGTATCCCTGCGTGAGGCCAGGAAGGTCTGATCCCAGGAGGGAGCAGGGCAGGGGGTGGCCAAGCCAGGGGAGGCACCTGGTATGTGTGTGGATGAGTGTGTGTGGATTTTGTAAAGAATTCTTGACCAATAAAAACAGAAACTGTCAGGGACTGTGAGAGTTTCTCGCTCTGGGATGGAAAGAGAACGGTTTGCAGTGGGAGGTGGCCTTATAGAGGGCCTCGCTGGCCAAGAAGGGACCTTGGCTTGTCCTCTGAGCTGGAAGCTCCTGGAGGGTTTTGAGTGGAGGTGAAAGAAGATCAGACAGAGCTTCTTAACAGGATCCCTCTGGGGGCTGAGTTGTGAATAGGCCACAGGGAGTCAAGGGAGAGATGACAGACACTCAGCCTGGAAATCCTCTATGGCCAGGGGGTTAGGTTCAGAGAGGCTCACCACCTTCCATGTTGGAGGAGGGCAGAGCCGGCACCCCAGAGTGGAAGTGGCAGGGCCTTCCATCCGAACCATCCAGAAGGAGAACGTTGCCTTAGGGGGTAGTGACGGCCTCACTGTGTGAGATGTGCAAGCAGAGGATGGGTGACCACCAGGTCGGGATGTCTTAGAAGGAACTGATACTGCAGATGGGAAGTTGGGGTAAATGGCCCCAATACTTCGTCGATCCTTTTATTGATCCTTTTTTTAATTTTCTTTTTTGGCTGCACTGCTCAGCTTGTGGGATCTTAGTTCCCCGACCAGGAATTGAACCCGTGCCCCCTGCAGTGAAACTGCCAAGTCCTAACCACTGGACCACTGGAGAATTCCCTTTCATTGATTCATTTAACAAATATTTCCTGAGGGCCTACCACGGACCAAGCTGTGGTCTTGGCCCTGGGAAATCTGTTCACTGCTGCACCCCTCTCGTCGTGGAGCTTACATTCAGGCCTGGCGAGTCTGAGCCCTCTCACGTGCTTGGAAACCTCTGGAGACGTTTGTGGAGACATTTGCAGGCTAGAAACAGGAGCCGGTCTTCTGGGGTCTTTGACTTTCCCTCAGTCATGTAGAACAATAATAACGATAACATGAGTAACTGCACCGTCGTCTAGTGTTTACCATGTGCCAAGCACGATTCTAGGCACTTTGTGTATATTCACCCACTTAATCCTCTCCACACCTACCTCTATAGGCCTGCGGTGAGGATTGAAGAGTAAATATACATAAAGCACTTACTACAGTGCCTGGCATATAACGCAATGGAAGAGTTATCGTAACGATTACTATTGTCCCCACTTTACAGATGAAAAATTGAGACATAGAGAGGTTAACTAGCCCAAGTTTGCACAGTTTTTGAGGTACCCACCCAGACTGTCTTACTTCAGAGTTACTGCTTTTAGCCACTTTTTACTGTGCAGGTGACAGATGTACCCAGCCTTTAGGTGGTATTTGCTGCTGCAGACAAAGGCTTGAAGAGGTTCTCTGAAAGGTAAATTCCTGGCAGTTTGTGTTCTGCTGTTTTCACCCACTCATCCTGCCAGGAAGATCCCCATAAGACATCCCCTTGACCCTGTGTCCCCCTCTAGAGGCCACCTTTTCTTAAGAGAGTCGTCTACACCTGCCTTCTCTCCTTCCCCTCCCGTCTGCCCCCAGACCCCTGCCTTTGGGCTCCTCCTCCCTCCCCCGCTTCCACCCCAGCCTCACCCCTGCACAGACCCTGCTCTCTCCAAGGTCACTTGGCTCCCTTATTGCCAAATCCAACAACCACTTCGCAGTGCTCCTGGGCATTCAGACCTCCTTCTTGAATCACTCTTTCCCTGCAGATCCAGAATTCTCACCAGGCTCTCCTCCTCCCTGGCAGTGCCTCCCCAGTCCCTGCTGTGGGAGCCTCTTCTCCCACCCATCCCTTCCTCGGCCCACTGCCCTTCTCACTCTATGGCAAGCCCTGGACACTGCCATCCCCTTCAGCCTCTCTGCTGAGGTCTCCCTATTCTGTATCTGCGCTGCCCTCTCCCCAGAGGGACACAACCACGTATCTGACTGCCACCCTGACCTCCCCCTCTGAATGTTCCACAGCTCCCTTAACCTTGAAGGAGCCAAAATAGAACTCATCATTTCCAAGACTATAGCTCACATTCTTCCCCCTCCAACCGGAACCTTTCCATGCTCCCCATGCCCAGGAAGGGTACCACCATCCAGACACTTGTGCCAACAGGAAACAGTCATCTTTGGCTCTTGCCTATACCCCACTGCCCTGTGGTGTGTTACCGAGGCCTGGCCAGTTTGTTGCAGGAAAATGGGGCAGGAGAGAATGGTCATGTCCCAGGTCTCAGGTGAGTCCCTGGGATGGGTCACCAAGTGAGGGTCCTTGGCTTCACCCAGGAAAGAATTCAAGAGCGAGCCATAGTAAAGTGAAAACAGGTTTATTGAGAGAGGTACACATTCCATAGGCAGAATGTAGTCTGTCTCAGAAGGCAAGAGCAGCCCCAGGGCATGGGGTCGTCTCAGAAAATGAGAGCACCCCGAAATATGGGTGGTTAGTTTTATGGGCTGGGTAACTTTATAGGCTAACGAGTGGGAGGTTTATTCCAACTATTTTGGGAAAGGGGCAGAGATTTCCAGGAATTGGACCACTGCCCACTTTTTGGCCTTTTATGGTTGGCCTTGGAACTGTCATGGTGCCTGTGAGTGTGTCATTTAGTATATGCTAACGTGTTACAATGAGCATATAGTGAGGCTCAAGGTCTACTGGAAGTTAAATCTTCCGCCATCTTGGGTCTAGTTGGTTCTAAGCAGTTTTTGTTGTATCCTCAATGGCTATGTCATCCTTTTAATGGTTGTGCCCTGCTCCCTTCCCTCTTGTCTCAAGTTGACTTCATAAGCATCCATACACATGGCCACCGCCCTGGTCTGACAGAATATCACTTTTTTTGGTTTTGTTTTTCTGTTTGTTTTTTGTTTTTGTTTTTTTGTTTGTTTTTTTGGTTGCATTGGGTCTTCATTGCTGCGCGCGGGCTTTCTCTAGTTGCGGTGAACGGGGGCTACTCTTGTTGCCGTGTGCAGGCTTCTCATTCTGGTGGCTTCTCTTGTTGCGGAGCACAGGCTCTAGGTGCGCGGGCTTCAGTAGTTGCAGCATGCAGGCTCAGTAGTTGTAGCACATGGGCTTAGTTGCTCTGCAGCATGTGGGATCTTCCCAGACTAGGGCTCGAACCCGTGTCCCCTACATTGGCAGGTGGATTCTTAACCACCATGCCACCAGGGAAGTCCAGAATATCACTTTTACGTAGACTCTTACATTAGCCTCTCGTATCCCTTACAGCTACAACTCAAACTTAAAAGTACATTTGAATAAGTTGGGCCTTTTAAAAATCTTCTTGAGCAGGTCTAGTCTAGGCCAATTAAATCAGAATCCCTGTCTGTGGGAATTAGACATAAGCATTTTTAAAGGTGATTCCAATATGCATTCAAGGTTAAGAACCACTGTAATGGAGGCTTTGAGCTGCAAATAACCTACATCTGGGGCTCAAGTTAGTTTAAAGCATTGGTTCTTACACTTTAGCGTACATCAGAATCACTTAGCAAGCTTGTTAAAATACAGATTGCCAGCCCTCCACCTCCAGAATGTCCGACTCAGCAGATATGGGATGAAGTCTAAGAATTTGCATTTCTAATGATGCTGGTCCAGGGCCCACACTTTGAGAACCACTGCTTAAACAATGAGGAAATGTATCGTTTTACCTAACACAGAGGCCAGAGGTAGAGAGGCTCCAATCAATGCAAGGTGAATCTTCAATTGCAAATTGAAGTTGTGCTTCCATTGCTTCTCTGGCTCTTGCTTGCCTCTGATGAGGCCAGGTTTCTAGCAGATGGTCAAGGTGCTTTGCGACTGAGCCCTGCTATCCCTCCAGCCACACCTTTGCTCATGCTTTCCTTTCCCTCCTAGAATTCCCTTTTACCCTCTGTCTCCCCTGTCTAAATGCCCACCCCTGAAGGTACAGCTGAATCTCACTGCCCCTCAAAATCCATCGGCAGATCTCCCTCCCTGACCTGCCCAGTTTTCCCCTCTTCTGTCATTACTAACGTCCTTCTGAGTGTTAGCCTTGGATTCCAGCTGGGCTGTAGGAACTTGAGGGTAAGAGCAAGGCCCTTACCACAGCCCAGTGGCAAGGTGGGAAGGATAAGGATCTTGGAGTGTAGCAGACCCCAGTTTGACTCTGGGTTCTATCCCTGGCTTCCTTGTTGACCTTGGGTAAGTTACTTGACCTGAGCCTAGTTGTGTGTTTTGTTTTTTGGTTTGGTTAAAGTTATTTCATGGCCTCACTTGTCTTAAAGACCACTATAAAGATCAACTGAACTTACAATGTAAAAGAATCTGGTAGTCTCTACTGAGCCGTAGCCCTACTCTTGCTTGTCCCCCACATCGATAGACTGGAGTCACAGACCTGCATGTGTTCCCAGGTTCACTCTTTATCTGTGTCACCTCTGGAAAATCACTTAATGAGCATCTCCTAGAGCATCAGTCCCCTAATCTGTGGGGTGGGAATGTGAGAAGATTAAATGAAATGCAAAGCTCCTGGATCAATAAATGTCACCTGCAAAATGCTTGGTGAATGAAATTCTGAAACGTACCGCTTTGTCTCTAGGAGAAAGTGGTTCATGGCTGGGCCTTCGGTTCTAAATAGCAAATTAAGGAGGAAAAGCCCCGGAATGCTCTGGACACCCCCTCCTAGCCCTCTCCACTCCACTGCCCACAGCTGAGTCAATGCCAGTCTCCCCTTCTCCCCTCACCAAGGACAAAAGGGAAGGAAATGAGGCCACTTCACTTGCTCTCTGACTGGATCTGTTTCCTCACCCGAGGTTGTGGATGAGTCTGTCTGTCATCTAGTCTCTGCAGCAGCCTCTGTCCTCATAGGATCCTTCCAGAGGCCAGAGGACCTGCACCGTCAGGAAGGGCTCCCTGGTGGCCATGGAAACGTTTGAATCTGGCATCCCTGACCCTGGCATTTCGACTCGCTCTGGGTTGTGGGCCTGGGAGGCCCATGGAGCATGCTTGTTCTGGGACTATTCCCTCTCCAGCTAGTCTGCTCCAAATTCTATCACTAGTCTTTCAGAATATCTCTTTTTTTGGTGAATAAACTCTGTAGATTGTATTAATGCCAATTTCCTGGTTTTGATATTGCACTATAGTTATGCAAGATGTTACCATTGGGGGAACCTGCGTAAAGGATACATGGAACCTTCCTCTTCATTTTTTTTCCCAACTACCTGTGAATCTATAATTATTTCAAAATTAAAAGTGTCTTGTTAAAAATCACCTTTTCAACTTCCTTTCTATCCCCAGGCCACCCCGAGTCCAGGCTCTTATCACCTCCCTCTTGAACTCTTGCAACCCCCTCTTGGTTTTCCTTCTGTCTTTGGTCTTGGCACACACTAGTCCATCCGAAGAATCTCCAAGACCCCGATTCTGAGCTATCTCACCCTGAAGTAACCACCAGAATCTACTCTCTGTTTGCTGGATTGAGATGGCACTCAAGACCCTCCAGACTTTTCCCATCTTACCTGCTACTTTTTTTTTTTTTTGGCCCATGCCGCAAGGCTTGCGGACTCTTAGTTCTCCGACCAGGGATCGAACCTGTGCCCCCTGCAATGGAAGCGTGGAGTCCTAACCACTGGACTGCCAGGGAATTCCCTTACCTGCTACTTTTTATTTTGCTCATGCCCTGCCTCCACACAGCATCCTCCTGCTCAGGAGGACGAGGCTGTCCCACCCCCTAATTCCAGAAATACCCTTTCCCTTCTCCATTAACAGTGAAAGCCCATCTGAATTTCCCCTGATACTAAGACTTGCCCACCAGTTGAATGGGAGTAATAATTGGTCCCATGGCTCCTTGAAAGGATCCAATGTGAAGACAACTGGAATAACGCCTTTAATAACGATTATCAGTAAATTCTTCAAGGGGAGGCCTGAGCAGAGACTGCATTACCTGCCCCCTACCCTCTGCGGCCACACAGCCTCAATGGCCAGACCCCCCCTTAAATAGCCAGGCCGCGTCCTTCCGGTTGCCCGACGGTCAGGCCCCGCCCCTCGGGACGCGCCAACAAACAGGCCCCGCCCCCGGAGACGGGCCAAAGACCAGGCCGCGCCCCTCGGGACGCACTAACGGCCAGGCCCCGCCCCGCGTGCGTGCACCGCCCCGCGGAGACGTGCAGGCCCTCGCGAGGCCAGAGGCTGAGGTGGCAGTGACTCTGCCGACATGGAGCTGCTGCAGATGCCGGAGCTGATGGGGCTGTCGCTGTTGCTCGGGCTGCTGGCCCTGATGGCGACGGCGGCGGTAGCGCGGGGGTGGCTGCGCGCGGAGCAGGAGACGTGCGGCCGGTCCGCAGGTTAGTGGGGCGGGGGCGCGTGGGGGCGACCCGCCGGACCTGTCGCTCCCGGCCTCCCCGGGGCCCGACCGGCCGTTAGGGCCTGCGGGGGTGCCAGAGATCCCCCACCTCCCTCCGGCCTCAGTTTCTCCTCTTGGGACATCAGTTTCACTTCGGGACGACCTGTTAGAACGTAGGCCCCGCGCTGCCCAGCTCTCCGTGGCCGAGGCTAAGCCGCCTTCCCTCGGAGCGTGAGCTTCTCCCCGGGGCTGCTACGGGGGCGCCAGGAAACCCTCCAGCGCGCTCCTTGTCCGTTATTTTCTGAAAACGGGGAGGAGGGGATGGACATTCATTTGTGAACGCTCTGGTTCCCCGACGTGCAGCATTTATTGAGTACCTGCTACCTCCTGTAGGCTTTGGGGTCTTTTCCTTTAGGGAGTCCAATGTCGGGTAAAAAAGAACAGATGAAAATGTAAGTGAAAAATATAGTGTAGTACGTTTCATAGGAAGGTCAGTACTAGACACAGGAAACCCAAGGGTGGGAGTGGTCAGCCCTGCTTTTGTCGGTGGGCCGGGGGGTGTCAAGTAGGGAACACTTGACACGGGGTCTTGAAGGATAGACGTGTAAGAGTTTGCCAGGAGGCCAAGAGAGGGCGAATATTCCTGGCAATGGCAACATGCGTGAAGCCAAGGAGTCCTGGAACAGCATTTGGTTTGACTGTAGTGTGAGGGGAGAGGGAGGGCTTGTTAGCCAAGGCTGGAGAGGCAAGCAGAGGGCAGGCAGATTTGTCTTTGTATGTGGCCTCAGGAGTTTTCTTCCTGTAGGAATTGAGGAGCATCTGTAGCGATCTAACACATGCCAGCTTTGCTCCTGGCCTGATTTTCAATTAAATTAGCTATTTGATACAAAAATGACTGGCACCATTTCCAGCACACGGGATGTACTCAACTCACGTCAACTACCTCTCACCTCTGGGTTCTCCCTGGGATTCCTTTGAGCCTTTTAATGCTTGTGTTGGGTACTGTGCTTGTCATTTTGTATATATTATCTCACCCAATTCTCAACTTCTCTTTCAGAAAACCAAGGCCCAGGGCAGTTACCTGAGATCAGGGTCACTAGATTCCAGTGTGCACATTATCCCCCACTTAGAGATGTCTGGCCAAGAATCTGCATTCCACTGGCCATTCTGTGTACCCGCTGAGCTGTGCCTGCCCAGAGAGGGCACCTTTTCTGATGTGCAACGAGGTGCTATATGGTTATGTGATATACACTAACAGCAAGCAGCCTTCTCAGGATCACTCAGTGGTAGAGATGCAATCCAAACCCAGGTCTGATTCCAAAGCCTCTGTTTTTTTCCCATATCCCTCTCTTCTTGAGGACAAGGGCCATATCTGGTCATCTCTTGTGCTTCCATTCAGTGCCAATCGTAGGTGGTCAGTAAGTGCTTATTGAGTGAGTGAATGGACGAATGACATGGGCCTTCCTTATAGGCCAAAGAGCAAATGGATTTCCACCTGACAAGTCCTTGAGATCCAAGAAGCAGAAACAACATCAGCGGATTCACAAGGAAAAGCCTCAGCAACACAACTTCACCCACCGCCTCCTGGCTGCAACACTGAAGGTACATGGTGCCCACGCACAGGACATGTATACAAAGACTCACACCCCCGTAGACTTTTCCTCTGTAGTGTTCTGTGCATGTTACAGACCCCTCTGCCTCTGACCAAAATCAGTGGGGATGCCCCATCCTATCCCTTCTCATCACATCCCATCAGCAGCTTGCTGTTAATCTAAGCAACAGGGCCCCAGAATCGTGGCTGCATGGGTTTTCGCATTTGCCCAAGGGGTTCCTGTTCATACTTGCTGCAACTCTTCCCCTAGAGCCACAGTGGGAACATATCTTGCATGGACTTTAGCAGCAATGGCAAGTACCTGGCCACCTGTGCAGATGACCGTACCGTCCGCATCTGGAGCACCAAGGACTTCCTGCAGCGGGAGCACCGCAGCATGAGAGCAAATGTGGAGCTGGACCATGCCATCCTGGTGCGCTTCAGCCCTGACTGCAGGTGGGACAGGATGGAGCCCCAGGTTTGCCTGCAGAAGCCCTGACCCAGGCTTATGTTCTTCCCATACCTTGTTTGGGGTAGTGAGGGGGGACCCAGGGTCTCCCTTGAGGTGGCAGAAAGGGAACATCCAGACAGCTTGAACACTGCCTGGGGCTCCTTGGAGGGCTATGGAGCTACATAGCAAGGAAGCAGAGAGAGGAAGATCTGTTCCTCCTTGGGAAGTACCAAAGCCTGACTTCCAGAGTAGTCTTGGAAGCTCTAATGGTTTTCTAAACCCTAGAGAGAAGCTAAAGGAGCCAGAGCTATGAGAGGCTTACCTTGTAAGGAGTTTTAAGAGATTTTGAATGAAGGGTTTAAGTTGTGAGGCTGGACTATAAGTCCTGAAGGGAGATCTTGATTTTCCTCAGAGCCTGCCTAGCATAGGACCTGGCACACACAGGTCTCCATGCCCAAAGGAGTGAGAGACTTGTCTGCTCCCTGTCTCTAGAGCATTCATCGTCTGGCTGGCTAACGGAGATACCCTCCGTGTCTTCAAGATGACCAAGCGAGAGGATGGGGGCTATACTTTCACGGCCACCCCAGAGGACTTTCCTAAAAAGCACAAGGCAGCCATCGTCAATATTGGCATTGCTGACACAGGTGAGGCATTCAGAGGATGGAGCTTGCCCAAGGCAAGAGGGAATGGACCCAGTTTTACTTACTGAGTGAGCGAATGCAGCCCGAGAGTTATGCTTAGCCCCGGTGTGACAAAAAGGGCCCTGGCTCTGGGCTCCCCTGGAGTCCTGGGAGCCACAGCAAGTCCCCTGGGGTAGACAGGTAGTAGCCACAGTCTTCAGCCAAATCCTTATCTGTGGTGACCCTTGGCTTGGGAGGGAAGCGCGGATACATTACACCGGGCAGCGGACGTCTTCATAAGTCAGTCGATCGGGTCATGGACCTCAGCTCATGGCACTCCTCTCGCCCTTCAGGGAAGTTCATCATGACTGCTTCCAGTGACACAACTATCCTCATCTGGAATCTGAAAGGTCAGGTGCTGTCTACCATCAACACCAACCAGATGCACAATACATCTGCTGCTATATCCCCTTGTAGCAGGTGAGGAAGGAGGGACTTTGGCCTCGGGCATGGGCAGAGGTTGGGGCTGGGGGGCCGGGGACAGAGCAGAGAGCCAGCTTCAGAGAGCAGAAGGGGCAGGCAGTGTGGAATCAGGACACCTGGATTCAAGTCCTTAGTCTCTATTTCTTCATCTATAGTTTTTAAGAGGTTGGGGTCGGGGTACTATGTATCTTACAGCCTGGCTGTGAGGATGGACTGAGGTCATGTATAAAAGCAGTTTTCAAAGGTAGTGTTTTAGGTACAAGATTAATTAACTTTCTCAGGAAAAAGTTTTGGCGGATTTGCAGAAAAAGATGCCCTTAAAATTAAGTTTTAATGCAACCTGGCTTGTGTGGCAGGTTTGTGGCCTCATGTGGCTTCACCCCAGATGTAAAAGTTTGGGAAGTCTGCTTTGGGAAAAAAGGGGACTTCCAGGAGGTTGTGCGAGCCTTTGAACTGAAGGGCCACTCTGCAGCCATCCACTGCTTCGCTTTCTCCAATGACTCCCGGAGGTGAGTGACTCCTCTCTGATTTCTTACCCATGACTTGCAGCCCCTCTTGGTGCCCAGGATCCTTCTGCCGTTCTCTGCAGCGGCTCTGAAGTGGGGCGGGTGCCTGGCCCGCAGCAGGAAGTAGACGTAACAGTGGAATTGGCTTCCTAGCTGGCGTCCCTAGCGCTGTCCCAGTGCCCTCCCCTCCAGGGTGTGTTGGGACTAGAGCCGTGACTTTCCCTGCTGCAGGATGGCCTCTGTCTCCAAGGATGGTACGTGGAAACTGTGGGACACAGATGTGGAATACAAGAAGCAGCAGGACCCCTACTTGCTGAGGACGGGCCGTTTTGAAGAAGCGAGCGCCGTGCCGTGCCGCCTGGCACTCTCCCCGGACGCCCAGGTTTTGGCTTTGGCCAGTGGCAGCAGTATTCATCTCTATAATACCCGGCGGGGTGAGAAGGAGGAGTGCTTCGAGCAGGTCCATGGGGAGTGTATCAGTGACTTGTCCTTTGACGTCACTGGCCGGCTTCTGGCCTCCTGTGGGGACCGGGCAGTGCGGCTCTTCCACAACACCCCTGGCTACCGGGCAGTGGTGGAAGAAATGCAGGGCCTCCTGAAGCGGGCCTCCAACGAGAGCACCCGCCAGAGGCTACAGCAGCAGCTGACGCAGGCCCAGGAGGCCCTGAAGAGCCTGGGTGCCTTGAGGAAATGACTCTGGGAGGGCACAGCAGGAAGGATCTGGCCTTCTGCCTTCGCTGCCGCGGCTTTTCCCAGGTACTCCCCAGCTGGAAGCCTTTTGAGAGGGGTGTGCTGATTTTCTTAATAGTGACTCTTCTCTCCTCTTTCCCACTGAAACTATTCTTGCCTACTTAGATCTCTCTCTCTTCTTGCTGGTGTGACTCCGGCCTTACTTGACCTCCCAGGCCAACGACCAAGGTGCTTTTCTTTTTCCTGGGCCCAAGGGGTGGAATCTGTCTTCACCGGGCATGAGGAGAGTGGTAATTAGAAGAGAAAGAGAGAACATGGTCTTTGACCTTGTGGCAACACACCCTGCTATCCAAAGAAGCGTGTAATTGTGCGACTTCCCTGACGGTCCAGTGGTTAAGACTCTGCGCTCCCAATGCAGGGGGCCTGGGTTTGATCCCTGGTCGGGGAACTAAGAAAAAACAAAAAAAAAAGACAAAGAAGCTTGTAATTGTGGAGGCAAAACCTAGGGAACACCTGAGTACTAACCAGCAGTCTTGAAGGGATAGGAGATTGGGATATCTTCCAATTCCATAACTGTGGTATGGCTCAGGGAAAGGCTGATCTTAACCCAGCAAAGCGCCTAACTTCATCAAAAAGTGATTAAGGGATTTCATTCTGTGCCTCAGTTTTCTTATTTGTGAAATGGAGAATAATTATCTCTTGACCTCGTTACAAAGATGTTGTGAGAGTATGAGGGTATGAAGTCCCTAGATTTGGAAGCAAAGTAGAAAAGAGTCATAACATATGTTACCTGTTGTCCCATAGCAGTTATTAACTACTGGGTTAAAACAGGGCAGTTTGAAACTCAATTAGAAAGAAACATATCCCTTGGGAAGGCCAAGTTTCTGGGACTTGATCGTACATTTCATATCTGGTTCTGCTTTAAGTTGTTTGGGAGAATCACAGAATCCCGAGATAGGGCTCTTCTCTTCCAGGAGGTTATATCCTGTTTGAGGAGAACTTCTTTTCAGTTCACCAAACATTTGAGTGCCTACTCTGTGCCTAGCGCGCAGTACTGGACCCTGGAGATAAGTATGAATAAGACATCGTTTCTGCCATCAAAGATGGCTGGTGGGAGAGAGGTTCACATGTCTATGAAGTGCTTTTGTTAGTTTATTCATAGCTGGAGAAGGCTGTTGTAAAAGTTAAAGCGAGAGAGAGGATTGAATCAGGACAGAGGCAATGAATATGGAGTTGAAGGGTAGATTTGATAGATTAGGTATTTAGAAGTTCAAATTTTGGGACTTTGAGGACTGCTTGGATGTGAGATGGAAATGAGGAATCTTAGGAAGACTTGAGCCTAGGGAAAATTTACTCAATTCTTCCTCCCTCTCCCTAAAACTGGGACCTCCGCTAGTCACCCCCAGCTCAGAGAGATATTTGAACAAGTCACAACCTTGGAGTTATCCTTAGTTACTCCCTTTTCATACTCTCTCCGCCCTACTGCACTACTGCCGTCCACTCCACCAGAAAATTCTTTTGGTTACATTCCAGTTTATATCCTGAATCTGCTACCTCTCTCCATCTTTTCTGTTACCATCCTGGTCCTAGCCACTGTCACCTACTGGACTGCTATAACATAGCTTCCTCATTGGCCTCCGTACTTCTTCTCTTGCCTCGTTAAGTCACTTTTCTATGTAGCAGGGTGATCTTTTAAACATGTAAACCAAATCACATTGTTCCCAAGTTAAAACCCTGAAAAGACTCTCCATCACAGTTGGAATAAAATCCAAAATTCTCACCATGGCCTACAAGGTCCTATGTAATCTGGCTTCTTCTTTCCTCCGTGACCTTGTTTCCACTTTCCCAGCCACCCCAGCCTTGCTGTTCCTCCACCAAGCCAAGTTATTTCCAGCCTCAAGGGCGACTTGTGCCTGTGCTTTTCCCTCTGCTTAGAAGCATTTTTTTTTCTTCTGTTGGCAGTCTTGTCATGCTTGTCATAATTCAGTTCTCAGTTTCGATTATACTTCAGAGAAACCCTCCCTGGCCACCCAATCTGAAGTAGCCCTTTCTACCAATCATATCACATCCATCACATTAGCTTATTTTATTTTATTTTGCATTACTTAATGCTATCTGAAATTACCTTGTTTGGATATTTGTTGGCTTCAGGGGTTTTCAGTTTAAATGCTTATGGATGTCAAATGGGTAATATAAGTGGGTGATTTGGGCCACAGTCTTCTGGGTGTAAGACAGTAGGAAATGGTGGGAACTGAAGTGATCTCTACGGGGCATGTGTCCTGGGTAAGGGGCAGGCGTGGCTGCAACTTAATAGTCAGGATTCCAGCAGAAGTTGCCTGTTTCAGAGAAGCTAGAAGTTGGCAATTTCTTATAAACAGAAAAACTCAGGCACTGTAGGGACCAAACAGAATGCTCCTGTGGGCAGGATGCGGCCCAGCAGTCTCACTGGCAGCTTCTGGATTGTTCAGTAACCCACTGGAATGTGACAAGAGTCCTTGTCTGTCTGATTTGCTCTGTATCCCACACACAGTACCTGGGATAGAGTAAGCACTCAATAAATGTTGAACTCAAACCAGGGCAGTTGACAGAAATTTCAGTACCCTCTGTGTATTGTGGTTTTATGTTCCTAAGAATAGACTTCTGACTGATAATACTATGCACCTGGGTCCTGGTGAATACTTGCTTTCTGATTGTCTGAAGAATGAGACTAAAACACTTTGCACATCTGCTTGGCTCTGGCTTTACTCTCGTATATCCAGGAGAGGAAGTGACCACAGAATGTTGAGTTACGGAAGTCAGAAGTCTTCAGTTCCAATTTCAGCTGGGGCACTTACTGACTTGAGACCTTGAACAGACAGATCACTTGACCTCTCTGAGTTTGTTTCCTCATCTGTAAAATGGGAATAAATCCTGTCCTTCGTGCTTTGCAGGGCTATGAATTTCTAATAAGATGAATGAAAGCACTACAAAAAAGTCATTACAGAGACTTCCTGAGGACAGAAAGCTCCTCTCACTAAAGATGAGGCTGCTTGTCTTGTAAGCGTGGAGAAGCTACCTGGATATTCATGTAGCCTAGAGGCCACCGTGGTTTTTTTGGTAAAAAATCCTTGTGTGTGAAGGCAGTGTTAATACTTTAATATTACTATTTCAGTGTCTGTGGGTTTGAAATTTTTCAAAATAAAAATTTGGGGAAATATTTTTAAATGGTGGTATATAGATTACTTTTATCAGTCATCAAAAATAGAAAAAAATATTTAAACCACAAAAGTGCACATCTAAAGGCCTGTTGATAGTCTTCATCAATTTCAATTAAGGTAATGAGAATACTCTTATTTAAAAGATGTTCTGGGAGATTCCCTGGCTGTTCAGTGGTTAGGACTCCGTGCTTCCACTGCAAGGGGCACGGGTTCGATCCCTGGTCAGGGAGCTAGATCCCGCATGCATGCTGCAACTAAGAGTTCGTATGCCACAGCTAAGGAGCCCACCTGCCGCAACTAAGACCTGGTACAACCAAATAAATATTTTTAAAAAAATGATTATAGGTTATATCAGAGACCCAGCATTGCCCCAAATTGGCCACATATCTAGAAATAATAATTTGGGATTCATGTTCTCCTCTACAAAATTCCAGAAATATGAGTCTTCCAGGTGATCCTGGCTTGTTTTGAGCACACAGCTCTTGAGGCTGAGGCCCACTGATAGAACAGGTTGGCGCTGCAGAATCAGCCTCAGCAACCGAAAGCATGATTCATATACACAAACCTGGGAATGTCTTCTTGAGATTGTGACTGTATGTCCAAGTCTTCATTTCTTCAAGCTTCCAACTCTGATCCCAGAGTTCAGGGCAACTAGAAAATGAGTGTGGTTTCCACTTGCTTTCTATTCAGTATACATACCCAGCTTGAGTCCATTTGCATTTTCTTGGTCACATTAATAGTGGCTAACATTGAGTGCGAAGCCTTCAGTCCCTACCAACTCACTATTGTTTTTGCCTCAGCAAAACCCAGTAACCAACCACATCTTAGTTTTTATTTGGTGAAGTCCCACTTCCCCAAATCTTAATCTGTACAATTTATAGGGGATAGACCCAGACCCTCCATGGTGGGCATATAACCAATCAGCATATTCCTGGACTTTGCCAGAGCTTTAGAAAAGTGAAAATATGTTTAATTTTCTGCTGGATTGCTTAGTAAGTTGAATGTAAAGAAACTATGTGTAGTCCTGTCCAGGAATGAAGCCAACACAGGAAAGCAGCCAAAGATGTAGAGAGATGCTGTGCTGAGGATGCTGCTTGTTTAGACAGCTGGATCCAGACACACCTGAGGCTGCCACCACTGGACTGTCAGTTATAAGAGCCAATAAATTCCTGTTTATGATTGTCCGTTCGAGTTGGGGTACTCCTACTTGCAACTGAGAGAGCCTTGACATCAGTATTATTAGAGAGTCCAAATAAATTGCCCAAGGCACATAACCAATAAATGGCTTGCCCAGATCTTTAAGTTTAGGCCTATCTAGTACTAAAATACATTCCTTTAGGGAATTCCTTGGCGGTCCAGTGGTTACGACTCTGCACTTTCACCACCGAGGGCTTGGGTTCAATCCCTGGTCTGGGAACTAAGATCCCACAAGCTGTGCGGCCTGGCCAAAAAAAGAAAATTAAAAAAATAAATTCCTTTCATTTGTAAAGCTAGAGGCAAGGATACAAATGAAGGCCCACATGCCATGCCATGTCTTAATATTTCTTATAAATTAAGCTGAGCTCAAATATGTTCTATCCTCCTACCTTCATATAAAGTCCTGGAAGGCCAAGTTCAAATTTAGAATTCTCAGACTCAGGACTGTGCCACAAAGTGTTGTCAAAGCCAACCATCCCATGATCAAGGCCGTCCCCCTTTTCCCACCTGATTCTTTCCCACATTGCAAGAGATACCCCAGCCCACACCTCACATGCCATCACATCCCTGCAAGACACCACCCGCCCCTTGGCCACCAACCGCTTGGGCCTTAGGGTGTGCACCGTGGCAGCCCCACCTTTGTGAGAATGGACCTGGCAAGAGGCTGGTACAAGCTCTTGAAGCAGGGTTGTGTCTGTTTGGACAGGGAGTCCAGGGTCTAGTGGATGAGATGGGGACAAAAGCTCTGGGCGGTCACATTTCCCTGGTCCTGCAACTGTGCCTCGTGGGGAGGGGCATGGCAAGAAGAGGGCCAGGCCAGGACTCCTCCCTCCGGAGGAGTCCTCTTTGCCCACAAACACTGTGTTGACCACACTCCATCTTCTCCCTGCAATTTCAAGTTCACTATGCTAAGCTCTCCTCAACACGTCAGAAATGTAATACAGTATTTTATTGTGAGTTCCTGGGGGTTTGACCAGGTATGTATCAGAGTTTTTCTAAAAGTTCTGGATACCTGAAAGCAGTCTTGTGCGTTTTCTTTACCGGTATCTGTGGTCTGATTACTGACTCTCCATTCTCACCTTCAAATTCTTCCAAGCATCCCAGAGACCAGCTGCACCCAGGGTACCAACATGGAAACCATGTACACCTTGATCCTTCATCACAGTCCTAACCACTCGACCGCCAGGGAATTCCTATACCCTTTGATTCAAAAGCCCTCTTTTGCATAGTTTCTGCACCCAATACTCAGTGCTTGCCACTGGGAAGCAAAGATGGATAGATGGCATTCCTTCCATCCAGAAGGCACTTGATCTGGTATCAGGAAATACAACAATAATAGTAACAACAGCAAATATTGATTATGTGGTAGGCAAGGTTCTAAGTGCTTTGTACACATTAGGCTATTTAAGCTTCACCCCATCCTATTGGGTAGATATTGCTATTCCCATCTTAGAGATGGTGAAACTGAGAAACAAAGAGGTTAAGGGACTTCCCTAAGTGACAGAGTTAGGATATGAACTTGGCTCCAGCCCTTGTGTTCTCAACCCACTCTTACGCAGCCTCCCAGCCATGCCTGTACCCAGAACATAGGCCAGAATGTGGTTACCTGCCATCAGCGAGGCACAGCCCTGTGCCCAGTACAGTGCCTGGTACTCAGAAATGACAAAATGAAGACAGCCAGGGTATTACTGAATATCACAGAACCCGTGTGTAGAAGGGTCTGGAAGTAGCAAGAGAGGCTGGAGAGGAAGAAAAAACAGGCTTACTCAGAGAGGCAGATGGGAAACCAGACCCAGTGTCAGGAGGATGGATAAGGAGAGCTCCCTCCCCTCTCCTTTTTTTCCTTCCTCCCTCCCTCCCTCCCTCCCTCCCTTCCTTCCTTCCTTCCTTCCTTCCTTCCTTCCTTCCTTCCTTCCTTCCTTCCTTCCAGGGGTAGTTGCTAAACATCTTCCATGGGCTATATTTGGAGTATACAAGTTGTTTCCTCCCTGTGGCTGTGGGGAGAAGGAAGGCCTGGATGTACATGACTAGGTTACAGATCTCAAATAAATAATATTTTTGTTTGCTTGTTTTTTATTTAAGGAGAATATTTAAATAATAAAACCGCGTCAGAGCTCCTTAGTCTGCCTTGCAGATTCTTTCTCATCAGGGCCTCAGCACTGGCTCCCAAACTGGGCTACACATAAGATCATCTTTTTAAAAGTACACTAAATGTACTTTCCTCTTGTTTGGACAAATTTCTGTGATGTGGCAGCAGAACAATGACCGCCCCCCCACCACCACAAAAATGTCCACATCCCAATACCTGGGACCTGTGAATTCGTTAGGATACATGCTGTCTTAGTTTGGGCTGCTATAACAAAGTACCATAAACTTGATGGCTTAAACAACAGAAATTTATTTCTCACAGTTCTGGAGGATGGGAAGTCCAAGATCAAGTTACTGGCAGATTTGGTGTCTGGTGAGAGCCTGCTTGCTGGTTCATAAATGACCACCTTTTCGTTGTGTCCTCACACGGCAGTAAAAGGGCAAGAGAGCTCTCTGGGGTCCCGGTTATAAGGGCATGAATACCATTCATTCATGAGGGCTCTACCCTCATGACTGAATTTCCTCCCAAAGGCCCCTCTTAATTAAAAAAAATTTTTTTTGGCCGTGCTGCGCAACATGCGGGATCTTGGTTCCCTGACCAGGGATGGAACCCGCACCCCCTGCAGTGGAAGTGCGGAGTCTTAACCACTGGACCGCCAGGGAAGTCCCAAAGGCCCCTCTTAATACCATCACACTGGGGGTTAAGATTTCAAAATATGAATTTTGTGGTGTCACATTCAGTCCACTGCACACGCCAAAGGGGAATTAAGGTAGCAGATGGAATTAAGGTCACTAATCAGCTGGCTTTAAAATAGAGAGATTATGCTGTATTATCTGAGTGGGCCCAATGTAATCACAAGGACACAATGTCCTTAAAGGTAGAAGAGGCTGGCAGAAGAGAAAATCAGAGAGATGGCAGCAGGAGGAGGACTCAGCCTGATGTTGTTGACCTTGAAGATGGAGGAAGGAGCCATGAACCAAGGAAAATGGGCAGCTCCTAGAAGCTGGAAAAGGAAAGGAAACAGATTTTCCTCTAGAGCCTCTAGGAAGGAATGAACCTTG
This sequence comes from Balaenoptera borealis, assembly GCF_965194805.1. NCBI lineage: Eukaryota > Metazoa > Chordata > Mammalia > Artiodactyla > Balaenopteridae > Balaenoptera > Balaenoptera borealis. Next base: position 79,405,089 of record NC_138872.1, read on the forward strand.
AACTTAGCCCAGTGAGATCCCTATCAGACTTCTAATCTACAAAATAACATACTTGTGCTGTTTAAGCCACTAAGTTTGTTGTGATTTGTCACAGCAGCAGCAGAGAACAAATACAACGATGTGTTACATAAAGTATCAAAGTGCAGAATAATGCACAGAGTGTGCTGCAACCGGTTGTGTGAATATGTACTTTTGCACATATGTTTGTAAACGTGGGGATGAGTGGTTCTCGACATTGGCTGTACATAGAGTGATCTGGAAAGCTTAAGAACAAATCCCAATGGCCAGGCTGCAGTCCTGTAACTCAGAACCTCTAGGAGCTGGGGGGATGGGGGAGAAGAACCCAAGCATTAGTATCTTTTGAAGCTTCCCACGTGCAGCCAGGTTGAGGCCATTGGTATAGACTGTCTCATCTCTGGAAGGTTAAGCACTGGGGAAGAGGGTGACTGACTGTGGGACCAGGGAGGGAAAGAGAGACAGACTTGCTTTATTTTTTTAATTTTGAACTTCACTGTATCCCTTTTTTTTTTTTTAATATTTATTTATTTGGTTGCACTGGGTCTTAGTTGCGGCGGGCAGGCTCCTTAGTTGTGGTATTTGAACTCTTAGTTGCGGCATGCATGTGGGATCTAGTTCCCTGACCAGGGATCGAACCCAGGCCCCCGCAATTAGGAGCACGGCGTCTTAACCACCGCACCACCAGGGAAGTCCCTTCACTGTACCCCTTAAAAAAAACTTTTTATCATGGAAAATTTCAGAGTATACAAAAATAGAATAGTATAACAAACCCCTATGTTTCCATTACCCAGCTTCAACAATTACTAACATTTTGTATCCTTTTAATTTTCTAGCATGTGCATGTTATATATCAAGATAAATAAATAAAATGAAAATAAAATACATGTGCCAAAGCTGTACCACAGAGAAAACCTTGGGGACAGGGCCCTGGAACCTGCATTTTTGTTTTTGTTTTTGTTTTGGCATGCGGGATCTTAGTTCCTGGACGAGGGAACGAACCCACGCCCCCTGCAGTGGAAGCACAGAGTCTTAACCACTGGACTGCAAGGGAAGTCCCCGGAACCTGCATTTTAACAAGCTTCTTGGGGGTCCTCATGGCTGCGGCAGACCTGGGCTCTCTCTGCCTCTGACTGGCCCTCACTGGCTGTTTTCTTGTTTCTTTCTGGCACTTCTCATTAGCAAGGCATCAAGGACCCATGCCTGTGAATGTTTTGAAGGGCTTTTTGAACCATTTCCATTTTTAGCCCCTGTAACTTCTCTTTTAATTAATTCCAGTAGGTTCAATGTTGCTGCCTAAGGACACACAGGGAGTGCCCACAACCTCCTACAGGTTTCCTTGACTCCTCAGGACTGTTGCGTGGGCCTTGGTGGCCTTACAGAGGAGCACAGCCTACAAAGTGGCTTTCAGAGGAAGAAGACCTGACCCAGGTCCTCTGTCTTCTCTCTCAGCCGGGCTCTAACACAACCCAAGAAGGAGAAAAGAGAGAACGTCAGCGTAGTTCAGTCTCTTAGTCTTCAAGGCTTTTCCTCAAACAGATTTTCGTAGATACCAGCGTGGGAGATGAATACACAGGTTCTGGGCTAGAACCACGAGACTCAGCAGGTTCCTCAGACCCTGTCTTCCACTGTAGCAGCCTGGGTGAGGATCTCAGCTTTTTGGGAGGTAAAATAAAAGGAAAGGGCCGAGAGAGGTGAACGCAATGCTCTAGGGGGACCTAAGCAAGGGTGGGATTACATGCTTTTGGAATAATTGTGGAGGAGGTTGAGTCTTAAAAGATGGGTATTTCAGAAGGCGGATGGCAAGTGGGGAAGGAGAGGGGGTGGCATTCCTCAGGGGAGAAGCAGTGTAAGAGCACAGAGGTGATGTGCAGAATCTGTTCAGGGAACAGGGAACAGGTTTGTTCAGCTGGAGCTAAGAGTATGGCAGGAGCAATGGCACAGGAAGCCAAAAAGAGAATTTCTGCCTGCAAGGCACTTCGTGGTTTACAAAGCTTGTCCGGTCCCTACCTCACCAGGTCCTCGGTACAAGCCTATGAAGTACAGAGCCATTGTTACTGAAGTCATTTCACAGAAATCAAAACACAACACAAAACTAGGATTCAGAGTGGTTAAGTGACCTACGCAAAGCCACGAGACAAGTTCATGGCTGAGCTGGGATTCCGACCCAGGGTTTCTGCCTCCTAGCATTCTTTTCCCTGTGACTGAGATCATATTTGGGACCCTGATTAATACTACGGTATGAGGTTTGAACTTGGGCAATGGGGAGGCATGGAAAGGATTTTGAAAGAGGCCTGGTCATCAAAGGCACACTGGCCCTGGGCACACGTCCTGGTTGGGGGAGGATTGAGTGCTGCCTAGGAGCTAAATCGCTCTGACAAAGAAAGTGGGATGATTTCCAGGTAACGTGGATGGGGCAGAAAGGGAGAAAACAGCTGATGGCAGGCCCTAGAGAGCGCCTGTGGGGAGGTGTGGTGGTCATTCTCCCACTCATTCATTCGATAACACTCTATTAAGCACCTCATCTGTGCCAAGTGCTGTACTAGGCATCGGGGATGTGCTGGTAAACTTGACGATGGGGTCCCTGCCATCACATGGCTGCCATTACAGGGCATAGCCAGATAATACAGAGCAAATGAAAAGTCAAAGAACTTCTAATTGTGATTACGCTTATGATCTTCAGGAACATCTGAGGACGTCCACCCAGGTCATGTGGTCTTCAGGCCGGCTTCTCCTACCTGCCTGTGATGGTTCAGGGGAGCGAGGCTTCCTTCCTCCTGCTTGAAGTGATCTGGGGAAGGCTTCATGGAAGAGGAAGCATCAAGGCTTGGAATTCATTCATTCAACAGATACTTAATGATCACCCACTGAGTGCCAGGCTCTGTTCTAGGTGCTAGGGATAATCAGTGAACAAAACAAAAGGGACCATGTTGCTACCTTCATGGAGCTACTGAAAGTAGACAGACAATAAACAAGACAGAGGATAAAATAGTATTTCAGATGGTGATGAATGCTCTGGAGAAAAATATATTGGGGGAGGGGGATACAGAGTATGTGTGTGGGATTGCATACTGCAGTCTTAGCGTGGCCAAGAAAGGCTGAATTGAGAAGATAACATTTGAGTAAAGACCTGAAGGAGGTGAGGGAGTGAGCCATGTAAATACGTGTATGCAGAATGGATGATCCAGGTAGAGGGACCTACAGTGCAGAGAGTTTTACTGGATGTTTTCAGATGAGCAAGGAGGCCAGCGTAGTTGGAGCAGAGACAGCAAAGGGTAGATTGCCGGTGGTGAGGTCAGAGAATTAATGGGAGGAGGTAGACAGTTGGGGCATTGCAGGTCTCTGTAGCTTTTACTTTGAATGCACTGCTTTGAATGCAAGTTGCCCAAGGCAGAGGTCGGGGCTGCTCATCTCAGCACCCAGCTCTGCATCTAGCACAGGGCTTTCACCTAGAAAATGTCAAGGTGAGATCTCTTTAAAGAGAAGTATGTCAACAGAGGGCATTTATGCAGGCTTCGGGGAATAGTTGGCAGGTGCCCATTTTGACCAGTCTCTTACACAGAGAGAACTTCAGTGGGAGATAGGTGGGGAATGTAGGGCCAGGTGGACAAATGTGAGCGGGAAACAGGAGGATCACTGGGTCTTCAGGGGATGGCCTGAGGAAGGTGGTGACTGGCAGCGTGGGTTGGAGGAGAGATGGGTGCAGGAGGCTAAAGCAGCTGGGAGGAGCAGTGGGCTGTGGAGTAGAGAAACTATAGGCAAGAAACCTTGGGGTGGGAGTGGGGTGCTGGCCAGGACTTGGACAAGGGTGAGAGAGAAGTGAGACATAAGTGTCTGGTGCTGTGTGCCAAGACCAGGGGGCCCTATGAACAGAACTCGAGAATTCTAAAGAGCTGGCCTCTCTCACAACAGTTAGCATGCTCTGCCCCGAGTTTTATTTTCCTATTGCTTTCCTTATCCTCGCCCAAAGGGCGGGGAGTGTGTCTTACTCATCTTTGCGTCACCCAGTGTCCACTGCCGCAGGGCATATTGCAGGTGCTCAGATAGTTCTTTGGTTCAGTTATTTTGGATCAGTGGCTTTGAGAAACAGGCATGCCACCTTTGATCCCGTTATTTCTAGAATCATCCTTCCCTCCACATGCTAGTTCAGCTCTTCCACTCCTAAAATGCTTATTGAGCCATGATGTTGTTGGAATATGAAAGGGTGAACAGTCATAGAGGCTATGTCAAGTTCAAGGTTAGCTAGACATTTCTCTGGGCACACAGAAGGAAGTTTCTCTAGAGGTGAAAGAAGTAGCTGCTACCAAGCAATGCAAACTGTCACCTACTTCCTTTATGTTTCCTGAAGCGGTTGCTCCAGGACCCTCTCTGCATACTGCAAGCATCAGTAAATGCCTGGGGTGCTGGGGGAAGACTAGGGAGCTGCACTGAAGATTGAACATTCACCCAAACATCTACTGAGCATCTACAGTGTCTGTGGACACAGGACTTAGAGCAATTGCACCTACTGTATTCTCAAAGTTCAACTTCAAGGTCATTTTTCCCCAGATGCCTCTAGACACCCCTCATCTAGATTAGGGTTGTCATAGCACCTTGTACAATACTTCTCTTAGCCTAGCGTTTATAAAATGGCATTTTATTTTTTATTTTTATTATTTAAAAAATTTATTTTTATTTATTTTTGGCTGCGTTGGGTCTTCGTTGCTGAGCGTGGGCTTTCTCTAGTTGCGGCGAGCAGGGGCTACTCTTCGTTGGGGTGCATGGGCTTCTCACTGCAGTAGCTTCTCTTGTTGCAGAGCACGGGCTCTAGGCGCACGGGCTTCAGGAGTTGTGGCACGTGGGCTCAGTAGTTGTGGCGCACAGGCTTAGTTGCTCCAGGCATGTGGGATCTTCCCGGACCAGGGCTGGAACCCGTGTCCCCTCCATTGGCAGGCGGATTCTTAACCACTGCGCCACCAGGGAAGTCCCCTAAAATGACATTTTAAATGCCTGTTTTCTGGTCTGCATGTTCTACTAAACTGGAAGCTCTTTGAAAGCAAAACCCTAGATTTTGTCCTTAGCACTGAGCATGGAGTCTTGCACAACGCAGGCATCATTTAATCAACAACTGCTGAATTAAATGAGACAGTGATGTAGAGCAAGGGTCCCCCACCACCGGGCCATGGACCAGTACCGGCTCTCTGCCTGTTAGGAACTGTGCTGCACAGCAGGAGGTGAGCAGAGCGGGCGAGCGGGTGAAGCTTCATCTGCTGCTCCCCATCGCTCGCATTACCGCCTGAACCATCAACCCCCACCCCCGCCCCCGCCCCGGAAATACTGTCTTCTATGAAACCAGTCCCTGGTGCCAAAAAGGTTGGGGACTGCTGATGTAGAGTGTCAAGGATGCACTAAGTGGCACCCCAGGATATCAGGGGAAGACTTGTCGTAGTTCGAACTGGATGTTGGAAGAGTAAGTGGTCATCAGGTGAAGAGACAGAATTCCAGGCGGGGAACAGATGTGTGCAAACGTTGGAAGGCATACTAAAGGTGTGAAATTCTCTGTAGTTGGAGCACAATGGTGTTATCTGGGGAGCTAGGGCCCCACACAGGAGCGGCAGCAGGACAGGATGGTGCAGACCCTCAGTAACGTTAGGGTCAAGCCCATAAAATATAGGTTATGGTGGCAGCCCTGTCCAGAGGATTAAGATGCTCCCCTGGGAAACAGCCTCCCACCACACCCTACACACAGCACGTGCCACCAGCTCGCCCGCTTACCCAGGCCTGCTTGGGAGCTCACTGTACTCAGAGACACCCAGGCCGGGACGCCCAGGGTGGGACGACCAGGGCGGGGCGCGCTGGGTGGGACGCCCGGGGTGGGGCACCTGAGACTGGGCGCGCAGGCGCGCTGATGCCTCGAGCCCCAAGGGGAGGGCGGGTGCGCGCGCTTCCTCACGCACGCGCGCACGGAGGGGGCGACGGCCGCGGTGACGCTGTTTGCGCCGGGCGGGCGGCGGCGCGTGAGGCGCGCGATTCCCGGTGCCTTGGGAGCAGTGCCCCGGCCCCCGCCGCTCCCGCCGCCGCCATGTCGGGCAGGTCTGTGCGGGCCGAGACCCGCAGCCGGGCCAAGGATGACATCAAGAAGGTGATGGCGGCCATCGAGAAAGTGCGGAAATGGTGAGGGGCCAGGGCCGAGGGTGCTGGAGTGGGACGCCGGCCCAGGCCCAGAGCGGCGGTGAACTGGCGGGTGGGGTGGGAGCTGACCGGCGGGCTCTTGGGGGGAGGGGGGGCGGAGAAGGCGGGAGGAGGGTGCCGCTCGCGTCGGCGTGAGGTCAGAGGGCGCGCCAGCCGCAACCAATCAGCGGGTCGCCCGGCCCGCGGGTCCGCCCACCTGCCCTAGGGCAGCGCGGCGCCCGCAGGAGCTGCCGGCTTTTGGCGGCGCTCGGTCCGTGGGGTCTGTTTCGCGCGCCGGTCCTCGCGCGGGCCTCGTCCCCGCGCCCGCCTGCCTCGGGAGGCTTTTGCGTTCTGAACTGTCCCATGTAAGAGCTAACAATCTCTGAGAGTTTCCCGTTGGCCAGACTGAACGCTCTACGTATTAAGTCGTCTAAGTTAGGTGAGAGCTTCTCGGCAAACCTGCATGCCACGGGACCAAGTGGTTATTGGAATTAAAAGCCCTGTGTTTCGCCTAATACGGACCCACACGAGCGAGCTGGGTAGGCATTTTCTCTTGGTGGCCTGGGAGCTGTTAGTAGAGGAGTCAGGATCTGCCCTTCGTTTGAAAACGGCTCCTATAGCGTTCGTTGCAGGCTCCGGTTGACCGCCTATTTTGTACCAGAAACAGTGATGCGTTATCACCTTCAGTTTTCACAGCCAACGGTTTGCGCCAACTTCTTGAGTACTTTTCTCTAGCTGATTACTAGTAATAATTTTAAAGTCCGGGTAGGTGTTAGCTCCCTCCAGGAAGCCTTCTCCAAGTTATCCTGTCCTTCACCCTCCACTCCCTTTATTATTTTTTTTTAATTAATTTATTTTATTTATTTATTTTTGGCTGTGTTGGGTCTTCGTTGCTACGCGGCGGCTTTTCTCTAGTTGCAGCGAGCGGGGGCTACTCTTCCTTGCGGTGCGTGGGCTTCTCATTGCGGTGGCTTCTCTTGTTGCGGAGCAGGGGCTCTAGGCGCACCGGCTTTAGTAGTTGTGGCCCACGGACTTAGTTGCTCGTGGCATGTGGGATCTTCCCCCACCAGGGCTTGAACCCACGTCCCCTGCATTGGCAGGCTGATTCTTAACCTCTGCGCCACCAGGGAAGTCCCTCCACTCCCTTTAGGGTCATTACCTTGGACTTTATTTCGTGTTTATTTGTCCATTTCTCTACAAGATCAAGTTCCTTAATCCTTTATCAATAAGGGCTTCATATATAGTTGTACTCATAAATACTAGTTAAATAATTAATGATTTTTCCCCTCCAAATCCCTTCCTTCTAGGTTTTTTTGTGAAACCTAAAAATGGGCGTACCGGCCATCTCCGTCCTCACCTGCAGCCTAGGGCAGATGAGCATATTTTCTCACCCAGAACTCTTGTACCAACTTCCCTATGATCTGCCTGCTTCAGGACTGGCTCATTCCCCAGTCCATTCATCACATTGTATTTTTCTCAAGTGTGAATCTTCTAGCACTCCTCTGCTTAGGAAATAATGCTTCATTGATCTCTTCTTGCTCTTAGGATAAAGACCAAAGGTGATCCTTCTTGCCCCACCAGACTGGTTCAAACTGCCCTCTTTCCCAAGATGCTGGCCATCTTTCAGTTGGGGCCACACTTCTGTTTCTGCTACCTGGTGTCCTTCCTCTACCCTCTCCTCCCCCTTGCCTAGTTAACTCATAGTTCTGCTCTCCAGTTGCTTCCTCAAGGACACCTTTCAAGATCCCCGGTCTAAATCAGGTCCCCTACTAGAACTTTCCACAATTGTATTAGGTCGAACCATAAGATATCGCCTGTATTTGCCTTTTTAACCAGCAGAAGCGGCAGTTTGATATGGTTAAACCTAGTGATGAGGTTTCTAACTGTGAGATGAGTTGTGTGATGTCTGTTTCCAGTTGGAATTTCGGGTCTGTGAGGGTCAGGACTGTGTATCTTGTTCCCTGTGTGCCCAAGACTTAGCATAGGGTCTTGAATATTAAATATTTGTTGAGTAAATGAGGAATAAATGAGTGGCTTGTCCAGGAATTAATTCCAGTTTCCTAAGTCTTTAGTTCATTCTTCTTTCTGTTACATCATAGTCTCTACATTTCTGTGATGTCACCATTTGCTGAATAGCATCATCAATAGCAGCAGTAACAGCAGTTACTTTTTTTGCTTCTTTGTCCTTAAATTGGGATGCGAAACTTGCAGAAGTCATACTCCAGACTCCCCAACTCTGGCCGTTCATAATCTACACTCTTATTCAACAATGTCACTTGCCTTTCCCTCCCCAGGTATGTGCGGGGTGGGGAGAACAACGACTCATTTTTTAAGGCTCATCTCAAAAGTAACCTCTTCTGTAAAATGAAACCTTAAAGCAGTCTTTCCATGGCGGCTTGGCCTTCACCTCTTCCAGAAGCCAGTGTGAGGCTCAGGTCTGTTAGTTGGAAGCATCCTGTCCTGCTCCTGTGATTATTTTTAAATAGCATCGTGTTTCAATCCACAGTTCCACAGGAGTCATAGGAGTTCTGCCTTCCATGGGATATCCTGGTCTTACTCTTTCAGCCTTCTTCCTTGCCACCTTCACGTGTTACAGTGATTTCTTTACTTATCTTTTCATTGCTATGAGTTCCCAAGAGAGGGACCCTATCTTATATATCCTTTATCTCCTATAGGGCCTTGTATATTAGGGCTTTATAAATATCAGTGGAATTGAATTAATTTTGGGGAAATAAAGAAGTTTATGCCAGATAGATACCTGAGTTTGAAAATGTGCTGATACTCTATACTGCTGTAGGCTGTGAGGAACAAAAGGTTTTGGTACACTGTACATGAGCAAAGGTGGCAAGTAGAGGGTTCAGAGCCAAAGGCATTTGATAGCAAGGTGTTTCTGGAAGGGATGATTTTGTCCTGAAAGGTAAGGTATGATTTGACGGAGAGGAAGTTTAGAAAGCACTTAAGATTGAAGGAATGATCTGCTGAGAAGTGGGAAAGCACAGTTATGATCAGAAAATCTATTTTACTATTTATCAGTTCTAAGAAGTGTCTTTGTTTTAGGGAGAAAAAGTGGGTGACTGTGGGTGACACGTCCCTTAGGATATTTAAGTGGGTTCCCGTGACAGACAGCAAGGAGGTAAGTGTGGAAGAAAATCGAAACACCAAAAGGTAACGTCTTCTTTCTTTCTTTGATTGCCTCTTAATTATAATGGAATGTATTTTCCCAGAATTGAGTTGAAAATACTTCAAGGCATCCTCTGTCATTGGTCCACGCAAAGCCTCTTATTTTATTATTTACCCCCCTTGATTCCCTTTCCTTAACTCATTCCTCTTTTCCAGGGCTTGGCAAACTACAGCCCAGGCCTTCTCCCTGTGATTCAATATAGTTTTATTTGAACACACCTATCCCTGTTTGTTTCCTTATTTGTGGCTGCTTTTGAGTTGTAATGGCAGGGTTGAGTAATTGCCATAACACCTAATGGCCTGCAAAGCCCAAGATATTTATTATCTGGCCCTGTAAGAAAAAGTTTGTGGACTCCTGCTGCCCACTGTAGTTTATTACATCATGTGTTTAATATGTATATATGCCTTTCTAATTCCTCTTCCATGGGTTTATTTGGACACCTGAATATTATTATTTTTTTTATTTTTGTCTGCGTTGGGTCTTCATTGCTGCACACGGGCTTTCTCTAGTTGTGGCGAGCGGGGGCTACTCTTTGTTGCGGTGCGCGGGCTTCTCACTGCGGTGGCTTCTCCTGTTGCAGAGCATGGGCTCTAGGTGCGCGGGCTTCAGTAGTTGCCGCGTGCGGGCTCTAGGGTGAGCGGGCTTCAGTAGCTGTGGTGCACGGGTTCAGCAGCCGTGGCTTGCGGGCTCCAGAGCGCAGGCCCAGTAGCACACGGGCCCAATTGCTCCGCGGCATGTGGGATCTTCCCACACCAGGGATGGAACCCGTGTCCCCTGCATTGGCAGGTGTATTCTTAACCACTGCACCACCAGGGAAGTTCTGGACACCTGTATATTCTTGAAAAATACATAGCGTTGTTTAATATTTGTATTTCTAAAAATTTTGCATCTATATATAGCATTGTGCTATACATCTCTATTCTCTTTTTGTTTTTGAGAACTCTGCATGTTTCTGTAATTGTAAATAAAATTATTATCATTACTCTTGCATTGTATTCTCTTATGTGCAGTGACCACATTTATCTATACATTCTCTGAGAGATAAACACCCAGATTTCTCCAGCTCTTTTTTTCCTGATTGTTTTGAAAAGATCTGAAATATAAAACACGTACAGAAAAGTATCTAAAACATAATGTAGTATATAGTGAAAAAATATAAAGCTAATACCCTTGTAAAAACCACCTAGGTCAAAAAATAGACATTGCCAGCTCCCCCAGAAGGCTCTGTAACTCTTCCCAGCGTCCCCCTCCCTCCCCTCTAGAGGAGATCACTCTCCTACTTTTGCTTTTACGACCACTTCTTTAGTCATTTGTAAACATTTTTTACTTTATATAAACAGCATCATGAAGTATCTGTTTTTGTATGTCTTGCTTTTTTTGCCTAGTGTTTGTAAAATCATCCATGTTGTATTTGGAGCTGTTTGTTCCTTTTCATTGCTGTATGGAGGGTTTTTTGTTTTTGTTTTTTAATTTAATTTAATTTTTATTTTTGGCTGCATCGGGTCTTAGTTGCGGCATGCAGGATGTTCGTTGAGGCATGCAGGACCTTTCGTTGCAGCATGTGGGCTTCTCTCTAGTTGTGGCCCATGGGTTTTCTCTTCTCTTGTTGTGGTGCATGTGCTCTAGTTGAGGCGCGTGAGCTCGGTAGTTGTGGCATGCAGGCTTAGTTGCCCCATGGTATGTGGGATCTTAGTTCCCTGACTAGGGATCGAACCCAGGTCCCCTGCATTGTAAGGTGGATTCTTTTTTTTTTTTAATAGATTTATTTATTTTATTTATTTATTTTTGGCTGCGTTGGGTCTTCATTGCTGTGTGGACTCTCTCTAGTTGCGGAGAGTGGGGGCTACTCTTCGTTGTGGTGCGCGGGCTTCCCATTGTGGTGGCTTCTCTTGCTGCGGAGCACGGGCTCTAGGCGTGCGGGCTTCAGTAGTTGTGGCTTGCGAGCTCTAGAGCGCAGGCTCAGTAGTTGTGGCACACGGGCTTAGTTGCTACACGGCATGTGGGATCTTCCCAGACCAGGACTCGAACCCTTGTCCCCTGCATTGGCAGGTGGATTCTTAACCACTGTGCCACCAGGGAAGCCCTATGTAAGGCGGATTCTTTACCACTGGACCACGAGGGAAGTCCCTGTATGGAGTTTTATTGTAGGACTGTACCATAATTTATCTTTCTGATTCTCCTGTAGATGAATATTTGGGTTGTTCCCCGTTTGGGATAATAGGAACAATGTTCCTGTGACATTCTTATTCAGTATATGGGTCAACACGTGCATGGGTTTTCCTAGGATATATTCCTACGAGTAGAATAGCTAAGTCTTAGGATATGTGTATTTTGACCTACACTAGCGAATACCAAACTAGTTTCCAAAGTGATTGTAGCAGTATATATTCTTTTTTTTTTTTTAAAGTAAGCAGTACCTTATTTTTATTTTATTTATTTATTTATTTATTTTTGGCTATGTTGGGTCTTCGTTTCTGTGCAAGGGCTTTCTCTAGTTGTGGCAAGCGGGGGCCACTCTTCATCGCGGTGCGCGGGCCTCTCTGGTTGCGGAGCACAGGCTCCAGACGCACAGGCTCAGTAGTTGTGGCTCACGGGCCTAGTTGCTCCGCAGCATGTGGGATCCTCCCGGACCAGGGCTCGAACCCGTGTCCCCTGCATTGGTAGGCAGATTCTCAACCACTGTGCCACCAGGGAAGCCCTATACCAGTATATATTCTTAACAGCAATATGAGTTCTCACTGCTCCAAATCCTCATCAACAGTTGGTATAGTTAGACTTAATGTATTAAGATAACTCATTGTTGGGCTTCCCTGGTGGCGCAGTGGTTGAGAATCCGCCTGCCAATGCAGGGGACACGGGCTCGAGCCCTGGTCCGGGAAGATCCCACATGCCACGGAGCAGCTAGGCCCGTGAGCCACAACTACTGAGCCTGCGCGTCTGGAGCCTGTGCTCCGCAACAAGAGAGGCCGCGACAGTGAGAGGCCTGCGCATCGCGATGAAGAGTGGCCCCCGCTCGCCACAACTAGAGAAAACCTTCGCACAGAAACGAAGACCCAACACAGCCAAAAAATAAATAAATAAATAAATAAATAATAAAAAAAAAGATATCTCATTGTGGTTTTAATTCGGTGATTAATGATGTAATTACTAATGAGATGGAGAACCTTTTCAGCATCCTTTTGGATTTCCTCTTTTAAGAAGTTCCTATTTAAGTCTGTTTGGCTGTGGTCTTTTTCTTAGGACTTGTAGGGATTCTCTGTGTTGTAGACACATACTCTTTATTGATTAAATACTATCTGTACCTTTTTCCATTCCATGGCTTGTCTTTACACTCTGTTTATGCAGGCTTGAGTAACAGAAGTATTTTGTTTTTGTTTTTTTAATTTTATTTTTGGCTGCATTGGGCCTTCATTGCTGTGAGCAGGAGCTACTCTTTGTTGTGGTGTGCGGGCTTCTCCTTGTGGTGGCTTCCCTTGTTGCAGAGCGTGGGCTCTAGGGCACACGGGCTTAAGTAGTTTTGGCGCGTGCGGGCTCAGTATTTGTGGCTCGTGGGCTCTAGAGTGCAGGCCCAGTAGTTGTGGTGCATGAGCTTAGTTGCTCCGCCGCATGTGGGATCTGCCTGGACCAGGGATCGAACCCGTGCTCCCTGCATTGGCAGGCGGATTCTTAACCACTGTGCCACCAGGGAAGTCCAGAGTAACAGAAATTTTTAATTTTAATGTAGACAAAATAATCTTTTACTTTATAATTAATGCTTTTAAATGCCTTAAATCTCTTCCTTCTTTGAGGTCACAAAGATATTTTTCCATATAATCTTCTACAAGCTTGTTATTCTGTTCCCATTTATAACACACCTGGAGTTGATTTTCGTGTATTTTGAAGTAGGGGCCCAATTTCATTTTTTTTCCATGTGGGTATGCATTTGTCCCACCAATTGAAAAGACTCTTTTCCTCCTGCTCTGTAGAACCAACTTTGTCATATTCCAAGTGTCCGAATATGGGTCTGTTTGTGTGTGTTGCCTCCAGGTTTTTTTGGTAGCACAGATGACTCTGGTGGACATCCCTTAAACCACTGTCCTTGAGGACTTGTGGGAGGTTTTCTCTGGATTAGATGCCCAGGAGTGAGGTTGCTCTGTTACTGGCTGTACGTACATGATTGTTTTTACTAGATGCTGGCTGTCAGGTCTCTCTCCTGAATAGCTGCACCCGGATAGTTAGTACACTTCCCCAGTTGTGCCGCGGGGCTCCTGTTTCCCACATCTTCAACAACATCTGATATTATCTAACTCCTAATTCCTAAATCCTGCCAGTCTGATAGACATAAAGTGGTATCTCTTTGTTTGTTTTGCATTTCTCTGAACACTAGGGAGGTTGACAATTTTATCTTTTCAGATATCCTTTTTATTCATTTAGATTTCCTCTTTTCTGATTTCTTTTTTTTTGCCCTGAGGCTTGCGGGATCTTAGTTCCCCAACCAGGGATTTAACCCAGACCCTCGGCAGTGAAAGCACAGAGTCCTAACCACTGGACTGCCAGGAAATTCCCCTCTGATTTCTTGTATTGGGTTTCCTCTTTACTTTTCTGATTTGCATGGCTTCTTTGATTGATATTCTGGATATTCTAGAAGATACCGTGTCTTCTTTTGATTTGTATTTCCCTGGTATGTCTTGTAATTCTGTTTTTCCCCGTTTTACATTTTTCTGCTTATTGGGCATATTGGGAATAGGTTTAGCTGTGGGTGACAGAAAACTCAAAGTAGTAATGGTTTAAAAAAGTTTTATTTTATTCTTAGAGAAACAGAAATATGCAGTCTAGGACTGGTGTGGCACTTCTGCTCTAAGAGTCCCCAGGGACCCAGGTTTCTTGCAACCTTTCTGTTCCTTTTTTTAAAAATAAATTTATTTATTTATTTTTGGCTGCGTTGGGTCTTCATTGCTGTGCGTGGGCTTTCTCTAGTTGTGGCGAGCGGGGGCTACTCTTCGTTGCGGTGCGCGGGCTTCTCATTGCGGTGGCTTCTCTTGTTGCAGAGCATGGGCTCTAGGCCCACAGGCTTCAGTAGTTGCGGCGCGTGGGCTTAGTTGCTTCGCAGCGTGTCGGATCTCCTGGACCAGGGCTCTAACCTGTGTCTCCTGCATTGGCAGGTAGATTCTTAACCACTGCGTCACCAGGGAAGTCCCACCTTTTTTTTTTTTTTTTTTTTTTAATAATTTATTTTTAAGAGAGTAATGGTTCTATTCATTTTACTTTATTGTGATAAAATACACATATCATAAAATTTAGCATCTTAACCATTTTTTAAGTGTACAGTTCAGTAGTGTTGAAGACATTCACTTTGTTGTGTAATCCATCTCCAGAACTCTTCATCTTGCAGAGGTAAACTCTATACGCATTAAACAATTGCCCATTTTCCTCTGCTTCATGTTTGACCTCGTATCCAAGTTTGAGCTCCAGCCATCCTTCAACACATTCAAGTTCAAGGCAGCAAGAGAGTGGAAGGATGGGCAAATGGTATTTTCATGAATTTAAGGAGTTTCCTAGAAGTCTCCTCTGGACATGTATACTAACTATGTGTGTTCATAATAGCTGTGGCACATTTAGGGGCCGGAAAGGCCGTGAAAATGTCACCATCTAAACATTCTACTTATATGGACAAGGATTTCTGCCGTGATACACTTTCTTTTTTCTCTTCACCTCATGATGACTAGACAAATTTTCTTCTGATTTGAAAGTTCCACATTTTATTTTTAATTTTTTTATTGGCTGTCTCTAACCTAATAAGACTTATACTTACTGTTTTTCTGTATCAGCGTATAAAGCTTATCAAAATCTGTGTTTCCCCTCTGAGCCTGAACACATTTTTAACCACCCCTGGTCTCTACCTCTGGCCCCCACTTTCATTCCTGCCCTCTCCTTAGTTTTGAACGGAATTTCAGGTCAGATATTCTGTTCAGATATTTTTGTTTTTACAGACATTTCTTGTTTTAGTCATTGCTTAATTAGACAAAGTAAACATTACTAGTTATTTACTAACCCTTTGTACCTATTTATTATTGCTTTCTCTTAGATTCATTTCTTTTCTTGCTGGAATACACCCTTCAAGAGTTTTGCCAAAGAGGGCTTGTGTGGAGAAAACTTTATGAAAATATCTTTGTTTTACTTTCATGTTTAATTGATAATTTTACCTGTATATGAAATTCTAGGTTAAAAATTATTTTCTTTCAACATTTTGAAACTATTACTCAGTTGCTGTGCTTCTAGTTTTCTGTTGAGAAATCTGATGTCAGTCTAATTCTTGATTTCTTTGTAGGTGATTCTTTTATATTCCTGGAAGCTTTTAGAATTTCTTCTGTTTGACCTGGAACTTCTGTAAGAATGTCCTGTAATGTGGACATCTAGCTTCATTTCTTAACTTTTAGTTTGTTTCATGTCTTTATTTTGTCCTCATATATTCTGACTTCTCAACCCAGTTTTTGCTCATTAATCTTTTCTTCAGCTCTATTTCTGCTAATAAACTCGTTCACTTAATTGTTTTTTCTTTTTTTCCACGCTGCGCAGCTGGCTTGTGGGATCTTAATTCCCTTCACAGGGAGCAAACCTGGGCCCCAGGCAGTGGAAGCGTTTAGTCCTAACCACTGGATTGCCAGGGAATTCCCTCATTCACTTAATTTTTATTTTGAACGAGTTTATTATTCATACCAAATTTCCTTTGTTGTTGGTTGTTCAAAACAACTTTCCAGTGTCATCCTTATCTTTCTGAGGAGATTTGCTATGTTTTATTTCAATTCTTCTGTCCCACTAGTCTGCTTCTTCTGGTATCGCTTGTTCTGTTTATTGTCTTTCATGGTGCTTGTTTTCCTCCAGTGTCTGGTTCGTTTTTTCTGTGCACTCATCTTTTATTCCTTTTGACTCTGAGCTGCGTTGGTTAGAAATGTGTAACCGAGGCTTTGTGTTCCCTCCTCTAAATGGATTTAGGGGATGGGATTAGCCTCAGGGTTCAGCCTTTCCCTTTTCCCCTCTCTCATCTTCCCCTGCCTCCCAGGGAACTCCCTAGTATCAGTCTTCCGCGTGCTGCCTTTATCTGGGAGCAGCCATCCTTGTCCAGCCAAAGGAGCTGGTGGGTGAAAGTTATGGGGGGGCTCTGGAGTCACCCTTTGTTTTTCATCTAACCCTGGCTCTGGTGATGCCAATACCCATAAGGGCCAAAGGTCAGGCCGCTAGATCTCTTGGGTAGTGTGTACATGTGGGGGAAGGACACTGCCAGCGACCCCCTCCCCATTTCTCACATATAAGACCCTGGCCCTTTCCTATTTCAGGTTCTCCTGCCCAGGACTCAGCTCCTTTTGTCTCTCCAAAGGGCTTCTCACAGTGTTTGTGTTGGTTTCTGAGCTGGGCCCTGAGGTCCATCGGTTTATCTACCTTCCAGTGGTCCATGATAGTGTGCCATCTTCTAAGGTACTAGCATAGACCAGTTAGGTTAGGAAAAGTAGAAAATGACCAAATTGGTAAAGAAAAAAATGTGAAGGACATAAGGGAAGTGGGGCACTGCTGATGGGAGAGTAAATTGGGACAAACTTTCTACAGGTGAAGTTGATCATATATGTATACTTAAAAGCTTAATTAACCAGATGGTGGGAATCCTTTCACAGTGTATACGTATATCAAATTAACCCAGGGTACGCTTTAAATATCTTACAATTTTATTTGTCAGTTACACCTCAGTAAAGCTGAGGGGGAAAAAGCTTTCAGAATATTTATGCCTTTGATCTAGAAGTTTTATCTCTAGAAATTTATCCTCAGGACATAATCATGATGTGTACAAGGTACATCTATAGTGTTGAGCATCACAATATTATTGTTTGTGGTATTTAAAAATTGCAAGCAAAATGAAGATCTTATTGTAGAGAATTCATAAAGTTACTGTGCACCTGTATATTTGTAAAGCTTTGTAACCATTATAAAAGATGGTATAGAAGATTATTCAATGGCATAGAAAATTTTTTTTTTTTTTTTAGGAAGTTACATATTTTATTATTAAACTGTTTCTTATTTTCCTGCAAGGCTGTTGCTTCACTGTATAAAAATAGCACAAGCAAACACAGTATATTGCAAAATTAAGATAGTAATGTTCTTAATTGGACACTATGCAACTAACAAACTTTTCTCCACTGCCATTTATTTCCAGTGGCAAGTTCATTGAGTCTTTTTTTTTTAAACGGCAACATTGCCTTTTATTTATTTATTTATTTTTTAATACATTTATTTATTTTTGGCTGCGTTGGGTCTTCGTTGCTGCACGTGGGCTTTTTCTAGTTGTGGCGAGCGGGGGCTACTCTTAGTTGCGGTGTGCAGGCTTTTCATTGCAGTGGCTTCTCTTGTTGCAGAGCACGAGCTCTAGAGCGCAGGCTCGATAGTTGCAGCACAAGGGCTTTGTTGCTCTGCGGCATGTGGGATCTTCCTGGACCAGGGCTTGAACCCGTGTCCCGTGCATTGGCAGGCGGATTTTTAACCACTGTGCCACAGGGGGAGCCCCATTGAGTCTTTTGACCTAAATCCGGGGATGGCTGTAAGCAAGTTACAGTATTATATAAGGTTAAGATAACAATGTTATTCTTGAATTACATAATTTTTTTTTTTTTTTTAAAGGTTAAGCTATTTGAATTTATTTATTTATTTATTTATGTTTGGCTGTGTTGGGTCTTCGTTTCTGTGCGAGGGCTTTCTCTAGTTGTGGCAAGTGGGGACCACTCTTCATCGCGGTGCGCGGGCCTCTCACTGTCGCGGCCTCTCTCGTTGCGGAGCACAGGCTCCAGACGCGCAGGCTCAGTCATTGTGGCTCACGGGCCCAGTTGCTCCGCGGCATGTGGGATCCTCCCAGACCAGGGCTCGAACCCGTGTCCCCTGCATTGGCAGGCAGACTCTCAACCACTGCGCCACCAGGGAAGCCCCGAATTACATAATTTTTATAACTAGTTTTACCACAGATAATTTCAGGAATTCTGAATATTATAACTGGCGACTAGCCTACAAATCATAGGGTGTTGTGAAAAAGATGCAGAGTGTTTATCTGAAATCATGAGGAAGTTAAGGGGTATTTTCTTCAGGCAACATTGTTGAAAGTCGTTTCTTTTGCTAAAAGTTGCTTTTTAAAAATCTGTCCACCACTAATTTAAGACAACTATGCTAGATTAAGTTGTTTCAAACTAGTTTATTTAGGGGTTCCATTTTCACTCAATAGATTTTATGTATTTCTCATACGCTTCTTCACTCATTAGTTCATCTAGTTCTGAAGGGTTACTGAGTGTCATCTTGATCAGCTAACCATCTTCATAACAAGATTTGTTGACAAGTCCTGGATTTTCTGCTAGAGCTTCATTCATTTGTTACATCTCCTGATAGAGAAGAATGGAGTTCACTCGCAGCTTTCACACTTTGCAAAGCACCAGATTCCTCTTGTTTGTTCAATTTTGTCCCAACTTCAGGCAGACTACAGTAAACAACATCTCCCAAAGCTTCCTGTGCAAAATTGCTGATTCCCACTGTTCCAACACCGTTTTCTGTTGTTACCCATTCATGTTTGTCTGTGAATTTACGACCTGACAGCAGAGCGGGTCCGGTGCTCAGCGCCCGGACGGCGCCCACCCGCAGTCTCCAGGGCCGCAGCGGGCAGGGCGTGTGGGGCGCAGAGGTGGCGCGCAGGCTGCAGACCGCAGCCCGCACGCTCCGCGCCACTCGCAGCACCATGTTTGCAGAGAAAAATGTTTTTAATATGGTGAATGGGGGAGGGGGAGCAAGTTATAATGCTGACTCATGAGCCATTTTCATACAGATACATGTGTAGGTTGTCTCTGGTTGTACAGGTGATTTTCATTTCTTTTTCTGTATTTTCAGAATTTCTTATAGTGAATGCATACTTTATGTGAGCACAGAATCATTAAAATAAAGATAAATGAGAGATCAGAAAAAAATAATGATAAAGCCAAATGTTGGCATGGGTGCCATGATGCTCGTACTCCAAACATATTGCCAACCTCCTTGTAGAGAGTGGTGAGTGAGCCACAGTGTATTTTAAGAAAAATATGTTTAGTTTATACTTTTTGATCTAGAAGGAATTTTTTTTGTGAATTTAGTCACATAATCCAGGAAAAAGTGGAAGTTGAGCATTGTGGGTTTATTCCTACTAGCAATAAACAAAAACAATCCTAAATAAGGTAAAGCTAAATGTCCACTAGTTGAGTAGTGATTAAGTGATTATGATGTGTGGAATATTGTGCAGCTAGTAAAAATCATGTTTATGTAGCCTCTGCAGTAACATGGTAAAGTGTAATTACATTAAAATTATGTCTGTATATGAAAAAATGAAGGGAAGGACTGCATGTATGTGTACAGTTGATTTATTGCCGAGCTAGTACTGAGAGTATTAAGAAACACTAAGTTGTATTACTAGTACAATGCACGTACAATAAATAGGCAAGTATAAAACGTATGAATTGGTAAATTTGAGATTATTCAGATTTGAACTTTTGGCTGTTGGGATGCTCTCATTTGCAAATGCTTGGATTGATGATTTCCTGTCCTGTGGATTATTTCCTTGTTTGTTGCAAGCTAGTGCTTACCTTCCCACTGTGGTTCCCCCACATGTGTAACCTGCATCCTGCTTGAAGGCAAAGGTGGACATGGGAGATCATTTTGAGTGGATGGGGTGGATTGGTGAGGAATAGAGCTAGCAGGGGCCCCTTGTCCTGTCACTGCTTGCATTACATATAAAGTGACTCCTTCCTTTGTCCAGTCAGAGGTTCTTTCTTCTTTCACTTTTTTTTTTTCTTCCCTGCTGCGCTACTAAAACAGGGATCTTTCTCAAATGAGTATTTTGTGTTTCTCACCCATGCATGTAGGGAAGGACTGGATAGAGCATTCTTATCCGGGCAGAAAGCAGAAGAGTCCTACAGGGGGCTCTGGTGGAAGATATGTATCTGCCTCTCACTTGCGATTCATGATATTAGCACTGGAAGGGTCCATTTTTACTGACAGAGACACTGAGGCCTGGGGACACCTTGTCCAGGATCCTGTTATTCCTCGGGTCCTGGATTCTGAAACCGCTGTTGTTCCTCCTGTTCCTAATCCAGACCTCTCTGGTGTCTCAGCACCTTCTCTCTCTCTGTGAGTCTTCTGCTTGGCTCTGTCATATTCCTCTTTTTTTCCTTTTCTAGAAAGAAAAGTCAAAATCGAACAGTTCAGCAGCCCGGGAACCTAATGGCTTTCCCTCTGATGCCTCAGCCAATTCCTCTCTCCTTCTTGAATTCCAGGGTGAGTTGCATCCATATGTCTTCCTTGCAGGAAAATGAAAATTTAGATGACCCATTAATAATCAGAAGAATAGTCTGTGTGTCATTTCAGTGCCTGCTGTTTTGCTGGTATCTTCCTGGGCACTTTATGGAAGGCTTTTCATTTAAACCTCACAATAACCCTGCAAGAGAGACCACAGTCTCCTCACTTACCAGTTACGGAAACTGAGGCTCAAAGAGGTGAGGTTACACATCTAAAGTCACATCACTTGTAGGTGGCAGACCCCATGGTGGGTCCTGGTTTTCTGGATCAGAAGTTCTTTTCTTTAGACTGTGTATTTGATGAGAGTGCCTCAGAGGAGACCCCCCATGCCGAGGCATCTGCCCATCCACCCTTAGCCCAAGCTCTGCCTCCTAAACCAGTCTTCGGTAGACGTCCGGCCTGAGTCAGCACTACACTCCTAACATTACCTTTTATACCTGTGTGGCAGCTACTGTTTATGAAGCACTTTCACTTCAGTTTCTTATTTGTATCTTTACATTAGCCTGTGATATAAACCAGGCAGTTATCGTCATCCCTATTTCAGAAAACTGATGCTTGGAGAAGAAAAGTATTTGCCTAAGCAGAAGAGCGACAGAGCTTTATTCTTTTTTGTGATAAAATGCTACTTCCATCTTAGTATAGAAGGTGGTGGTCATTGTAGGATAAAGACTAGAAAGGGCTCACAGTTTTCTCTTCGGAACTAGACTGGGAGCGCCCAGGTATCCCCTCCTCACTTCTTCCCCAACCCCTGCAAGGTCAGTGTGGTACAGGAAGAGAATACAAGGGAAATGTTCTCTAGCTGTGTGAGATGTTCCATCATAAAGCTCTGGGAGACATGGGAGGCTCCATTTCCTCAGTCTGGGCACTATCTCATCCTTTTCGTTCATTGAACATTTAATGAACTCCAACTATGTGCCAGGTACTATGTGCTGCACTGGAGATTCAAGGACCAGTAAGCCACAGAGCCTGCCTGCGCAGAGTGTAATGGAGGGAGACTGGTGTGTAATATAGTAAGTGCGGGTGTGCACGGGAAACAGCAGGAGCATAAAAGAGAGGGTGGTCATTTCCACCCAAGGGAGCCTGGGGCACGAGGCTCTGTGGAGGAGGTGATGCCCGAGCTGAACGTGGGCACGTGCAGGGGCTTTGCAGGAAGACCGGAAGGAGCGTGTCGTAGCAGACGCTGGTACTTGAAGCTGCTCTTAGGCTCGAGTCCAGTTAGGCAGGAGCCGGGCTGCGTGGGGAAGAGCAGCAGGCGGTGAGCCTGGAGCTCAGAAGGGAGTTTGTAGGTTGCGATAGGGCCCTCTCGTGGGCAGTGGGGAACCCACAGGGGTTTAGCAAGATCACTCTGGCAGTGGTATGAGGTCCAGTGGGGGTGCCTGAGACTGCGGGAAGGGCAGTTAGGTAGTTGTGGCTGGAGGCCAGGCGAGAGATCATGAGGGCTGAGCTGAGGCCACTGGAGAGGAAGGAATGGGCAGGGGCCGAGTCAGAGCAGTGGGTGGGGCAGATTTGGTGACTGGCTGCTGGAGGTCAGGGAGAGGAAGGCCCTGCAGACTCTGTGTTTTTAACTTAGGTGGTGACTTTAAGCCTTCAGACAGCGCTTCCCAGGTGGGATCCCAGGGTCCTTGAGGCGAGGCGGTGAGATGGAGCCTAGGCAGGTGCAAGGGCCTGAGCTGACCACCTCCAGACACTATCACCCTCCTTCAGACAGCCGAGAATGGCAGACAGACTGTCATTTTCTACACCTCTTGTATTGTGAGAAAGGTTGGGAGGCACAGCTGTGTTCCTCCCTTCACTGGACAGTGGGAAAATACCAGGTCCCAGCTATATAACTGGTGGATAATAAAGAAGGGGTTAATAAGCATATCTTGACCTTCCTGAAATATAAATGTTGCATAAACTTAAAGATTCTGGCTGTATCTTGTGGTGCTTAGAACATGTGTCATAGAATAGAACATGCTTAAATTAATCAATTTAGACTCTTGTTGGTAATTTGCAGTGCACAGAAGCACCCAGAATGTCTGCCTTTGGTTCAGGGGCTGTTTACAGCCGTGATCATTGTGTGCCCGGCTGTGTCCACGCTGTCTGCAGAGACACCAGGCCCTTGGCTCTGTACTGAGTTACTCTCAAAAGTGACCAGCCTCAGCTGTTGCCTTTGTCATGTTTGGTTTTCAGATGAAAACAGCAACCAGAGTTCCGTGTCTGATGTCTATCAGCTCAAGGTGGACAGCAGCACCAACTCGAGCCCCAGCCCCCAGCAGAGCGAGTCCCTGAGCCCAGCGCACACGTCCGACTTCCGCACAGATGACTCCCAGCCCCCCACCCTGGGCCAGGAGATCCTGGAGGGTGAGTCTCTGCTGGCCCACGATGCGCGTCTTGGAGGGCCTTGCTCTTGCTCTCGATGTTTCTCTTCTTCAGAGTCACAGGTTAGAGAAGCTGCCCCAGAGCTGGCAGCTTCAGGCCGTTTGTCAATTGTTGGAGGCTATTTTGGGGAATGGTTGTATTTTCCCCTTTCACAGAATGAAGAAAGAAAACAGCAACACAACTGAGCGCCAGGCTCTCTGTAAGGAAGGCACTTTTCATATTTGATGCCTGGTATGATTCTCTCAAAAACCCCATGAAATGGCAGCTGTTATCTCCATTTTACAGATGAGGAAGTAGTCTTAGAAAAGTTCAGTTGCTTGGCCATGATCACACAGCTCGTAACTTGTGGAACTGTGTGTCTCATTTCATTCCTTCTAAGCTCAGAGCTCGTGCTCTTTGCACTAGATCCTGCGAATTTCTTCCTATAATGTATATTGATTCTGCGGCCTGTGTTGCCTCTTCACCAAGGCGTCTCCACAAAGCTCCCAGGAACACTCCCCCAGCTTGGGGCAGAGATTCCACAGGAGTCTCCCGCCTCAGGAGGCCCTGCAGTTACGCTGACCTTGCTTTTTCAGAGCCCTCCCTGCCTGCCTCAGAAGTTGCTGATGAACCTCCCACCCTCACGAAGGAAGAACCGGTTCCATTAGAGACACAGGTAAGGAGGTGCTTTGGGTTTCCCAGTTTCTAAGAAAAAAGTAAGGGCTCTGTTAATGTGCACTGGCTCTATAGCATGGGATGTGCTGTAGTTGGGAAGGCAGCACGGACGCTGGGCTCCAGATTATAAGGTAGGGGAAGAGGTTTGGTCATCTGTGAGACAGTGGGGGGTGGACTTCTGGGTTGTAATTAGGGTGGAAGGGGAGGTCTGGTTCAGAGGGATGGCCCTATGATTCCATGCTCTGGCTGCTTCTAGATTGCTGAGGAAGAGGAAGACTCAGGTGCGCCTCCCCTGAAACGCTTCTGTGTGGACCAACCCGCAGTGCCGCAGACAGCGTCGGAAAGCTAGCACCACCCTGGCACCCTTCGCCTCCTGGCCCCAGGCCTCTCTTGCATTCTAGTTCTGGCTGTGCTGTGCTGCTGGGCTAAGGGCAAGCACTGGGCTCCAGAGCCTGCACATAGGAGCCTTCTGGGCTGGAAGGCTGACATAGGACTGGGGGTTGTAACGTCATCTTCCCGTCCCTGGCACCTGTGTCTGCTTGATCCTGAGAAGAGGAGCACTCCTGTCCTTTTTGCACCCCAAGTAGGCTGGAGCATCGGCCACTCCAGGGTTCATCTGTCACCTCCAGGCAGCAGTCTCTGCTCCGGAACCTCTGGACTGAGCCGCTGGTGCTTCGACAAGAGGAAAGAGATGTGGAAGGCATCCTCTAGAGAAGAGAGTGCCTAGGGCTTACTTGAATTGAATGGAGACTGTAGATTCGTGGACTTTCCCATAGGGCTAGGGGCCCTGTAGGCTGCTGTTGGAGAATGCCTGAGTAGACTCCGGAGGCAAGGGAAGGGCTTCGCTCCATGAGAGGGCGGAGAAGTCCATATAGATTTCTTGCTGTCCTGGCACTTCTGCCCATTCCTGAGGTTATCCTGCCTCTCATGGGCTCTCTGGCTGCTGACAGTCCTTTGTCCCCCACTGTAACCATCCCCTTCCCCCAACACACGCGCGCGCGCGCGTGCACACATGCACACACACACACGCACGTGCAGCTTTTGCTGTTTCCACCTGGACATTTCATTCCAGCATCCCCTGCCTCCCGCCACGGTCCCCAGCACTCCTGCCGCAAACTCTGCCCCAGCGAGAATTTGAGGTTCTGACAACAGCACCCATTCCCACAGTACTCCTTCAGCTCAGACTGTCTAGAAAGTTCCCTTTTCTTTGAAATCTGCATGTTTAATTGAACCTCGTGATTTTATTTTTTGTTTCAAAAAAGTTTAAGAAAATGGAAATGGGCAACAGTGAGTGAAGACATATTTTAGCACCGAATAGAATATTTTTAAAATTAAACTATTTGAAATATGTCTTGTTGGTAGCTGAGTGCTTCATTCTTGCAGGTTGTGGAGGGGAGGGGCTGGGGGGCGTGGTGGCTGAGTGCTAGCGACGTCACTGTGGGCTGGGCCCTGCCAGTTGTCTTCACTCCCACAGAGTGACTTTCCGATGAAGATGATTTGGAGACTCCATTTGAAGTTGTCATGTACTTGGAATTCTACTTCTGTCCCTGCCTACACCAAATGAAAACCTGTGTACACAGTACAGCTCCAGGTCCTTAGGAGGCTGACTTTTGTTCTTTTTTTTTTTTTTTTTTTAATTAATTTATTTTATTTACATTTATTATTGGCTGCATTGGGTCTTCATTGCTGCGCGCGGGCTTTCTCTAATTGCGGCGAACCGGGGCTACTCTTCCTTGCAGTGCGAGGGCTTCTCATTCGGTGGCTTCTCTTGTTGCCGAGCTCAGGCTCTAGAGCACAGGCTTCGTAGTTTTGGCGCATGGGCTTAGTTGCTCCGTGGCATGTGGGATCTTCCCAGACCAGGGCTCGAACCCGTGTCCTGTGCATTGGCAGGCAGATTCTTAACCACTGCACCACCAGGGAAGCCCTGACTTTTGTTCTTTAACTTTTTTTTTTATTATGGTAAAATACACAACCATAAAACGTACCATTTTAAAGTGCACAGTTCAGTGGCACTAAGTACATTCACAGCATTGTGCAGTCATCACCTCTGTCTAGCTCCAAACATTTTCATCACCTCAAACAGAAACCCATACCCTTTAAGCCCTCACTCCCCATTTGCCCCTCCCCCAAAGGCCCTGGCTATCATAAATCTGCTTTTTGTCCATGGGTTCCTTTTTGCTCCTGATTCCAAAGGAAAACAGTAGAGTCATGGTGGAAAAGAATTCTACATTCTATATCTCCAAGAATTTCATATTCTGGACTTCCCTGGTGACACAGTGGTTAGGACGCCACGCTCCCAATGCAGGGGGCCCGGGTTCGGTCCCTGGTCAGGGAACTAGATCCCACGTACCGCAGCTAAGAGTTCACATGCCACAACTAAAGAGCCCACATGCCGCAACTTAGGGAGCTGGCGCAACCAAATAAATATTAAAAAAAAAATTTCATTTCCATATTCCCTAAAGCGATTCCTCTCATTTCTCTTAGAGGCTCCAGGTGTCATGGATGAAACTAGAATCCTAGTTAATTCTGTTGCCTTTTTTTTGTCATCTCTAGTTGGTTTTTTCATCATCTTTAGTTGGTTTTTTCTTAAAAATTTAACAGGTACTAAAAAACTGTTTAATGTCACAGATACTAGAATCATGTGGTACATGAAGTATGTCTTAATTTGTTTAAACAAAGGAAGCTATTGAAAGTATAATGACCAAGAGACCAAAAAAAATGACCAGGCAGATTTTGGAAAAGAATCAAATAGAGGATCCTTTTAGTGGGGAATAGTATTTAGAAACCTAGATAAACCTAGTTTTGCTAAAGAGGAAGGAGTCTGAGGGAAGAAATAGAAACACAGGACAGATTGTGGAGGGCCTTGAAGGTCACGTCAGAGTTTGGTTTTACTCTGTTGGCTTTAGGGAGCCAACCATTAGAAGCCAAGAACAGGGGAGTGACATAGCAAGATGCCATGGAGAGGAAAGAGAGGGAGGCAGGGGGACAAGTTGGAAGGACCCTGCCAACCTTATCCAGATATATTTGCACTTACCAAGAGGAGACTTAGAGTTCTGTGAGTTTGAGGATAGAACAGTGATAGGTACATGGAAAACAGTAAAATTACACGAGGCAAACCAGGGGAAACAAAAGAAGAAAGGAAATGCAATCAGTTCACCATGTGGATCATTTGTGAATAATTCATAATCATAAGTTATACACTGACTATTGATTTGAACTATTGCAACATAATTATATATGCTTGTATACGTGTATGGTGTTTCTGGGGGATATAAGAGGGCTAAGTTCTCATCTTCCACTGACGAAAGTCAACAGCTAATATTAAAACTGGAAAACTAAAAACAACAGCAATATATATGTTATTTAGAAATAGGGAGGTAAATACCAGAGGAAACAGCTTAATGTATTGAAAATGGATGCCTGGGGGAAGGGAAGCAGGAAGTGGATGGGGGAGAGCACTGCAGGGTTGCTTTTTGTAGAACTATTTGTTTTCTTAACTCCGTTTATGTGTTTCCTTTTTGGAACCATGTCCATTTTACCATGAAAAAATACATAATTTTAATGTAGTTTAAAACGTTTTTAAAGAAGAAAGTCATTACAGTAGCAGTTTTGGCCAGAAATAATTGAAGTAGCATGCAGTGGGGATGGCAGGAAGGGGATGGTTCACGATTTTAGGCAGGCAGAATTGCTGTCATCTGATTGACCCTATGGCTGTGGAGCTCAAGAGAGGTCAAGGCTGAGCCTGTGAGGTCGTGAGGAAGGTGGGGCCATTAATAGAAATAAAAAACACCCACACAGAGCAGGTGATGGAGGGAACAGAGATCATAGACTGCAGATTTGGGATGTTTTGAGGTTTAGGAACCAACAGGACAGGCCGAAAAATACCAGCCAGAAACAAACTGTAGGGAATTCCCTGGCTGTCCAGCGGTTAGAACTCCATGCTTCCACTGCAGGGGGCAAGGGTTAGATCCCTGGTCAGGGAACTAAGATCCCCGCTAGCCACATGGTGCAGTCAAAAAAAAAAAAAAAAAAAAAAAAGACAAGCTGAAACTGTCTAATCAAGGGTTTCAGTCTGCATCAGTGAAAGAGGGGTGTTAAAAAATCTTGTGTTAATTAGCTCCATTGTTTGTAAATTGGAGCCATAGAAAGAAATGGAGGACAACCATCAAGCAATAGTCACATTAAAGTTTATTACTTTTTTCTATTTTAAAATGAAAATATAATCACTATAGAAAAACAAATGGAAAAATATACAAAAAGATAACGAAGAAAATAAAACCAACCATAACTCCATCTCTCCAAGGTAAACACTATTCTTCGTTTGGAGAGACACTTCTCAGCTCCTTTTCTTGGGACCCCAGCTAATAGGCTGTATTCACAAAGCCCCACCTCTAGCTTCCACTTCGGTCTGCAGGATTTCCAACTGTGTTCTGGATGGCTCTCCAGGGTACCTCCGGTTCTTATGGCTGAAACTGAGCCCATCAATGAGTCTCCCATTTTAAATCTCTGCTTTACCACCACCAGGGCTGGACTCCAGTCCACAGCAGCCCCAAGCACTGAAATGACTACGGTGACCATTCTCATGTGCAATTAGATGCATTTTTTGAAATATCAAAAGTTTCCAAAATTTGTTTTTTGTATGTTTTTGGAGTTCTTATTCTGTGTGTAGTCTGCCGTTAGTTATCTAGTTCTGCAAGTGTCCATCCCATTAGCCACTTAGTCTGTGCCTCAAATCTGGCCACCTGTCTCCACTGATCTTTTTTTTTTTTTTTTTTTTTTAACTACCCTTTACTGCTTTTGCCTCCATTAGATTTCCTAAGCACTAGTGTTTTTTTAAATTTTTAAAAAATTTTTTATTTATTTATTTTTGGCTGCATTGGGTCTTCGCTGCTGTGTGCGGCCTTTCCCTAGTTGCAGTGAGCAGGGGCCACCCCTCGCTGCGGTGCGCGGGCCTCTCATTGCGCTGGCCTCTCCTGTTGCGGAGCACCGGCTCTAGGCGTGCAAGCTTCAGTAGTTGTGGCACGCAGGCTCAGCAGTTGTGGCCCACGGGCTCTAGAGCACAGGCTCAGCAGTTGTGGTGCACAGGCTCAGTTGCTCTGCAGCATGTGGGATCCTCCCGGGTCAGGGCTCAAACCCGTGTCCCCTGCATTGGCAGGCGGACTCCCAACCACTGCGCCACCGGGGAAGCCCCTCCACTGATCTTGCTACAAATTTGAGGCCCTTGCCACCAGTGCCACAAACTACTGCAGTTCCCTTCTATAGGGTCGCTCCAATTCAACCCTCACACGCTTTGGCCAGGATGATGACTTCCTCTGCCACTCTCATCTCTTGACACTTTCTGCCTGAAAAATCCCTCTGTTTTAGGCACATTGTCCTGAATTTACCAAGTCTGCTCTGCTGCTCCCTCTGCCTAGAAAGTTCGTCCCTCATTTCCTCTGCTTAGTGGAGTGTGCTACTTACCTCTTCACAATCAACTCAGATGCCACATCCTCTGAGGTTTCTCCTAATCCTCTTAGAAGAAATGGCTACTGAAGGAAGATGAGCTCCCTTCTCTGCTAGGTGATCAGAAGGAGCTTCATAGAGATGGCGTCTGACCTACATCAATGGAAAAAAAAAATGTTGCCTGCCATATCAGTAAACAAAGGATGTTGCAGGCAACAAGCCATCACCTTACAGCTGAGCCATGAGGGAACTCAGGATAGAAACAGGATGCCCGCCATCTAGCAGTGCCCCCCTCCCCAACCCCCAAACTTAGGAAGAGAAAGCACAGGATACTGGCCCCAGATAGCTGAGGTGTATATCAAAGGAATGATTTCGGTGAGCCCTGACTTTTGCGTCTTCCCATACATAGAAAAGCACTAAATTTCTTAACTTGAGATATCCTGTTTTCTTTAACAGTAATCTTTCGATGTTCTGACTACTACCTGGTCTTTGTTGCAAAAACTCCTGTGTATCCTGGCTCCTGCCCTACCTCTTCCAAGCAGTCTCTCAGAGCTATCTGAGATGTTGGGTCCTGGACTTAAATCCCCGGTTTTGTCTGCCAAATAAAACATAATTCTCAACTTTTAAGTTGTGCTTTTTTTTTTTTTCCAGTTGACACCTAGAACTTACCTTTTACCGGGGGGTATCCTTCTCACTTCAAGGTGAGAAGAAAAGGAGAAAAAGGTCTGGCATTGGCATGCTGCCATTCAGGGACATCTAGCAGTCTAGCCCTGTCAAAGACCAGGCTGGGAAGGTATGTTCTGGGCACTGAAGATTTCTGAACCAAGGGAGACAATTTAACCAGGGATGAATGATTAATAAGTGTGTTTCTGACTGTACTGGATAGCCAAGCAGATTTTGGACTATGTGGGTGTAGTGTGCTTGGAAAAGTAGCTCAAATGTTCTCACTCTCCAGGCACAATTATTGCTGTTTTCTTACTGCGCACTTTGTACAGCATTCATCACACAGAACTGTGATGATTTGTCTCTCATTTTTTCAAGTCTCATTTTTTCCCCTGTAGCACCCAACGCAGGGCCCTGAACATTGTAGGTGCTAGTAAAGACTATTTGAATGAAGGTATGTATTTTTAATAGACATGTTTAATATATTTTTCCAAAGAAGCTTCTGTATTATCCCTTCCAGCAAACCCCTAGAAGCAAGCATTATACTAAATATCCAGATCTCAACCACGCTCTAGTCTAGAAGCAGGTAACTTTGGGGGGGGCCAAGGCTGGGGCTCAAGTTATCCCTCGTAGAACCTTTGCTGAGGTAAGGTCGGGAGGTTACTTCCCGCCAAGCCCTCCTCCCATCCGCCCCACCCGCGCATCTCCGGGCGTGGCCGAGAGCGGCGCCTTTAAGAAGGGGGCGGAGCCCAAGTGAAAAGACAAAGCCCCTGGCCGCGCGCTCCCCCTCCCCCCTCCGGCGCACCACACGGACAGTGGTGCCCGGATGTCGGTGTCGCCTTCGGTGACAGATGGCGCAGTGTCTGTATATGTTAGAGGGCTTCTCTGGCCTGACCTCTTTGAATTCCCGGCCTTTCGGTCCCCCGCTGTCCCCCACTTTCAACTCCGCCGCTGGAGGCCCGCTCCTGTCACTGGCGCTTACATAACGTGACCTTTCACCTCTTCATACTGCCCTCTAGTGCGCTGCAACCCAACTAGGCGGCCCGGGAAGGGGGAGGGACCTAATCACAGAGCGGCAGCTCCTCTGAGCCAATAAACTCTGGGTGCTGACCAGCTCTCCGCCTATTGGAGCATTCGCCACCGGCGCCACAGGGGAGCATGTTAGTGTGTGCGCTGGCCGGACCGGGGGGAGGAGGGGAATCTCCCGCCATTTTTCAATAATTTCCTCCGGTGCAGCTGAGGACGAGTCGTGACTGCCGAACGCGGGGACCCGTAGCAAAGGTTGGCCGGAGGCTTCGGGGCGGCGCGGCAGTGTGCGTGGGAGTTCTGTGCCCTTGCGTCCCTTTCCATGGCCTTAGCGCGGCGGCGCCAGCAGTGAAGGAGCTGAGTTCGCGCCGCCCTCTCACCCTCCCCTCCCCCACCCCACCCCCGGGAGCCAGGCGCTCGCTCCGGGCCGCGGGGCCTAGTGTTGCGCCGCGGGCTCGCCGAGGAGCAGCCGCCTTCCCCGCCGCTGCCGCCGCCGCGATGGCGCCGCTCCTGGGCCGCAAGCCCTTCCCGCTGGTGAAGCCGCTTCCCGGCGAGGAGCCGCTCTTCACCATCGCGCACACTCAGGAGGCCTTCCGCACCCGGGAGTATCCTTTTCCAGTCGCGCCGGCCAGGCCGCCCGCGGGGTGGGGTAGGGCGGGGTGGGCCGCGCAGCCCCGCGCCGGTGGCAGCTGTCAGCGCGCCCGGCGCTGGCGGGCCAGCACCCCGAGCCCGAGCCCCAGGCCCGCCGTTCCGGGGGGGGTGGGCGGGCGGGCCGGCCCGGCTCAGGCCGCCCCGGAGCCCTGCGCCCTCCATCCTGTCCTCGGCCCCGCACTTTGTCACCGGGCCTCGCTGTCGATGAACGACCCTCTATCCCGCCCCCCCCCCCCAGGGGGTTGGCTTTAGGCCCTAAGTACCGAGGGGTGAGCGGGGTTTCCTTTGCTGCTGCTTTTTCCTTTTTAAATTAAGCCTTCCACTTAAGTTTTGGAAATTGTACTTGAGCGGCCTCGTGATCTGGGTTGTACAAGTCGCGACTGCGTCTTTCCGGATCTCTGCGGGGACATTTGTGTTTTTCTCCTCCCGAGTGGACTTTAGGCTGGTGATGAACTGACAGGATTGTGAGGCACAAAACCAAGAATAAATGTCCAGACTTAGAGAAGAGGCAGTAAAAAAGTTACCTTGGAGGAGCGGATCCCTTCCTTCCCTGGGCATGCACAGATTTGGAATTTTGACGATGTACAGGAGATCGCTATTTGTCTTTTAACAGTGTTTCAAAAAGACACGCTTAAAGTTTTTATGTTGTATTTTAGAAACACGAGGCTGATGTTTTAAATAAGAAGCATCCTTTCTTCTAATCATTGCTTAAGGTTTCTTGCACAAGCTTATTAGTCTTTTAGTTGAAAGTTGTACGACTCTTATTTACTTTTTTTATGGATGCCAGATGCGTCCTTTTTGAAGCTTAAGTGTAAAAAAGTTTTCTGAATCAAGCTTTCTTTAGTGTACAGAAAGCTTCAAGAGTGAAGGGTAATGTATTCTTTAGTTTTATCACCCCTTTCCCTTTGGAAGGACTTGATTTCTTAGTAGTTTCAGTTTGCTTGCTTCAGTATGGAAGGAAGTGCCGGTGTGAGCTATATCATTTGATTTCATTTCTCTTTGATCCTCCCTTTAATGTAATGCTTTATGGGATAACCTCATTCTTGTTTGAGTGCAGTTTGTGGATGTTAGGTGTTTACATACAAAGGGATTTGGCAAGTGAGTCCATGCTGTAGGAGGGCTCTTGAAGAAGTGCAGCTAGAGCATCTCAGAGCTGAAATGGATCTTGGAGATGGTGGGGTTCTCCTGCCTGGGTATGCCAAGTGGGCCCACACAGTTGAGGTTGGCTTGCTAAAGGTCACACACTCTGTAAATGATGAGAATCAGGAGTAGAATTCAGTGCTCTTCATACCTCATCCCTGAAAGAAAATCAAGAGAGGAACATGGAATGCTATTCCTTCACTTTTAATAATGTTAGTCCACTGTTTGTGTCAGTTTGTGGTATGATAAGGTGCATTTAAGGGAGGGGTCGGAGTGGTAATCTGGTTCTTTTTCTTGTCCTGTTAGGACTTTTGGATTGTTTTGGAGAAGTGCTCTAGCTCTACCAAATACTTTATTCTAAAAGTGCCCAATTTTTTTTTTTTTTATAACATTCCAAAACATCAGTGAAGTAAAAAATTACTTTTGGGAATCTGCCATATCCTTTTCAGATGTCATCTTTTGAGCAGTTGATGGTTATTCACACTAATATTACTGGATGTTGATTTTTCAGGTCTGGTTCTAGTGGAGTATCAGAAACTGCGATAGGGAGGAGACAGATTCTAAGTCTGTACTAGGTACTGAGCTCTGTAAAAAATGGCTGTAGATAGCTAATTTAGAACTGGCAGCCTCGGCTTTTTCATATCATTTACTGAAATCACTGAAATACAGTGATACGTATGAGGAGTTTCTTTTAATGATGACAGTTGAAAACTGATACGTGGAACTTTTTAACTGTTATGTATTTAATAAAAATTCTTCATCTTTAAAATTTCCCATACCAGTATTTAGAACCCTTTTAACAAAGGAGTTCTTAAATTGTGTTGCATATTGGGGGGAAATTGCTCCCTTGGTAATTTCTACAAGTGGAAGCACTTTGAGGATGGTTTTTAAACAATTGTACTGTGTGGTTGGCAGGTTGGCATATCTCTTTATTAGGCTATTAGTGATTTCATAGAGGAGAACAAGTATGTGGTTGGGTAACTGCTGCATTTGAAGTATTGTTATTTCCAGTTCTTAATTTTTAGTTATAATTATGTTTTAATAGGACTTCATACTTTAATTTTCTCCGAATACCTACCTTTTGGTTGCATGTATATTCTGTGGCAAATTTGTATGGTGTTTTATTGACTTAAAGCTGTGAGCATTGTGTTCTTGAAGGTATTATTGTACATCTTCATTAAACTTACAGTGGTTGTGGATGATGCACACATTTAATGATTGGGTTATATATTGATGTTTATTGTACTGTAGCTTTAAATCTGTGGTACATTGCTTCCTAGGATAGTACTACTGCAGGCAAGACAGTAGATCTTGGTTGGAAAAATTAACTTTATCGGAATCACTTCTTGATGTGATTGATTATTTGACAATAGAATTCTACACTGACTGTGTTTATAAGTCAAGATAGATTTTAAGGAGGAACTGAACCTACAAGTAGCCTGCTGTAGATTAATATTTTTTTTGTA
This sequence comes from Balaenoptera borealis, assembly GCF_965194805.1. NCBI lineage: Eukaryota > Metazoa > Chordata > Mammalia > Artiodactyla > Balaenopteridae > Balaenoptera > Balaenoptera borealis. The sequence goes on from NC_138872.1 coordinate 79,439,163, forward strand.
TTGCTTTATCCTAGTTTCTAAAGCCTGGAAACTAGTTCATAACCTTAGCATAATATGAGAACTTTTAGATGGTGTAGTAAGGAGGGGGTATTAGAATATACAGTTATTCTGGCTCTAGGCAAGAATAACTTGATTTGCCTAGAGTGTTTTAAGAGCTGGGGTTAAATTGTAGTTGCAAGACTGGATTTTATTGGGCAGTTGGAATACTGAGCTCTTATGTCGATTTTTATAATTTAATTTCTTTAAAGTAACAAGTTATTATCAGATTAGAGTTATTTTTAACTTAATGACAGACTGGTCCAAAGAGAGAAAATAGGATAAAAAGCAGACCTTGAGTTGGTGCTTTGTCTTCTCACTTCGAACTCTTAGCATTATAGTTATGCTTATTTAACCTCCATACTTTTATGGGCCACTTCCTTTCAGGCTATCAGGTACTTTATTGAAAGAAACAATACTTACAAGGCTAAAGAGAACAAAGAAGTGCAGCATATGGTGGTAAGGAAGTAGCTCTTGAACTCTTGAAAAAGTAGATGCATAATGAGATAGTCCAGGATTTGAACTTATCATTTATAGCTTACACAACCTTTGGAGAATTGCTTTGACATTTTGTCTGCAATTATAAGTGTAGCAGTCGCTGGAACATAAAAACCACAATTGTCATTTGCTTTGAGCGGTTATTTGAGAGTGACTTATTTTGGTAACCTAAAATCTGAAATAGGATTTAGAGGCAGCTGACTCAACATCCTTCTTTTTGTAAAAAATTAATTAATTATTATTATTTTTTGGGGGCTGCGTTGGGTCTTAGTTGTGGTGTGTGGGCTTCTCATTGCAGTGGCTTCTGTTGTTGTGGAGCACGGGCTCTAGGTGTGCGTGCTTCAGTAGTTGCAGCCCGCGGGCTCAGGAGTTGTGGCGCATGGGCTTAGTTGCTCCGTGGCCTGTGGGATCTTTCCAGCCCAGGGCTCGAACCCGTGTCCCCTGCATTGGCAGGCGGATTCTTAACCACTGCGCCACCAGGGAAGTCCCTGAATATCCTTCTCATGGGCTTTTTTTTTCCTCCTTTCATTTTCATTTTTTCTTTAACTTTTCTCTTAGCATAAGTCAAAGTAATAACCAGAACAGAGTTACATAAACTTAAAACTACCTAATGTTAGGGGTGGTTGTAGAAATTTCAGTTTTAGACTTTTGAAATTAATCTAATTTGAATGACTAGTCAATTAAAAATTGTGTTGTCAGAGGACATTCATTCCTAGATGTAATCGTTAGGTTTATAGTGCTGTCCAACAGAAATGTGATGTGAGCCACATGTAATTAAAATTTTTCTAGGGCCACATTTGAAAAAAAGGAAACGGGTGAAAAAAAAGGAAAGGCACATTTTTCTTATTCCAAGTTTCAGGCTGAAGGAGCAGTCCCTGTCTGCAGCGTCCTTTTCTAGTGGCAGAAAGATCAGGAGGAAACCATGACAGCTTTTTAAGCTTCTTCCTGGAAGTGGCGTCTATCACATCTATTGGTCAAAGCAAGTTATGTGGCAGGGCCCAACATCTGTGGGGAGGGGATGTGCTTTCCTCTTCCCAGGAGGCATTGCAAGCCACATGGCAGTGGGTGGAGGTGTAGAATCCTCTTAGGGAAGAGAGGTGGATGTTTGGAAAGAATAGTACAGTCTGCCACATTTTAGGGTTAAGGGAATGTTTTCTGGGGAAGGTTGCTTTTAAGTTGAGATCCAAAGGATGGTTAGAATTTAGTTTATTTTGCCAGTTATATCTCAGTGAGCTGTTTTTGTTTGTTTTTTTGCTTGTTTTGGCTGCCCTCGGCAGCTTGTGGGATCTTAGTTCCCTGACCAGGGATCTAACCCGGGCCCCTGGCACCCTGGCAGTGAGAGTCCTAATCACTGGACCACCAGGGAATTCCTGATTTTGAAAACCTGAAAGAAGTTTCATATGGCTGGAGTGAAGAAGTGGGAATGGAGATGCAGTGATGAGAGATACAGAAAAGGGCTGCATCACAGGTCCTTGTGAGATAGGCTGAGGAGTTTGGACTTTGCCTTAAATTTAGTGGAGGCTGTTGAGAAATTTGAACAGGAGAGAAGCAGGCTTTTAGGTTAGGAAGATCACTGTGACTGCAGCGTTGAGAATGGATCTGCAGCCTTGAGACTAGTGGCAACTAGATGGTGATTAAATAATTAAATAATCTAGGCAATAGATAATGGTGGTCTGAATAAATTTACTAGCCTTTGAGGTGGAGAGAAGTACAGTTGATGGATTTCTGAAATTAAGTAGATTTGACAGGGTTTGGTGATTGGGGAGGAATCAAGAGTTATGTTTTGGTTATCTCTTGGTTAGTGGTGTTCTCTGATATAGAGGACCCTGTGAGACAGGAGGGAAGGGGGCAGGGCACAACCTTAAAAGAATGACATAGCCCCTGAGGACATAAAGTGGTTAGAACCGATTAGGCCCAAGTTGGCGGAAGAATCTACTTCCAGTAGACCTTGAGCCTCATTATAGCTCTTTGCGATACATTAGAATATGCTAAATGACACCCGCAGGCGCCCTGACTGTTCGAGGCCAACCATAAAAGGGCAGAAAGTGGGCAGTGGCCCAATTCCTGGAAATCCCTGCCCCTTCCCCAAAAAAGTTGGAGTAATCTTCCTATTGCTTAGCCTATGAAATTACCCAGCCCATAAAAACTAACCATCCCATATTCCAGGGCCTATCACCTTCTGAGAGGGCCCACACTCTGTCTATGGAGTGTGTATCTCCCTAAATAAACCTGCTTTCCCACTTAGGTCTTGGGGAAAACTCCCTTGCCTGACTGCTTGCATCCTTCACAAGCATCCTATATTAATAAATCTATTTTTTGCCTATGGCTTTGCCTCTCGCTGCATTCCTTCTGCACTGAGGCATAAAGAACCTGAGCTTCATTAAGTCCTGAGACCAGGTGTGTGGTTTCAGCAGGGAGATTGTGGGTTCAAGTCCCATCTGAGATGTGATTGGGTTTGAGTCCCAATCTGAGGTGTGGGGTTTCACCTGGAAGAGGATCAAGTGTTTCTTTTGTTTTGACTGTCAAGGGTGGTGGGGGACGGATAGGAAGTGAAGTGTTTAGTTATGGAGGTTCTTATATTGAATTGCTGAGTATATCCAAATGGAGATGTATATGTTGCTAGTATATATATGGGCCTGGAGTTCAGAGAGAGGAGACTGAGCTGGTGATAGAAGTTATTAGCATATATAGATAGTAGTTGAAGTTACAGGCATGGATGAGGTCACCCAGAATGAGAATGCTATACTGATAATGATTTTCAGAGGGTACGAAAGATCTGTATTAGGGTAGAAGAGACTGTCATTATTTGAAAAACCACACTCAATCAATCAGTATTAGGTATTTAAATACATATTGTTTGAAAAAAGTAGGAAAAAAAAGGTTCCTCCTTTTTTTTCCTTAAAATAATAAAAATCATAGAAAATAAAACAATAAAATCTTGATGGGTGGAGTGATTTTCAGTACTGTGGGGACCAGAGGATTTTTCCCTTTGCAACAACATATTTGTATTTTAGGAGGCCTGAGGCCAAGTGAGATTTTTAAATCAGAAGAAATGGGTTTAAAAACAAGACTGAGAAAAAAGGTTGTGAGTGTGAGAAGCACAAAGGACCAGAGAAGAAGAGGATTACCACCAGTAAGGCCAATTAACATGTTTTAAAATGTTATGACTGGATGAGAAATGAGGATCAAAAGCTGGATTTGGATAATGGTTCTTTTATTGGAGAGAAAGGACTTAATTGAGAAACACATAAGTGGTTTACAGTTAGGGACTGCAGAGGTTAGGATGATTCCCTGATTTCTGACTTGGACACTAGGGCCATTCGGTGAGATTGGGAGTATCTGTTAAAGAGCAAGTTTGGGAGGGAGTGGAGGAGTAGTGAGAGTTTAGTTTTAGAGGAAGTTGGATTTGAGGGATTACTGAGGCATCCAGGTGACAGCAGTCTTGTGTGTTATTGGCCATATGGGTCTTGATCTAAGGAGAATGGACTGGGCACATTATTCCTACTTTTTTTTTTTTTTTTTTCCCAGGCAGAGCCTCGTGACTCGCAGGATTTTAGTTCCCCGACCAGGGATTGAACCCGCGCTCTCGGCCACTGGACCACCAGGAAATTCCCACATTATTCCTACTTTTTTTTTTTTTAAATGGGATTTATTTATTTATTTATTTATTTATGGCTGTGTTGGGTTTTCGTTTCTGTGCGAGGGCTTTCTCTAGTTGCGGCAAGTGGGGGCCCTCTTCATCGCGCTGCGCAGGCCTCTCACTATCGTGGCCTCTCTTGCTGCGGAGCACAGGCTCCAGACGCGCAGGCTCAGCAATTGTGGCTCACGGGCCTAGTTGCTCTGTGGCATGTGGGATCTTCCCAGACCAGGGCTCGAACCCGTGTCCCCTGCGTTGGCAGGCAGACTCCCAACCACTGCGCCACCAGGGAAGCCCCCTACTTTTTAAAATAACAACTAATAATAAAAACTTAATGTTTTCTCTTTAGGACATATTTGTTAGTCTTACATTCTCTCTGATTACACAGTGAATTTCTTCAGTGTAGCTGAATGATATATTAGAAGGTTACTAAGCTTTTTTTTTTTAAAGATTCTATACTTTATATTTTATTTATTTATTTTTGGCTTTGTTGGGTCTTCATTGCTGCACGCGAGCTTTCTCTAGTTGTGGCGAGCGGGGGCTACTCTTTGTTGTGGTGCGTGGGCTTCTCATTGCGGTGGCTTCTCTTGTTGCGGAGCACGGACTCTAGGCATGCAGGGTTCAGTAGTTGTGGCACGTGGGCTCAGTAGTTGTGGCTCGCAGGCTCCAGAGCACAGGCTCAGTAGTTGTGGCACACGGGCTTTGTTGCTCCGCGGCATGTGGGATCTTCCCCCACGAGGGCTCGAACCCGTGTCCCCTGCATTAGCAGGTGGATTCTTAACCACTGCGCCATCAGGGAAGCCCTTACTAAGCTTTTTGAATGTTTAAATAAATCCACGTACTGATTGATTCTTTATTTTACCTCCCCTCCCCAGGTGCAAACAGGCAAACAGAAAACAAATCCATTTTGTTGATAAATTAGTTATGATAATGTCCCTGTGGAAACCATGCTATTTCCTTTTTTCTATGGGATTTTATAAGTTTTTAGTGATTGGATTTGCATAGCTTTCTATGGAAGTCTGACTCCTGATTTTTACTGGTGCTCTATTTTGTTTAATCATTTAAATATTAACAACAGCCCAGTGAGGAAAAGAGACATATTGCTTTGTTTTTGGCAGATCCAGAGAATGATATGGTGAGAGAAGGTGCTTATACTATTGACTAAAACTACAGTTTTGGATTATTTATGGATTTATCCCTGTCATTTGTCTTTTAACTGATCTAACCCTAGAAAACCAAGAATCTCTTTTATATTAAAAATGAATTATTTAGTTGTGAGGTAATATTACAAGGGGAGCTGTTTAAATACTTTTTATTTCAACCATTATATATAAAAACTGTCACTTGCAAAGTACAGAGATCGGCAGCTAATTCTCTAGTTGTGGTGTAAGTTTATTTTCCTGGATAGCATCTTTTGCTGTGCATAAAAGTAAATTAGTTACTTGTCATTTGAATTTGAATATGGCTGGGTGATAATGAATTACAATTAGGATGGTATGGAAAGTTACCATATACATGGCACTAGTTATAGGATCTCTTCCTCCACCTCCCTCACGAAGACGGAATAATGACTGGTGAACAACTTGTGGACGTGGTATTATTGGAGATAACATAAACTCTGGATAAATATTACTATATCAGAATTATTTTTAGTACTTTTTGGAATTTATTTTTTAAACCTTAGAGAATCAACAAGTGTTTCCAAGGTAGACTGGAAGGCTGTTAGTAAATGGATCATTAGCGTATGCACGGGGTTATTCCAAACTGCCTGTGAGACTGCTGGAGCCATCTCATCTTACTGTGCAACTGATTCTTAAACTTGCTGACCATCTGAATTGTGTAACAGTTTCACATACCTTAAATTCTTATTCCTTATGTCTTGTATTTTATTTTGCCTTTATTTTTTCTTACTAATTTTTAGTACTGTGTGAGTCTTGTGAAATGAAACTTGGGTGAATTGAAGAAAGCACAGTTGTAGATGGTCCTAACCATACTTTAGTGTTAATCATCTTGTTTGGATTTGCCAATTGAAAACTCTGATTTCAATTTTATCTTACGCTGTACATTATAGAAAGGATACTATAGTTTTTTCCCATATATGATAAGTATTTTGTGGATTAGTTGTCTCTGTTGCTTGAATATTGTGTTCCTGAGCCAGTGCTAACAGAGAGTATGAAGCCCGCTTGGAAAGATACAGTGAGCGCATTTGGACGTGTAAGAGTACCGGAAGCAGTCAGCTAACACACAAAGAGGCCTGGGAGGAGGAACAGGAAGTTGCTGAACTGTAAGTAGTAGAAGCACTGCCCTTCTAGCGCTATCTTCACATTATTAGGAAAGAGGGAATATTAACCATAAAACAATATTTATATTTAAATTTATGGGGCATAAATTGGAATACATTACGTTAGTATAATGTACTGGTGTCTTGCCTATTGTCGTTTTGCAAGTAACAAAGTGTGTGGAATATATAGTTGTGTGTATACTTATTTAGGTATTTACTAGGCTTTTGAGTGTTCTTGCTGTATACTTTTACCTTGTAAATACTCTGGAAATGTGGTTCTAAGCAAAGGAAGGTGATATAATCTAGAAGTAATATGGAGGCAACAAATTAGCAGAAAGTTTTCTTTATTTTGTGGTCATTTGAAATTTAAGACAGTATTTAAAGCAGCTATCAAAAGTAAGTACACAGTTTGAAGACAGTTTATCTGAGTGGGGTGGTTGAATGAGGTGTCTTAAAAATCCTGTCTGTTTTCAAAGGGCCTATTTGTCTGGGTAGTCTCTCAAAGAAAACACTCAGAATTTAGGCAGTAGAAGCAGGCAGAAGATAAGTAGAAACTAGGGATGATAAAACAGTACTCTTTTTTTTTTTTTTTTTAGTGGTTTTTTTTTTTTTTATTGAAGTATATTTGATATACAGTATTATATGTTACAGGAGTACAATATAGTGATTCACAAATTTTAAAGGTTATACTCCATTTCTAGTTACTATTAAAAAACAGTACTCTTTTAGAAATTTGGAGTAGAAACTTTTTCTGTGGACTTCTCATTGACTTCTCTTGATAGTGTATAAGCAGAGAGCATACAGTTTAGTAATTAATACCATTCTGCTCTTTTGCCTGTGTAACAGAGCACAACCTTCAGTTGAGACCTGGGGTCTAGTAATGGCTCCATCACTGATTAATAATTAGTGAAGTCTGTTAACCTGGTGCCTGTTTCTTCTTTGCTTGGGTCACTGACATAGTTCTGTTTTGGATTATTGTTATTTATGTATATGCCCCGTTTAGTATACTAGACTCGGGGTTGGCCTACCTTTTCTGTAAAGTGCCAGTTAGTAAATATTTTAGGGTTTGTGGGCCATGTGGTCTCTGTCTCAGCTATTCAACTTTAAGGTTGTACAGTGAAAACAGCCAGTGATAATACGTAAATGAATGGGAGTGACTAGGTTCCAGTAAAATTTTATTTACAAAAACTGGGAGCAGGGTGGATTTGGCTCATGGGCTGTTGCTGACCCCCTGCAGTAGCCTGTAAACTTGAGGGCAGGTCTCATGTTTGACTTATTCTTGAATTGGTCACAGTGCCTAGGCACAATCCTCTGTACTGTATAAGCACTTACTGTTTGCTCTTTGCAAAACATGAAAATAAGTTGCTTCCCTGTACACGAAGAGAAGAGAAGTACAGTGGGAATTTAGAGGTTAGAGAGACTAACCTAGAGTTGCTAGGGAAAACTCCATGAGACTTAATGAAGACAGTAACAGTTGAAGGGTAGTTTGTGCCCAGTTGCAGAGGACAAGATGAGACGTTTGTATTTACTTCAGTGAACAATGTGAGGACAGCAATGCTTTTTGAACAGCAGAGGCACATATGATGGTTTTGATGATTGGGGTTGTGCTTTGAGAAGATTAATCTGGAAGCGGTGTGCAAGATGAGTTAGAGAGGGAAGAGGCAGGTGGGAAGTCTGTGTAGGCTAGCTAAGAGTATTCGGGTCCGGAATCATGGCATTATTGGGAATAGAAAGAATGAGATGGATTTACATTCTGAAAAAGGGGGTTTGGTCATAATTTTGGAAAACCACTACAAACTTTGTTCTTGAAAAGTCATAATACACATTAAAGATTTTCAGAAGACTGTAGTAAAGAAACTCTAGCTTGGTTTAATCTTATGGGTTTTAAACTTATTCGACCTTAGAACCCATTACAACAGAGGGAAGTTGTGAAGAACACACTTGGGGAATGTTTTATGTGATTTGATAGCTAATAGAATATAAGGGGTGATGGGAGAAATTGTTGAAAAAGACGGTGAGGTTTTAGAATTTTTATTCAAAGTAGAAATACTTTTTTCTGATTATAAAAGAAATGCATACTTGTTATAAGAATGTAAACAATACAGAGTTAGTAAAGAATCTGAACATCATTGTCCAACTTCACTCCCCAGAAATAACCACAGACAATGAAGCTTTAAGCCTGAGTGACTGGGAGGCTTAATGGAAAGAGACAGTGAATTTATAGGGGCCAGGAAAGGCCTCATGGAATTAAGGAAGTCTGAGGACATCTTGGAAGGATGATTAAGCTGGGAGGGAGGACAGTGGGGAGAGGACAAAGGTAACAGTCTTAACAAAGGCAGGGAGACTTGAAGGTTATTGATCATGAGAGGAATAGCAGATAACTTGGTAGGTTAATTAATTGTGAATGGAGTATGATAAGAGCTTTTAAGTCTAGCAGTTGGAGGAACATTTGTTATGAACAGCACAGAGAGTGATTGAGAATATTGTAGTATGATAATAAACCTACTATTTGGATCTGTATGAATGTTCTCATGCCTGATCCTCCCTTTTGCCCTGTAACACATATGTTAAACTATCTGGTCAGAATTGGATATCTTAACAACTCTCCATTTAGGTTGCTTCCCATTTTCTGCTGTCATCAAGAATCCAGCAGTGAATATCTTTGTGTACCTATGACAGTTCTCCTAACTGTTGTCAAACTGCTTTCCAAAAGAGTTGAAACATGGGCTTTTGGCAGAGTGTGTGTGCTATTTTGCACCATTCACTTGCTCCTATAAGGGTGTGATAATTAAAGTTCTTTTTTGCTAGTTTAATAAATGAAAAGTGGTACATCATTGTTTCACTTTGCAAGGAGTTCAAATCGTGGTTCCAACATATTAACCATTCATGATTTATTTTTCTTATCCGTAAAATGAAAATTCTAGACCCCTCACAAGGTATTGTGAGAACTAAATGAAGGAATGCATTTTTATTGATTGAGACATAATAATTAAGTTATGGTCTCCCAACCAAAAATTGGGCAAAGGATATGTATAAAGAATTCATACCTGAAAAGGGAAGTCAACTGCAAAAACAAACGAATGGGAAAATGTTCAACCTTACTAATGATGTGCTTATTATTTTCATTTTATAGATGAGAAAATTAACATGGCTAGGTCAGTCAGACAAAGCTATTTAAAAGTTCTTTCTTTTTCCTGTATACCACATAGGTTTTAATCTTTGCATTCTCCAGTGCCTTGTATGTATTTGCTAAAGAGCTTTTTGAATTGATCTGAATAACTCTCTGGATAGGCTCTCCTGCATTTTCTTGGTAACTGATGACATGTTTGTTTAGTTTGAAGGAGGAGTTCCCTGCCTGGTATGAGAAACTTGTTCTGGAAATGGTTCACCATAACACAGCCTCCTTAGAGAAGTTAGTAGATACTGCTTGGTTGGAGATCATGACCAAATATGCTGTGGGAGAAGAGTGTGATTTTGAGGTGAGTGCCTATTTTTATTTATTTTTTTAATGTGATTTGACACACCAAATGTCAGGATTGGAGCTTCCAACATAGATTATATATTTCTATGTGAGTAAAATTGTTTTACATTTGAAGTCCACTTTACTTAATATCAAATATTTTAATCACCAATTTTTTTTTTTTTTTTTTTTAATGTGTTGGGTTTTTGTTGCTGCGGGCGGGGGCTACTCTTCATTGCGGTGCGAGGGCTTCTCATTGCGGTGGCTTCTCTTGCTGTGGAGCATGGGCTCTAGGTGCACGGGCTTCAGTAGTTGTGGCTCGTGGGCTCTAGAGCACAGGCTCAGTAGTTGTGGCGCACGGGCTCAGCTGTTCCATGGTGTGTGGGATCCTCCCAGACTAGGGCTCGAACCCATGTCCTCTGTGTTGACAGGTGGATTCCCAACCACTGCGCCACCAAGGAAGTCCCTAATCACCAAATTTTAGAACCACGTTTGTTATTGGGAATGTTGACTATTACAATAATTGTTAGACTGTGTATCATTGCAATCTTGTTTTCCCTGTTTTGTCCCTTTTTGATAACTCGATGCTGTATTGGCTTTTTTTGTTTTGTCATTTTTTTTCATACTTTGTTTAAAAGACCTTTAGATATTTTTAGTCCAAATCTATGGAATCTATAGGCAAAAGATTTCATTTCCCTACAACAGTGATTGAGTTGACTGTTTTCTTTTTCTATTTAAATTTTTAAATTTTCCAGCCCATTACTAAAGGATAACTATTACTGAAGTAAATAGGTAGGATAGCTATTACTATTACTAAAGGATTTACTAAAGTAGATAGGTAAACTGTTTACGTAACACTAAAGCAATCCCTGTATAATCCTTTGAAAACTTAAAGTAAGATTCAGGCGGAAGTGAACTAACATTTGTTGAATTTCTGTATGTACTGGATACTGAGCTAGTTGCTTTACGTAATGTCTTACAGAACCTGCACAGAAAGGTGAGGTGGTAAACAGGCACAGATGTTTAAGTAGCTTGTTCAGGTTGATATAATGTACTAGTTAGTACTAGTGATTTCATCTGTATGTAATGAAATAGCTGACTGATAGTGGCCTGGACTTCTCAAACTTTAGCTTAAATAAAATCACTTAGAGGATTACTGAATGTACATTCCTGGACCACATCCCCTGAGAGCTTGATTCAAAAGGTCTAGGACAGGGCCTGAAAGTTTGCAGTTCTAACAAGCTCCAGGATGTGATGATACAAACACTCTGGGGACAACATTTTGAGTAGCATCAGCTTAACCAATGAAGACATTTGATTATCTCACATAAGTCTTCGAGGCAGGCAATTCCACGTTTGGTATAGAGGCTGAATAATATTGTCAAGGACTTAAACTCTGTCTCTCTGCCTTTCTGCTCTGCTTTACTTGGTGTGTTTGGTTTTGTCCTTAGCTTTGTTGCCTCTTGGTTGTGAAATTGTGACTGTGAGCACTATTGTTTGCTCACTCGCAATTCAGAGTGAGCAAATATCTAAGCACAGTAAGAAAATCTTTACCAGAAGCATATTCCTCCTGTCCCCTTTTATCTTTACATGTTATTGCCTAGACCATGGCTTACATAACCATCCTTAGCTGCAGTGGGGCTGAGAAAGTGAATACTCCCTTTTTTTTAAAGCCTCAAAGAGACAGGCTGGCAAGAGAAGAGGAGGAGGGGAATGGCTTAGGTAACCCAACAATAGCCAGTAAGTCTGTGTCTATCTGATTCCAAAGTCCTTGTTCTTTCCTTAATTTACTTTGACTCCTTGTATCTCCTAGCTACTTTTTTAAATTTTGTAATTGTCTGTGGAATCATCATTGGGTTTTAATCACACACACTGTATCATTCAGTGTCCTGGCAGGAAACAGATGGCATATTCATATTGTGTAATCGAATTGAGTTTAATAAAGGAACTACAGACAGCAGACAACAGTCTGATCTAGGTCAAGGAAAACTAACAAGGTTAAAGTACCTCATGGCTGTCAATAGTGGAGAGGCTTTACTACTTCTAAACCCCAAGTAAATGAGGGGATGGAGTGGATACAGGAACTAGGAGAGAGTAATGTAATTGTAGAAAAGTACTTTGGTAGTGAGAAGTAACCAACCTGCTAGGGAGACAGGGGAATGAATATACCATATGATTTTCTGCTTATGCTTCCCATGGGCAGAACTCACCAAAATCTAGAGGGCAAGGGAGCCCTTTGATGTAGTTCATAAAGGTCAGCCTGTTTAAGCACAGAGCAAGGCAGAGAAGACTGGAGACAGATATGGAGTGGCAAAAGGAAGATACTCTGCACACATCTGCAAGGTGGAAGAGGAGGAGTTCCAGGAAGAGGGAGAGAGAGATTAGGGAGATAGGCCTGTCCATAAACATATGAAAAGATGTTTAAATTATTAGTAATCTAGGAAATCAAATTGAAACCATAGTGAGATCATTTTATACTCATCAGATTAGTAAATAAGAAAAAGTCAAAATAATGCCAAGTTTTGACAAGAATCTGGAGCTGCTCATTCACTGCTAACTATTTTGGTAAATGCTTTGGCATTATTCAATACAGTGGACCATGCCCTTTGACTAGGGTTTTTATTCTTGAGTATTTACTCTTTTTTAAAAAAATTTATTTGTTTGTTTATTTATTTATGGCTGTGTTGGGTCTTCGTTTCTGTGCGAGGGCTTTCTCTAGTTGTGGCAAGCGGGGGCCACTCTTCATCGTGGTGCACGGGCCTCTCATTATTGCGGCCTCTCTTGTTGCGGAGCACAGGCTCCAGACGCGCAGGCTCAGTAGTTGTGGCACATGGGCTTAGTTGCTCCGCAGCATGTGGGATCTTCCCATACCAGGGCTCGCACCCGTGTCCCCTGCATTGGCAGGCAGATTCTCAACCACTGCGCCACCAGGGAAGCCCTGAGTATTCTCTTTTGGTAACTAATAATGTTGGGCACCTTATGTGCTTGTTGCTATACTTTTATTTGTATTTTCTTTGGTGAAGTGTCTGTTCAGATCTTTGTCCATTTTAAAATTTAGTTTAAATTTAAATTGTTTATTTTCTTGTTTTTAAGTTGTGAGACTTATTATATATTCTGCATACAAATCCTTTATTAGATATGTGCTTTTGCTTTTTCTCCCAATCTAGTGCTTGTGTTTTTATTCTCTTAACAGTGTTTTTGAAGAGCACAAGTTTTTAGTTTTGATAAGCCAAATAGAAAGTACCTAACCATATCTGTAATTATGTGTAATATAAATGTTCTAAAAACTTCACTTAAAAGGTAGAGATTGTCAGATTGGATAAGAAAGCAACATGCGACTATCTGCTGCCTATAAGAAAGATACAAATAGAATAATATTAAAAGGGTGGAAAAAAGATACCATCCTAACATTAGTCAAAAGAAATCTGGTGTGGCTATATAAGTATCAGACAAAGTAGGTTTCAGGACAAAGAATCTTACCATGAATAAAGAAGCATTTTGTAATGACAGAGGAATCAGTTTATTAAGAGGGCATAGTAGGGCTTCCCTGGTGGCGCAGTGGTTGAGAGTCTGCCTGCCAATGCAGGGGACACAGGTTCAAGCCCTGGTCTGGGAGGATCCCACATGCCGCGGAGCAACTAGGCCCGTGAGCCACAATTACTGAGCCTGCGCGTCTGGAGCCTGTGCTCCACAACAAGAGAGGCCGCAATAGTGAGAGGCCTGCGCACCGCGATGAAGAGTGGCCCCCACTTGCCGCAACTAGAGAAAGCCCTCGCACAGAAATGAAGGCCCAACACAGCCATAAATAAATAAATAAATAAATAAATTTATTAAAAAAAAAAAAAAAAGAGGACATAGCAGTCCTTAATGTTTATGTATTTACTAATGAGAGCTTCAGAGTACATGAAGCAAAAATAGAACTACCAAAAGAAATAGACAAGTCAAAATTATAGATGGAGATTTCAGGCCCCTCCCCCTTTCTCAATAACTGGTAAAAAGAGTAGACAATAAATCAGCCAGAATATAGAAAACCTGAATAATATTATCAACCAACTTGACCTAATTGTCATTTATAAAACATTCCACCTAATAACTGCAGAATACACATTCCTTGCAAGTGCATAGTTTATGATGGTAGACCATAGTCTGGGCCATAAAAAAAGTCAGTAAACTTACAGGGGTTCAAATCATACAAAGTATATACTCTGACCAGAATGGAATTAAATTAGAAATCAATAACAGATATCTGGAAACTCTGCAAATGATTGGAAACTAAAGAACACACCTTTAACTTACTCAGAGATTAAAGAAGAAATCAAAAGGGAAATTAGATAATATTTTAAACTGAATGAAAATGAAAATACAGTATATTAGAATTTGTGCAGTACTGCTTACAGTAGTGTTTAGGAGAAATGTATAGCACTAAATATCTGTTAGAAAAAAAAGAAAGGTCTCAAATCATTGACCTTGGCTTTTACCTTGAGAAATAAGAAAAAGAACCCAAAGGAAACAGAAGAAGAAAGGAATTAGTAAAAATCAGAGCAAAATCAATAAAATAGAAAACAGGAAAACCACAGAGGAAATCAGTGAAACCAAAAGTTGGTAATTTGAGAAGATCAATAAAGTTAATAAACCTGTAGGCAAACTCAGGTAAAAAAGAGAGACGACACGAATTAACCAATATGAAGAATTAGGTAATATCCCAACAGAGCCTACAGATATTGACAGAATAATAAGGGAAATTATTAACACCTTTATGCCAATAAATCTTACAACTTAAATGAAAACATTCCTTGAAAGACACAAACTACCAAAACCGACTGAAGAAGAAATAGAAACCTTTAATGGCCCTGTATCTATTAAATAAATTGAATTTGTCATTAAAATCATCCCACAAAGAAAACTTCAGGCCCAGATGTTAGTCACTGGTGAATTCTACCAAACATTTAAGGAAGAAATAATACCAATTCTAGATGTTATTTCAGAAAATAGAAGAGGAGGGAATTCTTCACAAATCATTTTATGAGGTCAGCATCACCCTGATACGAAAACCCTATAAGCACAAGAAAAAGCCACAGACTAAGAAAAAAAGTATGTTCACAAAGCTGTCTTGTGAACCTAGATGTAAAAGTGCTAATAAAAATTTTAGCAAGTGAAATCCAGCATTATGTTAAAAGGATAATACATCATGGCTAAGTGGGGTTTATCCTAAGAATGCAAGGTTTTAAATTTCTAGTTCTCCTTACTGATAAACCATATGATCATCTCCATTTACACACAAAATGCATTGGACAAAATCCAAATTCCTAATAAAAACTCCCAGAAAACTGCAAATAGAAAGAAACTTCTTCAACCTGATAATATTTACAGAATAACAACCTACAGCTAACATCATACCTAATGATAAAAGACTGAATGTCTGCTTTCCTACTCTATTTAATATTGTACTGGGGGTTCTAGTCAGAAAAAGAAGTAAAAGGCATCCAAATTGGAAAGGAAGAAGTAAAATTGCAGACAACACGATTGTCTATGTAGAAAATCTCATGGAATCTACCATATAAGGTACTAGAACTAATAAGTGAGTTTAGCAAGGTAGCAGGATACAAGATAAATACAGTCATCCCTTGGTATCTATGGAGGATTGGTTCCAGGACCCTATGGATACCAAAATCTGCAGATGCTCAAGGCCCTTATATAAAGTGGTGTAGTGTTTGCATTTAACCTATGCACATCCTGCAGTATACTTTAAATCACCTGTAGATTACTTATAATACCTAATATACATATAAATGCTGTGTAAATAGTTGCCAGTGTGCAGCAAGTTCATATTTCGCTTTTTGGAATTTCTTTTTCTTTTCTTTCTTTCTTTTTTCTTTTTTTTTTTTTGTTTTTAATGTTTTCGATACACGGTTGGTTAAATCCACAGATGTGGAACCCGTGGAAATGAAGGGCCCACTATACAAAAAACCAATTTGTATTTCTATGTGTTAGCAGCAAACAGTTGGAAATCGAAATTTAAAAATTCAATACCATTTATAGTAACATCAAGAAATATGGAATACTCTGGGAGTAAATCTGACAAAAGATGTGTAAGACCTATACACAAAACTATAAAACATTGCTTAGGGAAGTTAAAGAAGGCCTTAAATGATGGAGAGGTAGACTTTGTTCATTGGTCAGAAAACTAAATATTGTTAAGATGTCAGTTCTTCCCAAATAGACGTATAGATTCAACACAATAGTAAAATCCCAGCAGCTTGTTTGTAGGGATTGCCAAGCTGATTGTAATGCAAAAAACCTAGCCAGAACAACTTTGAAAAAGAACAGCAAAGTTAGAGTCCTAACGCTATCTGATTTTGAGCCTTATTGTAAAGTATTAAGACGGTGTGAAATTGGTATAAAGATAGACCAGTAGATCAGTGGAACAGAATAGCATCCGGAAATAGATGTGAGCGCACACACACACACACACACACACACACACTCACTCTCTCTCTCTGCTGATTTTTGATAGAGGTGGAAAGGTAATTAAGTGAAGAAAAGATAGTCTTTTCAACAGATGGTTCTGGAGAATTGGATATCCATATATATAATTTATTTTTTTAGAAAATGGAAATTCTTGAACTTTATTTACACATTTCTCGGGTTTGTGCAGTAGTTGCCCTTTGGCATTAGTACATTGGTACGTGAATTATGAACTAGATTGTGATCATTTTATTTTTTAAGATGTCATATTTCAACCTGGAGATCTGAGAAATAAAGTTGGAAAAAATCACTGTGCTTGACTACTTTAGAGTTTTAGTGACTTTTGTCAGGTGAGGTGGAATGTGTATTGGATAATATATTCTAAATGTTACCTTTAGGTTTCTAGTTCTTAATATCTTTTTTTTCCTTAATATTTATTTATTTATTTGGCTGCGCTGGGTCTTAGTTGTGGCGTGCAGGATCTTTAGTTGCGGCGTGTGGGACCTAGTTCCCTGACCAGGGGTTGAACCTAGGCCCCCTGCATTGGGAGCGTGGAGTCTTAGCCACTGGATCACCGGGGAAGTCCCCTTAATTATTATCTTTGATTCTTTCTCCTATCTCCCTTATAGGTTGGGAAGGAAAAAATGCTAAAGGTGAGAATTGTGAAGATTCATCCTTTGGAGAAAGTGGATGAAGAGGCCACTGAGAAGAAATCTGATGGTGCCTGTGATTCTCCCTCAAGTGACAAAGAGAATTCTAGCCAAATCGCTCAGGACCATCAGAAGGAGGCAATTGTGAAAGAGGATGAAGGAAGGAGAGAGAGTATTAGTATGTATGATAGTAGCTTTCCTTAATGAGTTATGCAACTCATATTATGTGCAAATCTTTTTGAGTTCTCTAGCAATTAAATTTGTAATTGGGTTTTGTTGATATATAGACATGATTTTGTCTATTTATGATTCAGAAAACAACTAAAATACCTACAAAGTGAATCAAGATTTAAATCTCCCTACACAATTAAGACAGTTGGGAAGTCATTTCCTCTAGTTGCTTGGAAATCTATGTGCACATACCTAGCTACTCAAGATGGGAAAGAAAGTTTGCCTTCCTTTTCTCTTTAAGTTGGAATTATGTATATGTGTGGAAGGGGGTGATCAGAGTAGGAGGGATAAATTCTAATCCCTGTTTCTCTTCACTTTGCAAGCCAGTGTGACGGTTTTGAGATACTTCCTTTTATCTATATTCCGTAACTCAAATTCCTCTCAGATGGGAGCTGCCAGAATTCTGAAACACTATGATATCTGCAAGTAATTTTTAGGGACCTGGAGACCTAACGTAATGTTTTGAAAGTTGAAGAACTGAGACATTGCCCATTGGAAAAATAAATTGTCCTCTGAGGTCGTCTTTTTTTTTTTTAAATCTGTGTCAATAAGGAATTTGACTGGGATAGATATCTTCTGTCTCCAAAAATATGAGTACTCAAAGGGTTCATGTATATTGATCCCCCTCCCCAAGATTGTTAGAGGATCAAATTTTACCTCATTATTTAACTATTACAAAGTTTGAATTAGAACATTTCATTAGAATGTTATGCTGTATGTCTTCCATTCTATTCTTTGTCTCTCCAGATGTTTTGGATATGTGCAGATGGTTTTAAAGGAATGTTCTTATCTAGTCCCGAGGAAACTTCTGAGACTCGTCTGCCCCAGTTGTTGATGCTTCAGTTTTGTTTTCCACTCTGCATTTTGAATGCTAATGTCTATGTTTTTCAGTTTCTCTTTTCCTTCTTTTTGATACTGAAGTTTTCTAACATGTATATTACTTACAATTCCCAAGACTTGAGGTTGATAAGTGTTTTGGTTAGGTGTTGACTGATGATATGTCTTCTAACACTTCTTCTAGAATCAGATCATTGGAATACCAATGATGTGTTACAGTTGTTAGTTTTATGCCTTAAACATTGTGTACTAGGAACCCCTAGTTTTAGGCTTTGGCTTCTTTTTTAGGGTGTTATATGCCTTAGTTTAGGTTTTAATTTTGGGATATAATGTTATTGCTAGTATGTGGAAAGAATGGTAGGCAGGCTAAAGAATGTTATGATGTACTCTGAATGTTTTCAGGGGGAAAACTGATTAGAATTTCCATAGAAATATGAGAGACAGATTCCAGTATACAAAATGTTTTCTCACAAGGTAACCTTCCTTCTGCTTTATGGGGGGAAAAATGTATTAGGCAGGAACTTTACAGTTTTGTGTTTTTAACCTCACTGTTACGAATGTCTGTGTTCTTCCTTCATCTCAGAAGAGAGCTGTCTGTCCTTCCTCTTGGTCAAGATACTTGTGCTTTGAATTCCATTCCTTCCTGCTTTCTCAAGGATTGGGTTAACTGTTATTATTCTACTCTACAGTGTTTTTAACCTTCTCTCTAATGGTTCTTCTCAACTTATAAACAAAGTCCCATTTTCTAAAAACAAAAACATACCCTCCCTTGATCCTGTTGTTCTATTTCTGTCTTACTCATTCAAGCCAAAGTTCTTGAGAATGTTGTCTCCACTTTCTGACCATCAGTTTATTCCTTATGCTATTATAGTCTAACTTCTGCCTCTTTACTCCTAAAACTGTTCCTAATAAGGTTATGGGTGACCCCTAATTGCCAAATCCACTGATTTCTTCTTAGTCCATTTTACTTTTCTTTTACATTTAACACTGTTGGTCACTCTCAGATCTTTTAGTTTATTTGATAACCACAGTCTCCTATTTCTCTAACTACTTTTCTTTTTTTATTTCCTTTTCCCCCACTGCCATTCCTTAGATTTTTTTCATATGGTTTTGTTCTGCCTTTTTATTTTTCAATACATCATCATCTACTTGATTTCTAAGGCAGAAAACTTGGAAACCTTTAACATTCCCACATCTAGTTGGTTACCAAGTCTGTCTTCTTGACTGTTTCCTTCACCATTCTGATACATTAATCCAGATGTTTAAGATTATATCTTCTGATTCCCTTTCTTCAGTCTCACCTTCCCATTTTATTCATTTTCTAACTGCTGAAAGTGCTTTTTCTTTTTCTTCATTTTTTCACACTAGTGCTCTTTCCAAAATGTACATCTAGTTAGATCAAAAATCCTTTGTTTCCCTAGTGTCCATAAGACAAATTCCAGCCTATATGAATGGTATACAAGGTTCGTTATAATTTATAAGCCCCTACTTACCTCTGTAGTCTGATTTTTTTAATTGTACTGTAGATCATATTCACCTGTATCTCATTATTTGCAGTCTCTGAATAAGTCATATTCTTTCTTGGTCTTCCCTGCCTATCTTCCAGACTAAATTAGACATTGCTTCTCTCTTTTTGAGTATTTTTCTCTCTAATCTAGTATTTTTCTATACCAACCTCTATTATAGTATTTACCACATTGTATTGTAATTATTGTTGACTCCTCCCATAGACTTTAGCTACTTGAGGCAAGGACTTTATGATTTACCTTTGGGCCCCATCACTCAGTGCTTGGTTGCAGAGTAGGTGTTCAGTAAGATTACTGAGTGGATAAAATTAAAAGAATTATTTTTTTCACTAATTTTCTATTGATTTGACTAGATGACAGAGCACGTAGATCTCCACGAAAACTTCCTACTTCATTAAAGAAAGGAGAGAGGAAATGGGCACCTCCAAAATTTCTGCCTCACAAATATGATGTGAAACTACAAAATGAAGATAAGGTTAGTTGGCAGTTCATATTAAACCTCTTACATGTGGTAGATGTTGTTTAAGAAAATATCAAAGGTCTAGTTTTCTCGTAGAAAATGTGCTAAAGAAAAATGTAAATAAATATGTTTCTACAACAAACTCTGAGTGGTTTTCTGGTCTTTGTAATTATGACTTTAAACTAAATTGTATTGTCTTTCCTAGGAGATAGCATGCTTTTTCCTTTTTAATAGGAATTATTAGGGTGTAAGAATAGTTTACATTTGAGCTTCAAACTTAGTTATTTGAAAAAATAAGACTCTGTTTCCAGTGGTTATGGACTTCCTGAGGAAATAGCTCTTCCCAGTTAAAAGCAGAGCAATTTGTAATATAATTAAACTCAGAAAGTGAGTTAACTCTAACCAGTGCTTTTTCAAGGAATCTGAATAATCTAAAATGGTAAATACCCTTTAAATAACTTAGTACTATGTTTTATTGATTCTAAGATGTTCAACTTTCATATTTTTACATTTCCAGAATCAGGATATGTATCTTTTTTTTTTAAATTGAAGCATAGTTGATTTACAATGTTGTGTTAGTTTCTGGTGTACAGCAGAGTGATTCAGTTATACATATATATATGTATATTCTTTTTCATATTCATTTCCATTATAGTTTATTACAAGATATTGAATATAATTCCCTTTTTTATACAGTAGGATCTTGTTGTTTATCTATTTTATATATAGTAGTTTGTATCTACTGGAATCAGGATATATCTCAATATCAATTGGCAAGAATTCTTTTCTTTGTGGTACATAATGTGTCTTTCATTAATACCATCTTAGATTTCATGAA
The DNA here is from genome assembly GCF_965194805.1 of Balaenoptera borealis. Classification (NCBI taxonomy): domain Eukaryota; kingdom Metazoa; phylum Chordata; class Mammalia; order Artiodactyla; family Balaenopteridae; genus Balaenoptera; species Balaenoptera borealis. Next base: position 79,460,082 of record NC_138872.1, read on the forward strand.
ATATGCCATGTTGCTTTTGGGTACTCTTATTCCTGTATGTGTAAAATCTCATCATTAGAAAGAAGCGGGAGGGTGGCTAGGTGTGGAAGGCAGCTGCACATTTGTCTTCATGTCTAACTGTTTTATAGAAGAAACAGCTATGGCCTGAGAAATTAAATAATTCTATCAAAGTTCCTAATTTAGTAAATGAGATTAAGAAGGATTATAACCTGGATCTCTTGCCTCTTTAGAGTGTTGTTTCTTTCCCACGTCAGAATGCTGACAAGTTTTATTTCATTTTGTCTCATTTGTTTTATAGTTAGTGACCTGAAGACATTACTGGATCGTTAGGATTTCTTTATATTTGAAAATTGGGTGTTAAATACAGTTTTTCACTAAGTTTCTTAGCTCCCGTTCAGCAAGGTGGCTAGTTAAAACATTATTGCTGAGATCTCCTTGGTGGCGCAGTGGTTAAGAATCCACCTGCCAATGGCAGGGGACACAGGTTTGAGCCCTGGTACGGGAAGATCCCACATGCCGCAGAGCAGCTAAGCCCGTGCGTCACAACTGCTGAGCCTGCACTCTAGAGCCTGCAAGCCACAACTACTGAAGCCTCCGCGCCTAGAGCCTGTACTCCGCAAGAGAAGCCACCGCAACGAGAAGCCCGCGCACTGCAATGAAGAGTAGACCCCGCTCGCCGCAACTAGAGAAAGCCCGCGCGCAGCAAAGAAGACCCAGTGCAGCCAAAAATAAACAACAAATAAATAAATAAAAGAAAAATGAATCCCTTATTGATGTACCTTTATGTAGTATTCCCTTCCTTTTCCCCCCTCCTTTTATAAACAATTGATGATGACTTTCCATTTACTTCTTTTTTTAAAAAAAAATATTTATTTATTTACTTATTTAGCTGCACCGGGTCTTAGTTGCAGCATGCAGGATCTTCGTTGCCTCATGTGGGATCTTTAGCTGCGGCATGCAGGCTCTTAGTTACAGCAGGCAGGATCTAGTTCCCTGACCAGGGATCAAACCTGAGCCCCCTGCATTGTCAGCATGGAGTCTTAACTGCTAGACCACCAGGAAAGTCCCTCCATTTACTTCTAAATTCTTAACAAGAGGAACTGTTGGTTCAACAGATATACCCATTTTTAGGACTTTGATACATATTGACACATTGCCTACAGATATCTTTAACATTCTGTCTCTGAAAATTATTCTCCTTCTATCTAGTATATAAGCTATTTTATAGGTGTAATGATGAGTTTTCCGGAGAGAATATAAATCTTTGTTCTCATTGGTTAATTGCTTTTTACCCCAGTAGTGAGTTATTTTTATTTGTTAACATAGATCATCAGTAATGTGCCAGCAGACAGCTTGATTCGTACAGAACGCCCACCAAATAAGGAGATACTTCGATACTTTATACGGCATAACGCATTACGGGCTGGTACTGGTGAAAATGCACCTTGGGTGGTAGAAGATGAATTAGTGAAGAAGTATTCCCTGCCTAGCAAGTTCAGTGACTTTCTACTTGATCCATACAAGGTAAGGTCACTTAATTTTTGGACAGCAGGATGGAACACTATTGAATGAATTTATTTTCTCTGATGGTTACAGTAGATTTTGAACTGTAACTTCAGATAATTCAAATTTTTCACGTATATCTATTTCATGTAGGTTGTGATTATGGGGTTGGTAGGGAAGAGGCCACACTGAATATCTCCTCTTCTAATTTGACTTATATTACTATGGTTGCATGATTAAAACAAAGAAACAAATTACATGCATGTGCTTTTTTGTCTCAGATCTTTCTTGGAATGAGGTATGGTATTAAAAAAAATTATTTTTGCAAATTGAGTCCTAAAAATGAAAACTGATTTTGTATGTCAGATAAGAAGATTAAATATACTGCCAGCCTTGAAAAGGACTAGGTATTGCTTTGTATGACAGATTAGTAGAAAATCTAGCACTTCTATTATTTTTCCTTTAGTTATCTCATTTGATTTTCAGAATATTCTTATAAAGTTGTATGGTATATATACATTAATTTTCATCTTTCTTGTAATTATGAAAAACTAAGGCTATCTTACAACTGAGTTATACAACTAAATTACTTCAATTATCTTACGTTGATATTGTTAACAAAAGTATATTGAGAAATAATTTTATTTCTTCAAACATTGGTAAAGACCTCCAATCGTAGTTTAGCATTAGCATGTTTTCTTATTCTAGACCAGCACGATCAAGCATTATCTTCCATTATGCTCTTTAAATTTTTAACATTTGTGTAAAAAGAAAAATTTAGGGATTAGTTGACTTTTTCTAGATCAGGACTAAAATTTCCATGGAACACTATTTAGTAAACCTAAACTTTTTCTTTTTATTATTATTTTTTTCATTGGCGTATAATTGCTTTACAGTGTTTTGTTAGTTTCTGCTGTACAATGAAGTGAATCAGCTATATGTATACCTATATCCCTTCCCTCTTGGACCTTCCTGCCACCCGCCATCCCACCCATCTAGGTTGTCACAGAGTACCAGGCTGAGCTCCCTGTGCTATATACAGCAGGTTCCCACTAGCTATTTTACACACGGTAGAGTATTTATGTCAAACCTAATCTCCCAGTTCATCCCACCCTCCTCTTCCCCCCGTGTCCACATGTCCATTCTCTACGTCTACATCTCTATTCCTGCCCTGCAAGTAGGTTCATCTGTAGATGAACCTAGAATTTTTCTAGATTCCACATATATACGTTAGTATACAATATTTGTTTTTCTCTTTCTGGCTTACTTCACTCTGTATGACAGACTCTAGGTCCATCCACATCTCTACAAATGACCCAATTTCGTTCCTTTTTATGGCTGAGTAATATTCCATTGTATATATGTACCCACGTCTTCTGTATCCATTCATCTGTTGTTGGACATTTAGGTTGTTCCCATGTCCTGGCTATTGTAAATAGTGCTGTAATGAACATTGGGGTACATGTGTCTTTTTTTTTTTTTTTTAATTTATTTATTTATTTATTCATTTCTGGCTGTGTTGGGTCTTCGTTTCTGTGCGAGGGCTTTCTCTAGTTCTGGCAAGCGGGGCCACTCTTCATCGCGGTGCGCGGGCCTCTCACCATCGCAGCCTCTCCTGTTTCGGAGCACAGGCTCCAGACGCGCAGGCTCAGCAGCTGTGGCCCACGGGCCCAGTCGCTCCGCGGCACGCGGGATCCTCCCAGACCAGGGCTCGAGCCCGTCTCCCCTGCATCGGCAGGCAGACTCTCAACCACTGCGCCACCAGGGAAGCCCCATGTGTCCTTTTGAATTATGGTTTTCTCAGGGTATATGCCCAGTAGTGGGATTGCTGGGTCATATGGTAGTTCTGTTTTTAGTTTTTTTAAGGAACCTCCATACTGTTTTCCACAGTGGCTGTATCAATTTACATTTCCACCAACAGTGCAAAAGTGTTCCGTTTTCTCCACACCCTCTCCAACGTTTATTGTTCGTAGATTTTTTGGTGATGGCCATTGTGACTAGTGTGAAGTGATACCTCATTGTAGTTTTGTTTTTTTTTTTAAACTTTTTTGGTTTTTATTTTATTTTATTTTATTTATTTATGGTTGTGTTGGGTCTTCGTTTCTGTGTGAGGGCTTTCTCTAGTAGCGGCAAGTGGGGGCCACTCTTCATCGCAGTGCGCGGGCCTCTCACTATCGTGGCCTCTCTTGTTGCGGAGCACAGGCTCCAGACGCGCAGGCTCAGTAGTTGTGGCTCATGGGCCTAGTTGCTCCACGGCATGTGGGATCTTCCCAGACCAGGGCTCGCACCCGTGTCCCCTGCATTGGCAGGCAGATTCTCAACCACTGTGCCACCAGGGAAGCCCCGCATTGTAGTTTTGATTCGCATTTCTCTAATAGTCAGTGATGTTGAGCATCTTTTCATGTGCCTCTTTGCCATCTGTATGTCTTCTTTGGTGAAATGTCTATTTAGGTCTTCCACCCATTTTTTAATTGGGTTGTTTGTTTTTTGGATATTGAGCTCCATGAGCTGTTTGTATATTTTGGAGATTAATCCTTTGTCCGTTGCTTCGTTTGCAAGTATTTTCTCCCATTCTGAGGGTTGTCTTTTCATCTTGTTTATGGTTTCCTTTGCTGTGCAAAAGCTTTTAAGTTTAATTAGGTCCCATTTGTTTATTTTTGGTTTTGTTTTTATTTTCATTACTCTAGGAGGTGGGTCAAAAAAGATCTTGCTGTGATTTATGTTACAGCGTTATCTTCCATTAGGCTCTTTAAATTTTTATCATTTGTGTAAAAAGAAAAATTTAGGGATTAGTTGACTTTTTCTAGATCAGGACTAAAATTTCCATAGAACACTATTTAGTAAACCTAAACTTTTTCTTTTTTTTTTTAAAGCATTGTTTACTTTATTTATTTATTTATTTTTGGCTGTGTTGGGTCTTCGTTTCTGTGCGAGGGCCCTCCCTAGTTGTGGCAAGCGGGGGCCACTCTTCATCGCGGTGCGCGGGCCTCTCACCATCGCGGCCTCTCTTGTTGCGGAGCACAGGCTCCAGACGCGCAGGCTCAGTAATTGTGGCTCACGGGCCCAGCCGCTCCGCGGCATGTGGGATCTTCCCAGACCAGGGCTCGAACCCGTGTGCCCTGCATTGGCAGGCAGACTCTCAACCACTGCGCCACCAGGGAAGCCCTAAACTTTTTCTTAAATATTTTTATATACTGAGCGGAAATTTTAATTTGTTTTCATTTCATTGCTGTAGAGTTTTGGAACTGTGATACAGCTTTCGGTGGTTATAACAGGAGCTTACTATCTTTTTTTTTTTTTTTTTAAAGATTTATTTATTGATTGATTACTATGTTGGGTCTTCGTTTCTGTGCGAGGGCTTTCTCTAGTTGCGGCAAGCGGGGACCACTCTTCATCGCGGTGCGCGGGCCTCTCACTATTGCGGCCTCTCTTGTTGCGGAGCACAGGCTCCAGACGCGCAGGCTCAGTAGCTGTGGCTCACGGGCCTAGCCGCTCCGCGGCATGTGGGATCTTCCCAGACCAGGACTCAAACCCGTGTCCCCTGCATTGGCAGGCAGACTCTCAACCACTGCGCCACCAGGGAAGCCCAGGAGCTTACTATCTTTACTGTATGAAAATTGTATATAAAATCATCTCTAAATGGGTTTTAGACTCTTGGATCATTTGAGTCCTAAATATTTTCTTCTTTTTAAATTTTACAGTTGTCTTTTATGTATTTTAGTTCAGTGATTCAAATATGTGAATAACATGAAAGAAAGACTGAGTATAATTTATGGGTAAAAGGTCTTTGGGTTTTATTAGAACAAAAAAGCTGATCCACACTTTTTGTAGGAGCCAGAGACTTAGAATTCCAGGAATTTATATCTTTTTTGTTTGTTTGTTTTGTTTTAGGAATTTATTATATCTTGAAAAGCAATTTCTGAAGAAATTGGCTACTCTGAAATTTTCTAATGAGGGCTTAAAATATTAACTTAATGAATTTTGGCTGTAATTCTGATTGAGACTAGAAGTGCAAGCTTGTTTACACTAAACTGCTGTAAGAAGGCAGCAGTGAGAGAAATTCTGCTTAGTGAGAGAAATTGAGTCATGTAAGATACCAGTCTATAAATTCAGAGCATATACTTATCTTTTAATGTATTTTGCATACCTTAAACAATAATTTCTTATTGCCCAATACTATTTGACATTTCACTGATTTTATCTTTTGAGTTTATGTATGTTTATTTTTCCTTTTTATAAAATTGGTTTTCTCAAAGAACTTTTGGCATCTCAGCCAGGACAGAATATAGTAAAGGTACGGATAAGTAGGCCATAAAAGAGTGCTTTGGATTCTTTCCTGATCTAAAGGAAATTTAAAATAATGCAGTGGGGACTTCCTGGCGGTCCACTGGGTTAAGACTTCGCCTTCCAGTGCAGGGGGTGCAGGTTCAATCCCTAGTCAGGGGGCTAAGATCCCACATGCCTCAGAGCCAAAAAACCGAAACATATAGCAGAAGCAATATTGTAACAAATTCAATAAAGACTTTAAAAATGGTCCGCATCAAAAAAAAAAAATCTTAAAAAAGATAAATAAAATAAAATAATGCATTGAACATCAAAGTTGATCACATGTGATCTGCCCGTCCCAGAGGCAGTGGTTTTGAGCTTACTTTGGCAGCAGGTACATTGAAATGGGAACCAAAAGCAATAGGTTAAAATTTTTTTCTTTGGTTTTTGTAGAATTTAACGTTCTGCTAGGCTGCTGAATGCAACTACTATAGAGAGAGATGAGGTCTGGAGAGAGGAAGCAAGTTGTGAGTAATAGTTTTAGGAAAGGACCAACTGGGAGAGCTTAGGTGGGAAAGAGGAAAATTATCTAGAAATGTAGAATTTTGGAGTGTTATCTGAGTAGGGCCTAGTGTGATGCTGGGGGTGTGCTTGTGGTCTTGTAAAGCCTTAGAATATAAATGACTTGAGATTAAAAGCTACTTACTCATTTTATATCCTGTGATGTTTAGCATAGGTATAATATGTACATGGCTAGTGAATTCATTTCGTTAAGAAGTTCCATTCTGTTCATTGAGGAGAAAAATGCAACTGACAGTTGAGTTTAGGGGTAAATATTTTATAGGCCTAATGACTTGGAGGAATGATTTACAAGGCACTTGGATGATAAAATAACTGTCATCTAAGATGAAATCAGCCATCTTAGCTCGTTTCCGTATTCTAATACATTGCAGCTCTAGTGTTTTGTTAGTCTGTCCATAATGTTTTTCCTTTTTTTTTTTTTTTTTTTTTTTTTGTAGCTGTGCTGCGTGGCATGCAGGATCTTAGTTCCCCAGTCAGGGATCGAACCCATGCCCCCAGCACTGGAAGCTCAGAGTCCTAACCACTGGACTGCTAGGGAATTCCCTGTCCATGTTTTGAACTCTTATTTTGGAGTGGTATATCCTAGTAAGGAAGCATTTGGTTAGAGACGTAACAAGAAAAATAACACTTTTTAAGACATTTGGATTGATTTAATATGATTATGAATACATTTTAAAAACGTTTTATTTTGAAATAATTTCATATAGAAAAGGTGACAAATACTATAAAGAATTTCTCTGTACTCTTTAAGTAGATTCCTCAAATTTTAACATTTACCACATATGTTTTATTTTTTCTGTTTTTTTTTTTTTTTTTAACTTGTTTTGATTTGACTCTTTGGTCATTTCAATTTATTATTTACTGCCCTCCAAGTTCTGGATTAGGAGCTATTGAGCAGATGATTTTTTAAAAAATTAATTAATTAATTAATTTGGCTGCGTTGGGTCTTAGTTGGGGGATCTTTGTTGCGGTATGTGGGATCTTTTGTTGAGGCGTGTGGGCTCTTTGTTGTGGTGTGCGGGCTTCTCTCTAGTTGTGGTGTGTGAGCTCCAGAGCGCAGGCCCAGTAGTTACAGTGCACAGGGTTCTCTAGTTGCGGTGTGTGAGCTCAGTAGTTGTGGCATGCAAGCTCTCTAATTGTGGCGCAGGCTTAGTTGCCCTACGGCATGTGGGATCTTAGTTCCCCGACCAGAGATCAATCCCACGTCCCCTGAATTGGAAGGCAGATTCTTAACCACTGGACCACCAGGGGAGTCCCTATTATTTTTTTCTCTTTATACACATTATTTTTTTCTGAGCTGATGGTAGTAGGTTATAAGACAGGATGCCCTTTTACAAAATACTTGAATATGTGTTTCCTAAAAGACAAGGATATTTTCTATAATAACTATAGTACAGTGACCAAAATCAAGAAATTAACATGAAAATGATATTGTTATCTGATCTATAGTTTTTTTTTAAAGTAAACATAATCTCAAGATTTTATTATCTTCATAATAAAACAAAATATGAAGCTTAGAACTGGATCACTCGGCTCTTTCTCTTCTTACATCCTCCCAGCTCAAAATGCTTGCTTCTCTTAATAGCCAGCATTCTCTTAGATCTGCAGTTGGCTCAATGCATTCAAGCCTCAGCAAAATCATCTTTGTGGTTTTATTTAGCCTTTTTCTGGAAAACCAGCTTAGTCTGTCCACCATAGCCACTCTCCTTCCTGTCATAATGTTCCTTTCCTTGGAGAATATACAGAGAATCCTTGCGCTTCTTGTACTGGATCACTTTGTGGGCAGGTTTGCGACACTAATTACAGAAAGTCCAGCAGGTTTTAGAAATGGTTACCATGTATGCGAGAGCACTGTCGATGTGGAAAGAAGTGATTTACAGTTTTTACTCAAATTTTGCCAGTTGTCCCATTAACATCCTTTTAGCCAAACATATTTTGTTTTGGCCCTAATAGGATCCAGGGTAGTATCATGTATTGATTGCATTTACTTGTTATGTCTCTGTAGTCTTCTCTAATCTGGATTAGTCCCTCAGTTTTCCTTTGTCTTTTAAAAACCTTGGTAATTTTAAGAATACAAACCAATTATTTAGTATAATGCTCCTCAATTTAAGTTTATTTCCTCATGCTTAGTAATACCACAGAACTGATGTTGTATTCTCAGTGAATCATATCAGAAGGCACATGGTTTAATTTTGTCTCATTGCTAGTGGTACTAATTATTATACATTTTAAAAGATGTTTCTTATCTCTCCTAATAACTGATGTTTCAAGTAAGTGTTTATAGTCTTAAGACTTTTCTTTGAATAAATTTTGGTGCTTCAAGTTTGTTTATGAATTAGACACTAGAGCAACAGTACTTTTTCCAAAAAAATTATTTATTTATTTTATTATTAATTTTTTTTTGCTTGTGTCGGGTCTTAGTTGCAGCACGCAGCATCTTCGTTGAGGCATACGGGATCTTTTGTTGTGGCGCGGGTTCTTCATTGTGGTGTGTGGGCTTCTCTCTAGTTGTGGCGTGCAGGTTTTTTCTCTTCTCTAGTTGTGGTGCATGGGTTCCAGAGTGCTTGGGCTCTAGTTGAGGCACGCAAGCTCAGTAGTTGAGGCACACGAGCTTAGTTGCCCCATGACATGTGGGATCTTAGTTCCCTGATCAGGGCTTGAACTCGCATTCCCTGCACTGTAAGGTGGATTCTTTACCACTGGACCACCAGGGAAGTCCCGTAGAGCAGTAGTACTTTTAAAAATAAATTACATTAATTTCAAAGCACTTAAAAATATTCTATAGTAATACATTTCACAGATTTGCTGATAAAGGCATCTAGAGATTGAGACAAGCGCACTATTTGAATGTTGCCTTGAAACTCCTAACATCGTTTCTGGGGTGAATGAGAAGAGTGAAATAAGAATCAGAATATAGATCGCCAAAGTTTTCTAATTTAGGGTTCTGACTGCTTACTATTAAGTTAAATTTAGCATCTGAATGAGCTGCTGTAAATATTAAGTTTCTTCATTTTTATCTTATTTATTAGATTTCCTTATTTGTGGTGGTGGTTCGTTCCAGGTGACGGGGAACAAGTATGGAATTGTATACACTATTTTTCTTATAGCCTCGCATGTTGCTGATACATACGTAAATGTTTTTCCCTGTTTAGCAGTTAAGAAGGGCCTTTTCCAAAAAACTATAATGCTGCTAATCCAGATGCCCATTCTTTTCTCCTTCTCTGTGCACTACTCTGGTAGATTACTTATGTTGAATGGGGGACAGGGGAGACCCTTAGCACATAAGTGGTTTTATACTTTTTCAGATTCCCCCTGAGTCCAGCCATGCCGGCTCCCATTGGCTGAGACTGCCCAGCATGCCCTATGCTGAGATGATCCAGTTACTGAAGGACTGCTCACGCGGGGAGCCGGCCTTTTGGGAGGGGGTTGGGTGAGTTAATTTCTTTCATTTTTAAGAAAAAAATATTATGTGGTGTGGCTTGGCAAAAAAACACACCTTATAGATAAAAATGGGCTGCTGGACCATCTCATGGCTAAGCCATCCCAGCTCTTTCTTGCATTATTTCTGCATAATAGAGTGCTTCTAAGTAGAAGAAATTTATGCTAAATTTGAGTGACTTTTTAAATAGAAATATAATCAGTAAATTAAGAAGTGGCCCAATTATAATAGACCCTATAATAGACCCTATTAGATATTTATTTAAAATGGTAAAAATGAAACATAGTCTCACACTAAGCTCCTTTTTAGTGATAAATTTTATTTTAGAATGACTTTAGAGATAATCTCTTATCCTGCTCACTAGAAAGAGTATCAATCTATTATGTCTGTACTCTGAAGATTTTCCAAGGGTAGCTGAAGTGGATGATTAACTTTTGGAAGGCACATATTTGTCTTTAATTCCTGCCAGGGTAGTTTTGGGTCTTATTCGTGATTTGTAGGGTGGTCTCTGAAATATTGTTCTCTCTGGAGTTTTGGTAATATTACTGCCAACAAGAAGAATGGAATCATACATAAGTTATCTTTGCTTATCTTTTTAACATTTTAAAATACAGTTCTGGGCAACTAGAACTGAGAAATTCTTGCCTCTGGGGAAAGTGTCCCCTGAGTCACAGATAATGTTTATGTTCCATAAACTATGAAACCTCTTTGTCAGCCCATACTGAGGATGATAATTGGGGAACAAAACATCCAGTTTTGGTCAGGGAACAAAAACAGCCAGCTGGAGGAACAGTAACCTGCAATTGCCTATAGTTCTTAAAAGGCAGATTGGCCTTTAAAGTTAGAGAACTTAGCCAGAAGAAGGATTTGTTAAGTATAGCCACTCATTCATTGCAGACCATATTTCTACCTCTTGTGCTGCTTAGGTTCTATGAGTTTGTTTATCTGATGATTATATCCTTAATGTTTAAATCTTATTTGGCATTGTAGTACAACTTATTAAATTTTACTGTACCTGTTTTGTTTACTTCAACAGGAGCATAGGTGTTCTTCTGCAGCATCTCTGAGATTTATTTCACCATAACCGTTTCTCTGTTGCCTTTTTAAAGGGGTCCTAATTTCATATTCGATAGTCTTCAGCTGTTTCCTGGCCTGTAGTCTCATCTCACACTAGCCTGTCTTATCCACTGCCTCCAGACTGCTTCTTTACAAGTTAGTCCTTTCCACTCAGAAACTTAAACTCAGTAGTCTCTGAGTGCCTTTTATGTGCTTAGCTGCTTTTGGTAATAGAAGTCAAGTATTCTAGGGGTTATCTAGTCTTTCTCCTGATCACTTGAAACAAAAGTTTTTTTTTTGAATTGGCTATACTTTTTCATTGCTTGGCTATTATTTCATGTAGTATGTGTTTTAACTGCCAGGCTTTTTTTCTTTGTAATTATATTTTAAAGCATCAAAATCAGCAGTGTTTTTGGTTTTGTTTTAATGCACATTTAAACAGAAACAATGGCAGGCTGATGGGTTCTAACCTATTAACTAATTCTGTATAATGGGGATAAGGTGGAGATTTTAGGAGATAGGAAAAGATGTATATCCAGGAGAGTGAGAAGGTAAATGGACTAAGGGAATGTATTGTGATTACTGAGTGGCATTCAGGATCCATTTGAGGTACCTGATTATGAATTTAAAATAAGTCCACACACTGTCATTGTCTTTTATTCTAGTCATGTTTAAGCTGAACAAGTGCAGGCTAGGAGTAACTTGATATAATAGAGCAAGAGAGACAAGGGAACCGTAGGTTTATGCAAGATTGATTGGAATGACTGACTGTGGAACTTAACCTGAGTTAAGAAGGACAAAGAAGTGAGATTGGTGAAAATGTGATAGAATTAACTGATTTAAGGGTCCTGCTGGGATTGAAGGATTGCAGAGTTGGGGTACTAAAGGGAGTGGATTTGAAAGATGTGAGGGGATGATCAAGAGAGAATTGTGTGAGTTTGAGAACTTCCAGGGCTTGTAGTTTTTTTTTTTTTAAATAAATAAATTTATTTATTTATTTATTTTTGGCTGCGTTGGGTCTTCATTGCTGCGCGCGGGCTTTCTCTAGTTGCACCGAACGGGGGCTACTCTTCATTGCAGTGTACGGGCTTCTCATTGCAGTGGCTTCTCTTGGTGTGGAACGCGGGCTCTAGGCACGTGGGTTTTAGTAGTTGTGGCGCGTGGGCTCAGTAGTTGTGGCTCGCGGGCTCTAGAGCCCAGGCTCAGTAGTTGTGGCGCATAGGCTTAGTTGCTTTGCGGCATGTGGGATCTTCCTGGATCAGGGCTCGCACCCATGTCCCCTGCATTGGCAAGCGGATTCTTAACCACTGCGCCACCAGGGAAGTCCCATGGGGCTTGTAGTTAGTAATGTATTTGTGGGAAAGAGTTCTTGAGGGGTGGGGTGAGGACAAAGAGGAGGTTAAGGAGCCAGGATCAGGAGGGCTCCTTATTTGTGAGCAGAGTTTTGTTGTCGTTAGTATACTTACTGATACTCTTAATAAGAAAATATGCTTCTGAGTTTAAACAAAAATACTTAAGTGGTATGCTTTCTACCATTCTAAACATAGAATACCCCTAGTTGTACCAAAGGTTTAAAGGATAAAAATACAATCCTGTCTCAAAAGCAATAATTTTAAAATTCCTCAGATGTTGATATTATCTAGATCAAGTATCCTTAGTCTGGGACCCATGGACTCTGAAATTGTATGCATGATTTTTGTATGTTTCTGGGGAAAGAGTTTATAGATTTCATTAAGGTATTTAAGAACTGCTAATCTATATATAAGCAGAAAACTAGTTATATAGCAGAAAACGCGTAATATCAGAGTATAGATGTTTTTTTTCGCCACATCGCACGACATGCGGGATCTTAGTTCCCTGACCAGGGATTGAACCCATGCCCCCTGCAGTGGAAGCATGGAGTCATAACCACTGGACCGCCAGGGAAGTCCCGGAGTATAGATTTTTAAGTCTGAGTATCAAGAGAATTTTGTGTTGATATGGCTAAAACATTAGCTAACATTCATGGCTTTGTTTTTTTCAGGGACAGAGTGTCTATGAAGAGAAATGAATATGTAGCTTTACCTGAATAGATGGGGAAGAGGGCCTTTAGGATGCTTAAATATTGCTTCTTTAAATTAGTTTTTAAAATTATTTTTGCTCCTGTTCTTAAATTCTAGTACATGACTCTCAACCCCTCTACTAAGAGGAAGAATACTGGATCTCCAGACAGGAAGCCCTCAAAGAAATCCAAGACAGACAACTCTTCTCTCAGTTCACCACTAAATCCTAAGTTATGGTGTCATGTACACTTGAAGAAATCCTTGAATGGCTCACCACTCAAAGTGAAGAACTCAAAGAATTCCAAATCTCCAGAAGAGCATCTGGAAGAAGTGATGAAGATGATGTCGCCCAACAAGCTACATGCTAACTTTCACATTCCTAAGAAAGGCCCACCTGGCAAGAAATCAGGGAAGCATAGTGACAAACCTTTGAAAGCAAAGGGCAGAAGCAAAGGCATCCTGAATGGACAGAAATCCACAGGGAATTCCAAATCTCCCAAAAAGGGCTTGAAGACTCCTAAAACCAAAATGAAGCAGATGACTTTGTTGGACATGGCCAAAGGCACTCAGAAGGTGACACGAGCCCCGAGGAATTCTGGGGGCACACCTAGGTCCTCTAGTAAACCTCATAAACATCTGCCTCCTGCTGCCCTCCACCTTATCGCCTACTACAAAGAAAACAAAGACAGGGAGGACAAGAAGAGCGCCCTGTCCTGTGTTATCTCCAAAACAGCTCGTCTCCTCTCTAGTGAGGATAGAGCTCGTCTCCCAGAAGAATTGCGAAGTATTGTTCAAAAACGCTTTGAGCTTCTAGAGCACAAAAAGAGATGGGCTTCTATGTCTGAAGAGCAGCGCAAAGAATATTTGAAAAAGAAACGAGAGGAACTGAAAGAAAAGTTGAAGGAGAAAGCCAAGGAACGGAGAGAGAAAGAAATGCTCGAGAAACTAGAGAAACAGAAGCGGTACGAGGACCAAGAGTTAACTGGCAAAAACCTTCCAACGTTTAAATTGGTGGATACCCCTGAAGGGCTGCCCAATACACTCTTTGGGGATGTGGCCATGGTGGTGGAGTTCTTGAGCTGTTATTCTGGGTTACTCTTACCAGATGCTCAGTATCCTATTACTGCTGTGTCCCTTATGGAAGCCTTGAGTGCAGAAAAGGGTGGCTTTTTATACCTGAATAGAGTGTTGGTCATCCTCTTACAGACCTTGTTACAAGATGAAATAGCAGAAGACTATGGTGAATTGGGAATGAAGCTGTCAGAAATCCCTCTGACTCTGCATTCTGTTTCAGAGCTGGTTCGGCTCTGCTTGCGCAAATCTGACATTCAGGAAGAAAGTGAGGGCTCAGACACGGATGACAACAAAGATTCAGCACCATTTGAGGACAATGAGGTACAAGATGAGTTCCTAGAAAAGCTGGAGACCTCTGAATTTTTTGAGCTAACATCGGAAGAGAAACTGCAGATCTTGACAGCACTCTGCCACCGGATTCTCATGACATACTCAGTGCAGGACCACATGGAAACCAGGCAGCAGATGTCTGCAGAGTTATGGAAGGAACGGCTTGCTGTATTGAAGGAAGAAAATGATAAGAAGAGAGCAGAGAAACAGAAACGGAAAGAAATGGAAGCCAGAAATAAAGAAAATGGAAAAGAGGAGAATGGGTTAGGCAAAGCTGATAGGAAAAAAGAAGTCGTGAAGTTTGAGCCCCAGGTAGATATGGAAGCTGAAGACATGATCAGTGCCGTGAAGAGCAGACGGCTGCTTGCCATTCAGGCTAAGAAGGAGCGGGAAATTCAGGAGAGAGAAATGAAAGGTAAAATCTTGTGTTGAGAGAAAAGAGGAAGCCCTTTAGAAGATAGTAGAAGGAAGGAAATTACTGAGGTAATGGTAGCATCTTCGTTTGTCACAACTATTTAGTTATTTCTGTGTGTAATAACCTGACCCTTCTAGGTATGTAAGATTCTAGCAGGAGTGTTCAGCCTGGCATTCTGCAGTTAATGATAGTTTGACTTGGATTAGTGTGATGTTGGCATCTTTTCTGGCTTAGTAAAGGACCAAATCCACAAACAGACATAGTGGAGATAACATATGACCTGGGAATGGGCTGACCTGGGTACCTGCGACTTAGCTATAGTTCTTTGAGCAAGTTGCTTATCCATGCCTCAGTTTCCTCATATGCTTAAGATTGTCGTAACAAATGAATGACAAGGTATTTGAAGCCCTCAGCACAGTTGCCAACTCAGATATTAATCTTTTCCTTATTAAGATGTAAGGAAATAAAAATTTGGGGCTTTCATAGCACCATTAAGTCTGAACTTTTTAAAAAACAGCTTTATTAAGAAATAATTCACATACTATACTATTTATCCACGTTTATTGTACAGTTCATTGTTTTTTAATATATTCACAGATATGTGCAGCCTTTATCATAGTCAATTTTAGAACATTTTCATCACCTCAAAAAGAAACCCCATGCCCTTTAGCTATACCCATCCTCCCCAGACCTAAGCAATCACCGTCCACTGCTGTATCTCTATATTTGCCTATTCTGATACATCGTATCAGTGGAGCTGTATAATAAGTATGTAGTCTTTTGTGACTGGCTTCTTTCACTTACCATGTTTTCAAGGTTCAGGCTGTAGCATGTCTCAGTACTTAATTCCTTTTTATGGCTGAATATTATTCCATTGTTTGGATATGTCACATTTTGTTTATCCATTTATCAGTTGATGAATGTTTGGTTTGTTTCAATCATTTTTGGCTATTATGAATAATGCTGCTACAAGCACTGGTGTACAAGTTTTTGTGTGGAGATATGTTTTCATTTCTCATGGGTGTATATACCTAGGGATGGATCTGCTGGATCATATGGTAGCTCTGTTTAACTGAGGAAGTCCTAGACTGTTTTTCAAAGTGGCTGCACAATTTTACATTCCTACCAGTAGTAAATGAGGGTTGTAATTTCTCCACTTGTCTGCATCTTTGCCAACGCTTGTTATTCTATGATTCTGATTATAGCTATTCTAGTGATTGTGAATTGGTATCTCATTGTGGGTTTTTTTTTTTTAATTAATTAATTATTTATTTTTGGCTGCATTGGGTCTTCATCGTTGCGCGTGGGTTTTCTCTAGTTGGGGCGAGCGGGGGCCAGTCTTTGCTGTGGTGCGCAGGCTTCTCATTGCGGTGGCTTCTCTTGTTGTGGAGCACGGGCTCTAGGCGCGTGGGCTTCAGTAGTTGTGGCTCATGGGCTCTAGAGCACGGGCTCAGTAGTTGTGGCGCACAGGCCTAGTTGCTCCGTGGCATGTGGGATCTTCCCGGACCAGGGCTCGAACCCGTGTCCCCTGCATTGGCAGGCGGACTTCCAACCACTGAGCCACCAGGGAAGCCCTCATTGTGATTTTGATATGCATTTCCTTGATGACTAATGATGTCATCTTCTCTTGTGCCTGTTTGTCTTTTGTATATCTTCTTGGACAATATTAATTCAGATCTTTTGCCCATTTTCAAATTGGGTTATTTGTCTTTTTATTATTGAATTACAAGGGGTCTTTATATAGTCTAGATACCAATCCCTTAAGATACATGATCCACAAACATTTTCGCCCATTTTGTGTGTTTGTTCTCTTTTTACTTTCTTGATAGTGTCCATTGAAGCACAAATTTTTAAAATTTTGATGACATCCAATTTATTTATTTTTTTCTTTGGTTGGTTGTGGTTTTGGTGTCAAATCCAAGAATCTGCTGCCAAATCCAAGGTCATGAAGATTTACTCCTATGTATTCTTCTAAAAGTCTTAAGAGTTTTAGCTCTTACATTTAGGTCTTTGATTCATTTTGAGTTAATTTGACTATAGACACATCAACTTATTTCTGGCTATGTGTGTCTTTATACCAATACCACAGTGTCTTGAGTAGAATTGAGAAGCCAGAAATAAGTTGATTATTGATATAGAGAAACAAACAGAACATTATAAATATATAATTATATATATATATATTTAAATTTTATTTATTTATTTGGCTGCGTCGGGTCTTAGTTGTGGTACGTGGGATCTTCGTTGTGTCGCGCTGGCTTCTCTAGTCGTGGCGCTTGGGCTTTTCTCTAATTGTGGCACGTGGGCTCTAGAACGCATGGGCTCAGTAGTTGTGGCGTGCGGGTTTAGTTGCCCTGTGGCATGTGGGATCTTAGTTCCCCAACCAGCGATTGAACCTGCGTCCCCTGCATTGGAAGGTGGATTCTTAACCACTGGACCACCAGGGAGTCCCTGTAATGTAATTATAAAATATGTAATAAATATCAGTACTTTGCCAAGGACAGTATTTGAATTAGAGTTCAGGTCTTTTGATGTCTAGCTCAGTGCTGTAACCTCTGGAACTAAATTTGGTCTTTTTTTTTGATGACTTTCCCTAGATTGTTTTTTGTTTGTTTGTACCTGCAAGAGAAGGAGCTTTTCCTTTATTGTGATTTGGCCATTACTCTTTTTGTCATTTACCTTTGTACTGATTTCTACTGTAATCATTGTTGCAAATGTACAGCTCTATTCAGGCTAGAAAACCATTTATTAAAAGTAACAAATACCATACCGTTCTGTTTTGGTTTTTGTCCGCACTGTGCAGCTTGCGGGATCATAGTTCCCTGACCAGGGATTGAACCTGGGCCCACGGCAGTGAAAGCACTGAGTCCTAACCACTGAACTGTCAGGGAATTCCCCCATATTGGTTTTAAATAGATGAAATTTGTCTTAAAATTTTAAGTAACATCTTTAGACTGATGCATTTTCCAGATTCTCGCTACATTGTGGATGTTGTCATCAGTAGAGTACCAGCAGTAAAATTGCTGACATTGTGAATAGCAGTGCCCTTTACTTACAGTATCAAAATTTGTGACAGTTGTGGAAAAACTTGAAAGATTCCTGGGTGTCTTTCGTTATTGAGGGAAATTTCTATCTGGATAGAATAAACTTATAAAATGAATGATCAGAAATAAATTGATTAAAACTTTTTTTTCATCATTAACAGAAGCAACTTGCTGAATAACTCAAAAAATAGTATTAAAGAGGCAATAATTACTATTATCTGCTGATGCTTCCGTGCCCTTGCTTTCTCAATTCTTTTTCTGAATTCCTCAGGACTGAAATATGTTTTATTTTGAAATAGCTATTTTGGTTTTATTCATCCTGATCATTTTGAGGATCCTGTGGCTGGTCCTGTCAGAAAATGTTTCAGTTAATTCTGTTTAAGGACTATTTTAACTTTACATTTAAAATTAATTATCAATAAAATAAAATTAATTTATTATAAAACTAATAAGTTATTATTAATAGTTAAACTAATAATAATAATAATATAATAATAATTATTATTATTAGTTAAACTAATAATAAATTTTGGAGAGAAAAGATTTTGCACTGAGTTGATGGCTGAGACATCACCAAAATTCAAAGAACATAGAAGGAACAGATAGAAATTGCTGCCTTACACATTATTTCTTATAACAGATTAGAATTAGGAGAAGGAAACTAAGATTTCTACTTAATACCAGGCACGTCTCACTCCATATCTTATTTAAATTTGTAAGAGTAGAATTTACTAGGAAAAAACTTAATCGATTCATTTTATCTTTAACAGTGAAACTAGAACGTGAAGCTGAAGAAGAACGAATACGAAAGCACAAAGCAGCTGCTGAGAAGGCTTTCCAGGAGGGAATTGCCAAGGCAAAACTAGTCATGCGTAGGACTCCAATTGGTACAGATCGAAACCATAATAGGTGAGTTGTTAAACTTAATTTTTATCATCTTTTAGGGCTGCTATATTGTTGCTAGTTAGTACTAAGTCTAGACAGGCTTCCCTGTTCGTGGATATTGGAAACAGAGTTGCTCATCACACATTTATTTGAATATTTACTGAGCCAAATGCTAGGGTTATGAAGTTAGATAAGACATGACCCTGTCCTCAAAGATACCACAGATATGAAGCTTAAATTATGGTGATAGGAGAAATGTAATCCTAATAGAAGTCTTTAAAAATGGTAAGATATTTTAAATGCATACATTGTGTGGAACCTAAAGTAGTGAAATATTAGAAGTTATAAAAATTACAGATATTAAGTGAATCTCAAATTCCCAAAATTTTAGTATTCTGTGCTTTACTTTAGGATTTGTATCTGCTGAATGTTCAGTGATATTCTGTAATCATCTTCCTCAACAATGAAGTCATCCTGTGCTCATGATCTTTCACTAACACATTAATATGTGGTTGTGATTTGTAGATACTGGCTCTTCTCAGATGAAGTTCCAGGTTTGTTCATTGAGAAAGGCTGGGTACATGACAGCATTGACTACCGATTCATCCATCACCGAAAAGACCGTGCAGACTCTGCTGATGAGGATTACTGTCCCCGTAGTATGTATATCTATTAGTTAGTTTACCCTGCTCAAGTAGGGTCAGTATTAAGACTGTCTTTCCTCTGTCACTTTTTTTCACTTGCTAAATTTCTTTATTGCCTTCTTAGGTAGATTTATTTGAGTGAGGTGGGAAGATGTGAAATGCATAGCAGAAGGAAGGAAACTTAACATTTGATTATCGACTTTGTTCCAGGCATAGTGTGAAAAGATAAAGAACTTGAATATTAGGATATTTGGGTATTAGATTTATACAAGTAGTTTTCAAACTTTGTTCCTTGGAAGTCTCTTTGTAGGTACTTCAAGGGCTGGAATTGAGGTAAGGGGCCAAGAAGGCAGTTATGTGTCTTTTTCCTCCACTTTAAAAATTCATTTATTTAATATTTATGGAGCATCTCTTTATTTGCCAACCAATTTTTCATGTGCTGTGATACAAGATAGCAAACAAGACATAAAAGGTCCTGAATGTCAATTAACTAAAATTCTAGTGAGGAGAAACACAGCAAATATGTAACTAGAAATAAGTGACTGAGAAGGGTCATGAGGGGCACTGATAATGTTTTTTTTCTTGACTTGGGTTCTGGTTACATGAGTATGTTCAGTTTGTGAAATAGAAAAGTGTACTTTTCTAAATATATATATATATGTGTGTATATATTCTTTCTTGACCTATACATAGATATGTGTGTGTGTGTATGTGTATGTGTGTGTGTGTATATGTGTATATATATATATTTCTCTTTTTTTCCCCCAAGAAAGAAATTAAAAGAAAAATTTTAAATTTAAAAATACCAGATGGTTAGGTTAGATCAAGTTTTCTCAGCCTCACTGTTGTTGACATTTTGGGCCAGATAATTCTTTGTAGTGGGGGGTTGTCCTATGTGTTGTAAGTGACTTAGCAGCATCCCTGACCTCTGCCCACTGGATGCCATTAGTGACAACCAAATGTCACCAGATATTGCCAGATGTTCCCTAGGAGGCAGCATGGCTTTCTGTTGAGAACCATTGCGTTAGATGGTACATAAACTTCCTTCCAGCTGTACTTTATATAACCTAATGAATATTGCTTCTCAGAAAGTAGTTTTCTTTCATTTTAGAGAAACTCATAACCCAAACTTTTAAACTCACAAAATCGTTAAATAAGGAAATTAGTATATAGCCCAAAACTTCAAATTTAAGGCATTTTCTTGTTGAATTACGTTATTTATTAGATTGTAGTACTTAGTAGAAAAGTCTAGTTTTGGTAGACTTTGTAAATACCCAGGTGAGGGCAGTAAATACGAAGTTAGGATCTTCAGACTTGAGAGAGATTCCAGTGGGATGAAGGACTGTGATTTTATAATGTGTCTCAAAAGCTTAATGGCTGTTTTCAGAAATCAGGTCCACACAGTTACAGCTCCCGGGAGAAGACTGGCATCTACATCCCTTCACTTCTAGAGCATCCTGGTGGATGTTGTTCCTTCATGTTTTCTAGTTCCAGCATGGCAGAGTTTCTTCAGAATTACCTGACTGAAAAGACTAAACAAGGTTATGTGTTAGTATTGTAGGGAAGATGCTGCAGGTTAAAGGGGAGAGAAGGGGAGCAGGGGAGAGAACCAATTGTAGAATTAGGTAAGGCCTCAAATACTGGCTTAAGATCTATCTATAGTAATGTCATATATTAGTATACAGGAGCTGGTTTACAAAAAAGTTAATCATATTTGACATTTGAAGCCTCCAGGGGTAAGTTTGTAGTAGTTTATATATTTCAGTTGTGTCTACTTCACTACAGATGCCTTTATGCTAAACATCACGTACAAGGAGCAGATTATTTATTTGCTCTGAGACATTTAGTCATCTCTCTGCATTCTGTTGCAATAACTTGTGATACTCTTAAACTTTGCCTGTTCAGCTGTATAGAGAGCAACTGTCTCAGATAATGTGCTGTATGTAAGATGTTTAAGAGAAATTAGCATCTGTTGTACATGTGGATATATTTAATAGGCAGCATCTGTGTTATTGGTTGTTGAATTTGCACTGTGTACTGCTTAGGTTTGAAACTAGGAATTGAGTATGTATTATATTCAGCCTAATGTATAAATTTTTCTTAGGTAAGAAAGCAAACCTAGGGAAAAATGTAAGCACGAACACACAACATGGACCAGCTACAGAAATTGCTGTAGAGACCACTATACCCAAACAGGGGCAGAATCTATGGTAATGTGAGCATTCATCTGGCTGCTCTTTCTTTTTCTTTTTCAATGTTAAGAAAATAATTTATATAGTGAAAGCAGTGAGTTAGTGATTATCTATTAAGAGCATTTTGTGTGATTTTGATTTCTTGGATATGTAAACTCATTGCTTTAAAAGCAAACTTGATTTTTTGATAAGAATATATCTGTTTGCTTTAAGGTTTAGAATTTTATTTTTTCCTTGTAATGTAACTTTGTATATTATATGGTAGATCTTACATAGCATTGGAAATGCCTTTCAGTCTGCTTGGGAATAGAAGTATTTAGGATTTTCATCTTTATTAAAGAATAAGGAATTGTAAATATAGCCACTAATCTTCCTTTGTGTCTATCCTGCTTTTAGGCAGGGAGCTAGGTTTTGAGAGGGTCCCTTCTACTTTTGTGATCGCATTAACTGCTTTAGCTGTGATCACCTTTAGTTTAATGACCTTTTGTCTTTTATTTTTTGATATAACTTTACTCTGTGAAAGGGATATGGACAAGTGTGCCTATTTACTTTATAAAATTTGTCTCATATTACATTTTATTTTTATTTATTTGTTTGTTTGCTTATTTATTTATTTGGGCCTGCTCTGAGCGGTATGTGGGATCTTATCTTAGTTCCCCGACCAGGGATCGAACCCATGCCCCCTGAAGTGGAAGCCTGGAGCCTTAACCATTGGACCGCCAGGGAAGTCCCCTCATATTACATTTTAGTAGGAAACATTGGCTCCAGTGTCGTAAGATAAAGTTAACATTAGGTCTCATGGAAACAGTAAATTGTTCTACTTCTGAGCAAGGTTGGAATTCTGCTTTCCCAACTCCCACCACCAACCCTAGATCCCTTTCTTAATGTTTGATTCTTCTCTTTTTTTTCAGAGTTAACGGGTTTTTTTTTGGTTTTTTTGTTTTTTGCCCCTACAGGTTTTTATGTGATAGTCAAAAGGAACTGGATGAGTTGCTAAACTGCCTTCACCCTCAGGGAATAAGAGAAAGTCAGCTTAAAGAGAGACTAGAGAAGAGGTAAGGGTTTTCATCTCGCTCCTCATATCTCCTCTTTAGCATTAGATATTATACATATCTTAGGGTTTTTTGTTGTTGTTGTTTATCCATAAAAGCTTAAGTAAAAATTTTAAAAGTCTATAACTCTTTTATGTTCTTGTTGTTTGGTATTTTCTTTTAAAATATTTATTTATTTATTTATTTTGGCTGCGCGGGGTCTTAGTTGCAGCACGTGGGATCTTTGCTGTGGCTTGTTTAGTTGTGGTATGCAGGATCTTTAGTTGTGGCATGCAGGCTTCTTAGAACTAAGTGGCATGCATGTGGGATCTAGTTCCCCGACCAGGGATCGAACCCGGACCCCCTGCATTGGGAGCATGGAGTCTTACCCACTGGATCACCAGGGAAGTCCCGTTGTTTGGTATTTTCTTTATTTTTTGGGTTTGTTTTTTTTTTTTTTTTTTTTGGTATTTTCTTGACACCTCATGCTTGTTTGGAAAAGTATGCTTTTAAACCATGTATATACAGGGTAGCAGGATTATTCATTGACTAACATGCCATACACCAGACTGAGAGCCTGATTGTAGTTAGGCAGCCTTGTAAATGCAGTTCCACATTGGTTGGTATTCAGAAGTATTCTGTTGGTATCCAGAGTAGCCCCAAAAATGAAAACAACCTAAATATTCATCAGCTGATGAATGGATAAACAAAATGTGGTATATCCGTAAATTCAGCCATAAAAAGGAACAAAGTGATGAAATATCCTAGAATGTGGGCAAACATTTTGCTGAGTCAAAGAAGCCAGACATAGAAAGGCCACATATTGTGTGATTTCATTTATATGAGACATCCACAATAGGCAAATTTATAGTCAGAAAATAGATTAGTGGTTGCCAGGGGATGAGGGATGGGGAGAACTGAGAGTGACTGCTAACCTGTATGGGATTTCTTTATGGAGTGATGAACATGTTTTGGAATTAGGTAGTTTTGATGCTTCTAAAATGTGAAAACCACTGAAAGTATAGGCTTTAAAATGGTGAGTTTAATGTTATGTGAATTATATCTCCAAGAGAAACCACGCAAACCTGCCTACAAAATTAGCATCAATATCAGTGCCATCTAGATTTGCTAGTGTCCCTTCTGTTCTAGCAGTTGTTTCTATCAAAGCTGGGATAGGTTTTGCCTTAAGGCCACCTTTAATATCTGCATGCTTTCATGCTGGAATTTAGGTTTAATTGAAGAGAGAAGGAAAATACTGTTCAGTACATACTCTGCAATTTTGAGACACTTTTGAGAGTGATAATGGGTACATCATTGGTTTTGGTCCACTGCTTAATGTATAAATGAATTAAAATTGTATTCAGAATCGTCCTGTCTTGATAACACTTAGATCAAAGAAGAAAATAAAGGGGAAATTATGTGGTAGAAGGCAATGAAAGCAGAATTCTTTATAAGAACACCAGTGAGACACAGTGAAGTTATAGTCAGAGGAAAATAATATTAAAACTCCTTATTATTAAGAATGAAAAGGGAACTTAGTACTTAACTTCGATGACCTTGAACATTAGTTTTTGGTGTAAGAAGCTAACAGTGAAGCTTATGGCCAATCCAGGGTAGAGAGTCTTATTAGAGTCTTTATTACTGTGACCTCAAAAGGTTAATCTTTAGTGTGAAAGTGAACTCTGAAGGTCCTTGTGTAGGTTTTCAGCTCAAATTCATGTTTCTTCTGTGAAGAATTCCAGGCAGACGATTTAAAGTTTGTCTCCAGTTGGTAGCAGTTTCTGGCAACTAACATAAGCAAATGCACACTCTCCCTGGAGGAGCATAACTTCAAACCAGGCCTCAAAGAATTTCCACAGATAAAATATCAAGAAACTCATGGTAAAAAAACAAAAACAAAAACAATAAAACCCAAAAAAAACCACACAAACCGGTTACCATGAATGAGAGCTAGGTAAAGAAACACACTTCAGATACTGGAATTACCATATACAGAACAAAATGTGTGTTTTTTAAATGAATCAAGAATAAGAGAAATTTGAAATTTTGTGCGAGAAACATGAGACTATTAAACGAGAGATGAAAAGGATCTAAGTAAGTCTTCTAGAAATAAAACATGTCATTCAAGTAATTGAAATTAATAGACCGTTTTTTAAATGGTCTTTATTCCTCCTCCCCTTTGCCTCAACTTTTCTAGGTACCAGGACGTTATTCATTCTATTCATCTGGCCCGGAAGCCAAATTTGGGTCTAAAATCCTGTGATGGCAACCAGGAGCTTTTAAACTTCCTTCGTAGTGATCTCATTGAAGTTGCAACAAGGTTACAAAAGGGAGGACTTGGTTATGTGGAAGAAACCTCAGAATTTGAAGCTCGGGTAAGAATATAAGGAAAACACCCTTTGAAATGTTACTCATGGAAACTCAATTTGGAATTGTTCCCTGATATTGTTCTTGACTTCCCTAGATGACCCTGGGAATCATATTTGCATTTGTCTTGAAAGACACATGTGGAACCCTAAATTCTCTATGTACATTATGATACTTTTCCTTTGTTATATTCTGCTGGTATCCAGGAAAATGTAATAGTTGGCTCAGAACCTTTGTTCAGAAAGAGCTTTACTATTAAGTTGAATGAAAACTAGTCCTGGAGTCTTAGTCATTATAACATTATTTAACCTATCCATTCCCATGTGATGCCTGTGCTATAAGGTATGAAACATTTGTGTATCCTGCTTTTGTTCATTCTCTATACTTGATCAGCTCAGTAGAGTTGTACTTGTGTTGGGCAGCACTCGTGCTGTTAAACAGGTACATTTCAGTGAAGGCACTTTTGTAGTCTTATCACTTACTGTTCAGAAGGACCCTTAAGTGTTATAGGTGAAACAGTTCAAGAGACCCCGTGTCCCACATTAGATTTTAGGTATCAAAGCTGGAGAAAAGATTGGAGAACACTGTCCATGAGTTATCACTGTAAAAATTTTTTTGTTAATTTTAAATAATAAAGTCCACATAACTCCACACATTAATATTTGTGAGTCTTTTCAAATTGATCATTTGCATTATAACAGTGTGTTAATAGTTGTGTGATTTTTATGAGCAGTTGAACCTCCCACCGCCCTCCAATTTTCCCTCATTTATAAATACTTTCCATTTCTTTTAGTCTTTTTTTTTTTTTTTCCAGAATCTAAATTTGGGCCTCGGGTCACCTACATGATCTTTTTTTTTTTTTAATTTTTTATTTATTTATTTTTGGCTGCGTTGGGTCTTTGTTTCTGTGCGAGGGCTTTCTCTAGTTGTGGCAAGTGGGGGCCACTCTTCATCGCGGTGCGCGGGCCTCTCACTATCGCGGCCTCCCTTGGGAGCACAGGCTCCAGACGCGCACGCTCAGTAGTTGTGGCCCATGGGCCTAGTTGCTCCACGGCATGTGGGATCTTCCCAGACCAGGGCTCGAACCCGTGTCCCCTGCATTAGCAGGCAGATTCTCAACCACTGCGCCACCAGGGAAGCCCTCTTTTAGTCTTTAATGTCACTTTGGGGTACATAATAACGCATGGAGTTGATATGGTAAATCTTTTACTGCCAGACTTTTGTATTTCTATTTCTTTGCTATTAGAATTAACAAATTATATATGCATCTTATATATGTAACTTTTTTTCATTTGTCTGGTTATGAATTCTTGGTACATTCCCTGGGAAAAAGGTTTAAACATCTTTATTGTTCTTAAAGATTTTTTTTAGGAATTACTCAACTGAAAGAATTTTGCCTGTTTGAAATATTACGGTTACTTTTTTGTTTATTTAGCAAATATCTATCAATTGCCTACTTTGTGCCAAACCCAGGCCCACACCTTGCTAACGTTGGATTATCATCATTCTCTGTTTCTCTTTGTAGTTATAAAATGGTATTTTTTTAATTAACATGTGTTGTGTGACTGAGAAGGTAGTTTCAGTCCTTAAGAGTATGATTTGGATCAAAGTGATTTAGCTTATGCTTCCTCATCCGTAAAATAAATGTGAGGCTTAGATGAGATCAAGTATGTAAAATGTATTATCTGGCTTATAGGTTGTAAGCTGTTAGGTTGGTAAATTTTTACTTTCCTTCTCAGTTTTTCTTTGCCTTGAGACCGTCATTTGCACGTAGTAGGCACTCAGTCACTGAGTGTATGAATGAGTTCAGTAACTTCCTTTAAGTAGAGCAAGTTTCAGCCTCCCATGGATCCCTTCATCAGGGAAATCCAAGTAGTCGGCTACTTTCAAATGCATAAGCCATCCATTGAACTGAGGAACCCAGTTAAATTAATGTTATGTGACCAATTTGGGTCTAGGTTGATTTGAATTTAATCGAGGATTGTCTGCTTTCATCTTTCTCTCTTGGCCTTTTTACTCAGTCTGGTTTTTAAATCATTTTCTGTAGGTGATCTCACTAGAGAAACTGAAGGATTTTGGCGAGTGTGTGATTGCCCTTCAAGCCAGTGTCATAAAGAAATTTCTCCAAGGCTTCATGGCTCCCAAGCAAAAGAGAAGAAAACTCCAAAGCGAAGATTCAGCAAAGACTGAAGAGGTGGATGAAGAGAAAAAAATGGCAGAGGAAGCAAAGGTATTTAGCTAATGAAGATGTAGTTTCATGACTGCGTAGAAGTATGTGATCTGGTTTTGAAATTATCTAACCCTATGCTTTTTAGTTACATAAGCACTGTTCCCTAGCCAGTGTTTGATCTTTATCACTTTCTCCAAATATTGTAGTTTTCAAACTGGTCTGTGGAGCACAGCCCTGCCTGTAGAGCTGGATAGTGTGTCAGAGTCCCCCCTCCCCCTTTACCAGAGCTAATTCCTCTTTTTAAAAGGTGGTGGTTTTTAAATTTTTAAGAATTGTAAAATATACATAATGAACAACTTAGCCACTTTTACATGTATGTTTCTATGTCATTAAGTACATTCACGTTGTTCTGCAACTATTACTACCATCCGTCTCCAGAATTTTTTTATCTTCCCAAAGCAAAACTATGCCCTTTAAACACTAAACTACCCATTTCACCCTCCTGCCCAATCCCTGGCAACCATCATTTTCTTTCTGTGTCTATGAATTTGACTACTCTAGGTACCTCATATAAAGTGGAATCATACTGTATTTGTCCTTTTGTGACTGGTTTATTTAACTTCTTCAAAGTTATCTACATTGTAGCATATGCCAGAATTTCCTTCCTTTTTAAGACTGAGTAATATTCCATTGTGTGTATAGGCCACATTTTGTTTATTGGTCCATCAGTGGACACTTGGGTCACTTCCACCTTTTTTTTTTTTTTTAATAAATTAATTTATTTTTGGCTGCGTTGGGTCTTCGTTGCTGCACGTGGGCTTTCTCTAGTTGCAGCGAGCAGGGGCTACTCTTCGTTGCAGTGCTCTGGCTTTTCATTGTGGTGGCTTCTCTTGTTGCAGAGCACGGGCTCTAGGCACGCAGGCTTCAGTAGTTGGCGCGCAGGCTCGGTAGTTGTGGCTCTCGGGCTCTAGAGCGCAGGCTCAGTAGTTGTGGCACACAGGCTTAGTTGCTCCACGGCACATGGGATCTTCCTGGACCAGGGATTGAACCCATGTCCCCTGCATTGGCAGGCGGATTCTTAACCACTGCACCACCAGGGAAGTCCCGAAGGTTGTCCTTTTTGACCAAGCTTGAAGGTTCGGGAGGGATGGGGTGCACATGGAATAGTGAGGGAGGACGGGCACATCCACTTAGCCAGCCATGTCAGCTGAATCAACTCTGGTGATCAGTAGGATGACAGACATCACAGTCAGATTACCCTCACATCCAGCCAGTAATGCTGCTGTGAACATGGGTGTACAAATATCTGTTCTAGTTCCTACTTCAAATTCTTTTTGGTATATACCCAGGAGTAGAATTGCTGCATCACATAGTAATTCTGTTTAATTTTTTTGTGGAACTGCCATAATGTTTTCCATAGCAGCTGCACCATTTTACATTCCCACCAGCAATGTATAGGGGTCTTAATTTCTCCACATCCTTGCCAATACTTGTAATTATCTGTCTCTTTTATAGTAGCTGTTCTAATGAGTGTGAAGTGATACCTTGTGGTTTTGATTTACATTTCCCTAATAATTGGTGATGTTGAGCATCTTTTCATGTGCTTATTGGCTACTTATCTTTTGGGGGAAATGTCTTTCTGAGTCATTTGGCTATTTTTAAATTTTTTTGTGGGGGTGGGGTGGGGAGATGTGTGGATTCCTTATATGTTCTGAATATTAATCCTTTATCAGATACACGATTTGCAAATATATTCTCCTATTTCGTGAGCTGCTTTTTCAGGTTTTTTTTTTTTTTTTTAGCCGTGCCGAGCAGCACGTGGGATTTTAGTTCCCTGACCAGGGATTGAACCCGTGCCCACTGCAGTGGAAACGCGGAGTCCTAACCACTGGACCACCGGGGAATTCCATGCTTTTTCATTCTGTTGATGGTGTCTTTTGATGCAAAAAGTTTTAAACTTCGATGAAGTTCAGCTTACGTATTTTTTCTTTTGTTGCCTCTGCTGTTGGTGTCAAATCCAATGTCATGAAGCTTTCCCCCTGTATTTTCTTCTACAAGTTTTATAGTCTGAGCTTTTACATTTAGATCTTTGATCCATTTTGAGTTAATTTTTGTATATAGTATAAGGTAAGGGTCCAACTTCATTTTTTTGTATGTGTAAAATCCAGTTTTCTGGTTTTTTTTAATTTTAGAAGTAGCTCATTGTAAGTAAATCAAATGTGAGAGGTAGATATAATATGAGACAATTCCCATTTTAGTTTCACCACACACACCCCCCCCCCCACAAGGATATCACTCTTTAATAGTTTGACGTGTTTCTGTGTATATACAAAGATAGTTTTGTTGGATTTTTACAGAATGGAACCCTCTGCATAATATTCTGCAGTTTTTCACTCATCAGCATATCCTAGGCATCTGTCCTCTCTCTCTGTCGGTCCATATAGATCATCCTGGTATTATTTGGGTTTTTTTGGTTGTTGTTGTTTTGTTTTTTTAACATCCTAATTCCTTATTGATGAACATTATGCTGTCTCTGGTTTTTCTTTTTTAGGATAATTAGCAGCTCCATTGTTTTCTCTTTTGTGTATTCGATTTCTGCTTAAGATTACTTGTGAAGAAAAGAATTTGAAAACACTACATTAAGGGAGCTGTCTCAGCCATTTTCCAGTGGAATACTTTCCCTTGTTTTTGACTTCTCTCCCTCCCTCCCTCCTTTCCTTTCTTTCACAAACATCTGGTAAAGGCTTGCCTGTGCCAGTCATTGTGCAAAAGTCTGGGGGTTTTGGTCATAAGTAGAAGCCAGAAGTCCTTGCTCTCAAGGAACTCTGAGTGTGAGAGATGGTTGGAGTAGAGTGACAAGTATGGTGAGAAAGAGCAGTGCTTGGCTCTCCTGTGAGGGATACCAGGGCAACTTAGAACTTCCCAGAGAGGAGAATCTATCAGCTGGATTTTTGAAGAACAGGTAGAAATTAATTAGGTTGTGGAAGGGGGGGGTGGGCATAATGTTTGTTAGATTGAGCTGAAATTGCCTTCTCATCATTGACAGCTGGTACTTGTTTTGCCCTCTGAGTTTGCACAGAATGCGTTTACTCTCTAAAGCTCCTCCGGTAGTTGTACACAGTTGTCATGTTCCCCCTGGGTTTCTTCCTGAGGCCAAGAGTGATACGTGATACAAGAAAGAACATTTTGGGTGAGAGGTGAGTAGAGAACTAAGATTCAGTTAGATAAACGTTTAACTATTAATTCATGGCATAGACTGAGATTTCACACACATAAAGTCTTTATTGAATTTGTTACAATATTGCGACTGTTTTATGTTTTGGATTTTTGGCCAGGGAGATATGTGGGATCTTAGCTCCCTAACCAGGGATGGAACCCAGGCCCCCTGCATTGGAAGGCGAACTCTTAACCACTGAATCGCCAGGGAAGTCCTAGTATTCTTCTTGATGTGATCTTTCCTTGCCATTTCTTGACTCATAACATTTTTCTTCTCATTGGGAACTAGTAGCTGTAGAGTTCTCATTTAAGTTCTTTTTTAGTATTCAACCCCATAGCGAAGTAACCTCTTTTTAGCTTGTCATATGAGATGATTCTTAGATTGATTGGGGAGGAAAATATGAGCACTTTGCAGATTTAACCTTGAGGCCCAGACACATAGTACACAAATGGAAAACATGGAAGAGTTTCTTGGAAAATCAATTAGGCTGCCTACTAAGTAGTTCAACAATGTTCTCCATTAAAATGGCATTATGCCCTGCAGTTCCCCACCGAAGGTCAGCCTTGCCACAGCTCTGAAATTTTCCACTGTCCTTTGCTTTGAAGGTTTCCACTTAGCATGGGCCAGGGTTTTTTCAACTGGCACTAGGTTGTTGCATGAGCTAATATCAGTCCCTAATCTGTGCTTCAGTTTCCTTATTTGTAAAAGTAGATTATCTCTCAAATCCCTTTTTGTAATAGTCAATTATTTCAAATATTTAATGTTTATTTCATTTTCTTGCATTAAATGGGAAAGACGTTGTATAATTTGGCCAAATCCTGGGTTCTGTTAGGCTCTCTGTTTACTTTGGATGCATTTGTCCCTGATTATCTGTTTTTCCATTTTAAACTTTCTTTTATGGAAGAATATGGTCTGAAGCCTCATTATATTCTTGCCAAGATATGTTGTCTTTTTACTGTTAGGTAAAGGGATTAATGGTGACTTGCACATAAGGTGGCTTCCCCTTGATTTTGTTATACGCACTTCTACCACTTCTAACTAGGTCCCAACTTTATTTAAATATGCTAAAGAATTTGACTTTTTCATCAGAGTAGTGTGTCCAGCTTCCCAGCAGTACTGCAAAACAGAGTATTTACTTGATGCTACCGTGTTGTATGTCAAAACTTTATCTTGCTGCTGTTCCTGTGTTTTTAAAAAGTCTTCGATATGGTGGGGTGTTTTTTTTTGTTTTTTTTTAATGTTCTGGACTGGAATTTTGTGCAGTGGGAGGAGAGTTAAGATGTTCTTTAAAATCGGAGTGCCTGTTGTTTTCACCCTCGAAGTTAGAGGCTAGCTGGAGACGAGGCTGGTCTAGATGGATAACTCAGTGGATAGAACAGGATCTAATGTATAATGCCAGGAGCGTTGGATTGGGGATCGGGAGACCTGGCCCTAAATTGCTGTGAGACCTTGGGCAAACTTTCTTTTCATGAAAAATGATAAATGAACATTACACACATGTGCACAGACATTCATAGCAGTGTTTGTTATTCAGCATAGTCAAAAAGCAGAAACAATCCAAATGTCTGCCAGCTGATGAATGGATAAACAAAATGGATGTATTACTCAGCAGTTAAATGGAGTGAAGTGCTGTTATATGCTGGGATGTGGATGAAGCTGGAGAGCATTATGCTCAGCAAAAGAAGCCAGTCACAAAAGGCCACATGTTACAGGAAGTGTCAGAATCGGTAAATCTATAAAACAAAAGAAGACGGTGGTTGCCTAGGGCCGGGGAAGTGGTGGGTTAGGGGAGGGAATGGGGAATGACAAGGTTTCTTTTTTGGGTGATGAAAATGTTCTAAAATTAAGATTATGTTGATAGTTGTACAACTCTGCAAGTATATGAAAAGGCATTGACTGTACACTTTACAGGGGGAACTTGTTATCGATAGTATATAAATCATATCTCAGTAAATCTGTTTTTAAAATGAGGCTAAATAAGCTTATTCTCAAGATCTTTTCCAGTTTTTTTTTAATATATATAAATTTATTTTATTTATTTATTTTTGGCTGTGTTGGGTCTTCGTTGCTGCGTGCGGGCTTTCTCTAGTTGCAGCGAGTGGGGGCTACCCTTCATTGTGGTGCGCGGGCTTCTCACTGCGGTGGCTTCTCCTGCTGCGGAGCACGGGCTCTAGGCGCGCAGGCTCAGTAGTTGTGGCGCACGGGCTTAGTTGCTCTGAGGCGGGCTTAATTGCTCTGAGGCGTGTGGGATCTTCCTGGGCCAGGTCTCGAACCCGTGTCCCCTGCATTGGCAGGCGGATTCTTAACCCCTGCGTCACCAGGGAAGCCCCTCTTTCAGATTTTTGTTTGTTTCTTTTAATGAGGCCACATGTGCTGGGTGCTCAGATTTTATAATTTATAGGAAATAAGTAAAAAGCAGTACTGTATACTGATGATTTTTTTAATGCTTTTGTGCATCTGACTGTCCACTAGAGGACAGCAAAGCCCATTTTAACCATTCCCTGGCTAATTGAGTGTTCTTAATAACACTCTTTTAGGAACCGAACCTAAAATTCTTAACTATATATTCCACTGAATGAAGAGATTTGCGTTATTACAGTAAGAGAATCTGTGGTACCATGTGTCAGCTCTCCATTACATTAGGGGAGAAGACCCGCAAGGCACCTGTGATTGTAGATCTTACATCCTACTGAGGAGCTCTGAAAAGGGAAGGAAGGAAATTGTATTTCAAAGGCAGATGTTGAAATATCTGCACTGCAGGTTGGAGTAAGGAATGAGTCAGTTTCCATTAGAACTTTAGCAGCCTCTTAAATAGATTTTTTCGATGTGTTTGTTACTTATCCTTGTTATTCATAAATTTATACACACAAGGCTCTCAGTGGTTCTCTGTTTCTGTAGGAAAGAGAAAGGACAGCCTTTGGTCCCCTCCCTGAACTCTCACACCACAGCTTCAGAAGTAGCTCAACTGTCTTTGTCCCTTGGCAGCTCTATTTCAAAGCCTGTGGCCTTCCAGGGATAACGGGCCTTTCTTATAGAAGGAAGACTGTTACTTAAAATAGGCTTTTTGCCTAGTACAGGGCAGTGAAACCCAGCAGTGCTGTTGTCAGTTAGCTAGAGCTAGCCAGGTTGTATAATAAAAGTAGCCAGCATGGCTAACTTTAGTTCAGTCATGACTGAGTTAAGCAGTATGACCTCCACAAGGTAGATGAGAGTGAGATAACCTAGTCTCTCAGCTTCTGGTGTACTGCTGAAGCTTTACCTTGTCCAGCTCTGTTGTACTTTCTGACTGTCTGAGAATGATGGTCCCCTATAATGGCATTTGTTTACGTGGATGCTCACCTCATTGTTCAGGCTTTTTTAGTGCTTTGAAAACATCCCAAAAAATCACCTCTTAATTAATAAAACAGCAATACAAATAAATGAATTATCCTAAAATGGCATTTTTGTTCCTCCTCAGAATGTATATTTTATAGAGGGAGGGTTGAAAATTCCTAATTACATTTTTCTCCATCCTCTTTTACTTTGCTAATTCTAAATTAATTTGCATTTTCTGATGATGAGCGGAGGCAGTGTGGATTATGCTGAGAGTAACTGCCCTGAATGAAATCAGGCCAACCCCTGGGACTTTACAAATTTCACTTACGTTAGAAGTTGGTGATAAAGTCAAGAGAATATTTCATATCAGTACTTAATACTTTTAAGGATTGTAGAATGCTTTATAGATACTATTTACTATTTCTAGGCCCTGTAATCTGGGATTATGGTGCATATTAGTGCAGAAACTGATAATCTTACTGACCAAGCTACATGACATTGTTGCATACTAGCATTATTTACACAGTACAAGTGTTCCTGCTTTTAAATGACACTGAATCTTTAAGTGAATTTCACTAGAAGAGACCTGTTTCTAGTCATTTCCCCCTCCTTGAATTCTTTGTGTGACCTCTGGCAACTTTTTTCCACCCTTCCAAGCCTTGGTTTCTTCTGTAAGATAAGTGGGTTAGACTGGAGGAGCTCTAGGAGGTGAACGTATCGGGATGCTCTCGTATCTTTACCTAGTTGCAGTCCTCTCTCAGTGTATACTGTCAGTATTACGTGAAGAATCCACATTTCATGTCTTTGAAGTCATTGTAGTAATGCTGGCCTGGTTTGGTCTCTGTTTAGGTCGCATCTGCTCTGGAAAAATGGAAGACAGCAATTCGTGAAGCTCAGACTTTTTCCAGAATGCATGTTCTACTTGGGATGCTTGATGCCTGTATCAAATGGGATATGTCAGCAGAAAATGCTAGATGCAAAGTTTGTCGAAAGAAAGGTATATTTAAATCAGAGTTGCTTATCTGAGTGTATTAGGCACTAGGACTTCCATTTCCAAGATCTTTTATCCCTCAAGAATTCTGTGTACACAACTTTTAAATGTGGTGGTGGTGGTCCAGATTTTACCTTCTCCTGAAAGTCCATAAAATGCTAGTCTTTAAAGTCACACTCTCGCAAATCACAGCAGGCCCTTTGTGCCTCAGTTTTGAGTATAAAATAAGAGCAGTTGATATCGCCAATCCTTAGATTTTCTATAGGGAACAAATTAGTTTTAACTAAAATTTTAAATCTCTCTTATTATCTCTGAATTTTAGTCATCCATGAAGTAAGGTGGGTGCTACCAGTAGAGGGCAGTATTTGAACATCGTGAAGAATAGTCGGATTTGGACCTTCTGGCATGGAATCCTACAGAGCGAAGCATTTGGACTGTTTAATGCTGAGAACTTTTAGAGCCCCATTATGTGTAAAAGGAACTAGATGGCTGAAAGCCCCCCCAGTGGTTGACTTCTCAGTGGCTAAAGCTGTTTTGTGATTTACTTTACAGGGATGAAAAGACCTATGTAAAATCATTCAGTTGCTCTAAAAACTGATGTAGAATGAAGGTTGGAGAGGGGAAATGATCATTTAAATTGGTTTGGTGTATTTTCAAATGTAGGGAAACCGAATGGTTTAGGGGAACCATATGAGTTGGGAAGCATTTGTGTGGTCGGGGAGGAGGAGGAAGGGCAGAAAATGTAATACTTCATGGGAGATTCGTCTCTTAGGGGGACAGGGGCAGCAAAAATCTCCTGCTACTGCTTGATTTTTTGCTATCTCCTAGTAAATGTTAACTGTCGTCTTCCAGCCCGGAGTAGATGTTGGGATATAAGTTAGAAGACCTGAACCCTAGATTACCTATAGTCTAGTTAATGCTACATTTCTTTTCAGAAGATGACTGCGTTTTTTAAAATGGGGTAGCAGTGTACTAGAATGTTTGCTCTTCCATCGGGTTAATCGAGGCTGAGCAGCTCTTCCTTGCAGCTCACTGACCACTGCCACACTCCTGCAGTGCTGTACAAGTTCATCTCCTTGCAGGTGAGGATGACAAGCTGATCTTGTGTGACGAGTGTAATAAAGCCTTCCACCTGTTTTGTCTGAGGCCGGCCCTCTATGAAGTACCAGATGGTGAATGGCAGTGCCCAGCCTGCCAGCCTGCCACTGCCAGGCGCAACTCCCGTGGCAGGTGAGAATTTCTTCTTTTAAAAACAAATAAATTAATAAATAGCTGTTATACTTGAGCTTCAGTTATTCAAACTGAATGATGCTGAGGACCTGTAAGTTCGTCTTTTGTGTGCAGAGCCCCATCATTTAAGGTATTACAGTGGGGGCTCAAAGGGCTCTGATTTAATTTTAGCTTAATTGTCGACATTTCTAGTTTTCATTACCAGCCGTGTTTTATGTCTTCTTGGTCATACGTTCTTCTCAAATAACATATCCTTTGTCTTTTGCTTCCACTTTGCCCACTTCTTAATTTGTGATGACTTCTGCAGCCAGTCACTGCTAAAAATCCTGAAACGCATTGCCTTCCTTACCTGTACCTACTCTTTTCCTTCCTTAGCATGATTAGAATTTTGATGTCAACTTGGTGTCTTCCTCTCCCCCGTCTCCCTATTCATTCACTTGCCAGATGTTATCAATTCAGTGTCTAGATGTCTTAATGAGTCAGCGTCCTGCTGTCCATTCCCCGTGGTCCCTGCTGTCATTTGGCCCTCTTCCATCTCTCATCTGGGCTCCTTCAGTGGCTTCTCAACTCTGCCTCATATCTTCCTCCCTCTTATCCATCCAGCTTTTGTGGTGATACCAGAATGGTTTACATAAGACAAAGATTTGCTTATGTCACTGTCCTGTTCAAAAACTTCGATCTTCCCCTTGTCTCTAGAATCAAGTCCAAACTCCCTAGCCTAACTTTTGAGACTCTTATTATATAATACTAGCTGATGTTTTTATGAGCCCTTGTTCCCATATTTGTGTGCTTGTTACAGGCTGTTCATTGTGCATCCTTGCCTCTTGTGCTTTCCTCCCAGCTGGGAATATTCCCTGTCCCCAGAACTCCCACCTGGCTAAACTGACCATGGCCTACCTAAAATTTCACTGCTTTTTGGAAACATCCTTAGGATTAATTGTTCCTCCTCTGTGTTCCAATTCAGCTTTCCATGTCCAAAGTTGTTTTTTGATGCATCTTGCCTTTTTGGTCAGTTTTATCCACGGCTGTCTTCCTATGAGATTGTTTCTGCCCTGAGAGAAGAGATGGTGCTTTGTTCTTCGTCCTCATCCCAGTAAGGCCAAACATAGGGCCTTGTAAAGAGGAGACGCCTAATGTTTGCCAAAGTTAATAACGTTTTCCACGTTGAAATTTGAGGTTGTAGAAGAGCAGCTTGTAAGCAGTCTGGCTTGGTGTCTCTTTGAAAGGTCAGAGCTGTTTGATCCTGACCCTGCCTAACAGCATTACTCGGTTATTTCTCACTCCATTCCAGCTACACTTAGAGAGATGAGGCTGCTGCTCTGAAATGGTGAGGCTTTGGACCAGCTGTTCTGAGCTGGGATTACCAGTGCTTTGATGTTATGGTCATCTGCAAGCTGTTTCAGCTCCTGGAAGGGGGCCATCAAGGTGGGGTAACACCTGTCTGGGCTGTTTATCCTTTCAGTCCACCCCGGCACTGGGGACAACTTTTAATACCTGAAATGTTACATTATCTGGCTGTTTTTGTGAGACAGAAGGAACAGAGTTTTGTTTTGTGTGTTGAGGGGTGGGGTTGCATTTTGGTCTTGGTTTTTGCTGCCATTAGTATCGTAGCCAGAGGGTTTGGGGCCTGATAGAGGAGACACTCTGTTAAAGCTTAGGTTTTCATTCTGCTTCCTGTGTCCTGGCCTAGATTCAGGTTCCCTCCCCTTAGCATGAAATCTGTCTAGTCTGTGAAGAGGGAAAAGTTGCCGCAATTTATGTGGGACTTTACCTTTCTTAGGACCCCTTTGGCCTAGATCCGTGTTCTCTACAAGTGTCTTTCCCCCCACAGGAATTATACGGAGGAGTCTGCCTCTGAGGACAGCGAAGATGATGAGAGCAATGAAGAGGAAGAAGAGGAGGAGGAGGAGGGGGAGGAAGATTATGAGGTGGCTGGTTTGCGACGTAGGTATTCAGTTTGCTTTCATAGTTAACCTCACAGTCTTCTAAGCTGACTTGGAAAGACTGGGTTGGCGGTAGATAACCCAACAAGGCCATCGTGCCATCTTTTTTTCACAAGTTGTGGTGGAGGGGCGACTGCTGCCATGTTTTAAATGGGTTTTCAAGATGCCAGTTAACTACCTTCCTAGTAGGAGGTTGGGTGGCTTGGTCTCAGAACATCAAACTATGGCAGATCCACTTGGTCCAAGATTTCATGGAATTCAAGGCCCCAGGTCTGTTTATGACGGGTCTGCTGGTTCTGAGCCCCTCAGTGTGAGGATGGGGTAACGAGGGTCTAGGCCCATGCTGTCTCTTGCAGTTCTTTTGGCCTCTGGTGCAGTGTTGCTTTTAAAGAAGTTGTTTTTTCCTGTGGTTACAGTGGTTCTTCTCTTCCCTGTAGTGTGCAGGGCTGTAGATTTGCTAGTTGAAAAGAGAAGACTTTTTTCCATGGTTTAGGCGTAGTTGTTAGAAAGGTTCAGATCTGTTTCTCTCTAGATGTCAGTAGGGGGAAAAGGCCTCATCACTTAAGCTCACCTTGTTGACTCAGTCTCTCATGTTCGTTTTTCATGAGGCTTTGAGAGTCGTGTCATTTTTGTTAAACCTTAAGTCCTGCAGTCGAGCCTTTTAACAGGCTCCCTTTTTGCAAAATATACCCTTCTTTGTAGGTTAATACAAATATAAGATTTTGATGAGCTTTTCAAGAGAGGTACGGTTCCCAAGATCATAACTCCCTGGACAGTCGTACTTGGTGGAAGGAGAGAGAGGATGTTTGGCACACCTGGTCCTTAGTGTACTGGCGCTGTCAAAACCTGAGGGCTTTGGGCTTGCACCCCTGCTACTGTCTTCTCCGATCCTGCAGGGTTTTAATTTGGGACACCTACACTTCTCTCATTCCTCTAGGGCTCCTTTTGTTTTTCCCAAGGCATGATTTTTCAAGTCTCTGGGTAAGGAGACAAGTAGTCCATTAACCCTGCATTACAGAGAGACCACAGAGTACTGCCAGAGCCGTGATTTGGATGCATGGTTGTCTGGGAACAGATTCTAAATATAGCAATGGACTGATTTTGTTTATTTTCCAAGTAATGGTTGCTTTCCACTTTCAAGTTATTCCTCTCTTTCCAGGGACTTGTTCCCTCTCCAGGTTTCTAGGGCCTTGTCTACCAAAAGGATCCAGGAAGTGTTTGGTACTTCAGAGCCTCTTGTCTACTCTGCCTTGTAGGCCACCAAGCACGTGGTTCCCTAGTGCAACTCGAGGCCCTGGGCCGGTGGCTGTTCCCTGCATCCAGCATTTCATCCTTGGCATCAGCTCCTTACCCTCTCTTCCTCACCTAGTCTTTCAACTTAGAGAACCTAAAATAGTCAGTGAGGGGTCATCATGGTCTGGAAGTAGAATATAAAACATTGTTTACTGATTCTCTGTATCAGTGCCTCTGTATACCCCTATCTGTGTCCAAATTGCCCCTCCCCATTTTCCAGGGGAAAATTTGCTTAGTGGAGCAGCCTTGAGCTAATCCTGATGGAGCATTGTTTCCTGAAGATTATTGAGAAATGTTGGTTTGTCTGACATTGAGCGCCTGTTGTAAACCTGAGAAACAGGCAGCCTCGGGTGCCTTTGTAGTTTTTATTCTCTCTTGGGGGATCCCGGGCAGGGCTCTTGTGGAAGTGGCCAGGCCTACTGTCTATGGTTTTTAGAAATTGCAGAAAGCAGGACCGGGCTAGCCTTAAACTGGATTCAATGAGGCAGACTTCACATAAGTACTTTACATAAGTATCAGCTTTTCTCTGAAAAGATTGTGGTGGTGAGTATAGGATAACTCTGGGAATTATGAAACAGGATCCGTTCCACACTCAGATTCCATCTTACATGTAAATACATGCATTCTCAGGCTGAGCTTGGGCTGAAGGAATCCCCAGGCAGACCCATCAGCAAGTGGCTTTTTCTCCTAAGTGAGTCAGTTTACAATTGATCTCTTCCAGGCCCTCATTCCTGAGAGTAACTGAACAGGGTGGGGACAGAGAGTGGACGTACTAAAGGAACTGGCCTTCTGAAGAGACTCTTAAAAGGTCTTTGGCAGTTGATGAAAAGTATCCATTCTTCCGTCTGCTACTGCTGCCCTTAAAGTGTCCTGTGAGGTCGGCAGGAGACGGATAGCAAGAGCACCTCCTAACCAAAGGAAGCCATTGCTTTGCTTGTCCAGAGTATCACCCCTTCCATGGGCATGCTCCCTTCATCCTCAGGTCTGCTGTGAATGCATATTTTTTATTTCAGTGAGACCTCGAAAGACTGTCCGGGGCAAGCAGGGTGTCATCCCCCCTGCAGCAAGGCCAGGCCGACGACCAGGTAAGAAGCCGCATCCTACCAGGAGGTCTCGGCCGAAGGCACCACCTGTAGACGAGGCTGAGGTTGATGAGCTGGTAAGAATTATTTATCATCTGCTCTCTAGCGTTTCTGGTTCGTATCCCCCACTCCAGCATTAGGAATTCAGCAGGCAACAGGTGGGAGCCTCCCCTCCGCTCCCTCCTCCCTAACTTTGGAGACTGATGAGGCAGATGGATGGGCCTGTAGGCAAACGAGGCAGCAGGCCCTCCGGGAACAGCTATGTCCGGCATTCCCCTGCTGCAGCCTGCAAACATCTCCTCTAGTTAACAGGCAGCCTGTGACTTGTTAAGGATTTTAAAATAGTATCCATGTGTCTCCCATGGCTCAGAGGGGCTGGGTCTCCGTTGTGGGAATGTCAGCAATGTTGGAGCCTCACTTACTCTTGGGTCTTCTGCTGACAATTGTCATGGGAGGGACATTACCCTCCCCTCTGCTCCTCAACCAATGTAACTTTAGTGGTTTTACTTTAGGTTTCACTTGAAGTTTAAAGAACAGAAAGAGGCTCTTGAAAACTTGCTTCTTTTGACAGATTAAATTGGAGTTGGAGGTGGGCTGGAGGCATAAAGCAAGCCGTTAGGGTGCTCAAAGGGCATTGCAGGCACCTCCTGTGTGCCTGGCCCTAACCCCTTCAACTCTGTGCCCCTACTGCTGTGAGTCACGGCCTGTTCCTGCCACCTGGAAGGGAGGCGCGCCCCTTTCTCTTTCGCCACTGAGCTGCTGCAGGCCTGCAGGGGAGAGCCCAGGAAAGGAATTGTACCTCTTGCTTTTCTTCCCTCTGACACCCCACCCCCACAAAATCGGCTGTGGGTGGTCCCCATAACCCACCTGGCTTTCTGCAGTTGCTTGTTTAAACTCATCCACAGTGTGACCGTAATCCCAGGTCCATCTGCTCTCAGAGGGCTAGCGTCCTGGCAACAGTGGCCCTCTAGCTGGCCCCTGGCAGGACTGCTGTAATACAGCAACTGCTGCGTGTCCTCCACGGCTTCGCTCACCGTCCGCCGGGGCGGAGGCAGGTGGGCTCGTGCCCCCTGCTGAGAGCGCTGCCCGCCTGCAAGTCAGATGATTTTGACCGTCTCTGCTCCGAGAAGATGATTGACCTTTTTTTTTTCTGTGTTAAGCAGATATATGCGTTTCCTGCCCTGTCCACTCTTCTTTTCTCAGACCTGTAATAACATGTCGTCTTTCTTTGGCGCCAGGTACTTCAGACCAAGCGGAGCTCCCGGAGGCAAAGCCTGGAATTGCAGAAGTGTGAAGAGATCCTCCACAAGATCGTGAAGTACCGCTTCAGTTGGCCCTTCAGGTGAGCTCCGTGGCCTCAGGAGCAGGGGAGTAGGGCCAACCTTGCAGCTGAACCCCGAGGACACATCTCAGTGGCAGGGAAATGAGCCTCCAGACTAGCAGAGCCCGCTCTGAGTGCAAGCGAACACACTTGCTCTGCCTGCCAGTGGGCTGGTCTCAGCAGGGGGGGCGTTCTGGGGCTGGTGGTTTGATAACAAGGTTTCTGTCCATTGGATTCAGTGCTGCGCTGATTTCCCCATTCGGTTCTTCTCCACAGGGAGCCCGTGACCAGAGACGAGGCTGAGGACTACTATG
The DNA here is from genome assembly GCF_965194805.1 of Balaenoptera borealis. Classification (NCBI taxonomy): domain Eukaryota; kingdom Metazoa; phylum Chordata; class Mammalia; order Artiodactyla; family Balaenopteridae; genus Balaenoptera; species Balaenoptera borealis. The sequence continues at coordinate 79,501,828 of NC_138872.1, forward strand.
ACGTGATCACCCACCCTATGGACTTCCAGACAGTGCAGAACAAATGTTCCTGTGGGAGCTACCGCTCTGTGCAGGAGTTTCTTACTGACATGAAGCAAGTGTTTACCAACGCTGAGCTTTACAACTGCCGAGGCAGCCATGTTCTAAACTGCATGGTGAAGACAGAACAGTGTCTGATGGCTCTGTTGCATAAACATCTTCCTGGCCACCCATATGTCCGTAGGAAACGTAAGAAGTTTCCCGACCGGCTTGCTGAAGATGAAGGGGACAGTGAGCCAGAGCCCGTTGGACAGTCCAGGGGACGAAGACAGAAGAAGTAGAGAGGCAGGGGCCCTGGTAAGGGAGCTGAGGTTGGGGGAATCGAGGGAGAGAGCGAGGGAGGGGGGAGGGAGGCGAGAGAGGAAGCTGGAGAAGACGTGGAAGGGAGGAGGTCACGGGGAGCCCAGGAATGCCTGTTATCCGAGCTTGTGCCGTGTCTCCCAAACTCTCCATGGGCCTTAATCAAGCAGAGCACTTTGGAGAGCCTAATACTGGGTTGGTGGTCTTTGCCCAGAAATACTGTGGGGGATAGATGGCCTTAACCCCCCTTTCCGAGAGTTTCCAGGACGAGTCCCAGGGTATGGCTTTTCTTGTGAACCCAATTCCTTTTCTTTCTTCTTGCCTAAGGTCCCTCCCACTTTGGCCACCACAACAGTGCCAAGCCCTCTGGTCTCCAGGGGAGGGATTACTGTATTACGTAGAAGGATGAAGGGTAATCAGGCCAACTGGGTTTTTTAATCTATATTTATACACAGTCTTGTTTCTTTAAGCCTGTGCTCTGTCTCTCCCTCCCTCCCTCTCAGGTGACGGTATCAGTGAGTGCCATACAGAATTCTGTGTTCACCAGCATCATGAAACAGTTGTGGTCTGTTGAGTTGATCTTGGCAGAGTAAAGGGATATGTCCTGTAGCCATTCCTGAGTACCCCTCCCCTTCCTTGTGACAGCTCTCTCCCCGCTCCCGCCCCACCTCACCCCCTGAAAAAAACCCTAAGGCACTTCACTCAGAGACTGGAGCCCTGCTTGTAACCATGCATATAACCTTTACTTTGATGGGTCTGGCCAGAGGGGTGTTGGAGCCCAGCCCACCCACATACCAGACAAGCTCTTAGGGGAGCAGAAGAAAAGCAGGAAGAATTTAAATGTTTAATTTTTTTTAAATTGACTTTTCTAGTTATTAAAAGTTGCTTGTTTCAGCAGTGATATTGTATAAAGAACATCTTGTAAAAATATTTCTGTCATCTTGCTTTAGCACATGTACAGTACAGTTTATATGATAACGTGTTTGCTTTACTTTGCCCAGTCTCCTCCCTTGGCCCATCGTCTCTCCTTTAGAGAAGTTGGGTTGGGGCTTATCAGGGCCAGCAGTGGGGACCTGGTCATGGACGCGGTCCCTCTGCCTGCCCTGGTGGCTGCTTCCGCCGCCTCTGTGTGCAGTGCCCCTGCTGTGCTGTTCTGGCCTCAGACTCAGGCTCCCCAAGAACCTGAATCTCTCAGTGCTCAGTGCCGGGGTGGGGGGCGGAGGGCAGGAGGAGGGGCTCAGCGGCCCCTTCCTACAGTGAGTCTAGCACTAGTAGTTATGTTTAGGCAGAACTTTGTAGTCTTCTTTCCCTTTTATGGCAGATTTTGATAAAAACGCAAAACAGGGTTTAATTTTCTTTTCTGTCTGCTTTGAATTTGGAAAAATGGGAGCACCTAAGCTCTTCTGTACCTATTTAAAGTAAGGGAAAAGAAGTCCACCAAGGGGATTGCAGCTCACAGAACCTGAGAATAAAGCCTCTTAAAGTGAAACTTCAAGGTGTGGTCCTATCCCCTGGCCTCCTTGCCTCCTTGGGGTTTGCTCCAGGGGCTGCTGGATAGGTTTACCATCTTGGCTCCCCCAGGCTTGGAGTTAGCACTGAAGTTACAATTTCACAATCCCAGCCGCCGACACCTGCCCTGCCTCTTACCCTAGAGCCAGTCTGTTCTTGTTAACAGTGAGAATTCCGTGTTCCCACTTCAGTGACCCCTGAGTTTTGTTGTTTTTTAAGTTGTCTTTAAGGAGGAAGGGCCCCATTAAAGGGTAAACTTGTAATAAATCGGAATTTCAAATAAACATTATGTACTTGTGTTTATAAAGAAGAAACAATTCTGGTGAATTTTTCTTTGTGCTCTTGGAGGGTGGTGCAGTCCCGAGCGAGCGCTGGTTTCTCATGGACTCTTGGAGCCTGTTCTTCTGCAGAGGACTTCCTCTGACTTAGTCTTTTTAACCACAGGTCAGATCCATCTACTGCATTTCTTAGCTTCCAGGAGACAGTTCTGGTGCCCTGGGTAATCGAAGCCGTGACCTTCAAGCCTCTCCTGGCCTTGTCTTTGTCTCAACACCCACCCCCCTCCCCCCAATTCCATTTGAAACTTCTAAGAACTAGGAGAAAGTATTTTTTAAGGCTTCGTTATGGGAACTTGTGTAGTCCTTCACGACTTAATCTTGGGGGAAACTCTTGACATTTTAAAACACTTTTCAAGGAAAATATAAAACATACACAAAAAGAGTGGAAATAGAACAAATTCCCACCTACTCAGCTTCAACAGTTCTACTACATAGCCAATCTTGTTTTATTCATGCCTTCATTTATATTTTATGCTGGGAGTTTTTATAAAGTCAGAGTGGCTAATTTGAGTAGATCACTGCTGGCTGGCAACCTGCCTGTGGAGTTCCAGGATTTTGTAGGGCCACTGCACGATCCCATTCACTGAGAAGCGAAACTGCCAGTTCCTGACCAGCTGCACCAGGGATGGCATAAGGTAAAATAGGAAGAAATCTGAGGAGAAACCTAAGTCCTGGGTGCGGGTTCTGCCACCGACTCCCTTCGTGGCCTTGGTGAGCGTGGGCTTTGAGCCAGGCCTGCGCCAAGCACTCAGGGATTTTCAGTCCCGCAGGGGAGGAAGTGGTTTGCCCCAAGGTCGAACTGAATTTGACCAGCCCTCAAGCTCTGGAGGAGGGAGCTGTGTAACCTCCAGGCATTTTCCACACAGGCACGGTTGGACTTGGGGCTCCCAGCCCACCCACACCTGTGAAGTCCTATTCCTGGAGTGGGTTTCTTAGGCTACACCAGGCCAGCGCCTGTGGGGCCTTGTCACCTCATCTAGGCTCTGTATCCTGGTCCTATTCAGCCATCCCAGCCCATTCCTCCCTATCAGGAGAAACCTAACTTGGGTTGACTACTGCAAATGGAGACAAGAAAAATTTTTCCTGAGGACGGGTCTGGATTACGCTGGCAATCAACAGAGACCAACCCCTCTTCCTGCCTACTCTTCTTTCTCCTCACACCCTGTCCCTGGGGAGGGGGCACAATCAAGGGTGGCAGTGAGCTGGTGACTGGATTCCAAAGCGGCTACTCGGGCGGTGCTGCTTCCACTAGGGAACCAGGTCTCCCACTTGCCTGAGAGCCAGGGTCCCCTCCGCAGGGTACCGAGCGAGACACTTAGACCAGGTAAGGGGAGAAGGCTGCTCCTCTGTTACCCCCGCCCAGGACCCCCAGGCCTTTCCACACGGGGACCGTCCTGGAGCTTCCTCCTTCAGGGTGGGACTGAGCAGAGAGTGAGGGCAGCTACTGACCCCCACCCCGGGGGCGCGGCCTCTCCTCGCTCTGACCTCAGTCAAGATCACCCCTGCTGACTCCAGTGAACTTTGAATTGTTTCCCTGGAACTGATACTGACTGAGGTCAGTGCTCAGAAGTTCCTTAAAGAACAAGCACAGGCTCAGCCCCCAGACAGGCTCAGCTGGCGTGGACACATGCACAGACGTGCTGCTCTAAGGGGCCCTGTGCTGGGCTTCTAGGCCCCTGAGGGAAGGGGCGGGGTCGGGGGCACACAGCGCACAGGCCAGCAGGTGTTGGCTTCTGAGGTGTTTCCATTGGGTTCTGGAATCTCCTTTTTGGGGGTGGGGGGAAGTCCCACTGTGGGACCGGTTTCTCTGGACAAAACCGCCCTAGGTTTTGTAACGCCCACCCTGTTCCTCTCACCCCATGCCCCGGTGGACTCCATGGTGTGAAGTCACAGGCTCTGGAGGCCACAGTCTCCCTGGCTGTGTGAACTTGAGCCAACCGAGCCCTTCAAACACTTCCCTTGTCTGCAAAACGGGGAGAGGAGGATCAGATGGAGGACTTCTGTAAAAGGTCTTTAATAATGTTTCCTTCTTCCTTTTCCTCTAGGGTCTGGGACTTTTCCATAATGTCGTCCAGCGCTGAGAAGCCTTAGCTGGCAAGGCCCGCCCGCCCGCCCTCCCTCCCAGGTCCTGGCCTATGTGAACCATCTCAGCCTCAAAGCAGAGCCCCCTTGGGGCCTGTCCTGATTGCACGCCCCCCCACCCCCCGCCATCCCAGTTGTCCTGGAAGCCAGTCTTGTTTCCGCTGAGTGGGACACAGCCAAGTGCCCACTGACTGGCAAGGACTTGGGTGAATTGGTGCCACTCCTGATGCTCGCCCTCCCCTCCACCCTTGGCCCATACACATCACTTGCCTTTCTCCTCCCGCTTCCAGAATCCTCTCCTTTGCCTCCGGCTGCCCCTGCCCTAGTGCAGGCCCTCAGCAGTTTCAGGTCGGCTCCCCGCAAACCTGGCCTGTTAAGCCCGGCTCGGTGCAGCCACTCCCCCTCCCACTCCCACCTTGGGCCCCTGTCACCTTCATTAAGCTCATTCTGTTTCTCAGTCAGGGACCCTCCCCCGCGAGTTGCCACATGTTAGGGTCACTTGGTTTCACTGGTCAGAGAAGGCATGAGGACTTAGCCTGTGTCTATGAGAAGAGAAGGATTTAGATTGGGGGGGCGGGGGCACATTCCACCTGCCAGCAGCAAAGGTGTGAGGGCTGCGAAATTCCCTTAGGGGTCAGTACTGTCCCTTGTGAGGGACAGCCCTCTCCCCCCTCACCTCCTGAGGGAGCTGATGCCACCTGTTTGATCTCCATTTGGTTTCTTTCTTGTTGCTGTGAGATTGGTGGTTGGTGCAGGGTAAAGGGCTCTGGCTGGAGAGGTGCTGGGTTTGGGGGCTCAGCCCTACTGTGATATGAAGCAGTTGACCTTGGGCCTCCCCTTGGCTGGCAGTGGGGCTGGACCCTGGGGCCTCCTGACAGTGACACTGAACGTGTCATGCACCCAGGGACAGGAACCAAGACCCTCACCTGGTTGGAGTCACAGTGGCCAAAGCAGAGGCTAAGATAGGGCGCTGAGGTCTGACTCCACGCTGACAGGGTCTCCGGGACGGCCACACACGGAGGTGGCGCAGGTCCTGGCAGCCCCAGGGCCTCCCCGGCACACAGACAGGCACAGTACCTTTTCCTATCCCGGCACACGAATGTGGGAGCTGCCTCGGGAGCCATGTGCATGCCCCAGCACCTGCCCCGTTTCTCACTGCTGTGCTCACACCTCAAACCTTTCCGCAGCCCTTTAGGAGCTGGGGACCCAATCTCCACTATCTTCAAGGGCTGTCTCTATGCCTGTGTCTGCTACCAAGATGCCCATATAACAGTCCAGCCCCATCTCCACCCAGAGGGACGAGAGGGTGGTGTGCCCTGACGAGGGCCCCAAGGAGTGAAGTGGCCACATCACATCAGCAATCTTCAGAGGCAATGAGGACAGTCAGCTGGGCCTTGGCCCTCAGGCCCCAGAGAGGGGACAGCAGGATGGGCCAGAAAGACAGTGGGAACAGATCCTGAGCCTCCAAGGAAAACTTTGAGATAGGCTGATGCCCTCATTTATTATACAAAATGAGGAAAGCAGAGTCTTACCCACAGCCCCCAAACAGGCTAGACTCCCCCCGGCCAGAGGGCGGGGACAGTGTCATCCCAGGGGATTCCCTGAGTATCCCAGCAGGCATCCCAGTCTCACTTTGGGAAGCAGGAACCCAGGGCTCAGAGAGGCAAGCAGGTTGCCAAAAGGAGCAAAGAGGAGAAGAATCTGGGACTCCTGCAAAACACAGCTGTTTCACAGCAGGATGTCCTCCCCATTGATGGAGAGCCAGAAAACGGGGTCAGGGGATGAGCCCAGAACTCGCCACCAGCTCTGCTCACAAGGGAGACTCCTGCAGGGCCCTCACCCTCCTACCTTCCCCCTTCCCAGTCCAGAGAAGACTCAGCGGTGCCACACGGGGGTTTATTCTAGTCACAGCTTCCAGAGAAACTCAACAATAAATTACATCATTAAATAAACTCTGCTGGACCACACCCCCTTCTAGCCCTCCCCCTCTCCACATGCCCCCACCCCCAGGGCCCTGCGGGGGACTCAGCCAGGCCCACCCCCTTGCACTAGGTGACAGGGGAGTGAGCCTCACTGGGTCCTGACACGTGAGGGTTGAAGGAGAGTCTCCCCGCCCTGATCCTCGGCCCCTCGCACTCACTTGCCTGACCTTGACAGCTGGGCAGCTGCTAGTCAGCTGTCTCCTCCGGAGGGGGGCTAGGAGGGGGCAACAGCCGCCCCACGCAGGCCTGTGTCCCTAGAGGTGTGTGGGGTTCTCCAGAGAAGGATCCGTCTTAGTCATGTGCAAGACCACGGTAGGGGCCTTGTAGTGGCAGTGGGTGCCACGGCCATAGCCCCCGGGGGCCCGGCAGGTCTTTGCCCGCGCCCGGCCAGCTGCCATCTTGCGGTGGCACAGGCTCTGCCAGGTCTGGAAAGTCTTGGAGCTCCATACCCAGACGCCGCTGGTGATGCCCACCACCAGCGACATGAAGATTTTGAGCATAAAGACAGCCACGGTGGGCACTGAGCCCCCTTGCAGCGAGCAGTCCCTCCAGCCGCCGGGTGTGGTGGCTGCCGAGCAGGGCTGCTCTGCGGCCCGCAAGCGCCAGAAGTCCATGTTGAGGCGTTCATAGACGTAGCACACAATGACGCAGGTGGCGGGCACAGTGTAGAGGATGGAGAAGACTCCAATCTTGACCATGAGCTTCTCCAGCTTCTCTGTGTTGGTGCCCCCTGTCTTCATGATCTTGCGGATGTGGAAGAGGGCCACAAAGCCGGTCAGGAGGAAGCTCGTGCCCAGCACCAGGTAGCAGGAGAGGGGTACCAGCACGAAGCCCGTGAGCGCCCCGGCATCCATGCTGGCCACGTAACAGAGCCCAGTCAGCTCATCCCCTGCCACCTTGCGCAGAGTCAGGATAACGATGGTCTTGAGAGCCGGCAGCCCCCAGGCCGCCATGTGGAAGTAGCTGCCGTGGGCCTCGATGGCCTCGTGGCCCCACTTCTTGCCAGCCGCCAGGAACCAGGTGAGGGTCAGCACCACCCACCACAGCGAGCTGGCCATGCCGAAGTAGTAGAGCAGCAGGAAGACGAGGGTGCAGCCCGTGTTCTCCAGGCCCTCCTGGATCACGTAGAGCGCACCCGCCTCCTGGTCGCAAGCCACGCTCTGGGCCCCAGCCACAGCCCGGATGAGGAAGGCTAGCGAGTAGACGTTGTAGCACATGGAAAGGAAGATGATGGGGCGCTCCGGGTACTGGAAGCGGTGAGGTTCCAGCAAGAAGGTGAGCACGGTAAAGGCGGTGGAGAAGAAGCACAGCGCCGACCACACGGCCATCCAGACGAGCGCGAAGTCCTTGTCGCGCCGCGACCAGAACACCTCGACGCCCGGCCCGCAGCGCGGCGCGCACGAGCGGCTCTTCTCCACGTACTGGAACTTCTCGGGGTTCTCGCAGGTGCCGCCGGCGGCGCCTAGGGCGGCGTCGCCGGGGGGCCGCGCGGGCCGCGGCGCCACGGGCAGCATGCCCAGCCCCTTGTGGGGCTCGGCGGGGCCGGCCGTGGCGTTCTCGGGCGCCTCCATGCAGAGCGCGTGCGGGTCGTTGCGCGTGGGCAGCCGCGCGCAGTCCAGCGAGTCCGGCCAGCCGAAGTTGAACTGCTCCATGATGGGCGCGCAGCGCAGGCGCGCCTGCTCGCACATGGGCCGGCAGGCGGGGATGGGCGTCGAGACCTGGTCGGTGCACATGGGCGCGTAGAGCGAGCACAGGAAGAAGCGCAGGTGGCTGTGGCAGCCGTACTGCACGAGAGGCGCGAACTCGGCCAGCTCGGCGGCCGCCTCGCCCTGCGACGTGTGGCCCAGCAGGTTGGGCATGCGGGTCAGGTTGTAGCCGATGCCGCGGCACATGGGGATCTCCACCGCCTGGCACGGCGCCGGCCCGCGCCCGCGCTCCGGGTCGAAGCGGCCGATCTCCAGAGCCGCGCCGCCCGCCGCCAGCAGCTGCCACAGCAGCAGCGCCCGGCGGAGCGGCGGCACGGCCATCCCGGGCGGCCCCGGCCGAGGGCGGGAGGGCGGCCTCGCCTCACTCTGGCCGCGCCGTCCGGCGCCCCCGTGCCCGCCCGCCACGTCGCGGGGCGCGGGCCATAGCCGAGCTGGCCGCGTGTGTCAGGGCGCGGCCGGGCGCCCTGGGCAGCGAGCGGGGAAGCCGCCGGAGGGAAAGGAGGCGCCGAGCTGCCGAACCGCCGCCACTCGAACGGCCGCCGAGCCAGAGCGTGCCCCGCCTCCCGGGGCCGCGGCTACAAGCCTCGGGGCGGGGCGCCGGGGCGGACACGCCCATGGGCGTGCCATCAGCGCGCAGGGCACGCCCCCAGCCGGGCTTTAAAGGCGCCGCGTCTCGCAGCTGCGCGGGGAGGCACCAACCCGGGCGCAGTCTGGCGGGGCGAGGTGTACAAGCGACCTCGTCTGCCCGCTCACACTCGGTTCTTCCCCTTCTGAGTGGGTTGCTGCCCAACCTCTCCCCGCGACAAGACAGTCAGCCGGAGGATTTCCCTGCCACCGTACCGCATCACCTCTTTTTACCCCAGGCGGGACGATTTCTAAGGCTTTTACGCGTGGGACGCCTCGACCGTGTACTCTGGGACAGTTCAAGTGCAGCCTCTGCTTCTTCACTAGTTGTATGTGGCTTTGGGCTCTTCGCTCTGTTTCCTTTTCTGTAAAACCGGCAGATAATCCTGTAGAAATGAACAATTCATTTGTTGCTCACGTGCTACTTACCCGTCACACTGCGCACTTGACCTCATTGTCTCTCTCCGCAGTCCAGGAATGGTACCTTCTCCCCTTCCCAGGTGGGCCTCGGGGGAGGTGTCACCCTATCCGCGGGAGGTTCTGCTGTCTAGGGTGCCCCTTGACGCCTCGGGACCGCTTGAAAACTGCTTCGCACAGAGCTGGAGGACCCCGTCTCCCTCTGCCCCCTCCCCTCCTGTCCTCTGCGCTCCCTTGGTACAGGTTTTCCCCTGTGAATTCCTCTCGGCCCAGAGAGCCTGCCGCTCTCTGCCTGAACCACGTCCACCACCCCCTTCCCGCCCCCGCCAGGCCCCCCAGACAGCAGAGCAGGGGACCGCGTACAGTGACACCTGTGGAATATTTTAATTCACTTCATACCCTCCTCACCTAAGCCAGATAGCTGTCAGGAAGATAACCAGCTTACTCACTCTGCTTCCACCGGCAGCAGCGAAACCGCGGGGAGCGGAGAGGACTGCCTTTCCCTTTGTACAGATGGAACGAATCAAGGCAGTCCTAGGAATATGACTTGGCCTCGTGGTGACCGGTGACAATAAGTGAGTGAGGTCTGAGACTGCGACCCCTGAGCTGCCGACACCACCCCACTCATCCACCCTCAGGTTGGGAAGGTGTTTCTGAGAGGCTGAGGTTGCCCGGGGCCGCCTGGAGTCCCAAAGGCCCTCCGCCCTCCCGCCTCTGCCCAGCCAGGTTCCCACCATGGTTCCCGGGTAGCTTTGTGGGTGAAACCCGAGTGCCATCCAGCACGCCACCCAAAGGGCCTTGCTCTGGTCTGAAGCTCCCTGAGACACTGCCTCCCTCCTCCATGGCCCACCCCCGTCTGCCCTCACCCCCTTGGCCTAGAGGTACCTGGAAGACTCAGACTCAGCTTCCGCGTGAGCGCTCGGCATAGGTCCAGCCCTAGCAGCTGCTCAGGGGTGCCAAGCAGATGAAGGACTGAGGGAGTGACCTGCACTGCAGGGGGCCTCGGAAACTGGTCAAGGACCCACGGTGAGCCAAGTGGGCCCTGGGCCAGGCATTTTACACGGTGACTTTTTATTTTTTTTATTTTTTTTTATTTTTGGCTGAGTTGGGTCTTTGTTGCTGCACGCGGGCTTTCTCTAGCTGCGGTGAGCGGGGGCTACTCTTCGTTGCGGTGCACAGGCTTCTCATTGCGGTGGCTTCTCTTGTTGCAGAGCACGGGCTCTAGGCGCGCGGGCTTCAGGAGTTGTGGCTCGTGGGCTCTGGAGCGCAGGCTCAGTAGTTGTGGCGCATGGGCTTAGTTGCTCCGCAGCATGTGGGATCTTCCCGGACCAGGGCTCGAACCCTTGTCCCCTGCACTGGCAGGCAGATTCTTAACCATGGCGCCACCAGAGAAGCCCTACACAGTGACTTTTTAAACTCTCATAACAGCCCTGCAAGGAATTCTATGCCCATTTTACAGATGAGAAATTGAGGCTCAGAAAACTCAAGAGGGGCTTCCTTGGTGGCACAGTGGTTAAGAATCCGCCTGCCAATGCAGGGGACACGAGTTCGAGCCCTGGTCCGGGAAGATCCCACATGCTGCAGAGCAACTAAGCCTGTGCGCCACAACTTCTGAGCCCACGTGCCATAACTACTGAAGCCCGCATGCCTAGAGCCCGTGCTCTGCAACAAGAGAAGCCACCGCAATGAGAAGCCCGCGCACCACAACGAAGAGTAGCCCTCGCTCGCCACAACTAGAGAAAGCCCACGCGCAGCAACAAAGACCCAGTGCAGCCAAAAATAAATAAATAAAATAAATAAAATTAAAAAAAAAAAAAAAGAAAACTCAAGATACTTGCCTGGGATTACACACCTCACAAGGGTCAGGGATGGCATTCAGGCTCTTCTACTGCATGAGGCTGCCTGTCACCACCAGAGCAAGGGCACCTGCCCAGCTGGCCCTGCTCGGCCAACACTGCCCTGCTGTAGAGCCTGGCATGTGGTGGAGGCACAGCAAGGAGTCGGGGCAGCAGCTGTAATTAGTGCTCACCTCCTCTTAGAGCTGTGCTGGAGCAGGGAAGGGAGAAGCACCCAGCCTCTCGCTCTCCAAGACGACCCAAGAGATTGGGACTCCATGGAGATGCAGCCAGCCCTGTGCCCTGCAAGAAATACAAACTCGGCCCACCTGAGCCGGGAGAGGCGCGGCGGCAAGCTCCCGAACTTCCCAAAGAGGTAGCACAGAAATAGGGTAACTTTGAAAAAAGGACCTGGCTTCGACCACCTGGTCAAGGAGGTTCCCGAAATGCCAGTGGCAGCTTCCCATTGCCCAGGGTGAAGGTCATGCTCCTGGGGACGGCAGCAGAAGCCCTTCCAGGCGTAGCCCCCATCCGCCTCTTCCTTTCCTGCCACGACCAACTCCTTGGAAACCCATGCCACGCCATGCCTCCAATCTCCCCAGCCCAGAAGGCCCTTCTCTTCTGCTCTGTTGGGCACACCAGCCTCCTAGGGGTAGCCCCCCAGCTCTCCTGGATGGGGCTGGAGGCTCTGCTCTGTGGGCCCAGAGTCCTTGCCCACCCACTGTCCCCCACTTGTACACTCATGTACTGTTAGCCTTCCATCCATCTCCTCCCTCTGCCCCAATGCCAGCAGCTGCTCAAGGACCCAGGGGACATTTTATTTCTCTCTGTATCTTGCCCCAAGGAGGCAGAGACGCACGGATGACAGAGGTGCATGGCCTGAGCCCACCACATCACAGTGTCTGTAGGAGGCGGGGGCTCTGGAGCTGCCCCTGTGCAGGCAGCCGGATTGGGAGGCACAGAAGGCTGGAGGCTTCCCCCTGCTAGGACTGTCCAGGGAGCCAGGTTTTTTTGTGCCCCCGCCCCCAACCAGGGTGGAGAGGAGTCCGGGGGTCCTTCCTCCGGCAGCCACAGTGGGAAGGATGCCCCAGGAGCCATGGGATGCCAGGCTTGTCACCATGACAACAGCTGCTCCTGGAAGCCAGAGGTGGGGGGTGTAGAACAGCCCCTCCCCCATGCAGATGCTGCCTGGGAGAGAAGAGGCCTCTTGGGCTGCCTGCCCACCCACCCTGCTTTGTCACTCGATCTGCCTCTATACAAAGGCGGAACAATACGCCAGGCACTCACTGAAAAGGAGACTAGGAGGAGGACCGGAGGGGACCGGGAGGAGGGAGATTACCATCAATGCCCACCCCCACTCCTGCTCACTGGGCAGAAGGGCCAGAGTTGGGCGAGGTGGGAATGGAACCCCTCCCAACTCCTCCTCCCGGGGCGGGGGGTGGGAGAAGACTCCCTTCCTGGGGGCCCTTGGCTGTGGGCCAATGAGCTGCCCTACACAAGTGGGAAGGAACACCCTCCTGACCCGTGTCCCCCAACCCCAGCGCTCCGGTCTTCCCTTCTTACCACGTCCTCCCTGACCGCAGCCACCACTCACCCCACAGGACACATGCTGACCTTTCTGCAGCTTGACCCTGGTATTGCCTCCTCCAGGATGACCCCCTGCCCGATGGCCCTGGTGCCTGCCTCTGTGCCCTGCAGCCACCACGACTGCGCCTGTCTCCCCATAAGCCTGGGAGTTTCTGGAGGTCAGGGGCCGGGCCGTGCTCCTGGGTGTCTTGGTGCCTAGCCTGGAGTAGGCTCCCATAAATGTTTGTTGAATGAAAGAACGTCATAATGAGGAGGTGGCCGTAGATCCTTCTGGAAGAGGCTGCATGCAAGTGGGGCCTGAGGTTGGGGGAGGGGTACTGATTAGACCCTGGGGGACAGAGGTGTCCGCGTGAGTAAGCAGGAACCAGGAGGAGGGTCGTGCTGCACCTCCTCCAGGTGCCTGGGACAACCCTCAGGAGGGGCTGCCGGGGGTGATGAAGGACTCAAGGGGTATCACACTGACACGCCTGCTCCTGGGCAGGGGTGGCTGTGGAGTGACACAGCAGCCTGGGCAGACAGCAGTGGGCGCCAGCACATATGCATGCTGTGTATGTGGGTCTGGGGGCGTGTTAAGTGTGTATACACACACAAGGACACGCAGGGGCCTGGTTATTCCCGAGTGTGCACACACTTGCCCACGCACCGGGCAGGCTCAGGGAATGGGCCCACCTCCCCGCAGCTCGAGCTCTGGTTCTGACTCAGGGTCTCTTTTTTTTTTTTTTTTAAATAAATTTATTCATTTATTTTTGGCTGCGCTGGGTCTTCGTTGCTGCGCGCGGGCTTTCTCTGGTTGCGGCGAGCGGGGGCTACTCTTCGTTGCAGTGCACGGGCTTCTCATTGCAGTGGCTTCTCTTGTTGCGGAGCACGAGCTCTAGGAGCACGGACCTTGGTAGTTGTGGCACGCGGTGGCTCACGGGCTCAGTAGTTGTGGCTCATGGGTTCTAGAGCGCAGGCTCAGTAGTTGTGGCGCACGGGCTTAGGTGCTCCGCAGCATGTGGGATCTTCCCAGCCCAGGGGTCCAACCCGTGTCCCCTGCATTGGCAGGCGGATTCTTACCACCTGGCGCCCCCAGGGAAGCCCTCAGGGTCTCTTTATTGGGATGTCAAGGGCTGGACTAGACTGTTCATTCTTACTAAAGAAGCGTTTTTAAAATTTCTTATTAGGGCTTTCAAATTTTCAAAACTAATTCCCTTGCAACCCTTGCCCTCAGGTAATCAGCATCAGGAGTTCAGGCGTCTCCTGCAACCAACAAGGGCTTAATTTCCAAAATAAACAAACAACTCATACAGTTCAATATCAAAAAAAAAACCAAAGGACCCAACCAAAAAATGGGTGGAGGACCTAAACAGACATTTCTCCAAAGAAGACATACAGATGGCCAACAGGCACATGAAAAGACGCTCAACATCCTGAATTATTAGAGAAACGCAAATCAAAACTACAATGAGGTATTGCCTCACACTGGTCAGAATGGCCATCATCAAAAAGTCTACAAATAGTAAATGCTGGAGAGGGTGTGGAGAAAAGAAAACCCTACTACTCTGTTGGTGGGAATGTAAACTGGGGCAGCCACTATGGGAAACAGTATGGAGGTTCCTTAAAAAACTAAACAATAGGGGCTTCCCTGGTGGCACAGTGGTTGAGAATCTGCCTGCCAATGCAGGGGACACGGGTTCGAGCCCTGGTCTGGGAAGATCCCACATGCCGCGGAGCAACTAGGCCCGTGAGCCACAGTTACTGAGCCTGCGCGTCTGGAGCCTGTGCTCCGCAACAAGAGAGGCCACGATAATGAGAGGCCCGCGCACCGCGATGAAGGGTGGCCGCCACTTGCCACAACTAGAGAAAGCCCTCGCACAGAAACGAAGATCCAACACAGCCATAAATAAATGAATAAATAAATTAAATAAACCCAAAAGTTTAAAACAAAAAAACAAAAAAACAAAAAAAACTAAACAATGGAATTACCATATGATCCAGCAATCCCACTTCTGGGCATATATCTGGAAAAGATGAAAACTCTGAGTTGAAAAGACACATGCACCCCAGTTGTTCACAGTGGCACTATTTACAACAGCCAAGACATGGAGGCAACCTAAGCGTCCACCCACAGAGGAATGGATAAAAAAGATGTATACACAATGGAATACTACTCAGCCATTAAAAAGAATGAAATAATGCCATTTGCAGCAACATGGATGGACCTAGAGATTATCATACTAAGTGAAGTAAGTCAGAGAGAGACAAATACATGATATCACTTACATGTGGAATCTAAAAAAAAATGATACAAATAAACTTATTTACAAAACAGAAACAGACTCACAGAGAAAACAAATTTATGGTTACCCAAGGGGAAAGGGTGGCTGGGGGAGGGGGGCGCGGTGGGATAAATTAGGAGTTTGGAATTAACATATACATACTACTATGTATGAAACAGATAAACAATAAAGACCTACTGTATAGCACAGGGAACTATATTCAATATCTTGTAAAAACCTATGATATTGTAGAAAAGAATCTGAAAAAGAATATCTATATCTATATAACTAAATCACTATGTTGTACACCTGAAACTAACACTACGTTGTAAATCAACTACAATTTAAAAAAAAAGAGTTCAGGCATCTCTTCTGATACTTTTTTCTAGACTTTACAAACACAAATACACATAGTGCAGTCTTTTCTGATCTTTTCTTTCTTTTACTAAAATGGAAGTCATATTGTACATTTTACACCTCATTTTCTCACCTAAGAATCTATCATGCACAGATGGATGGACATATGATAAAAAATAAGTGTAGTAAAATATTAATGGTAGAATCTCATGGTGGGCATTCAGGTGTTCGCTATAAACTTTAAATAGTCTGTGTATTTTTACATTTTCGCAATAAAATATTTGAAAAATAATCTACCATGAATGGTCTTTACAGGTCAACACACAGGATCCAACCCATCCTTTTTAATAGTCATTCTAATTTCCACAGTGTGGGTTTATTATAAACGATTCAACCAGTCCCCTATGGATAGACATTTAGGTTGTTTCTGTTATGATCCTGACATAGGTAGATGTACCTAGATTCAGGATCTGCAAACTGTGGCCCGTAGTCCAAATCTGGCCCTCTGCCTGTTCTTATAAATAAAGTTTTACTGGAACACAGCTATGCTCATTGGTTTATGTAGAATCTATGGTTGCTTTCCAGCTATAACACATTGGCAGAATTGAGTAGTTATGATAGAGACCAAATGGCCCGCAAAGCCGAAAACATTTACTCTCCGGCCCTTTGCAGGAGACGTTTGCTGACCCCTGAGTGTACTTGTGCTTTTATTTCCATAGCACAGAATCTGAGAACTTGCTGGGTCAATTGGTCTTTGAAATTTTTTACAGCATTACTGAGGTACACTATTGATGTGCAATTAGCTTGCACATATTTAAAGTGTACAATTCGAGGCATTTTGACATAAGGATATACTTGGGAAATCATCACCACAATTGATCCAGATAATGAATATCCTCTAGTTAAAATGCAACTCTCTTACTGAAAAGTAGTACATTAAAATGTTAATAAATGGTATATGTATTAATATATCGTCAATACAGTGTGAAATGAGCTTAATAAAACTACCATTTATTAAGTATTAATTCACATCTCATTTAATCCTCATAACACCCTCATGAGGTGGTTATTACCCTAAATGCTAGATGAGGAAACAGGCTTAGAAAGAATGGAAGAAACTCGCTTCAGGCAAGTGATAGCATCAAGATTTAAAAAACCCATCATATTCTTTATCACTTGTATGTGGAATCTAAAATATGGCACAAATGAACCTATCTACGAAACAGAAACAGACTCACAGACATAGAGAACAGACTTGTGGTTGCCAAGGGGGAGGGGGGTGGGGGAGGGGAGGACTGAGAGTGCGGGCAGGGCGGAGGGGGGATTAGCAGATCTGAAGTATTATACGTAGGATGGATAAACAACAAGGCCCCACTCTATAGCACAGGGAACTGTATTCAGTATCCTGTGATAAACCATAATGGAAAAGAATATTATAAACAAGAATGTCTTTATGTGTATAACTGAGTCACTTTGCTGTACAGCAGAGATTGGCAAAACGCTGTATAAATCAACTCTACTTCAGTAAAAAAATTAAATTAAAATATAATTTAAAACATCATATTCTTCACCACCCGAAGCTTTTTTGTTCCCTCCTTCCCTTCCCCAGGCCGCCCCTGAACTGCTGTCGCTACAGGTTAGTATGCATCTAGTTCAGGTACGTGCAAGGTGAGTGTGGCGTTACGGGGATGTGGAGCTGCAAACGCTAACCGGGTGCCTCCTCTGTGTCCCCAGAGCACACAGCGCGGCCGGGCAGGCGCTGTGCACACGAGACGAACCTGCCCTCTGTTTGCTCATGGTCAGGTGATGAATCGGGACCACTCTGGGGGCAGCTGATGTCTGTGACGAGAGAGAAGCTGGGGCGGGCATCAGAGGGAGTGATACTTGAACAGGGTTGCTTAGCCCAGTGGGAGCCAGGCAGGAGACAGGGGATGTTCTAGACAGAGGGAACAGCCTTCGCAGAAGCTTTGGAGAGAAAACAGAAGCAGCCTCCTGGAGCCCACAGCAGCGGATGCTGGAAAGCCGGGCTGGACCCTCCGGCCATGGGGAGCCTGCGTCGGAAGGTTTTAAGGGAGGGAGGGTTTTACACGGTCTGTGCGGAGAGTTGTCAGAGTCGAAGGACAAGCGCGGGCTCTGCTGGGGGTGGGCGGGGACCGGAAGAGGTGACAAGCGTGTGAGTCCTGGAGAGGGAGGAGGGCATTTGAGGCGGAGGCTGCGGGGTGGGGGTCGGGGGGAGCTGCTGGGAAGGGGTGTGGCGTCCGCGTGCCCCCCCACAGCCCTGCCGGGGCGCTGTGGCCACCCTGCGGCCAGGATGGGCCAGAGGTGCCTGACGCTGCTGAAAGCTGCTTTTGTGCGGCCGCTTGGGCTCCTGTTCCATTGACGTTGGAACCTGCTGCTTATTTATCCAACTCGAAGGGAAATTCAGCAGCAAACGAGGGGAAAAAAATAACCTCAGCGGCCGAGCTAGGAGGAAAGAGGCCCTAGCCTGGCCCTCACCACCCTGCCCGGCCCAGCCAGGGGCCTCGGATGGAGCCCAGGCTCTCCCAGCAGCTGTGGGCCTCATTCTGCCCCTGGAGAGGGGGGCCTGGTAGGTCTGGGACCCCCACCCTGTCTGAGGCTGCTGGCTGGCTGGGGGTCCCCCTGTGGCTCCTCCCAAGGAAAGTCACCTGCCTCCAGGACAAGTGGGCCACAGTTCATCACTGTGCCCCACCTCTGTCGGGGGAGGCTCCGGGATGGCTGTCCCTAGCGTGTTCTGGAACGCTTCTTCTGCCCCCACAAACCCTCTCTGCAGCCAGCGCAGGCCCTGGCTTCAGGCCACATTGCCTCTCAAGGTGCGAGGGCGGAGCCCAGCGAGGCCAGTGACCTTTAACCACTCCAGACCCTGTGGTCCCTCAGGCAGGGGTGGAGGTGTGGAGGAAAAGGTGTGGACATTGCCCCCAGCCCAGGGAGGGCCTTCTAGCTCTCCACCACACAGCCTGCCTCCCCTTCCTTTCGTCCAACAGTCCCTGTGCCTGGCGAGGCCCTTTCACACCCATGACCTTGCTTGCCCCCATTTTACAGATGAAGAAACTGAACCTTGGGAGGCTGCAAGGTAGAGCTGGACCCCAGGCCTCCGGACACTAGGCCTGCGGCCTGCCTCCTCACTTCGCTCTGAGGTCATCCCACCGGACGGGTCCACTTGCTCCCCTGGCCTGGCCAGCGGGTCTGAGAGACCCGCTGGTCTCTCTGCAGGGGGCTGCTCCAGAAACTCCCATGAGCAGGGGGCGTGTCCCTATCCATCTTGGCTTCTCCTGGTCCTTGCCCCGCTCCTGGCTTTTCCTAGGTGTGAGGTGGGGAGAGGCCAGGGGGAGTTATTCCACGTGAAGGACAGAAGCGCCCCCCCTTCCCCAGCCCCCTGCCCGCAGGTCTTTTTCTGCTGCTTGTGTTAACATTTCTGCAGGCGCCCACACAGGGACTACCTCAAGTATATTTTTGAGGTATTCAGGCCGTGGGAGGCCATGAGGTGGTTTCTGGATCCAGCGGCCTGGATTCAAATCATACCCCGTAGCTGTCATCTTAGCTAATCTGCCCAACCTCTCTGGGCTGCGCTTTTCCCGGCAGTTAAGGGAACACTCCAGCGGTGCCCGCGTCCCAGGGCTGCTGGGAGGGTTGGGTGATCTGCACAGCGTGGGCTGGGGCTCTGCACTCAAATGGGTGTCACAGTCACTGCCGGTCCCCACCCCGGCCTGCTCTCACTCCCTCCCTCAGACACACATCCTCCACTCAATTCTCGGGGACTCTGGGGTGAACTGTTGTCTCAAGCTGTCGCTTGAAGCCTGGGGCCATATTTTGATTTTCATGGTCTTTAGGCACTTTTGCTTTCCTGGGTCCCTTCCACCATTAAAATAAAATTTTAAAAACTGTATTTTATGGCTACACTAGTATAAAGATGAATATATTATCTATGAAAACACTTTTTGACCTAAAATTGATTTATTTTTTCCTGCTTTTAAGAGAAAGCCTTTCGGTGGGCCCCTAGAAGTGCTGTGGGCCTGGCGTGGTGCCCTCTGAGCCTGATGCATAAGGCCTATTAGGTGGATGTTGGACCTCCTGGATTGATCTCTGATACTCTTTGCTGTCTATCTACTGTTTTATCTTTTCAGTGGCTTCCTGGGAAATTTCCTCATTTTTATCTTCCAACCTTGTATTATTATTATTTCTCCTTTTCCTGCTCCTTTTTACTTTTAACCATCATGTTTTTAATTTGCAAGAGCCCTTTCTTGTTCTCTATTTTCTCCTTTTTTACATCATCCTGTTCTTGTTTTATTATAAAAATTTTTTTAAATTAACTTTTGGCTGCGTTGGGTCTTCGTTGCTGCGCGCGGGCTTTCTCCAGTTGCGGAGAGCGGGGGCTACTCTTTGCTGCGGTGCGCGGGTTTCTCGTTGCAGTGGCTTCTCTTTGCTGTGGAGCACGGGCTCTAGGTGCGCGGGCTTCAGTAGTTGTGGCTCGCAGGCTCTAGAGCACAGGCTCAGCAGTTGTGGCGCATGGGCCTAGTTGCTCCGCGGCATGTGGGATCTTCCCAGACCAGGGCTCGAACCCGTGTCCCCTGCATTGGCAGGCGGACTCTCAACCACTGTGCCACCAGGGAAGCCCTGTATTTTACTATTTAGGAAGGAAAAGGCCCATGAAATACATGAGGCAAAGAGGGAATGTCCCCACCCTTCTCCCCTCTGCAGAGGTAATGACGTGTGTTTCATTTCATTTCCTTCCAGACACTTCTCTATGCACTTACATCCCTATACACAAGTGTATACAGGTTAGGAGTTTTCTTGTGTTTCCCTTAAATGATACATGTGTCATTCTGTAACTTTTTTTCACCTGATGGGTCTTGGGCCCATCTGAAGCTCAATGGGCCATCTTCTCTATAGCATTAATATATCATAGCTGGAGGTATGATACCTACCTCAGGGGGTGCTGTGAGAATTGAATGACATCCTGGATGCAAAGTGCTTAGAACAGGGCCTGGGGCAGAGCAGGCTGGCCTAGAGCTACTTTCCTTAGCTGCACCACGGGATGAATGCGAGGATCACAGGGGTCAATACAGGGAAAGCTGTTGCTGACAGCGCCTGACACAGGTAAGGAGAGCGCGACAGCGTTGGCTGTAACAGCAGTAAATGTGCAGGAAACACTCTTTCTCATTATTGTAAACGTGCAGTTTACTTTTCTCCGGGGAAGGGCAGGCTCCCTGCCTTTGTTCTTTATTTTGATGATTGTCTTGGCTCTTTCTCCTCATTTTCTCTTCTAGATGAACTCTGTCATCTAGTCCCAGAAATAATCTTACTGGATTTAGAGATTGATTTATGGAAGTTTATAGATTACTTTGGGGGGAACTGGCATCTTTACAACATCGAGCCTGCCCATCTGGAGATGAACACATACCTGGAGTGATGTCGGCTGCGAGGACAGCAGGGCTGGGGGCAGAGAGTGGTGCCTTGAGTGGGGGTGGGAGGTGGCAATTCAGCTGGGAGGGGCTGTCCTAGAAGGACGCGGAGGCATTGGCCTGGTGACAGCCGTGCACATTTCTTGTCCCAGGTCTTCATCCCCATTCTGAGGTCCCTCGGACTCCCTTCCAACTGGAAGGACATGCCCACCCAGAGCCCCTCCCCGCACGCCCAATGCTGGGTGGGAGAAATCCATCTCACCTCTGACCCCCTCAAGTCCCGTCCCGTCCGCGCCCCCCCCCCCCCCGCCCGCCCTGGGCCTGAGGGACAGGTGGGGCTGAGCTCAAAGGGCCTATGTGAACCTCTTTGCCCAGAAACAAGTAGGAAGTCCTGAAGACCTTGAGAGACAGGAGTGACGTAATCAGATCTACATTTCTCAAACAGCGCGCTGGGAACCGGGGAAGGGGGCTTGGAGGACGCTGTCACTGCAAGTTAGGGCGATAGGAAGAGAGAGGAAGGGAGCCCCGTGTTGAATGAATGAACGGATGGATGGATGAATGGAAGATCACCCTGTACGGACACCAGCCGGTCAGTGAGGAAGAATGCAGGGTTGGGGAGGGGTCAGCCCTCCCAAGTGCCCCCATGACGACATCAAGCTGCACACCAGCCTTGGCCTCGTCAGCCAGGGCCAGGCTCTGACCGCAGGACTCTCCCGCCTCCAGCTTCTGCCGGGCAGGGAGGCCTGAGGTCGGACCAGCTGCCTGGCAGGAGTTGGGACAGGGGAGGGGAGGCTGAGGGCAGGACGTCCCTCCACTGAGGGGTGGCGTCTGCCCAAGAGAAGCCAGGGGGACCAGGGCCAGCCGGCTCCAGGTCTCTTCCCTCTGCCCTGGGCTGGCAGGTCGGTGGCCGGCAGGTCGGTGCCGGGTGGGCCCTAGGCCGTGACGAGGGGCCGCCGCCCAGCATCCCTGCCTCATCCGCTCACTGGCAGGGTGGGGACTCGGCAGCCCCCCGTCCTACCCCTGCACAGAAGCCCTTTCACGGGCGGGCGGGCTTGGCGCGCTGGCAGCCCTCAGCCCCCACGCCTCCTTCCTGCCAGGCCCCCAGCTGGTCCCCCTCTCCGGGCTCTTCGCAGGCGCAGGGTGGGGAGTGGCCAGGCACGGAGCACAATGTGGCTCCTTGTTCCCCAGCGCGGCCGAGCCTCCTGGAATTGGCCCGTTTCCTGCCTGGGCCACAGGGCCTTTTCCAAGGTAAATAAACAGATACGGAGAAGCTGGGGCCGGGGGCAGAAAGCAGGGTACCGGGGTACTGCTCCCCGCACCCCAGCCCCATGGCCACAGGTGGCGTGGAGCCGCGAGCGTGGGACGGGGAGGCCGAGGCCTCACCCGCTGAGCTTTGCTGACCCCCGGGGGCGCAGGACCCCAGAGGGTTTGGGCTGCTCCGTGCCTCCAGTGCCCGCCCTCAGCCAGGGGCTGCCCCCAGAGAAGAAGCCCAGGAGCCAGGGACCCCCGGCAGGGATTCCCGGGCAGGGGAGACAGCAGCTGACGGCGGAAAGGGCTCTGGGGTGGATGGCAGTTCCCTGGGCTCCCGTTCCAGCTGTGCCACCTCGAAGGGCTGACCTGGGGAAGGAAGTACGCCACCAACTGCAGCAAGGGCTCAGGAGGGGCTGCCAGCCTGGAGGGCTGCCCGGAGTGGGTCTCAGCCCTGTGGGCAAGGGGATGGGCACACGTGTTAAGCAAGAGAGTGAAGGCTGCTCAGACTCATGTCGGGGGAGGCTGATGCCAGCAGGATTACTCTGTGGGGCTGCATTACGGTGATGGGCAGGGGGCTGGAGGCTGGGCAGGAATCCTGTATGTCTGCTCTGTGAAGCCCATTTAAGTGGCTCTTAGTCTCTCATAGATTAGAACAAACCCTGTCTCTCCGAGAGCCACACTTTCCACACGCCTCTTCTCTGTAACAAAGAGGGTAACAAAGAGGGTAACAAAGAGGGTGGCCTGGATACGGGGAAAGGGCGAAGGGTCCAGCTTCCTGCTTGCCCACGACCTGGGCTGGCGCCTGCTGGTGCCTGTGAGCTGCCCCTGCGGCTGACCCGCTGGCTTTTAACCCAGGGGCTTCTCCTGTAGGACCCACGTGAAGGCCTCGGAGAGCTCTGCGTCCTGGGCTTCCCTGGCCCGACCACGCCGGCCACCGTGTCTGCTTTGACGTGGCTGAGTCCCCACGGGTGGCAGCGCAAGACAGCCCTGCCCGTGGCGCCCCTCTCCGTTTATCCCTCGCAACTGCCCCTCCAGGCAGAAGCCCAGGTGGGGACCCCCAAACCGGGACGCCTAATCCCGTCACTTCCTCTCCCATGACTCCCAGGGTCCAGGAAGTGGAAGACCCCTCCCCTTCTTCTCGATGGGACCATTATCCTCATGATAATCTCTACAGAAAACGAATGGTTCACCAAGCCTGGACCTTGGTAAGTTACAGTGGGAGACACTGGCGTTAAGTTCACTCATTTTCAAGACGGCAAGATTGTATGTTTGAACGTCAGAGGGGCCCCTGTGTTCCCTCTTTCTCTTTGTCTCCGTAACAAATCCCGGCCTCCCCAAGGCTGACCAAAGGACGTGACTCAGAAATGCACAAGAGTGAATGAAGCACATGAATAACTAAGCGTCTCCCCCCACTTCCCACCTGCAAGGCTCTTCACAGCTCCGGATGGAGCCGGGTGGGAGATGTTGCACCCAAGCTGCTCCTTCTCCCTCTCCCTGCCCCAAAGTACGTCCAGAAACCCCTGATCGTCATGCAGTGCAGAGCTGGAAAGTCAGCTCATTAGAGTATCAGTCAGCAGTAGGCACTCCCTCCCCTCTGACGCCCCTCCAGGGGAGCAGTGTGTCCCCACCCCATTTAGGTTGGGCTTGGCCACGTGACTTGATTTGGCCAATGCGAGGTAGGCAGACACGAGGTGAACAGGAGGTTTGAGAAGTGCTTGCCCCCCTGGGCTTCCTGTCTTAGCCCTAGGAAGCACATGCCCTGGGCAGCCCACCGGTCCTAGGAGGGTGAGAGATCCATGGAGAATGCGGGACCCAACTGGGCTTACAGCCAAGCCCAGCTGCCCGGCAGAAGCATAAGCAAGTAAACACTTGAGTGGTTTGTTCCGCAGCATTATTGGGGCAATATCTGACATCTGACTGGTACTGTTAGATGAACTCCGAGGCCCCTTATAGCTCTTAGCCTCTACAAGAGGACCAATCCTGGCCAGGTTTGAACATCCACTTGTCTGGACTGGATGTTGCACTGAATGATCCCTGCCTCCCAAGAGTGAAGGAACTGAGCCCCAGGGGCTCATGGAGAAGCAGCCCTACCTCTTCCCCCTCCTCCAGGCAGGACAGAGGAGGGGGGTTCTCTGATCAGTGTTGCCCTTGTGCCCCTGCAGATGAGGGACCAGGATTCCTCAGAGGAAGGGGATGATGTTGGACACGGGCTGGGCTGCCTGCCTGAATATCTCCCTTGTCAGCCCAGCCTGGCCTGCATTTCACACACATCAATCCAGAAGGCAGGCATCTTTGCGTCCATTTCCAGAAGAAAAACTTGAGGGTCAGAGAAGTTAAAGGACTTGCGGAAGACCACACAGCTGGTAAGTAGACCAGCCCAGCCCCCGTTTCCCACGCCAGGGCTGTCTGCCCTTCTGCAGCTGAAGGAAGGGGGTGGGCAGGGACCAGTCCTGGGCCCAGAGGGGCCCCTCTCCAGCTGGCCTGCCACCTTCCAGGAGGGGACTCTGGGCAGATGGGTACATCTTGGGAGAGAGGCAGAGTTTTTCTTAAGCCTCCTACCTGTGCCCCTTTCCCCTTCCTACTACCTATTTCCGGCCCTTGAAGGAAGTGTGAACCCCAGATTTGAAGCCTCTCTCCTCTTCCCTTCATCAAAGGCAGTTCACAGATAACCATCACTCCTAAAAGCATCTGAAAAACTCACTCACGCTGAGGCCCTGGTGACTGAGGAGAGCTGGGCCACCACAGGGGGACAGCTGCGTAGGGGAAGGACGCCCCCAAGAAGGCCACGTATGGACACGGCCCAGTGAGGCAGGGAGGGAGGCAGGAGAGAGGACGGGGCCTGAGTTTCCCCTCCAAGTGAACGAGAGCGTGGGGCCAGGTGTATTTATAACACAGCCCTGAAGGGGACCAGGCTTCCCATAAATCACACCGTCTCCTTGACAGGAGTAAAAATAGCCCCACGGCATCCGGCACATGCTTGTGCATGGAACAGAGCTGGCCCGGCCAAGCCCTCCGCCCTCTGGTCATTGGGACAAAGTTTCCACCTCCTCCTCCCCACCGGGCACCAGGCTTGCCGCTGGCCCCTCATCTCCACAGAGGGGATGCCCCAGATGGAGGGTCTGCCCGGTAGGCCCCCCGAAGCTCTGTCCACCAGGCCAAGACTGCTGACTCAGGCTAGCCACAGAGGGGACAGCACACATCCTTGGCCAGGTCAAGGTGGGGAAAGGGTCACAGCCCAGCAGTGGGTGAGGAATAAGGCTTGGGGCCAGGGGGCGGGGGACTTAGGCTGAAGACCCCAAATAAGCATCCGAGATCACCATGAGGCCTTCCACTACCTGACACCAGATGAAACAGGCAGAAGGGGAAGGAGGGACTCAGGGCAACCCTGAAGCAGGGCTGGACGTCGGGGGAGACCCCTCAGCCAGTGCACCGCAAAGGGCAGTCTGAGGTCTGCATCAGAGCAATTGGTGGAGCTCCTTACGGTGGAGACTCCCGGGCATGGACTCTGTGTGTGTGTTGGGGGGGGCGGGGACACTGCATTTTTAAACAAGACCCCGCAGTTCTGAGGCCCACTGCCCCTGCCTTAAGCCCAGGCCGCCCCGCTCCGATGCGCCCCCCACCACTAGACTGGAGCCCTGGGGGTTGGGAGGCACGACACGGGGTGGGGCCCTCTCCCCGCTGCCCCCCACCACCGCTCCTGCGTCGTCGGCAAGCCAGTTTTCCCGCAAAAGTGACCTATCTGAGGCACGATCACACCCTCCCAGCCTCCCAGCCTCTCTCTGGGAAATCCACTCCCGCTGGGCTGGGGGTCGGGAAAGGCTGCCTTCTCAGGGCTGAGGCCTGGGCCCAGGTCTGGGAGGAGCCAGATGGGGGAAGGACCTGCCGAGTGCTGTTTGTGATCATGTCCATCAATTTGCACAAAGAAGCTTCCCTGCAGGTTATTACCACTGTTTTCACACAGGAGGAAGCAGAAGCTGAGATTTGAACTGGGGTCTCTCTCACCACAGCCCATGGTCTAGGTCACAGGGGAAAACCCCAAATTCTTTCCTGTGTCCAAGCTGAGTATTGCCACAGAGCTACCTTCAGCGTCTCTCTTCTGGGATGTCCAAGATGTGGGCGACTGGCCTCGACCAGACCAGGGTGGTGGCCGGGTACCCTCCCCCCACCCTCACTGGGCCCTGCCTCCCTGGAGCCCCGCCCTTCTTCCTGGGCAGCAGCCTCTGCCCAGCAGGACCTAGCCATGCCCTGGGGGCTGAGGGGAAAGGCTCTCACTCTGGCAGAGACTGCAGGCACTTAATTCGTCTAATTAGACCAGGGCAGTGGTTCCGGCCACACGGCGCCCCAGGAGACCTCGGAGGAGTTCCTCTTCTCTGAGCCTCGCCGTGCAACAAATGCTTGATGAGCCCATATCCATCAGACAGTCTCCACTGACCAGCTCCAAATCGGGAATTCTCTCATTCACTCTACCAGTGTTGATGGAGCACCTCTTACGGGGAAGGCACACTTCCAGGGCTAGGGTACAGCAGGGGGCATGACAGGCCAAGATCCTGTCCACATGGCACTTACATCCCAGGGAATATCACAGTGCCGCAGCAACAGGGTTAAGAGCGGAAACTCTAGAAGCACCCGGGTTCAAATTCTGGCTCTGACTCTCAACTAGCTGTATGACCCTGGACAAAATACTTAGCCGCTCTGTGCTGTAGCTTCCCCATCTGTAAAGTGAGGGTAATAATGATACCTGCTTTGCTCTTGGGAGGATTAAATGAGCTAATGGCACATGGCACAGGCTGTTGGCTGCTGTCACTGTCAGCGCCTGACCCGAGGTCCTCACAGGGAACATTGAGAGGATTATGGCAAGACATTATGCATCAAAGTATGAAGTATCATAATTTGTCCTATGGCAGCCCCAGCGTTCTTTCCCTCTTATGAGTTCAAAGGTACCTGCCCGTGCCCTTTCCTCTTGGGCCACAGCCTCCTAGACAACAGATAGCCTCCTGATTCCTTATGCAACTGGAAAGGGGCATGGAAGAAGCAGCAGAAACACTGACCTCCCCTCCTTCCTGACTTGGTTTAGTTTGGGGTCTTGTAGTGGGTGCTACTGGCCCACCCCTAGTCTAGCCCTGATGGGAACAGAGGGTAACTGCAGCCACAAAGCCCAGCACCTTTGTGCCGGGAGAGGAACAGAGCTGCCTTCAGATCTGCAGGGGCCGGCACACCGATTTAGAAAAGCAGGCAAGATTATGGGGCCTAGTTAACAATCCAGCCTGGATGACTATCTTTCCTCAGCAATTGGTCTGAGCTACAAGCGGATCAAGAAGTAATAAAAGGAGACAGCTGAAAATGCTGGAAAGTCTAGTCATCTGGGTTATTCCAGTAAAAGGCCAAATAGTATTAAAATTTTTAACACCTGAGAATATCCTTATATCGGAAAAAAACCTTGGGACATATTAATAATAATGCTAAGGCTGTTTGGATGCCAGACACTATTCTAAATGCTTTACGGATGTTAATGCAATGATCCTTACCAACTCTGTAGCGAGGTAAACACTGCTGTGCTATTATTTATCCCCAGAGATCAGAAAGGATGGCTGGAGCAGTAGTTCTCAAAGTATGGTCCCCGTATCAGCAGCTTCACCTTTACCTGGGAACTTATTAGACGTGTGAATTCTCTGGCACCAACCCAGATTTGCTGAATCAGAAACTCAGGGCATGAGGCCCAGCACTCGGTATTTTAACAAGCCCTCTGGGGGATTCTAACGCATGCCCAAACTTGAGAACCACTAAGCTAGATCTGCTGTGGTAACAAAAACTCCCTGCGCTCAGTGGCTTAACACAGTAAAGGAATACGTCTCCCTTGTGCTACCGGACCACTGTGGGTGGGAGGAGGCCTTTGCTCGTCACAGCACTCAGGCACCCTTTGGAAATGGTCCTGAAGGCTTAGAACAAATGAAGAAACATACAAGAAACTCTACTAAAACTTGCTAAGAACAGAGTCCGTGGTATTTGAACAAGATCCTGCCCCATCCCCACCCCCAGCTCAGCAGGATGGAAATTCCCCTCTAGGCTGCTGCAGCCCAGCACACAGAGGTCCCTTCCCTTCAGCTCCAAGGCAGGGGTCATCTTCCCAGAACAGGCAGGAAATCAGCATTTGTCAGCCTGCCCCCAGCTGCTTGCTGCTGAGGCATTGTTCTGGGCAAGTGTTGCCGAGAAATGGGGGCTCCCTCTTCTGCCCAGCACCCACTCTACCAGGGGCGTGGCACCACTCAGAACATTGGGCCCCAATCCCTTTGCCCTGGCTTTCTAGGAAGAGGTTCCATCCTGCGAGAGGCAAGCCAACAAGGCCTGAGGCTATAGCCTTTCTCCTCCACTGAGCACTCAGCTCCTAAAGCAGGGGTGCCATTCAGAGAGAAGCACACCCTTGTCCCTAGTCCCAGCTCCAGAGTCATGGCACAGGGATTCTGCCCAGAGGGAGAGGCAGGTTGTAGAACAGAGAGCTCCCAATCTCTTCTCAAAGGAATCCACTTCATTTGCAACAAAGTGTGGAGAAGTTCAAGCCCAGAGGTGCCCTCAGAAACACTGGAGGCTGTGGTGGAAGGCAGTTGGGAGGAGATTGCTAGATTCACTGGAGATGTAGGCTAGTTAGTCAGCGAGAACCAGGGAAAGAGACAACTGTAAC
Source organism: Balaenoptera borealis (assembly GCF_965194805.1). Classification (NCBI taxonomy): domain Eukaryota; kingdom Metazoa; phylum Chordata; class Mammalia; order Artiodactyla; family Balaenopteridae; genus Balaenoptera; species Balaenoptera borealis. The sequence goes on from NC_138872.1 coordinate 79,530,209, forward strand.
GAGCCCTTCTGGGGTCAAAACAAATCTCAAACACTGACCTCAGGAACTATCCCTTCAAAGGAGTCCAGATTTGATTGGATTAGTCTGGGAACAATATATGCCACAGGGCGGTGATGAAAACAGTGGTGCAACTAACTAGCAATTAGTGGCGCTTAACAGATGTGTTTGGTCAGGGAAAGAGAGAGTCAAAGACAGCCCTGCCAAAACCACTGTCATTCCAGGGTGACTGTGGCCACAACCACCAAGCCTGCGCTCTCCGAGAGGCGACGTCAAGAGGCTACACATTAAGGGGAGAGGGTAGAATAGACTTTACTCAATAATCCACCAAGTCACTAAACCAATAAATAAGCAGATAACAACAATGCCCCAGGGGAGGGGCACCATACTGAGTTGCTACAATATATTATCTAAAATGTCCAGTTTCCAACAAAAAATATGAGACATCCAAGAAATGGGAAAGTATGACTCATACACAGGAAAAAGGCAAGTAATGGAAACTGCCTATGAGAATGACCAGACGTTGGATTTAAGAGACAAAACTTCAAAGTAGCCATTATAAATATGTTCAAAGAACTAAAGGAAACCATGATAAAAGAAGTAAAGGAAGCTATGATGGGAAAGCTGCATCAAATAGAGAATATCAATAAAGAGATAGAAATTATAAAAAGAACTAAATGGAAATTCCGAAGTTGAAAAGTACCATACCTAAAATGAAAAATTCAGTAGAGAAGCACAACAGTAGATTTGCTCTGTAAGGAGAATTAGTGAAGTTGAAGATAGATTAGAGATTACGCAGTCTGAAGAACAGAGATAAAAAAAGAATGAAGAAAAATGAACAGAGAAAGGCTTTCACTTAAGTTCAATAATATAACAGCCTTATAAAAAGAGTCAGTAAGCATCCCATCTTTTTCTCTTCTCCAGAATATTTTGTTCATGATTTGTATTTTACGTTCCTTGAATATCTGTAAGAACTCACCTAAAGAGTCACCTAAACCTAGTGTTCTATTTTTGAAGCTGCGAAACTACCAGTTCAATTTATTTCATTATTATAGGTCTATTGAGCCTTTCTATTTCTTCAGGCATCAGTTTGCCTCTAATTTTTGGCTATTATGAATAATGTTGCTATAAATATTTCTGTACACATTTTTGTGTGAACATGTTTTCAATTCTCTTGGTAATACACCTAAGAGTGGAATTTCCAGATCACAGGGTAACTCTACATTTAACTGTTACCACAGAAGCTGCCCCATTTTACATTCCCATACAGCCATGTATGAGGGTCCAATTTCTCCACAGCCTTTTATTATTATTTTCTTTCTTTCTTTAAAAAAAAAAATCATAGCCATCCTAACTGGCATGAAGCGGTTTTGTGGTTTTGGTTTGCATTTCCCTCGTGACTAATGATGTTGAGCATATTGTCACGTGATTATTGGCCATTTGTATGTCTTCTTTGGAGAAATATCCATTTAGATCCTTTGCCTATTTTTTTTTGAATTTTAAAAAAATATTTATTTATTTATTTATTTATGTAATTATTTTGGCTGTGCCGGGTCTTAGTTGCAGCACGTGGGATCTTTGTTGCGGCATGCGGGATCTTTACTTGCGGGATCAAGGCATGAGGGATCTTTTTAGTTGCAGCATGCAGGCTTCTTAGTTGCAGCATGTGGGCTTGTTGCAGCATGCGAACTCTTAGTTGCGTCATGTGGGATCTAGCTCCCCGACCAGGGATCAAACCCGGTACCCCTGCATTGGGAGCATGGAGTCTTACCTACTGGACCACCAGGGAAGTCCCCATCCTTTGCCTATTTTTAATTGGGTTGTTGGTTTAGTTATTGCTGAGTTTTTAGAGTTCTTTTTTTTTTTTTTTGGCCGTGCTGTGTGGCTTGCGGGATGTTAGTTCCCTGACCAGGGACTGAACCCGGGCCACGGCCGTGAAAGCGCCGTGTCCTAACCACTGGACCGCCAGAGAATTCCCTAGAGTTCTTTTTATATTCCTGATACTAGTCCTTTATCAGAGATATGACTTGTAAATATTTTCTCCCATTCTATTGGTTATCTTTTCACTTTCTTGATGGTACCCTTTGAAGCACAAAAGTCTTTAATTTTGATAAAGTCCAATTTATCTATTTTTTTTTCTTTTGTTGCTCATGCTTTTGGTGTCATTCTTAGAAACCATTGCCAAATCCAAGGTCGTGAAGATTTATCCATTTTTTAAAAAAATATTTATTTATTTATTTGGCTGCGTCAGGTCTTAGTTGTGGCACACAATGCAGCACACGGGCTTCTCTCTAGTTGTGGCGCTCGGGCTCCACAGTGCGCGAGCTCAGTAGTTGTAGCGCGCAGGCTTAGTTGCCCCGCGGCACGTGGGATCTTAGTTCCCCAATCAGGGATCGAACCTGCGTCCCCAGCATTGGAAGGTGGATTCTTAACCACTGGACCACCAGGGACGTCTTATCATTTTAGTTCTTACATTTTTATACATTTTGAGTTATTTTGACTGATTTTTGTTTGCTGGACCCCTCTTGCATTTCTAGGATAAACCCCATTTGGTCATGGTGTATAATCTTTTTCATATGCTGCTAGATTCAGTTTGCTTGTATTTTATTGACAATTTTTTCATTTATATTCATAAAAGATATTAGTTTGCAGTTTTCTTTTCTTGTATGACGTTGTTTGACTTTGATATCAGAGTAATAGAACAAATTGGGGATTTCAAACCCATGGATTATTCAGAAGTATGCTGTTTTATTTCCAAGTGTTTGAATAATTTCCTGTTATCGTTTTGTAATTGACATCTAGTTTAAGTCCACTATGATCATATTTTGTATGGTTTCATTTCTTTTACATTTGTAAAGGTTAGTTTTACCACCCTGGGTATAGTCTATCCTGGTGAGTGCTCCATAGGCACCTGAAAAGAATGTGTATTCTGCCATTGTTGGGTAGAGTGTTTTATAAATGTCAGTTAGATCCAGTTGGTTGATGGTATTGTTCACTTCTTCAATAGCCTTTCTGATTTTCTGTCTACCAGTACTATTACTTTCTGAGAGAAAAGTGCTATAGTCTCTAACGATAATTGTGAATTTGTTTATTTCTCCTTTCATTTCTGACAGCCTTTGCTCCATGTATTTTGAAGCTCTATTTTTGGGTGCATACACTTTTTGGATTGCTATGTCTTCTTGGTAAATTGACCCTTGTAATCCTTTGCTCTGAATACTTTGTCTGGCTATATAATAATAATTAATATAGCCACTCCAGCTTTCTTTTGAATGTTTTCTTCATGGTAAATCTTTTTCCATTCTTCTACTTTTCGCCTATTTATATCATTATATTTGAAGTAAGTTTCTTGTAGACGGCATATAGTTAGGTCTTTTTTTTTTAACTTATAAACTATTTCTTTTATATTTTTATTATTATTTAAAAAAATATTTACTTACTTATTTGGCTGCGCTGGGTCTTAGTTGCAGCACGCGGGGTCTTCGTTGCCACGTGCGGGATCTTTCAGTTGCGGCATGCGGGGTCTTTAGTTGCGGTATGCGGGATCCTTAGCTGTGGCATGCAAACTCTTAGTTGCGGCACGTGGGGTCTAGTTCCCTGACCAGGGATCAAACCCGGGTCCCCTGCATTGGGAGCATGGAGTCTTAGCCACTGGACCGCCAGGGAAGTCCCAGTCTTGTTTTGTTTTTAATGTCATTACTGATCTGTTTGGATTTAGATCTACTATTTTATTAATTTTGTTTTTTTCTTGTTTCTCTATTTCCCCTTTCCTGTCTTCTTTTAGGTTATTTTAATGTTTTTTAGTATTTCATTTTAATTTATCTATTGTGTTTTTGACTATATCTTTTTGTATCGTTTTCAAGTGTGCTCTAGGGAGCACAATATACATACTTAACTTTTCAAGTCTACCTAGCATCAATATTTTACCACTTCAAGTGGAATGTAGAAAAATTTCCACAATGTATGTCCTTTTAACCTCCCCATTTATGTAATGGTTGTCATATATCACATTGACATACATTGAAAATCCCACCAAATAATGTCATAATTTTTGCTTTCAACCATCATAGTTTTAAAAACTTAAGAATAGTTGATTGCATTTGTCCAGATGTTTACCATTTCTGTTGCTTTTCCCAATCTTGATATTCCAAATTTCCTTCTGGCACTATTTCCCTTCTGTCTGAAAACCTTCCTTTAGTATTTCTTTTTGAGTAGGTATGCTGGGAATGAATTCTTTTAGTTTTCCTTCATCTGAAAATGTCTTCATTTCACCCTAATTCCTGAAGGATAGTCTCACTGGATACAGAATATGGGTTGACAGTTCTTTTCTTTCCACACTTTAAAAATGTTTTCTACATCCTTCTGGCCCCCATGGTTTCTAATGAGAAATCCACAGTCATATGAATTGTTATTCTTTAAAAATGAATGTTTTTTTCTGGCTTCTTTCATAATTTCTTCCCTGTCTTTTGTTTTCAGCAGTTTAATCAGAATGTGTCTGGTTGTGAATTTCTTTGGGTTTATCCTATTTGTAGTTCACTGAGCTTATTGAATTTGTAGGCTTATATCTTTTGCCAAATTTGGAAAGTGTCCAGCCATTATTTCTTCAAATACGATCTGTTCATATTTTACTGCTTTATTTTATGGGAGAAGTGGGGTGGAGTATGCTACTCCATATTATAGGCCATCTTATCTGGAAACAGAAATTTTTTTTATTAATATTAATATGGATATACCACTTTTTGGATTAAAATTTGCCTAATAAATATTTCCCATTCCATTACTTCCAGTATTCCTGTATTCTAATATTTATGTTTTTTGCTTTTGTTTAATTATTTAATTTGACACTCTCCTTTAATCTATAAATTTTGTCCATTTACATTTATTATTTATTATTTATTGTGATCAATTATATATTTTGGACTGTGCTATTTATCTTCCTTTTCCTTTATTTCCTTTTCTCCTTTATTGTTTTCCATTAGCTTGGTTACATTTTCTATATTCTTTTCTTCCCAGTCCCTGCTCCACATATTACTTTGGAAGTCATACATCCTATTTCATTCCCTTTGTAGGTTACCCTTAAATTTTTAACTTGTATACTTGAACTAACAATGTCTGCAGCATATGTCTACCCTTTTAACTAATACAAGGAACTTAGTCACCATTGGTGCCCAATACTTTAATTGCATCTTTCTTTTTTTCTTTTAACTTTTGGGTTTATTTATTTATTTATTTATTTATGGCTGTGTTGGGTCTTCGTTTCTGTGCGAGGGCTTTCTCTAGTTGCGGCAAGTGGGGGCCACTCTTCATCGCGGTGCGCGGGCCTCTCACTGTCGTGGCCTCTCTTGTTGTGGAGCACAGGCTCCAGACACGCAGGCTCAGTAAATTGTGGCTCACAGGCCTAGTTGCTCCGCGGCATGTGGGATCTTCCCAGACCAGGGCTCGAACCCGTGTCCCCTGCATTGGCAGGCAGATTCTCAACCACTGCGCCACCAGGGAAGCCCTAATTACATCTTTTTATACCCCCAAATTGGTTACTGTTGTTATCATTAGATTTACTCACATTTGCTCACTTTTATTTGTATTTTTGTTTATCATTGCTGCTTTCTTAACACCACTTCTTCCTGGGTTATAATATATACCACATATAGGAGATATGTGTACAATACAAAGGATATATAGGACACATACTTTTATATAGATATATAGTCAGTCCATAAAAAGTCTGTTAGTAGTAAAATCTCTCAATCTTTATAAAAAATAACCTTATTTTTATCCTTGCTCTTCAATAATAATTTAGCTAAAGAATTTCTAGATACACTCTTATTTTTTCTTAGCAACTTGAAGATACTCTTTTTTAAAAATAATTAATTATTCATTTTTGGCTGCGATGGGTGTTTGTTGCTGCGTGCGGGCTTTCTCTAGTTGCGGTGAGGGGGGGCTACTCCTCGTTGCAGCGTGCAGGCTTCTCATTGTGGTGGCTTCTCTTGTTGCAGAGCACGGGCTCTAGGAGCGTGGGCTTCAGTAGTTGTGGCACGCAGGCTCTAGAGCACAGGCTCAGTAGTTGTGGCACACGGCTTAGTTGCTCCATGGCATGTGGGATCTTCCTGGACCAGGGCTCAAACCTGTCTCCCCTTCGTCAGCAGGCGGATTCTTAACCACTGCACCACCAGGGAAGTCTCTGAAGATGCTCTTTAACACAGTCTTCAGGCTTCTAATGTTGCCATTAGCAAATCTCCTGGCAGTGTCATTGTCATTCCTTTGAAGGTAATCTGTCTTTTCTCTCTGGTTGCCTTTAAGATCTTCTTTATGGCGTTTGGCAGTTTCACAGTGATGTATATAGTTCTGAATTTATTCGTCTTACTGGAACCAGTGCTTTCTGAAACTGAGGATTTATATTTTTCACAAAAACTGGAAATTTGTAGACACTATCTCTTTGAATATGTCGTCTCCACCATCTGCCTATTCTCTTCCCCATGGAACTCCTGTTAGATGTGTGTCAGACCTTCTCATTCTATTCATGTCTCTTATGCTCTCTGGATCAGTAAGCTTTTGTTGTATAACAGATCATCCCCAAATGCGCCAGCTTAAAATAAAAACCATTTATTCAGCTCGTGATTCTGTGCATCACCAGTTTAGGCTAGGCTCAGTTGGGTCGTTCTTATGGTCTTGGCTGAGCTCACTCATGCATATGTGGTTGGTTAAGGACTGGCTGGTCTGGGATGGCCTCAGTTGGGATGGCACTTCTTTGCTCCACATTGTCCCTCATCTTCCAGCAGACTACTCTGGGTTTATTCATTAAGGGTTTTAAGAGAATGAACGGAAGTGCCCAAGGCCTCTTGAGGCCAAAGCTCAGAACCGACATCACTTCCACCACATGTTATGGATCAAATGAAGCTGCAAACGCAGCCTAGATTAACAGGGTGGAGGAAAAGACTCCGCTTCTTGATGATAGGAGCTGCAGCTGCAAAATCACATGGAGGAAAATGGAATTTTATAAAATTAAGAAAGTGATACTATACCTCTCTATTTGTGTCATTTTTCTCTCACGTTTTTTTTACTCCTTTCTTTATCATTTTAAACATACTTATTTTGGACTTCCCTGGCGGTCCAGTGGTTAAGACTCCATGCTTCCACTGCAGGGGGCACGGGTTTGATCCCTGGTGGGGGAACTAAGATCCCACATGCGCTGTGGCACGGCCAAAAAAAAAAAAAAAAAAATTAAAAAAAAAAACATACTTATAGTCTGTCAGATTGGTTTTGGGTGTTTAATCATGCTGTTTTTGTATCTCCAGACTTTTGACTGGGGTTGAGTTTTCTTCTGCACACTATCAACTCATCTTCATCAGGGCTTTATCTGTGGGAGTCCTGTGTGACGTCAGTTGAGGACTTGTTCTTTTAGAGCAAGTTTTGTATTTGTTTCTGTTAAGTAACCCACAGATATTACTAAGCCTGGGACCAATATTTATGTTAATCTCTCAGTTATAGGTTAACAGGTGGAGTCTCGTTGAATCTAAAACCTGTGTGAGCACTGGCTCATGGTTCATAAACTCTCAGGAGGCATTTAAAAAATTTTACCAGCCACGCTGAGACAGACAAATTTCCTTCTTGTCCTTTTGTGCCTAAAGGTCTTGTTTCTTTTTTCCTTTCTTTTTTGCACATTATTTCACTGAAGGTATAGCCCCAGACAGTCCCAGCTTTAGTTGGGGTCTCTGTTTCAAACCCCACTTTGGGTAGATCCAAGGCATCACCTTCTCTGGATGACAACCTGCCCCCATTTTCTGCCAGTGCCCTCAAGGCTCCCTCATCCCCCTAGTAGGGCAGCTGTGGTCAATTTACCTTTGTTACCCTCTTCATTTCTAGCTCTTGGAGATTTCCTTTTGGTTCTTAATTTCTTGGATTTAAAAGGAAACTGTTGGTGGTTGTTTTTTGTTTTAGTTTTAGCTGAGCTTTCCTAGGTGTTGACAGCAGGATAGTTTTCAGGTTATATAATCTACTCTACTGCTCAAAACACAAGTCCAAATACAAACACAAATTAATTTTTTTTTAAGAACTGGAATCAAAATTTCCTGGCTGTCAAAGCAGGTAGAAGATCTGCAGAACACAGTTTGAAAACCACTGAAACAGAAGGGCGAACCCAGGCTTCTTGCCACCTACTTCCACAATTCTGGCCCTCACACCCTTCATGTTCTGGGACTTGGGGTAAGTTACTTAGCCTCTCTGAGCCTTTGTTTCTCTTCTGTATGGATGACCATACCTAACTCCCAGAACCTGGGAACATGCACGGAAAGCCCTGGCCCTGCGATGCTTGAGGTGGGAGTCTCTCCAAATGGCAGTCTTTGGTATAATCTAGAACGTTGCCTCAGGCGTTGACAGCCCTCTGCCCAGCCAGGTGAATGGAGGGCTGGCTGGAGGCAGGTTTCCAGGCATTGTTGCAGGCTGTTCTGAGCTTCCTCACAGACAGGAGTACAGAGTAAAGTCTCCCCAGGCAGAACCCCGGACCCAGCGGTCCTGTCTCTCCTTTGCATCCACTTCTGGGAGGACAGCCCGTGCTGGCCACACCTGAGCACAGTGCTTCCCAACCAGCCCTGGGCAGGGAGCCCTTGAGAAGGCACCCCACCCCCTCCCCACTGACCTCGGCTTCCAAACAGCCCATTCATCCTAGGGGTCGGGGGTGGGCTGTGGGAGGTGGTGGAGAAGGATCCCCGTCCTCCTGCCCCAGACCCCGGGGCCGGGCTGGGGGACACCCCAGCGGAAGCGGCGACCCCCAGGGAGGCCCCTGCACAGGAAGAAAGGCATTTCTGTCTCGCTCTGAATCCGCCTCGGGTTTCGCACTTCCCTTCCCCGGGACAATCCCGACCTTCACCGTGAAGGAACTTTTGCAAACACACACACGCACATGTATTTTTGGAAGAAGGGGAAGAATTCCAAGAGAACCTCTGCTCGGTTAAAAATGAAGTGAAGATTATATTAAGAATGAAAGGCGAGCGGGGCCGCTCAGGCGCAGACAGAGGGCCCTTTCATCGGCCGGGCCGCGCGCCGCGGGCAGCTGCCAACACAAACGCGGGCGGAACAGAACCTGCGGAGCCGCCGGCCGCTGCCAGGCCGCGTCCCCGCCGCTCGCGGGCTGGCGCCGCTCCCCGTTTCCGCTCTGCTGACGCACCGAAATCGCCGGGCGGCGGGGACCCCGGGGCCGCGGGGGGAGCCCCGGAGGCTGGGCCGGGCCGGGCTGGGGGCGCGGTTCCTGGCCAAGCTTCACCTGAGTGCCCGGAGCGCCCAGGTGGGGCCCGGAGTTTCCCATCCGCGCGCTTCGGTCCACACCACTGCCTGCCTCCCCTCGCTGGGGCCGCCCCTCTGCCCCGGGCTGCTGCGCGTCCTCAGCCCAGCCCCCAGCGCATCGTGGGTGCTCACTGGGCTCCAGGCAGCCTCCTCCGTGAAGCCCGCTTGGATCATCCCTGCGCTGGACTCCGACGGGCCGTACCTGGTCCTTCCTCGAGACCCCTGTTAGGCCCAAGCAGAGTCTGCAAGCCTCCTGCAGCCCCTCACCCAGTGCGAACCTCTCCCATCCCCAAACGTGTCCGTGGGGCGAAGAGAGGGTCCATGCCTGACGCCGGCCCCAGACGTGGCTGCTGAGGGTTCCCCATACAAATCTCTCCCTGGAGGATGGGCAGCCTAATGGTTTGCTAACCCAGGACCATTACTCCCATTAATGGTTATTAATTAATGGTTGTGAAAGCCATTCAACCTGACCTGTTAAATGGGCACAGCCAAGTCATCCTTCCCTACTTCTCAGGACTCGTGTGAGGCTGAGGAAAAAGTCTGAGGAGAGGTAAGGACAGCTTGGGAACTGCAGGGTGCCCGGGCCTTTCTCTATGAGACAGGCACTCCTGGCCACTGCCCAGATCTGCCCTACTCATCCCTCCCCCAAGGCACTGCTTCCCACCCCCTCACAGGAGGATTAATCACTCTGTTCAGAAGCTCCAGGACTCCCCGTAGTGGGAGAGGTTATGTCAGCCCACAGCCTGGCCCCTGGGAATCTTCCTTCCCAATCCCACCTCATCACTTGACTCCCACCCCAATGCCAGAGGAGGGCACTGGTCCTGTTGGCCAATCAAAGAACACCACCCACCTGCCTGATTGGTTCTGGGATGGGCAGTGACCCACCCTACGGAAATCAAAGCTTCCCTGTGAAAGCGGGCAGTGAGGCTCTGGGTCTTGGTGCCTGAAAGGAGTGAGGCTGAGGCTGCCAGGGGTTCCCCAATGCCTACAGGAAAGCAGAGGTGAGAGATGCGGTGGGTGAGGGGGCAAGAAAGACGAAAACCCAGAGAGACACAGACGGAGACACAGACGTCATCCTGGGTCGGCAGGACCCAGCTGTGCTGCAGACAGAGCCACCCCGGATCACCCATGACAATGACCAATCCATTCTCTTTTGGTTTGGGCCCGAGTAAGTTGGGTTTCTGTCAGCTGGAGTTGAGAGTCCCACCTAATACCCTCACCACACCTGAACAGTAAAACCTGAGCCCTTGCACTTGGTACTTGTGACCTTCACAATGTGCAACCTGCTTCCCTTTCTGGCCTTGGGCTGCCTTTGCCCGTCCAGCACCTTACCATTTACGAAGGATTTTCACAAGCGTGATCGGAGGCGATCCTGACCGCAAGCCAGGTGTTGGATAAGGAAGCTGAAGCTTCAGGGTTAAGTGCTGTATCCAGAGTCACAGAGGCATAATGTGGACGAATTCCAGCCTAGTTGTCTCTGACCACAGCCAGTCTCCCAGCCACAGCAGCCAGCCTCCCTCTCCCCTCCTAAGCCCTCCCTCCCACCTCGTCTAGGACAGACCGCTCCTAAACCCCACACTCGGGTGTCTCCACAGTGCAGTGGCTGTGGTCCCCCCGCCTCCTCTGCTGACCTCTGTCCTTCACAGCTCAGTGTGTGTCCGCCTCCCCTCCCCCTCCTCTGAGCCTGCAGTCTGCACCAGTCATTTGGCGTTTGTGCTTCCGATGCTGTGGGCGGGGTTGCCGTATCCCCACCTTGGTCCCCAACGCACAGAGTCAGGGCTAAAGGCAGGAGCCTGTCCCATGCGGCTCTAGGTGTGCCTTTTGAATACTGAGGGGGCAGAAACCACAGGATGTGACAATGGATGAGATTTCGGAAGTGAGGACGGGAGAGGAGAGTCAAATACGGCGACCCCCTTGGTTTGTTTCTGGCTTGGGTGTATCATTAACTAAACTCAGAAACGTGAGAGGACGCCCGGGTTACCCAGAAGAGACCAGGGAGGGGAGGTCTCAAGGCCCCTGGGGATACAGCACCGAAGGTCCAGAGAGGACGGGGCTGGAGGAAGAGGTTCAGGAGGCTCTGAGGTAAAGGTGGAGGCTGAGCCCCTTGGGAGTCGATGCGTTCACCCGAGAGGAACTCATTCATGTGGGAGAGAAGATGATCAAGGACAGAACCCCAACATTTGCGGGACTGGCAGAGGAGGGGGGCTAGGTGGCGGGAGCACAGTGGGGAGAGAAGAGGAGGAGGGTCAGTGAAGAAGACAGAACAAGGAGAGTGCTTTGTGAAAGCTACATGAGAAGGTGCTTTAATAAAGGACTGCTCCAAAGTGGCAAGTGATTTCAGAGGTCCATGGGAAGAAGACTTCTTTCCAGAAGGAAGGTGCCCCCCTGGACAGTCAGCTCAGGGGTCACTGAGTAGTGTCCACGGATTGGTGGTGCTGACGTGTGACAGCAGTGGGCCAAGGGGCAAGCGATGGCGGGGACGCCGAGAAAGCAAGTGCAGACAGCTCAGCCAAAAGCCCAGCGAGTGTGGGCTTAACAGAGAGGAGGAAGACACGCTGAAAACCACGTGACATCACTGAAAGACATTAAAGACCTAAATAAACGGAACGACGTTCATGTTCGTGGATTAGAAGACTTCGGGTTGTGAAAATAGCAATACTCCTCAAATTCCTCAATGCAGGCCCTACTGAAATCCCACCCCAAAGCTGCCTTTTTTGCAGAAATTGACAAGCGGGTCCAAAAACTCACATGGAAAAATGCAAGGAATCCAAGTAGCTAAAACAAGATTGAAAAAGAACAAGGTTGGAGGATTCACAATTCCTAATTGCAAAACTTACTACAAGGCTACAGTCATCAAGACTGTTTGGTAGTAGCATAAGGATAGACATATAGATCACTGAAATAGATTCGACAGTCTAGAAATAAACCCATAGATTTATGATCAGTCGCTTTTTGACAAAGGTACCAAGACCATTCAGTGGGTTTGGTCTTGAATATTCTCTTCTACAAATGGTGCTAGGAAACTGGATACCCACATGCAAAAGAATGAAGTTGGTCCCTTACTACATACCATAGACAAATATTAACTCAAATGGATCAATGACCTAAATATAAGAGCTAAAGCTATGAAACTCTTAAAAGAAAACATAGGGGTAAATCTTCACAACCTTGGATTTGGCCATGGTTTCTTTGATATGACACCAGTAGCATAAGCAACAAAAGAAAAGATAGGCAAATATGGACTTCATCAAAAATTTTGTGCTTCAAATGACACCATCAAGAAAGTGAAAAACCGATCTACAGAATGGGAGAAAATTTTTGTAAACCATAAATCTGATATGGGACTAGTTCCAGAATATATAAAGAACACTTTCAATTCAACAATGAAAGGACGAATGATCTAATTAAAAAATGGTCAAAAGATCTAAATAGACATTTCTCCAAAGAAGATATACAAGTGGCTAGTAAGCACATGAAAAGATGCTTGACTTCAGCTGTCCTCAGGGAAAGACAAATCAAAACCACAATGAGATACCACTAGAATAGCTATACCACTAGAATAGCTATAAAACCACTACTAGTATGACTAGT